>NC_133797.1:20460851-21920851 GCF_043250625.1 Sebastes fasciatus | reverse complement strand
TATGCTCAAATCATAACATGGCAAACTGAAGCCCAACAGGCAACAACACAGTATACACGGCATAGACATGCCAGTATCTTCACTAGCTTTAAAACTGAGCTACAACCCAGATCAATAGTGTTAATGCATTAAAGAAATTAGTGGCATTAAAACGTTTTTGCTTTAACGCGTTATTATCGCGTTAACATTGACAGCCCTAATTATAGGTCAGTTGTGTCATTAGTAAAAACAACTTTTTGGTTGCCAGGTAGTGAAAAATCCCTGTGGCTGGTGTTGAGCCTCCTTCAGCATTACACTGGCTTTGTTTTGTTTTGTAAGATAACTCTTAAATTCATCAGGAGGACCCCTATTTATGACATTACAATACAACAACTGCAGACTTAATGGCTTATAAGAAATTGACAAACTTGTGACACTCGTGACACTTTATTAACCAAATATTACCAATTAAACCAAATCATTGGCTATCGGTCTGACGGCGATTTAGCCTCTTGGGGCAACGGCCAATATTTCTGGGATTCCAGTGTAGCCAGCGGAGATCCGCTGTTGAGAGACGACGTCTATGACCGCATTGTTTCACAATTAGCCTGTTTACAAGCTCATTTTAAACCAATATAAAGCGAAATCATCATCAGACGGCAGCTGATTGGTTCCGAGATTGCATTTCAGCCAACGCTTTCCGTCTCTTTTGCTCTCCACATGGACTGTTTACCTTCATGCAACCAAAGCCCAACGTGATTGATTGGTCAATACTACTAAAATCATGTCTGCAATTATAAATGTAGCCCAAGTCTTTCTTTAAATCCAATGTATGTATTCTGATTTTGTGTCTGCGTAAGACACACAAAACACAATCAGAATCAAATATATATAAACAGAACTTTATAAAAAAAAGTTATAAATTATAACTTATTAATGATATAAAAGCAAAAGCAGAAATAAGATATATTAAGAGTAAAGTCCATCAAGTTCGTAAATGAAACCCTCATCTATTTGAAATCCTTAGGTTTACCCTTTATTAAAAATGTTCATTATCCCATAGAAACCCAGCTTGATTGACCATTTTACCAAGTATCTGACAAATTAAAGTTTCAACCTGATGATCGTGCTAGATGAAAAGTCAGACGATCACCAAAGTCGTTAGGATACATCCTCTGGGTGCCATGAATATATGTACCAAATTTCATTGCAGTCCATCTAGCAGTTGTTGAAATAGTTCAGTCAGGACCAAAGTGGTGGACCAATCAACTGACATTGCCACCCATAGAGCCATGCCACTAGCATGGCTAGTTCAATTCAATTCAATTCAATTTATTTTTGTATAGCGTCAAATCACAACAGAAGCTATCTCAAGACGCTTTATATATAGAGCAGGTCTTAGACCGTACACCATAGTTTAGAGACCCAACATGATCCACCAAGCGCGCTGTGGCCAGGAAAAACTCCCCGATTACTGGGAAGAAACCTGGAGCAGAACCGGGTGCAGGGCGGGCGGCCATCTGCCGAGACCGGCTGGGGGGATAGATAGATAGATAGATAGAGAGAGAGAGAGAGAAGCAGCCACAATAATAGCATAGCAGCTGTAATAGTGTTGGGCTAGTGAAAATATAACATCTGTTATAAGAAGTCATTAATAAGGACTCACAGGTTTCTCCATTTGTAATTTTGTAATCCAGCAGCTCCGCAATTATACAGTAAATTTGACTAAAGCTGTGTTTCCACCGCATGGTAGGGCTCTGCTCGACCCGACTCACTTTTGGTACCAAGTCCTTTTCTCTAGCTGTGTTTCCATTGCAGATATTACCGCCTCAGTGTAGGCGTAATTCTCAGCTGATCGCCATAGACGGTCAACGGGACCCTCGCTGAATCATTTTACCGGCAACCAAACAGAGAAACGTCTCCAATTGTACAGCATAGTGTACGGTGTAGATTTGCGAGCTGCCATTTTTTAAAATCTGGGTTGAGTGAATAAAAAATTGCGGTCACTATTGACGACAGCTTGGCTGTTTAAATATCGCGAGTTTTGTGCCAGTTTGTGCAGGATATCCCATGTCGCGCTAGTGACGATTCTCTCTGATCAATCAGTGGTCTGCAGTGTTTTAACTCCACTTCTAGTATCGGCTCAGCTCGCTTGGAGCCTCGACTGATGTGGTACCAAAATGGATTGGTTCTATTGGTAACATCCACAATTTTTGCTAATGGAAACCCAAAATAACCCCTCTAATGTGTAACGAACTGAACTGAACTGGACTGCTTGGTGGAAACGTGCCCTAAGTCACTAGTGAATGGACTTTACAACTATCCATCAAGTAAATGTTAATAAGCTGGTAATAAACGGCTTTTGGTCCTCATTGTCTACAGAGCTTTTTCAGAAGGTGAGTGGACAAATGGTCCACTGGAAAAGTCAAAACAAGTGTCATGCTGGAGGATGATATACATCAGCCAAATGGAGTTTTACAATCTGGTAGACCAGAAGTTGTTCCTCATAATGGGTTATGTCTGATATATAAAACTGTGAAAGTTACAACTTCTAACCTTTTATGAAGGTTGCCTTATGAGACAGTGATACCACACTGGAAAATCTAAAACCTCCTCAGGCAAAACAGTGTGGCCATATATTCTGTGTGTGTCCAGATGGCCAGTGTGTCCCTATGGATGATCCTTTTAAGTTAATGAACATTGCATATGGAAATGTTCCCACACGCTGGCCTTGGCATGTGTAGCCCAGCCAAGGGTGGAGAATGATGCCAGAAAGATCAGGGTGATGTGATCTGATTTGATTTATAATGTCTGCCTGACCTTTATTACCTGTGTTGGCACTCGAGGAGAGAGAGATGGAGTGGGGGAGAGCACGAGAGACAAGGAGGAGGAGGTGGTGGTTTTTGGAAAGGGAGGAAGAACAAGAAAATTAGACAATTAGGGAGAGAGGACAAAGACTGGAGGCCACGTAACATTTTCAGTTGTTTACCTTTAAAAGCTTATATCGCCAGGGTCTTAACCTCTCTCATAACGCTATGCAGCTGTGCTTTTTTCACTTAGGCATGAAGCGATTTCTCTTCATCTCATAATTCCCCTTGTTTCTTGCCCCCTCTTTTTCTCTCCTCCACGTCTGCCTTACTGTATCTACATCACTATTTCTCACCCCGTCCGTCTCCGTGCCTCTCCATCTCTCTGACAATGTTAATTATTAAGTGTAGTTGTAGTTTATCTGTTGGCTGAGACTCAGGTTTCTGACAGAGAGACTAAAGCTCTACTACCCAAGGGCAGTCATATGTGGAGATGTGGAGAAACGGACGGGGAGGGCGGTTCGTAGAGGAAGGGGAGCGTATGTGCACGGGAGAGGAGAGGGAGAGGCACAAAAGATATGCAAGAAATGATACGGAATGAAGATGGGAAATTATACCGCACTATATAAAGGAAGGGGGATAGACAGGGAGCAGGAGGAGCAAAGCAAAAAGAAAAATAATTGGGCCAAAGAGAGGGGGAAAAGGGCTGTAGAGGAAAATGAAATAAGATAGAGGGAAAGGTTGAGTGCGAGAGTAGATAAAGGAAAAGCAAAGAAGCAGAGGGACAGAGGAAAGGACGTTCCCGCTGTGTTTCATCACTGATGTTGAATGATGCAACGGTTGAAATACTCCCATCTCATCCATCACTCACACCTTGACCCTGCCCCGTCCCTTGTTTTAACTATGCGTGCGTGTGTCTTTGTGTCTTATGGACACTCAGGGTTATGTAAGATGCTGTAGATGACCCTCCTCAGCAGCATTGAGGAAATGAAGGATGGAGTTGCGCTGAAGGACATCATTTTCTATTGTGTATGTGTGTTTATGTGTGTTTATGTGTGCGCAATAATTGTGTTGTGTTCCAGTCCAGACAGGATGCAAGCGGATTGTGAAACTCAGAAGTCAGTTCCCACGGTGAGATGGGGGTTCCCATGGCAACCACAGCAAAGGGAGGACACTGGATTACCCTCTCTCTCTCTCTCTCTCTCTCTCTCTCTCTCTCTCTCTCTCTCTCTCTCTCTCTCTCTCTCTCTCTCTCTCTCTCTCTCTGTCTCAAGGGTGATAAAGGATTGTACTCTCATTAATTTTTCCGCCCTCTCGAGACCAAAGTGTCCGGGAAGGGGACTCTGTGTGTGAGCGCACATGTGTGTCTATGTGTACGTGTCCATTTGCAAGCTCCGGGCTTTGTTATGTATGCGACCTTGGCTCTTGAATACGCTCCTGTTATCCATTCAGCAGTTTTCACATTTGTGCCCAAATGTGAGTGTGTATGTGTGTGTCAGTGTTTGTATGAAAACAACACGATCTTTCCTTCAACTTTCTACTTCAGACTATTTCCCCTTTTAAACCTCTCTGCTTTCCACTTCTGAGCCGTGCTCCTTCTTCCAGTTTGACAGCTAGCAAGCAACACAGATGCACAAACACCCACCATAAGCAAGTTTACACTTAAACTGACTTCAAATGTCTTACCGGCTGTTTCATGGTAGCTGTCTTTCTTTTGTAGTTGCGAATATTAAACATGTCAAAATGTCCTGTCAGAAGTCGTGCCTGTAAATTAAAGTTGATACATTTAAGCTTATTATAGCAAGTTTCCATCCTTATAAAAGTTGTTTTTTAGGTTAGTACATGCAGTTCTGTGCTTGCAAATTTGATTTTGCAAGCTGTGAGGCGCTAAATTCACACATCGAGTTTGGAGCATGCTCGCAGATATTTTGTAATTTCCGTTTGATAATGTTTTGTACACCGCAAGATAGACATGGCAGGACGTTTAATGTCAGTTTCCTCTGGGTTTCTACATACCCTTGGCTGGATACAGCTTGGTAACAAATCAAAGGAAGAACCTGAATAAATGAACGGAGAAACATAATGAATGCAGATGATTCCGCGCACGGCATGAGGGGTCACTGAAACATTTGATGAGAATGAAATGATGGTCTTCACTGTCACCAGATCTCATTCGGAGATTTTAGAGTGACATGTTAGACAGTGCTCCCCAATATCTTTTGGAACAATGATGTTTATCACTCCAGTAGAGTTCCTGAGACTTGTAAAAGAGAGCACTGAAGCTGTTCTGGCAGCTTGAGG
This sequence comes from Sebastes fasciatus, assembly GCF_043250625.1. Taxonomy (NCBI): domain Eukaryota; kingdom Metazoa; phylum Chordata; class Actinopteri; order Perciformes; family Sebastidae; genus Sebastes; species Sebastes fasciatus. The sequence goes on along the minus strand of NC_133797.1, from coordinate 21,915,764 downwards.
CGGTCTGACACCAAACACTTTATGTTGTTTTTTCCTTAACGTTGTCACCCATCTGTAATTACATTAAAGAGGACCTATTATGCATATTTTCAGGTGCACACTTGTATTTTAAGTTTCTACTAGAACATGTTTACATGCTTTAATATTCAAAAAACGCTTTATTTTTCTCATACCGGCAGCACCTTTTTTTCACCCTCTGTCTGAGACGCTCTGTTTGAGCTCACCCCCTGCGCTCTTCAGGCGCCACTCCAGCTCCACTCTAACTCGCTTTGTTTGAGGGCGTGCCAAACTAGCTGCTAGGCAGGTATTATGCCAATGTGTCACTTGGTGACATCCCCATGTCACGGAAGAAAAGGCGGGAAGTTTCAGGCAGTTCAGGAGCAGAGTTTCTGTGGGGGAGAGTAACTCCCTTTAGCGTGGACTTTGGGTTTTGTAACTTTGCAGGCCTTTTTACATGCACAAAAAAACTATATAACACACTAAAGGAAAGGGAAAAAGCACAAATGAATCATAGGTCCTCTTTAATAAAATCATAACACTAGAGTCAACTTCATAGACTCTAGAAAAACACTGACTCAGCAACTATCCCCTATTGGTTTCTGATGGTACAGCTTAGATTTGGGTTTATTGCTCACCAACACCTTGACAGGTACTAGAGCTAGAAAATTATAGGGGAGGACACCTGGGTGGAGATGAAGTGGGAAGTGCAAGCAGCAATCTACTTGGCTCGTTGTGATTAGCTGTCAATCAACCTAATGAGCTAAATTTACAAGCAAAGCTTCATGAAATGTGCTAATATTGAATTATTGTGATTGTGATCAATGATCAAACTCTGCTGTGGTGTTGACCCTTAACCTTGTGTCACATGGTTTGAGCGTGTGAGCATTTTGGCCATCCTGCTGAACTGTGTGACTCTCGGGATGTTCCAGCCCTGTGACCACACACCCTTCCTGCTGCAGGTAAAGCACACACACACACACACACACACACACACACACAATCTGAAATTACAAACTAATTATGTTCAGCTTTGAGACTGTATTATCAAGGGTCTGAAAAGTTTTTGCTTTAATTTTTTTCCCCCACTTAATCAGTTTACACTAATCCTCTGGGTGCATGTGTGTCTCTCTCTGTGTGTGTGTGTGTGTGTGCAGGCTCTGGATGATGGGATCTTTGTGTTTTTTGCTGGGGAAATGGTGATGAAGATGGTGGCTCTCGGGATCATAGGTCAGACCGGTTACCTAGGTGACACATGGAACAGATTGGACTTCTTCATTGTTATAGTGGGGTGAGTATTTGACAGACGCACACACCCGCATGCACATGTTCACACGCGCATCTGACATTAAATATGAGCCAAAATTGTGTGTGCATGCGTGTGTTTTGTGTAAAGCTTAGACACTTGTTTAATGCCAGTTAAATGTCAAGCGTGTGTGTGCGCGTGCTTCGACGAACCGGCGGAAGTTTGGGTGTGTGCGTGACAGCTCCGCAGAATGACAATAGCATCATTCGGTCCTGAGAGACGGAGACCTCGGTGATTGGTAGTTAAAAGGCTATGTATCCCAGAGACAGTGCACTGCGTTCTGCTGGAGTCCCTGTAGATGTCCAGGGTTTGCCAAGGTCAGGCTGATCAGGATGCTGGTGACACTGCGGTGGCTTTCCCTCTCCGCAGAATGCTGGAGTACTCGCTTGACGGACACAACGTCAGCCTATCAGCTATCAGGACCGTCCGGGTTCTCCGCCCGCTGCGAGCCATCAACAGAGTTCCCAGTGAGTTTTTCTCCTTTTCCCTCCAACATACACTCAGTATTATGACCGTTTTTCATTGTCTTTTATTGTTTTGGCTCTGTACTCAAGCACATTGGCTTTAAAATGAAACAGTGACTGTGAGGTTAAAGTGCTGACTATAAACCTTTAAGAGTGTTCACATCCAAAATGTGTGAATAACAGTATAGGACTCCCCTGACTTTAGGACAATGTAGCCGGTCTCAGACTGTAAAGAGAAGAAGAGAAGAGGGACGGCAATTAAGGAGATTTTCATGGCCAAGTAATTCTTGACTGGACAATTCACAGACCTGACTGCAGTCCAACTCATTGTGTGTTTGACTTGCTGACGACCAGATTTAGGTCAGAAAGCCCCCCGAAACAAGCAAGAAATGAAGATGACTGCAGTACAGGCCTGGCAGAGCATCAGCAGCAACGATATCAAGTGTGTCTTGAAGTCAAATCAACTTTCTGTCCCCTATTATGTAACATATTGTATAAATAGTGATGTAATTCCTCCATGGAAAGAGCCTCAGCTGAAAGTCAGCAATCGCAATCATAGCCAAGACAATGAAAAATGTGTCACCGTCCTTGTACTCTCTGGCTGACCTGTGCATTCCTCTTCATTTCATTGCTATTAGCAGCCCCAGCTTTCCTTTTGATGGATGCATGTTTAAACAAATCAGGACACAGTGAACAAAGTCAAGGAAATCGTTGGGATTCTTGCGTTGTTCTTAACGGCTCGGTGCAAAAACCAGCCAACTTACCTTTTTTAATTTTTTTTTTGACCCTGTGACCTTGGCACAACTCAGACTGAGTGTGTTTGAAGAAGCCAAGTCTAGAAGCAGTAAAGAGGAAGAAATTGTATATGTGCTCTTCAGCAGAGTGGGGTGGAGGCCAATTGCTGTATCTGTATTTGAACTCTAATTATTTGCCATTCAATTAATTGCACTGCTCCAGTTTTGAGTACAATCCATTAGGAGATTTGTTTTCTCTGGCCAACACTTCCTGTGACTGTCATTCTGCTAGAAAGTTAGGTTTACATGCAGAGATTTGCTAGTATGTGCGTAGTTGCCTATGGTGTTTGTGCTGTATGTGTGTGTGTTGGCAGGTATGCGTATCCTGGTGACCCTCCTTCTAGACACACTTCCCATGCTGGGCAACGTGCTGGCACTGTGCTTCTTCGTCTTCTTCATATTCGGCATCGTTGGCGTGCAGCTGTGGGCGGGGCTGCTGAGAAACCGCTGTTTCATGGGAGAGGATGTCAAGATGTGAGTTACCATAGTAACCGGCAGATGTCACAAAAAGGGGTGCACTTGCCTCATTACTCTGAAACCTGTGTCAAAAGTTTGCTCACAACCGATTAGCTTCTTTCTCTCAGCTATTATTTCTAAGAGGGGATCAATACCACCGATAGTCTGATCTTGTTTGTTCTCTAATCAGCTCCGTCTGGGACGAAGTAAATGTGTTTCCTGCTGGAACCCCCAGCATTAGAGATCACAAATCAAGGGATTAGGAGGGCTAAGTGAATTTTGTATGTCGCTATTCAGGGACTCTCAGTGGCTGCTTGAACAGAAACCCTTAGAGCTTCACTGTCACTCCACTTCTCTCCTACATGATCCTTCATGTCAGGCCAGATCATTGTCTAACCCACGCCGTTACACCATCGTCCTCAGTCTCCCGCTCACATGTTCACAAACACGATCAGATAATATCGCATAACATCAGATATCATCATGTTCACCACCTGACCTCACATCTGCTCAACCATCCCACTCAGATAATAATCCCTGACAGTGGTGTATTTAGAGGTGGGGGTGCAACCTTTATACTCTTTGGAGTAGTCAGATACAATTAATCATAGACTGTATATATAAATGGACGATGTTTCTCCACTTCCTCCCACTGTACAACAGTGAAGCCAAAATATCAGGGATAATATCTCTATAACTACATTTACGATCACATTGACTACTTCACTCAGACCAGCTGTCAGTCACTGCTGTCAATAATGATGTCTCATTTTTATAGCATCTAATAACTAATTAAAACCAAACTTATCAGAAAAATGAACACTTGAACATACATGAGCGTGATAAGAACTACCTAAAATGACAGAAACCATCTTTGGGAAAAATGTACCTTGACTTTTTAGTTTGGTCCATGTCCCATCCGCTAACATGGAGGGGGTGGGGTTTGAGACCTACACTGCAGCCAGCCAACAGGGGGCAATCCAGATGTTTTGGCTTCACTTTTAGGGGAGCTGTCATGTCGTCCATCTTTATATACAGTCTGTGCAATTAATTAATTAATTGTTTCATAATGAATGTACAGTTACTGCTGTAACTGAATACTTACTAATATTGATAATAATAATACCCTTTATTCAAATAGCAGCTTAATTATAATGTACTCTACAAAGGATAAACAAAATTAAAACAAATCTACACCACCATGAAATATAAGTACAGTGAATAAAACAAAACAAAATACCCCCAAACACAATAAAATAAGATTAAAACAGTAGAATAAACAAATAAACCATATAAAACATAGTGGAACAGGAAAAATAAAACTTTGGGCTGACATTAATTAATGTTTTTTGTAATTAGTATTTTATTGAATTTTTATATAAACATTGTCTCATATATATATACAGTATATATACACTGTATATATATATAATAAATAAGTAAAATAAAAAACATATTAATATGCACCATAATTTAATCTAATTTACAAGCAGCAAATTAATACTCAGATACATAAAGAGTGTGTGTGTATGTGAGTATCGTGTACATGGTGTGTGCTTTACTTGCTTTAAAGATCTGTTCACATTAGAAATGTATTCAAAGTAGCCTCCCCCTTTCGCCACATGGGGCAGCTGTAACTCTGGAGGTAGAGCGGGTCGTCCACTAATCGGAAGATCCCCGACTCGGAAGTGTCCTTGGTAAAGATACTGCACCCCAAATTGCTCCCAAAGGCTGTGCCATCAGTGTGTGAGTGAGCATTTAGATTAGATCCTGATGAGCAGGTCAGCACCTTGCATTGCAGCCTCTGCCATCAGTGTGTGAATGTGTGTGTGAGTGAATGGATGAATGTTGACATGTAGTGTAAAGCGCTTGTGGTCGGAAGACTAGAAAGGTGCTATATAAATGCAAGTCCATTTACCATTTACATATTTCTCAGTCCTGTCCTTAGAGCTGAAAGAAATTGTTCAGATGATGCCACTTTTGCCAACTCTGTGAAACATTGTTGGAAAGAGGGCTCACCTGGCTGGGTTCCTCCAGTTTCTCATTATAATTTGCTTTCCCACCATTATTCTGGTCTGAATACGGTCCGTGGCTCCACTGTGAGATGTCATTTGTGGATCACTGAGAATATATAGCCTCAGGCAGAGCTCTAAGTTGGCCCGGGTAATGTTTATTATACATTCATGAACCTTTAGCCAAAAGACATTCCCAGAGTAGGTGAAGAAGAGTTCCTTCAGAGCTGCAGCACTTCCAACAGTCCCTGAGCTTCTGTCTAAATACTCTGGAGGGGGTTCAATAAAAGCGATTGAGAATCTTAAATTGGATAATCTAATTTTGACATCTCTTCATACCCTCCTAATGTTTTCACATACACTCACTGGCACACTTCATTACACTTCCATAATCTAATACAACAGCTCTGCCATTAATTCTACTTTTACGAAGCGTATCATTTTTCAGCTTTTGTTGACACTGTCAGAAAGGTAATCATTTTTGTTTATGCAAATCAACTTTTATTGTCACACAATTGTACACAGCACAGCACACAGTGCAATTTACCCTCTGCATTTAACCCATCCTAGTATTAGGAGCAGTGGGCAGCTTCTGGTTCCCAAGCCAAGTCCCCACGGACTGAACTACTGCCGCCCGTAGGTCGCAGTGGGTGCTGGTGTTGTACTGGAGTGCATTATTCTTGCTTTGTTTCTAATATTATGCCCTTCTCATGTAAATGGAGTGGCCAAAGTATTAGTATTACTCTCAATATAATGCAGTCCAGTTCAACACCACAATTACAACCTCAATAATGAACATGTAGTTACATTAATACTAGGGCTGTCAAAGTTAATGTGATAATAACGAGTTGATGCAAATTTGTTTTAACGCCACTAATTTCTTTATTGCATTAACGCAACTTTTTAGGTTGTATCAGGCTCAGTTTTAAATGGAAGATACTGGCATCATATAGAAAAACCTAAGGAATCCATTGGTACCAACTATGTCATACTAGGTTGTTGCAAAGGACGCTAAATAATGCTCCAAACTTAGGCTGAATTTTGGCTAGGAAAAACTGGTGTGGCCATTTTTACAGGGGTCCCTTGACCTCTGACCTCAGGATATGTGAATGAAAATGGGTTCTATGGGTACCCACGAGTCTCCCCTTTACAGACATGCCCACTTTATGATAATCACATGCAGTTTGGGGCAAGTCATAGTCAAGTCAGCACACTGACACACTGACAGCTGTTGTTGCCTGTTGGGCTGCAGTTTGCCATGTTATGATTTTAACATATTTTTCATGCTAAATGCAGTACCTGTGAGGGTTTCTGGATAATATTTGTCATTGTTTTGTGTTGTTAATTGATTTCCAATAATAAATATATACATATATTTAAATAAAGCAAGCATATTTGTCCACTCCCATGTTGAGAAGCATATTAAACAATTGACAAATCTCCCTTTAAGGTACCATTTGAACAGATAAAAAATGTGTGATTAATTTGTGATTAATCATGATTAATTATGGGCTATCATGCGATTAATCGCGATTAGATATTTTAATCAATTTACAGCCCTAATTAGATCACATCAGATTGCACAAGTGTCCCTATTGAGTGTATATGATCACATTCTTTATCTGTAACATCAGTGTTCAGATCCGCTGTCCAAGTTAAGATCAGAGCATAAGATACAGTAACTGTCTGCCGGAAAATCATTGCATGATAAATAGACTCCTAATGTCCCAGACCTATTACCTTTATAGTCTGAGAGAGAAGATCCGACTGTTGAGGTGGGATTCCTTTCCCCATAACGCAGACTAGCAGGTGTCGGAGTAAAATGATACGTTTTAAGACGTGATTATGAATCAAGAGTGAGTGAGCAGAAGGGACTACTCAGTTACTTGCCAGTAAGTCTCTGTTGTCACATTGGAGAACCGTAGACTCAAAATGGTTCAGTTTATTATGACTGTAACACAGCATTATTAAAATTTTATCACTGAGGCAGGAGTCTGTGATTGCATTTCTAACATACTACAGCTGGAAAGACAATATCACATTGTTATTGGCTCTTGTTTTAATCTCGCGGTCACATTAGCCTGCTGTAGAAGTAGCCCGTACATTTTTACCCAAAACTAATCCGTCTCTAGATTTTATTTCCAGTTAGCAATTTGGATTTTGTTTCTGCTTCATAAACAACAAAATGACCTTTCTTAATAAGAAGTGAGGGAGCACTGCTCCTCTGTGACCCTTCTCTACACCACAGATGATTGATTGCTTATCTCTCCACTGCACCCTCCTTCTCAATTCATTTTTCCCTTCATCTGTATTTCTCTCTCAGTTTCCTCATTTCCTCCTTAAGCACCCTTGTGTATTTCACACTGTTTCTGTTTTATTCCAGTAAACAGACCTTTGTACAAACAAAAGTTTTTTTAAAATGATTTATCTTCCTAAAGATTTTTCAAACTTTACCTGAATTTGTCAATAAACATATTTTTTGTATTTTGTTTTGTCAGTTTAATGCACTAGACCATTATTGGACCAAAACCAACAATGAAATGATTCGACTAACAAGTACTATTCATGCAGCCAGAGTCTGATACAGCTCATTTCTCTGTGCTATAGAGCTCCATTGTTGTCCAAAATGAGTCAATCTCACATACACAGCCCTGTCGTTGTAAGTACCCACTAGCTCACCAAATGTCTATTAATCTGTGGCCGAAAATAGTCCGCAACAAATGCAATGTTTACTCCTGTCTCAGTAATGACTGCCAAAAAACGACAGTGTCCAGCTCTTAATGCAAAAAGTACAACTATATTTACATTTCTGTGACCCATTTTTAGAAGATTTACATCTTCTTAAGGACCAAATGGGCTTCGGGCTGAGTGCCACAGAGAGGAAGAAGAAGTTGAAACAGACACATTGTTGGTTTTGGTATTTTCGGAGGATTTGTTGTCAATAAGGAAACACACAGTGGTGTTTGGTTCCTCTGTTAGATTTAAGTACTGTATATTAGTAAAAGGCTTTTTTTGTTATATTTGTTGAAATTCTCATTACATCCAGACAGCAATCAATAAATCAAATGCTCTGACAAAAGAAAGAAAAACAATTCAGAATCTGTGGCTGTCGCAGGATTGTAATAAACTACCTGCCTGCTCCTGCACTCATTGTGCATCACTGGAGTCTTCCACAAACTAGCTTGACAACTGTGAGTACTTACAAAAGCCATGTTCATTGTTTACGTTCATAATGATAATTGTGGGGAAGTGGATTTGGAGGGAGGTCGACGGAATGGATTTGTCGACTTGGCGAGTTTCTCTCTAGCTTTAGGGACTTCATTGGAACAGAGTTGTCAAATCTGGGCCAGATTTTTTGTTTGGATAATTTTTAATAATCTAGCTTACTCTTGATGGTTCCTCTAATGTTACCTACCCAAGCTTTAATAATAATCATTTTTATTTATGTATATAAATAAAATAATATTAAATGTAGGGCTGTACTGAATAGTCTGAAGCTTCATTCATAACATTCAAATTCTAAATCAACATTTGAATGCTGCACAGGTTGTTGTTTTCAATGTGTATTCATTCTGTTTAAACCAGGTATTTCTGCACAGTTGCAGATAAAGATTAGGCTACACTTATATTATTAGTATTATGCTATTTGTAGAATCAGATTCTTGTGGTGGCTGCATTGATTGTTTCCGACTTGTGTGATCCAAACATTTCCAATAACTTCAGAGCGTTGTAAAATCCAAAAGTCAAAACTTATTGAAAAAGGATGGATGTAATTAAGTCCAAAATTCACAACATGTTTTAATCTAACAATATATTCTGCTTCATTCCATATTTGTTGGTGTTTAGCATTTCAAAAACAACATTTTCACTGCGATCAAAAAACTGTTTGCTCTCCCGCTCGCTTCACGTAAAGAGAGGCACACACCTGTATTAACGGGGCGGTCTAGCAGCAATCTAACAGCACCATAAATGACATAACATAGAACACATACAAATAACCACAATAACAAAAACAATTATTTTCTTCCATTTCTTTTACGGAGACAACGTCATAAAATATGACTTCATCCGAAAAATATAAAAAAATGACATTCTTTACCTAATTAAATGTTTTTTCCCTTCTTCTCCAGGAGATATAACATCTCCTTCCTGAGTGGCTACTATCGGCCAGACGGCACCGATGACCACCCCTTCATCTGCTCGATGGAAAGAGAGAACGGGATGCTTCGATGCTCTGATGTGCCTCGCCGCCGTGTAGCCGGGACTTCCTGCTTCCTGGGTGCTGAGGAGGCCCGTCCAGAGATGGGAGTCACAGTAGATGAAGTGTCATGTGTAAACTGGTACCAGTATTACAATGAGTGTCGGGCCGGGGAAGTAAACCCACACAAAGGAGCTATTAACTTTGATAACATTGGATATGCATGGATCGCCATTTTTCAGGTAAATGTTTGAAGGATTTATATAAAGGGATACATCTTTAATCAACGAATGCACGCTACACACCTCAACTTACTGTGATTACTCTGTGTGTGTGCTTTCATACAGGTAATTACTCTGGAAGGTTGGGTGGACATCATGTACTACGTCATGGATGCACATTCTTTCTACAACTTCATCTACTTCATCTTCCTCATTATTGTAAGTGTACACACACACACACACACACACACACACACACACACACACACACACACACACATGCACACACGCACACACGCACACACAGCTAGAAAACATGTACTGTATACTGTACTGTGTGGTACAACAGTGTGTTATGTGTGCTTTATCATCACCAGGTGGGCTCTTTCTTCATGATCAACCTGTGCCTGGTCGTCATAGCAACCCAGTTTTCTGAAACGAAGCAGAGGGAGCACGCCTTAATGAAATCGGAGCAGCATGCCCGGCAGCTGCACCAATCAGCTTCCACGCTGGCCAGCGACAGCCAACCAGGAAGCTGCTACGAGGAGATGATCCGCTACTTGGCGCACCTGGGCCGCAAGGCGTTGCGGCGACTGTCCCGCTTCTACACTCAGACACGCCCACACTTTCACTGTGTGTGCAAGAAAGACAGAGGAGGCGGAGCCGCCAGAGGGGGCGGAGCTGGGGAAATGAATGGACTTGCTCACCGGCACTCAGGACACGTTCCCAATGACCTGTCACACCTTCATCACCTTTATCATCATCATCACCAGCATCATCACCAGCATCAGCAGCCTCCGGCTGAGCCTGCTGTCAGAAATGGAGGGAATGGCTTTAATTATCCCTTCATATCGCCCCTCCTCAGTCACCTGGATGCAAAGGCCCGGGACCAGAAGCTGCTGGTTGCCAAGGAGGCCGTCAACAGGCTGCCGCAGCTGGTGGTGGAGCATGGTGAGAACGAAAGGGTGTGTGGGTGTGTGAGTGTGAATGAGCGCTCTCAAGGTCATAGCTTGTCGACCTTACAGGGGTGGATGCTCAGATGTGGAGGCCGCCTTTATTCTAGCAACGTTAGCAGCTTGTTGATTCTTTTGATGAAAAGAGTTGTCAACAAAGCTTTAATCTTCCTTTGTTTGATTGTCAGAGCGATTTGGGTAACTTTGCTTTATTTCTTTTTAATCTTTCTTTGAAGAAAATAATCTTTGAGGCTCAGTTCACCCAAATTACAACAGAGCAAATTCCCTGTCGCCCCCAGCAGCATTTAGACATGCAGATCACAGACGTCTGCCACCTCTGACACAGTGGAGGTGAATTTAATTTTGTTTTTGGTGCTCAAAGGTTTATGAAAAAGAAGAAGAAGAGCGTCTGCACGCTAGAGTCTGCACATTTGTTTTTAATATATTAACAAGCTTTTCGGTCATGGACCTCGATCAGGCCTACAAGTCAAACTGAATGCAAGAACACTGTGGTGTATTTATACATTCAGGTAATTAGCTCCAGGGCAACACATCTGTCTATCCCTTACATAAGATCACACTCGGGGTATTGTAGTCACATGGGATTTGTGGACCACAAATATGGAGAATACTTGATGATGTATGAAAACACACATTTACAGCAGTTGCATGCTACATAAATAAGGATGCTGTGAAAGATGTCAGGCAAATGCTGTCTTACCTCACACTACACCATAGTTTAAAAAGAAAATTATGTCAAATAAGAGCAAAACGCTCAAGTCAAACTCCTTATTCAAGCCTAAAGGTTGAGGTGTCAACAACTGACAATTGATCCATTGATCCAAAACATTTCTCCCTGACCTATAACTTCTTGTCCAGATCTCCTCTACGCTTACGACGGGCCCTAGTGCACGCTAGTTATTAGTTATAAAGCACACACACACACAGTTTAGGGAGCTTTTCCATCTTTTCCTCCTGTTCTTTTCTTTCTTGTCTTTTCTTACTGCAGCATTTATGTATGAAAGGAATGACAGCTTGCTCACTCGGCTGGCAGATGTGCTCAGCTTGTCGGTCTTGACAGATTTCGTGCCTACCTTAGCCTATATCGTATCATCTTGTCACATGATCAAATAGAGATTTGACATTGGACAACATCAGCATACACACAGTATTATCCAGCCGTCTTCATTGCCTCTTTAAATGACAAAAATACCAAAGAAAATAAGAAATTATGAATTTTTCAAACTTTATGTACAGTTTTTATAGTTTATGTAGAACAGGAATGTAATTTTGTTTAAGCTTGCTATTGACTATTTTACACCCCATAAATGAAAACCATGACATAGATGGGCTTGCCTTTTCGAGGGAATATATAGCAAATGGCACCATTTGCAATTTAATATAAGTTCTTCTTTGAGCAAAGGTGCATTCTTATGGTGGCACTATGAATTACTAGTAAGGGCCTGTTCTTGGCCCAATACATCAGCTGTGTTTCCATTCAAATGTCAAGTAAATTTTAAGCAAACTTTTGAAATGTCGCAAAAAAAAAAAGCGAATTAGGCGCGTTGCCATCAACTGGTTTGGAGTGAATAAACTCAGCTATAGTTGTTGGCGCTATAGACTACGCATGGCAGTAATCCGCTTGCAAACAGAGCAGAAGAAGTTGAGGTTGCGAAATCGGAAGCAAAAGTCTGCTTGGCTATCTAACCATCTACGATAGAAAAATGGAGAGAGGTCTTCAGGAATTTGTTTTAATCGGGCAAGTTTTTTGCAATTGAGGAAGTTTTATCGAATTTTGCCGTTTACATACAGCTTTTCTAATGTGATACTTCTAAATGCGTATCAAATGTGTGAATGGAAACATGGCTATCGCTGGAGGGCCTGCTCTCTCTACGTGCTCTCTCTAAATGATTTGCAACAGGATATTTTCAGAGACAATGTCAAGTTACTCTGTGGATAAACCACACACCTTTTTTGACTGAAGAACTTGTCCTTGCGGATCTGCAGGTGTTGATTTCCCAGCTGTGAAGGGTTTAAAGGGGTACTCCATAAAATAGCACTTCCATAAAATTGGAGGTCTCACATTTCAGAATAACATAAAACTGGATGGTCAAAAATCAAAGCAGCAGATGCCAAGATATCCTGACCTTAAATCCCCCGTATTCATCAAAAACACAACACATCTTGCAAACTCCACGACCCCCGTTAGTAACGCAGGCTTTCCATTTCAAAATTGTTGTCTCCAAGCCAAAAGAACCCTGATGATCAAGATGACATCATCTGGGGCTATTTTCTCAGACTTCACAAAGCTCCTCCAGTGTTTGAAGACGATGAGTAACCTTGATGTGTAAAACGGGTTAAGTAACAGAGATAATATGTATGAAATTTTAATATAATTCAGTAATACATTCTAATTGTAGCTGACACACTTCCTATACACTAAAAAGTGAGTAGAAATTATTCAGTATGTGCTTACATGTGCTGCTCAAAAACGCTGAAAATCACTGTTTTTTTTTGCGTACAGCAGAGCCATTTTCTGCAAGACTGCCTGCTGAAAGTTTCCTTGCAGATATATAGACGCCCCCCATAGAACCACTAGATTGGATTCACTTTATCAGTCTCCAGTTAAACATGAATTTGTTGTAATTGTGGTGACAAGTGAACTGCTCGTGTTAGATTAGTGTTTGTTGTTATGTCATTGGAGCATTCCTCCCGAGCTGCTCGCTAATGAATTCTGCGGAAATCTTACTCCCGCTTCACTCCTCGCCAGTTCCCCCCAACACACACACACACACACACTGACACACACACACACTGACACACACATCCCTGTTCTAATAAAAGAACTCCCCCTCTGCACAAAAGCATCCCAACTGCACAGTTGCTTCCATGTTATTGAATTTGTGTCTCCCAGAAATGAAATGAAGGTGCTCTCCTTTACAGAGCAGAGAATATATCGAAAGACAGAATGTCTGCAGGAGTACACCATACAGAATCATGTATTTACTGTTTGTGCATGTATGATTTTTGTGGCCCACGTCTTTATCACGTCCTCCTTGTGTCTGTACAGGTGGCTGCACTGGGCACCCGGGGTTATCGTTGCCGGGTGAAGTCCCAGGAGAGTCCTCAGTATGCCGGTACTGCATCTACTACAACCAACGTAGTGACAGCGAAAATGTTAATGAGCAGCCTGAAGACCAGCATCATGGGTATAGCAACTCATGCCATGGCAACAACCCGTGTCATAGTGACAGCCCGTGCCACTGTAGCAGCCCCTGCCGCGGTGATGCACAGGTGTTTGAGCCAAAGAAAAGACTGTGCGCACGTTGCTGGGCGGGACTCCAAACTAAACTGGAACTCATTGTTGGCAGCAGATACTTCAGCAGAGGAATCATGATTGCCATCCTTATTAACACTCTGTCGATGGGCATAGAGTCCCACGAACAGGTACGTTTGTGTGTGTGTTGGTGTAAGAGGATGCGTGTTTGTTTATGCACATGCATAGCTATGTTCGTGCCTCTTGCAGATTGGATTTGACTACAGTTTGATTGAAAATGGATGTGCTAATCATCGTGTGTGTGGTGGAGTCAATAAACTTACCCTCCAATCAGCATTTACAGCACCAAGCATATGGGATCACGAAGTGTGTGTGCGTGTGTGTGACTATGTGTGGGTGTGTGCATGTATCAGGAGGTGGAGAAACTCATAAGACCTGAAGTGTTAATTAAAGCGTGACCCTGGGACAGGAGAGAGAGAGAGAGAGAGAGAGTGTGAGCGGTGCAGAGATGGGGCAGAGTGAGAGAAGCGGGCGAGAACGAATGAGGAGGAGGAGGAGGACAGATCTGACATTGTGATTGGCTGAAAGGCAGGGATAGACTGCGAGAGACGGGGGAAGATTGCGTTTGGTCCATTTCCTGAACAATAGGACAGATCTGGATGGCCTTGACTTCTTGAATAAGTAATGTTTAAGGATGAGGGCGGCTCTATTTCATCCTTTTTTATTATCAACAAATCCTTCAAACCTAAACCAACAATGAAAGTGTATGAATGAATTAAGTGATATATTAGAACGACGCCAAAGCCCACTATAGCTTTTCTTTCCCCCTCTGTGTCATAGTAATCGATTGTCATCTAAAAACTATTCAGCACAAAGAGCCATACAATTTCGCTGGACTACATTCCCTCATTTCAGTGAACGTGAACAATTCAGTTCAGTCGGAAACACCTCAGAGACTTGTTTTTTTAATCTCTGGAGAGTAGCTCTGTGTCAGGCAAATGTCACTGAGCATGCTCAGAGACACAGTTACTTGTTCACACTGTTTTGTTGGTTTGACGAGCCGGGAGAAATAAACTACAATGTTTGTATTCACTGTAATGAAGAAATGGCACCTACTGCCACAGTACATGGTGGCTCTTTTTAATACCATTTGACAAGAGCTCTATGGCATGGAGGAACAAGATACATCAGAGTTTGGATATATGGACTATAGAATACTTGTTATTAAGATTTGTTGATAATTATATAAACCTTTAAGTCAGTGGTTGGTTATCAAACTTTTTCTGTCACGCCCCTGTTTGAAATCAAAAAAGCCTTTCATACACCCCGCAATCCTGCAAACAAATGTTACAAACCAATAATAATAATAAGCCAAATTTAATGTCATTTTGTTTAAAAGTCCTTACCTAGAACTTTACATGAACTACTGTTGTGCTAATGAAAAATACTAGTTAAACTTAGAGGCGTTTTCGCGAGCTATAGTCTGTTTGGGTTGTCTGAATCAGAGTGAAATTTATACTTTTTGGTTTGTTTTTTATTTAATCTGGTTTGGTTTTCACAGTGCACAAATAAAAGCGGACCAAATAAAAAACAAATTTTCTGAGGGGCGTGTACATAGGAGCAAATTTAACCTTTTTTGTCTTGAGAGTGGGGACTCGCAGAGTCTTTTCACCTTGACTCGGCACTGATCTACTGTGCGCATAAATCCCTTCTCCTTCAGTTTATCTCATTGTCACTATTGTTGTGGACTTTATTTAGCATACTCTGTATGTTCTCTTTGACCCAGATGTCAAGCAAACGTCGGACTTATGCAGAAGTCAAAGTCAGTCCTCTCCCACTCATGTTAACCTGTCATTTATCTGTGTCCATTTCAACAAATGCACGCAGAGGCAGCCTGTGTTTTTGGTTCGCTTGGAAACATTCAGAGACCGCTGGCGAGAGGTGGTCTCGGCTGTTTTTGTTCGCACCAGAGTACGATTACTGCGTACGGACTAAATGTTGGCTTGTGAAAGTGCCCTTGGACTCAGAAAAACATAAGACACTCTCACTTATTTGAGAGTGGACCTGAGAGCAAGATTATTTATAATACTATCAGTGTTTTGCAGTCTGAATCAATCCTGATAACCTTGCTAACACAATCATATTAATTCAATCTTTCTTTGTGCTCCAAAATTTTCTTTCCAGCAATGCCTCTATGGCCCCAAGAAGGGCCCGCCCTGCAGTTTAAGAACCACTGCTTTCAGTAATATCAATAATATTAATATTAAAAGTGTATTCACTCACTCTGCTCCAAAGGATGGTGGGTAAAAACACACCTGCATTCACATCCTGGAGCAGCTTCTCTCTCCATATCTAAGACGGAAACCTACACTGTACTGTAGTCCTGAGTAGCATTTCAGAAATTCCTAACATGTTGACTCTACTGCTCTCTTCGCTGCCAGTCTGTCTGTCTTTGTTTATTTGTTCATTTTTCTCTCTGCCTGTCCAATATCTGTACATCAATCTCTCCTCGTTTTCTCTCCACAAACACGGCGCCTCTTCAGCCGCAGGAGCTGACAGATATTTTGGAGATCAGTAACATGGTGTTCACCAGTCTGTTCGGTCTCGAGATGCTGCTGAAGCTCATGGCTCTCGGGCTCTTTGGCTACATCAAGAACCCCTACAACGGCTTCGACAGCATCATTGTCATCATCAGGTGGGGCTCTGAGGGGAAGGGGGTTCTTTGATTGTAAGTTTACCCCAACAATGGGAATTCTGTTAGAAGATATACGTGTTGTCAGTGGAAAATCCTCACTGCGAGTCAGCACTGCAGTTACATCTCCCAAACTGTCACAGTGGCTCTGGCTCTGGCAGTGTGGTTGCACTCTTAGTCCAAGGGGCCTGTATTCACTCCATTATGTAGTACTACAAGCTAAATTATGTATCGCTGCTTGAAGGGCTTTGCTTGTTTACTGTGCCAGTGCTCGCTGCTCTCACCTCCTTTATTGGCTGGTAAGTTGTAAACACCATTGGCCCATTTCCTCTCTTCAGTTGCCACACTGTCACAAGGAAAAATGACTTAGCACTTTCCTCTACCTGGAAGCGAGGCTTTTTGTGGGTGATACTAATGCCGACTTCAAAAGAGTTGAGCTGAGGTTAAGTACATATTGATTCCTCTGGTTGCTTTAATGTGAATTTACCTTTGTGTTTATAATCTGCTTTTCATCATTATGTGTTTTAGTGTGTGGGAGATTGTGGGTGAGGCAGACGGAGGCTTGTCGGTGCTGCGTACTTTCCGACTGCTGAGAGTTTTGAAGCTGGTCCGCTTCCTTCCTGCCCTGAGGAGGCAGCTGGTGGTGCTGGTGAAGACCATGGACAATGTGGCCACGTTCTGCATGTTGCTGATGCTCTTTATATTCATTTTCAGGTAAATTGTTTCTTTCTCTAAAGGCGATGACGCACGCTGTGACTCGCAATTTGTTTTTATCAGCTTTAATTAATCCTAATCATTACTTGTGACCTTTTTCTTACGCTATTACAGGACATATTACCACATGCATCATTACCTTTTACACGTACACAATTATTCACACAGGCAGCATTACATATCCATATTAAATTACCATGTAATGAAAGTATTTTTCTCATTGTTTTTTTGTATGTGTGTTTGTTTGTGTGTTGCAGTATCTTGGGGATGCATTTATTCGGCTGTAAATTCGGTTTGCGACAAGACAGTGGAGACACTCTACCTGATAGAAAAAACTTTGACTCTCTGCTCTGGGCGACCGTCACTGTGTTTCAGGTTAGACAAACACACCGCCGACATGCACTCTCTCTCACACACACACACACACAGATACAAACACGTGTATGAGCAGTGAGCACACAAATAAATACATCGACAATATTTAATTTAGAGGAATTTCCCCATCGATGAATTATAGTTGAATGTGATTTTAAAATGAATTGGGATGCGATTCAAAAACAGCAGCTGCCACCGTAACCAGAAGTAGCCCTGATGATATTCTCCATTATTTAATTTGCTCCAATTTAGGATATGCTCACACTCGATTTTTCAACAAAATATGAAAACTCTCCCAGTGGGCAGGTAAGATACGCTTCACAAGCAGAGTGGGAGGAAGAAGTAATGAAACAAGCACTCCACAGGAGCTCATTTAACACTGATGAGCATCATTACCGTTCAACTGACAATGAGATATTAAAGGAAGAATCTACTCATATTCTTTTTCTTATTATATACTTACAACAGCTTCTAGCAATGTAAGCTGCATTTCTGGTCCATTTTGTGTTTGACGGTGTATGTTTCTCATCCCCACATACGTTTGACTTCCACCTCTGCTCTCTCCACATGTCCTCCCATCTGCAGATCCTCACCCAGGAGGATTGGAACGCGGTGCTCTATAACGGGATGGCCTCCACCACGCCGCTGGCTGCCCTCTATTTTGTAGCCCTCATGACCTTTGGCAACTACGTCCTCTTCAACTTGCTCGTAGCCATTTTGGTTGAGGGCTTTCAAGCCGAAGTAAGGGCAAAGATTCAGTTTTATTTGAGCTACTTAGAGAACGAGGCGGAGAGAACGAGACTAATTGAGCTCTGTTGTGCTGATGATACCAAAGCTGCCTACAAGAGAATAATCTCCACCATCCTGCCTGTGTGGTTTCTCCCCTCTTTCTCTTTATCCAACACTCTTGTGCTTTCTCAGTTGTCCTCCCTTCCTCTATCTCTCTCTCTCTCTCTCTCTATCCTCTTGTCTCTCTTTCTCTCTCTCTTTCTTTCTCACTGACACACACACACACACACAATACTCTCCAGGGTAGGATGTGTTTGATATCGCCTGCCATTCACAGCTGGTGAGCTTTTGTTGTTTAGTTTTCATCTTTTATCTCCAGCATCAGAGAGTACTTGCTCTCTCGCTCTCTCTCTCTATCACAAACTCATACACACACACACACTCATACACACACACACATACAGATACCCTTTGCCAAAGCCGTCTGCCTCCATCTTTCTGGCGTGAATTTTAATTAAATTCAGTAAAGCTTTATTGGCGTGACTACAGGAGATCGCTGCCAAAGCCATGCACATAACTCAACTAGAGAACACTGGAGATCCCCTTCGCCCGTCTGCCTCCCGCTCTTTGTCTCTCAGTCTTTCCCTCTCAACTTGCTCATATTTTTCACTTTTACAACAGTAAACAGACAAGGGAAGGTGGTGACGATGATGCAGATTATGATGATAGAGGTGATCCCGGTGATGCGTGTCTGTGTTTTTTAGGGTGATGCCAACAGATCTGAGACAGATGACGAGAGGCAATCGCTCTCTTTCGAGGATGAGGAGAAGTTGAGAGACATGTATGCTGCAGGTACAAACTCTTTGATCAACTTAGAACTATTGCTATTGTTGTAGTTTTTTTTTATCACCTTTGGTATTGCTAATAATGACATTGTAATCACAAAGTTAATTGCTGAGATCGGGGACTTCAGCGACATCTGTAAAAAGACGTCATAGGACTTCAACGACATCCGTAAAAAGACGTCAGATAGGACAAGAAACACAAAAAGTCAGATGATCATGCAGGATTTAAACGAACCTCCAGGTTAACCAAAGCTGTTTTGAAGAGAAAACAAAGACGAATGGTAAAATTATTACCCGAACTGTCTAAACATCATACAGACTAGCTTCCTGGTTCAACTTTGACCTACGGTATTTGACATAGTTGTATATCATACAAGAGCAAGGAGACCCTTCCACCCTCAGATAATTTTGAAGGAACCCAATTCTGTAAAATTATTTATTAATTTGAATATCATTTTTACATTTGTCTTGGCCTAAAAAAATTAGAATTTTTAACGACAATGTCTAAAAATACTGGTATCTACATTTTAAAATGCCACTTTGTGTGTCCTTAAAGGAACAGTGTGTAACATTTTGGGGGATCCCTAACCCTAACCCTAGAGAGGGCCGTTCGCGTTTTCACCTTTTTGCGTCGGCCACCGTAGTTCTCCTACACGCTTGGCACATGGGAGAAGCTTCAGTTGGTTGCAATCTGCCACCTCATTGCTAGATACCTGCTAATTCTACACACCACTTTTAAATTATGAAATGTAAACTGCACTTAAGGGCCTCAAATTCCCAATACAAAAAAATACTGTCTTCTGTGGTAGCTACAGCTCTAATCATAACCGACACAAATGATGGTAAAAACTGCAAACAAAAGAATTAGGAATTAACCTTTAACAAAGATGTTGGTGTCTCTCTGTTTGTGTGTGTGCAGAGCTCAAGATCCAGGCCATGATGCTGAGCCCTAATGGTCTACTGAACCCAAAAGCCTCCATGCCCCACCACCCTCTTCTTCCTCCTCCTCCTCCTCCTCCTCTGCCGGTCATCACACACACTGCAGCCACACCCACCATAAACTCCATCCAGTCACGCCGGGCGAGTTGTGCTTCCATGGACATCCACAGCCTTGAGCCGAGGTCCCCGGTGAGTCCGGGACACCTGCTTCTTCTTACATTATCATCACATTAAACATCAGTAATAAAGTTGATTTACAAAAGCACTCAAACAGAAAATGATGAAATATATTAAAAAGGAGATAAAGCCAGGCCGAGCTGATTAGAAAAATGAATTTCTAAATGATTAAACTGGGGATATTGTTGTGGTTTGTTTGCACAAGTTAAAAAGCTACAATAATAACAGAATTTTATCTAAATGGGAAAAAAATAACATCTTAATAACCTTCTATTAGAGGTACCTTGCAGAGTTTTGTCTGTTTACTTTCAATGTTTCTCAGCAAAACCCATCGTGGGCATTCTTCAGACTATAATTACTTGAATGCATTTCCTTCCCTTGCAACATTTGCAAAGACAAATATCTTGCACCCAACATTTTTTCGGCCGGCCTGTTCTATTTACTCATGTCTCGGGTCTGTGTGTCAACATGTCTAATACCCGAGTGGATCCAAGCAAAGTTACTATCAGCTGTGATCATGTGGTGTGTCAGAATCATCACAGGAGAGAAATGTGGTTTCTGAGGCGTGACAGAGAGTGTAACCTGTGTAGTGCCGAGAAAAATCACATGCATTGCTGCTCTTTTCGACCGTCGCTGCCTGTTAATTGGTGGCACGCTGCTGTCAGTAATGGTGTTCTCTCCAGCTGTGGATGTTTGAGTGGTTGGCCGATGGGGATTTTCCACTGAAGTTTTCCTGGCCTTTTTGTGACATTTCAGGTGGTCGTACTGATTTACTTTTGCTTGCAAAGTAACGTAGGTGCTTTTGACTGTCAATCATCCTCTTTGAATCCGGTTTCACACAAAACAATGCACGTCTTTTTCAACTCCAGGTGAATGAATATATTTGTTCTCTAGAAAGCGTTTTCTTTCATCACATTTTATTCATCTGACTCTCACACATTAGATTTATTCATGTCCTGCCCCCCTCTTTCTGTGCACAGTACGTAACGGAGTAACGTTCACCTGTCATTTGTTGATCCAGCTTAGGCAGAAATTAGAAGCGTTTGTTTTGATGCAACAGATCTCTCCACTAATACAAACATGGCAGAATCGTTGTCACATAAAAATGAGATCACGAAGCCTGAATCAAGATCGTGATCATATTTTGGTTAATCTGACAGCCCTATATGTCCATAGTTTTTGCTCCAGAGCACTGGCGTTGCTGGCCAATAACTCCACAGGGTACCTGTAATCTGTTAAGAATAAAATCTTTACTTGCACTTAAAAAAATGAGTCACAAATCCAACTAGTTGTTGCCTTCACAGGCTCCGTGGGACAACGGGCCAGAGAGCCGTCGCTCCAGCTGGACCAGCATCAGCCGAGCCCCCAGCCTCCACAGGAGGAGCCAGTCGGGGGAAATGGAGTCCTTGTTGTCCGACACACACACAAGCTCCGACTTCAGCAGCATGGAGCAGTCGCTGGACCAGCCCGACTACCTGCAGGTGCCCATGCTTCACCAGCCCGACTGCAATGGCACCACCTTTCACCTCCCTGACGATGCTGCCCTGACCACACTCTGCCACAGCGATCAGGATGAGGATGAGATTGAGGAGGTGCAGCTCTCTGCATTTGTGTTATTTATTTAAATATAGATGTTTGAGTGCTACATGATTAAGTGTTCTGGTATTTCCAGTTAAAACAACAAGTTAATAAAAGAACTTGTTCCGGCGTGTTCAGAAGTTCAAAAACTGCTGCTAATTAACTTGCAAAGGCACCCTGAGTACCGTTACACACTTTGAAAATATTTAATTAGCTGAATATAAATTATAAGCAGGGTGGAGGAAGTATTGAGAACATTGTTTGAAAAACTTGTGCTGTGCTGGAATTTCAATGTGCTGATACAACATGGGGTCACGACTATAACTCGGTGTTTTCCACCAAGTAAAACAATTTCAGTTTCATTCTGAATTATAACGTGACCACTGCACGAGTTTGGTCATTTAATGAGTGCACATAATAATTCAGAAAATTAACTAACAACGTCAAAGAAGTCATTCTCATGCAAATGTGTGTGCGTGTGTTCCTTCCAGAGTTTATGTAAGAAGCTGAAGAAGATACTGGAGCCATATGAGCCTCAGTGGTGCCTGGAGCATGAAGAGTGGTCTCTCTATGTGTTCGCTCCACACAACCGGTAAATACACACTAAACACACACACACACACACACACACACACACACACACACACACACGTACACACTGCCCATAATATTCTCCTGAGTGGCCTAGGTGGCCTAGACAGCATGTGTGAATATTCACAGTTGAAGTGTGAAGGTTAGAGCTGAGGCTTAGTAACACAATGTTCACTTTTATCAATTAAAGCTGGCCAAGTTAAAACAAACACATGATGTTGACAGTGATGCAGGTGATGTGTGATGATGAGTAATAAACACTAATTTATTTCCTTCTCTGTTTCCCTCTTCAGCCTCAGGATGTGGTGTCAGAGGGTCATAGGTCACAAGATGTTTGATCATGTCATCCTCCTCTTCATCTTCCTTAATTGTATCACCATTGCACTGGAGAGACCTGACATACCGTCCAACAGCATGGTAGCAGACACACACACACACACACACACACACACACACACACACACACACACGCACGCACACACACACACACACACACACACACACACACACGCACACGCACACACACAAATACACGCATGCAAACACTTACATTCACATGTGTTTATCTCTATACTACAACATGCTGAACCTCAACCCTTAACTTAAACTTAATGGTTGTAATTTTACACTGAAACTACAATCCTGGTCTGGTGTGTTTTATTATATTTAATCAATATTATTTCCATATTCAGTGTGTTTTTTTAAATGTTGTTTTTCTATTCCTTATATAAAGCACTGTCTGGAAGGTGCAATACAAATAAACTTGACTCGCCTTAAAGGAATAGTTAGTTGTTTTTTTAAGTGGGGTTGTATACGTTACTTATCCATAGTCAGTGCATTACCTACAGTAGATGATGCCCCCAGTTTGGAGAGGCAGACAGGAGTACCAGCACGGGAGCAAAGCAATGTACTGCTGTGGACGGGGACAGCAGCAAAACAGATTTTAGACACTTACTGTAAAAGAAAGCTCATCTAAAAAATTCAACATCAGTTTAAGTGTGCACTATATTTAGAATATTTTCACAGCTTTATCTTTCCATCAGACAGCCTTTTCTGACGAGGGATTGAAACCATTACTGTATCTATGCTCTCTTCAAGGCCACCAGACTCATTTGACAAAAACACAAATTTTATCTTGCAGAACACGGGAGTTGCTGGTAGGGCTGCCCATTCTTAGTCGATTAGTCGACTAATTGGTTGTTTTTCGGTCGACTAAGTTGTTTATTATGCTTTTTCATGCTGACTTATGCATGACTTTTCCAAGAAACTTAGGAGCACATCGCTGGTAAACACAAGATTTAAAGTGGTGCTTTTGTGTGATTCTTTGTGGAGAAACTCAGTTTCACAGATGTCGTTTAAATCAACTAATCGATTAGTCAACAAAATCATATGAGTCTGAGTCGACTAAGAATTTCTTTGGTCTAGGGCAGCCCTAATTGTTGATCTACCGCTGCCTCGATCGGTTAGTTTGTTTGTGTTGTTGTGTGACTTTGGTGTTTTAAAGGGTTGGTTTGGATTCACCAAAATCACACAATCAGACAAAGAAACTAACCGATGGAGGCAGCGGTAGACCAGCAACTCCCATGTTCTGCGAGGTAAAATTACTGTTTTTGTCAATGGAGTGTGGTGGCTTTGAAGAGAGCAAAGGCTTCAGTTCTCTGTCAGAAAGGTCTGTCTGACAGTGAGATAAAGCAGTGAAAATATTCTTAAACTTAAACTGATAATGATTTCTTTAGGTGGCTAAAATATGTTTTGCTGACGCCCGCGTCCACAGCAGTACATTGCTTTACTCCCTTGTGATAACTCCTGTCTGTTTCTCCAAACTGGGGGCGTGCCGACCGCCATCTACTGTAGGTAATACACTAACTATGAATAAGTACCTCATACAACCCCATTTCAAAACACCCAAACTATCCCTTTAAGCTAAATCTGATTCTAACCTTAACTCTAACATCCAGTCTAAACCTCAAACAGCCCTGTAATGAAGTGAGGACCGGCTGTCGAGATCACACACACACACACGCACACTCAACACAAGCTGTCGGTTACAGCTGAATTCATATCCTTGTTGTTGATGTAACAGCAGTTTGGGAGTCATTATAAAAACATGTGCTGCTCTCAGTATGTTTTTTTTATGTTTCTACTACAGTCATAATGGATTTCTTTCCCCCAGCTCATTATGTAACACGTTGCAGTTGGAGTACTAAAGCTACTGGGACACGAAAACCCTTAAATTGACGAATGTGCTTCTTTGTGTGTGTCTGTGCACACTCACACGTGTATGTGTCTGTGTGTGTGTGTGTGTGTGTGTGTGACAGGAGCGGGTGTTCCTCAGTGTGTCCAATTACATCTTCACGGTGATCTTCGTGGGTGAAATGATGATCAAGGTAACCATAACAAGACACGTTTCCTCAACGAGCACTTCACTCCAAGTTAATTTTCTCATCTTACTTATAAGAGGGCAATTTTCTTCATGAGTGAAAAATAATTGCTTTTTTTTAACTAATTTTACACCTCATAATATAATTTTATTATTTCAGTAATTTGGGGTCTAATTCTGTGTGTGTGTGTGTGTGTGTGTGTGTGTGTGTGTGTTAAGGTGGTAGCTCTGGGCATGTACTTTGGAAAAGGTGTGTACCTGCAGAGCAGCTGGAATATCTTAGACGGGCTGCTTGTGTTTGTGTCGCTGGTGGACATCCTGGTTTCCATCGCATCAGCAGGTGGTAATCGAATCTTAGGCATCCTCCGTGTGCTTCGTCTTCTCCGCACACTGCGACCACTCAGGTAGCAGTACGGTATTTTCTCTTGTATTTACTCCATTAATACTATGTAGTGTACTTGTGTTTGTGACTGTGTGTGTGTGACTGTGTGTGTCGCAGGGTGATAAGCCGGGCTCCTGGTCTAAAACTGGTGGTGGAGACTCTGATCACATCTCTCAGACCCATTGGGAATATCGTCCTCATCTGCTGTGCTTTTTTCATCGTTTTTGGAATTCTGGGAGTCCAGGTAAACATTTATACTGTATATTCCCTGCTCACACGCTGTTGGGTGAAGATAAGCCTCATTATTATTATTATAATTAGTATTTCAGTTTAAACTTATATTCACCCGGTTTTGTGTGTCCAAACATCCAAAGCTTGTTGTCTTTTCTGCTACAAGAAGACACAGATCACCGTGGTTTAAAATTAACGAGGCGCATCTCAGAATATGCTTCAGGTAATAAAATGTGGGGAGAAAAATTGGGAGGAAATGCAAATGAGCTGCTGATTATGCACCAGGGTCCCTGGAAGTAATTAAAATTACAATGGTTCAACTGCAGAGGGATTGTGCTGAGAAAGTGTTTTCTAAATTGGATTTTCACCTGGATTTCTATATTATTATTTATTTTAGGCAACTTTTATCAGTTTTTAATATTCAAAACAAACTGATAAATTACATGTTTTAAATAAAAACTTACCCGGTTGTACAGAATATAAAAGGGAGGAGCAATAAGATTCTCATGTCATAAAACAGTGGTTTCCAATTGGGGGGAATCTAAGAGGTCCCAAATAATTAAAGGTGTGAGAAAGAATATTTCTGTAAAACAAAAATATGTTTATTTTATGACTACTTTTGATTAGGGCTGTAAAGTTAACGCGATAATAACGTGTTAACGCAAATTCGTTTTAATGCCACTAATTTCTTTACTGCATTAACGCAACTAAGTTTTTAGGTTGTAGCGGGCTCAGTTTTAAAGCTAGACTGAAGATAGTGACATCACATGGAACTAGAAAACCTAAGAAATACTAGCTTGTCGCGAAGGAGTCAAAATAACGCTCCAACTTACGCTAAATTTTGGCGAGGAAAAACTTGCATGGCTATTTTTAAAGGGGTCCCTTGACCTCTGACCTCTAGATATAGGAATGAAAATGGATTCTTTGGGTACCCACGAGTCTCCCCTTTACAGACATGCCCACTTTATGATAATCACATGCAGTTTGGGGCAAGTCATAGTCAAGTCAGCACACTGACACACTGACAGCTGTTGTTTCCTGTTGGGCTGCAGTTTGCCATGTTATGATTTGAGCATATTTCATGTTAAATGCAGTACCTGTGAGGGTTTCTGGACAATATTTGTCATTGTTTTGCGTTGGTAATTGATTTCCAATAATAAATATATACATACATTTGCATAAAGCAAGCATTTTTCTCACTCCCATGTTGATAAGAGTATTAAACACTTGACAAATTTCCCTTTAAGGTATGTTTTGAACAGAAAAAGTGATTAATTTGCGATTAATCTTAATTAATTATGGACAATCATGTGATTAATAAATTATTTTAATCAATTGACAGCCCTACTTTTGACTAGTAATTGCTTTTTGTTTCTTGTGAAATACTGGACAGTTTCATCTCTTCAGGCCTCGAAATCCTTAAAAGGAGATAAACTGTGTGGGGAAAATGCTCTTTGGTTGAACTGCTTGTAGCTCACATCCGCATCGCTTCACTTTACGGGGTCATAAGCCGAAAATGTATTTTAAATATTAATTCAATGGCATTTTGGTACTAAAAGCCGTTCACTGTAAAGGTCTTCTGTTAACTCTCCACCTCTAAAGTATTTCCTAGTTTCCATTTTTGCAAATATTCCAATTCATTCTTTCACAGGAAATATATGCTTGATGAATATTAACACACAGGCATATATTTCTCAAAACCTCACTTGCACTGAATCATCTTGTAATGAGAACACTCCGTCCTGAAGCGTGTAATGACTGTGAAGCAGGCCAGACCAGATGGTACTTGGATATCTTAGCTGCAACATACAGTAGGCCTGTAGGCGCTCGCTGACTAATTTACTGTACTATAATACATACAAACATACCTCGCTCTGTGGAGCTTTGTTTACATTACCTTGAGGTTACAGTGTTCCTGTATGTGTTTATCTGTCTGCACACATCTGTCTGTGAATGCAGCTGTTTAAAGGGAAGTTCTTCCACTGTGACGGGCGCGATGTGAGTAACATCACCAATAAAACACAGTGTCTGGAGGCAGGATACCGCTGGGTTCGACGGAAATACAACTTTGACAACTTGGGACAGGTTTGTCACACACATACACGCACGCACACACACTCACACACACAAAAACACACACAGGGCTGACACTTGCTCTTACAAGCTGATTGACAGCCTGAAGCTCATTTATATGTGTCTCACTCTTCCAGGCGCTGATGTCGCTGTTTGTGCTGTCATGTAAAGACGGCTGGGTCAGCATCATGTATGATGGCCTGGATGCTGTTGCAGTGGACCAACAGGTAAAGACACACACACACAAACACACACACTTACACATACACATATACATAGAGAGGAAGAGACTGGTTGTGGAATGTAAAAAATGAATAGGCTATCAGGGAGACATACAAACCGTTCAGCCAGTGTATATTGTATTTCACTCTGTTTAGGTTCTGTTTTGTGTCAGTCTCAGGCACCATTTGATCTTGTTTTTTCAAGCAGAACGGGGAAATATTTCAGGAGAAGGGAAGTGTAAGGAAAGAAAAAAGGCAGATGGATAAATAGATGCGAGTTGACAGTTTCAGTGCTGACTCAGGATTTACATTGTCTTCTTGTGTATGCTCTCTCCTCTTCTTCCTCTCCACCCCTCCGCGTCACTCTTTGGTCCTCTTTTGTGGTTTGTGTCCCCATGTTACCTCTTCCTCCTCCTCCTCCTCCTCCTCCTCCTCCTCCTCCTCTTCTCATCTTCCATTTTCTCTCTTTGTATCTCTCTGCAGCCAGTAAGAAACAACAACCCTTGGATGCTGCTGTTTTTCATCTCTTTCCTCCTCATCGTCAGCTTCTTTGTGCTCAACATGTTTGTGGGAGTGGTGGTGGAAAACTTTCACAAGTGTCGCCAGCAGCAGGAGGAGGAGGAGGCGCGGCTGAGGGAGGAGAAACGACAGAAGCGGTTGGAGAAGAGGAGGAGAAGTGAGATAACGGGATAACGGGAGGGGAAGGGGAGGAGAGGGAATGTGAGACATACAGTATATGGCCAAAAGTATGTGAACAGCTGAACATTACACCCATACATGATTGTTGAATATGCCTTTTCAAGACCATTGGCATTAATATGCTGCAACAACAGCCTCCACTCTTCTAGGATGGCTTCCCGCCACAAGATTTAGGTATTTGCTTCCATTCATACACAAGAGCATTACTCCAAGCGTCCAATTCATTCTGGGTACTTTGCAGCTACCGGAGGCGATCCACTGCCATTCTAACCAATATTTCAATGTCCACTGGACTTGTGACTAGGGCATCTCACTCACGGCTTATGTGTGGTGCTTTTATCTGCTCTGCTGTCTTTTCATGCCAGGTCTATTTATGCTGGAGCAGTTCATGGCTCTGAAGTTGGAAATTCATCAATGCCTATATTTAATAATGATGCCTTCATTACTGATTAACTTTGTCTTAACAGACATATAGCAAAACAATGTTTTCTTGTTTGTTTATGTCAATTCTACTTCAATACCCGTGAAGGAGGAGACGTAATGTTGTGGTTTTGAGCTGTTGATAGTATTTAAAACACAAAAGTACAGCCATGAACTCTTCGTTACCACACTGGTCATAAATCAGTTGCAAATGTGTAATCATTATGCTTGTAAATATAAGTCAAACTGCTCTAAACAATATTGAAAAAGGCTGCTATAGAACAGACCATTTTAAGACTCTCCACCTCTAAAATGCTTCCAATGAACATTTAAAACGTGACGGAGCCGTGGTGCAACCAGAATGCGATGCAGCTTTATCGAGTGGACATCCTGGATTAGTGAGGTCTGGCACTGATGTTGGGCGATAAGGCCTAGCTCTCAGTTGGCGTTCCACTTCCTCCCAAAGGTGTTTCATGGGGTCGTGATCTGGGCTCTGTGCAGGCCAGTAAAGTTTGTCCACGCCAACATGGAAAACCATTTCTTTATGGACCTTGCTTTGTGTACAGGACTGGCCATCTGGCAAACCGGACGCTTTCCCAGTGGGCCAACGTGCCGACTTTTTTTTGTCTGACTGGTCCATAAAACAAGTAGATCGGCCCATTGTTTTTATGCCGGTGAAAGCTGTGTGTGTTATATTTTCGGGTTGTCCGTCCGTCCGTATCATTCTTGTGAACGTGATATCCCAGGAACTCCTTGAGGGAATTTCATTACATCTGGCAAAAAATATGCAAACACTTGGACTCAAGGATGAACTGATTAGAATTTGGTGGTCAAATGTCAAGGTCCGTGGCCTCTCAAAACACGTTTTTGGACTTAACTCAAGAACTCACTATGCTAATTATGACAATTTCACGCAGGTGTCTAACAGGATAAAATTATGAAGTGATGATATTTTGGTAAAACGTTAATGTAAACTGCAACTTGACTGGTTGGCGGAGGCATATAACCACGAGGCGGTACTTCTATTTTTTTCTAAATTAACGATGGGCTGGTGAGGATGATAGAGAAACGTGCGTATATCAGTCTCGCCCCGACATGCTCTATATGAATGTGTGTGTCTGTGCGCTCAGCTAACAGGTCGTGTCCTGCCGAGTACAGAGCGGAGAGTCGTCTTCAGTGTTTGACGAATATTAGCAAAATAATTGATAAAAAAACACATCAACAATCGACTGGCTACTCCATATCCTTGTGGAAAGCCCAGTTCATCACAGTGGAGTATATTGATATTATTATATTATATTTTTAAAGGTATTTATCTTGTTCCCATCATTGTATGCTTTAGCATTAATATTTTTCGAAAGGGGAACCCCAATTTGACAAAAGGGGCGTCACCCAATCCTGGAAACATCCCTAGTCCAAACATACACAAGACAGGCGCGTCCACTTACCTCTGGCCATATATCTGTAATATTACACACACACATACACAATAAACCTCTTTTCTCCGCATACATACTGTATGAGTACAAGCATAATTTCTGCCCATATTATGCACGGATACACACTTCTACTACACACACTTTCTCCCTCTTGCTCCACCTCATTTCTCTCTCACTCGGTCCTTCTCTCTCTGCAGAGTAATCTCTAGTAGTGCTTTCCTCTTAGTCAGTTAACTGTCTGGCAGCAGACAGCGAGGGTTTCTGCCCAAAGACACCTTGAGGTGCCATGCAGTGTGTGTGTGTGTGTGCATGATGGATAGAATTGAATTCCTGAGGTGGCACTTTTAGTCCGTACACACACACACCGACACCGACACACACACACACACACGCACATATGGACAGTCACACACAGTGCGACACTTGGCACCCACTTCATGAGTGACTTCATAGCCCATATCATATTTTTCTTTCAGAGGCATTTTAATGACCGTGTGTGTGTGTGTGTGTGTGTGTGTGTGTGTGTGTGTGAAACGCAGGGGCCCAGGAGAAGCCGTACTACGCTGACTACTCCCCGTTGCGTCGATCCATCCACACTGTGTGCACCAGCCACTACCTGGACCTCTTCATCACCATCATCATCTTCACAAACCTCATCACCATGAGCATGGAGCACTACAACCAGCCTCAGGTAACCATGGCAACACCTGCTATCACCTGCCATAGAACCATAGTAATGAAGCGGTATGCGGTGGTACAGTACAGCTACTGTAGTGGTTTTTTTTCAAGTGTGTGTCTTTGTGTCCCGCAGTACTTCGAGGAGATACTGAAGTACTGCAATTACGTCTTCACAGTGGTCTTTGTCATCGAGTCCATTCTCAAACTCATCGCTTTTGGCCTGCGGCGCTTTTTCAAAGAGAGGTATTCAAGCTCTCACATCATTACAAAGACACTCACAAACATAACATCCTTAAATAAACTGACATTGTTTGTGTGCGTGTGTCAAGATGGAACCAGTTGGACCTCGCCATTGTGTTGATGTCCATCATGGGAATCACACTGGAGGAAATAGACCTGAATGCTTCACTCCCCATCAACCCCACCATCATACGCATCATGAGAGTACTCAGGATAACAAGAGGTACACACGCGCACACACAGTGACACAAACACAAAGAAAACACGGTGATACGTGGCTGATAAGAGCTGACACATTACAATGTTTCAGTGTTGAAGCTGTTGAAGATGGCGACAGGAATGAGAGCCCTGTTGGACACAGTGATTCAAGCTCTGCCTCAGGTAAGAGGCAACACTGATGCTGTGAAATACAACGTGTCTCTTTAAACTGCGAGCCTGGTTTCCAGATCTGAAGAATTGCAGACAGCTTGTTTTATTCAGCGATTCATCAGGGCTGGCACTGACTGCCCCCCCCCACATGATTTACTAACAGACTGTTCAGTGACACCAAATCACCACCAAACAAGTGTGACGACATCCTCGTGTTTAGCTAAAGGCTAATGGCTGATCTTTAAATGCATCAATGCGGCTGATAAATCACCACTTCAATCATAACTTTATGGCGCATAACTTCACAGCTGCTTTGCTGCGATTGTTTTGCTACTGGGTGTCTGTGAGAAGATAAAATATGAACCATAACGTCCAGTCTGAAAGCTTATCATCACAAAGACACCACACCGCAATTTATTCCCCTTTGAGGCAGGATTGTAAAACTCTGTCAAGTCATCACAGCAGCAGTATTTTTCTCCTCTTTCTCGGTGCTTGCGAGGTGAGGAGTAAAATTACCCACATATTCTACCAGGATTGGATAATTGCACATATCTGATTGGCCAAAGGAGAGCACTTCCGGATGACATTGCTCTGTGATGCGGCAAAAGTGATTTATGAGGCCAGATTCAAGTTTTTTTTTTGCTCGAGCACTCTACGATGGCACCTGTCTCATTGAGAATGCTGCATTTTTTTGACGCAGTGCTATTGTTGGTCTAAAGGAGACATTCACAAGCAAGGACTAAACCATCAACTGACATGCACACGTAACTGTCTTTGGACACATTTAATGGCTCCAGGGATGGCAATGTCAGTTGGTCGGTCCACCTCTTTGGTCCTGACTGAAAGATCTCAACCACTGGATGGATTGTTATGACATTTGTACAGATCTTCGTGGTCCCCAGAGGATAAAGCCTAATGACTGTAGTGACATCCTTACTTTTCCTCTAGATATTTGTGTACAACCATTGGATGGATTGTCATGGATTTTGCTACACATATTCATGTTCCCCTCAGGGTGAATTTTGTTAACTTCTGTGATCTCTTAACTTTTGATCTAGCCATCATCAGGTCAAAATTTTAATTTGTCCAATAAAAGACAAATAAATCTGATTGACAAAGAGCTGTGACACTGTTTACACAAAAAAAAGCTGGTAAACTTTTCAAGTAAAGGCCAAAGTTTATGACCAAATACCTACAAAACAAAAGACATCAGCCTCAGCTGTACTTTGTGTTTAGTGCTAATTCTCAAAAGCCAGCATGCTAACACGACAAACATGGAACACGGTAAACATCACTGCTAAATATCAGCATGTTCACAGCAAACTGACATTAGCATTTAACTCAAACCCCTGCTGTGCTTACTGCCGCTAGTGTGACTCTGAGACTTGTTTGAATATGAAATGTGTGAAAAGTAATTGGTGAACTAGGATGATGCGCTCGGGTGTGGGGGAAGGCTTTAGGAAGGATCTACCTGGCTCCTGGGCTCAGGACCCTCAGGGGACGCTACCAGAAATGAGAGAGTAGAGAGGAAGGGGGAGGGAAGGTGGTGCACATTAAATGAGAACAGGGAAAGTAGACCTTTATAAAGTGTTTGTGTTCCTGCCTCTGAAATGCAGCTAAATTATATCCATTTTCAAAATAATAGCACACGCAGCTTCACACTATCACTCCTAGATCGTCTACGCGTCTGTTACAACGAAGCGGAAACCTCCGGTGCTGATAAATGAAGCCAATGTGGAAGTGCCAGAAGCAGCAGCTCCTCAAATGGCCACTTGAGGCTGGCTCCAAAAGCGAGTCAATCCCCATAGACCCCCGATGTTAAAAGGCCCAGCTTTACAGCAGAAATAATCATGTTTACAGCCTGGTACAAAAAATGGTTTTGGTCTCTTTAGCTAATTAAGCATTAAGCCAGTGGGCAACCTCCGGCTCTGAGAAGTGAAGCCAAAGCTGAAGTGCCTTAAACTTGCATTCTTTCTAATAGCCAGCAGGGGGCGACTCCTCTGGTTGCAAAAAGAAGTCTGATTGTTTAGAAGTCTATGAGAAAATGAGCCTACTTCTCACTTGATTTATTACCTCAGTAAACATTGTAAACATGAGTTTATGGTCTCAATCACTAGTTTCAAGTCTTCTTCATACAGCATGATGTTCATTTAGTAAATTATGGTCCAATTTAGAGTCAAATAGACCATAAAGCAGGGTATGCTTTAGGGCGGGGCTACCTTGTGATTGACAGGTCACTACCACGGCGTTGTCCGGTCTGGGAGTTGTCCGTGTTTTCGTCTTAGTTAGTCTTATTTTCTAACTTTATCCCTTTCACAGTGTATTTTCAGCTCATGAAAGTTAATTCTAACTTTTTGGTCGCCTAAAAATGTCTTATTCAGTGTTCGGTTGTACTTCGCTCCACCCTCTCGTGTCACTACTGGTTGCAAATAAGATAGCGACAGCCAAAATGCCGAACTCAAGGCTTCAAAACCGTGGTCCGCAAACCAATGTGTGTTGTCATTGTGACTTTGTTTACTTGTTACATACAGTCTAAACTTATTGACTGCTTTGAGTGACAGGTGGGTAACAGGTCGCTAGCTGCTACAGTAGCTGTCTGCTCTGCTGCATCACTCGGCCCGCTTCAGCTCCACCGGATTAGTTCGGGAATTAGTGTCGTCACTCCCAAGATGGCGATGGCTGGAGCCGCCCACTTTGAGCTTCATAACGGCTCTTCAGAAACCTATGGGTGATGTCACGGAGACTACGTCCATATTTTATACAGTCTATGGCTCCAACAAACCAGTAGGAATCTCTAGAGCAGCAAAATACCCATGATCCTTCACTGCCTTCCCACCCACGAATAATGCCAATTATCTTTGAAGTGACAGATCTTTGCAGGGGATTGAACCTAGGTCTTTGCAGTGGTGTCCGAGTGCACTTCATCAATAGGTTTATCCGTCATCGAATCAGGCATCTCCATACCTCCCACCATGGGGGAAGACAAGCCAAGTCCCTGTGAATTGCTTTGTAATTAGAATAAACGGGCGTGTTTGTGGTTCATGAGGACTGGATCCCAGGCTATGAAAGTGCATCTTTGTTTCTCAAACTACAATCTGAGATATGATTCAACTCCAGGTATCATGATGGCTCGTAATATGTTTTTAAGATGTAGAAAACATTAAGCTTACTATGCTTAGCAGTCTCTGTCTCTTTCTATCTGTTTGCATGTTTGCGTCTCTCTTTATGTATACTGTACATGTCTTTTTTTCTGTGTATCATACACTGTATATATCTGTGTGTGATTGTAATATGTCTGTCTAGGTGGGGAATCTGGGTCTGCTCTTCATGTTGCTGTTCTTCATCTATGCAGCTCTGGGAGTTGAGCTCTTTGGAAAACTGGGTTAGTGTGTGTGTGTGCGTGTACGTGCATGCATGCGTGTATGTGCAAGCACGTGAGTGTGTGCATGCATATAAATCGATGCAGATGCACAGATGTGTGAGTGAGTGAGTGTGTGTGTGCCTCAGCTGATTCTGGTGAGATATCGGTAGATTACGTAACATGCATAAATTCTGTTGTTACATGCATTAATTATTATGTCAATTTAGAATCAGCGTTCTAATACGTGCTCTAATCTACAGACAGTTATCTTTCTT
This sequence comes from Sebastes fasciatus, assembly GCF_043250625.1. Taxonomy (NCBI): domain Eukaryota; kingdom Metazoa; phylum Chordata; class Actinopteri; order Perciformes; family Sebastidae; genus Sebastes; species Sebastes fasciatus. The sequence continues at coordinate 21,880,678 of NC_133797.1, read as the reverse complement.
CTCTCCCCTCGCCTTCATCTCTCACACTTACTGCCTCTAATACTCTTTTCTTCTTTTCATCCTCTTTCAGAGTGTTCAGACGAGAACCCATGTGAGGGTCTTAGTCGCCACGCCACCTTTGACAACTTCGGCATGGCTTTCCTCACGCTCTTCAGGGTGTCTACAGGGGACAACTGGAATGGGATTATGAAGGTTATTTCTCTCTCTCTCTCCTCTGCTGTGTGGCCGTTTTAAAGAAGATGGAGAGACGGGAAAGTCCATGTTTGCGTCTGTGCATATGAGTGTGTCTCAAAGTATCGGCTATGAGACAGGCGTTGCATTAAGCAGAGAAGATCACTGTTTTTATGACAGACTAAGAGCTGCTGACATTAGCGGTTTAGGAGAGTGTATTATTCTTCTGTGACAGGCTCAAGGTCTGGTCACACTCAGATCCACATCTCCCCCTGTTGGAGAAGAGAGGAAATGCAACATAGTACAGTAATATATCTGAATATCACCGTAAATCCCTTTATCTATGATCAGTTTTCTAAATTGCTTAATTATCTCTATCCTCCTCTCTTACCCTCGCCGTCTAGGACACGTTGCGAGAGTGTCGCCCGCAGGAGCGCCACTGCCTCACCTACCTGCCCCTGATCTCCCCCGTTTACTTCGTCACCTTCGTCCTAACGGCTCAGTTCGTGCTGGTCAACGTGGTCGTGGCCGTTCTGATGAAGCACCTGGAGGAGAGCAACAAGGAGGCCCAGCTGGACGAGCTGGAGGAGAAGAGGGAGAAGGAAGAGATGAAGGCGAGAGAGGAGGCCGCCAGAAACCTCAGTACTGCGTCTGTGGGCGGAGACCTGGTGCCAAATGTGGACACACCTGCCCAGGTAACTGACAGAATGTGTGTTTCCTGTCTCTGCATGTGTGGTGGGGAAGGGAGCGGAGGTGACAATAACAATGACGGTGATCTTGTGTGGCAGGTGCAGGTTGAGGATGAGGATTGTTCCCATGGCAACCTGCTGAGCATAGGACGCATGCTGTCTCTCCCCAGCGACAGCTTCGTTCAGCCACTCAGATGCTCCTCTTATCCTCCCATTTGCCATGAGGCGTACTCCGGCTACAGCTACTCAGGTAATTTGGTTGTTTATAGCCAATTAAATTAAGGAACAGTTCTCACTGTGCTATAACCACTAACTGATTGCTGTAAAGGTTATTGCTTCCATAAATAGCAGAGAAGGCAGTTGAGATGTGATGCAGCACAACAAGAGGCACTGTTATAATAGACCTTAAAGAGGGAGATGTTTTTTTTTTAATATTAGTAACAAATTAGTAGGATTAGTGTTAACTACAGAGCACATGGGGGACTTTTTTTTTCAACTACTCTTAGTTTTTACACTTACGACATCACACACAGGGGGTACTTTAGAATCGCTTGGTCATTGCAAATTCATCAAATCTAAACAGTGTAACACTGAGTTTTGAGTTTTATTTATGTGCAAAATATAAATGACGAATAATAATAATGATATAGGACCTCTATATTTTTATAATTATCAACAAATCCCATGAAAAGACAAAAAAACAACAATGTGTAAGTTTGTACTCTCCAACCCTGTAAATGGCAGTCAGATTAAACTACAGTGTTTATGTTCATGAAGGAACATCAGTCACTCAGTGCAACCGTGTGACTCATTGATTGATTTTAATAGTTTCTGGACAATGACAGAGCTCTATGGCACTGAGGAATAATCTATATCAGGCTTTGGATACGCAGACAATTGTTAATAGGATCAGTTAATTGTTTTCGTTTTGGTCTTTTTTGTGATTTGTTGACTATAGGAAAAATATAGAATATCACCAGACTTATTCTGGTAGGATGAAGTAGTTTTCAAGGAGCTAAATACAGGACTGGGAGCATTTCTATTGCCTCTCAATTGCTCTCAACGTGGCAACGGCGAGCCAGCGGCTCATTAGTAACGGTGCTAACAGTGAAAACAACAGCGAAAGTGCTGACAGAGATAACAGTGGTAACCTGGGGGGGTGGGGGGGGACCGGAGGTTGGGTGCTACGTTTCCTCGATGACGCCGTTGGTATCAGCTGTAATCGCCCTATGAAAGCAGTGCAGATCAGCGGCAGTCAGCTAGCCAGTGGGGCACGCTCACATGCATGAACGGCCCGGCTATATCAACAAAGCAAGGAGAAGCTCGGATTACAACAAACACAGAGGGAGAGCGACTTCATTCTCTGCTCAGGTAGACATCACTCCTCTATATCTTTACATAGCAAATAGTTTGCTGCTAACTTAATGTTCTGGATATCAAATTTAGCACCTTTCACCAAGAGGGAAAAAGAGTTCCCTGAGATAGGACCCATCTATCTTATAGATGATTGACCTCTGCTAATCAGAGGTCAATTCTGGGTAGTAAGAGTGAATCTGTCCATTAGTTTGAAAATAAGACATCAAATGGTCCGATAACTTTACCTCTTGTAAAGGAAGTGGTCACTGCTAGCTGCAATTGCTTCAATTAGATAACAAACACATGATCAACATGCTGCCCTGTTAGTGCACTGTATGATGATATGATGTATTTTGTCATACCTATTGTTGCTGTCGTGATTCAATGTTGTTGTCTTGTTATGTGTTGCTGCTATTTGACCCTGTCTTGACTGGGTCTTATTTGTAAAAGTGGTTTTAATCTCAATGTGAATTCCTAGTTAAAAAAAGGTTATATACAGTATATGTATGGTATGTTGTATATAAAGTATAATATATAAGTATATATTTGGAAAACATCAACATCAATTGTAAGAAGTTGTTCTACTGGCACTTAAATAATATCTCTAACAGAACTCTTGACAAATCACGTTTTCAATAACACCCTCTTTAGAAATACTGTATTCAATGTGTTCATAATTATGATGCCACATTATTTTCTACAGGCTCCATGACATCTCTGGGCTCCAGTGGAGGCGGCTCACTGCTGCAGGTTCCAGGAGCTCTGCCAGCATTCAGCCACGCTTCACTGGGGACTGGACGCAGCTCGAGGCCAAAGATCTGCCTCAGCACCGCTCAGAGCGTCGACAGACACTCCTCACACAGACTCAGTCCAGCTGACAGTACGGAGGGATACAGGTCCAGTCCGGCTCACAGAATAAACAGACACAGACTCAGCTCAGCTCACAGTATAGATGGATACAGGTTCAGCCCGGCCCATCGAATAAACAGACACAGACTCAGCTCTACTCGCAGTATGGACGGATACAGACTGAATCCAGACCACAACACAGAGAGACCTAAACTCATGTCCAGCAACAGTATAGACAGACATCCCTCACTCAGACTGAGTCCCACCCACAGTGCCAGCAGACGTTCTTCTCAGTGGCTCAGTCCTGAAGAGAGTTTGGACAGAAACATGCTGAGTCCCTCATACGTTCCAGATACTTCAGTCCTTAAGAGACCAGCATCCTTCCACACTGCAAGCAGACAGTTACGAAGACAGGTGTGTTATTATCACCTCTTCTTCTTCTTCTCTTTTCTTCTCTTCACACACAACGTGTTTTTGTTAGCTTTTAATTTTCTACCATTTTCTGACAATTTTAGATTTAAAAAAAAATATTTTTACTGCATCCTACGCAACATTTTTTAAATGATTTTACTTGCTCAACCCAACACATAATGAGGATTGTGTTATTTAACTGTGCTTGTGTGCATGTGCTGTGTCTGCAGGCGGCTGTGCGCTGTGACTCTGTGGATCAGAGCGGTTCAGCTGACGATCTGGCAGAGCCTCACCTCACTGTGCCCGCCGTTTCTTCCACACCACCACGCCAGCGATCGTCCAGTGTACACACACTGAAATATACACACCCCCAGAGGGTCATCTCATGCAGGAGCCACAGCCGGAGCAACAGTGAAACCACTGGGCAAGAACATGTACCTGAGCAGGCCATCTGTGGCTTGCAGCCAGAAACAGATGTCAAGAAGAGGCTGTCCAGTCTGAAGGTCCCCAGCGGTGAATCCACCATATCAGCACCACTCTGTAGCTCCATAGCGGCCAGCCCGGGCGCCGACCCCGGGCCCCAGTTAGACGACGCAGACGAGGAAGTGAGTCGTATTAACAGTTCTGTTCATGCATGCTCACAACCCCCTCCGAGCTCCTCACACAAAAGCAGACACCTTACCCCGAGCCCTGTGGAGCACAGGACCCGCCTCAGCCAATCAGTGTCTCCGGTGTCGGGCAGGAACAGGAAGCAGAGGATGAGCCCGCCGCCAGGAGAGGAGCCGGTTACTATGGCAACGCAGCTGACGGACAGCAGTGTTGAGCTGAGAAGGCGGACTCTGTCATTTGATGCCACCTCCCTCTCTCCTAATCAACCAGAGGGAAGTCCTGTGGACGACTAAACAAACTCAATGGATTGGTTATTCTGTTAAAGTGGAGGAGCCTGATGTGCTGCTGAAGCACACGAGAGGGGCGGGAGCCGCAATCCAAAATAGGAAGGATATCCGTTTCCCGTTTTGGGACCCGCCCCTCGCCTCGTCCCGTCCAATCACAAGATTTTCACAGGGTGTTTGAGCAGAAATCTTTCAGACTGTGTGTGTATGAGTGCGTATGTGTTCAAAGACTCTTAACCCATTGTGCTATTTGCACACAAGATGCACACAAGTTTCCATTTCTTCTATCATAGTTCTAGCTTTAGTTCACACATAGTAGTCACCCCCCTGCTATATTTACTCAACCTTCCCCTTGCTTGCTCTCCTCCTTCTCTCCTCACTTTCTTCCTTTTCCTTGCACCTCAAGCCTAGGTCAGAGTACAAGACAAAATCACCCGAAAGGTGCAGCACAGAGTAAGTTACTGACTGATCTGCTCATGTACACATAGACATGTTGACAAAGAGAAAACACCGCAACTAACGATTATTTTAATTATTGATTAATCTGCAGATTATTTTCTTGGTAAATCAACACTTTTTTTGGTCTATGAAACATCAGAAAGATTTTCAATTCACTATCATTTTAGACAAGGAATAGCAAATAGCTGCCGATTCTGTTGACTGACCAACCGATTAATCAAACTGTTTTTTACAGCTCTACACACAGCATCTCATTCATGCTTATAATAACTTTCTAATTTGCCAGAACGGTTTACTTTAAGTAAAATTCCCTAATCCCATGCTCTGTGGTGCAGAAATTACAGTTTATGTTTACAAAATAAATAGATAAACTCTCACAAAAGTTAAAGCTGTCAAAGAATTTTATATAAATGCTTAATTTGTAAGTGCACGCTTATGTAGATTTGGTGCAGGCACATTTTGTTAGAGACTTATTGCTCCAAAAAAAAACAAATTGTACAGCAGCTTGTTAAAAGCGGATCAAAATGAGAATCTTATATCTAATAGAGTGGAAGTTTTTGTTTTTTCATAATGATTAATCTTCCTATTTTTCCTACCTCTAAACCTACACTAAACTGCCACGGGAAGTTGTTTGATCATTCTCAGATTGCAGTATTTTCCTGGTCAAATCAAACATGGACATCTATGTTTGAGAAACCTCCTCCAGCCTGAATCCAGTCATCCCTGACAGTCAGAAAAATCAATTTGCGCTTAGAGCTAAGTTAGAGTCGTGTAGTGTGACCTTGGCTTTAGTAGTTTCTACCTCTCTTTTTCCTGATCCCACCCATTCGAATGTTCAGTGAGCTTGGTTTCTCACCCCCTTCCACTTTCCTTTTTTCTGTCTTAGTATTCTCAGGGTAGAGGTAGTTCAGACGCAGGTGAGTATGAAGCATGTGATCACAGGTCTGCAGAGTTAGATTGCCCCCTGCTGTCTGAAGCTGGAGCTGGCCGTCTCGCCTGACGTTTGAAGAGATTATACTGTACGGGTGCGGGGTGAAGTTCAGACAGAGGCAGATGTACAGAAGGGCTTATTCAGGTGATATAACAGTGTGTAAAACTTTGTAGAAAAAAGGCTAAGATTATATTTTATTAACACAGCAGCGATGATACGAGAACTACAAAGGTGAATTTCTACATTTTTGAATGTCAATTTATCTGCTGGCGATGATGAGGATGATTGATGATGATGTCAGCGTAATAGGATGTTGATTATAATAATGATGACGACAATGATGACTCTGGATGATGCAAATGTTCATAATATTGTATAATGTTCCTGCAGAATGAAAGCAGGGAATGATATACAGTGAGCTCACCTGCAGTAACATGATTGGACAGTGCTGGAATAAAATCACTTCCTGTCTGACTTTAATTTGACTCCTTAACCTTTGTCTTTTTCCTCTTTATTAAATAAATAAAAACAATATTATAAATTACTTATCAACAAATGAATTGCAAATTTTTGATCTGTTCAAAATGTACCTTAAAGGGATGTCTGTCAAGAATGTAATACTCTTATCAACATGGTAGTGGTTAAATAGGCTTGCTTTATGCAAATGTATGTATAAATGTATTATTGGAAATCAATTAACAACACAAAACAATGACAAATATTGTCCAGAAACCCTCACAGGCACTGCATTCAGCATAGAAAATATGCTCAAATCATAACATAGCAACCTGCAGCCCAACAGGCAACAACAGCTGTCAGTGTGTCAGTGTGCTGACTTTACTATGACTTGCCCCAAACTGCATGTGATTATCATAAAGTGGGCATGTCTGTAAAGGGGAGACTCTTGGGTACCCAGAGAACCAATTTTCATTTACAATCTTGAGGTCAGAGGTCAAGGGACCCCTTTTGAAAATGGCCATGACAGTTTTTCCTTGCCAAAATTTAGTGCAAGTTTGGATCATTTTTTAACATCCTTCGCGACAAGCTAGTTTGACACGGTTGTATCTTCTCCCTAGCTTTAAAACTGAGCCCGCTACAACTTTCGTAAGATCAATTGTGTTAGTGTATTAATGAAATTAGTGGTGTTACAACGATCTGTTAAGAGTTGAACAGGGTGTCTGTGGGGTCTTATAATCATTGCGTATGTGCGTTTTTTTTGTGTAGTTTATTTATTGGATCATGCTAGGTTTGACATCATCTGAAAAGGACAACTGTTAGGGTAGTACTGTACACCTGTCGACAGACTTACTTGGCGCTAACGGACCCACAGACTGACTGACTGACTGATGCTTGATAAGGTTATGCGAAGGTCCTTTTACACCTGAGTGTTAAACTACCTAGCTAATGGTGAAATGCAAGTTTTCGGCCCAATGGTCAAAGATCAAGGAGTTTGAGCCATGCCTGAGGTCGGTCTGTGGAAATATCTGTGAAGCGTAACGTTACTGCTTTGTGTCGCTTTTTTTTTTTTGACGGCAAAGTATATTATGATTTTTATGTTCTATGGAATTCCATACTATTACTTTTTTTCATGAAAATTTTTCAACGTACTAAACTATGACTTATTTTTATTTTTTCGACATACTATACCATGTTTCTTTTTCGAAATAATATCTTTATTAAGACTTTATTTCAACATACTATACCATGACTTCTTTATTTTTTCAACATACTATGACTTTTTTTCATGAAATTTTTCAACATAATATACTATGACGTTTTTGGTGAAATTTTTCGACATACTTGACTTTTTTTCATGAAATATTTCGACATTTGTTCATGAAATTTTTTACAATGACTTTTTTTCAACACATTTTTTCGTGAAATTGTTTGACTTTTTAAACTTATACTATTACGTTTTTGGTGAAATTTTTCGACTTACACAATGTCTTTTTTTTCATTACATTTTTCGACAATTTTTTAACATACTATGACTTTCTTTTTGATGAAATTTTTCGACATACTATGACTTTTTATTCAACATACATATAATCTGACTTTTTTCATCATATGACTATGACTTTTTTTGAAAGTTTTGTACTCTTTTGTTGTTGTTTTGTTGTCTCAGTGTGTCACACACTGAGTTTTGAGGGCTTCAAATGGAGAAGTCAAATAGAAAAGGAAACATTACGCCAGGGTATCCGGTCAGATAGCTCAGTCTGGTAGATAACTGGTTGGAATGCTAGAGGTTGTGGGTTCGATCCTTATGTGACACACTGAGTTTTGAGGGCTAACTTCAAATGAAGAAGTCAAATATACGAAGAGAACAGTCATTAGTGCGTGTGGCATTGGTGGCTTGGTTAAGTTCTCGGTTCTGGCTTCGGCAGAGCAGGGTTCGATCCCCACCCTCACATCGACGCCCGGTGCCCGACAGTGGAGTGAGACAAGCGTCTCCTCCCAGGGTTTACCAGAGATATGCTGGGGGGTTATGCAACAGAAAACCAGAAATTGTAACAAATATTACTGTATGTTTGTTTTACTGGAAGTAAACCTGTGTAGTACATAACCCTAACCTATATATAACCCTTTATTTATTTGCCCCTTCAATATCTCTTTCAACATTCCTAAAGACTTGGCCGATGGACGTTACCGCTGGCGCCACGACCAGGTGTTCAAGGCAGTTGTGGAAACAGTCCCCACAGCCATTTAGTAAAGCAATCACAACCCCAGGAAGAAAACCATCCCTTTTCCTATTTTGTAACAATACAGTATAATTTGCATAACCCCCCAGTCGTATCTCTGGATCGAACCCCGCTCTGCCGCAACCAGAAATGGGAACGAGGCAACCAAGCCACACGCACTTGTGACTGTTCTCTTTGTATATTTGACTTTGTCATTAGAAGTTAGACCTGAAAACAGTCTGTGTCACATAAGGATCGAACACACAACCTCCAGTATTCCAACCAGATATTTCATCCAATTATCTACCACACTGAGCTATCTGACCAGATATGCTCATGTAGTTTGTTGTTTTATTTGACTTCTTCATTTGAAGTTAGCCCTCAAAACTCAGTGTGTCACATAAGGATCAAACTCTCAACCTCCAGCATTCCAACCAGTTATCTACCAGACTGAGCTATCTGACCACATACACTGGTGTATTGTTTCTTTTTCTATTTGACCTCTCCATTTGAAGTTAGCCCTCAAAACTCAGTGTGTGTCACATAAGGATCAAACTCACAACCTCCAGTATTCTAACCAGATATCTACCACCGTGATCTATTTCACAAGTCAATATATAGCATGTCAACGAAAGACCACAAAAAAGTCAAAGTATAGTACGTCGAAAAAATTAAAAAAGTCATAGTTTATTATGTCGAAAAAAAGTCAATAGTATAAAATAAAAGTCATACACATAATGACTTTTTTCATTAAATTTTTCGACATACTACATAATGACTTTTTTCAGGAAATTTTTCAACATAATATACTATGACTAGTTTTTGGTGAAATTTTTTTACATACTATACTATGACTTTCTTTTGTGAACTTTTTCGACATACTATACTATGACTTTTTCGTAAAATTTTCGACATAATATGCTAGGACTAGTTTTTCGTAAAATTTTTCGACTTACTATGACTTTTTTTAATGAAATTTTTTTCATGAAATTTTTTCATGAAATTTTTCAACATACTATATATGACTTTTTCTTTGTAAGATTTTTCGACATACTATACTATGCCTTTTTTCATGAAATTTGTCGACATACTATAGTTTGACTTTTTCATGAAATTTGTCGACATACAATACTATGACTTTTTTTCATGACATTTTTTGACAATGACTTTTTTCAAGACATTTTTTGACATACAATGCTATGACTTTTTTCTCATGAAATCTTTTTACTTACTATACTTTGACGTTTTTGGTAAATTTTTTTGACATACTATATTATGACATTTTTTTATCAAATTTTTTGACTCACTATACTATCACTTTTTTTCGTAAAAGTTTTCGACATACTATGCTATGACTTTTCATTAAATTTTTCAACATAATATACTATGACTTTTTTTATATTAAATATTTCGACATACTAAACTATGACTTTTTTCATTAAATTTTTCAACATACTATACTATGACTTTTTTCATGAAATTTTTCGCCATATTATAGTATGACTCTTTTTTCATTAAAATGTTTTACTTACTATACTATGACTTTTTTTCATTAAATATTTCGACATTTTTTACTATGACTTTTTTTTATCCGACTTTGTATACGGATAGTATACTATGAATTTTACTGACATTTTCATGCCATACTATAATCTGACTACTTTTATGAATTTTTCATGACATTTTTATGGCATACTATACTGGGACTTTTTTCATGACATTTTTAGAACTGGAAGCAGCAATGAGTTCTAAAGCTTATGCTAGTTTATACAGGGCAGGCAAAACAGACTAAAATTCACACGTGAAGGCTCACGCACTTTGACCATATGCTTTAATTCTGTATTGTTAACGATCGAGTGTGGTCGTATATGCAGCGATAAACACTCTCATAGCATTAGATATTACTTTGGCACGGTGTGAATCTGCAGTGGGAGGCTGTCTGAACGCTGTGGGGGAACGGACTCTCCGTCCAGTCTGCTTTTGTTTTGCTCCGCTGATCGACACATTCGGGTGATGCCGTCGTAATTAAATATTTTAAGTGTCCACATAAAATCCGACTTCAGTTGAACAGTGTCGGCGCACAGTTTGAAACAAATCGTTGTCAGTTTAGCTCGACTATCATGAGCTACTGGGCGCTACAGCGCTGCTAACATTCCTGGTGCACTGCCAAAACTTTCTGGGTATAACTCACGCTCCAGAGTTTCTCTTCCACGCGTGTAAGTAATAGACATAAACAGCCTTTTGAATAACGGCGAACCGAAAGGATGTCGCGGACTGAACCGAACCGAACGTCCTGAACCGAACAGTTCAAGTCGAATACACGAACCGTTCCACCCCTAATGGAAAGAGTCTTAAGAATCGTGTTTAAAGGTATTAAATTTAACCTCAGGACTTCTGCATACTTTGTTGAGGTCCATAAACATGGGGTGCTTCATCAAAAAAAAAAGAGATAACATGCAGCACAGCTGCTGCCTACTGTTGCTAATGAATTCAACATAACTCGAGTATCCTTTCTAATTATGGTCCTCCAGCAGATGTTGATTAATCTGCCTGACACACTACTATTAGAGTTGCTCACATTGCAAGAAGCAAGGATGAAGCTATTTGGAGGTGAACAAAGCAAGACTCACAGCTCTGATGGTGGTGGTCGATAGATTTTTATTTTTCATATTTAATTTTACCACTTCAGCATATCACAATAAAATATTTAATCACATGAATATTTCACACTGAAACACTATAGTATTCAGAATGCATTAAGCTGTCCTGCCTTTATTTTCTTGCCAAGAAAATGTACCAATTTCTGCCACCCCCTCACTTGTTTCCTTGCAATCTATTGGTCAAGCTGCCTGCTTGTCTCAATTTCAGCCAAGGAAAGGCCACAGGTCTGCAGGGCAGCTTGCGATTGGTCAGACTGTACAGACTGAGGGCAAACAGAAGCAGATAAACAGAGCTACACAGCTTCATTGTCTTCAATACTTCCTTCACTAAAGACCTTGTATCCCTTTATAAGGCAGATGGAGCATCATCATCACAGATCTACGTCTATGTTATTCTGCACCTCACCGTATGAACATGCAGTCAGGGTGTGTGTGTGTGGGTGTGTGTGTGTGTGTGTGCCTCCAGGTGTATATATGTATGTATATATAATGTGTGTGTTTCCAGGTAAAGACTACATGTATACATCCAGGTGTGAGTGAGTACAGCTGTGTTTGCGTGCATCAAAATCTGTGTGTTTGTGTGTGGGTGAGTGTGTGTGAGCAGAAGAAGACAGTATTCTTGACACAGAGAGTTACAACTAACTAAGCTGAGCCAGCAGTTGCCATGGTGAAAATAGATCATACATCCTCACATGACCCAAAATCCCGCCAATCGCAGGAGACGATGGAAAGCCACTAACCAGCGAGGCAGGAACTTGTCCATGCCCGCGTCGGTACGCAGTGTCTTTCAACACGCACCATTCCGTCTGTCTCTAGAAGGCAGGAGCTACGGGTCTCTGCTGTGTGAGTTTCTGGGGGTCCAGGGTTTCAGTGAAGGGCGGCGCTTGATAGGGGTTGGTGGTTACTATGGTAGCTCCGTTGGCGATGGGGTACGGTGTGGCTCGAGCATTGCCACAGGGAGGATCCAGGTGTTGCCATGTGAACAAGTTTTTGTTGCTGCCGGTTAAGAAGCGTCGCAGTGCACTCAGCGTCAGTACAGCCTGTTAGTAACACACACACACGAACACACGCACATTAGCAGAGGCTGTTAGTGGCACACTGATTTGCATCAGAGCCACTGTTACAGTACTTTTTCACAGCAAGATGAAGAGTCTATAGTGCTCACAACATTGTGCTAACATGCTCACAATGACAATGCAAACATGCAGATGTTTAGCAGGTATATTGTTTACCAAGTTCACCATCTTAGTTTAGCATGTTAACATTTGCTAATTAGCCCTAAATACAAAGTACAGGTGAGGCTGATGGGAATATCATTACTTTTTCAAGTATTTCGTCATGAAGCAAATTATTGGACAAAGGGAAATTTTGATCTGATGATGGCACTACATGAAAAGTCACCAAAGTCATTAGGATTCATCCGAGACCACGAATTCCTGTACTAAATTTCATAGCAATCCATCCAATAGCTGTTGAGATATTTTAGTCTGCCATCACTAAAGTCGCTCCTCTAGTGTGCCTAAAAAAACATAACAACCTATAATCTAGGGATTCCCATAACCTAAACTTTAAAGAACCTGGTGTGGTTTTGGTTTTGGGTTCTTCCTTTAGTGTCCGCTGTATACAGTATGTATGGATATACACAAGCTGGTCAGCCTGAAATGGAATCCAGCATGATGAATCACTCCACACTTTTGCAATTTTCTCCTCCAGACCCATTTTTTTTCTATAATCTTGATATAATCCTTTTAAGTTTTTTCCCTGCACTTTTTGGCTGACTTGTTGTGATGTAGGAACACATCTGCTAGCTCATTCACAATAGACAGCACTGACAGAAACTCATGAAAGCATATATAATCTCCTGAGCGGTGCCAAAATTGAGTTCTAGGAACTCGTCCCCAAAGTGAACAGAACAGTGGAAAGAAAAGCAGAACCCATGACGATGTTTACATTGTTAAATTACATTTCAGCAAGTTCCTGCAGTGGAAAAAGGCTATTACATAAACCTGGACATGTGGATAGTTTGGTTAAAAGTGCTGTTACTCAAAACAGAGAGGCGGAGGATTGAAGAAACCAGAGTAGCAGAGTACAAAAGGTTTAGGTCACCTGTCAAAAGAAAAGTCTTGCGATTTAATACTGTTCTTTCATGTAGTTGGATGACTCACAAGAGACGGACTAAAAAAAGAATAGTTAAACTCCAAAAATTTCCAAATTTCCCATAATGCAACTTGAGAGAATCTTGTGCATTACTGTACCTACTTGTTAAATCCCCTTCTTTAAAACTCCATGCCCCCAGTTTCTAAGGCAGATGTTAGGTATAATGGTTAGTAGATGGAACAACCCTTATGACATCACTCTTTTCTCATTAGAAAGTCAGAAGACATTAGAACCGAGGGTCTCAGAACAGAGGGTGTTGTATGATGTACGGTCTGTAAAGCCCCTTGAGGCAAATTTGTGATTCGTGATATTGGCATACATAAATAAAATTGATTTGATTTGGCAACACATTCTCATTCCCAACTCGTCAAATACCGCCACTTGGTAAGTGCTCTTCGGCATCGGAAACCAACGCACCGAGAACGGGTTGGACTTGACAGTATACATTTATACTGAGGCGGCTGTAGCTCAGTGGGTTGAGCCGGTCGCCAGACATTGAACCCTAAGTTGCTCCCTGGATGCTTTACAGCAGCCAACTGCTCCTAAATGCTTAAGATTAAATGCAGAGGTCAAATTTCATGTATGTACCTGTTTGCATATGACGATTTTAATAAAGTTTAAGTTATAATCACAGGCTGAGTTGAACTCCTCATGATTAGTAAACTAACTTCAAAGTGCTCTCTATCACATGCTACAAATCCTCTTCAGAAGAATATTGGAACCAATTGCCACAGAACTATTGGGAAAAAAATGACTTGGCAGACCAAAAAAAGGATCTTTTGTAACATATTGCACATCCTTGACACAATTACATCTTAACCTCTCTGCGTCATCTGACAGTGAGATGAATGGCTGCTTTTGGTTTGGTGGTAAAATTGTTTTAACAAGGTCCATTGAGTTGTCAATGGACAATAAATCTGTCCGCCTCTGTCTGACCGGCAATGTCCTCTGCATTGCAATTCTTTTTCTAAAACACTTTGTAGTTAACCCAGGAAGTCTCGCTGAGAGCAGCTCTTTTTCAGGAACATTCAGTTACACACATTCACACCTGGAAACAGCCCAGTGGAGCCGCAGTCTGACCTGTTGGCTACTGTGCAGCTTAAGCAGTTAGGGGTTAAGGGCCTTGCTCAAGGGCACCTGAATGCTTGTAATGAAAGACGTGCCAGCACTGCTCTCTCACTTTCCCCACCGACATTTATCCTGCTGGTCAGTGGATCGAACTTGGAAAACTCTAACCTTTGGGCCACCACCACCGCTCCACAAATTCAAGACCTTGTATTGATTATAAAACAGATTAACCACAAATAATTCCATGAGAAGTAATTTTTTTTCACTTCCATTTTTCTAAAAATCACTCATTCAAATGAATGATTCTAAGCAAACTGTTGTCAAAAAACTAACATAATGAGTTTTTGCGTTTTTTGTTTTACACATATGAAGGATGGATTACAGCTCATCACACTGATCATCATAAGTTTACCTTCTATGTGATCAGCCCAGTCACACTAAATGGCGTATGAATGAAACGGTAATTCGTAAGTCATTTTGTGTGCAATAAGAACAATGTTTTGCTTTTGGCGTGTCATTTGTGCACCATGTAGTCTGTATTGACTGCAATGTAAACGCATCTGTGTAAATATGCTACACTCAAGAGTTAGTGACTGCTTATAGTGGGGGGGGGGATGAGTCAAACAAACACAGGACTTTCAACCAGGAGATCGATGTTCAAGACCAATATTTGTGTCCCAAAGTGTTGTTGAGTTATTTTGGAGTTACGTTCGTTTTTTAGTGCCGTGTTTTCCGTAATTATGTTACGCCGTTTCCGTACGTACTTTACTTAGTTTACTTACTTTAAACCCAACCATGATGTTATTCCTACATCTAAGTACGTGGTTTTGCAGAATTACTGTGGTTTTATTGCGTGGCGTAAAAATGACACCCAAAAAAAGATAAAATGCATTCTTATGACATGCGGAATGTCCTTGTATAATCGTGCTATTTATACGCCTTCCCATGAGATCGGGTTGATGTGATACCTTGCATACATTTGTCATGTAGTGATATATAGCAATATTGGAAAACTATTAATATATATAATATTTAAAAAGCCCTCTGAACTAGCTAGTATCACTGAAGGAAACCTGATCCTATAGCACATAATACATACAAACTTTCCGCCATAATAAATGAGTAATATACAGGTGTGTGTGTTTGTGTGTGTGTGTGTGTGTGTGTGTGTGTGTGTGTGTGTGTGTGTGTTTTAGACTAGAGAGAGGGTGGAAGAGCTCTTTGGAAGAAGCCTCTGCTTGTCCTCCATGAAGGAAATGCTCTTAAATTTGTTCATTGCCAGCAGACACTGATAACCCTGAAACACACACACACACACACACACACACACACACACACACACACACACACACAAGCATGATGATGATGATGATGATGATGATGAACACACACACATGTAAATGTACTGTAGGCCAGGTTTTAGACACAGGCTTAAACATACAGACCCAGGTCAGGATGGAGAAGAAGCAGAAGGCGATGGTTGCTCTGGCAGCGTCGGAGCCCTGGGCCAACGGCAGCTCGTCTGGTGAGGTAGCCTGCCACTGATTGGCCAGAAAACAGAAGCCAACAAACCACAGGAAGCTGGCAAGACCTGTAGGCGGGACACAGAGGGGTCAGAAAAAAAAGGTAAAGTCAATCATCTTTTTTTTAACTTGTATTATTATTATTAATGCTATTATAATTTGCTTCAGAAACAGATAATATTGTTTCAATTGTTGTTAACAATCATAATAGTGGCAATAAAGTTTTACTTAATTTATAATATTACATCCTAATTTATTTGTAGATTATATTTTGAATTATTAAGCGTAATCTGCAAAGTAATTAGTAGTTAAATTGTCACATAAATGTAGTGGAGTAAAAAGTACAATATTTCCCTCTGAATTGTAGTGGAGTAAAAGCATAACGTAGCAGAAAATGGAAATACTCAAATAAAGTACAAGTACCTCAAAATTGTACTTAAGTACAGTAAGTGAGTAAATGTACTTTGTTACTTTCCACCGCTGTATTTGTGTATATTATGTACCAGAGAAGACGAGGTCCAGTAGGACCGCCCGTCTTCTGTCCTTGACGCTGCTGATGGAGGGGAAGTAAATGTCCAGGATCAGGAAAAAGATGCTGCCGAGGAAACAGGCGACGCCCACGGTAACGCCGTAGTTACAGGCATCAGCGTTGTTGTTGAAGACGCAGAGCAAACGCTCGCTGCCGATGTTGATGTAGCCCTCGTTCACGATACAGCTGAACACCACCACGGAGAAAACCTGCAGGGGAAGAAGACGCGTGAGCTGGTTTATGATTGTAACAGGGAGAAGAGAATGAACTCACACTGGTGTATGAATGCCTTTCATTCCTCATACATACCACACACAGACACACCAATAAACACTGCTTCTTCAAGTGTGTGTGGATGAGATACAAAGATACACTTCTCTTAGTTTTAAAGGGTCAGTTCACCCCAATTACAAAACATTTCCTTCTTAATGGTATAGAGGCACACAGACAACTGTAGAGCAGTGTCGCTTTATAGAAGCAATTTTCTGGTTATGATCCACCGATCTATCTCTGTATGAGGTAGAAAATATGGAAAACTCTCCACAGGATCTGTGGATTATCCCACGTAACATTGTTTCTGAGAGGGCTCTGCTGTTGAGTTTCGTATAATACTTTTGTTTTGCTAAACAAAAGTGTGCCTCAATGTAGGATGTCCTACCCTCAAGTCTGCCTAGTTATAATTTGATAAAATGCTAATTTATTTAAGAACTGTATTAGCATAATATCAAACTGGATTCACAGGACCCCTCTAGGAGCCGACTTGAGGTCTCTTTCCATTAGAGCTGAAGAAATTATTTAATTAATTGAATACAGAAAATTATCTGCGACTATACTGATGATAGATTAATTGTTTCAGACAAACAGTCATCGGTTTCAGCTTTTCAATTGTGAGGATTTTCTGCTTTTTCTCTGGTTTATATCATTGTAATTGAATATCTTTGTGTTTTGGACTGTTGGTCTGACAAAACAAGACATTTGAAGACATCACATTGGGTTTTTTAGAAATTGTGATGGACATTTTTCACTTTTTTCTGAGATTTTCTTTTTTTATAGAGAAAACGATTAGTAGATTCATTATGAAAATAAGCGGAAGATTTATCGATAATGTACATAGTTGTTAGTTTTAGCCTTTCTTTCCATTTCACTTTATACTTTTGTTTAGTGGAATATATTACCAAATACATTTTCAGACATCAAATTATCCCCAAACAGTGAACTTTGAGCAGTTTATCTCAGTTTTAGGCTACGTGGTTGATGGCAGAATGCAATTTGGGTGAACTGATCCTTTAATAAATTTGTTTACTTAATTCCCTTAAAAACTGGATGCCATTATAGGACATCGACCCAGAGATGGACATGTAGCTGTAACTGTAACTGCACAATATGTGACAATGAAGGGCTGTCAATAGCATGCAAAATAAATGTTTAACATACCAATCTTTAGATACCTCTATTAGAACTGAAACAATTAGTCGAGTAATTGATTCGTCCATCGACAGAAAAATAATCACAACTATTTTATTAATCAATTCATCTTTTCAGCCAGTTCTTAAGCAAAAAAAAAACACTTATTTGTGAGTATTTGCTGCTTTTCTTTGTTTTATCATTTGATAGTAAAAATTAATATTTTTCAGTTTTGGACTGTTGGTTTGACAAAACAAGCAATTTGATGATCATCCCCTTTGGGTTAAGGACGTTTTTGACATTTTTAAGTATTTTCTCACATTTTATAGACCAAACAATTAAAAAAATCTAGAGAATCATCATCATGATTAATCGATAATGAAAATATATGCTTGTTGCAGCCTCTCGCGATTCATTTTAATGTCTACATGTCACATTATATTTACATTACATTGTATTTATTGTACTAATCTGTTCCAATTTGTATTATCTGTTTTGTTTTACTCATCCAAATACTTCCTGACTTGATTTTGTTTTTATTTCTGTATTTTAGTTTACTTATTTTTAAGGAGAACTGGTGACAACATGACAAATCATGTTGAACTGAATTGAATTATGAGACACAGAGACAGAAAGAGTATATCATGTGCTTCTGTTAACTTGCATATATGCCTCTTTTTAAAAACCCAAATTGTTCCTTCAGTGCATATTAAAGTGGTGTATGATGACTCACAGTATCAACACCAGAGAGACAGAGAGATAGAGAGGTGTTACATTCTGGTTATAGGGAGCATTCACATCCAAAGCGTTCACATCTAGACACAAAGAGGCTCCAGATAAACATATGGTAATTAGACTCTGGTCCTGAAGATCCAGACAGAAGCTGCATCACTGAAATCATTTCTATTTATTACACCGAGCTGCACAACAGAGATTTAACTCAAATACTGAGCCTTTTATATATAAAAAATATAATAATAATCCTGACTGGATAAAAGACAGAATAGCAAAGAGATGCAGACAATGTGAATGGTAGAGAGACAGAGAGACAGAGAGACAGAGGGTGTGTGTGTGCAGGTGTAGGCCTGTCCATTGATGTCAACGCTCACATTGCAGAGGAGGCTTTAACTCACCCACGACATCAGTCTGAGGATGGTCCGGGGATGCGTGATGAAGGCGACCGGATCGAAGGCGAAGCTGCCGGCCTTCGCGGCGCCGTACGCGCCCGCTGGCTGCATCCCTTCCTCCGGCTCTGTGCAGCCTGACGCCCGCTGAGAGGAGCAGAGGAGACGGTCAGAGAGGAGCGGAGCGGCGGCGTCTTCCAGCATCCGAGTGACGTCACCGCGCGTCACCGACAGCACCGCACAATTAACCGTCACTTATCATTATGTTTTTTTGTTGTTGTTTTTTAATTAGATTTACCACATTGCTTCGTGTTCAACCTTGTTTTTTTATTTTTTTTAATATTTTTTTTTATTGTTTTTTTTCTTCTGGCTATTGAAGAGGAATCTTTTTTTGTCCAAAAAAGACATAACCTTACATAAATCTATTATAATTTAGGGCTGCTAGACATTTCTATCATTTATCGACTCTCAGTGGAACCATATCATGATGATACAATTGCCTTTACAAATTTATGTCTGAAAAACTAAAGATGTTAAAGGGACTGTTTGTAACTTTCAGAAATGCTTGTTGACCTGTGGCTGTTAAGTCAACGAAAGTCAGCGTCGGGTTCGCGCTTCCTCGCTCTACATAGACATGAACGAGCATCGCTCAAAACAGTGAGGCGACACACGTCAGCTAAAACCACAATATCACTCTATATTTCACCTGCTTGGCAGTAATGTTAGTTGTCCAGACGAAGGTCTCTGCATAAATCAATGCTGATCCTAGTGTTGGCTTTTCCTGCCTCAGCCTCCGGGACTGAACAAGGAAGAGAAACGTTATCGTCTCCCGACTATGCCCGCAGGAAGACACCGGCACCCGGTTGGGGACGATAACGTTTCTCTCTGCGGATCCCCGCCACTTCACAAGATACTGGAAACCTCAGTTGGTCTGGAGGAGCTGCAGCATTTATTACTGCACAAACGTCCACTAGATATTCGCAGAGCTACGAAGTCTTCTGCAGTGTGTAGTGTACGCACATGAACGTGAGGTGGAGCGAGACAGCGAGAACGCGTGCGATGTGAAAGTGAAGGCAAGCAGGCAGAGGAGCTGAGACTCCGACCACGGTCCGACACGGTAAATTTATACGTGTAAAAAGTTACAAACAGTCCCTTTAACTGTTGAATGAAAGAAATTCTTTAATTTTCTCTACATGAACATCTAAATGCTGTTTCAAAACAATGCCACACTGCCAGGAAATATTCACTCTGGTGGGGAAATAGTGAAAATGTTGTTATTATTTTGCTGGCCTTAAAAGTAATCAAATTCAAATAGGCCTATATTAAATCAAAAAATGCTGGCTACACAGACAACATTTATCAGAAGGATGAATTCATTGTTGTTTTATAAGGGATTCTTATAAAAAATGTATTGTGTTTATGATCATCATTTTAAAAAAAAAAATTTTATGTGACCAAGATATGTAATGAACATGACATTTTTTAGTTAAAGAATCAAGGCATGGTCACACATGCGCGGAATTAACATTCGCACTTTCATTTTATGCGAGCAAAGTGGCAAAAAAGCATTTGCTACCGGTGGCAAGGCAAATTTGCATCTTCGAATTCACGTGAAGTTCAACTTTGGTGAACTTTCAGGTGAATATCGTCTCGGCAAGCGATGGGCCCTCACCTGCATTTGCACGTGTCACCGTGCTCTGAATTTGTCAGCGATCTCTGGTGGACAACTGTGTAATTAAGACACTGTCTCTAAATGACCTCAAACGTATCTTTGCCATTTCTGTACTGCAATTTTTTTGTTATTTATCGGCCGACATACAAGTACAATATATCTGAAGACATATTGCCGATAATATCAACCGTGCTGACGTATCGGTCGGGCTCTTATTCATTATTAGTTGACAGTTCGGTGTCAAGAACTGTTTTGGTTAAATAAATAAAAAGTAACCATCAAAGTTTTTAACAGAAGACTTTATTGGATTTAATTGGACAGTTAATGACAGCTTGGTTGAGTAGATAAAACCACATCTGTGTTTAGAGAGTACTGACTAAAAGGTATCACATGCATACTACACACACACACACACACACACGCACACACACACACACACACACACACACTGTACTCTCTTTGTTTCTGTATTAAAGCTCGTCTTTGGTTTCGTTGGCTCTTTTTGCCTCTTCAGCTTTTGCGGCCTTGATGTACTTCCTCCTGTCTTCATCCTCCTGGAGACACAAAAGAAAGAGGTTTATTTTTAACAGAGATTAAAGAAACGCAGCTCACAAACACACACACACACACACACACACACACAGTCATACAAACTCAAACCACTTCAATGATGTTGGTGTTTGTAGGGCAACAATTTACCATAACTCTGTATTTTTTGGCTTCCTCCATCTCTTTGTCTAGAAACTTCAGCAGGTCCTTCACATTCCTCTTACCAGTGTAAATCACCACCTGACAGGATCATAGACATCCTGAACATTATGACCTCGATACATATCCTGTTTCCCTCACAGATAACACATATAATCCCCAATTTTTCAGCAGACATTTCACAATAATTAGCTTCTTTTATGCATAAGACACACAGCGGATATATTACAGTACATATCACACAAAAATAATCATTGCTATGCTCCTTACTCTTTCAGCATATAGAGCAGGGAACAGGCAAAGTGATGGGTAGTTGCCCTGCATTGACATGTTGATGTCATTAGCTGAAGCATCGATGCGAGCGACGACCACGTTCTCTCGGTCCTTCAAGGCCTCGGCCAAGTCCTCCCACAGTGGAAACACAGCACGGGACTCCGGACTGTAGGGAAGATCTGAAAAATACACATTACTACCTTTAGGTCTGGCAGGTTGACATGAAACGCATTACTTCCGGTGCACCAGTGCAGGAAAGCAACAACAGACACCACAACTCCGGTACACTGCAAAATACAGAGAGCTTTCCCAGACAGCGATAGGTTTAATCAGTGTTGTGTGAACTCGTTTGTCAAGGGTTTGAATGTAACGGACGTTCATTTTTATGTAAAATCCCACGATCCAGCTTTAAATTGACGTTAAAGCAATACTTACATGCAAATGTTAAACCAGCATACGAGTCTAAGTGTCTTTTTTGCGTTTTCCTACGAATGTCCAACACGTGATACACACATCCATTTCCGCTCCAGTCTTTTCAAATTAAAACTTCTTAGTTAGGTTTAGGAAAAGATTGTGATTTGGCTAAAAATAACTCCAGAAGTGCCGTAACTTATGTACGGAAGTTACATGACAAATAAATCAACGTAAACTTCTGGTTTCACACGGGGTACGAATACCGGTCTCCTGGGTGAAAGTTTTTTGACCCACCCATCAACTCCGACCTCCTCCCTACGTAGCGTTTGTTGCTCTTTATACTGGTTCACAATTACGTGGATTACGTACAAATTGATTTTGTGGGGTATAAACAAATTACAGTGCATTACTTTTTTCGTATGTATAGCTACAAACAGCATGAACTGGGTATTTTAAATTAAGAGCGTATTTACTTACAGAACATGACAAAAACAGTCTTGTTGGGGTTGAAGCCGACCTGCTCCAGAGTCATTCCCACCAGCTCCTTCACCGGCTGTTTGTCCCATCCTTCAGGTATTGGCTCACTCTGCATCTTAGGCTGTTACATTAACACAAACACATTTTTTATATAAGGGACGAGTTGTTTCTCCAGGTCCTTCTTATGTATCACACACTAAATGAGAGTGAATGTTACCTTAGCCTTGCCCTCTAGGTAGGACTGGCAGAATGTTTTTATGGTCGGTACGTCCAGAGTGTCAGACGGCAGGTGATAGGTCACATGGTCTGTCAGGTTGACCACTCGGATCAGAGGAGCCTCGAACTCACGAACCCGGAAGTACTCCATCAGCCTGCCATTACGAGGCTCATCCACGTCCACCCACACGAACAAAATCTGAACACACATGCAGAGGTGAAGTACGCCATCTTCTCATATGAGCTGCTGTTTGAAATGATTAGTTTGGTTTCTACCTTCAACCTGAATGCTTCTGCAGCGCCGTTAAAGGCCGTGTAGATCTCTTTAAAGCCAGCAGAGCTTTTGTTGACAAACAGGAGGGCGTGGTTTAACACAGGTGATGTTAATATCTGAGTGGCTGTCTGCAAGAGAGAGAGAATAACATAATCTCCATTAACAATATATGGTTATGCATGTGAATATCCTTTTAGCAAATACAAACTGTTAAATTAAATCTCTGCTGTGTTTCTATACAACGTGTTGCCTGGAAAATTTCACTTTTTCTAACCTTTGCTACTTGTATGTCGTCAGAGTGGTTTTTCATGCAGAATGTCAAAATATGTCTACTTTTATTTTTTATCTCATTTTGTTTTTTAATGTTGGCCATTCAAGATACTGTGAGGAGCACTTGCCACTCACCAAACTGGTTGGGTTGATTTTCTCTGAGGAGAGGCAGCTGTGGGAGTCTAATTATCCCTGATGAGGATCACGTGTGTGAAGCGTATATCTACTACCGGTTTCCACTGATCAGGTGCTCATTGTCTCATTGTTAGAGGTGGTGCGAAATGCATTCTGTTGCTTGTTTTAGCTGTGTAGAGGTGTGTGAATCGGCAGAAGTTACCACGTGAACCTATCTGCATGATTTGCTCACTGTTTTCTGTTTGCTCCTCGAGCTTAGTCTTTAGTCGACTTCACTCTGTTTCCCAGAGAGGTTTTCCTCAGCTGCTCGGCAGCGGTGTTTTAGTTTACTATCTGAGTCCACCAATCTAAATATCTTAGTGAGGGAAAGGAGCCTTTCTGTTTTTTAAGGCTCATTTTTACATCATAGTAGTTCTACAGCACAGTTTCCATCTGGTTAGTACTATTCTGACCACAGCAGCTTAAATATCCCAAAAGTTACCCCACACCTGTAGCTTGCACATTTAGCGGTTTACAATGATTCATCACAACAAACTTAAGCAGCACACTTCCTTTTAACATCCACCTTTCAGACCCACAGGGAGTGAGTCTTTGATTCTGAAAACAAAGATTTTGGGTGGAGTGTACTTCAAAATTTAACCCTTAAATTGGCAAGGATGTAGAGCCATTTCATTACTTTTTCAAAATATTACTTTAATTTATTTTACTGTTTGTATCTCTCATATGTGTTTCCCATTCAGGGTGTAAATGTTAAATACAAGAACAAAAGCCACAAAACCTATTTATGCATGCAAAAAGGCATTTGACCTTCAGATTTCCACCTTAAAAAGACAGTTGAACTGAAACTAAACACGACAAAGACTATAGAAATTCTTCAATGTATTAACATGGTAAAGTAACTGCATCTCAGTGAGTTTAAATACAAAAACCCACAGAACATTTCCAGACTTGGGAGTAGAGCAGTTATACAGTGTGTGTGTGTGTGTGAAAATGTACCATGCATCTAATACTCTACCTGACCCGTGTACTCAGTGACTGCGTCCATCTGGTAGACGGTGATAAAAATGATCAGCATCTCTTTAGATGTCTCGGGCGTCATTTTGTAAGCCTGGATGAGCTTAGACTGCAGCAGACACACAAACAGACACACACAGACAAACACAGCTAAGAATGCAGAGAATTAATTAAAGTATTCTACCAGCTTGACGTGAAGGTTTAATTATTTAAATCCCATCCTGCATCCATAATGCCCGGAAATGTAAATAATTGAGTCAGTACTGAGAAAACACAGACCTATACAGCCATCTGTTGGAGGCGTGCGTTGTAGTTAAAGTACCTTTTTGAACAGCAGTACAACATCATGTGTGAGACCATATTTGCTGATAACTTCATTGTTCTGTGTCACAGTAAAGTTAATATCAGGAAGGTCGACCACTGCAGCGTAAAACACCTGGACGTACTCGTGGTTCAGCTCCTACACACACAAAAACACACACATATTGTTATTCAGTTCCAGTCACGACGACACCAGCTGTGAAAATCAAACAGTTGGTATTCACCTTAAAGAACCCAACCACCGTCAGCTCCTCTGAGGCCTCTGATTGGCTCAGATCACCGATGAGGTCAGCAGCAGACCCCGCTCTCCTTTTCAGCCAGGTCAAGATGGACGCTGAGCTCTGAGGAACTTTATCACAAATCATTTTTAAGGTTGATATTAAAGAAATTGTTTTTTGACATTTTGGGAAATACGTGTATTTGCTTTCTTGCAAAGTTAGACGAGAAGATTGATTCCCCTCATGTCTGTGTGTTAACTATAGAGCTAGAGCCAGCTCAATAAAGTTTTAGCTGTCCATAACCAGACTACTATTAAAGGGCTTTATGATAATAAAGTATTTATTAGTAAAGTGATAAATTACATCTCCATTAAATGGACCTAAAAAGGTGCCAGCACCCTAATTCATCAGTTTTATTACATGATCATTGCACATATATTTATATATTCGCATATCTGGATATATATCCCACTTCAAATGTATTTTTTATGCATTTCATTACATACATTTCCACAGTTTATCCATAAATGTTTTTGGTTAATAAAAACCTTAAATCATACTCAAATATAATATTGCATATACGCTACAATAAAACCAACTGAAAATATAATATCTGTTGACCTACAGATTTAATTGGATAATGAAAAGGAATACCAAAAGCAATTTCATGATGGGCAATACTGCATTTATTTAGCTCCAATGATGCATCAAATGTCACCTTGAAGTAGACTCAAATCAACATGAATTCAGTATAACTGAAAACGTATTGTTTAAATTTCTTTATCATCTGTTAAATCAACATTTCCCCCTTATAACAATGGTATATACAGTACATAGCATGATGTACGTATAAAGGATATACTATTTGTTATTTGTACGTACTAGGACAGGGCACAGGGTTGTGTTTATCTCCAGAGAGGTACAGCCTGATTGTGGCGAGGCCGGTCACATTGAGCTCTTTAGCCAGTTCTTTCTCCTTCGCCATATCAACCAGGGCCAGTTTGACCTCTGACCCCTGGAGCTCTGCAGCAGCGCCTTCGAACGCTGCTGAGATACGATGGCCTTCTCCAGACAGAGGAGCAGCTACACACACAGAAACAGACACAAGCACAATAAGTACATTAACTCAAGTACTGTACTTTCTCTTACAATTTTGAGGTACTTCCACTACAATTCAAATGGAAATATTGAACTTTTTACTGCACTATATTAATTTGATAATTTACTTTCCAGACTCAGATTAAGAAAAGCATCCAGCAGTTAATAAAGTTATATATAAAACATATATAGATACATTAAAATGAGCTCTACTGTTACCAGCTACAACATTACTGTGATGTCCACATTAATGCATCAATAATTATAATCCAATAACATAATATAGGCTATAATATTCTGAGATGGGTCATTCTGAAAGTATTACTTTTGGTACTTAAAGTATATTTTGATGCAAATACTTTTGTTATTAAATGCATGACCTTTACTTGTAATAGAGTATTTCTACACTGTGGTATTGCTACTTAAGTAAAAGATCTTATAGAAGATCTATAGTGAGTGTGAATAAGGACACAGCGATCTTTTAGTTGCTCGTTATTTATGGTGTCATTGTTAATTTTTATAGCCTATATAAACATGTAGGTCAAGATCAAGCTGTGTGTGTCTTTGTGTGTAACTTACAGAAGTACACCAGCAGCTGCTTATGGTTTCTCAGTGCCCTGTTGAAATTTCCTTTCTTCAGCTGTAAAACTCCATCCTTCTCGGAGGATGATTTGTCTTCCTGTCGGTCGGGTTGTTTGTCAGCGTCGACAAACGCACAGAAACAGAAGGCCGTCACCCCCAGCAGCAGCAACAGTGTCCTCATGACGGCTCACCTACACACTGACAGACTGGACACTGGAGCAATCTTGACGGAGACGTATGAAGGGAGTGGTGAAATGAAGGGCTGATATATGTGTGTGTCAGTGCTGAGCTGGTAGTTCTGAATGCTTTTGTTATCTGCCGACTGGACCCACCAGTCTGTAGCTGATTAACTTTCCTATCTGAGCCCTGCTGTATCTCTGCTATTGGCTGCTGTTCATATCAAGTATATCACTAATATCTAAATGCCCTTTGCCTATAACACTGTTAGCCTCAGCAAGGTCAAAATGGAAGCACACACACACACTTGCCAAACACACATTATGCTCACATTATTCACAGATGTTAGAAAAATAAAACCACTTCACAGCTTCGTCAAAGTAACCGAGACCATTTTTATTTCCCTATCAACATGATAGAATGATAAATAACAAGATAACATTTTGATTTAAAATCCCTTGGCAGAGATACTGTTCGTCACACATTATTACAACGACAGGTAAAGCAGGTGCATTAATCAGCTATTGCATTGGAGTGCATAGCAGCACAGCACACATCCTTCAAACACAACCTTCACCCTGTTTTATACACCTGCTATTCACACCAAGCGTATATCACAGTATATATCAAGTCTAAATCATTATCAATCATTGCTGAAGCTTATTAAGTAACACGTTATATCCCGTACAAAAACGTTGTGTAAAAACAGGGGATTAATGCCACATTCACATAAAATGGAAAAATTGTTCAGTTGTAATTTGTAGTAGAGACATATTGGGGATTTCTGACAGCAATATCTCCCACTTAATGAAAAATTGGTGTCAAGAAACTGCTGGAACAGCCAGTTAGACTGTTATCAGGTCATTAAATGGGCGTTATCTGTGTATATAAGTCTCATAGATGTGGGTCAGAAGGGGCCATCACTGAAAGAAGGGATAAAAGAACACAACAGTGACCTCAGATGCTGTAGTTTAGACAGCGTAAAACTCCATATGGGGTGGAGGCCTGGGTGATGGATGGGATCTAGGTCTGTGCTGACATTTTTGTTGGACTTCGAAGCTTCGGTGAGAAATACTCAAAGGTATTCAGCGCTTCATGGTGCGCTGCAACACAGCAAGCTGACATGTTCTTCTGTCAGTATGTCTCCATCTCCCCTGTTTCAGTGCCGATGCCACACTACTCTACACACACGCACCTCTACACATAACAAACATCTGAGAATAACTAATAGTAGCTTAATTAATGTTGAATATGAATAATGAATAATGTTTATTCCTTATTCCATGGGCTATTTTGGGATTTCAACATACTTATAAAAACAAAACAAAAAAAACAAAGCATTCGAATACTGATTTGGAGGTTGGTTAACATTTGGGTCAGCCTTAATGGGATCCCATGTGAAACCAACGTGTAGTTGACTTTGTGTTCACAAGCGTTAAGTTTCACTTTTCAAACGTAGTTATTTTAAACCAATACATGATAATTTTCCATAAACTTAAATAAGTGTTTTTGTTGCCTAAACCTAAACATACTGTCTTGTTTCAGTTCAAAATGTAACGTTTCATTATATTTTACGTGTTAGAACGTGTTGCTTTTAAGTTTCACTTTCACAGCGCTGCACAGCATCATTCAGACAGTGAATAAACATATTTTCCTAAAAATTTAAACTATTCCTTTAAGATACAAATCCGTTCAGAAGAGGGCAACTACTTAGACTCTTTAACTTAAAGGGACGCTGACTTTCGTTGACTTAACGGCCACATGTGTCGCTGTTAACAAGCAATTTCTGATTCTTACAGAGAGTCCCTTTAACTAACTTGTATAATCAACTTAATTGACTGGAGTTGTGCATACTTAAGAAGTGATATACCAAAGTATGCATCACAGCAATTAAAAGCAACCATCTGTATTTGTTTTACCAGATAAATTTGAGACACAGTAGGCTATACAAGAGTTTTTTCTGTATCTCAGGTGATCATATTTGAAATCATAACCATCATTATGAGTAAACTCTACTGATGTAAAAATTTTTTTTTTTTTAATAGCAACCCAAAAACTATTATTTTACATGTAGTTGTTGTCTTGTGTACCTCTTTGTATTAAAAGTTCTGTCAATCAGTTTGTAGCAGGATTCAATCCTGTGTTAATGTTTGACAGATTGTACCGTAAAGGCCCTGCCCTCCCACAGAGGTGTGTTCACTCACTCTGGTTGCTCAGACAGGCTCATGTTGAAACTGGAATTACATCAGCTCACCTGGCTTCCATGTACTAATAAGAATTGTACTGCCCTAACAAAGCTAACAGTGTTTAAGTCAATCACCTGTGTGAGTTTATCTCGGATGTGCAGAAGAAATATGCAGAAAAATAAATTGGAGCATGCTAAGTCAATGTGTTTTCCAATAGGCTTTGTTTGCTTTAGCACAGAAAATCATGTCTGGCATTCAAGTCTGGACAAGTTGCCCCCTTCATCATTAAAGTAAACATGAATGTAAGCTTTATATACATTAGAAAAAGACAAATAACAAATATTTTGTTCTTTTAGTATTGAAATATACTGTAGAAAATATAATTGTCAAATACATGAAAAAAACAAACAAACAAAGAAAACTATGATTTAAGTCCCTGTACTGGACATCATCTTGTTCATCATAAACGTCCTCTGTTAAGTCTTCACCAGTGTTGTAGTACTCAAGACCGGTCTTGGTCTCGAGACTCTGCAATGCCTTTTAAGACATTTCTCACAGTCCACTTACACATACAGACATACTGCAGGCTTTGTGGCAATAAAAGAGGTGAATGAAGAGGAATCTTCATTTGTTTTCTTGGGAATGTGGATCTTTCAGTTCAATCTGAGAAGTGCATATGGTTGGTATGTTACACATTTTATGGTTAAGTGTGGCAGTGTGTGACTCATACTGGTCTTGGTCTTGACTTGGTCTCGATACACTCTAGTCTTGCTTTAGGTGGTCTTGACTACAACACTGGTCTGCGCTCTGTAATGTTGTAAAGCATCCTGCACACACGCGGTAAAATGGTGCCTAATGCACATGCAGGGACGGATTCAGTATTCTCTTCCTCTTCATTGATTTGAATTAAAACCCTCATAATTAAAGGACCAGTGTGTAACATTTAGGGGGATCTATTGGCAGAAATAGGGAGCGGATCCTCTTCACAGTGTCCGCCATGTTGATCTGCCATGTGTCTACAGTGGCACAAAACAGACAAACCAAACTGTTAACTTTTCCTGCTTCGGCCGGAGTCAATAACGTTACTTACTCCCGTCACCGCTGCTCTCTCTCTCTTGCTTCACCACTCACTTCCCTTGTACACACACTGTGGCTCTGCTCCAAATGGCTCTAGAGACGATTCACGTTTTCGCGTCGGCCACCGTAGCTCTCCAACACGCTTGGCACACGGGAGAGGCTTCAGTTTGTTCCTATGTTCCTATGTATTAGGAATGCTTGCGTGTTGTGCCTTAAAATTTTCCGAAAATATATAAGACATCTCAAAGAAAGATCATATTATGAATTCAAAATTAAATATTTTTGGTATCAAACTCAGAGCATGTAGGTTTTGTCCTTGGTAGTGAAAAGCAGCAGTGAATTTGCATTTTGGCAGATTCAAACTGTTTTTATTGCGAAACAAATAGTATGAAATCGTCTGTAGAAACTTCTCAAACAGCATAAGCCACTCCTCTGTCCATCTCAGTATGTACTGTATATATATATATATTAAATCACATACTTATCACCTAAATAACTCTCTGGCTTCTCTGTATAGCTTGGGCAATGAGCTGTTTACATTCCTATCTTATGACAAACTGTTATTTATCCATGTGGTGACAAAAATGTGCTATGACTAGTACGGGGACAAGAGGAACCGCATTAATCCTGACGGTGTCACCTTGTGTATTTATGCAGCTGGTTCCTACAATTGGGGCAGGAATGATGTGCATCTTGTAGTCCTTGTATCATGAACGGGATTAGACAGCAACCACAGATCATCCTGAAACAGACACACACGCAGAGACACAATACACAGATGTTAAAGCTGGTTTAGCACTCTGATGTTAAATACTCATGCATGTGTATACGCCTGTCTCACCCCATCATTGAAATAAGCACACATGTGCACCAGGCAGCCCTCCCAGCCATGTATGTGACTTTAGTGGCGACAACGTGCTGGCAGTGTGGGCAGCACACCACACCAGGGGAGTCTCCCAGATGTGTCACTGAGATGGGAACAGGCTGCGGCTGCGTGACGACCACCGCTGGCTGTGTTTGTCTGCTGCCGGCAGGCGGTGTTACACCAACTGGCATTCAGAAGAGACACAGTTAGGACAGAGGAGGATATCAGGGACAAAATAATATCACCTACACAGTTGGCTATTAACACATCTATTAAGAGCAATAGTAAAGATATAGCTTTAATACTTTGTGTCAGTGGATGGACTATGCTTCCAGGGTTTCGTGAAGATGGCGTCACAGCAGTTGGCACAGTCAGTACAGGAAAAGCATCTCGCTGGATTGTAACTAGAAAAAAATAGAAAAAGCCAGCCCAGGGAGGGCTGGGTTAATGTGGATGTAGTCTCAGATCGTGTCCACTATGTCCACACTAGGTAGGTAATTTTGAAAACATAGTTCAGGGGTGAAAATGATGTGCTTCCACACTAGTGCTTCTTGTTTTCGTAAATATTTCAATCCAAATTAAAATGCTTAAACAAAAGCAAAAATGTTTTCTTTGTCATCGTCTTTTGAGTTCTCAAACAACTAGGGCTGCTGCGATAATAACGCATTAACGTAAATTAATTTTAACGCCACTAATTTCTTTAACGCATTAATGCAACTTGTGATTTTTAAATAACCTCTTTAAAATCTGACGGAGTGTCTGAGGTTGTAGCGGGCTCAGTTTTAAAGTGAGAGTGAAGATACTGTCATCATACGAAACTAAGGGATCCATTGGTCCCAGCCAATTGTCATACTAGCTTGTTGAGAAGGAGGTTGAATAACACTCCAAACTTTGGCGAGAAAGAAAACTGGCATGGCCATTTTCAAAGGGGTCCCTTGACCTCTGACCTCAAGATATGTGTCAAGTCAGCACACTGACACACTGACAGCTGTTGTTGCCTGTTGGGCTTGAGTTTGCCATGTTATGATTTGAGCATATGTTTTCATGCTAAATGCAGTACCTGTGAGGGTTTCTGGATAATATTTGTCATTGTTTTGTGTTGTTAATTGATGTCCAATAATAAATATATACATATATTTGCATAAAGTAAGCATATTTGCCCACTCCCATGTTGATAAGAACATTAAATACTTGACAAATCTCCCTTTATGGTACATTTTGAACAGGCGATTAACTGTAGACAATCATGTGATTTAATACTTTAATCGAGTGACAGCCCTACTAACAACATCACAGCAAACATGTGGTCAGCAGTGGGTCAGAGAGCCTGGCTACTTGGCTCAGTCTCAGCTCCTTAAAACTCATTTATGCCCCCTCGTGCTCTCTGTAATAATCACCTATACTGTGTTTGAATTTTCACATTTATCCGCCCTGCACACCGTTTTCAAAAATTAGTTTTCGGGTGAGAAAAATACAGGTTTAGTCTGGACAGAGGGTCGAGAAGAGAAACAAAAGATGCATTTTCAAATTTAGCCGGCTTGGTGCAGATATATTCTCACCTGATGAGGTGTAGAATAAATGGGGAAAGAGAGACCAGTGAGATTTTATCTTACCTGCTTCTCTATAGGTGGGAGGAGGTGTTGGAGGGGAGTGGAGGGGGGCGTTGTAGGAGGGGGGAGGGAGGACGTTGAATATAGCAGGAGGGTGGAGACTGGCCTCCGCATACGAAGGGAGATCATCCATCAGGAGATCATCCAGTCAAACAGGAAGCTAGTGATAATGAGGAGAAGCAGTTATTCACATGTAATGAACACCTGGACCTGTTTATTCATGCTTTAGTTAGGAAGATCTAATTGGCTGCAAAGTTGGACCATTAAGAGATTAAGCATGAAAGTTAATTCTTAACCTTGGAAGTAGTAGTTATCTAAACACAATGTCCATTTTTTTAGCTTTTTTTCTGAAGTTTTTAACCACATCTCACAGCTGTCATCAGTAGATGTAAAATCAATTGGCACCAAGACAGTTCAGTTGTCAAGAGACTGAATGGAGACCAGAAACAAACAATATCAGCTGTCTGTGAACAATGGAGCAATCACAGCATCCATCTGGAGGGAGTCAAAGTCGTTGAGGAGTCTGTGCACAGCCAGAGAAAGATCAAGGAAGACATTCATATCTCTATTTACCAGATATATCTTTTAAAAGGGGGTTAAAGGCTAGTAAGTGGACCTTGTTATAAGATTATTTTGTAAAACAACGAACGATTTGTTTTTTGATGGTGATCCAGGGGATTTTTTTTTTAAAGAATTTCATAAAATCGTAATATAGGGTGAACATTTTACTGTTTTCTTATAATTGTTGCACTCAGTTGAATGAAAATAATCAGGAATATTTATCGCATGATTGTTTATCATATCATGTAGATCTGGATCTAGAGTTTCCTTATTCAGTGTACCTGTAATGTACTGTATAATACTCTGCATTGTCACTGTCCTCTCTATTTAGTTCCTAACTGGCAGATACTTCTACTTTCTACCAGCCCAGTTTTGCCTGAGGACACTGATCATATGCAGCGTGATGCTGGAAGTCACGTTGCTACAGCTCAGATTCTGTTTTGGGAGTAACTGGTATCGCCTCCTCCCTCCAGCACTACAGATCAAACAATAGAGAGGCACGCTTCAGATCAGTGTTTCCGAGCAGCAGAGGTTTAAAGTGACAGTGTCAAAACAACACAATTGCATAGTTACAAAGACAAAGAAGATATCCTGTCAATTTTTCTCAATTACTTGACTTAAAATGTAAAAATCCCTCAAAATATGGACAGTTTCATCTCCTTGTCTGGTACCAATTACTGTATAGAATAAGTAACATTTTAAAATCCAGAGCACTTTATATATCCATTAATACAAATACTGTAGAGTAGATACAGAGAACGTTAATACAACATAACATATTTTTACTCTTATTAAATTGATGTGAAGTACCTACATTTTTACAGTGGTGGGTGAACTCTATAAAAATACTGTTGCAAGTAAAAGTCCTGCATTCAAAATCCTACTCAAGTAAAAGTACATAAGTATTAGCATAAAGATCTACGTACACTACCAAAAGTAAAATAACTAATTCTATGCAGAATGGCCCATTTCAGAATAATATATATAATATCACTGGATTATAATTAGTGATGCATTAACGTGTAAACATCACAAATGTTGCAGCTGGTAAAGGTGGAGCTAATTTCAACTACATTATATACTGCTGGGTAGCTTAATCTTAAATAATTAGGGTTGTCAAAGTTAACGCGATACTAACGCGTTAACGCAAATTAGTTTTAACGCCACTAATTTCATTAACACATTAACGCAGCTTCCGTCAGGAAAAACGGGCATGGCCATTTTCAAAGGGGTCCCTTGACCTCTGACCTCAAGATATGTGAATGAAAATGGGCTCTATGGGTACCCACGAGTCTCCCCTTTACAGACATGCCCACTTTATGATAATCACATGCAGTTTCGGGCAAGTCATAGTCAAGTCAGCACACTGACACACTGACAGCTGTTGTAGCCTGATGGGTTTGAGTTTGCCATGTTATGATTTAAGCATTTTTTTAATGCTAAATGCAGTACCTGTGAGGGTTTCTGGACAATATTTATCAATGTTTTGAGTTGTTAATTGATGTCCAATAATAAATATATACATACATTTGCATAAAGAAAGCATATTTGCCCACTCCCATGTTGATAAGAGTAATACATACTTGACAAATCTCCCTTTTAAGGTACATTTTGAACAGATAAAAAAATGTGTGATTAACTTGTAATCAATCACGATTAACCCTTCATGCGATTAATCACGATTAAATATTTTAATCGATTGACAACCCTATTAATAATACATCATAATTTATTTGTTTTTATATTTTGTATTAATAATCTGAATCTGCAAAGTAACAAGTAACTCAAGAGTAAATATAAAGTAGAATATTAAGTAGTATAAAATGGAAATACTCAAGTAAAGTACCTCAAAATACTACTTGAGTAAATGTACTTAGTTTCATACCACCACTGCATTACAACTCATTACTGTACGTCATACTCACTATCATCTTGACGCAGCGTAAAAGCTCAGTAAAACACTTCCCTATCAGTTCAAAATAACACATGTCATTACAGTATGAACACAGTTAATCCTGAATCATGTGATTCCACATCACTACTTCTGATCTCATGTTTTTTCATGCCAGGAAGTCACCTAAAAACAACAGTAGCCATCAACATAACATCAGCCATTAAACACACCTGCTGAATGCAGCCAAGTCATTCTACTCCACATGGAACTTCGTCTCTTATGTAAACATCCAAAGCCGTAGTATCTGATCCAAACAGGCGAAGACCTAAACCAGCTGCCTGCAGAGAGTGGTCCGTGTAGTCCTTCTCTAATTAAACAGTGTTGAGAGTGAGATATATCAGAGCAGTGGTCTTACCTAATGACGAAGCTCGGCTGGCAGGTGGAAACACGTCCCATGTTGGTGACAGCCGTGACATCACAGCCTGTTGAACCTGTTCTCCTCTGGAATTACAAACATTTTACTTCCCACAGACGGAAAACCAAACCCTCTCTACCGGTTTCCCTTGTACAAACTCACCTCATACAAGTATGCAAAGTCATTCTGTGATTCATCAATTTATTTTGAGTACAGCAGTTCCCTCCACACCGCCTGCCCCAGCATTCATTAACAACAGTGCAACATTTATGCTGCAGAATGCTCGCTCAATCAACAATAAAGCTCTACTCATCCATGATATTATCACTGACAGGAAAATTGACTTTCTCTGTCTAACAGAGACTTGGCAAAATCAGCAGGATTTCATGGCGCTTAATCAAGCCACTCCCCCTGGATATGTCTACATACAAAAGCCTCGCTCCATGGGTCGTGGCGGCGGGCTGGCTGTTATACATCGAGCTGACATCCTGGTCAAAGACCTTCCAGTACCCAATGTCACCTCATTTGAGTGTGTCATTTTCTCCCTGGTTGGGTCTACACAGCTCCAGGTTGTCCTCATCTACCGCCCTCCTAAAGCCTCCACCACCTTCATGTCTGAGCTGTCTGAGCTTCTCACCTCTGTCTGCTCCATGTCTCCATCTACACTCCTGCTCGGTGACTTTAATATTCATGTGGACTCCACCAGCTGCTCGTTTGCCACTGAATTCCTGTCACTGTTGGACTGTTTCAACTTCACACAGCACGTTAAAAGTCCCACCCACACTAAAGGCCACACGCTGGATCTGGTGTGCTCCACTGGCACAACTCCCTCCCATCTGCAGTGCCTGGACCTCGCGGTTTCAGACCATCTCGCTGTTCTCTGCACTGTTCCTGTCACCCTGCCCAGGCAGCGCACAAAACGTACCATCCAGTACAGGAACATCAAGACAGTGAGTACACCAGCTCTGAACGACCTGATAGCGACCCATCTGGCCTCAGATCCACACGACAGCTCTGCTGATGGGCTGGTTGCCCACTACAACGCCACTTTATCCGGCAGCCTTGACTCCCTTGCCCCCCTCAAAACCCGGACTGTCTCCTATACCCGTCCCGCCCCCTGGTTCACCACTGAACTCCGCACCCAGAAGTCCACCGGCCGTCAACTGGAGAGGCGCTACAAAAGATCTGGCCTCACTGTCCACCTTGAGGCTTATAAAGAGCATGTGAGGGCCTACAAAGTAGCTCTCTCCCAGGCCAAAACACAGTACTACTCCACCCTCATTACCAACCAACAAAACCACCCCAGACTGCTGTTCTCCACCATCAACCGGCTCCTTCGCCCCCTCGACCCCCCCCTCCCCTCAGGTGCCCCCGACCTCTGCACTAAGTTCCTGGACTTTTTCCAGGACAAAGTCGAGTCCATCCATCAGCAGCTCCTGGTGCCTGCCCACCTCCCTCCACACACACCTCAGCCACTGGGCGTGGCTCCCTCGGATGTTCGCCTGCCTCAGTGCTCCCTCTCCTTCTTCTCCCCTGTATGTGCTCCTCAGGTCGCAAAGTTGGTCACTAAGGCCAAAGCCTCCACCTGTTCTCTGGACCCCATGCCCACAGCCTTGGTCAAGGCATGCCTACCTGCCCTGTGCCCCATTATGGTGAACATCATCAACTCCTCCTTGGCATCTGGTCTTGTACCCGACAGCCTCAAGATGGCATCAGTCACTCCCATCCTCAAAAAGCCAGGTCTGGACCGGGATGACAGCAACAACTACCGACCGAT
Organism: Sebastes fasciatus; assembly: GCF_043250625.1. Classification (NCBI taxonomy): domain Eukaryota; kingdom Metazoa; phylum Chordata; class Actinopteri; order Perciformes; family Sebastidae; genus Sebastes; species Sebastes fasciatus. The sequence continues at coordinate 21,843,542 of NC_133797.1, read as the reverse complement.
CTCCAACCTTCCTTTCCTGAGCAAAATTCTGGAAAGAACAGTGGCCGCCCAACTCCATCAACATATGGCCAACCATGAGCTCTACGAAACGTTTCAATCTGGCTTCAGACCACACCACAGCACAGAGACCACCCTCATCAAAATCACAAATGACCTCCTCATCGCTGCAGATTCTGGTCACATCAGCATCCTCGTCCTCCTGGACCTTTCAGCTGCCTTCGACACAGTCTCCCACACTATCCTCCTCACCCGCCTATCTGACTACCTTGGCCTCACCGGTTCAGCTCTCTCCTGGTTTCAGTCCTACCTCACAAACAGAAAACAGTTTGTCACCATCAGAGACTCCAGTTCCACCCCGGCCCCAGTCAACCATGGCGTACCTCAAGGCTCTGTGCTGGGACCCCTCCTCTTCACCATCTACATGCTCCCCCTTGGTCAGATCATCCGCCACCACGGTCTCAGCTTTCATTCATATGCTGACGACACACAACTATATCTCAGCACCAAACCATCCACCCAGCTACCCCCACAGTCACTTGTAAACTGCCTACATGCAATAAAAATCTGGATGTCATCTAACTTCCTAAAACTCAACAGCAACAAAACCGAGCTCATGGTTGTGGCTCCCAAGGCCCTGCTCCGGAAGGTTGGAGATCTCCACCTGGACGTTGACGGCTGTTCCTTCTCCCCATCCTCGGAAGTCCGCAACCTGGGTGTCATCCTGGACCCAACACTATCATTCCAGTCTCATATCAGGTTCATCACCAAATCCGCCTTCTTCCACCTCAAAAACATCTCACGTCTCCGGCAATCACTCTCTGACTCTGTGGCAGAAACCCTCATCCACGCTTTCGTCACCTCCCGTTTGGACTATTGCAATGGAGTTCTGTCCGGGGTTCCCAGCAAAGCCCTGGACAGGCTCCAGTATGTGCAAAACTCGGCTGCCAGGGTTCTCACCCGCACCAAGCCCTGGCAGCACATCACCCCCACCCTCATCCACCTCCACTGGCTCCCGGTCAAGTCCCGCATCACCTACAAAATCCTCCTCCTCACCTACAAATCCCTCAATGCCCTGGCTCCTCAGTATTTATCTGACCTCCTCCACCCATACACACAGCCCCGGAACCTTAGATCCTCAGGCACGGGTCAGCTCTCCATCCCTCACACAAGAATGCGAACTTTTGGGGACAGAGCCTTCAGTGTGACAGCCCCCACACTTTGGAACTCTCTCCCCATAGAGCTCCGCAACGCACCATCTCTGGACACCTTCAAAAGACTCCTCAAAACCCACCTCTTCACCAAGGCCTATGGCCTCTAGCTTCTGTTACAGTTGTTGTGTTTATTTATGTTTTTGTTAAGCGTCCTTGGGTTTCATGAAAGGCGCTATATAAATCCAAGCTATTATTATTATTATTATTATGATAATAGTGATATCTGCAATACTTGCTTAGAAACATTCTCTTATTTACCAAGAAATAAAATATAATCAAGTTTGTGGATATGTACTATATTGTTTGTAGGAAAAGCTACAAGTGAATATTAAAAAAAAAAACATAATAGTTGTGTGGAATTATGAGTACAAACAAATCATTACCTGTGAGAATTTGTAAATGTTTCATAAATAATATACAGTAATCACCACAATATCTTGGTTAAAAAAAAAAGGTGGTATAAGAGTTCCTTATCATATTCTTTATGATTTGTTATGCTAAAGACTTTTTCATTCATTCACATTTATACAGGGTGGTGAGAGTAGTTCACTCTTATTAGCATAGTGATAAAATAAATAAGTAAAATGATTTCCTTTAACACCCCTTATTTATCATTTCTAACAAGTTTAGAGCCCAAAAGTGTTCAATAACTTTTCATTTCATTTTTCTACGTTAAAGTATGGCGACTCTGTATGGCCCAAAAGAGCAGTGTATTTGTGTGTGTGTGTGTGTGTGTGTGTGTGTGTGCTTGTGTGTTAGTCTGCCTGCTCTGATTGGCTAATGTGAGTCACCTGTCTGTCTAGCAGCAATCAAACGTTGCCGTGGTGATGGCCACTGCTAAGCACCCTCAGTCAGACAGTTTATAATAGGAGTTAACCAGAGACGTACCCATAGAACCCATTTTCATTCACATATCTTGAGGTCAGAGGTTATAAATGGCCATGTCAGTTTTTCCTCACCAAAATTTATCGTAAGTTTGGAACGTTATTTAACCTCCTTCGCGACAAGCTAGCATGACATGGTTAGAACCAATGGATTCATTAGGTTTTCTAGGTTAATATGATGCCAGTATCTTCACTCTAGCTTTAAACTTTAAAGCTTTAAAACTGAGCCCGCTAGAACCTGCAAAAGATCGTTTGCGATAATGCGTTAAAGAAATTAGTGGCGGTAAAACAAATTGTTAACTTTGACAGCCCTAGTTCAAAAAAGCCTAGAGTATAGGTAACAGGTAATTTACTTGTTACCATTCAAGATAACACAGGTTGTGATCCATCATAGATGTTTACATTTATTTATCAAATATAATCATTGAATCACTTTATAAATGGATTCATGGTTCCCAGACGAGGTATCCTAATGACCTTGGTGATCCCCTGACCTTTCCTCTACTACAGCCATGAAATTGACATTTTTATTGTAATACTTCAACAACTATTGGATGATCATGAAATCTTGTCCATGATTTATAAAAACTTTTGAGCCCCTGATCTTCACCAGGTTAAAAGTTCTGTTTTTGCAATACTCTGCTGTACTTAGCGTTAAAGCCTAATAAGCAAATGTTAGCATGTTAAACTAAGATGGTAAACAAACCATCTAAACATCAACACACTGTCTTTGAATATATTAGCATGCTGATGTTAGCGTTTAGCTAAAGGCATCACTGTGTATTGATACGGCCTCACAGAGCTGTTAGAATGGCTGTAGACTCGTATAGTCTTGTCAGACTGTATCTTGATACTCACACTAGATAGTTGTGGTACTTTTTGCAAATTACCATACAACTGTATTTTATTTCAGTCCGTCTCTGGTTTCTGATGCACCTCCTTTGATCAGTCCACCATTATTCACAACACTTGTCTTGTCTGTTTTGTCGATGTCACTTAGGAATGAGAAACACAACTTTTGTTCCTCTCAATCTACTTCCTCCTGTCCATCGTCATCTATTGCTTTCTTTCAGCTCCACTGCTATTTCTTCTCTTCACCTTTAACTCTCTTCCTTCTCAGCATATTCTTCCCTCTTAACTGTTGCTTCTCATAAACATGTCGACCAATTCATTTGTTACATATCTTTTATGGTAAACTTATTTATGTTTTATTTAATTTTTTTAATCACTGAAAAAAAAGTCATCAAGTCAAACTTTAACTATGTCACTGACTCGTTACAGAAACGTATCTTGAATTGAATTCATTTAGACATTTAGAGAAATTAAATAGAATATTTACACACAGTGTTTCAGAAAATCAGGTTTAGCATTAAGACAAATCTAAACAGAGTTTAAAGCTTATTTGAAATAGTCATGTTATGTTTGTTACCCAAATTAATTTTATTAAGAAAAAATGGAAGACGCTAGGTTGATCCTGATTGGTCGAAAAGCAAAATGACATCACAGCTCATCTTTAGACGTTTCGTTGGTCGGTACCTCTGCAGACTCATTAGACTCCTAAAACAGAGAAATTAAATGGGAGACTGGAAATAGGAATACGTTTTTTTTATGGGATTAATATATAAAGTAGCTGTAAAAATACAAACCTCATCACTATCGTCGTCAACTATCTCGTCATCCTCATCTTCCTCCTCAACACTTTCATTCTCGGGTAACACTCCTCCATCATCCAGGAACTTAGACAAAGTCTCCAGATCCCTGTTTCCAGTGTAGTCGACCACCTAGGACGAAGAGAAAGAGAGAAAAAGAAGACATTAAGGAGGACAGGATGTGAAATAATCAAAAGCTCGTTCATACAAACGTGTGTGTATGAGTCTGTATGCAGAGCTGGTGTAGCTGGACATGTGTGTAGCTTTGAATGTGCACCTCTTTGCCTTCAGCTGGGAAGTATTTGAGCGTCGGGAATCCCTTAATGGAAACAGACTCCACCTCGTTGGTCGTGGCATCCATCTTGGCTATGATGATGTCATCTTTGTCTGCATACTTTTCGCCCAGCTGTTCCCAGATGGGAGTCAGATCCTTACAGTGTCCACACCATGGAGCATCTACATACATACACACACACAGGTTTTATATCAGTGGATTATTTCAACATAAAAACATACAAGTTTCCCATCAAATACAATAGCGTCAGGTTGGATATGTCACAGCTTTCAAACAAATCCAAGTTTTCTGACTTGAACGTTGATGTTAACGATGTTTATAAGTCGGATCTCTGTATTTCCTGTATGATGCAAAGGCAGCGTAACGCCTCGACACGAACGCACAGCTGATTGTAACGTGACGCACGGGACACAAACAGGGGTCTCCTGGATGAAAGCCTTGTGTTTGTTGGGCCCATCCACTTCCCCTCCCATCCAACGTGTGTCTTTTCGCTCTTTAAACTACATCACCACAGTTACTCCCGGTGCACTTTCTCGGAGCGTTTACTGTTCCTGTAGATGGGTTTACATTATACTTAATGGAACGCCCGGTGTGTTTCATACCGGCGCTTAAGGGTGCCTTATGCGGCGGTATTGAACGCCGACGGCCATGACAAAACCTCTGTATTTGACACCCTGGGACAGAGAACGAGCTGGTCCTAAAGAGTGCATGCATAGTGGTTCATGTCTTTTAACTAAATATTTCACAAAACTGGCTAAATATGCTGTTGAACTTTTCACTTGGAAAAAAAATTATATATAGAGCTGTATTCACCATCAATCAACATCAGTTATTAATTTGCTAATTCCACAAAAAGTTGCAGGACATTAATTCATTTAAGTCAAGAGCTAATGATTTTATGGTCAAAAATAGCTTGAAAATTTTAAATTCACAATTTGCCTGAGTTTCATGATAAAAGATGATTTCACTAAATCCTAGTTGAGTTTTTACAGTGCAGACTCAGGCCGGCAGACAAACTTACAGAACTCCACAAAGACGTTTTTGGTCGGGTCCAAAGCAACGGAGTCAAAGTTCTTCCCCACCAGGACTTTGACTGGTCCTTTATTCCAGTCCTCTGGGATGTCATCAGACCGATAGTAAGGCTGAAATCAAGAGCATTAGTTGTTGGGTTTAATGTTGCTGTGTGACTGAATATGAAACGTGTGTGTGTGTATGTGTGTTACCTTGGCAGTGCCACCAAGAACTTCCTGGCACAACTCTCTCAGTGAATTTAAGGTGAGATCTCCGGCAGCGATGGCGAACTTCTTTCCTGTTTCCATGTTGATGAGACGCACGGTGGGGGCGTCCTTCGCAGACACGCCGAAGTAATTCAACACATGAGAAATGTCTGCCGTTACGTCAATCACAACGAACAGCACCTACATAACACACACACACACACCGCAGACATTAACACCAAAACAACAAGGTTAAATAAAGTTTTCTGTCTTCCTGTAACTGACTTTGCCCTTAAACTCTCTGGCGATGGTCCTGGCTTCGTCCACCAGCGTGGTCTGACTCTCCACAGAGGAGTTGATGAACAGCAGGCTGTGCAGCTGGACGCTGGCGCCGAAGATCTTCTCTGCCCTCTGTAAACACACATACTGTAAAATTTAACTTCAATATCATTTTATATTGAATTCTACATTTCTAATTATGTGTGTGTGTGTGTTACCTCCTGGCTGAATGGGATGATCAGCTCCAGGCTGTTTTCCTTCATGAAGCTGATCAGCTTTTCTTTGTCCAGCTTCTCTTCTTCTGACAACGAGAAGTCTGCTCTGCCGTCGTCAAACTAGAAAACATATACGTTTGTTTCACACAACTTCAGCAGACCTAACCCTAATCTATTCTAATCTGGAAACAATAAGATGATAAATCGATGAGTCATTCCACGGAAACACCAAATTGGATGATTGCTTAAATGTTTAATTTGTATATCAAACAAAAATGGCAAACAGTTGCTTTTCTCCTTTATATCATTAAAAATTCAATATCTTTGCGTTTGTACTGATGGTTGGACAAAACAACCCAAACCTTTGGCTCCTGGAAAAATGATTTGATTCGGTCATAATCAGCATTCACATAAAACACTTAAAATATTCAAAAAACAAAACTAAATAAAACAAAAAAAGGACATTTCCAAGGAGAACATTGTCAGAGAAGCCAGTTTTTCAATTTAGCATGTTTCCTTAATCTCTGATGACATATCATAGTCATTTTATGATTTATTACAGTAAATATATTACATATTGGTCCTTTAAAGAAAAATAAACTAACTATGAATGTTTGTTGAAAGTCCCGACTGAGCTTGAAAAATCAAGTTTTTCCCATCGTGCACCTGCAACATGGAATAACATGCAGAACGTTCTAAAACGTACCTCACTCTTATCTGCAGGGCAATTTCAATTTCTAATTTCATCCCATTTCAGGTCCAGTTTTTCTTGTTTTAGTTGATTAATTTGCCTTAAATTATAATTATTTTATTATTAATTTACCTATTTTTTGTTTATTGGGACCTATGATTGTTTATTTCTTTACTGGGCTATATTATAAATGAGTATTTCTGAGTTCAAATAGTTTATATAAAGGTTGAATGAATGTAACCATGGATGGATTATGAGACAATGGTCCCCTGTCACAGACATGTAAAACGCCCCCCACCTCTCCTACATAGGATCAAGACACCCAGACTGAAACAGTCGCAAACGTCTTTGTCATTCGTAGTTGTTTTGTGTCTCTTTGTGGTCATTTTGTGTCACTTTGTAATTGTTTGATTGACTTTCCAACAAGAAATGTTAGCAGTCACTTCAAACTTAAGTAATCCCCCCATGCAGGTAACACCATCAAGTTGTTGCACGACACAAGATAAAACACAAAAAATAAACATAAATAAACTTATTTCCTATTTTCTAAAATTGTATCGCCGAATCGTTCAATTGAAATAATAACTGACGGATTCATCCATAATAAAATGATCATTACAGTAGTTGCAGGCCTAATCTTTTCCTTTACATTCTGTTATATGGCTAAATGTAACCCTAAATCTAACTTCGCATTATTCTAAATCCAAAAGTTATAAAACCCTTTTAAAGAAGTCAGAAAATATCCAAACCTTTCTATCTATGTGAGGACATTTGGGCCTCACAAAGCAACATACAGTATGCACTAGATGGCAGCAAAGCTAACATCGTTACCAGCTGTTTGTATCTTGGTTCTACCTTTCTATAAAACACTTGACTCTGTGCCTTTCAGTTGGCATCATAACATGTTTGTACCTTTTTGAAGAGCACCACTGAGTTGACTTTTACTTCATACTTCTGGAAAACCTCTGGACTCGCTGACACAGCAAACTCTGTGTCCGTAACATCCATAGCAACCTCCTTGAACGCCTTGGCGGCCTCGCTTTCCAGATCCTAATATAGACATGAATCAAATTGTAAGTATGAATGTAAATATAAATGTGTGATCGTAGGATGTATTAGTAAGGATAGATCAAATAGATGAACGTACATCAAAGAATCCTACAACAGTGATGTTGTGGGAGTCGATGAACTGAGCCGCAGAGTCTGCAGAGTCGAGCGCTGCAGGACCGGGGCCGGCACGACGCTTTATCCAGTCGACTACTCCCTCTGCTGACCTCTTACCTGGAAAACACACACAACCACAAATCAATGAAGTCAAGTCAGAGTCATTTCAGGTGCTTTAACACACCAAGATGTGAGATAAAAAGTGACAGTGTGGCTTAAACTGACAAGGTTATAAAAAATATGTTGATTCAGACTCACAAACTAGAAGCTAGAGCCACGAGAGGGTTGGCTTAGTTTAGTGTAAAGACTGGAAACAGGTGGTAACCTCAAAAATACCTGTAAAACTCACTAAAAAACACATTACACCTTGTTTCTTTACTTCTTGCTAAAACTGAGGTTTAAAAACGACACGTTGGACTATTTCTTTGCCCTTATGCCTCACTGTCATAACCACCACGTTAATATTATTTTCCACTTTGACTGTTAAATCTTTTAACCGACTTCAGTCCTGATCATAACAAATATTCAGTCATTTTCAGAATTTTAACCCTTTAAATGCCACTGTTTTATTGTTTTGTGTGATGAAAACACAAACAAATGTAATTCTTTTCTGAATACTAAATGCTAGGGGGATACTTTTCCACAGTCTAGGATTTGTCAAGGATTAGCAACAACATGCTAGAATGATAGCATGTGTTTGCCCCCCGTAGGGCAAACATGAAAAAATGTCTCAATCTTTTGGAAAATATTAAAAACTACAATTTTGAAGCCAGGGCTCTAGAAAGCCTGATATAATAGAAATGATGATTTTATACTGTCAACAATTGTGGTTTCAATAGGGACATTTTTGTCCTGAAGGGTCTGAGTGTCTGTATTGTGTCTACACAGTTTATTATAGACATATTATAGGAACTGAAGTTGTGCTTCCAAAATTCAAAGAACAAAAAAACCTCACACACTTTCCAAAATGTATGCCACATGCATTAAATTGGCGTTTTAACGCCACTAATTTCTTTTAACGTAATAACACAACTTTTAATTTTTAATTGTTTTGTTTTCTTCAGTTTTAAAGGTAAAGTGAAGATCTCATATGAAACTACAAAAAAACTAAGAAACTCGTGGTACCAACCATGTCATACTAGCTTGTCGAGAAGAAGGATAAATAATGCTCCAAACCTAATCTAAATTTTGGCGAGGAAAAACTAGCATGACAATTTCAAAGGGGTCCCTTGACCTCTGACCTCAAGATGTGTGAATGAAAATGGGTTCTCTGGGTACCCACGAGTCTCCTCTTTACAGACATGCCCACTTTATGATAATCACATGCAGTTTGGGGCAAGTCATAGTCAAGTCAGCACACTGACACACTGACAGCTGTTGCTGCCTGTTGGGCAATCTCCCTTAGGTACATTTTATAAAGATAAAATAATTTGTATTTATTTTGCAATCAATCACAATTAACTATGGACAACCTTGCGATTAATCGAGATTAAATATTAGAATCGATTGACAGCCCTAAAGAAAACATAAAATTAAGCTTGAAGAAATAAAATACAGTTGATTTGCTCAGTTAAACATTGAAGACACAAAAAACTGTTGATTAAATCAAATAACACAGGGCATATAAAAGACGGCAGACTGGTTCAGCAGTGAAACGACACACACACACACACACACACACACTAGGTTCACACATGGCTGTTCAGTTAGTGATGACGTATGCTCATGTGGTCGTGAATCCGAGAAGCTGGATAGCAGCTTCACCAGCCTAGTCTACAGTTATATTGTGTGTGTGTGTGTGCGTGTGTGTGTGTGTGTGTGTGTGTGTTTACCATTGTAGTCCACAGGATTCTTGCGGTCTCCGTTTACGAACAGCTTCAGAGCGGGGAAGCCCATGACGTTAAACTCTTCGGACAGCTCTGTCTCCTCTGTGGCGTCCACTTTGGCCAAACGCATCGTTGATGCCTCCTCCTTCAACTTGGCAGCAGCCTCGGCGTAAGCAGGCTCCAGCTTTTGACAGTGGCCACACCAGGGGGCATCTACACACACACACACACACACACACACACACACACACACACACACACACACACACACAGACAGTTGATCTCTTTATACAGCATGAAAGAAATACTGAAAATCAATAACCAAAGCAGCAGACATGCAGCTGCTCCACAGGCCTCTCTGTCCTGTCCAGTTTTTTTGTTGCTATCACATGCAAAGAAGATACACATGGAAATAAGCTGCTGATAGGAACGGTGGCAGTTTGTCTCAGCCTTTTCCCCCTTTTACTCTTTTACTTGTCGTGACCTCTCCACTCGCACTGCTGAGCTCATCTGTGGGAGAGTTGAACCAAGAGAGCATCTGGACAGGAGAGGCCACGTGTCTGCACGTTTGCATGATAACGCCTCAGTGCTCACGAGGGCTTGAACAGACAAAAAGACGTTTATACTGTGATAAATACTCAAGGTCCACTTAGTTAGTTATTCCTGAAGCTTTCGGCCGTATCCCACAGCCTTCCTCAGCTTCATTTTACATTTTTCTTCTTTAGGAAACTACGAATCTTTGACACCTTTCAACACAAAACTGGTCAATAATAATCCATTTAAGCCCAACATATGTTGTTTGTGCTAAAAAAGAAACATAAACCTAACATATATTATCTTAAAAAAGAAAAATAGATGAAATTCTTTGTACCTATTGGGCACAAAAGAGTTTATTCATCATTGAAATCTACATTAGAGATAATTCATACTTACAGAATTCAACCAGTACATACTGGTTCTCGCTGAGAGCTCTGGCAAAGTTGTTGATGTGGAGAACCATCACATCTTTCTCCTCCTCTATCTCCGTTGTTTTCTCTTTCTTTGGTGCCTCTTCAGCCTCCTCCTCCTCCTCTCTTGGAGTCTCTTCTGACTTCTCCTCCGATGTGTCTTCTTGTGTTTCTGCCTGTTTGGCGTCTGTGTCGTCGGCCCGGGTGCAGGAGGCCCAGAGCAGCAGGCCCAGCAGAGTTATGGACAAAAGCGTGTGCGTCTTCATGTCTGCGTTTCTGTCTCTCTGCTCAGGTATGGACACCCACAATACATGTCACTGAAAGTTTGTAGCTTTATGTGTGTAAGGTGGAGAGTGCGTGTTAAACTTTGACTGGCCTTGCCTCTGATCCAATCAGACGGTACGCCTGCAGGGGACTCTTTCCTGTCTGAACCAATCAAACGCTGCCCTGTAGATTCAGAATTGAGCAAACTGGCTGATTGACTGTTGAGGTTTCAAGAATTCTTTATTCTTTCATCCCACTACAACTTTCTCTTGATTATTGTCTTCAGTGTGCTCCTCTTTCTGGGCCTTATCAGACCCTCATTTACCTAAAAACAAGAGCACAGTTATATATGGATGTCTAGCTCTCTCTTCTTCACTCTTTTATCTCACTATTTTCTGGTTCTCAACTAGGGGACCCTAAGGGGGAGTTCCAGGGGGTCCCCAGAAAAATGGGAAATAGTTTATTTGTACTATTTAATTCATTGTATTAGTAAATGATAAATGGCCTTTCGAGTCTTCCGAACACTCAAAGCGCTTTACACTACTTGTCACCCATTCACACACACATTCATACACTGATGGAAGAGGCTGCCATGCAAGGTGCCAAGCTGCCCATCAGGATCTAATTGGTGGGCGACCCACTCTACCTCTGTGCCACAGCCACCCCTATTAGTGAGCCCAATATCGTAAGAGTGACTTTTCATCATAGGTTTCACTTCCTCCGTGGTTATCTCCTCAATTGAAGTTGACAACTATAGAATTCGGGTCTTAATCATATCTAACAACACAAATCTTTTCAGATGGAGGTCCCTGAAGCAAAATCTTATCAAATGGCAGTCCGTGACCTATTGTGTATCAATTTAGAGGTCCTTGACACAAAAAAGGTTGAGAACCACTGACTTACAGGTTCTCTATACAACATTCAGAGTAGAACTGTTTGCTATAAAGATATAGAGGAGTAATGTCTACCTGAGCAGAGAATGAAGTCGCTCTCTGTGTGTGTGTGTGTGTGTGTGTGTTGTAATCTGAGTTTCTCCGCCCTTGAAATAAGAAATATTCCAACAACATTTTTCATTATTCATATTCAACATTAATTATTAGTTATTCTCAGACGGATCTCGCTGTTTGTTGTGTGTAGAGGTGCATGTGTGTACAGTAGTGCGGCAGCTGCACTGAAGTGGGGGAGATGGAGACAGATGGAAAGAAGAACATGTCAGCGCTGCAGCGTGAAGCGAAGCTTCGAATACCTTAGAATATTTCTCACCGAAGCTTCGACGCCCAAAAAATAGTATTTGGGACAGCTCTAAAAACATCAAATAATAAACTGCAGTGCCAAGCTACCAGAGGAAAACCGCACAACACGTATTAATTAGTTTTTTCCTTTTTATTAAACTCTTTAAAAGTATCTATCAAAGTTGAAAAGGACATGAATAAAGCTGCGAGTCCCAGCAGGCTGATGTGTTTAATGCTGCATGTGTGTGCTTTCCGTCGGTGTGTGTGTGAGCTCCGGGTTTGGATCCCAGAAAGCCAGCAAGTCACTGAAGTCCAGCTGAGAGCTGTCATTGTTGTAGTGCATGTGTGTGTTAGCGTCTGTGTGTGTGTTAGCGTCTGTGTGTGTGTTAGCGTCTGTGTGTGTGTTAGCGTCTGTGTGTGTGCTGCTCTGTGAAGGTGCATCACTGTCGGTGTGCGTGACGTCAGGTGCGTTGCTGAAACCGACCAGGGAGCAGCAGGGGATCGGCTCAGTCCAGAAACTGAGCGGGAGATGCCGCTTGATCATGGGTTGGCTGCGGCCTTGACTCGGGCCCTTGTTGTTGAAAAGTTCAGCCAGGGGCCCCAAACCACTGCTGCCCTTAGCAACACCGACTCCTTCATCATCAGCACAAGTCACCGAGCCGTTTTCTTGCACCTCTGGACTTCCCGCTCTTGCGATTTTCAGCAGGTCGTCATAGTAACGCAGACGCCCGCTGGTTGTGACGGACATCGAGTCGCTGTAGATGTCACAAGCTTCTTGATCACCAGAGCAGCGACCGAAATACCGCTGGACGTCCCGGCTGATGAGATCTGCAAACCTCAGAAGCTGCTTGGTCACATCCAAAGCGTAGTGGGCGGGATTTAAGAAAACCTCCTCCAAACATTCCTCCTCTTCCTCCTGAGTTTCAGATTCTTCATCCTCCTCCTCCTCCTCCATCTCTCTGTCTTCCTCATCTTCCCTCACCTCTGGCTTTTCCGCCAGCATCTCCATATCTTCGTCTTCCTTGCATGGAGAGTGCTGGAAAATGAGGGGGAAGTAGGCTGGAGTCGGGGCCTGGACGAGGAAGTTTCTGATGACGCCTGCCGCCATGTTGGCTTATGAACACTGGAGAGACAGTTCCAGAGGAGAAAAAGTATGAATCAAATATGAAAACGGTTTGTTGACAGGATAAACATTTTAAATTGGTTGAAAAGTAAGTTTTACTACCTTAGTGGCCAGGTTCAGATGAATCTGTGTTGAAGTCGGAGGAAAAGTCTGTCCCGGGTCATTGATGGATCCAGTCTTCTGTACGTGTGTGTGCATATGTAATACTGGACCAACAGGATCGTCACTGTATATATACCTCAGCACACGGCCGCAGACGTGTGTGTGTCTCGCGTCGGATCAGGCAGCTTCCAGAACAAATATTTGCATGCCGGATTGGCCAAACACACTTTGTTTACTTTATCACTGGGCAACCGGGGAGGGGGTCCAAGGCTAATGGATCCTCTGCTAGGGGATGATGGAGAGTAGTTATACACACACACATACATCATTGCTTTTTTCCGTCCCTGTTATCAGGCTAGTTAAAGCATAAAAGAGCATGAAATCAAATCATATGCTGTTTTGACTTCTAAAGGGGAACACTCTGAACCGACATCAGCAGGCTGAGATACAGTGCAACCCGGTCGGACGCGGCTCTCCTCAAAACATGACGCACTATAATGTTCTTTAAGTGGGAGGCAAAAGGACACGACATTAAACTCACAAGAGTCAACCACGTCAGCTTTACAAACTACCAATCCTTGTCTTCAAGAACAATGTGATCAGATACACCCGTGGCTATTGACTGACTTGATGATTAAAAGCTTTGGAGGTGAACATCAGGTGAACAAACTGCTACAGATGAGCAGATTAGCACTTTGCATGGCAGAGCTGCTTGTATCATTTTCCTTAAACACAATGAGCAATAGAGAAAGGTCAGGTTAAAGCATAAGGCTTTTGTAATCTGTATTGTTATTATGTTATTGTCGACAAATTTCCATAAAATACCAAAAATGTGTTAGTCCGTCTCTCAATACTATTTCTGGCCCTCAGCCCAAAAGCCAATTAGTTCAGGCTGAAAACAAGTGACAAATATATAATTTAATTTTTAGAAACGGCTCAGTCATTTCTTAACACAGCTGGTCACTGTAGTTTTTAGCAAATATTCCTCAAACAGGGTTATACAATATATTTGTTGGGGTCTACTTTCAGCCGAAGATTAATACACATTTGCTGCTTTTTATAGCAGCAGGACAGTGAATGTGGGATCGACAACAATGGAGCTCTATGACGCATAGGAATAAGTTTTATTAGGCTTGCACAAACAATACTTATTAAAAAGGATAAAATCATTGTAAGTTTTGTTCTTTTCCTTTGCTGAGAATAAGAAAAATAAAAAAATATCACCCTTATCTTTTCAGAGTCGTACAGTATGATTTTGATTTCCCAAAAACATGACTTGGTTTTGCCCTAAAAGTTTAACAATTCAGGACAGCTTTCTAATAATTTCCCCAAAAAATGAACATATGCATGAACAGTAACTGTAATTTCTTAGGAACTTTTCTGTCAAGGACTATTTATTTGGTACTAACTAGCTGGGACAGCGTTCACATTTTCAATTTATTTATAATGTGTCCGAGAGAGTTTTTTACTTGTTGAACAAGTAGAAATATGTTTATTTGGTGCAGGGATGACGTATGTTTGTAGGCCAACCAGGAAGTTAGAATCGCACGGGTTCCCTCGACAAAAAGCCAATGGGATTTTTCCATTGGGTTTTGGATTATTGCAGAAAATAAACTCTGTGGCAAACAAACGTTTATGATGCTTACATGTTTTATTCAGCAAGATAATCTTCACAAATGAACACCATTTTTATGATTTTTTAAAGTGTACAGTATGAGCGCATGAAAGCGAGTATACACAACGAGGCTGTAAAGACGGACTAGTCGGCGTGTTAGCAATCGCCTTTTTTAAGACACATAAAAGCTTCAAACGAGTGGGATATTTACTGACTTATTTTATAATAGAACAAAACGTAAAAATCTCTTAAGCTTGTGTTAACCACAGACCTTATTTCACATATCTAACTAAAAACCCATTAAAAAAACTCATTGACTTCCAACGAGGGAACCGGAAGTGCTAAAATGCTAACTCATTTCCGGGTTTTAGGACTCATTCCTGTAGCACTCTATTACAAGAAAATGTAAAATTCAACAAATATAGAAAGTAAACTTTCCAATAATTGATAAATATTAGCATGGGTGTAAACAAACATCTGTAAGTTTGTTCAGTTATTAATATTTCAGTAGCTGTCTCTAAGAATTTGTGAGCTCCGCCAACTCTGCTCTTCTGTTTTCTACAACTACTTTATCATTTTTCTTACAAACCCAAATAAATGAGTTCAGACTAAATGTACGGGCTCAAAAGACGCTAATTTTTTTTCAAATGAGTATCAAATTTCTTTACCAAAGAAACTACTTAAGTACGTAAAATAATTTTAAACATAATGCTATTTCTACATGATCTCACGCTTCACTAAAGCTCTAGAAAGCTGCACTGAAAATAATTGTGATATATTTAAAAACCATACACCAAAATGAAAATATACAGTAAAATTACAGTACATAACACAGAATGAAGTAAACTTATACAGTATGTACAACACGTAAATGCATGTTTATAACATTTCAATCATGAAAGCAATGATTTGATGATTTTAAGTCTGGCTGATGAAGTCCTGCACTTCCCCAGATTTGACCAACCTTTACAGACATCTGTAACTCTGTAAATATGTGCATGTGCTTCTGTTTATATGTGCATGTGGAGCATTAATGTGTGTTTGTGTGTGTGTGTGTGTGTGTGTTATCAGGACACCCTGACTCCCCTGGCCTGCCTGTCATCAGTATCCAGGCTTCTGTGTTGATTTTAGGACTAAAGATCAATAGCGGCAATATGTCAGCTCTCAAGAGCCTGACAATGAATTACACACGCTTTTAGGCACACAAGCACATGAACACACACACGCATGCACACACACGTACACATCTTATAAGTGAAATAGAGTATATAGTAAATTAATTCCAACCATAATTGTTAAATCAATATTAGAAACCATCTTTTTGAAATGATGTAATAATAATGAATACACTGTGTGCATATATGTGTTAAAGATTAGGAGACTGTTGTACGTATAGACATAGTAGTAGTTTGTACAAATGTTATATTGTATTGTTTCATATAGGATTAAGGATGAGAAAAGGGTAATGCATACTTACAGAATAAAATCAATTTACAAGAAAAATGTGATACTATAATTTGTTCCATTAAACACGTTTTTTGTTATCTCTTTTTTTGTTAACTGCTTTTACGCAACTCAACTTGTTGTGTTACAATATATACTTTCACACTACACGTACTTTGTTCAAGAACTTAATGACATGAATTCACTTTTTGAAAAATGTGTTTTTGCTTCGTAATGTTGAATTAAAAGTATACATAACCTGGCCCCAGTTACAGCATATTAAGGCTTGTGCAGTTGCAAAGCATCCCAGAGAATCAGACAGATAGACAGAATCTCACAATGTTAAACAAAACTAATACGCCCTGTAATAGACAACTGACATGTACTGCACTTTGTACACCCAAAATACACCCCAAACACCTAATGTAGCACTTCCTACACTACAAAAAACGTTGCCAAAGAACATTATCCATTCAACATTTACATTTCCTCATAAAACCTAATTGGCAAAACAAATTTGTAGAACAGAAACGTAATTGTTAGGAGGCAGGGTCATGGAGCTGAAGCCTAAATCTTCAGTTATACTTTGCGCAAGGATGGTCGCACGGATATGTGCTGACGTGGAATTGTGACGAGGAAACGTTTGGATCTTTTATATACCGTGTGCGTTTCTCCTTGCGACAAATCAACATAAGCCAAAAACGAAATTAAGGGTCCACATTGAAAGCCTGTAAAGAGTTCCGATTATCAGTCTCAGGTCTTTTAATAGCCGTTCTCAAGCTTTGCCAGAACCCGGGGATCTGGTCATCATCATCAGGCCACTCCAGGTACGTCCTGGAGTTCATGACTCTCCGCAGCTTGCAGAACTTTTTGGGGATGGTCATTTTGTCAATGGGCTCCAACAGAATCAGCACGACTGTGTCGTCGTTTTGGTCAAACAATCTAAAATGGGTGTAATCCAGCTCGTACTTGCACCATTCACTGCTGACAAAATGCTGAGAAAGGACAAACAGAGTTCTGTGACTCTTCTCTATGGCGTCCATGATGTTGTCCAAGATCCAGCCGCCGGGAACAAAGTCTCTCTTGTGGAGGCAGAGCCGTAGCGGAGGCTCGCCCTGCTCCAGCTCCGCGACCAGATGTGCTTCCACCCAACCAGAGTCCATTTCACTGTAGGACACAAAGGCGTCGTACTCGAGCTTTCCCTTTTTTAACTTTGGCTTCCTCTTGGCTTTCAACCAGGCCCAGGTCATCTTCATATACCACACAACGCTGAACTTGTGACACAAACCAGCAACGAGCAGAAACATCACCAGGATCCCTGAGCAGAGTAAAGATAAAGCTAAAGCTGTGTGGCATTCAAACACTGACAACCTTGCGTCTGCCGCACTCTTTCCTCTCACGGTGTCAGGGGAGTCACAGACGTACGACTTGAACTCATCTCTAAATGTGACTCGATGATTCATCCGGTCAGACGTCATGAACGCCACAAAGTCACATGAACAGTCATACTTGTCAGCAGCAGCCTCCAAACTCTTCAGATTATTATAATCATTTAGATTATTACCGCTGAACGCCTGTATGTCGTTGTTTTGAATAGAGAGAAATGTGAGACGAGGGTATAAAACACCGTTTGGCAAACTACCAATCTTGTTGCCAGAGATGTATAAGTCAGTGAGAAAAGGTAGTTCGATGTTGAACACGGTCAAGCTATTGTCCGATAGATCGAGGATGTGTAAACTCACCGGCAAACAAGTGGTTACTTCTGTTAAATGTGTTGATGAGAGGTTTAAGAACTGGAGACTTGGCGGCCAGGAACAAGTCTCAGGCATACTTCGAAACACATTTCCACTCATGTCAATGTTTTTAAGCTTTGGTAGTTTAGTGAAGAGCTGGCTGTTGATGAAATGCAGATAATTCCTGCTGACATTGATGGTTTGCAGACTCCAAAAGACACCTTTGCCATCGCACATCATTTCGCTTAAGAGCTGATCACTAAGCAAGTTGTCACTGATGTCGAAATACTCCAGCTTTAAGTATTCAGCAGAGGATTCACAAGGAATGAGGAACATCTTGCAGTTTATCACGGACACCCTTCGCACAACACTCAGCATGGGTTGCAGGAAAAAGAGGGCTGGGAAGTTGTAAAACTGAGGGAAATTAACGTTTTTGAAGACGGCAGCCTCCAAACGGTCCATGTGTCGGGGAAATGTATCGATACCCACAAAACTTAAGTGGAAATTAATATCTTCAAAAGCCACCGTAGTTAAATTCGAGCCCGACAGCAAATTCAGAAATGCCATACAAGCAGGAACGGTTATAATAACATTTTTAAAGATAATGCTTTTAGTTCCGCCGTCGCCGGCCACTTTGAATGGGAACATCTGATCCGCTGTGGAGAACCGGGTGTCAGTGAATGTCAGCGTTGTGTTTGGGTGTACAACATCAGACAGGATAGCTTCTACTAGCGCTGGATTTCTCCTAAACGGACCATTCAGACCAAGTGTTACAAATTTAATTGGCCCAATTTGTGTCAAACTTCCTTCTGCATAGACTTGCAGATTAACTCCATCAAAAACAACCTCTTCAAGACCACTGAGGCCAGAAAAGTCACTTTTTCTGACAGATTGAAGGTTCGGTCCTCCAAAATGTAGAGTCTTTAATCTCTTCAGTGGCTGGAAAAGATTGCCTTGACCCAACATTTTATATTTGTTCCCCAGAAGATTCAAGTGCCGAAGTGAAAAAAGGTTTCCAAACCATCCAGCAGACAACGCATCCAGTCTGTTTGAGGACAAGTCCAGTTTCTCCAAATTAGTCAGCGGGACAAATGCTTGCTCCTGGATCTCTTGGATTATGTTGTTACTCATGATTAAAGACTTTAAACTGGCAAACGCGACAAAGTCATTTTCCCGTATTGACTGCAGTCTGTTGAATGAGAGATCGAGTTCAGTGATGAGCTGTGAAGGGGCTGCAGGGACCGTGCTCAGGTCTTGTCTCGAGCAGTCACAGGATGTTTGTTCACAGCTGTGACACTGTGGTCTGGAGAGTGAGACACTTTGATGCGTTAGCAGCAGGACAAACGTGAGGAAGATCAGGATTCTCATCTTGAAACACTATAAAACAAAAAAGAAAACCATTAAGCAAAGCAATTTAAGAATTAAAAAAATACAATTATTGTCTGTGGCTAATAAGCTGATGTACACATGGTCATATATACTATCCCTACTGTACATTTTCTGAGATAAATATAAAATACAAAATATTTAATAAATATGACTTCCTTCTCAAAGGCATTTTGGGTTATTATAACGGAGAAACACCATACTTTTTCTGGGGAAAAACAGCTGCGTTCAACATTCAGTATCACTGAAATACGGGTCTTTTTCACAGTAGACATTCTGACTTTTCATGGTAGGAAAAGCACAGGAGTTACTAATAACATTAATGATGGCTCTGTTGTATTTAAATGTCCCAATGAGCCATGACAGTACGACTGTGAGCCAGAATGAACAAAATCAGAACCCTAAAAGGAAAATCAGCCTTCATTTATTTCATTATTTACATTTTTCCTACTGTGACATGTCAAAATGTCGTCCCGGGAAAAGGCCTTTTATTGAGTGTGCCACCGAAGTTATTTTGCCCTTTTTGTTGCTCATATAACACAAGCTCTAAGCTCTTTAGCTACGCCTCACTGTTGCGGTCCTTAACTACATTTACCTTATAATAATGGCATATTAATCTCAAATGGCAAACACCTGCATCACAGGTGTCCTGCCATCTAATCAGAACTGTGAATTCTCTGTGGCCGTGGTATAAAATCAATTAAAAAATAAAACAATTATACATTATTTAAATGTGCATTGTAAACTTGTTTCTGTATCTAAATGATGCATCAATATGTGAATTTCAAAATGATCAGTTTTCCATTTACACAATGTCAGATTTAAAAAATTCTGAGTTTTTCAATGCATCATTTAAAACACATTAAATGAATTGATTTGTAATAAAATAAATAAAATATCTATAATCAAACACTGAAAGTATATAATTACTCTAACAGCACAATACACACTATTGATAAACGAATGAAAATAAAGTGACGATACCTTGACGAGTCTCTGCGTCTCTGAAAACTCTTCTTCGGCACAGTCATGGAATGACAGAGGATGTATTCACCGATTTATGTTTCTTGCATCACTTCTCCAGTTTACAAAATGTTTCCCCATATCTCTGCCACATTAAGAAGTACAGTGACAGAAATAAAAAATAGTTTCCTGGCAGAGCTTTGGAATTAGATGTTCTCACAGTCTGTTTTGGTTTGTTTGGTTTCACAGTTTGGTTGTGTGTCAACAGCAGACAGAGTTTAAAAGACGTTCACCGAACAAGGAGACTTTTCTGAGCTACATTATGAGGAAATCCTGTTTTGAATCTGTGCTTTTTTTTGTTTTGACTTCCTTCTTTCCTAATTTAGTTTTGTGAATATTTACACACAGACACAAACAGTGGTGGACTCATGCCTAATTTATACTTCTGTCGAAAAGCTTGCACAGAGCTTCTGCAGAGGCGCAGAGATGGTTTTGCATCCAACTCTTCCATATTGAATCACGCCTATTAAATAATTCAAACTGACTGCCTGATAAAGGATTTGAAAAACACGGGTCCAAATCAGAAAGAAATGACATGCTACGCGCAATCTGCAGCAGTACTATAAATGCCTGGCGTGGGCGAGAAGTGCCCGCAATCAACCCGCTTAGTATAAATCAGGCATCAGGCTGTCTGAGGGCACCAACTGCATGAGATGGAACACCAGCCAGCATGTAGGGCAGCCTATACAGCACTGCATCACGTTTTCTCCACTGGACAGGCACCTAAGAGGGCACAAGCTTTAAGCCTGAAAATAAAGCAGAGGATGAAATAAAAAAGTGTGATATGAATGGACTTGTGGGCTCTCCTTACAGAGACGTAAGGAGACAGATAGTTAAATACTACGTTACGTAGTTAAAGAATGATATGTTGTTCAAGTACAAAACCCTTTTTTTATTTTCTATGATCAAAACTGCAAAACATCTAGAAAAATATACAACAAATGCTTAACCTTTCACAACATTTAACATTTGAAAATGGGAACATAAAAGAGAAGGAATATTCACATTTTCCCCATTAATGATAAAAGAACATTCATTTTTATTTCCTTTCTTTTACATATCAATGTTTTTATATGCTTGCAATTATTGTTTAGGTCTGCCGCTTTTTGTTTTCTTTTTTAAACTTTAAACATCTCCGCAGTAGCCAGAGTCGTTGGAGAGCTGTGAGTTGGAGCTGCGGTTGGAGGAAGAGTTCCATATGTCCAGGTTCATGTGTGGGCCGAAGGGGTTGAAGCTGGAGTACTGGATCGGTGCGCACGTCCCCTCTGGCTCCCGGGTGAAGGGAGAATGAGGCGGGGTGACGGGGGACACGGGGGACACGGGGGACATCGGGGCTGATCGCTCAGGTTGGAAGTGGCTCTGGTAGGGCTCGCTCTGGGGCGTCCAGATGGACCCAAACAGGCTGGACATGGGGGAGAGGCTGCGGGTTCCCGAGAAGTATGGCTGTGGAGAGCGGAGAGAGAGATATTAGCTGTTAAACCATCTGAGATATTGAAGCTGCTTTGTGTGCTGTCCAAAGTTGTGGCCCGGTATTATACATCAATGACATGTTCTAACCTTACCTGTCACTGTGCTCTGCTACCATCGGGCTGTCTGTTCCCTGCAGTGATGACCTGGCTGTCGTTTCTCTGCTTGTTAATCTCGTCTCTCAGCTAAAATAAAATGACCTCTAGCTTCTCTCCATCCTCAGCGAAAAAAAGGTCAGCCCTTTAAGTTGTAGTGACTAGGGGGTTAAGACGCATGCCATTTAACGGCAACGTCTCCGGTTTGAGAGCTGGAGAGCTTTGCCTTCACTGTCTTTTTCTACACTGTCAATGTCTCAAAAGGAAAAGAAACCATAAAAATAAAACATTTTTTTGTAATATAAAACATTAAAGTCTTGGGACTTGCCCTGCAGTACTCAAACATACAAGAGCACAGAAATATTTTTCCATGTCTGTTGTCAAGACACTTTAAGTTGATGTAACAGGCTGCTTGTAACATTTATAATTTAAAGCTGTATTCTCTTGTGCAGTTGTTTTATGTAGCTTTGGCCTGAAGTACTCACTAAATTATATGTGATTCCTCATAGTTTGATGTGCGTTTTTAAATGTTATTACATTGTTTTATTAGCATTCAGCCCGACAGATACTGGAATTTTGGGGGATTTTTGAGAGTAAAAAAAGTCAAACAAAAATAAATGTCCCTCTTTTAACACAACCATTTAACTATTTTTCGGGGCACAAATAGTTTTGGATAGCGTTCCTCAATTTTGGTTAAAAATAGAAAAACAGATTTGTCCCGAGGTAGTTTAGTTCCCAGTTGTCTGATGAAAGTAACAGTAAACATAATAGTACATTTTTAAAACCACATTGGAAAGAACATTTTTATAAAACTAGCAACTCCACCAAAAACGGTATTTGCAGCTCAAAGGACATCTATGTGCTGTTATGTTCTTTTTGCATATGTGCTAAAATAAACCCAGATAAACTGCATCTTACACAACTGTGCATGATTGACAGCTGTGCAAAAGGGAGAAGCATCAAATGAAAGACAAGTTTATAATAACCCACTTTCAGTAAGACTGAGTCTATTAAACCAGACGCTCCTGTTCCTCATTTCTGCACTGACACGGAGAGCAGAGCGATGAAAGCACTTCCTCTAAATGTTCTATGAGTCATAACAGAGCGGCCACTTTAGCGTCTCTTTGAGGGTGTGTACAGTGCGTACTGTTGTTCAAAATGACACAACCAGAGAAACAAACACCCAGTTTCACATTATATCTGGGTGTTAACGCCTGCATCACAGGTGCTCGGTGCTCGGGGACTTTCAGTGGCGAGGTAGCAGGATAATAAGGATCTAATCACAGGTTTCAGGCAGCAACCTGCTCTCTCATTGGCCTGGCTCATGTTACACTCAAGTGTCTGACGTGTGTGCAGTTCAGTACAACTCTTGTAATGCATCAACAAAAGTGCTACTGTGTCAATGCACGTGGGACTGCGGTTACATTGTAATCAGTATAATCAGTTCTGTAAGCAGCTGTAATTCCTCATAGTTTCCCCCCCAATGTTTAAAGTATTATAGTAGCACCAGTGTACCTTTTTAAAAGTGTAAAAATGTAAATCAACTGTTATTGTCACACAACTAAACAGAACAGCACACAGTGAAATTTAGTCTGCATTTAACCCATCTTAGCATTAGGAGCCGAGGCAGCTACTATACAGCTTGGGGAGCAGTTTGGGGGTTTGGTGCCTTAATCAAGGGCACCTCGGCAGTGCCCAGGAGGCAAAGAGGCACTCCAGCTACCAGTCCACACTCCAGATGAACTGAACTACTGCTGCTGCCCCAAGGTAGATAAAGATTTACTGTGTGTTCCAATACCCATACTACAATACTATTTAGTATGCCAGAAAAATATTTAGTATGTCCCAATACATAGTATGTCAAATGCAGTAAACCAAAAATACCAGGATGTATTTTGCAGTATGCAAGCCAGCATGCTTTTCTAACCCACAATCCTCCGCGCAGAGGAAGATACGTCACTAGTATCTATAAAATAAACAAGAGAGCGAGAGCATAGACAGATGACAGCCGCTGACAGCTCACTCACAGCTCACTGACAGCGAATTGACAGAAGCCGCAATGAAAGACAGTTTATTCGAGTATAAGTAGGCTACTAACATTGCATATCTTTGCGACTCGTGTGTATAACGTTAATTAATACATTATGCGTTTCAAATCACATAATTTTTCTTTTTACTTAAAATTTTGCGCTACGGAGTGTGGTGGATATGAGCAAGAGGGTCAAAGTTCAAGTCGCAATGTTATGACAAAGTGTCCCTATTGTGTGCATACTGCATGCACCAGAGCGTACTTTGTGAGGGCAGCTGCAGTACGTACTTAAGTAAAAAGAAATCGTTCAATACACAACCTTAACCACATCCTGTACATCTATATTTAAGTGCAACTGTGCATCGCTCGGGGAAATAAACTTCTTTTCTTGTGGTTTATTTATAATAAAAATAAAAATATGGATATTGATGGCTTTGCAGGTAGAAGAACAGTTGTTCACAACACGCCGTCTCATTTTTTAAGCAAAAATGGCAAACGTGTGCTGGTTTCAGCTTCTCAAAGGTGAGGATTTGAAGATTGTCTGTGTCACATGATAGTAAACTGAACATGTGAACAAGAGAAAAGCTTATATTTTCGCGGGTGGAGTGTGCGGTCTCTATACCACAAACACTCATGGTTATTATTTCTGAGTAAACTGAATATCTCTATATTTTGAACAGTTAATTGGAAAAACAAGACATTTGAAGGTATCACCTCGGGCTCTAGGGAATTATAACAGGCATTGTTCACCATTTTATAGACAAAACAAACTAATCGAGAATATAATCTGCAAATGAATCCATAAAGTAAATAACCGTTAGTACAACCTAGCTCTAGATTGACTCCCCCTGACTATTATAAATAATAATGAGCTGCAGCAGGAGAGCAGCCAGATCCACTTGGTCCTGTTTAGACCATTTGTGTCTCCTCACCTTGCTGCCCACGCAGGCTGCTGTGTCCCAGGCCGAGGGTGATTCCTGAGTCTGCTCCTCACTCCAGCTGGTCTGAGTGCTGTGTGCATTCTGGGCCTCCTGACCGGGAAAACCACTCGGAAATGTCCCATTACCTACGAGATGATTAGAACAAACAAATGCTGAACTTGCAGATACATTTT
Organism: Sebastes fasciatus; assembly: GCF_043250625.1. NCBI lineage: Eukaryota > Metazoa > Chordata > Actinopteri > Perciformes > Sebastidae > Sebastes > Sebastes fasciatus. The sequence continues at coordinate 21,818,538 of NC_133797.1, read as the reverse complement.
GAGGAAGCAGAGTCAATGCTTTAACAGTTTTAATTCCATAGCTTCAAATTTAAATACAGTAGAGTGTGATAGGAACATATAATAATGGAATAAGGAAAATGCATGTCATGAGTTTGTACCTATGTAGGTGCTTTCCTCGCAGTAGGTGTAGGGACTGTTGCATTGGCTGTTGGCACTACTCCAAGTAAACCTGCAGGAAACAAGGAAACATTTGATCCAACGGTTTTAACAGGGACAGATAAAACTGCAACACAAAGACACATTACTGCAGCGACGGGGATTATTCAAACTGTAAACCAGTATCAGTTCCCATGCCAGGACAGATATACAGTAACTTCCTTATAGTTATATTTAGTACTTAGAGAGGCTGTTTAGACAGACGGCTGACGTGGCATAACAGTAATAATAGTTAATAATAACAGTTTTTAGCTGAGTACACACTTTTAAAACAGAAGCAGTCATTTTGATCTAGGAGATTAACATTAGAAAAACATTTTAATTTCTTATATATAATGTGGACACTCAGACTTAGGCTTCTTTAAAGCCCCACGAAAAGCTGACAATTACAGAGTCTAACGTTACGTTGCGAGCTAACGCTAGCAAACTATTTCCTTCTTTCACATCCAGCAGACGCAACATCACTAGCATTCAATTGGAGTCATGTTTCTGTCCAATATTCACTCTCTAATTAGCTCGGTTTCAGTCTCCACCAACTCCTCTAACATTGTCTGTCTGCAGTTTGGTGTTGAATTTGACCCCTTTCACATTACAGGTCATCATTTGATTCATTGTTGATATAAAATAGTTATTTGTAGAGTTTTAACAGATCTGCATTCAAACACTTACCCATTGTACGACGCGGTGGTTGCTGGCTGAGGTATGTAGGGCAGAGCTTCGGTGGTGTTGTATCTGAACTCAGTGGTGAGGGGGATAGATGGAGCGGACCACGTCTCTTCAGGTACATACTGACTTGTCAGGTCTGAGGGAGCACACGACAACATGTTGAAGACACAGACAGGTGTTTATTTTAGACTTTGCCTTTTCTTTAAAAAACAAAGTATGTATTTACTATGAATGTCTTTACCCATGTTTCGGTCTACTCCTGCAGCAACAGCAGCAAAACTCGGGGCAAAGCTGGACGCTGTGGGGTCTGGGCTTTGGCACATGTCTTTACGGTACAAACTGTTCATGCTAAACAGAGAAAAGAGAAACAGGGAACAGATAAAAACACAATTGTATATTTTCCATAAGTTGTCTTCAAACAATACTAATTAGAATCTGAAACTTTTCTTCAGTGGTCTTGTCATGGCGCAAAGTGGATAAATAGAAACATCAGATTTTACTCTTAACCCCTAAAAACCCACCGGCCTGCTGGCGGGTTAGTTCACGATCAACAATGTTTTTGAATGATGGTAAAAGGTTTTATAGTCAACAAAATGCAGTATGTGCCAAATGCTTTTACTCCCTTCTGTGACACTGGAAAACACACCGAAGCATTTTGATGACACTAAAACCTTTTAGCATCATTCAAAACATTATTGATCATCATTATAAACCTGCTGGCGGGCAGGTGGGTTTTATGGGGTTAAAATCTAATCGAGTCTTCAGAGTGACACTATTTTGTGGAAATAGAAACACTAATAGAGTAGATAAAATAAACATTCCTGACTGACTGAATATTTTGAATTAACATATTTTAAGAGTTTTTAGTTATTTACATATATTTTATTTACCTAAGTTTTATTTAATACAGTGCTTGGTACAATCCACATATGGAATACATTTCAAGTGACTTTTTTAAACAATTTTGTCCACATTCACACAGTTAAACTAGTATTTATCTTTTGCTGACATTTGCTAACAAATGCTAAGGTAAGAGCATGTTTCTGTGTAGGCTCATACAATCATCAGAGTCATCGGTTGAGTGTGTGTGCGTGTGTGTGTGTGTGTGTGTGTGTGTGTGTATATGTGTGTTTGCTGAGGTACCTGAGAGCCTTGTAGTTTGTGTTCATGGTCTGGTAGCAGTCTCTCTCTACTGGGTAGACGCCGTACTGCTTGGAGTCCCCTGTAAAAAAACAAACAAGACAAAAATCTGTTTGTACAAATGTCAAAATAATCTAATTGACCCATCTCATTAGTGATGAAATTACAGTTGAAATTGACCTTAATAGTATATGAATAGTTCTGTTTTTTCTAGATTAGGTGGTGCACAAGTGTTTACTTTTTCTAGTTGAGGTAGTGCAGGCGTGTGTTCGGGCATGGGGGTCCTTGTCTCCCTCCATGCTGCTGGCGCTGCTCCAGCTACCCCAGCTCCCTCTGCTGGCCCTCACGCTGCCCGACGAGCTGCCGGAGTCCGAGCCCGACTCACAAACTCCACCACCACGGCGCTCTGTGGCACACTTACGTCGAGTTCGAGCAGGACACACACCTGCCGGACATCAAAAAGGCCAGCTAGATTAAAATCAAGGGTTCAGGTATTAGTAGAGCTGAGGAGGAGTGTGTGATAGGTCGGGAGCATGCCCACCGTTCTGCTTGAGGGGGCTCTCAACACTCAGTCCAGGCTTTGGTGCTTCTGACTTGGAGCCGTTGCAGCAACGGTTCCTGTTGCGGGGTCCACTGACATTACGGTCCCCTGTATTCCAATCAGGTTCTTTCTCCCTTTCTGGTATAACTACCACGTTGTGCTCAGGAGGACTAGGGCAGTAAACAGACAGAAACAGATCTTATCATACTGTTTGGTACTTAATTATACTGTTTGTCATATTTAGTTTCACTGCTGTTTGATGTTCTTTGCTCACTTTTTAAAAATTACAAACAAAGACCAGTATCATAAATATTTTACTCTTGAATATCATTATAAATGCAAATTAATTCATAGATGAAAATATATGTAAAGTGAAGTCTACCTGGAGACATTTTCTGTCTTCCTGCGACTCCTCTTTCCCTTATTATTTCCTGATGCAGTGCCAGTCTCTGTGCTCTGTGCTTTCTTTTTCTGGCCTTTGCCATCTTCTCTCAGCTGCAGACAGAAGAAAATAAAGTAATGATGGTTGTTTTTTTAATGAGAAGCCATTATGATTATTAGCTTAACTGAATACAGGCATAGTAACAGTCCTTACACTTACCTCCATTTCAGAACTGTCCCTTTTCTCAGAGTCGATCTTCTCTGCGTAGTGCTGAGTGCAGCTCTTCTCTACAGGACTGCACACTAACAGGCCGGGTCTAGGTCCTGGACCCACTGTGACATTATCTGGGAAACCAGCAGGCATTTCCATGGGAAACATAACTGCTGCTGGCACTCTCTCTTCTATAGTGCTGTGGTCTTTAAAGTGTGCGGAGGTCTTTTTATCCAGCTCGTTGATGAAAGCTGGTTCATTGTTGTTGCAGGTATCGGAGTCTGGGGTCAGGGGAGGATCTTGGGTCAGGTCTCCATGTTCTTCATCCATCGTCACAGCATCAGGCGCTGCTGTGGGCGAGCTGGACTTGTATTTGGTGTAATAGAGTGAAACCTTGTGTTTCTTTTGTGGTTGGGCCGTGGTGGTTAAGGGAACTCTCTTTGAGGATGGCTGAGGACGCGGGGCGGGGCTGTTGGCCAAGGCTGGAGAGCCACGCCCCTTACCTTTGTCTGAGGTGTGACAGGTGTCCACATAGCTCTTACAACTGCCCTTTGCTTTACTGCACAAACAAGACACAAAAATGACATTTTTAAGTATTTTAATCCACTTGCACCATTTGTCTTTATGCAAATAGTTAAATAGTAACTTCTGGACCTTATTTTCCCAAGTGTTTGTGTCAAAGTGACTAATGGGGACAACACTTTTTGAAACTGATCCAGTATTGAGGGAGAAGGCTGTAACCAGCAGCTGTGAAATGACCTGCGAGGGCAAGTGAGCAGCTTCAATGCAACATTATGTTCTCTAAAAGTGCTTGATTTTGCCACTGACAGGCTCAGATTGTTATTATAAGTGTCTGACAACATTATGGAAAGGACCCTACAGAGAAATAAAACGTTTTTCTGACCTTTCTCTCGATCCGGTCTGTTTGTTATTGTGTCAAAGTCTCGCTCAAGGAGAAGTCTCGTTGTGAAATCTGAATATCCGTCTACTCTGGCTCACATAAATACGGGCGGCCATCGAATTCAAAGACCTCATTCACATTGTGGAAATCAGCTAAACATTCAGCCATGACGTTGAAAATCGTTTAGATAACATTAAGCTACACTTTCTGTACTCCAACACAACAAACTGCGTTTCCTCCATGGATGTATTCCACTATTCCGCCGGTGTCTTCCGGCAACACGTCACCTTGCCAGATTTCAGAAAGAGACTTCTCCTTGAACGAGACTCTTTCCATAATGTCAGACACTTATAATATCAATCAGAGCTTGTTGTGGCAAAAACAATCACGTTTAGTGGACGTAAATGACGGTACCAGCTTGTTCCAATAGCACCATATTGCAGCCTGTGAGCAGCTGCCGTCTGCAGCCTTCTCCCTCAATACTGGACCAATTTCAGAGATTGTCATCCCTACTAGTCAGTTTGACAAAAACATGAGAATATAGGGTTTCTACACTGTGCATACAAACTACTGAAAAACATTTGACATACTTTACTCCATTCGGTGCGATATTGTTGACGGGGCCGTTGTCTCGGGACAGGACAGAGTTGTGGTTGCTCCTGATGCTGGGAGTGGAGAACTCAGTCAGGATATACTGGGCCTGATGGAAGGCCATCAGACACACACCAAACAGGGAGAAGCTGAAATACAAACAGTTACAACAGACAATGTGTTACACCTCCTATAAACACACAAAAACTAGAACAAATAACGACTTATTACTGTGAATAGCTCAACTAATATTAGAATAATCTTTCTCCAATAAAAATGTCCAACTCTGATCAGTAAGTGACCGTCACTGGGATCTTTTCTTCTCTGTGCCTCTCCATTAAACACTACTTTTTAACTGATATTTGTGGTATGTGTGGTTGTGTTTTTTTATTGTGTTAGGTAACTATCATGTTCAAAATGAAGAGTAGTTTGACAAATAAAGCACAGCTGCAACTAACTATTTTTTTCATTGTTGATTAATATGTAGATTATTTTCTCAATTAATCAATTAGTTGTTTGGGGAAATGGGGAAAATTGATATCAGTGTTTCGCAAAGCCCAAAATGACGTGCTCAAATGTCTTGTTTTGTCCACAACTCAAAGATATTCAGTTTACTGTCATAGAGGGGTAAAGAAATCGTTGTTGCAGCTCTAAAATAGAGATAGGTGTAACTAGAGCTGCAACAATTAATCATGTATTTTTTAAGAAAAAAGAAAACTCTGATTCTTAAATGTGAATATTTTCTGGTTTCTTTACTCCTCTATGAGAGTAAACTGAATATCTTTGAGTTGTGGACAAAACAAGACATTTGAGGACGTCATTTTGGGCTTTGAGAAACACTGATCAACATTTTTTCTGACATTTTATAGACCAAACAAGTAATCGATTAATCAAGAAAATAATCAACAGATTAATTAACAATGAAAATAATTGTTCTTAAGTTACAGCCGTAGGTGTAACTTAAGACCCGTGGCATCTTCATATTTAAAGTCTCTGAAATCCTCTTTTCAGTTGCTCACTGATATTTTTGTGGAAAAACAAACTGACCCAAATATTATTAAACACAGATTATTTCTACATGTCTTGTGGAAGGGACCATCAATGATCTAACAATTACTTGAAAAAGGTACTGACCATGTGAAGATGAGGGTGACCATCCAGAAAGTTTCCTCCCAGCTGGGGCCAGGAACCACCTGAGCGCAGAGAGGCAACATGTGGTGGGGCAGCGTCACGTTGAGTGTGAAAGGGAAGGAGGTGCCGCGTGATGTCACCAGGGTGAGGTCCCGGATCACCCAGGATGAGGTGAAGTCTGGGGTGAAGCTGAGGACACAGACAGGTAGTAACAGTGAGAGACATTACAATAAGATACAATGGAAGAGGGAGGTACCGTATAATTATTATCGCACAAAACACGTAAAAGAAAAATGACTAAACAAGTGTGGGCGCTGCCTGTGGCTGAATAATATATAAAAGCAACATACAGTCACAGATACAAATCTGTATCCACTTTAACTCTAACTAATATGCAGCAATGATGAAGTTACATGATTGGCTAAAATTTCACTTACGCAATGGTGAGCTCAGAGGAGGTGTTGTGGTCCAGGCTGAAGGGGTGACACTGCAACACCTCGAAGCCAAATCCCTGACACTTATAGCCATTAATATTCATTGACATGACGGTCAGAGGAAGCTCTCCTGCATTCTCCACCTTGAAACTCTTTCTGATGGCGAAAAGCGGCTTGTTGGTGCGCAGGCCTAGGAGTGACAAGCAGTAGCGTTAGACTTTTGTTTGTCCGATTGCCTTATCTTTCTGTTAGAAGTGAATATGTACCAATAAACTTTATTGCTCAACAGTCATGAAGTTTAAACATTAATCTCACCATCACGACACTCCATTAGAGTTGACTGAGGGACGTTGAAGCGCAGAGAGGCTCCCGGGCCGGGCAGTTTGCCTCCGACTCTTAGCAGCTCTTTGGCCCCGTGGCCTTGCACCGTCATCATGTCAAACACCGTCAGGTTGTTCCTGAAACACGGTTAAAAAGATAAAGATCATGTTTCACAGAACATTGCACTGAACATGCCTGATAAAAACATGCTTCAGTAACAAAATGAGCAGTGTTCCTTATAGGGATATCACAAGAACCAGACATTTAGTAGTCGATGCCAATACCAGTGAAATTCAATGATGAAGTAAAACAATAAATCACATGTACTTCACTGTCCTGGCTGACTGGGACATTTGAAAAGAACAGCGCCATCTTTAAAGCTAGGGTAGGTAATGTATTTTAGATTTTGTTTTTTTTAATTTGTTGACAGCAATCAATGAATCAAATGCGCTGATGAAAAAGAAAGAAGAAGTCTAGTATCTGTGGCTGTCACAGGGCTGTAATAAGCCCGGACGGCCTGCCTGCGCTCACTCTGCCCGTAACGAGTCTTCCAAAAGCTGAGTACTAACAATAACCATGTTCGTTGTTTAAGTTCATTGTGATACGTTTACATTCATAATAATAATTTTGGGGGAGGGGCTTTGGAGGAAGGCCTGAAGGTCTATGAAATGCTCCACTATTGTGAAACATCTATTCCACGGTTCAAAAATCCTTTATGCCATTACGAAACCTGAATATGAACAAACTCTACTATGAATCAGTACCTGATGATGAGAATGGTGGTGGTGGGTTTGTGTTCAGAGGGAGTAAAGACCACAGCAACTTCTCTGGCCTCATAGGGCTGCAGCAGCAGACGCAAGACACCCTTCCCGGTTATGTCCTCCACACTCTCACCCGCCTGCACACAAACAAAGCAACGTAAGCAAGACTGAACTACAACAAGAGTGAGATTGTTGTCCATGCCAACAAAGTTAGTATTACATGAGCAAAAAAATCAATGAGTAAATACGAAAAGATGAAATGATGCCACAACTTTATTTCACAGGAGCGTTCTCAAGATTTACCTTGGGAGGAGATGCCAACAGAGAAAACTCTGTGGTGCTGATGTTGACGGAAAGGGGGCTGATATTAAACCTGCCAATCAAAACAGAGAAAACAGGTTGACAAATCATCTCGAGGAATGTGTGACGTAGAACAGCCGAGGCACAAAACAACTGTAGTTGAATAATTCTGTGTAATATCCAACATGTACTGTTAACAGCGTACCATTTGGTTAGGAGGTCCAGAGCCTCCAGAGGGGCCGGGTACAGGGAGAGGATGCGGATCTCTACAGAAACCACTGAAGCAGAAGGATTCTTCAGCATGAACGTCTTCACCTGAAACAAATAAAAACAAATGTTTTAATTTTGCTTGAGACAAATGTCACTAATTGTAAATCCAGCTTTCAAAATATATATACAGCATTTTTAGTGAGGAGTCATTAAGTTTCGCCCACCTTGCTCTCATTGACGGGAGTAGCACCAAAGTCCAGAGGAAAGGACGTCTCTACAGGGAGTCTGGGCCACCTGAGAAGACAAAAGGATTTACATGATTAATGGTGTGTAATGATGGATTACAAGACACACCATGGCAAGAAAAATAGCTGTGTGTTGCAAGAGTAGAGCGATATGGCCAAAATCTTCTATCCCGATTTAGGTCATTTCATATCTCGATAACGATATATATCACAATATAGCATGTTTTCTGGTAGATCAATTAATAAGTAGTCTATATGAAATAACCACATGGTAAAACCTATATTTGTATACTCCTGTGTGAATTAAAGTGAGTATTTTCTAATTTAATTCAGAAACTTAGTGGAAAATGAACATCAGTTTCAAGTGAAAACATAAAGAAAAATGAATAAATCAGAGCTGTCAAATGATTAAATTATTTCATCGTGATTAATCGTATGATTGTCCATAGTTAATTGCAATTGATGATAATTTTTTTATCTGTTCAAAATGAACATTGTGAAAGAAGTGTGATGTAAAAACAAAACCGTAATCCTCAAATGATTTTCTGAGAATTTTTAGTTAGTGTGTGCTTGTTATTATCGATTTAGACGACGTAATTGTCCATCACGATATCTCAATATATGATTTCATCACGATACGATTCCATTGAAAGACGACAAATTATAATAATAAATCATAAGGCTGACCTGCAAGACAGTTTGTCTTTGTGACTCTGCCATCGAGAGCAGAGCTCAGCAGCCAGTTTGCCGTCTATGGCCCAAGACGAGGGGGAAAAGTCGGGGAGGAGGGAACGCTGCCACTCTGAACGACCTGATGGGATATAAGAGACAATCAAAAATGAATAAATGAACACTCAGATCATGACTTTTTTTTCTCACACAAGAGCTTATGAGGCGTCATGTCTCACCTGTGTCAGACAATCTGAGAGGGCAAGGTCGTCCACACTCCTGCTCCGCCTCAAACACCACGTCCCCCTGCTGACAGACACATCATCTCTTACCACATCTGATCCTGTATACTGATCCACAACCCTATTGACTACTGTAGCCACTAGGGCTGGTATTTTACCTTGAAAGGAGAAGAGTGGAAGTAAAGGGGAATGTGCAGAGCTGTGCCCAGGCTGGTGTCCAGACTCAAGGTGAACACCTGGTTGACGGGCAGAGCCCTGGTGAGCAGCTGGAGGGACAGGATACGCCAGCAGCCCTGGGGAACCGTCAGTGGAGCGCTGAAGTTCATCACCTGACAGACGGGGGGCAGCAGAGACGTAAGTGTCAAATCCTGATCCTTATGTAAGCAGGGTTAAGTATAATGTGTCAGAATGTACTTGGAATAAAGTAAGAGAACATTTAATGATAATCATTTTATCATCATCTAATCAGATCTGCTTCCTATCATTATTCAAGGCAGTGGTGCGTACATTCATTACTCCCTTAAGCTTCTGTGAGAGGCTGACATTCATCACAGTGACGGGCAGGAGGAGGGAGTTCGTCAGCCACAGATCCACCTGGTCTGCTTCTCCTTGTTTCACCTGGAACAGGCTGAACAAATCCCCCATGGTCCTTCTGCAAAAAGAAGAAGCAAAATCACACTATAATATTCATAATACCATACCAATAGTTATTCGGTGTTTGTATACTTATGATCCATTTCCAGTATTACAGATGTATGTCAATGCTGATGATTTGCTTGTATACTCAATCTAACACCAAGTATTGAAAGATGAAAATTTTATAACATAAAAAAGTTATTCAGTATCGCACGTTAATGGCACGTTCTGAGCATTTAAGCATTTTAATAATTACTGTAATGGACTTATCTTCATCACTATATGGACACCTGTCACACCTCAGACAAAGGTAAGGGACGTAAGGCGCTTTATCTTGCCATCAGACCGCCCTTTCCGATTGGGAACTGAAGCCGTTGTATCCATCTATACTCTCTTCAAAGCCACCAGACTCCATTGAGGAAAAAAAGGGATTTTACCTTGCAGAACACAGGAGTTGTTGGTCTACCGCTTTGTGTTATTGTGTGACTTTGGTGAATCCAAACTCACCACAATAACACAAACAAACTAACCGATCGAGGCAGCGGTAGACCAGCAACCTCTGTGTTCTGCAAGGTAAAATTACTGGGGTTTTTTCGATGGACGAGAGCCTGGATGGATACAGCTGCTACAGTTCCGTTAGAAACATAGACTGTATATCTGTCTGACGGCAACGTAAACAGGCGAAAATATTCTAAATATAGCGTTAAGCTAAACTGATTCAGTGGGACTTTCCTTTAGGTGTCTAAAATACGTTTTGTTGCCGGCCCCGTCCACAGCATACAATGCTTTGCTCCTGTGTTGTTACTCCTGTCTGTTTCTCCAAACTGGGGGCATGCCATCCATCATATACTGTCAGTAATACACCTACTATGGATAAGTACCTCATACAACCCCACTCCAAAACACCCAAACTATCCCTTTAAGCTTTGATTCTAATGGTTTCTTAGAACAACTTGAGTGTGACATGGCAAAATGTCTCAACATTACCTGTGTGTGATATGTAGTCCAGGGAAGCTGTAGGTTGTCTGGTTCCCCAGAATGTTTAAACTGATATGATTCCTGCATTTCCCTCCGTGGCCTGGCGACGAACCTGTGATATGAAACAGAACTGCTGTCGATAAAAAATCCCCGGACATTTGGGTCAAATGCCCTTATAAGATGTTATGTGAATAGAGAAGAGTGTTTACCTTTGCAGGCAAGTGTAGCCACTTCAGTGAAGTTTTTTGCCTCTGGTCTCAGAAGAATCTGATTAAATTCCAGGCTGGCCTCCACTTTTGATAGCACCTGCATGTCCTGGGGAGATGAACCATCTTGTCAAAAGCCTATAAATTGCTACCTATCATACTTACAATACAGCCAAACAAAGAAAAACACCTCACCTTTACATAGAACTGCTTGTCTCCAGAATTTAACATACAAACTCCTATGTTTGGTTCCCCTGTAAATAAAAAAAAGGTCAGACAAATAAAACCAGTGTACATGTGTACAGTATAGGTCTACATAGTTATATGTGATCCTGATTTATGTACAAATCCACATTTTCTGCTATGGAAAGGTCTCCCTTATATCTCATTAAGAGAACTTGCTGAAACCTGCGTACCAAAGCAGAGACAGAGTTCTTGTGCTTAGCTATGATAAAAAGTGAAAATGAAAAATGGCCTTCATGTTCACATAGGCAGAAAAAAAGTTATAACAAGACTATAGACCAAGTCAGTCTGCTGCTGACAGATATAGTCTAATACTGTATGTAAAAACTGTGACTAGAAACACAAACTTAATTTGCTGATGTGGTTTAATAACAAAGACAAAGCCTGTGTGAGCGATAAAACTATTTACAGTAATTGAACACCAATGCAGCTGATTACATTTGACCTTTAGCCTCTGTGTTACTCTGGACAGTGAGCCCAGCAAAGCAGAACTGATGTTTTCTTACATTTCTATCATCTGACAGCAGCAGAATCATTAACAATAACTTATCTTTTCCCCAGAGTCTAAGTAAACAAGATTCAAGAGAAAAGCAGCCACGCGAAATTGCAGAGAGCCTCATTAAATCTACCTCTAGCGTAAAAAAATATAAACACGAGTCAACCTTTTGCTTCAATAGCGGTCCACCACAGAAACTGGTCTAAAAGATGAGACATTTCCTGAAGTAATTTGAGTTGAGGTTGAAGAAGCAGCAATACACTAGGGTCAGTCAGTATCAACGCTGTCACATTCCCACTGCTAATTTGCCTCCAGACTTCGGGTCAGACAAGTCAGCAAACTCACCTACTGCAGCCTGTCCAGCAGTGGGGGCCATCAGCAGCACCAAAATGTGCTCAATGACGTAAGGCTTGAGCTTGTGCAGGTCAGTGGGCCGGTCGCCACGCGCCGACAGATTAATCTGCAGACTGAGGCGTTCCTCGCTCTGGAGGCAGGACCCCTTGAACGGGACAGGAAAGACATACCAGTCACGCACCAAACAGAAGGACAAGCATGATAATAATTTTAAAAAAAATTCAGTAAATAGGAGCAGAAACTTACAAATATAAAAAAGAATCAGGCAATTTGGATGCTTAAGAGAAAAAGAATGTATGAATTTTACAAATGAACGACTTGTTGAGGCGATGGAGGAAAGAAAACAAATGGTGATGGAAAAGTGCATTATTTTTTCTTCGCTGTGACATCAGGGTAACCAGATACTTTCCGTACACTGACAAACAGAAACAAGCAGGCAGTGACTTACTACTACCCCCCACCCTGTGACTAACACCCTCTTGAATCTCACACGTCAGTACTAGGAAAGTGAAAATCTCACTGCAAACTTGTCTCGTGGGTGAATCAGCGCTTGACGACCTGCAGACAGATGCCCCGCCTCGCTGCCACCGGGGCTCAAGGATGCAATAGCAAACCTAATCCCTTGAAACCGAGCCTACTGCTAACATCCTGTGAGGCTCATTTAATCTGCGAGCAGTATCGACGCTGACCAAATGCCAGTTCTCGTTTACGTTAGCGACGTCTTGAAGAAGAACGGAGGAGCAGGTGTTGATCTTGGATACGAGCCAAAGGTCACAGCTGGGACGCTCGCGAAACCCAACCCCAGGATGATTTCAGTTTGTGTAATTATGACAATATAGTAAGCTCGTCTGCAGACTCCTCTTGCGTCATGTGTATTGCGCCACATGAACACTGGGAGCCCTGCGTTAATTATAGAGTCTCTTGAGAAAGCAATTAAAAGTCTGGCAAGAGATCTCACCCTCCTCGGGGGTTCTGGAGGAAACAGAAGGCGCTCCGATGACAAGCCCGGCTGTCTGTTTAAGTTTTAGGCTAGCTGGCCTTCTGCTCAGAGGAGTGGGCGAGACGAGAGCAGCGAGAAAGACTCACTACGCACTGCAAAGTAGGAACAAGCTAAAAACGGTCACAAAAAGTACTCGGTTAAATGCTCTCCTTTGTACTCCTGTGTGTTTTTCCTCAGAGTCTACCATACGCCCTTCCTTCTCGTGCTCGGACTGCTCGCAAACTCAAGAATGTTTTTATTAACAAGGGTAATTCAGAGAAATTAAAAAAAATTTGTGTTGTTACAAGCCTGTAGAGTATCTGGGTAAAATAGTTCATCTCTGTCTCTGTGACATCACAACGAGTTTGTAATCCAATCGCGGTCAAGTATGCAACTTTCACAAATGTGATGTGGAAACTTGAGGTGCACAAACACTGAGAACTGATTTTACAGTAAAGTAGGAGACATATTGTGTCCAGCAGCTAAACTTTTGAAATGATAAATAATTGCTTATTCATAGGAGTAGATGTAACTTTAAGAAATAATTTATTTCTAATAATAATAGTAATTTAATTTGACCTTTATGGTGGAAAACACATAAGGGTGCCACAAGCCATAGTCTGTTTGGTTAGTTTGAATCAGATTTATATTGATACGTTTGGTTTGTTTTCTATTTAATCTGGTTCTGTTTCACAGTGCACAAATTAAAGCGGGCTAAATAATAAAAAATAATAATAATTTGCTGAGGGGCGTGTACAAAGGAATGAATTTATCTGTCGTTTACCTGTGTCAATCTCAACAAATGCCCGCACAGGCAGCCCGTAACCCCCCTGTGTTTCGGTTCAATTCCTGCAATTGGGTTGGATTATCTTCTTACTGCAATCAAACCGCACTAGGGTTCGCTTGGAAATGGTCTGAGACCACCTCTCGCTCGCTCTTGGTTGTTTAGGTCCGCATCAGAGTACGATAACTGCGTTCACAACTACCCAAACGAACCACACCAGAGGTTGAACCGCACCAGAGTTTGATTAAAATGGACTAAATGTTGGCTTGTGAAAGCACCCTAAGACACAAACAATAAGTCCAGAGTACTTTAATACATCTTAGAACATGTTTAAATAAGTACCTGAGGATTGTTGAACAAACTCTTCGGTAAGCTGCACTCCAGGAGTAGACCCAGTATAGTGATGTTGGAGGCATCTTCCTGCAGGAGAAACAGACCATGTAATCAGGGGGTTAAAAGATGAATATAAGCATTAAAGAAGGCCTTCAATGATCAGTGGCTACTGCAAGGCCACACATGACTGAACTCTAGTGGTGCTAGCCATGCACTACACATTAGAGAAATTCAATACTTCAACAGAGCAGCTTTGGTCACTTATTGAACACATTAAAAGGAACTGTGTATAACGTCTGTTTGCACTCACAGCAGATATGCAAACACAGACCACTGAACACTCTGTAATTGTGAACTCCTGCAATCTATAAACGTGGTTTAAACATTGTCCAGGAAATCATTAATTCCAATGCTGATCATGGTGGACCTTGCATTGGGGGTATATTGGATCCACACAAGGTACAGCTGCATTTAAACCTGTATATGACAGACTGTCAGATATAACACTAAACTCTCTACACCATCGACATCTAGTAGTAGCAAAATTAATAGCACTAAGGCTATGTAAGTGTTAAAGGGATAGTTTGGGTGTTTTGAAGTGGGGTTATATGAATTACATATCCATAGTCCATGAATTATCTACAGTAGATAACGTTCTGCACGCCCCCAGTTTGGAGTAGCAGACAGGAGTTACCGCACAGAACCAAAGCAATGTACTGCTGTGGAAGGGGCCGGCAGCAAAACATATTTTATCCACCTAAAGAAAAGGCTCACCTAAGATAATCAATATCACTTTAAGTGTATGCCATATTTAGAATATTTTCACTATTTTACCTTGCCGTGAGACTTCATTAAAAAAAACCTGTAATTTTACCTCGCAGAACACGGGAGTTCCCGGTCTACCGCTGCCTCGACCGGTTAGTTTATTTGTGCAAATGTGTGACTTTGGTGAATCCAAACTAACCACAGTGTTATTGTGTGACTTTGGTTATTACGTTTTCACCAGTCACACATTATATAACAGTTTATTGTTGCACACAATATAACATTTTATATACTTTATATATATGTAAGTATTTGTTAATGATTGACCTTGAAGGAACTGTTTGTAAAACATATATAAATATTACATATAGATATTTGTAACACTTTGTTAATGGTTAATAATTGTTTTTTTTAAACCGTCTATAAACATTATTTGGATGGCTATCATAAAGTTGTAACTGATGATTATAAATGGTTAATAAATACTTAATCTAGCATCTATAAACTATATTTAGATAGATAGTTAATATTTTGTTGATAGTTAATAGTTGGTTTCTTGTCCATCTATCTATGTCATGTTTGCAGGTTTACAAATAATTTGATAATCACTAAAAAATACTTAATTTAGTGTATAAAAGTTTATAATGACTGCAACAATAAACCGTTAATAAATAGTTTACTAATGTAATCAGAACGTAATTATCATCTATGACACAATATAGAATTTATAAACTAATTATTTCATATTACACTATTAAGCTAATGATAAAATAACAGAAATTATAGTATTACTAATAATTAGTAAACATTATTACATTGTTTGTTTACAGTAAAATAACTATTAACTAAGTTTAATTAACTAGCAATTTACCATTTATTAATGATGGTTATTATAAAGTGTTACCGAAGCGGTAATACAAAGAAGACAGAAAAAACTGACTTGATGATGATAAGTATACTCTATAGGTGGAAGATGGTTGTGTTAACTATATGTTGAAACATGGGGAGCTTGCTGAGAGGACATTGCATTCAGCATAAGCAGCAGTCTGAGTGATTATGGGAGCTAAAGTCTCACTTGGCCAAGCTGACATTTTGCAACCGTCACCCTACTTCCTGTTGTGGAGGCGAGGACTCCTTTCAGTCAGCTTCTCACACTTTCAATGCTTCTAAAAACCATGCACTAATTTGTCATTGGTTTTTGGTGTTCTTGCACGGCTTTCAAACATGCACAAATGAATGACTGTACAAAGCATGTGTCATTTTAAATGGATAGTTTGCGGTTAAACTCTACAAGCAAACATTGGCATTTTTAAGCATGAAAAAAAAAGCGATTGTTTGGTGACAATCCGTCAGCTTGTCAGTGTGTATCACAAAGCCTCTGTGTGTTAGTATGCAGGCGTCTGTTTATCAGGGCAGGCAGGAAAGGGGAAATCAGCTGTTTCCAATGATGAGCTGTTAGTCACTACTATAAATGGCCAGCACAAACAAACAGACATTTAAACACATACCTGAGTTTGGGTCAGCTTAATGCTCTGGATGTGAGGGAACACTAGCAGACTATCCTTTCTTTGGACAGACTTTAATGAACCCTGGCGAACTCCCACACCAAAAACCTGCAAAAGGAACAACTCATGTTTAGAAAAAAGACACCATGCAAATTATATTAAAGCCAGGCAGTGAACAAGCAAAAACAGAGGTTTAGTGGATCTGAACTGAACTTCTGGAGCAGTACAAAGGGTGTTACATTTTCTAAACAAAAACATTTGTATTCAACTGTTTTTCATCTGCTTCCTGAGGAAAATAAGAAACCAAAAACAAATAGATGGTGTAGTTTGAAGGACTTACAAAGGCTACGTGGAGTGGGAGAAATATAGAAGATATAGTTTTGCACACTGTAACACTAGCATGTCACAGCATGGTGATAAAGAACCATATTAACTCTATTCAAGATATTAACTGGCCTGCATTTAAGCTGAATAAAGAATACACGACAGACATTAAAGCTGCAGCCGGTAACTTTGAGCAAATACGATAAAGTTATTTTTTATAAAACAGTCACTGTATCCTGACAGTAGTGCATGAGACAGATAATCTGTGAAAAAAATCATGTTCCTCTGTGTCCTGAATGTTTGTGACCCTGCCGCTATGTTGAAAACAGTCGAGCCAATACCAAGCACCGCTCACCGGCCGGAGCAAACTTTCTCATTTTACAGCTAAACAGTGCACTACAAGATGTTTCTGAAAACATTTGAAGAGAGAAATAGGCATTACAGTAACACAATATTAATTCATATTTGATCAGCGCTGCCTAGTTTGACCGTTTGATCGGAGTTCGCGAGTTTTACAACACGTGATTGACAGCTGCTTTAGAGACTGTTTGGCTCTGATTGGTTGTTTTTCTTCGGGCGTGGTAAAATTTTGCAAATGCCATTATGAGCACTAGGAGGAGGCAGAGGAACATGATTTTGCTTTCACAGATTATCTGTCTCATGCACTACTGTCAGGATATAGTGACAGTTTTATAAAAAAAAATGTTTTATTATAGTTGTTCAAAGTTACACACTGCAGCTTTAAACCCCTAAAACTATTGTTTGCTATTCAGTTAGCTGTTGTTTATCATTTTACAGTCATTGGCATGTGTCCCAGCATAGCACTGAGCACGAAACACAATTCAAGCTATTTAACAACATCTGTTTATGGCACCATTATTTTGATTGTACAGAACAGAGAATGGAAGGAAAGATAATGACTGTGCAATTAAGTTGACAGATATATGTTTGAGTAAAATGCACATCAAAGATTTGTGTTGTTGGTCTCATTGGCAACCTAAAAAAACAAGCAGATGACTAAAACATTTACATGTCTTTGAGGCACGTGAAGGGAGTGGCACTGTTGGAGGCAGAGCATGGGAGTTCAAGTGTCTGCTTGTCTGGGCGTGTTTGCTAGCTACATGTGAGAAACACTGTGGTGCAGATTGAATGTGAGACGGCCAAAACTCACAACCACAACATAATACCCATTTCTAATGTATTTGGAATAAATCTCTATAGTATTCTTATGTGCTTAGACTAACAGCTGAATTTTGTCACAGAAGTCCAGTTTTCCCAAACCAAACATTGCATCTGCTCCTTATGAACATGCACATTACAAACTTAGGACATTTGAAAGACATAACTATCGCTAAACAGTGACCAAAGCCTGTACAATTAAAGAACACGGAGGTCAGACAAACCTAAAGTGGTAGCACAACCAGTTAGGGTGGAATAACAAGGCAGACTCAGGGACTGGAGTGCAAGTAAGCCCAGAGGATACAGCAGTTGGAAGTATGTGAATGCACATCTCCAGACTGTATTCTTATTATTCTACTTGGGTCTACTAAGGTGAAGTAAAAACATTTACAATGTCATAATAAAAGCTGGAAGAACAAAAGCAGCGGTTGTGTGAAACCCTTTTCCGCATAGTGCCTCCTAGTTTAACGGTGATCTACTTGTGACAATATTTACTTTGCAGGTCCTGATCACGCAATGTGAGGTCTAGGGCGGTTTTGAAAAAGTTAGTTTACATGATTTTCTATTAGAATAAACAATAGTGTTTCTGACTTCCGTTGTTTATGAGTATTTGCATGCGGGATGAAAAGTGAAAACAAACATGGTGGATGCCAGCTATGTTCAGAGCAGCAGTCTTAAACCAGAAGTCTGGTCGGATGCGATTTTGGATCACAAATGTTTTTAGGAAAAACAAAGTTTGATATAATTAAAGTTTGTTTTGTAAACTCTGTCATAGCAAGGACATTGTGGTAACAAATCCAACATGTGGGGCATCATTCAGTCTATCTGGAGACAAACGTTGAGGGAAAAGGAGCTCCACTCTCCTTACCATGTGGGATTTCACCACATTATCAACTGAGACTATACAGCAGGAGGTGTATTAATAGAACTGACCTGGTATGAGAGCAGCCCATGGGCCGATGTGTTTATAAATAATGTGTTTTCTACATTGCCCTCCTCAGACGGGAGGAAAATTAGTTTAAAAGATGCCTTCCCTCTGGGTGGGATCACCTAAGACAGAGAGGAAACATGATTATATAACACATTATTTCAGACATTTCTACAAAGAACAAGACGCACAATTGAGAATTAATACTTAACATTATTACTTGTGAATATAGTATAGTGTAGCAAAAGGTGTACACATACACATATGGTTCGTCCGAAATTGCATACTATGCACTACATACTCAATATGTGTATGATCGTTAAACATAGTTTTGTGTGAATAAACGGTAGTATGTATCTTTTCGGATGCACTGAGCTGTAATTTACACCGTCACTTCCTGAGAGCCTCCTTGTCGGTTGGGGGCGTGTAACCATGGTAACCCGTGCCAACC
Organism: Sebastes fasciatus; assembly: GCF_043250625.1. NCBI lineage: Eukaryota > Metazoa > Chordata > Actinopteri > Perciformes > Sebastidae > Sebastes > Sebastes fasciatus. Next base: position 21,799,456 of record NC_133797.1, on the reverse strand, counting down.
TCATGTGACAAAAACAACGTTTGTGAGAATCGAAGTCTGAATTAATGTAAAATATATATTACGCCTAGCAAAGTAAAATCTTATACTACAGTTAAATTAAAGTGTTATTGATGTTATAGAGCTGTCTGTCAACATCTGTTATGAAAGTTGTCATCACTGCCGCATTGCATTGTGGGATATTTATGCCGTCGTAGTGTCAAGTGTTTGTATTCTGTAATATTTCACCGGAAATAGTATGCAATTCAAGTACTATTGGTTCCATACTTAGGTTTCGGACATCCTAAAAAATCTCATATACTGTTTTAGCGTACTAAAGAGCATGTTAGTATGGAATTTCGGACGCAACCCTAGACACACACATAGACCATTTCAATGGAATTGCCTTGCTAGGCAACAGCAAGGGTCCATTTTTACTTCCGTCAGCTGATATCAATAACACACATTGCAACAGGAAATAAACTGGGACACATTTGGAATGTTTATCTTTATAACTGTAAGGTCTGTACACTTACTCTTCTGTGAAAGAAAGGTATGTAAAAATGCCTGCTGGATGTAAACATTGACAGCAGTGTCACAGGGACTTCCTGGCTGGGGTTGTGTATATATATGGTTTCAGCTCTTGGCAGCCACAGCGGCCTGTAAAGACAGAAAGAACAGCATCATAAATAGCAGGCTCTAAACGCAACCTTTACCCATGGTGCACCACGGCAAGCTGAGAAACGGGGGGTTTAGCAACTTTTAAGGGCACCATATTGTTAATACACAAACTGTTCATTTTACATGATGTCACATTATGCAAGTAGTATCTATCCAAATGATTATGACTTTCAGGTTACATATAAAAAAACAAATAAGAATATTCCTCTTCTTACACTGCATCCAGTGTAACAATTAATATAAACAAACAGCTTAATTATTTAGGTCACATTTAATATGTAGGAAACAAATTTACATATTTATATTTGTATTTAACTGAACGTTAGATGAAACTTTAATCCTTCATGTGTCAGTGTTTACAAGTTGGAGATTAGCCTAGTAATTGGGTCACTGTAACAAGTTGTGAGTCACTGAATAACTAGTGTTTTGCATTCTGTCAATATTCAAAAGCTATAAGAGGAATTTGCCTTTATCAACCGATGAGAAACAGATACAAGATCCTCTTTTTTAATCTGAGAAAGGCTGCAGTGTAATAAGTAAAACCACATATACAAATAAGGACATAAGGAAGATTATGAAAGAGCTTTGAGTTACATCAGCACAAAGGTTAGCTCTGTGTGTTTGGCCACTTCTGCTATCATATAAACCACCCAACATTTTGTGCTTGGCAACACCCAAGCTAACCCCCTTGTCGAGACCACAAACGCCACGCCAGCGTTGCACTTGCATAACGACAGTGTTCACACCGTCTATATCGGTTCTGTCAAAGAGTCAAGCAGCAAAGGAGCAGCCAAACTTTCTGTGCAGTGTGCAGGTTTCCCGTTTCCCCATCATAATAATCCTAGGGATTCTGATAAAGTTTGAGAGAGGAGATGACAAAATTCTTAAAGAAAACTTCATTTGTATACCACTTCTCAAAGTTCTTTACACTTTAAGATTAGGATTACACAATACAAACTCAATAAATAAACAGCAATAAAGGAGCGTGCATGGAGCCGGTGCAGACAGCTTCATAGATTAAAATGAGAGTGTATCTGTTGTGTGAGATGTGGGAGTGAAAAACGCATCTGACCTGATTGCGGTCTAGATGAGGAATACGGGAAACAATTAATAAATAATCGTCACATAAATCATAATTTAATTATAGCCTGTTTCCAATTTAATTAAAAAACAAATCTCTATTTATAACCTCATGTTCTAACCGCTGTGTTATCACACAAGGGAATAGAGTATAATAATAAAGCCATTTAAATAAGAACCCATATTAATAAAGTGTTTTTTATTAACGTGATAATCTCGAAGATTCTGTTAAGTCACCATCTATCGCTCAATGAGGTAACACAGGGGTGAGTGAGTCTATGGCCCACTGATGAAAGCTATTTGCAGTATTACAAACTGGGTGTCTGTGGCAACATTCCCGGAAAAAATCTCAAGCGGCGCTCTCTGGATCTCACTTCGCAGAGAAGTGAGATCCAAAAACACACCTGCATTACTGCATATCGCCATTTGAATGGGTGTTAATATCACATAATGCAAAGTGTATGCATGGCTTAATGTAATTATAGTTTTATTCCTTTGGATATACAGAGGGTAGAAACAACAGTAACCTCTACACAATAAAACACAATCCAATTAGAGCTGCAATGATGAATCGATTAGTTGTCAACTATTAATCGCCAACTATTTTGATAAACGATTTATCGGGTTGAGTCATTTTTTTAAAGCCAAAAAGTCTAAATTTTCTGATTCCAGCTTCATAAATGTGAATATGTTCTGGTTTCTTTTACTCCTCTATGACAGTAAACTGAATATCTTTGAGTTAAGGACAAAACAAGACATTTGAGGACGTCATCTTGGGCTTTGGGAAACACTGATCTACATTTTTCACCATTTTCTGACATTTTATAGAACTAATCGATTAATCGAGAAAATTATCAACAGATTAATCGACTATGAAAATAATCGTTAGTTGCAGCCCTATATTCAATACTGTAGCCCTCAAAGTTTTTACTGTTGTGCTGATACATCTTTATGTTCTTGTTTTGCTTTGCATTATATTGTAAAACATAGTGTTCAACACACGTACATAACCTTTTAAAGTGGAATGTACACACTTGACATGTTCATGCTTTAATATCTTGTCAGCAAACAAGATATGCATTGAATTAAGCTAAAGTAAATTAACCTGTTGGGTTGTGTAGTCAACCAGAACACAGAAACTACACTCTATTTTATTCTAGTGAGTGGTTGGACTGATAAACTTGACTGATGCATACTACACAACATAATCTGCAAAACATGAACACACTAAGAATTGTCAAAATGTTGTCTATAAATGTTTGATGGACACTGCTGTCATAACACACAATCGCCAGACTAGTAGCGGGAACTATCTTTGGAACGCAACAACAAACTACTAGAAGTGCTATTAGAGAAACTGGTTATTCCAACCTGCGCCTTTAGTCTACAACTAGTCTGGTAATTAAATGTTGACCAACTTGTATGTACTCGCCTGCAATGTTTTGTAACATTTTGCATCGTTTAAACTGCTGTGACAGCACATTTTCGGTTAGCATGCAGTAGGATCTGATCGGAAAACTTTCAAAAGATATTTAACTTTTTCACATGTCAGTCCAATGAATATCTTCTTTGTTTGATCTAAGAAGACTTACAGAATGTCCTCTGATATTTGCCATGTGTGTCTGTATCAGCAATATGACATGAAGATGTTAAACTATCACAGAACTATTCTCTGTTGCAGATATTACAAACTCTATCTAGTCTTCCTTTCTGCATTCGGTCGATGCAGAGAAGCTATGCATGTGCAAGATCGGGTGAACAGTCAGTTTGTTGTGTTTAAACAGTGGTGGACACAGTGAAACACTGAGCAGCACATGGAGTTGGGTTGCAGAGACACCCTGATGTAATTAGTGTGGGGCCAATGGTGGCCTATATATGTGCATAAGTGCCTCTCGCTGCAGAGGAAGCCCAGGAATACAAAGGGAGCATTTTCACTGCATTGTTTCATTTTGGGAATGAAAAAGTCCATTATAAATATAGTTTAACTTCACTTTTTTAAATTGTATGTTGGGTAAGGTGAGTTCCATTTGGAGATCTACTGTATTAAGAGTTTTTCACAATAAGGGCATTGTAGAGTATAATAATCTGTCATGACAGTACAGAAATATGATATAAAATGTATGCATCTCGAGTCAAAAAATGTATATAAAGACCCAATTTTAAGCTATAGATTTGAGTACTTTTGAACACAAAATAAAAGTAATTTGTTGTGATTTAGGTGGCAAATTTCAGGTGAGTATGCCACTAGTAAAAAAATAACTTAAAATAACTTCACCCTATAAATTCTACCCGTATACAACACTACCACACTCTTGACATTTTCATTTGAGGTGTTCTGTCAAGCCTCAACTGACTCATCTTTCACTTCCTGTTTGTCTGTGAGAGTTTGACTTTACTTTCAATTTTTAAGAAACTGAAATACACGCCCGCTCAGCGTAATTTAAGTCAGGCGATACAGTGGTCCAATCAAATATGTTCTATTTCTTTCACGCCATCAGCCCGGCAGTGTTTTAGATTAACTGTCACACTGCATTGTGAGTTTCTGCCTAATAAGCACTAACACATGTCTTGACATGGGCAGACAGGATCTCTTCCTAACCACATCACAACGCAGTCTGCTGCAGATATTGTCTGTAAAATAATCAAGAAACACTAGCAAGCCAGACAGCAAAGCATGCACAAACTGTAGCAGTGGTGAGTCTGGTCACTTGCAGATCATCTGGTTAGTTTAACTTTCATACAGGATTATTTGTGTCTTGTTTGGTTACATCAGCTGTATCATTGTAGATCTTTTAATATCTAATTTAATTGCTTTTTATTTTCTATATCCGTGCTTTCCAATAGTTTTTGAACACATAAGTTCTTTAGTCACCGTTTCAGAATTACTTACTACTCAGTACTTCTGGTGTAACTGAACAGTATAATTATGACTGTTCCTGCAGTTCGCACAGAAAAAAAGGAAACCACAAACTGACGTCTGGGAAGTTGTTGTCATATTCCTGTTTTGAGCTTAACTGCAAATTTCCTGAAGCCATATTTAAGTCTCCAAATATTTATCCAGTAATATTAGGATTTCTTGGTAATTTGCCTGCTTTCTACATTCCAGATGTATGATACATTATACTACAAAATAGAAGTGGCTTGTGACCGTTGGGAGCGATGGGGACTGCAGGCCAACCACAGCATTACGTCTGATATGCTTTCTGTTTTGGGAGTATGGAGGCAAACAGTGAATTCTCAACCCTTCTGACTGGGGTCAACCCTCTCTAGTATGTGTCTGGATGCTGGGAAAGGGAGCTTACTGCCATACTTGGATATCCTGTCTGTTCTTTAAGGTTGAAGGGCCCTTTGTTTTATGAAATCTTCCCTTTCTGTGGCATTCATCACAGCGACAGGTCACTTGCTGTGACGCCAGTCTTATTTTAACTCGGTGGAGTTTTCCACATCTCTCAAGACGGAGATGGTGAAATAAAGTATAGTTTGTTATTGGGCGTGTAATAGAGGGTTTCATCATTTTCAGAACGAAATGAATAACATCTCTGCTTGTTAAGGCATGTCATGTTAAACTAGGAAGTGAGAAATGTACTTACTGTGTCCCAAACTCCAACGCTGGGGGCTGAAAATGCAAGGGCCTCCCATTCTCCCGTGTATATAGAGAGGAGCTGGTGGAGAGAAGAAAAGTACGAGAAAAAAAAGAGTAAGTCAAAGGACAGTACTTGAATCTCTTCAGTTTCATTATAAACTTAAAGAGGACCTTTTAATGTTCATTCAGGTGCACACATTTATTTTGAGTTTCTACTAGAACATGTTTACATGCTTTAATGTTCAAATAAGGCTTTATTTTTCTCATACCAGCCTTACTACAGCACCTCTTTTCACCCTCTGTCTGAAACGCTCTGTTTGAGCTCCTGCACCCCCCTCCCCTGAAAAGCTTAGTCTGCTCTGATTGGTCAGCTGGCCCACTCTGTTGTGATTGGTCAACCAAACCAAACTCTTCAGACTCTACTCCTGCTCCGCTCTAACTTGCTTGGTTTGAGGGTCTGCTAAATTAGCTGCTAGGCAGCTATTATGCAAATGTGTGACTTGGTGACATCACCACGTTACAGAAGAAAAGGCAGGACTTCAAGCGTTTCAGGCAGTTCAAGAGCAGCGTTTCTGTGGGGTCTTTGGGCTTTGTTACTTTGCAGACCTTTTACATGCACAAAAAACTATATAACACACTAAAGGAAAGGGAAAAAGCCCAACAGTATATTAAGTCCTCTAACATGAGAAGAAAAACAAGAACAAGAACATTGTGTCTCCTTTCCAACAGAGCATGTGATAGTTCACAGGGATGAATGATGAATTAATAGTCAAAACTATTACTGCCCCAAGCTGCTTCTCAAACCACTAACTTCCCTTTTCTAACAATTCCTGCCTATGATCATGCCAGCACAGACATTAGATAACTATCACACAGAGAGGGGAGGCAAGTACTGGAGGTCATGGATCAGAATAATTTGATTTGTATAGAATCTGACACTTTTTAACACACACACAGTCATTTAAATGGCAGACAACAGGCTGGTCTGCCAGAAAACCAAACATTTCCAGAGTAAAAAAATATGTGGAAAAGGCAGAACACATTTATGCTCACAAGTACAATGATTTGTTGCACTTCAGCTACTGTGAACTATAAACAGCACTGTGAACACTCTATAGAAATAGATAGCCGTGCAGCTTGAGAAAGGGGTTATTTTTAATCTTTTATGAGCTGAACGTACTTAACCCACAACAGGCAGATATCTATGTCATATAAGGGCTTCCACCAGTAGACCAACATAGCAGGTGCATATATACAACCTATGTTGCTTTGCACAGCATGTACGGAACGCTAAGCACAAGCAACCAACCACAAGTCAGAGTTAAAACAGGAAACTCTCTTCTCCAGTGTTTCTGCAGCAGCTACTTTTGGAGCTCCACTGTGTTTTTATTGGTGACTGTGTGTGTGTGTGTGTGTGTGTGTGTGTGTGTGTGTGTGTGTGTGTGTGTGTGTGTGACATCCTGTGCTAATGAGCTCTGGGAATGGGCGCCTTGAAGCAGGGAAGCAGCAGCAGCTGATTTGAGGTTGTGCATGTGTGTGTGTGTGCATGAGTGAAGGCAAGACTGGACCCAGTTGACAGAAGACTCATACAGCTGTTGACCAGCAGAAGAAAGCAAGTGGAAGGAGTACAGCTCAAGTGTTCATGTAGCCATCTTTAAGGACATCACTTTTCTTTACGTTTTCACCTGTGCTTCACTGAATTCAATTCAGAAAAATTTGACGAAGATCAGAAGACGATAAATCAGAAGACCACAAAACTGGGTTTATAGGTGAACATAAGTGAACAACTGAGAAGAAACCAAGAACCATACCTACTCCATCATGAACCCAGTGCTGCAGCAAAGACTATGTTAGGATGTAAGGCCACATCCAGACTTTCAAGTGATTAGGACTCCTGTCAGCATTAACCGTTAGGGCTGGATCACAGTAGTATATTGCTATTAAATAGTATTTCCTAATCAAGTTCAGTTTATTAACATACACAAACTCCATCACAAATTACACTTTCTGAACAATGTGTTTAAAAATATAACAAAAAAAAGTCTGTTCTGCATTTTATGTTACCAGATGCACAATGTGCAGGCTGAGTCTTGCAAGCTTGCATGATTTCAAAACACATGTGAACATCAGTAATAAAGAATTTCGTAAGAAAGACAAAGCTCGCCCTGAGGCAACTCACTTCTTTACACAACACAACTATTACCATGATTAAGTCTGCATTCTTCCTGATACCAACCCTGCCCTGGCATATGACTTAAATGTTAGTTTTGTATTATTATCAGCTGTACCTTTGTCTTATAAAAAAACTGAATGTGATTATTCTTATGGAGTATTTTACAGTTTCTACTATGAATATAAACGATTACTGACACATTCTCCCGCTGCTGGGACATGTCCCATAAAGCAACTCCTAATAACTGTAAGGAAGCAGCCGTGGGATTTGCAAGACTCTAAATGTGAAACAATTAATCTGTTATTGGATCAAGTGAAAACACCAGGACTCCCTGTCAAGCTGCTTTTACACGTCATTCTAAAGAAGGAACGAAGACTGGAAGCATGTTTTCCAACAAAAATTATAAATCCTGATTGCTTCTGCTGAGATACTTTAGGAATACATGTCAAAACACTCCCAATATTTTGCATATGTAATATTACAAGAAAAACTGTCAGTGCTGTATAGACTTCCAATGATTAAAGGTGCTAGTCGCAAAATTGAGAGCATTTCTATTGCCTCTCAACGGCTCTCAACATGGCAACGGCTGACCTGGCAGCTCGCAGCTAACGGTGCTAACAGTGAAAACAACAGCAACAATGCTGACAGAGGTAAGTGTTAACCTGGGGGGAACCAGAGCGTGTGTGCTATGCTTCTGCATGGGTCAGGATGGCGTTATCAGCTATAACCGCCGTATGAGAGCAGTGCAGAGTGGCGGCCGTGAGCTAGCCAGTGGGGCACCCTCACATGCACTAAAAGGCATGCGCGGTTGGCGCGGCTATGTTAACAAAGCACAGAGAAGCTCTAATTACAACACACAGAGAGGGAGAGTGACTTCATTCTCTGCTCAGGTAGACATTACTACTCTATATCTTTACATAGAAAATAGCTGTTTTCCTCTATATTAATGCACTGAATGATGAATAGAGAACCTTTAACGTGTACACACGACAAGGTAGAGTACAATACACAAGGTTATATAATAAATGCAAATGTTCTGAATGGGTAGTTAAACTTTCCTTTTAAGGCAGCAATCTAATTTGCCAATCTTATTTACAATATTTGTAGAGGTTTTCCAAACTTTTCCCTAAAATAAACATTCCTACATATAATATCCCTGTTTGTATAAATTCTATTACAGACTACAGCTTGATAATAGTTGACGGTAACACTGAGACCAGCCCGGTACAAATGCTCTATCAGTGTGAAGTTAATGTGCAGGATATCAGACTAACACTGAGAGTGTTGAACAGACACACATGTATCTTCTGTTTTGGTTAATGTAGTTAGTGGTTAACAGGACGGTATTTCTACTGCTGGGCGACAACATTACGAACTTGACATACTGTACTGTTGAAAGAAATTGGACGCATCAAGCACAATTAATAACGTGAGATTCTGTACACTACCTCGGGTTAAGAGGACATTTTAACTAGTGGTGATGTAGATTTCAGAGAAGAATTATATCTGCAGAGGAAAGCTAGAAATGTCAACAGTTTGTGTTGGTTGTATTTTACATCTAGCTCCACATATGTAGTTAGCTGACTACCTGTGTCAAAACTCTACAGAACTAGATCACTTTCTGAGCAGCAGCTCAACCGATGTAGTCGATCGACAAGGAAGCACAAAAAAAGAAAAGGGGTCGATGCCGAGACAACAGAAATGAAAAGCGCACCGACAAAGACGAAAAACCCCCAAGCAACCCTTTATATCTTCCTTCTGCTCCGGCCAACCAATGCTTCATTGTCCCAACAAACATCAAGATAAGGAATAAAAAGCTAAACTGAACTGGAATAATTATCCAAAATGCGTAACAGGAACTTGCAACACACAAGAATGTACACACAAAGACATCAACTACCTTCAAGACTAAGTGGTTTTCCTTTAGAGATACTGATGTCACGATGATAAATGTCTATTGGCAATGAAATGGGTAGTGAAAAACTGAGACGTAACTTGGTAGAATAATAGGCACAGAAATAGCAGGAAGTGTAAAAACATGCACCCCCACCTCCAAAAGAAATCTAATTTCTATGCAGGCACAAACATAATTTGATTATGATCCGATATACAATTTGGAGTAGCACCTTCTCCAGGGTATGTGAGTTAATTAAGGTCAAATTCGAAGTAAGCATAATTATGATTAACACCTACAGCACTTAGAGCTGAGCGATATAGGCCAAAATATTCTATCATGATAGGTCTTTTCATATTCTTAATCATGATATATATCATGATAAAGAATGTTTTCTGGTAATACAATAAATAGTATAGTCTATATAACCAACATGTTAAAGCCTATTTTTGTATACCCCCGTGTGAATTCAATAGTTGAATTAGAAAGTATTTTCTCATTTTAAGAACCTGAGTGCAAAATGAACATAACAAACAACGTTTAAAGGTCCAGTGTGTAGGATCTGGCGGTATCTAGCAGTGAGGTGAGGAGATTGCAACCAACTGAAGCCTTTCCCGTGTGCGAAGTGTGTTGGAGAGCTACGATGGCCCTATCTAGAGCCAGTTGTTGTAAGAGTAGCGTAGGTCATTTGGAGTTATTTACTTAAAGCCACAATGCTGTCAAAGGACTGACATCATTTGTAGACAAATATTGCAACCTATTGTCACCAAGGTACTACTTTCATGATTCACACACACACACACCTTGGCTTCAACGAGTTATGGCCATTTATTCACCTGCTCTATAGGACTGAACTGTCATACTGCCTCGTGGTTTCCCACCTCGGAAATTACAATATTTCACTTTCATCCTCCCCGCTGTAGATTTAGCCAAAGAACAAATAAGCTGACAGTGGTGTTTGACTTGATGACAGGGACGCTATCTTCTCTATTACATAACAAGTGCTTCTTTCTCTCATGCTCGCTGCAGTTCTAATTGTTTGTTAATTCATAACTTGTCATACAGTGTAACTTCAAAACCGTGTTAGTCAGAGCGGAAAAGCTGTGTTTTTGTGTGGGTGTGCAGATGAGGGGTCAAATGTGAAGGGGAAATGAGGTCGTCTGCCTCTGCAGAAGAGTCCTGTGTGCTTGCAGACAGTTGATATAGATCTCTTGCATTATGGTTTAGAATTTATGGTCAGCAGTTTCAACATCACGAAGCCATTTATCTTATTAAAATCAGATTACTTACTATCATGATCTGGAATAAAAGACAGCGATTAATGCGGTTGTAAAACTACTTAGTTTCAATATTCAAAAGCCAAAAAGGGGAAGTTCAAAAGTGGAAAACATGCTACACTCTCTTTAATGTTTAGTAGTGTCAGGTTCCTTCTTTAAAAGGTGGAGGAAGGCATTTACCTTGTCATATGTAGGCTATTAGTAACTCAGTTTTCTCTGAATTCAATAGCAGCTGGCCTTTCAGAAAAACTCAGCCTCTCAACAAGCATGCCACTGAGCTGTAGTCCAAGGGTTCTGTCCACAGCCACAGTACAAAAATAACAAGTTATGTTTGGCGCTATTTGATCCCCTGGATCTAACTCAAATAAAGTCAATGTTAGCAGTGACCTCAGCCGTGCTCCAGGGGAGAGGTTAGGACCAGTGGAGAGTTTAGGTCAACTGGTGTTCACAAGCGTTTGTAGAAGACAAGGAAACAATAAGAGTCACAGTGAAATTAAAACCACGTGTGCTACAGTATTAAGAAGTAAAGAGTAAGTGTGTGTCAGGGAGATATCCTTTAAATCAACAGAATGAAAGAGCAAAGAAACTACTGCGGTGGAGATTAAAGTAAAGAAAGAGCTAAGAGGAAAAGTAGGGCTGAGACATTTTGACAGAAGCCTGAACCCAGACAGAGATATCATTAACCTCTATATCTGCAGCCTGCTTTGCTCTTTAGGATGGGAGAGAGTGATGGCAGGCCTGCCAAGTGGCTGATAACCCTGGCACGAGAGACCTCGCAGCCCACGGCTCTGGAGGTCTCCAGGTCAGCCAACACTACGAAGCCTCCTTTGCCTCTCACCTCCCTACACTTAAAAATAGCATTATTCCCACACTGTTCAGCAACAGTTGGCTGCATGTGATCCAGATGAACTTTATATCAAGACTTGTTACTTTAAAGGAGTACTCCGGCGATTTAGTATTGCACTTTCATAACGTCACAATTGACAAAAGGTCAAAATAGAAGCAGCAAAAGTCTAGATATACTGACTTTTAGTGTCTAGTATGGGTCAAGCTCCAAAAACTCCAACAACATTTTCCATAATAATGCAACTTGATAGCATCTTTTCATTCGATCGACCCTGGCTGGTAAACAACCACATTTTAAAACAAGTCCAAGTTTGAAATGCAGGCTTTCTGTTATAAATGTGTCGTCTCAAAGCCCAAAATGAGATAATCTGGGATGTTATTCAGGCTTGTTCAGACTTATTCAGTTGTGGAGTACAAACTTCTAGGCCAGGAACCCCTGAGTGAGGGGAACATGTAGCTAGTCTAGGTAAAGGACGTGTTGGGCTCTTTCTTTACATTACTGGCATTGCTTCTCTAGAAAGATAAACAAGGAGCAGAAGCAAGCACAAATGCTAGAATATGTGTGACTTTAACAATGGAAAAACAAGCCTTTAGCTCACTCTGTTTCTGAGCAAGCTATTACTAAATAACACCATGAAATGTTGATATTTTGCTGCGAACGTCTATTTTCCGAACAATTTTCTGCATGAACAAAAACAGCTGGGAAAGACAGAGCTACCCTCCTTTTTCTTTCAAGGAGTTCTAAAATTAGTCAGGAATTTGGGTCTGTGCCTCTCTAACACACGCCCCCAAAACTCTCTCCGTCACACAACCCCTCACTCGCCAACACAACACAGCCTGCATACACCTTTAAAAGGCCTTTTTAGAAACCTTCAGTCCTGTTAAACTGAAACCCCTCCCCTCGTCATTCGCGTGTGAATACAAAAACACGCCCACAGCTACGGGTTGATTCTGCGTATCCAATAAAACATTTAACAGAGCTTTACTAGAATTTGTTGAATATGTTCACATTAAATCAAAACTGCGTGTCTATACTATAGCACACAAGCTCATGGCACATCCCTGCTTTCATTCTGTGTCCTACAGTATAATTCTAGTCTACACTATACACGAGAAAACACTTCAGTATGATGCAGTCTGCATGCTGGTTTGGGGTTTGTTGGTAATTATGTGGCTTGGTGGAAAGTCTCTACATATTCCCAAGTGCCACTCATGAACAGGTGGAGACCTTTCATTAACTTCATACAGCTCTAAATATTCTTTAGAAGAATGTATGTGTGACTTTCTGTGACCAATGTTTGAACCAGCAAGATGAGATGGTGTAAATGTCCATTTCTCTTTTTCACCTTGCTGCTCGTGAATGTGTAATGCGTTACAAATGTGCGAAAACAACCCACAGAAGAGTTTCAGTTTTAAGCCGTTCTCACAGAAGATGAACTAAAAAAAAGCTTACCTGTCCTCCAGTGGAAGAACGTCTTTTCTTCGTTCCATCTCCACCTGAAAAGGAAATAAAAATACACTTAAGAAGTCGATATGGTCAGAGCAGCAAACTGCAACCCATTTATTCTACATTCACACTGCGGCCTAGAAAGAACCACATCAGGAGGCTCTGTGGGATGCAAGTCGACTCTGGTGTGCCAAACTGCCTTCTGGCTACTGTGATGATTTTCATAAACAAGAGGTTTGATGCACATTGATACAGCACCAACTGCTCCGATACGTTTCTCTGTGCATCTGCATTTTATTTCTCGAAAATGTCAAAAGGTTTTTATTTTGCATAAAATATGATTTCACTGTAAATAAACCAGGAAATCCAAGCAGAAAAACTGGAATAGCCTTGGGAAAATACAACTGGCGTTACATCTTTTCCACCCTGACTCCAAGGGTTAGACAGCAGGCAGTAATTTCTGCCAGTGTTGGCAGAGTACACTGTAGTTCTCAGAATGAAACACCCAGTTTGTTGTACATGTTCTCACACTGTGCATGCAGCATTACTGAATGACTACAGCATCTCTGAAGATCAGTTACTAAACAAAACAATTGTTGTAACTGGTAATCAGGCTAGAGTTTGACACAGCGCTAGATATGACTGGTGAAATCAGTTTTTTCTTGATTTTAGAGAAGTACTATTTTTTATACACTGTTTTTTATTCATAGCTATTGATATAGTTTTGTGTTGTGATGCTGTGAGGACAATAATAACTCCCTCACAATTAATAAAATATCTGTTCAGTACATCCATACGTCACCTTATTTCAACGCTTGGCTTGCGGTTGAGGAAAATCTAATTTATCGACAAGAAAAATAAAAAACATCTACAATTTCCCTCCATTTTTTGTCTCTTACTTTGTAGCACTAATAATGTGTTTCCTCCAGAGTACAGAGCATCCCTCCAGACATTCACACAATTACCACAAACCATGTAAACTTGAATTTAGGGCTGTACTCGACCAAAGATATTCTTAGTCGACTAATCGATTGTTGATTTAATCGAGAGATTATCTGCAAAACTGAATTTCTCCACAAAGCATCACACAAAAGCACCACTTGAAATCTTGTGTTTACCAGAGATGTTCTAATAAGTTTCCTAGAAATAAGTCCTTCAGCTTGAAAAAAGCATAAAAAACGACTAATCGACTACAGAAATCTTAGTCGACTAAGACCACAGCAACCCAAGAGGGGGCAGCCCTACGTTAATTATTGGGAAAATCAAGTTACGCTGGACCATGTCCACACTTCAAACTATTGCCTAACCAGATTACACCATGCATGTCAACATACTGCATGTACTGAGGTAAGTTCATGCTTCTTGAGAGGACATTTGACCAGCAGTGCACTTGGTAGGTAAATGACTGAGCATTGCCAAAATAACCCTAATTTCTGTCATAATGTTGTAATCTTCTCTGCAGTTTGATAAATATACTAAGGCCAGTCTGCCTTGGGAAATCAGGATATCCTTTCAAACACCGCAGAACATTTCAAAATACACACGGCAGCATGAAAACCATAAACAATGAACGAGAAAACAGGGTGTACATTTTACTTTTTACTGAATGTGTAACCGTAAGTAACTGAAAATTACAATGCAGCAAATCAAACATCAGTACAAACACTGTTAACTACAGTAGGTTCTGTGCACCATGCATGGCCTACAGAGATGAGCTTTGGTCTCTTCAAATGCAGAACATACAGTTTCCATAGGAACAATCAGGGCCTTGTGGCATCATCATGATACGGATTTGTCAACCAGTAAAGATTATATTTTTTCTACGGAGGTAGCAACTACCCCTGCAGTGTCGTTGGTTATATTAAGCCATTGCAGGAAGTGCAGCAAATCAAAGATCACGACTGGTTTATGGCAATATTGGATTTACAGGATTTTTAATAGCATTTTTTTGAGCAACGTGAAATATGGTATCATAATTTATCAGACATTTAATTTGCTGGATAAGCCAGAAACAGACATTTTTTATCTATAGTTTTGATCTATTATCAGTATCTGTTATTTTGTTACTTCAGCGTATATAGACGAATCCGGCGACCGCTTTGTTCCGCGATCTATCGGCGCCGCATTTACTGCTGTGGCAAGTCGTAATGACTCTACTGTTTGCTAAACATGTTAACTGGTGACTTTCAGCCAAAAGCATCGGTGGTTGCTCGTAGTAACTTCGTAAATGGTCGGCGTAGATAATGAACCCAAATGAGTATGTATTTTAAATGGATTAAATTCAAATTGAAAACTTTTACGAGGAAGCCTACATGTTCATGTTCTGTTCATGTTTTCAACAGCTGCGGTCACTACAAGCAACCAGCTAAGCAGTGTCAACTATAGCTGATGTTACTTGTTTCACCAAGTTAGGTTAATGTTAGGCAGCTAAGAACTGCTCTGGTTCCTCCCAAACTCTTAGACATCATTGTCAAAAGTAACGCTACATAAAAAGTAAAGGTAAAAGTAGAAAATTGTACACTTCATTAGGACCGCTTGCATTCAAACCTGTACGTATTGTAGGAAGATGCCACCACAGTAATGGCGAATTGGTTACTTCTGGTATTTCTCCAGATTCATCTATACTCCAATATAAAAAATATATACACTGGTTCTATCCATAATCACACAGTCGTTGTCTAAACATGGCAAAACTTACAGGTTGAAGCTTGAAAAGTCCTAACTGATGTATGCTTGTGTTATTTGCTGTCATATCCTACCATGCCCCCAGCACCTTTGAAGCCTGGCAGGTTAATGGCTTTAGTGAATGAGACAAAACAGATTTTCCAGCTGATTAAGCACAACAATGACAGAACACATGCTGCTGCAGCAGGTGAGCCATTAAAGCACAAGGAATATGCAAAAGCAGCACCATTTGTAAGTGAATTGGATTCTAGCTTCAGGGACTTTAAGATGAATGTAGGGGTTTAGAACATGGGACAAGGGCCTGTATACAAAACACAACGCTCAAATAGGCAGATGAAAGAAAGGAAAACATGAACTAATCTAACAATCACTGGTGGAACGGGAGGCCACTTATTTAGACATGCAGCCACATGATCCTTAGTCAAATCCAAAACACAAGTCAATGTTTAAAAATATCACAAGAAAGAGGTATGAGATGAAGATGGCAACAATCATAACCTCTAGTTATGCGCATGATATCTGCTCAGTTATGATTTTTTTTACTATGCATCATGGCACATGACACAGTATCTACTGTATCACCACTTCAATGTGCCTAAAGCAACATACAGTACGCTACTTAACCAGCTGACCACCAGCAGCACTGGAATACAGATGAAAGACATCCATGTCATGCTCTATTTCACATAGCCCATGTAACTGAGACAGTCACTCCATTCACCGAACTGCCTATCTAAACATGACACCTAACAATGTCAACAAGTCCGCCATCTGCCAATTGGTCCGCAAGGTAGGAATGAGTGGAAAAACATGACCTAACACCAACCCTTTCCCCTTCATTTAATCTTTTTATCTATCCAACAAATGAGAATTATCTTCAATGCTGAATCAACTCCTTGTGTGTTATCTCTGGTCTGGGCATGTCTATGGTACTTATTGCCGCTACATGCAGATTGCAAAATAAGTCAACTTTGCGAAACATAGCAACAAAAGCACAAAAGTATTTTTGTGGAAGGAAAACCTGCTTTTATTTACTTATTTATCAAATTTCACAATAGCCTACCATTCATCTTAGAAAAACAAACACAGACTTTACTAAATGATCGCAACTAGGGACGCACCGATACCGGATTGATACTGACTCAAATAGCTGGGTTGGGTATCGGTGACAATGGGGCCGATCTATTCAATTCATGTCTATGTTTATATACTATATACATTATATACTGGAATTTAATTCATGTCTAAGTTTTGACCAATTTGTTGCTGCATTAAAAAGGGTACACTTGAATTGCAATTCCTGTTAATTTTGAATATCTTTTACCAAGTTACTGGTGTACGATTTATTATTTTAATAATAAATAACAATTCAGTAAATGTATATCTGAATTTATTTGTTACATTTTGTATTACAAAGTTAGGAAAGCAATATTTCAGTCAAGTCTGATGATGTTGTTGTTACACATTAAAGAATGATCCCAGTCACTTCCACACAGTGAGACATACAGCTTATTAATTAAACACTGGTATCAAATCGGTACTGAAAAAGTTGGATCGGTGCATCCCTAATCAAACCTCTTTGGTGTAACATGTATCATTATTTTTTACTTATATTCAAAGCAACCAAATTCAATTAAATTCAATTAAATTAAATGCAATACTTTATTGCCATGTCAACCCACAGTTGATTGGAATTTGTTTCGGTGCAGTGCTCATTAAAAACAGACAAAAGACAAACGCACACACATATAAAAAAAACACAGTGTACATAGGAGACAACCACCTACATTTATACAATCATTCAGACCAATAAAATCCTAAAATGCTAAAATACTGTGAAGAGCCTTGTGCTATTGCAACTTCCCCTAAAAGCAAAGCAACCAAAGATCAACTATTCATGTGTTTACATAAAGGACTGCAGAAAATGCCACACCCCCCTCAGGTAACATGACAGTCAGCTGGTGACCTCATAACAGGTTATCAGTAAACACTAATCTCCTGCTGTTCAGTGTTTGTCTTTCTCCATGATTACATAATCATCACAGCCTACTTGAAAATTTAAACATATAGGAAATTGTAACTCAGAAGAACACAACAAAAAAGCCTCAAATGCAACTACATAAGAAGGAAATAATGTTATAAAGTAGTATGCAGGAAAGGACTGCATAGTACAAAACGCCTGCCTGGTTCCTAGCATGCTCTCAGTGTGTACTATAGACTGAACTCCACAATGGACACTATGTACAAAAGAATATGAGGAGGAGCCACATGGCAGGTGGCCCTCCCGCTCTCTGCCTTTACTTCACAGTAAAAAACTGCATACAAGCTCAAAAACTACAAAAAAATTGCACAATAGTATAACTTTATAGTCGTGCATGGTAACTTATATTTCCTCACATAATCAAATATAGTATGCACAACTCAACTAGCTGCAAAGTAGTGGAGTCTCTTAACACAATAGGGGATGCACTTAACCACACGTGCTTCATGCATCTGGCTGCATTTGTTGAGGTTTTGCATGTATTTCCTCCTCTACAAACACACACACAGGAAGATTTAAACGATGATTACCTGAAGTTGCACTAGTGGGTCTGCATCCTCTGGTTGCCAGACCTCGACCACGTTGGTGGACATCTGACTCAGAGCTTTTGTGTGGGAAGCAAAGAAATACAATCATCAGTGAGGGTTTTTTGGGGGTTGGAAATTGCACCATTTAAGCAATTAACCTGCAAACTGTCAGTCTCTGTTATTACTGCTGGTTATAGCAGATAAATAAAGTGAAACTATATGTGTGATAATCATGCAGACAAGAGAGGAAATGACTGCAGGCTGACAAAGGCAGTTTGCTAGCTGCAGGAAGGGTGAGTTAGCTCGGTGGCTAACCAACTTGGAAAACATCTCTGCTGCTACTGCAGTACACACGGCTGTTTTACACTTACACAGTTTGTTCACAGCAATATGTAGCTTTATTAAAGACACAAAAATAACCCTTTTAGTCCCGATAATAGGTGACTTCCCTGCCTGAACAAGTTGTCATGTCGTTTAACCTAAACAGCCAAAAGGGAACTGGGAGCTAGCATGAACTAGCAGGTTGACAAAATATGTTGAAAATCAAAATATGCTTAAAATCACTACTTGGAAATGTATTTAAAATATGTCTTCTCCTTTTTAATATAACAAGCTGTTTAGATGATTTAGCTTGACATACATTTCCTGTGTTTTTTTTTACATGTTTCTGTTGCAATGGTCGCGTTAATGTTCGCGTTACACCCCCAGAAAGAGGAAGATAAAGGTGAGGATACAGACCTTGCAGCTGAGCTCCTCCGTGCTGGACGCAGGGTAAAAGTAATTGTAGTATTCCTAGTAGTATATTGATCCAGGTTTTCCTGTGACAGTGGCTGCCTTGTTGGAAGTCCTGAAGCCCCGCCATGCTGCTGCCCTCTCTCAGCTAGCAGCCTGCCGTGTGTTTCGGTCTTTCTTTCTCTCTCACCACCCAGCAGCAGAAACAGCAGCAGCAGCAGCAGCAGCAGTAACTCCCTCCCTCCCTCCAGCCTGCTACAACACATTGTACCCTGAACGCACCACCGACACTTGCAACACTGCCTGTTGTTCAAGGTAAAAAAAAAAAAAAAACACAAAGTTGACCCATCATGCAAAGATATATATGCATAATGTTCAATACACTGGTGGTAAGTTACTAAATACATTTACTCAAATACTGCACTTCAGCATAAATTGTTTATACTTTACTTGAGTATTTCCATCTCATGCTACTGTATAGTACTACTGCACTACATTTCAGAGGGAAATATTGCACTTTTTACTCCACTACATTTAGCTATTTCAAAACAGACAGGCTTATATAATGTGATGCATTACTATGCATTTTTTACTACACTACATTTTGTGGACACTTATAGTTACTTTTTACATACAAATATAATACTAATGCACTTGAGTATTTCCATTTCATGCTACTTTTTACTACTACTTCACTACATCTCAGAGGGAAATATTGCACTTTTTACTCCATTACATTTTGTGGACACTTATAGTTACTTTTTACATACAAAAATAATACTAATGTGCTCGAGTATTTCCATCTCATGCTACTTTATAGTACTACTGCACTACATTTCAGAGGGAAATATTGCATTTCTTTACTCCACTATTTGAAAACAGACAGGCTTATATAATGTGATGCATTACTATAATACTAATCTACTTGAGTATTTCCATCTCATGCTACATTAAACTTCTACTTCACTACATTTCAGAGGGAAATATTGCACTTTTTACTCCACTACATTTTGTGGACACTTATAATTACTTTTTACATACAAATATAATACTAATGCACTTGAGTATTTCCATCTCATGCTACTTTATAGTACTACTGCACTACATTTCAGAGGGAAATATTGCACTTTTTACTCAATTTACTCAATACTTTTTACTTAAGTAAAAGATCTGAATACCTCCTCCAACACCAGTACCCTACAGACTTGCACACACTATGGTGGAAAGTAACTTTACTCGAGCACTGTACTTAGAGGTACTTGCACATTTTGCTGCTTGATACTACTACCCCACTACATTTCAGGGGGAAATATTGTACTTTTTGCTCCATTACATGTATCTGCCAGTTATAGTTAATAGCTACTTTACAGATTAAGATTTTACATTAAAAACATACAATAATCTTATTATCATTATCAGTGACCGGGCCATATTTCTGCAGGACCAGTACTTTAACTCATGATACTTTAAGTACATTTTGCTGATGATAGTAATGTACTTTTACCAAAGTAGGGTTTTGACTGCAGGACTTTTACTTAATGTTACGCAATGTTTTTCTTACATTGTTGTATTGGTACATTTACTATTAATTTAGTAAAAATCTGTATTTACCCTAGTTGAACTTTGAGCATACCTTAAATGCAACATGTAAGCATCAGTTTAGTGTTGCATAATCATATGTCTTTCTTTTGGCCTATATTTTAGATTAAGTGAAAGTCTTTAGTCAGCCTAATTATTGCATTGTTGATCTCTTGTGAAGACAAGACATGCTTAACCAAAGAAGCTGCAATTAACAATAGTCTTTAAGTGAGTAACAGTGAGGTAAAACTATGCACTGCCCATTAGGAAAACTGACATTCAGCATGTCAGACTCATAGATCACTTAGGACAGGTCGGACAGGTACACACATGAACATACACACTCGGTTACTCTTCTGAGGGTGTGTCAGCTTCACCAAACAAAACAAAACAAGCTAGGCATTTAGAATATTTTTTTTTGTTGCTGGATCAGTGTTGCTCCAGTCACCAGTACACTTCTAATAGAGAGCTTAGTGTTGCCACAATGAAGAAAAACAACATGTAAGAACACAGACATTTGCAAATTATCCTTATCAGTATAAATAACTGAACGTATGCATTTGGAAGCATTATAAACAGGAAGCTGCCATCACTTTTAATCAGTAGGCAGGATACATATAGGTCACATAACATTTGTCTCTTAATACTAACATGTTCTTCTTTAGTGGCGTAAAGATAAATATAACTTGCATTAAGCAACATTATAAATAAAATATAGTCATGAATCAACAGAGAACATGTTTGCATATCATTCATCTACTGGAAAGAAAACTAAACTGATGAGTAAGACAAGACGAGCACATTTGACATTTAAATCAACAAACCCAGCAGACACACACTGGCCTCATTGAGTAAACACAGAACACAACTACCTGTTTTGCATCTGGTTTGACAGAGAAAATGGGAGGAAAATAAGCTGGGAGATAGTCATTCTGGACATGTCACGACAACAGTGTTCCTTCCTTTTTTGTTCATACAGAAAGGGAGTGTGCAGCTCTGAAAAAACATGTTGTGCTTTTAAGACAGATTTCTTCAATGTTTCAATGGTCATTTCTAAAGAAATTAAAGCACAAAAGATACATAGATTGCTCCGCTATGTTTTAGATGAATTAGGGCTGTCAATCGATTAAAATATTGAATCACATTTATCTGTTCAAAATGTACCTTAAAGGGAGATTTGTCAAGAATGTAATACTCTTAACAACATGGGAGTGGACAAATATGCTTGCTTCATACAAATGCATGTATATATTTATTATTGGAAATCAATTAACAACACAAAACAGTGACAAATATTATCCAGAAACCCTCACAGGTACTGCATTTAGCATAACAAAATATGCACAAATCATAACATGGCAAACTGAAGCCCAACAGGCAACAACAGCTGTCAGTGTGTCAGTGTGCTGACTTCACTATGACTTGCCCCAAACTGCATGTGATTATCATAAAGTGGGCATGTCCGTAAAGGGGAGACTCGTAGGTACCCATAGAACACATTTCATTCACATAAAAAAAAGGCTTATAAAACTCAAAGGGACATTTTTTTTTTTGCAGCATAAGAAAAGAGGTTCTGCAAAAAGTAAATGCACTTTTAATATTTACAGCACTTGTACACATAACATATCCTAAACATATCGTCTGTAATTTAATTCTCCTGTCAGTGCACTTTTTGTAAACGAAGAGTTTTTCCTTTTCATCTCAGCAAAAATAAAAAGTAGGAAAAGAAAGAGCACAGGGGTTTGATTCCAAACCATCTGTTTAAACCATACAAATTAGATCACTGGCTGCACAGATGTGTTAAGTGTTGATTCCGTTCCATCATCAACTTGGGCCTCTCAGTTTTCATGCAAACAGGTGTCCCAAAAGTCAGGCTGCTCAGTTGTGTTCATCACAGAACCCCCTCACCCTTCACAGCCGCTAATGCTTGGTGCTGCTCTTCTCTGGTTGCACCAAAGCAACATATCGGCTGATAAAGTCCATCTGCCACAGTCAAATCACTGATATCTGTCCGTATTCTAAGCCCATAAATATGAATCCTGGTGCATTTATTTTCACTCTAATACACAGAACATAAACTAGAACTGCTGACACCAGGTATACTGGCTTCAAACTGAAGCTTAAACACTTATCTTTTTGCTTATTGTGAACATGAATGCTGGTAGAAAAAGCTGGCAATCAGTCCATGTAGTCGAAATCCTCTGGGATCCCAAAGGCTTTATTAATGCGGCTGTCATCAAAGGAGAACTTCTTCTTTGTCCATGACTTGATGGAAAAAACATTGTCTAAAAAAAGAAATGAATATCTTTATTTAACGAGCCAAATTACAGTGATGCACTTGCCCCATAGTATTATATAGCAGTCAGTCTGGGGTTATGAGAATATTCTTGGACTAGAGAATGATGGTTGAGTCCAAGGACAAACCATCCGTCTCGTTGCACTTATTTGGGCTGAAGATTTGATTAATACTTCCTGAACGTGGAACATTTCCCACCAGTGACCGAGAGTGAGGGCACTCTATGACAAAGCTTCAATTTGTGATGCAGACTGCATTTGTGCACCAGTATTTTGCATAAAGATCTTGCTAAGTGCAGATTTGATACCATATATCTGTCAGGTAAAGCTGCGCATGAGAAGAAGCAATTTCAGTGTGGAGAAATGTCCCTGATTGAAATGTAAAATTTAATTTTTTGACACCTTCCCTCAACCATCAAGAGGAAGTGGAGTATTTACAATATGCTATTTAGTACGCTAAAACAGTATGTGAGATTTTTTAGTATGTCCGAAACCTTAGTATGAAACCAATAGTACGCAAATCAAGCGGGGCAGCGCGTACATGAAACCTGCCTTGGCGGAGGTCTGTGCTCTCCGAGTGCACTTCTAGTTTTAGATTACTTCAGACTTTGATTCTCACAAACCGTCACTTTGGTCACATGAGGTTGGCATGGGTTACCATGGTTACACGTCTCCAATGATGACGAGTCTACAAATTGAAGTAAAGCGTCTTTTAGAAGTGATTCACGAGTCAAGCTGAAAGCTGTGGATGTGTCACCCATTTAAAGAGTAAATCAAATAGCTTGCTGCAGATTAACAACACAAGTCTTATCAAGATCTTAAGTTAATAAACTCTGAGTCATGCTATTAGTAATGCCTTTCACTTGAGTCCTGCAGGATCACTCCACTCCAGTTTTGATATGACGACATGCAGTTGAAGCGCGAGTGATTAACTGTGTCAGGGCTTGTACAGCATGTGATTCTTTATGTGCGGGTGTGTCTCAGTGTGACGTGGATACAGGTTAAAGCCACACCACCTAGTTTTTGAGAAGTACTGCTGTCACAGAACAAGCTGCAGCCACAGGCAATTCAATACATTAAGTGGGGTTGTTACATAAGCCTGCGGGAGTCTGTTGTGAGAAGCTAAAATAACACCAGCTACAGAGCAAGAAGATTTGGCTTTGCTGGGTTGATTTTAGGGAGTAACAAATTTGTTAAAAATGCGGATGATTGACAGAACTGACGGAATTGTGCTTGTAGGACAGCTGAGAACGTTACAGCTGGAGGTAAAAAAAGAAAACATTGTACTTGTTCTAAGACAGCTGTCGTACACAGTACTGTGAGGAGGCTCTGTAAGTATTCGTTTCGTAGTGGTAGTTCACCCCAGACAGATGAGGGTAGTGCAAGTCACGGAAGAGGCAGACATGACTCATATAATTCTATGGAAGTAAAGCAAAAATGTGCCAAAGAAAACTGACGGAGTGACTTTGTCGACCAGTTTCAGGCAATGTTGACCTTAAAGAGTCAAAACACCACAGGCCCGACTGGTTACCATGATCCCCGCAGGGTCAGCTGTCTCCAAGGTTACCGCTTAGGTCAATGAATGCACACAGAGCGTCTAAGTGTTGACTGCAGCGAGGTGACATGCTGAACACAAAGTGCCCTTACAGCTGGAGTTATTTAAAGAGTAATAAATGGAGTGAGACCTGCCACAGGGAAATTTAAGATATTTCTGTACTGCAACTAATGGTTACAGCTGCAAGGATCAGCAATCAATTAGTCGATTGACAGACAATTAATTGTTTGAGTTATTAAGCATGGAAAAATGTTCTCTGGTTCTCTGATTGAATGGTTTTCTTTGTCATCTATAATATTAAACTGAATATCTTTGAGTTTTGAACTGTTGGTTGAATAAAATAAGCAACCTGAAAATATCCCGTTGGGCTGTTTGACATTATGATGGGCATTTTCACTCTTTACTGACATTTTATAGACCATAGTTTATTAATTAAAGGAACAGTGTGTAGGATTTGATGACATCTAGTGGTGTGGTTGCCACCAACTCAGTATCCCTTCACTCATTCCTCGCTCAGAGGTAATCCTTACCGTAATAACACTATTTTAGGAGCAACGGAAGTCAGACGGCGGCAGGCAGTACCACGGTTTTGCACTCTGCGGCTCACGTTACCGCAGATTCACAAGCAAGAACTACGGTGGCCTTCAGGTAACGTAAAAACGCGATAGGCTCTCTCTAGAGCCAGTATTTAGTTTGTTTGTTCTGGGCTACTGTAGAAACATGGCGGAGCAACATTGCGTACTCCGTCAAGAGGACCCGCTTCCTATGTAGATATGAAGGGCTCATTCTAAGCTATCGGAAACACAATCAAAATAGTTGTCGATTCTTTTTCTGTTGATCAACTAATTGATTAAATCAAATAATTGTTGCAGCTTGATTCCAGACTATGAAATGTGCATGTATTAAAAATATAAAATGACTCACCTGTCCACCTGGAAACAGCTTCTTTTGCTACGACATTTGACTTTCCTGCAAAACACAAATGCATTATCATTATGTGCATTATACAATATGTCTGCAATGTGTGTTCAGAGTGAATTATTATTTACATCAATGGAAGGAAAAGACTATGGGCAATGAATTAAAATGTTAATGTATATTTAATTTGATCAGATAAATGTAACATTATTCCCTCAAGTCAGTTTTGCATTTATTGCTCAAAACAAGACATCAGCTCAGATCTGTGATTAAAACTTAAACTTAAACTACTGGACAACAAAGCCATTTAAAAAAATCAACAGGAAAATGAGTCACACTTAATTACGCTGTGTATAACACATTTTGTGACTCATGTTTATGAGCAAGACTCGCATACTGTGCAAATGTATAATAGGCCAAACAAATAAATACTTAATGTGCAAACCCAGCTGACAAGAGAAAATGTTTTCTGCAACAAATGTACTGCAAGTCCAGTAAATTGAATTAAATAAAACTGTCACAAATCACTGAACACAAGACAGAAAACATACTAGGAAAGTAGACATAAATGAAGGTCTGCAGTAAACAATATGCTTTATGGAGGAAAGTGTGGTCAGTGATGTGATGGTTGGGTAGCTGCAGCCATACTGTATGAACAAGTGGTGATTTAGTATTAAATTCAAGTGGACGGTTTAGCCTACACCTCCCCTGCAGCTGTAGCTGGAAAGAGCCCATTGAGAAACCTGAACAATGTGCTCTAACTGGATAGCTCTCAAGTTTTAAAGCTGAAGTAGACAGGTTGGAGCAAATATGATTAAAAAATCATGTGCCTCTGTGTCTTCCGCTGCTCCTAATAGCATCTGCAAGATTTCACAGACCGGAGGAAAACAACCAATCAGAGCCAAGCTGGAGCCTTGCCGTCTCTGAGCAGCTGTCGATCACTCGCGAACTCCGATCAAACGGTCAAACTAGGCAGCGCTGATCAAATATGAATCAATATTCTGTTACTGTAATGTCTATTTCTCGCCTCAAATGTTTTCAGAAGCATCTTGTAGTGTACTGTTTAGCTGTAAAATTAGAAAGTTTGTGACCCGACCTGATCCATGTTGAGATCAGTTGAGGAAATACCAAGCACCGCCCACCAGCTGGAGCAAACTTTCTCTGTTGAATGAACAGCCAATAGGAACGCTCTCTCTCTCTGAAATGACCTGATTTGCCAAAGTCTCCCGTCATGGGCTAGATTTTTTTAAGCCTGAAAACAGAGCCATGAGGAGGTGCAGAAGTCTAGTTTTCTCTCAGAACACTTGAATTACAATATGTTGAAAGGTTATTATGGACATTTTTGCCCAATGATGCCAAAAACGTTCTGCCTACTGCAGGTTTAAGTGATGTATTTGGTGACCCATAAAACTGGATCCTAAAACAACAGCAGGTAACATCATTAAGTTGCTAGGCACCTGGAATAATCGCTTCATATAATAACCTTTAGTTGAATCCATATGAACTATCAACAGACAACTGGGCCGCCCGCGGCATCCTTAAATCCAGCCAATATGAGCTTTTTAAGGCCAGGCTCAATTTACAGCAGGTTTGGCATATTTCTCCGATTTGTGCTTCAAGAAAATCAGAAGAATGATTTAGTCCACGGACTTGATCAGTAGCAATGTCACTGACTGTCAGTATTTCATTTCAGCACTTATGGAGAAAGAAAACAATGAAAACAAAACATTGATGTCTACAAAAATAAATAGCAGCTGCAAGTGGGAGGGACTGAGTTGAGTAACTTCTGACTCATAGACCTGTAGATGTGTTAGCCTAGATGACTAATAACTGGCCAGATGTTAAAAGGGCATCCTTTATATAATCATATAAATTATTAATATATACAGCATAATAAATATAATGCACAAAATAGTACACATCCACTATTAAATGATGCCACAGTGTAACACACAGTAGTTCGCTACAACCTGGACATAACAAAGGAAGGATAAGAAAGGAAGGAAAGGAAAGACGATCACAATTTGCTAAACAAGTTATTTAAGAATTCTAAATAATTAAAAAAAAACATCAATAAACCTGTGTACTGTTGTGGTTTCCCTTTAATATGGTTTTAAATAAGATGATAAGATGAGAAGGTGTGTATTTGTGTCCAACTTTTTAACTTCCTCATTTATGTCATACCTGCTGTGCACATGCCGGTGGCTGCGAAGCATTTCAGGTGTATTTGCCCTTCCCATGTTTGGTGTTTTTCAACCGCACCTTTTACCACATCAGCTTACTGGTATCTATGGGTGTGGTAACAATTGTCGAACATGACAAATGGACATGGACAAATCCAACTCAAATCAAAATGATTACTGGCACTGATGTTTTCAGTGGTAATTACAGTGAGCATGTGACACTTACACGCTACAAACCACAAATGTAGTTAATGTGTAATTACAGTATGTGGGTGTGGCAACCACTATCAAACATACTCAGGGCAGATGACATCCGATGCACAATAATTAGTACATAAAATAAGTAGTGTGGCCGGTCTGGCAAAAAAGTAAAGGAAGTAAGCCATACTAAAGCTACCCTACTTTTGATTGTAGGATAATTAGGTCATCTCTATTGTCCCACTAGGGGAAATTAGTTTTGCAGCCAGGGTTTACATAAAAACAGAATACAAAAAGACAACATCAACACAATAAAACAAAGGTAGAGAAGGGAAATGAAAATTTGTACCAAAAAAAAAATATACAATAGTGCAAATGTGCAAATTGTGCAAGGGATGTAGCCAGAGTAGGGCTGCAAAATGAATTGAAAATGTATTGAAATATGGCCTAATGCAATTTTCAAATCGCAGGAAGCGCAATATTTATTAAACGTGAAATGTGTTTCAAAATACCATTTTAAATTAAATATTGTGGCGCTTCAGAGATGTCCTGGCCTGGCCTACACATCATATACTACAGCCTTAAGAAAACATCTTTGTTACAGATCCCTGCAAAAACACATAATAATCATATTAAATGTGTTTTTCAATGAAATTGAGAATAATTATGTAAAGATGACCATTCCCTCTAACATCACATATCATATCGCAAAATCGATCATCGACCTTCGGCCTAGGAAGCTCTGGTACCATGTACACTTATGAGCATCCTTATGTTCGAATATGGTGTTCGTTATGGACAGTCCATGACTAGCACAGAAGTCCAGTAAAAAACAACCACTCGGGTTTAGATCAGGGAGGCCGTTCCTCCCAATCACGCCTCTCCAGGTGCCTCCATTGTTGCCCACGTGCTCGTTGAAGTCTCCCAGCAGAACTATGGAGTCCCCTACTGGAGCCCCATGCAGGACTCCATTCAGGGTTTCCAAGAAGGCTGAATACTCCGAACTGCTGCTTGGTGCATATGCACAGACAACAGTCAGTTTTCCCCCCCTGGCCCCTTGCCAGACTAATGTATATAAAAAAAAAAATGTAAGTGTAAAAAACAAAGTGTTTGATGACTGATTTGGAGGTTGATTACCATGGCAACGGTCAAAGCTTCGAAGCATTTTGGTCAGCCCTACAGTCAAAGCACAGTTTGTCATTTCTTGAATGACCCTTTAGTTAGAGTTCTTGACTGACACAACTTTTAGAAAGAAAAGCACATATTTACCTTTTAAAAGTGCGTTTCTAGCCACTATTAAGTCATTTGTATTATTCATATTATGAAAATATTATTATTTATCGTTCAAAAGCCCTTTCCTAAAAGTCCTCAAATGAAAAAGTCATCAATGGTCAACCAGTGGTGGAATAAGTAGGCTTCTCAGATCCTTTAATCAAAAGTAGTAATGCCACACTTTACAATTAAAATTCCTGCATTGAAAATGTCACCTAAGTAAAAATACATAAGTATTATTGGCAAAATGTACTTGCAGCACCTTCACCACTGGTCTCAACAGACATTTGCTTTAAAGATGATCTCTGAACTAATGAATATCACATCTGCGTCAACAGGTCTGAGCCCATTCTGCACATTCAGTCCAGCCCCCTCAGCAGTAGACATAACATAATGTAATACTGTCTGTGCATAGCGGCACACAGCTCTCAGACCACAATTCAGGTTTCACTGGGGGGAGATGGTTATCTCTATCAAAGCTGTGTGTGTGTGTTTTTTTAAAAAAAAGAAGAAAGTAACACCTGTTGGCAGTGAGACTGAGAGACTGAAAGTAAGATTTCTCTGTCAGACTAACTAATGGGTTTATCTGTTGAATCTGGGTGCATTCGTGATCTGTAGTCCATTATATACAGTAACTTTCACTATCATACACATGCAAGTCAAAGCAGAACATATACAGAGATATATGAAATTTTGTCATAGCCTCAACTTACAGTGGAGACAGATGTCAGTTAATAAATAGGAAGGCCCTGGATTCCACATATACCCCTGAAATAAAGATAAACATCTAATATTTCTGCCCGATTTACAAGATCATACGACCAGTATGGCTGAACATTTCATACTTAAATGTCCTATTTACATTTGTCAATATTTCAAGAGGATTTTTTTTTCTGTTTGGATAGCTGTTGGACAGCTGTTGCAGTTATTAAGCTTGGCAATAACTTTATCACAGACACCAGAGGCTGAGATTCTGCAGAC
The DNA here is from genome assembly GCF_043250625.1 of Sebastes fasciatus. Taxonomy (NCBI): domain Eukaryota; kingdom Metazoa; phylum Chordata; class Actinopteri; order Perciformes; family Sebastidae; genus Sebastes; species Sebastes fasciatus. The sequence goes on along the minus strand of NC_133797.1, from coordinate 21,769,534 downwards.
GGTCCAACAATTTGATCATGAAGTTATTTCTCTGGTGTTTTGGCACCAAGCTAGAAAATACTAACTTTTGGGTATTTTGACATATCTACCATACAGTGTAGAGAACATTTAGCTGCAGCTGTAGTAAAAAAAATATTATACAGGGTTGGAAATTAACTTTTTTGTCTTAACTTTACCTACCTGAGCCTCAAAATTGAGCTTAATTTCAATTTATTTCAAAAAACCCAAATGTCTGATTTGGGTTACAGTTAGTCAGGAATATTTTGCCTGCATGTTGTTGTGATTGTCAGTAGATCGACGAGACGTGTCATGCTGGAGTGGAAAAAAACAGTGTGTGCAGACTAAATGCTTGCTTGGTGTAACACTGGGAGGTGCAGGTAAACAAACCAGATCTTTTTATGACACCACACATGTCACATGTGTACATACGGTAACACATCTTCTTTACCACAGGTCAGCAGTAACATGAACTCAAGGCAGTATAGGATTTTTGTAATACCACTAATAGCTGTGTGCATTGTGTGGACATACTATAGAAGAGGTGCGTCATGGCCAGTGGCCTTGCCTTCGTCTCTTTAGAAGCTTTTAACCTTTGAGCTGAGAGGTCAGAGGTTACACGGTTCATTTAGACCGCAATTAAAGCTTAGATGCAACTCTGAAGACCAGAAAAGAAATACGTCTGTGGTTCAGCCAGCAGGAAGGTTCACACCGTTCACTACGTCTTGTATTAACATGTAACCAGTCTGTGGTTCAAGCTGAAAGGTTAAAACTGACATAAGAGCGTATCTCAAATGCATCTCGACTGACCACTTGTGACCATTTTTCATTTCCTCTTTCCCATTTGTTTTTAACCGTGAGAAACTGTGACCCTGCTGCTAAACAGACTAAATGCATGTTTGTTCTCAGAGGTATGATTAGAGACGAGGACTCCTGTGACCAGTTACTGCACCACAAAAATCATGTCCCAAGTTGTGTGACAGACAATTTAACTGTGTTCCACTGTGTTTGGGAGAATTGTTGGTCTATACCAGGGATAGCCGACTTGGTTGCCCGCAGGGAGCCAATGAGTCACCTGCAGGGCACGTTCTAAAAATAGCATGAGTCACCGGTAGAGTTCGGTCTAGAGCTGCACATTTGCCATTTTTTTCTGGTTGGCAAAAGTTGAACAATGTTCAGTTTGGGGCAAAACGCTGCGTTTGCCACTATCTTTTTTCACCCAGCCGTCCAATCACAGTGGAGGAGGGGCGGGAGATATACCACAAAGACCAACGGTCACATCCTACATGGAGCCCATGAGTGCTGAACAACAACAACACGATGTTTCTTCGCGGTCTCTCCTCTCTTTTTGCAAAAATATCTAATAGTGATTATTTTGACTGATATTACATTTGCGATATCATTTGCGATATTAGACGGAACGATAATATTAATTTTTTTGCATTATTCTCATTTTCATTGTAAAACATAAATGATTATGGTGTGATTTTTGCAGAGATCTGTACTAAACAAATGTTGATGTTTTCTTATAGGATATGACTATATATCTAACTACTATCTATCTATCTATCTATCTATGATGTGTGGACCATGCAGAAAATCTCTGCAGCACCACCATATTTCATTTAAAATGGTATTTTGACAAACATTTCGCTTTAACAAATATTGCGCCTCCATATTACGATTTCGATAAAATTTCGATTCATTGTGCAGCCCTAGCTCCAGCCTTCCCTTCATACACAGCTAGTACTCTACCCTGTGCTGACATTTTTATTTCCACGGATATTCCGTATCATAGCAACCAGACACAACCAAAGCTCTCGGCTGAAAAAAGCTGTGCCTCCAAAAGCGCTCTCTCAGCTGGGCGCTTTCAGAAGAGCACCTGTCGTTTTCAGCTGGGAAAAATGTGACAAATGTGATATTGTATGACTTTCAAATGTTTCTGTTAAAAACAGATTAATTGTTGAGATTAACAGAAAAATCATTACATTTGCGTATATATATAACATGAAAATTAAATGATTAGGGCTGACCTGAATGCCTCGTAGCTTCGACCATTTCCATGGTAATCAACCTTCAAATCAGTATTTGAATGTTTCGTTGTATTTTTTTTTATACAAGTATGTCATAATATAGTACAAATCCCCAAAATAGCCCATTAAATAAGGAATAATCCCACAACATTATTCATTATTCATAGTCAACATTCATTATTATTAGTTATTCTCAGACTGATATCGCTGTTTGTTGTGGATAGAGGTGCGTTTGTGTACAGTAGTACGGCAGCAGCACTGTCCTGGGCATGAAACGGGGGAGATGGAGACTGACAGACAGAAGAGCATGTCAGCCTGCTGCGCCGCAAAGCTTCGAAACCCAAAAAATGGTTTTCGGTACAGCTCTGGTGAGGAATCATTAACAGTAATAAGTGAACATAGACAGACAGTCTCCTAATAGGCCTATATATAGCCTATAAATATTCAATATTTAAAGGTAAACCAAGCAAATTTAAATTATTCGGGAAGATTATATCAAACAAGTAGCCCTCCATATTACGCTCTACCCTTCAAGTGGCTCTCAAACATTTTTGTGGCCCCTGTTATATACATACACTATAAAGTTGACTGTGCAATGCAGAACGGGAAGCATTTGCATTCATGTGGTGATACTACATAATATGAATGTGGTCACATGAATTTAGCTAAACCTTTAATGCATCTTATTTAGAGCTGCCTGAACATCCGAGATAACGTTCAGTGAAATGTGTGAGGAGGGAATTTGAGGGTGTATGTAAGTATGTTTTTTCCACATCCTGCTCGTTTATTTTTAGCACTGTGAGTAGGTGATTTTGACAGCTGGCCAATTCTATTGCAGCACTGGTTATTGGAGGTTTTTCCTCACATCAGTTTCATTAATGTACCTACAGTACACGAATGTCTGTGTTGGATGAATGATTCGCTGAATTCTTGGTAAAAAAGAAAGAGAAATGTTAATGTCTGCCAACTGTACCAGGGTCTTATTTTTATCACTCCTATATTTGACAGTTTGTGGGAGGCTGCACAGAAATAGTCCAGCTCCTACTGCACCATTCTGTGTTCATTATTGGGTGTGAAACCACTTATTCATGGTCGTTTGAGTCAAACAGAAACTCCTCAAGTTGTTTGTTTCTTGGACGTTGCCCAACAGTTTCCTCCGTCTCTCTTCTTAATAAGAGATACTCACTGGATGCAAAAATGCACCATCTGCCTCAATGAGCCACCTGATGTTGGAATCCAGTCTGCATCTTTTTCTTTTAGAGCAAAAAACACTCAAAGCTTCCAGCTACAGTCGCTAACTACAAGCTTACTGCCAGATGATTCTATCAATTGTCAAAACCTCACACAAAATACACGTTACATAACACATGCAAGATTTTAAATCCAGTGGCAACAATTGATTCAACCATGTTAGATATGCACAAGACAAATCAGCACATCAACAAATTTATTTTTTTGTACTTTGCCCAAATTGGCTTTGTACTCGAGGTGCTGCTTAGCTACATCACCAATGTCATGGCTCACTCAGTTACCAGTAAAATGGAAGCTTTTGTGCAATGTAATGCAATCCAACTTTGTGAATATTGTAACAAAATGTTGAATATAATTTAATCTTATACACAAAGACTGTATATAAGAGGTGGACATAGTCTCAGTGACGTCAGCCATTGGCTTGTGGACTGCCAATTTGAAGCCTCTAAATCGGCATTTTGGCCGTCGCCAAGTTGTTTTTTTGCAACAAGAAGTGACATGGGAGGGTGAAGCTAAATACAACCGAACGCTGAATAAAAACATTTTAGGTGCTCAAAAATGTCACAAATACCATTCATGAACTGAAAACACACTGTGAAAGGGTTAAAGTTGTAAGGCGAAACACGGAAAACTCCCAGACCGACAGCGCTGTGATAGTGACCTGTCAATCGCAAGGTAACCACGCCCTAAAGCATACCCTGCTTTATGCTCTATTTGACTCTAAATGGGTCCATAAGTTACTAAATGAACATCATGCTGTATTGAAGAAGACTTGAAACTAGAGATTGAGAATGCAAGTTTAAGGCACTTCCTTATTGCCTTCACTTCTCAGACCCAGTGGTTGCCCACTGCTTATATAATTTCATACCACACCAACAGCTCATAAATGATCGTAGAGTTTAATCACTACCACTCTGATACATTTAAAGAGGGAGTTTATGATACTGGAGGGGGGCTAGATTTCTCTGGTCAGTGATCGCAGGTCACTTGATTGATGCTAAAGCTTAAAATGGACTTTTTGAAAAAACAGTCATGTTGCATCTGTACTCACTCATCTCCTCTACGACCTCTGGGTCACATTCTCTGTACTTCTCCAGCTCGGCCTGCAGCTGAGTTCGCTCCTCTCTCAGAGCCTGCAGCTCCTTCAGCAGAGAGCTCCTCTCCTTCTACACACAGACAGAGATGTATTTTATAAGTGTTATTAACATAAACATGTATTTTTATCACTTTATGTTAAAAAATGTGATGTATTTTATAAGTGTTATTTACATGAATTTTTATCACTTCATATTATAAAAATAGATATATTTTTCCATACAAGGTGTGGAAGCATATGAAAATATTCTTACTGTATCTTGACGTCCAACTTTTTCTTTTTCAACCGCTTTCTGTACAGACACTTGCCGCTGCTTTGATTCAGAAATCTTTAAAGTAAAAGAGTGTTACATTAGTCACAACACCAAACTGCTACCAAGGAAAAATAAGTGGACAATAGAGATTCTCCTGTATTCTGCCATAAAATTAATACTATATTTGAACATAAAAGTGGTGAAACAGTTACTGAGGTTAAACCAATAACCTCCTGAACTCTTGAGCACATCTTCTACCAGAGAGCAGAGGCTAAGCTGCCCTTTGTAGCTTTTAACTGCGATATATACATGATTAAAATCTTACTTGCTCATGACTGCTCAGGGTTCAACATTAATGTTTTTTTCACTTTCCGGCCAGGCATTGTTTTATTTATTAGCGGTTATCAAATAAACACAAAGACCAAAGCTGAGCTCATAAACTTTGTCTTTACCCGCAACCATTTTGTCACGAGTGCCCGATCCGTACTGCTTGTGTGCAACTCTCAACAGAGATGAGAAGCTGCTTCCACCATCAGCTCCAGAAATAAAGATGCATTTAATAGCTTTAGTTGCTAGATTTATTAGCCCGATGTGGCATTTTACTTGACCCGGCAAGAGGGCAATCCTTATGGTGGAGCCCTGACTGCTCACCAGTGCATTAGAGGCTAATGGTTTATTGACAGTAATAGCTAATTATAGTACTGTAAATTGCACTGTTAAAGTACTTTGTACTATTAGTAATTATACTATAATTATTTTGGCAGAAAGAAAGGAAGCTGTGTTGTAATTTGTTTGTAAATTACACTTTAACTTTTTCATATGTACTTTACAGAGCCAACAGTCATAATATTAAGCACACAAATTTACATTTCTGTGTTAACAGATAATATAATTTTAACCGTCACATACCAGATTACGAGTCTACAGTTAATCTAATGATCATCTGCTGTGGCATGTCATCCATGCCTGTACATTGTAATGCTTATGGTATAATCACATGTCATTGTTTGGTGACAGATTGTTGCTCTACATCATTTAACTTCTGTCCTAGAAATCTGGTGGCCATCATTCTCTGAGGAGTCCCCACCCCTCTCACCATCTGTCTGCCATGCAACAGGAGAGGGAAGTGGGACGCATCACACACCGAGAAGACGAGCAGTGTCACTTTCTGTGACAACAAATCTCTCACAACATGGGAGATTCTCAGTTTTAAATTATATAAATAAGAAACATCATTTTGTTTTTGTATTTGGGAGTTTCTCTGCTTATTTTGAATATAAAAACTGTGAAAATAAAATGAAACTAAAAAACACACTAATTGAAAAAAATCCATCTATAATTAAACCACTACCACTTCCCTTTTTTCACTTTCAATTACCAGAAGCACTTTCTGGGCTGTGCTTATCATATGCTGACCTCATTTACTGTAAACTACAGTGAGCAGTGTCTTCTTAAAACAGAACAAACAACCTTTGGTGTTCAAACCCATCTACTACTTTCATAAAATATAGGTGTTTTAATGGGAAAAAATCCATTATCAGCTCTGGAGAGATGATGTATAGAACAAGATGTTCTGTGTTCATTGTGTTTTAGTAACATCTGCAGCTTTTTGAGATATGAGGTCGTTGTTTTTAGTGTGTTCTCACCTGGCTTTGCAGCTCCTCTAGTTTGCGCTTGCGAGCGTGCAGGGCCTTGCTGGGAAAGGCCCAGTAGTAGTTGGATGTACCCACTCTTTCACAGTCCACCATGTTGTCGTCCACCAGGCTCTGCAGTACGTCCTTCACTGACATGGGAGCTGAAAGCAGCAGAGAGGGGAGAGCACACCGCAGTCATTCATTTTCTATCATTACACTGCCTTCCCCCTTCCCAGCACTTGATGCTATTTGTGGATTATTGATTTGATTTGTGGGCGACTGATTTACAGTAGAGGCATGACTGTTATAGCTTGGAAGGCGATACACAGTAAATGTATCTGATGTTGGGTATAATATAATAATAGCATTCTACTGAGGATGTAAAAAATACAGGTCTCCTTTATACTGTTGGTGAGGCTTACCACTCAAATGTTCACACATCTTAACCCACACATCTGCAGCCTATCCGGCCGTTTTATGCTTATCTGAGAGAACATTGCATGAGAGGATGTAGCAGAGCAGGAGCTCCATCTTGAACAGTGTCAGCGGTGAAATATGATACTCCCACACATTTGCTCAGTCGGTCCACTGTGAAACTGAAAGAGCCTATCTGCTATGTTAAGAGCTGAGCTGTGCAGAGTCCTGAGAGGATGTTGAACAGAAGCAAAAATAAAAACGAGGATCGAAAATGAAAAAAAGACTCTGGATGGATCGACCAAACTCTGTATGTGCACGACTACAGAGCTTGTTTTGTTGCTGTTCATGTGATTCAAATAGCTTTTTGAACCCTTTTCAACTCCTGTATTTTAATGGTTACCAGTATGTTATTACCACTCTTTTTTTCAATTTAGCTGAGATCACTCCCTTGGCCCCTTTTCTCACATGTTCTCCCCTTCTACAGGAAAATGTGCCCATTACGCAGATCTCTTGTCGCCCCCTCCCCCCATCATTCAGCAACTACATCATGCCCAAGTAAGGGGGACAAAAACATGTGCTTTTAATCACAGCAACACGATCCAGTTTCTCCAGATTAATGTTATGTCCACTTTAAAACAAAAATCCCTCCTCAGTTCACCCAAACATACACAACATAGCTTTGTTCCTCTGCAGCACTTCAAAATCCAAGTTTTATAAATGTTCCCTCGATGCACATAATGTCAGGCTTTGTGTTGACATTGAGGGAATGTGCTTAATTTAAACCCCAAAGCTTTCAACAGTTCTCTGCACTATGTGATTGCTGCCCTTGATAGGTCTGGTTCTGCTTATACAGACTAAATACAGTTAAGATGGCAACAGCTAGTCCTGGTTGCCATGGTCGTCATGTTGCAAGCATGTCACCACAATGTTTTCAGGAATGCAGTGCCCGTTGACACTGACTGTATGCTCTTTGGAAATAAAGCTGGATTTTTACTTAAAAGACCAAGGCTGCATCCGAAATCGCATACTGTGCACTACATACCCAATAGGTGTACTATGGTTCAACATACTTTTGTGTGAATAAACAGCAGTATGTATCTTTTCTGACGCACTGAGCGATAATTTACGTCGTCACTTCATGAGATCCTCCTTGCCGGTTGGAGACGTGTCACCATGGTAACCCGTGCAACCTCATGTGACCAAAACGTCAAAAACAGAAAGTCTGAACTAATTTAAAATATATATTACGCCAAGCAAAGTGAAATCTTATTCTTACACTTAAATTGAAGAGTTGCTGATGTTACAGAGGTGTCCGTCAACGTCTGTTATGAACGTTGTCGTCACTACCGCATTGCACTGTGGAATATTTATGCCACCGTAGTGTCCAGCGTTTGCGTACTGTAATATTACACCAGAAAGAGTATGCAATTCAAGTAGTGTTGGTTTCATTCTAAGGTTTTGGACATACCGTTTTAGCGTATTAAATACCATGTGAGTATCGAATTTTGGATGCAACCCATTGCTGGAATTCATACATGTTTAATTCCATTCATTACTCTTTAACCACACTACAGTTCTATTCATATATATATTTTTTTATATCAAACCATACTTTTTATATCTTTGAATGCTCACCTGTTGAGGTATGTGATATATGTATTTTCTTTCATGACTACATATTTTGCCAGAGTCATACATTCTGAGTTGTCTTAAGTTGTGGTTGGCAGTTCAGAGTGTAAAAGTGCAGACTTCTCAGATGAAAGTGCATGTTCAACTAAAATGTAATGCAAATAGCTCTATTCACTGCTGATTACCACTCACATATCTGCAGATTGACTGGAAATATGAGGTCAGTATGGTCAAACAGTATGGTCTATGAAAATATGAGAATAATCAGTTCATAATAATTAAATGTTAGTGCATGATGCTTTCCTGTTCAGACTCAGACTCCCACATTCACCATATTTTGTTAAGCAGGCAGCCAACCAGCTGGACACAAATGAACAGACCATTTAAAATTCAGTGTTAATGACGTTTCTCTTGTAAAACTGTTGATCAACATTACTCACTTATGCCTTTTGACTTGGGGGCGATCTTCTCAATGTCTTTCAGCTGAAACACATCTTTCTACAAAGAGAATGAGAGAACATTTTCAAGGAAACACATTTGTTTTTATCACAGTATCATACACAAGGGACCTACAGTATTTAACACATATCAAAGTCGGTGTCGTTATCTAAGCTTCTGGCTGCACTTTATTTGGGCTTTCTGGAAATTAATAAAACTGATATATTTATGGATTTATATGTTTCATTGTTTTAAAAGATACAGTATGATGATGACTTTGCCAATCCAGGTATTTTTATTCATGGATTATTTTAGGCAGCCTAAAAATAATTAATTTACTCTACTTTTATTTGCCTGATGTTATCTAATTGTATGTTTAAAATGCTCTCTTGTAAAGCACTTTTAAACAATGTTTTATGACTAGTGTATATATATATATACATATATATTATTAACTAATCACAATTACTTCATTTGCAAGAACTTAAACTGTATCTTTTTATTTAACATCGTCTAATCTGACTTTGTTGGGCCAGTTTAGTTATGAAAAGTACTTATGTGGCTGTTGTGTGTGCAGATGATGTGTATGTGTATAAAAGAGAGACAAAACCACATGACCCAGTGTTGCATTTATTCTAAGAACAAACTTTGTGTATCTGTTGCAGGTTTTTAAAATTAGAACACAAAACTTCCTCAATGTCACTAGAGTATCAAGTCATTACACGTCCATTTATGCTTTAGTAGCAGTTTGCATGTAGCATGTTGGCTTTTGTCTCCTTTACAAACAGTGGGCAGCCTAAATCAATACTAGTGACATTAAAACAATACTCAAATTGTGTGAAAGAAAATAAAACACATCATACTACTGACAAGTATAGTGATTAGCTTTTAAATCCATGCAGTCACAGTGTAATCGAGACAGCACAAAGGGGATATGTATGGAGGCCTCATATTATATTGACATGATTCTTACTCTAAACCTGCAGTGGGAAAACTCACCGATTCAAAGAAAATCTCCATCATGCGAGTTCTCTTTTCCTCCAAACTTAATCCTTTCTTCTTTGACTGAAACAGACAGTTATAATATAACATAAGGTCTGGATCATTTCAGTAACAGACAGCAACTAATACGCCACTATATTACACTGCAATAGAATAATATGCAAGTTGCAAACACTGGTTGATTGCTTGAATAATTGCATTTCTGTGTGAAGATTTCCTAGTATTAATCATGCAATAAGGAACAAAACATGAACATGTAACAATACCCATCTAGCATTTGCAGAACTTTAAAATATGCATATTTGCATATTTACACTTGCGATCTGTCCGGCTCCCTTGTAGGTCTGACCAAGTACCACCCCCCACCCCCATTTCTGCCCACCCACACACACCATGCGCACACACACACACACAGTTATAATTATATATGACCTTCGAATTAACTTAAAACATTTTTTCTTTATTATTGTTATTATTTACTTATTTATTTATTTATCTCACTTATTATTGTAAGTGTTGGTATTATTATTGGTATTGATATTATTATCACAACCTCATCATCATCTTTATTATTATTCACATTATTAATATATATGTGTATGTGTATATACTGTATTATATATATATTTTACTCATTTATTTTCTTATTGTTTTGTCTTTGTTCTACACAGAAAAGGAATGATATCTGTATGTGTGTGTGTAGATATGTGTGCATGTGTACAGTATATGTGTTTAAGAGTAGATATATGTTATATGACCATTTAGCCTCATTCAATGCCAAACACACACCCATTATCCACATCACACACACACACACACACTTCAACCTGCTTTTATCCCCTTGTGTTGTTTTTTGTACTTTGTTATTTGTCTTTCTCTGTATAATATATTTTAGTCTTTTTTTATATATGTCCCTGCACATGTCTTCACTTGTTTTGTAATCACTTTATAACACAATAATAAAAAAATGCATATCTAATAGAGGTTATCACTGCTGACTGTGGGGCTCTTTATTGCATTATCTACTGTATACATCTGCATCTACATCAGTGTTGTTGTAATACAACTTCCGACCACCAGAGGCAGCACTGAGCAACACTTCACTAGAAGACGAAGAAGAAAATATAAACGACTTGCTAATCTTTTACATAGGTTGCTGCAGACTAAAGGAAACTATTCAAACTCCATTTGATTATGTCATGTTTTTATTATTTTACACCTGCCTGATACTATCTATTGGTGACGTCACTGCCGGTTGCTAGGTAAAGCTGTTGCTACCGTTAGCTAGGAGCTAGTTTGGTGATGCTACTGAGAGCACTATCACATCAACTGCAGGTAAAGGTGAGCGTCTACTCACCATATTATGACGTTGGCTGTACCAGCAACGTCCACTGACATTAATGTTGTGCGTTATAAGATGTAATATAGCGATGTTGTTGTGTTTTTAATCCAAATAAGACAGATATAAACCGTTCAGCCAGTACTGAATTTCCCGCGGAAGGCTGTCACGTGACGTCACGGGACTTCTGCTGCCTTCTTGAGTCCTCGTAAATTCCAAATGCCCAGGTCGCTGATTATTATGGGGATGTAAGTTTAATAACAAACTGTTGATGGTGATTGTGCTACGTTTATTCATTTTAAAAAGCTACTAGGCATGTAGATTATTTATGCTGCAAGGTCACATGTCTGCCGCAGAAAAACGGTTACGTTTTACCACCGTTTTAGTGTGTTTTTCGCTTCCGTCGTGATTATTTCCGACTGTAAATGAAAGCAGCATTACTTCATTGTGGTTTGACTTCATGACCTCATGATTACCTGACGCCCTCTGCTGTCTAATAACATGCATTGCTCAGATAGGGACAGGACTGCATAATAAAAGGTCTTTATTGTCATTAAAGTTCTGTAGGTCTGCTGTTTTACTGGGAGACAACGACATGATTTACAATGTGCTGTGCAGACTAATTATATGATGCTGTGCAATAATTATATAATTATCTGATGGACACTTTGTGCAATAATGTGGCAAAACTGTCATCTCATCAATATACATATTGTATTTTTATATTTTATATTATTTTATCTTTTTTATATTTATATTGCACTCTTTTTTATTGTATTATCTTTTATATTTTTAATATTTATATTGCACTCTTGTTATTGTATTATCTTTTCATTAGCACCTATGGGATTGTCACAATGTTATTTGGTTGTACTACACAATGACAATAAAAGGGCTTTAATCTTGAATCTTGACTTGCAGTTTTTTTTGTTATCTCCAATCATATTGAAAACACATATTGAAAACTCTGCAAGAAGAAGCATGAACATGCAAAATACACTTCTGATATGATTAGTGTCAGTCCTCAAAGGGATAGATGCTATCTTAATAAATAAAAAAACCTGTATATCATAATAACACAGGTTTTTCAGCAGTTATGCAAGCTAATAATGAATGCACCTTATTACAACATACAGTACAGTAAGTACTCCACAAAATCATTTACAAACACAATATTCTTTCCTATGGGCACTTTAATTCCATTTGGCATTACAAATATAAACAAGACAATGGAAAACAAATAATTTAACAGGATTGTGTAGAAAATGGATGAACAAATCCAGGATAACAAGTACTGAAAACTGTGTGCTTGAGGACAAACACATTTTGACTTTCTAATAGTAGCACAGTGCTTTTTATTTTATTTTTTTTAATTTTTTTTACAACACAAACCTCAGCTGTTGAACTACATATTGCATCTTTTTCTTTGAGAATGGACGAATTGTTTTTACTAAAAATACAACCTGTTAGTAGTTCTACAGATTTGTTGAAAGACATAAGAGCACATGGAAAGGAGTGAAGGCTGATTAAACCTGCATTGCAACATGAACAAACCTTTTCACTGAGGACTGACTTCATTTTCACCATTTTTGCTGTTTACTTAAATTTGAGATGTTTGCACATGATTGCATTTGTAAGTCAAGTGGCTTTTGTTTGGTACCTTAATTGATCACAACACAAACACACTGCTGTATGTGTTTTTGTAAAAAACAACAATTAAGCATAAGTTATCAGCATACTTTAATAACCACATGTGTTGATTTTAAGTGATGACTATTCATTTTCACATCGAGATAGAACTATTGTAATTGAAACAGTGCTTCCTTTCAAAGTTTCTTTTGGTGATTTTGTTAAGTATCAGCTTGAAACATATTTATATATTGTGCACAGTAGCTTTTCTGGTGTTTATTAGTAAAAACAGCATGCAAAGAGATGCCTAGTCATGCTCTAATATACCCTGCTACCTACCGGAGGTGGAATAGTTTTCTTTCATAGTGAACAGGCAAAATGTGAGGACTCTTAAGAGCATTTATCAGGAAGCTGCAGTCACTGGAACTATAAACATAATTAATTTTCAGGTGACTAAGACTACGTCTTTACTTTAATTTCAATCTCACGTAACACAGTGTCCAACCAGTATTTTTAGGAAAAAGTGCAATCGCTTTATTATTTTCAGTTGTTCTGCCATATCACAGCAAATGTAAAAGGTCTAACATAAGAACAATACTAAAGTTTTATTTTTCAAATCAGTGTAATTAAGATGGAATGTGAACAAGGTTATGAATGACGCCTCAAAGCACCAATCAGTCTGTGAATGTCATCGATCCTCTCACTTCATTCAAACCACAAATAATTCTCTCTGTCGTTTCGTCAGCGTTGGAGGTCAAACAGGATGTCACGGTCAAACAGACGGCACAACGACAGCATGATTCAAGGATGACTGGGTGAGTGCAAATCTGCCGGTCGCTCCATAACAATGAGTGTGTGTGTATATACACTGTACAGGTTGTGCGCTGAGATAGAGAAGGGCTACTGCAAGTAGCGGTAGACTTTGAAGCAGTGGTTGCCAGAATCTGCAACCACAACGTGTCCGTCAGAGGTGAGAGCGAGTCCCTGCGGGCCGTACAGCGGGTCTGCTGACGTGTTGATGTAGGACAGGAACGAACCGCTGCCATCAAACACCTGACAGAGAGAGAAAGAGAAATATAAAGTCAGTGTTCCTTTATATCTGCATTTGGAATAACACCAGAAAATTGTCTCACGCATTTTGTAAATAATATTTATTGTTATTATATATCTTGTTCTAATTGTTTGTCATCACTATTAACTAACTTGGCATGTACAATGAAATCATTAAATCATTATTATAGTGGCGAATGCAATGCAATGTTAACACCAACTACACACTTGTTGTTAAATTGAATAGAATATACTAAAAGTTGCATTTGTTAATTTGTCATTATCTGTTGATGAAAAGGTACGTTTTCTTTAGATCAGTTTGGTATATTGCCACTTCAAATAGTTACACTGCTTTGGAAGGAAGTTATGGAAGGAATATGTTCGCTTGTTGTGCTGACCTGTATCCTGCTGTTGCCCCAGTCTGCTACTATGATGTTTCCATTGACATCCACTGCCACTCCTGTGGGAGCGTTGAACTGACCGTTTCCCTCGCCGTTGGAACCAAACTTCAGCAGGAATTCTCCTTCTGTGTTGAACACCTACATTTGGGTTTTTAGCATGGAGACAATAATCTAAAATTACTTAGAAAAAACAAACAGTGATGCCAACACATTAAACTAAATAGTTATACAGCAACTAAAGAAAAGCATTAATACATATCTTCATCAGATACTTGGCAGGGAAAAACAATACATTTACAATAGAAGAAAAAAAATAAAAATGGAAAAACGTCTGAAAAGTTTCTTATACAAAGCACCATTTCTAGTGCTAAAATATGAACTACTACATCATCATTTATTTTATAGCACTAGACTTTGTATACTTGTTGTACACTTCCACTGCTCTGATATTGCACCTACCTTGACTGAGTGGTTGTGGAAATCTGTCACAATGATTTCATTGTTGTTGTTGACAGCAGCAAAGTGAGGCCCTTAAAAAAAACAGACAGCAAAGTGTCAGAAATGTTTGTCAAAATCAAACAGCGGTAGTTCAGTTTAGAAAACAACCTCATGACGGATGTTTTTTAGAGGACATGCTAATTAATAAGTAGCCAATTGAATTTAATGACAAAAGAAGATTGTTCAAACTTATTTATACCATGATCAGTGGTGCTACATGCTGTTTTAAGCACAGTTGAGTTATTAGTATATAAATGACCATTTAAGACTATCATGTATTTTTAACTGATATCAGTCTTGTCTATTTATTAAAAAAAAAAACCTCAGAAGTGAAAGTATAATGGGATCTTTATGGTTCCTGGTTCGGCATTCGTCTTCATTCCACATGCAGCTGGCTGGAGAAAGACTGTAGGAGGGGGGGCAGTGCACGTATTACCATTGAGT
Source organism: Sebastes fasciatus (assembly GCF_043250625.1). Classification (NCBI taxonomy): domain Eukaryota; kingdom Metazoa; phylum Chordata; class Actinopteri; order Perciformes; family Sebastidae; genus Sebastes; species Sebastes fasciatus. Next base: position 21,754,423 of record NC_133797.1, on the reverse strand, counting down.
GTACCTGCAAACTGCCTGTCGCCGTTTCCACGGTTACCGAACTTGGTGACCAGCTTGCCGTTGAGCTGGAAGATGAAGACGCAGCAGGCCTTGTTGTCGACCACGATGATGTGGCCGTTCCTGTCCACCGACACGCCTTTAGGGCCCATCAGCTTCCCCGAGCCAATCTTGTTCTGGAGAAGTTGACAGATTTACACATTTTTAAAATCACAGAGTTCATGATTGAGAACTTCAGGGAATAAATGTATTTTAACCCCAGATTATTTTACATGTAGTTAAATCTCTTTTAAAAACAAACTTTTTTAGAATCGTTTTCACTTACCGGTTTTTCTTTTGCTTTTACTCTATTGTTGTTACTGTGTTTTAGTAATTCATACCTCGCTTGTCATTTTTACTGTATCAACTCTATTTTTATTTATTACTATCTGTTGATTTCTCTGACTTTTTATGTCTTTGTAAAGCACTTTGTAACTTGCTTTTGGAAAGTGCTATATAAATAAAATTATTATTATTATTTAGTGTGAGTATTAGTCACATTATTTTCTAAAAACCCAAAACATACAGAGTTAAATGAAAACATCCCACGAATACACGCACACACGCACACACTACAGATAAACAGTGGTTGAGAGAAGGGCTGCATTCAGTGAAGAAACCACAGATTGGTGTTTTACATTTTGCTATTACAGCCCTGCTGCAGGAAAATCTATCAAGCGATTCAAAGCGATTCTTTAGTAGTTCAGCGTGAACATTTCTGAAATAGACGAGAAGAGGGAAGTGAAAATCTGCGTGTGTCCCTCCAGAAATTGGCAAAGGAGGTGTGAAAATTGCAAATGACTCACAGATGTAAATCAGGATGCGGCATGTACAGTAATGCACCTGTTGTATGCCATAAAAAAGTGTCAAAAAATGTCGTTGTATAGGCAGTTTCATTGGATACCATGCTATGACTTTTTTATTACTTACTATGGAAACTGCTTATAGTGACCCTTATATGGATCTAAAAGCTTGGGACAAAATCATTCATATACAAATGCTGTTCAAATAATTTGCGTATATTAATCAAGTAGTTTACTGCTTACAGTGTTCATTTGGGGTCTTTATATACAGGACAAAATGTGGAAAGAAATTATATATTTAGTATCTTATTTTTATATTGGGCATTGATACCCTACAGTTTATTTTCAGGCCTGTTAAAAATGTAGAAATGAACTGAAACCACCTCCAAGCTGTGGCTTAGTAGCCTATTTACACAACTGTAAACGGCACAATTCTGTTTTAGGTTGTTGCCTAATTATAATTTGAACTAAAGTAAGCTATATTTTATATACAGTGCTGTACTGTATTATAGTGTATTTTAATTATACACAGTACAGTATTTTTTAAAGTTGTACAGTAACTTTAAAAACATTTGAAACAGCTGTACTGTATTTTTAAACGATCAATAAAATTCTGTAAATAGTGACACTGTCCGTTTCATTACTACATATTCATATAATAAATATAAAAATGTCAATTAGATGGTAATCTGAATGACAAATAATAAAAAATTAAAAAAAGGTTATAATCATCATCTGCTTATAGTAATCGATTTGACCCGGACAGACAAGATCACTAGAGGTTTCCACTGTATTACTATTTTTATGACATACTATACTATGACATTTAAATGTCATGTTCAAAGTCCATCAGTGTAAAAGGTAGAGGAGGTGTTGAAGGGACAATATAACATTTAATACCAGCATTTAAGGCAGCAACCTCTGGTAACATCCCGGCTATTGTACCTTTGGTAAAACACCAAAGGTATGAGGGGTGCACAGTGACTTTGCTCTTATGTCAGAGTATCAAATAAAGATGAGACATTAAATCCTGACTTACCTTAAACTTGCCTTCACTCGAAAAGATGCTGACCCACTTGTTGTCGTAGTCTGCAATGATGATGTCACCGTTCGGGTGGATGGCCACTCCGGTCGGTCGCTGCAGTTGACCCGGAGTCCTTCCCCGAATGCCAAAACGGCTTCTGAACTGGCCGTCATTGGAAAATATCTGCATCACACAAAACATGTTAAAGATGTTAAAATAAAAAACATGATTTTGAAATGCATCTATTTGGTGTTCAGTGTTTGTAACTAACAAGGTAACTGAACAATGATACGTTATAGTTCTCCACCAATGATTTCTCCATGCTGCTCTGTCTGCAGACTGAGAGCAACAGGAAGTAGTAATCTTTACCTGGACACACTGGTTGTTGCTGTCTGCTATCAGCACCTTTCCCAGAGTAGACGCAGCCACTCCCTGCAGGTTAGTGAACTCCCCTTTGTTTCTTCCTTTAGTACCTAAAAACACATGAAATATATATTAGTAAACTTACAGTAAATAATAGCCTCAGCCTTTATATGGATTACAGACTATAGTATATTCATGAACTGATGGACCGAGCTTTTTTCTGCTGCTGCTCTCAGGCTCTGATGTAGCATCCCATCCCACATTAAGTCCTGTTCCACCATTCACAATTTTATATCAAATTTAAAGACCCACATTTTTTCACATGCTTTTAGTTCAGTCTGAGGCTGCCCCATGGCTTTTGTCAAGTCCTGTCTTCATTTATTTCTAACGTCCTCTTACTGCTTCTTAATCTGTTGTTGGTTTTTATTCTATTTCTCCTAACTTCAACTTTTATTTATTTTATTGTTTTATTGTATTACATCATGTATTATTGCCTTTTATGTGTTGTGTTTTTACTGGAAAGCACTTTGGGTCAACTCCTGTTGTTAAATGTGCTACATCAACTGACTTGACTCGGATTAAAATGTGCTAATTGACATTAATTGGTGCATAGACATAGATTTTGTTGTCTTTGCTTATATTGCCATTTAGGGGAGACTATATGTACGCATTTATTTAAATTGTTGGATATGTCCTTTGACACTATACTATACAGTATAAGCTGTTCACTCTATGGGTCATGGTCATGCAAATGACAGACATGAAAATAAAACTATTCAGTTATTTTTTCATTAGACTGAAGATGTGACTTGTTGGTTTTGAACTTAAAGTCAAGCTTATATTTAAAATGTAGTTTTCATCAAGTTACTTGCACAATGCTACAGTATGTACAGACATAATGCTCCATTTTTTAGTTGTATTAGTACTTGTACTGTGTAATTACAATAAACTGAATCTTGTCTGTTTCTGTCAAACCTACACTGGAAAGGCTATGAAAAACATTTATTACTGAAATATTGTATAGCGTAAAAATGCCACAAATTATTATTTTTATCTTTGAAAAATATTTTTTTTTACGAATGATCTGTGAAGTCTAAAAAAATAGCAGAAGATGGTGGAAAAGATTATGTCTAGAAGTTGATTATTTTGTCCGACCAAGAGTCCAAAACCCAAAGATATTACATTTTAGGAATGCAACTTATTATCATCGATTAATTTCATTGTCGATTAATCTGTCGATTATTTTCTTGATTAATCGATTAGTTGTTTGGTCTATAAAATGGTGAAAAATGGTGATCTGTGTTTCCCACAGCCCAAGACGACATCCTCAAATGTCTTGTTTCGTCCACAACTCAAAGATATTCAGTTAACTGTCATAGAGGATTAAAGAAACCTGAAAATATTCACATTTAAGAAGCTGGAATCAGAGAATTTGTACTTTTATTTCTTAAAAAATTACTCAAACCAATTAATCGATTATCAAAATAGTTGACGATTAATTTAAAAGAATCGAATCGTTGCAGCTCTATTCAATTTACAATGATATGAAACAGAGAAAGGCAGCTATCATCAAATTTGAGAAGCTAGAATCAGCATTTTTCCTTTATTAATGACTTATATGATTCATTAATTGACAAAATAGTTGTTGATTAATATTTTTGACTTATAGGGAAAACAAGATTGCTAAATTTGGCAAAAATGTTTGATTTAAGATTTTAAACACACACTACAGGGCTAGAAATTCTTAGTCGAGCAACACTCATACGATTTCGTCGACTAATCGATTAGTTGATTTAATCGACAGATCTGTAAAACTGAGTTTCTCCACACAGAATCACACAAAAGCACCACTTTAAATCTTGTTTCTAGGATATAAGTCATTCAGCATGAAATAAGCATAAAAAACGACTAATCGACTAAAGAAATCTTAGTCAACTAAAACCAAAACAACCGATTAGACGACTAATCGTCTAAGAGGGGGCAGCCCTAATGCACACACAGTATATGGGTGCATATTTGAGATTAACCACATGTAATGTGACATAAATAACATATACTTCTTACCGATTCTGAAGATGAGGTCGTCCTCGATGGGGTTCTCTTTCCTCCTCCCGGTGCTGTACATACTGGCCGGCCTCTTGATGGCCTTCTGCTTGACGTGACTGCTGCACGGAGACTTGAGCCTCTTCTTGATGCTGTCTGACGTCGCCGACACATCTATGGATTTGGTGGCCTTTATCTTAAAGGGGCTTCCTTTGATATGCTGCTCATATAAACGCAGTGATAAGTTAAAAGTCCCCTCTTTAGGAGCTGTGAACAAGAACTCATAAGTGCCATTCTTGTTGTCCAGTATGTCCCCTTCACCTCTGCTGCCATCAGGCGAGGACATTTCAGCCGTGATGACTGCGTTGCCCATCTTACACAGCTCTCCATCTTTGTCCTTAGTGGTGATGGTGATGGAAGTGGGGATGCCCACCACGCAGTGCCGTAACCCTTCACCTGTCGCCACAGTCTCAGAGGCCACGGCGTTGGTCGTTACAATAGTGCCCAGGTTGTGGATGGACTTCTTCAGTTCCTCCGTCTCCACGATGAAGTCCAGCTGGTCGTTCTCTCCGGGCTGCAGAGGAAGGTCCTGGCTGGCCAGCTCCATGAGACGCTCGCTCATCTGCTTCTTCACCAGCAGCACCTCGGCCTCGGTGCCGTGGCTCAGGGCCTGCTCCGTGAAGTTACAGCTGCTGTTGATGCCCTCCTGGCCCTGCAGCAGGGTGTCCAGCTGGGCTTGGAGCACCTAATGCACACACACATACACCACCAGGGGGCAGCAACAGGGTTAGCTTGAGGTTAGAGAGACTTTCCTTTCATATGGACAAAATAAGTGCAGTAAAAGCACAACTAAAAACAGACAGATCCAGTAGAGAACAACAGAGTTCCACTAAAAGATCAACTGTATAGAAATAAAGCATACTGCATGACATGCCACCATTAAAGAGCTCATTTGGTTAGTGGTGGAAGAAGTACTCAGATCTTTTATTTAAGTAAAAGTAAAAATACCACAGTCTCAAAATACTCCATTACAAGTAAAAGTCCTGAATTCAGAATGCTACTAAAAGTATGAAGTATTATCAGCAAAATGTACTAAAAGTATCAAAAGTAAAAGAACTGATAATGCAGAACGGCTCCTTTCAAAGTGTTATATTATTATTAGGGCTGTCAAAGTTAACGCGATAATAACGCGTTCATGCAAATTAGTTTTAACGCCACAAGTTTCTTTAACGCAATCGATCTTTCAGAGGGCTCAGTTTTAAAAGGTAGAGTGAAGATACTGCTATCATATGAAACTAGAAAACCTAAGGAATCCATTCATTGGTACCAACCATGTCATACTGGAGGATAAATAACACTCCAAAGTTACACAAAATTTTGGTGAGGAAAAACTGGCATGGCCTCTGACCTCAAGATATGTGAATGAAAATGGGTTCTAAGGGTACCCACGAGTCTCCCCTTTACCCACTTTATGAAATCACATGCAGTTTGGGGCAAGTCATAGTCAAGTAAGCACACTGACACACTGACAGCTGTTGTTGCCTGTTGGGCTTGATTTGCCATGCATCACATCATAAAAGCATATCATGTTTTTTTTACGTAAAAAGTACTAGTAGCTAAAGTTATCAAATAAATGTAGTGTAGTAAAAAGTATAATATTTCCCTCTTAAATGTAGTGGTAGTAGAAACATTAAGTAGCAGAAAATGGAATTAGTCAAGTAAAGGACCTCAAAATTGTACCTAAAAGTACAGTACTGAAGAAAATGTACTTCGTTACATTCCACCACTGCATTTGGTACATGTTGACATAAACATACCTTCTCGTCATTCTGCATATCGAAACTAACAACTATTACCACTGTACACAATGACTAACCATGAAAACAGATGACTATCTGTCAGATATGGTTACGTCATCCTGTGTTGACTTGCAGAGATTTGGCTGTGACATTACTGTTACAGTTACTGACTGGTAGTAAGTAATAGTAGGTAACAGTTTGCTTTTAAATCAATGTAACTTATTCATTGATGATCCATTAAGCGTCAGGAATAGGAATTCATGATACATACTGCACTAATTCATGCATGAAATCGTCAAGAGTCATGCATTACTCGAAAGTGTTACCATTCCAGCTAATAATAAGCTAACAAGTTATGTTTAAGTCATGAAATCTCCCTCTGCTATACTTTGAGTGTTATAAAAAGAAGTTCTTTGTTGCTAATGCACTTTAAGCATATGTTCAATGTTCCTCCTTACTGGGGCGTTCACCACGCCTTCATTATTACAGCACCAAAACAAGACTCACCCGCATCTGAGCATACCACTCCTCTTCTTCTTCAACAAGAGAGGCCATTTATCCCTGGAGTCAAATGCTTCACTCTACTATCTCTTCTCTCTCCTTACACTAAGTCACGCTCTGCAGCTCTGAAAACTAACGTACTGTCTGTACATACTGTAAGAATAGAGATCAAGCTTCAGAGGAAGAGGATAAAGTGTTTACAGAGCTGTGCGGTGTTCCCTCGCTGCACATGATGACACACCCATGGGCTGTGTGCATACGGTACACTTGCTCCATCTAGCTACAACACAGCTGAAAGTCACATAATCTGACTTTCCCCTGGGCTCCAGTGTTTTGACTGCACACCACCAGGCAACCCATGTGATGGAGGTCCCTGAGGGGGTGGAAGCAGGCTCCTAACCAGATCGGGTGATTGGTTGTCTGGATCCGGGTGGTGCATGCACCAGCTCCCCCAGCCCCCCCTCTTTCTGCCTATTAATCACCTATCAGACCGGCTGAGCCCCTGACACAGATCAGCAAAAACAGTAGCCTGTGATAAGTAAATACTTTCCAAAAAGAGATTATAATTAAGTCAATATTCATTTTAATTGTTTCTTTCTGTATTAATTCCTTTTGTCATATAATCCCAAAACTATTTATAAGAACAAATTCGAGCCTCTGGTTAAAACAGCACCTTTAAAAGGAACAGTGTGTTGGATTTTGGGGGATCTATGAGCAGAAATGGAATATAATATTGACAACTATGTTTTCATTAGTGTATAATCACCTAAAATTAAGAATCGTGTTTTCGTTAGCTTAGAATGAGCCCTTCATATCTACATAGGGAGCTCCACCATGTTTCTACAGTAGCCCAGAACGGACAAACCAAACACTGGCTCTAGAGAGAGACTTTCACGTTTTCACATTATCATTGAAGGCCACCGTAGTTCTCCGACATGCTTGTGAAACTACGGTAACGTGAGCTGCAGAGTGCGAAATCGTGGTACCTCCAGCCGCCGTCTGACTTCCGTTGCTCCGAAAGTAGTGTTATTATGGTAAGGATGGCCTCTGAACGAGGCAAACGGCGTTACCACGGTTTTGCACTCGGCGGCTCACGTTACCGCAGTCTCGAAAGTGAGGAGTGAGCGAAGGGGTACTCAGTTGGTTGCAATCTGCAACCACACCACTAGATGCCACTAAATCCTACACACTGTACCTTTAAGAGGTAGATAATGAACGTAAAGTACTTTGTGTTGATTAAAAAACTCAAACAACACTTATCATTGTGACCAAAGTCTAAATCAAACATCCACTCTGCATGTGTCAGCTGAATTACTTTTGTTACTTCACCTTCTGCTTGAGGCCGTAGTTGACCTCCAGCTCCATCAGTAAAACGCTCTTGCGGACATTCAGAGTCTTCTGCAACTCGTCAAAGGTGGTATGGATGCCGTCCTCAATGGAGCTCTTCTGATTGGTCAGCTGCTGAAGGATCTCTGACAGCGTCAGCAGGGCTGAGTCGATCTCTGGCAACCTAACACACCAATATAATGAGTCAAAAGTCACATAAAAAGAGCGTGCACATAAAAGTGGACAGTGTTTGTTTCATTCGTGCCATCACGGCTGTTACGTGGGAGTGATGTATGCATAAAGTCTGTAGTGCAGTAGGAAGTCGACATAAAGCTGCTGCTGTACCTCTTCTTGACAGCATCTAGCTGGTCCTGTAGCGAGGCCTTGTGTTGTTCCACTACATCTTTAAGAGGCACAGTTGGGTGTTCTCCATGTTCGCCACTCGTACACTCATGACACATGGCTGTCTCACAAGGTGGACAGTAAAACTCCATGACCTAAGCAACAGGAGAAAGTAGAGATTAGACTTAAATATGGGGTTGAGGCCGAGTACATTTTGAGCCACATTTGCAGCGCGGCTGACGGCAACGTTGGTCGGGCCACCACTTTGGTCCAGACTGAAATATTTTAGCAACTATTGGATGGATTATCATGAAATTTTGTACAGACAATCATGTTCCCCAAAGGATGAAGCCCACTGACTGTGATGATCCCCTGACTTTTTTCTCTGGTGCGACCAGCAGGTTGACATTTTTGGTTCAGTGAGTGAAATGGCTCAGCACCAACAGGATGGATTTGCCATAAAATTTGGTGCACACATTTCTGTTCCCTGAAGATGAATTCTAATAACTTTGGTGATCCCCTAACATTTTCTTGTAGGGCCATCTTCAGGCCCAATTTTTAATGTGTCCAATATTTGGTTTATGACCTGTCAATCATAAGGTAGCCACGCCCTAAAGCATCCCCTGCTTTATCGTCTATTTGACTCTGAATGGGACCATAATATACTAAATGAACATCATGCTGTTTTGAAGAAGACTTGAAACTAATTCATGTTAAGGTCAAACTAACTAACTTGTGTGAGTGAGAGAGAAAGGAGGTAAAAGGAAAAGACTCGTACGTTGCCTCCATGGTTGGGGCAGGAGAGCAGTTGGCCCGTTGCCACAGTGGTGATGTTGTTGAGAGTGGCGGCCTCCTGGCTGCAGCTGTCCGGCGCCCGCTGCAGCACGTCCATCAGGTTGGTGATGAAGAAGTTATTCTGCAATGCCGCCACACCCTTCTCCGGCAGGATCGAGGTCTGGCGGCACACGGGGCACGACAGTGTGAGGCTGTGGGCTGGGATGTAATTCTGCAGGCACCTGGAGGACGAGACCGGGGGAGGGATGTTAAAGAGTGGGAGCATCCTGGAGACAGTTATGTAATAGAAACAGTCTGGAGAAAAGGTGTGGGTGGTGTACAGTAGTGTGTGTTTGTGTGTTGCATTGAGAAGACATATAGAGAGTGGTGATTTACAGTAGAAGTTATTACTCACTACAGCAGCTTATTCAAGTTTTTATTTGAATGTGGAAGTGTCTTTTTTCAAGAGAGACCTGTCAGAATTGCAGCTCCGCTAATTTTCTAAGTCATCCGTTTACACGACAATGAAGAAATTAGGGCTGTCCAAGTTAACGCGATAATAACCTGTTAACGCAGATTTGTTTTAAAGCCACTAATTTCTTTAACACATTAATGCAACTTGCAAATTTTAGGTTGTAGCGGGAATCCTACCTAAATAATCCATTGGTATCGACCATGTCATACTAGCTTGTCGCGAAGGAGGCTAAATAACGCTCTAAACTTGCGCTAAATTTTGGTGAGGAAAAACTGGCATGGCCATTTTCAAAGGGGTCCCTTGACCTCTGACCTCAAGATATGTGAATGAAAATGGGTTCTATGGGTACCCACGAGTCTCCCCTTTACAGACATGCCCACTTTATGATAATCAAATGCAGTTTGGGGCAAGTCATAGTCAAGTCAGCACACTGACACACTGACAGCTGTTGTTGCCTGTTGGGCTTGAGTTTGCCATGTTATGATTTGAGCATATTTTTTATGCTAAATGCAGTACCTGTGAGGGTTTCTGGACAATATTTGTCATTATTTTGTGTTGTTAATTGATTTCCAATAATAAATATATACATATATTTGCATAAGGCAGCATATTTGTCCACTCCCATGTTGATAAGAGTATTAAATACTTGACAAATCTCCCTTTAAGGTCCATTTTAAACAGATCAAATCTGTGTGATTAATTTGCGATTAAATATTTTAATCGATTGACAGCCCTAGAAGAAACATTTAACACTATAATCTACCAGTTTATTACCAGTTATTTGACCTGTAAAGTGGATGATAACAGGCGAAAATGTATGGTTTGATACCATCTAGCTGTTGAAGTAACTACATAACCAAAGTGATTTACAGTAGAGGACTACAAACTCTTCAAACTACTTAACAGTTTATCATCTACACCTGTACAGTCTGGTACAATCACATACATTACCCCTGCCATAAACCCAGTTTATAATGTTCAGTGTGTGACATGTTGACACGTATTGTCAGAGAAGATGTTGTGTTGGACAGGATTATATTGAGATGCTTCCTATATTCTTCAGTTATGTAAATGGGGGATGGAAAAACATTAGGAACGCCTCTGAATATAACGCAACTCCACTATCATTATAAGCTTCACAGATCTATTGCAGTGCTGTTGTATTGGACTGCATTAGATTTTATACGTGTACTCAAACTCAATGTAGAGCAACATTACATTAGTGACCAGTGTGGATGTGGTCAGAAATACATTACAGTAGAGGAAGCTTCAGGTCAGCGCTATAATGCCTTACTGCCATTAAGGACTTAACATTATATACACTTTATACATTAATTTAGGTGCTTTGGGATCTCTTCTACAATAATTATAAATTATGTTTAGATATAGTTTTAGGTAGCTGCTATCTGGCAGATAAGAGAAATGGGATAAAGCCCACGATAGAAAATACAAAAAATAACTAATAGATATCACCATGAAACTTCCCCAGTTGATTACTTACATTAAAACAGTTATTTTTTGTATTACAAGTTTTCTGAAAATGTATGTTTAAATATACAAATAATGTATGATATTATCAAATATGTGTTGATTTGCATACATTTCCAGAACAGAAATCTGAACATTGGATAAAGTCAGGTTCAAAATGATTTCATCATTTTGTTGACATATTAGAGTCAAAAGTTTTTACTGAGGGATTTTTGGATATCTCTTTTTATCACTCCATAAATTAGAAAATACTGTCAACAGACATGTAAAAAAAAAATTGCCATGTTTTCAGGAATAAAATGTTGTATAAATCAGGCTATGAATGATGTATGAACAAACCTCTTAGTAAAAACATTTAATATAGAGATAGGAAAGAAACTGGAAAGTTTGGTGTATGTAAGTGCTACTGAAGTGGAGATTTCTGGCTCAGAGTCTGAGAAAAAACTCATTTTGAGAAAACGGCCTTTAAAAGATATGTATTGTAAAATTCCATACATTTTGTAAACACTACAGTTGAATAGTGTAAACATTTAAATAATACAGTAGATATCACCATTAAACTTCCCCAGTTAATTACTTACATTATGACAATTATTTTTTGTATTACAAGTTTTCTGAAAATGTATGTTTAAATATGCAAATGAGGCATTATCTAAAGCTAACTTTTGATGAATTTAGGAGAAATCTACAGATGCATATAGACAAAGTATTAAAATAAACACCTACATTTGTATTTTGGATGTTTTTTTCCACTAGTCTGAAAGAAGACATGTTATAGAAGCAGAAAAACCCAAAATCTCAGAATTGACCAGTGCATGAAAAACTATTTTTTTGCCTGTAGTGTCTCCCTTCACAATGAAATGTGAAATCCAAAGAAGTGAAATGATAGGTATTCAACCATTTTCCTCCTACCACTTCAGAAAAGTTCACTTTCACCACAGACATGTATGTGTGTACTAGATATACGAGAAGAGAAACGGCTATATTGTTCAATCTGACAGCTTAATGACTCTCCAGAAGCAGCCAGAGTAAAAAAGAGATGGACAGGCACAGTCACAGTCACCAGTTTCTCTTTTGTGTCAGAAACAAAGGCTGGTTGTCAGAGAGGATGGCACCAACACACCCAAGTTAACAGCAGAGATGCATCTCTACTACTTACTGTCATGCAGCATCCCTTTCTAGCAGAAAACATGCAAGTCGTACAGTTGAATTTGAGACCTGATCAAGTTGCGTTTGCCCATTTTTTCCCCTCCTCTTTAAACGTCACACATACACGTGGATAATTCACAGGTTTAAAACATAAAATCTCTACTTCAAAACATCATGGTAACTCCACTCACCTCTCACAGAAGGTGTGCAGGCAGGGCAGTACTTTGGGGTTTTCGTAGCGGTCCAGACATATGCTGCAGATCAGGAACTGCTTGTCAATCTGGCGGACCACGGGGCTGGGAATAGTGGAGCCTTCACTGGCCATCCTAAAGCTCTGACATGGGAGTCCCTCTTCCTCTTACCCAGCACCCTGCTGAGAGAAACAGAGGGAGGATGAGACAGAGCACAATGACATCTCGTATGATCAAACACACAGTGATGACGACCCACGGAGGAGGTGAGTGGAGACCTGTTGGTTGTAAAGATCAGAGTTTAAAGCAAAATGCCTTCTTCCTGCTGTCCGCTCACTTAGAGAGGAAATAACAAATGCACAAACAGAAACACCGATCAATCAGCGCCTGTGGCTACAAAACTCATAAACACAGAAGTACTAAAATTAGAGCCAGTGACCCTTCAATCAGAAGGTCACCAATACAAAACCAACTGCTAGATGAGTCAAACTGAAGTCATGGATTCAACATCAAATGTTTGCAAAAGTGTATCTTAGTCGATTAGTAATTTTTTATGCTTTTTTTCACGCTGAATGACTTATTTCCAAAAATACTATCGGCATATATCTGGTAAACACAAGATTTAAAGAGATGCTTTTGTGTGATTCTTTGTGGAGAAACTGGATTTAATCAACTAATCGATTAGTCAACAAAATCATGAGTGTTAGTCGGACTAAACATCTTTTTGGTCGAGGACAGTAAAAGTGTATTGAGATTGAAAGATCATTCTTGATGTTTTGGAAACAGCAGTTGACAAAATAATCTCACCACATGGTTTCTACTTTTTACTGGCTGTCACATAATCTTCCTCAGAAGATGAAGTTTAAAATAAATTGTTATTGAAATGTAAATGTTAAAATTTTCATTCCTCTGAGAACTTTAAGGACTTCTAGTCCATCATCGCTTGAACATTCAGACTGAAACTATGGCTATGTGTCCAGTGTGTCCAGAGATGGAGCTCTTTTGATGGTGAATGCAAAAGAGCAGTTGTTCCCAACCTTCATGGCTCATGACTTGTGATTTCTACATCCACGTGACAATTCGAAGAGCTGGATACAATGCCAACAACTCACTGCCAACAAAAAAATTACCTGCAGCCCAAAAAGCGTTTTCCCCATTGACCATCATTATAAAAGAGATGTCTGTAAAACTGTTGACCCCTACAGCAGCAAGGAAAGTAATTTACTCTCTCTATCATTTTCCTTTTAATCCATGGAGGTTTCATGTTTGTAAAACTTTCCCAGAGCCCAGAAAAGTTATTTTTAATTGCCTGATGTCATCCCAGTGTAAATCTATGGGCTAGCAGTAGAGACACTGACACACATGTGCAGTGGGGCACACAACGCGGTTGCGAACCTGGAAGCTAGAAAAACGTTTTAGCTTATGGGCTCAACGAGTAAGTGACTGGGCACCATCTTTTAGTCTGGTATCCAGTTCAAGGTTAATTTACTGTCATTGTACAAGACAGGGTCCATTTATGCTATTAAAAAACCCAAAACTATTGTTTGTGATGGAGTGCGGAGGAAACACATGAGCCTGTAATACATCCATACATGCCACAGGTTACCTATCTCCGGGAGTTGCAAGCAATTCAACCAAACCCAAGACTGCATTACCAACCAGGCAAAGCCTTCGAAGCAATTTGGGGTTAAGTGTCTTGCTCAAGGACACTTCAACATATGGAGGATCTGGGGATCGAACCGCCGCCATTCCGATGGTGGACGACCCGCTCTAACTCTGAGCCACAGCCGCCCCAAAATGTCCTTCAGAGTTTCAGCTGTCACACACATTCATTCAGTCATAACTGGCTGCTGGGATCATGGGGTACAGATTTTAGATTCAGGAGAAACAAGAGCACTGGTATTGGTTCAGTACTCGATATCAGCAGATACTCAAGATACTAGAATTGGTATTGGGTGAGAAAAAGTCTTGTAAAGTCATTTATCATTGCATTCTTAGATGTTAGAGGCCTAAAAGAGGTAAAACTATCCAACATGATTAGAGGAAATCTGAGGAAATAAACATAGCATAGCAGTAGCAGACAGTAAGAGCTACAGCTGTGGCTGGATGTTCGTCATAAAAGGCACTTTGAGTGATTAATATTTGATTATAAAGTGAAAGCAAGGCACTCTGTGTTCAGTACTCATCAGAGAGAGACAGAACACTGAACCTACAAAAATAAATACCGCTATACAGCATATTTACACTGATCCTTCTAAATTGTGGAGAACTTGCTTTTATCTGAAACATCCGTTTACTGCTTCCTGTATTTTTAATGCCTGGCTTTTCTCTAACGTTATCTGGCAGCTAACGTGGACACGGAAAGTGTGTCAGTGCTTTTATTGTCTCTTCACATTCAAGACAGGCACAGAAACAGGCCACCTCCGCTGCTGAGAGGAAACCCTCGGGGACAGCGATTCTTTATACGGTGCATGATCTCTTTCTCCTCTTCTATTCTCTCTTCATCTCTGTCTCTCTTATACAAGCCGCCTCCTCTCTTTCCCCTCCCTGAAAGCACATATGAGAGCCTGTAACTACAATGTGGTGAGCCTGAAAATGGAGCAGCAGACAAAATTACTATCATAATGAAGCTGTCATGCTGTCAGTGGGTTATTACCAACATCTCCAATATGTTACATGGCTGCTATGTAATGTGTTAGCTGTCAGCTGCCAGATAATGTGTTGAGCAGCTCAGCGTCTTGCAATTGAAACAACATTACTGTAGGAGCAGAATAACAATTTAAAGGGGACGTATCATGCTCATTTCCAGGTTCGTTCTTGTATTTGGAGTTTCCACTAGAACATGTTTGCATGCTTCAATGTTAAAAAAACACATTATTTTTCTCATACGGCCTGTCTGAATATACCTGTATTCACCCTCTGTCTGAAACGCTCCGTTTTAGCGCCTGTCTCTTTAAAAAGCCCAGTCTGCTCTGATTGGCTTGAGAGAAAAATATGGTGCACCTTTGCAAAGGTAGTTCCATAGACTGTATATAAGAAGTGGACATAGTCACCGTGGCATCACCCATTGGTTTGTGGACTGCCGATTTGGAAGGCTTGGGTTCTGTATTTTGGCCATTGCCATCTTGGTTTTTGGCCATCAGTATGTTGTTGTTTTTTAGCCAGAAATGACACGAGAGGGTGCAACCGAATGCAGAAAGACATTTTTAGGCAAACAAAAAGGTTACAATTAACTTTCATGAACTGAAAACACACTGTGAAAGGGTTAAAGTTGTAAGACGAAAACAGGTACAACTCCCAGACCGGACAACACCGTGGTAGCAACCTGTCAATCACAAGGTAGCCACGCCCTAAAGCATACCCTGCTTTATGGTCTATTTCACTCTAAATGGGACCATCATTTACTAAATGAACATCATGCTGTATTGAAGAAGACTTGAAACTAGCGATTGAGACCATAAACTCATGTTTACAATGTTTACTGAGGTAATAAATCAAGTGAGAAGTAGGGTCATTTTCTCATAGACTTCTATACAATCAGACTTCTTTTTGCAACCAGAGGAGTCGCCCCCTGCTGGCTATTAGAAAGAATACAAGTTTAAGTCACTTCTACATTGACTTCACTTTACAGACCCAGAGGTAGCCCACTGGGTATACAGTAGTTCTCAAGCTGTGGGTGGTATATTCTAATGAGCTTGGCTGGCTTGTTGAATCACATGTTTTCTTATCTCAGCAGCCCACAAACAACTGACTGGGTTGTGTTATTTCACAGTGTGTGGGTTGGTAGGCACTCTAGATACCCAAATGTATGTGCACAAGCACTGAAAAAGTGAGTTTTTCCTTTAAACAAAACCTCTCGTACACATTTGATCAGCACAGAAGCTACAACCACATGGAAAAGAAAGATTTGAATGACAATATAAAAGCTGCGTGCCAGCTCAGACACAAACAAAAGCTCAGGCTGCGTGTTAATAATTTACAAACTCCATGGGCCAGACTAAGCAGATTAACAGAGCATCAAATATGGCACTGATTATAAAAGTCAAATTCCTAAATCCTGCAGACAGCCACAACAGAAGCAGCGCTGTGCTGACGGTGCACAAGGTCGCAGCAGCCCCACAGCGCTCCTCCACTCTTACATAATCAGATCCGCACCAGTGAAACGGAATAATTCCTGCCGGATTGAGCTGTCATCTACTACGCAGCGGATGGTACACATGAAAAAGGCAAATATTACTGAAGGAATTCATACTTAATGATTGGAATTTCACCTTTTCCACAATGTAGTGACTCCAAGAGAAAATAGTTAGAATGTGAGCTTGAAACAACACCAATTATTCCAAATATTTGTCTCATCACATTATTGATAGGAAGACTTACAGTGCTGCATCTATAGGCCGATCAACAGGCGTCATCCACTCCAGCACACAGACCGAAACACTGGCTCCATGTGACTGAAACAGTCACTAAAATCCCTCTGAACCTGCCGTCATGTCAGCTCTGACATGAGACGATGCTCCCCTCCAGGTAGCAGCACCGAGCCAAACAGGAGACGAAGGGATGCGTGTGAGCATCACAGCTCCTCCGTGTGTTTATGGGTGTGTGCTCACACACACGTGAGCCAAGTTGAGGAGGAGGAGGAGGAGGCGATTTAGTCCGATTGTAGTTCAGTTTTTACATCATCTCCTCCCCCTCCCCTCGCCACTTCCTCTCCTCCCATCACTTGCGTTCTTGGCTCAGTCTCTCTCATCCATTCATCTCCCTCCTTCCTCTCTCTCTCTCTCTATAGCTCTCTCTCTACTCTCTCTCTCTCTGTGTCTGAAGTAAATGCTGGCTCACTGCAGTGCAGCGAGCGTGTGCAGCATCAGGAGTATGTGAGTGAGTACTGGCTGACGGATGGTGATCTAACAAATTGAAGAAAAAGGGAACGGAAGTTATGGGTCCCCTCCAACCAATAGAGTTAAAGCAGAGGGATCTTTCTAAGTGCATCTGTGAATGTGTGTGTGTGTGTGTGTGTGTGTGTGTGCATGCTGCTGACTCACTGTACATGCAGAAAAAAAATGTAGGCCAGCAGAGGGAAAGTCAGAGGCAAAATATTAAAGATGAAAGAGAATCATGAAGGGAATGAGAGTATGAAAGAAAAGGGAAGATGTGAGCCAAGTGCTTCAGATCTACCAAAAGCAGAGGCCAAGTCTTCACGATACAGCATGTTGTCATGCTTTCATATTCTCTTGACATAACACTGAGGTGAAACTCATTTCCTGCTGGATGAAAAGATAAAGACGAAGGTCTCAGAGTGCACATGGGATTTCAGAGCCATGGATCTCAATCACTGTACTGTTGTCTGTGTGATGAGCTGAACTCTATAAAGCTTTCTACATTTACAAGAACAGATCACCTAAACCATGAAACAAAAGCTTTAACCTTCAGACAGCAGTAAGACACCGACCTTCTGAATGAAGCCAATACTGTATATTTTTGCAGCATGCATGCACTTTGTACTGTATGCACACAAACGTATAACTAAAATGTATTTTTATTTCTTGGACAGGTCTTCAAATAATAAAAACATACAAAAACAAGTCAGTTCAAGATCAGTTTGCTAAATTGGTGTACTTGAGGAAAGGCAATAAAAACATGGTGAGAGGGATTTCTGCTGTTGTTCAGTATTTCCTTCATCAGTAACACGTCTTAATCCTGACATTTTAAAATAATGGCATTGAATTTATCTTATAATCTTTTCTGAGAAAATGCTGTTCTCCATCTACCAGTGAATAAAATAACATAGGGGGAGTTCTCATTCTACCTTGCCATTTAGAAAGTAACCTCAGCCCTCAGTCGATCTCGACAGAACTGTTTGACATATTTCATTATGCCGGGCAGCTCCGAGGCCGTTCCAGTGATCTCATCTCAGCCTCTGCCAACTCAGTGAGTCAGTCAGAGGAATGGGACACAGAACAGAGAGAAACTAATGAAACTCTGGAGGAAAGTTGAAAACACAATAGTCATTTGTGTGTTTCATTAAACATGCAGATGCATCATTACTCTAAAAGGATCAGGCTGAAAGCATAGAGAGATTATCACATTGCTGGTTTTGGTCTTTTCATGAGATTTGCGATTAATCAGAAAAACATAGGAATAAATGCTCTGAAGGTACCCTTATTAAACAAAATACAAAGCTGACAGGGTGCTCCACATCCCCACCTTTAATGAGTGATTACAGCAGCTGCCTTCAATTTGAATGATGCAAACTTTGTTCTACACTCACATCCTCACAGCCACCAGCTTCTATGACAAACAACGCTTCAACCAAGAGAAATTTACAAACCAAACACTGGCTCTAGAGAGAGCTTTTAGCATTTTTACGTTACCTGAAGGCCACCGTAGTTCTCCGACACGCTTGTGAAACTGCGGTACCGTGAGCTGCAGAGTGATAAACCGTGGGACCGACAGCCACCGTCTGACTTCCGATGCTCATAAAGTAGTGTTATTATGGTGAGGATGTCCTCTGAGCGAGGCGAAAGGCATTATTATTATTACGGTTTTGCACTCGGCGACTAACGTTGCCGCAGTCTTGGAAAGGGAGGAGTGAGCAGAAGGGTACTCAGTTGGTTGCAATCTGCAACCACACCACTAGATATCACCAAATCCTACACTGTACCTTTAATCAAAACTAAGGGACCTCCACCTCTGTGAGGCACAATGGTGCTTTAAGCTAAATGCTAACGTCAGCAATGCAACATTGCAAGTATAATGTCAACCATGTTCACCATCTTAATTCAGCATGTGAGCATGTTTACGTTTCCTAATTAGCTGATGGGAATGTCAGTGTTGTAGGTAGCCTAGTTGGTTATAAACTAAACTTTGACCTGATGATGGCGCTACATGAAGTTTCAGCAGATCATCAAAGTCATAACAATTCATCCTGCGGGGATCGAGAACATTTGTATAACATTTCATGGTGATCCATCCAATAATTGTGGGGATATTTCATTCAAAACCACCAAATGTCAATCTCCTGGTGGCGAAGGCCTGTATGGAAGCAACGTAAAGTGGAGACACAGCTCAGGGGCACAAACACACACACACTGAACATGTGACTTAACCTGTTTTTTGCTCCACTGTTCACTATGGTTCACTCCCACATCATCAACCCTGATGCATTAAGACACTTCAAAGACTGCAGTTTAGCAAAAACAGCATTTCCAACTAGTCGCTGTAAAACAACAACAGCTCTCTCTACTCATCTTCCAACAACAAAGAACACACAAGTTTACCAATGTTAAACTTTAACTGTAGTATGTAGAGAATCTAGGGTGAGCTGTAATTTTGAAACCAGCACATTTCAACTCACCAGTATGAAGAGGAAACAGTTTTCAAACCGTTCTTTTGGGTATATTTCAGGTTTTGGTTTACATAGTGGCTTGTGTGTTACTCTGGGTCTCCCTCTGGTGTCCATCCCACAGCTCTTTCCAGAGCTCTGACCTCAGCTGTTTTCACCATCTCTCTGTTTCTAAACACACATAATGCATAATGCCACCCAGCACAATGACGACGCTGTCCAGTCAGAACAGACCGCTTTCATAACATAAACAACCAGGGTGAAGACAAACACCGGTGCTGTTAAACATGTTCATTCAGATAATGAGGTGTTTCTGATGGAGATAAGCTTGTTTGTCTCTCTTCACCTGCACATTAATGAATGTTTTATAATGTTTGACGATGCAAGATTCATCAGTTTGTCAGGTCAGAAGTCCAAGAGTCCAGTCACATGCCGGTTCACTGCTGTGCTGCCAAGTTGAGACAGTTATTGCCGCTCTTTTCATCCACAGCAGCAGCCACTTTGTTTTACAACAGCAGGTTAAAGTCAGATTTTATTATCGTGTGCGTTTTTTAATTACTTTGATTGCACTTTTACACATTGTTATGTTCCCAACACCTCACACAGTGGTGTGATGTAACAAAGTAGGTTATATTTACTCAAATACTGTACTTAAGGGCAAGTTTGAGGTACTTGTACTTTACATTTTATGCAACTTTATACTTCAGCTACATCTCTGCAGTACTTTTACTCAGTGGAGTAGTTCCACAGTGTGGTAGTGCTTTTACACAAGTAAAGGATCTGAATATTTCTTCCACCACTGACCTCACCAGAGTAAGTCAGTTTTTGTGCTTCTTTGCACAAGTGTATTAATAAAAATAGACTATCTTTAAACTCTTAGAGAGGAACATTATCACATTGAAGAGAATGTGCGAATTCAAAGTAGCCTAGGCTACAACGTTTGTCATGTTAGCTGCAAGTAAGTAACACAACATATGAGTTACAGACTGATGTGCTTAAAGGAAGTGTGACTTTTTAGGAAATACTAGTTTGATCAAGAAAGTCCATACTGCTCTCATTTCTGTGCATTAAATACAAAGCTACAGCTAGCCTGGTTCTGTCTGAAGTTCAAATGTTCGCTTACTATCACTTTTAAAGCTCACTATTTAACACACATCTCATTTGTTTAATCCGTAGACAAACGATAATGCAAGATCATTAGTCAAAGCACCGCTGTACATAGATAAACATTTAGTTTAGCATTTCAGCATGCTCAAATTAGAACTACAGCTGAGGCTGATTGTATTTGGTCATAAACCAAAGTATTAGACAATTCATAATTTGGATGGATGGAGGCGCTAGTGGAAAAGCTAAGGGAGCACAAAAATTATTAGAAAACGTCCTGAGGAAAACCTGAATGCGTGTACCAGATGTTATGGCAATGCATCCAATATTTGTGTAGACATTTCACTCAAAACCACAGATATGAACCTCGGGATAGTGCTGGAGGGAAAGTCAGGCGTTCACAAAAGTCATTAGGATTCATCCTCTGGGAACTACGACTGCATGTACAAAATGTAATCTCAATCCATCCGGTGGTTGTTGACATATTTCAGTCTGGTGGAATATTCTGCCGTTATGGCTAAAAACTACAGTTTGTGGTTTCGGCGGGAAGTTATGTGCCGTTTCCCCCTGCATCCAGTCTTTATGCTAAGCTAGGCTAACTGCATCCTCCACACTTAATGCAAGCACGAGTGTGTTATCAATCTTCTCATCTAACTGTCTGATCACATTTTACATGCTTCAGAGAAAAAAGCTGTACTCTGAATAAATAAGGAATGCGTCGCTTGGCTGAACATCTGCCAACCATCCATTCTGGGAACACAAGATAAGACGAAAATGACTTTCCACAGCCCTCATATGCGTTTTCATTACACCTAAAATAATCAGGAGAGGACAACATGGACTGAATGCTACACTGACTGTGTTGACTCTACAGAATATAAAAAACACTATCATCATCATAACTGATGTTTATGTGTGAGCTGACAGTTTGTTTGTTTTCAGCATTTATTGTTTTTAAATCCTCTCAGCACCTAAAGCCAGATGGTCCGTCTGTAAGGCTTATGTCCATGGTGACCCTGGTAATCGCACCATTTCATCAACGCTGCAACAGTTTCATAACAAAATACTTACTCCAGATGCTGTAATTATTTAGCAGCAGCTTCAGCTTTATAGTGCAGTGTACAGTATATGTAGTGCTTTCCAACACTACATGTTGTCCCCTGAATTATAAGAACACTCTCGTGCTAATCTAAAGCATCCACTGGGGACACGATGATGAGAGATTACAGAGCGCGCCTTCAGCCGCAGCATCATTGAAAACCACAGATGAAAGTGTACAATGGGGTTTTAAACCTCAAAAGCAATTTCATGGACCTTGTTTCAGGGGTTTTGTTGGGCAGCTTGTGATTTTTGCGATTAATAAACTATAAAAAAAATAATAATCTGAGAGTTGTGTGCCATTCCTGTTGAAAAACTGAACTCTCTAACATTCTTTAATGGGTCAAATTTACATGTATCAGAGAAAAAGGCTGCATTCTGAGTGAGTGAATAAGGAAATACTGTCACTGCATCACTGGGCTGTATATCTGTCAACCGTGCATTCTGGTGACACAAGATAAGCCAGCCCCGTCTGGGTGTCTGGATGTGTTAGCGCGTGTATGTTTACTACTGGCCTCTAATTAAGGACTACAGATGTGCTAGTGTAGGGCCATTGGAAACTGTCCATGCTGCACATCTGTCAACCAGAATTCAATGAAGGTAAAACACTGTGACTCAGCGTCCAGACAAAATGCACCATGACTGGTTTTAGTTTTTTATTTAGTTGATCCTTAATCCTCCTGCATGGCACTTACAGCCATACTAGCAGAGTGCATACAAACTATATTTTAATGATAAATTGTTATATATATATATATATATAACATAATCTGCCTACCAGCACCTCTTAAATTCACTAACTCTATCCATATGCATGGTTTTAAATGTCCTTACTTTTGTGTTTAGCCATGAACTATATAACACTTTGCACAGCCTTGGCAGTCATTTAGCCTGGCGGAGCCTTAAAGGGTAACTTTGGTATTTTCACCATTTTTTTTGTGTCTAACTGACTAGTAGTGACAACAATATCTGAAATTGGTCCAGTATTGAGGGAGAGCGCTGTAGACGGCAGCCGCTCACAGGCTGCAATGTAATTCCATTGGGGCAAGCTGGCACCGTCATTTACCTCCACTAAAGGTGCTTGTTTTTTGCCATAACAGGCTCTGATTGTTATTATAAGTGTTTGACATTATGGAAGGAGTCTCGCTCAAGGAGAAGTCTCGTTCTGAAATCTGGCGAAGTGACATGTTGCTGGAAAACAACGGTGGAATAGTGGAATACATCCGTGGTGGAAACGGAGAGTTTTAGGTGTTGGAGTACAGAACGCGTAGCTTAGTGTTATCTAAAAGATTTTCAATGTCATGGCTGAATATTTAAATGATTTCCACAATATGGATGAATTTGTGGATTTGAATTTGATTGCCGCCCGTATTTATTTGAGTCAGAGTATACGGATCTTCAGATTTCAGAATGTTAGACTTCTCCATGAGCGAATACTTTGACACAATAACAAACAGACCGGATCAAGAGAAAGGTAAGGTATGGGTCCTTCCCATAATGTTGTCAGACACCCCTAAGAACAATCTGAGCCTGTCAGTTGCAAAAACAAGCACTTTTAGTAAACATAACGTTACATTGCTCATTGCTCACTTGCCTTTGCAGCTCGTTTCACGGCTGCCGTCTACAATGTTCTCCCTCAATACTGGACCAGTTTAAAAACATTGTTGTCCCCATCAGTCACTTAGATACAAAAACATGGTAAAATAGGGTTCAGATTGAAAAATACCAAAGTCACCCTTTAAGGGAGGAGAGAAATGATGCATCATGGTTTTTGTTAGAGTTCTGTTTTCCAACTTTCGTGGCAGTCATTGAAGTGGACCAAGTTTCAGTGAAAAAGATGTTTTTTTGTGCTTTTTACTTATCCACATGTCCTGAAAACATCTGTAATGTAACTAGTAATCGTACTAGTAAAAAAGTTGGCTAGACATTATATTTCATCAGCTGATCCACAGTCTGTTTTTATTGTTGTTTATTCTTTCTGGCTATCATCCTGCAACTTCCCCACGCTGATGAATAACAAACACTTTGAATGATATATAATGGATGAAAGAAGTGCTTTTGAACCACATCAAGGCTCTCAAATGTTAAAGCACTTGCAGACAACCTTTAGTTTATATAATAAGCTTGACCTGACTTTTTCTAGACACATGTACAGTGCACCTTCTTGGTTTCAAGCCAGACTGGCCGAGGCCACTGAGCATGACAAACAGGAAAGGAAATGAAAGTAAAGAGCAAATATTTTCTGTGCAAAACAGTGCAGACTGAGACACCTGCACAGAAAAGCCACTTACAGCACATCTGCTGAGAGTCAACAATTTCACATATTTCACTACAGCATGTGAACACCTGAGGTCATGCAAACTAACCTGTATTTCTAGTGTTCTAGTGCTCACAAGACTTGCAGGGTAATAACCTGGAATTACAGATCTTTTCCTTCTACAGAAGCCAAACAGACTAACACACAAACCATTCACCAACACTGTATCCGCATAAGGACTTTCCAAAAACAACATCAGTACAGTTTCCCCCCTCTCCTTTGAATAATAAATCTTTCATTTTCTCTTTCCTCATGCCATTTTTCCATCTATTACTCACTCTCTCCAGTCCCCCTCTCCATCTCACTTACTTCAACTCCATGGCTGCTCTCCTCCTCTCTTCTCTGGGGTGAAAACAGACACTGCTCTCAGTCACCTAATCCTTCTCATCTCTCATATACTGTAGTGAGTGCAGTCAGTGGGCAGAGAGGCCTGAGCTGTTACAATAATCCAAACAGACTGACAGGGAGCCACTGGGTGAGCAGAGGGGGGGGGGACCCGACGGCGGTGTAGAGGGAAAGCACGGACCAATCAGAGGGTTTAGTGAGGCTGGAGGAGGCGGGGCTTAAAGCTTGTGCTGCTCTTTAACCCCAGTGAAGGCCAGAGTCCCAGAGGCATGACGAGCATGGAGGAGAAACAGATAAAGAGTGACGGAGGACGGAGGAGAAACTTTCCAACAGGAGCCAAATTATTTCATTGTCCCTGGCACAATAGACATAGCATGATCTATGTTTTTGTTTCCATGCATGATGCTGTTTTGTCTTTTTTTTAATATAAAATAAAGATGGATTAATTTGAACTCTGATGTCATGTGCACAATTTTATCGCCCCAATTACATTTGAGCTTTTCTCTGTAGCAAGCTGCAATGACATCATCTCTTAAAGGGCATAATAATTGTCAAAGCTAAAACAGACAACTCTAAAGAGTTGAACAGAGTTGCCTCATCTACTGCAGAGAGTATAAAACAAACATAGTTTTGTCATTCCTGAGAGTTGAAGTTGACGTGAGAATTCATGAGTAACTGCAGGCCAAAGTCGCAGTAATTGAAACAAGATGGTCGACAAATGAAAGCCACAATAAACCATAACAATCCTCTGAATAATGACCACAGTGCAGTCATACACAGAACATGATCATTAGAGTGAAACTGCAGCTAAACAACCATGTTACTATCTGTCCCGTTTGCCCCGGGGGACTCTGTGCACTGAAACAACGCTGGTAAACAAGACGGAGGTGATGCAACAGATTCCAAAGACTTCAACTCAGGAGAGACAAGAGAAGATAACTACTTTACTCACAAATCACTTGGATAAACCAAAACTAAACTTTTTTTTTTACATTTATTCTGAGAAATATAACCACGGATTGCCATGAAATTTTGTACAGATGTCGAGTGTCCCCAGAGGATGAAACCTAATAACTTTGGTGATCCCTTTAACCTGGTTGCAAAAAGAAGTCTGATTGTATAGAAGTCTATGAGAAAATGAGCCTACTTCTCACTTGATTTATTATCTCAGTAAACATTGTAAACATGAGTTTATGGTCTCAATCACTAGTTTCAAGTCTTCTTCAATACAGCATGATGTTTATTTAGTAAATTATGGTCCCATTTAGAGTCAAATAGACCATAAAGCAGGGGATGCTTTAGGGCGTCGCTACCTTGAGATTGACAGGTCGCTACCACGGCGTTGTCCGGTCTGGGTGTTGTCTGTGTTTTGTCTTACAACTTTGACCCTTTCACAGTGTGTTTTCAGTTCATGAAAGAAAATTGTAACATTTTGGTCGCCTAAAAATATCTTATTACGCATTAGGTTGTACTTAGCTCCACCCTCTCGTGTCACTTCCGGTTGTAAAAACCAGGATGGCGATGGCCAAAATACCAAATTCGTAAAACTGATATTCCCACCTCAGTTGTACTTTGTGTTTAGTGCCAGTAAGTAAGATACCTTGTGATTAAAGGACGACCCGATCTACCTCCTGAGTACCAGCCGCCCCAGTCATGCATGGCAGTCGTGCAAGAACTTTGCCTTCATAAAACAGTCTAAAACTGGCAAAATTATCTGCGCCGAAGTGCGTTCTTGACTTTATGGAAACAGCAGTTGGGCAAACAATTTCACCACAAGGTCCATTTAATAAATTGTTCTCGTGCTTTCTAATCATATCACATGGCGATTTTATCTGGTCACATTAAAGGGACTTACGTGCTCAGAACAATTCCCTGAGCAAACAGTTTGCTGAGGAAGATCATGTGAAATGATCAAAAGCTCCAAAACATCTTCTCTCAACTGGCAAAATGTTTATAAAAACTCAAAAACCATCAAATCAAAGAAAAAGTAAACAAGGCAACAAATCAGACCTGATATTTCTCTGTGCTACAGACATATTTTGGTCAGTACCAAAAAAGTATTGAAGTTGGGCCTTCTTGCGATATGCACAATAGTGCTTAGATTAGTATCTTGTTTCTGAACATGATATCAAAAGGAGCATCCTGCTCCGACACCTGCTGCCAAGAGGGCAGCCCTCCCATCATTGTTACCATATCTTTCATACTTCCATCTTGGCGGAGAAACATTGGCGGTTCCACAATAACAAAATCACTCATTCTGTCTTTTAAGGCTGTACACACCCAAACGTGCGCGCACACACACGCGCACACGCACACGCACACGCACACGCACACGCACACGCACACTACATAACACATAACAGACATGTTAGCCCCTTGAGAGATTCACCATTTCTTGAAAGCTTTAATGTTATTGGCTGGCCACAAACGATGTTTGTAGTAATTATCTAAATGCATCTGTTTTCCCTCTGTACATCCACTCCCACTTAACTGGATTACTTACAGCAGAGGAAAAGGCTCTGTACGGACACAGGAATACTATGATGCAATGCTTTTTCAACTTAGCTTTATATGATGTGACGGCCATTTGTGTAAGCTGAATATATCTCCTAAAAAGGTCCAGAATTTGAATCCACAACCAGCTCCAACAATATATTGTACACGAAATTTACAATAACAACCACACTAATAATACCACTTTGATCCCGGAGAGTAAATTGGCATGAACAGGTGATCAGAAAACAAGACAAAAAGCATGTGAAAAATAACAGAAAAGTTAACAGAAATGTTTCTACAGTGCCTAAATGTGACATGGCTCGTGACGTTTTATGCTAAAACCACAACAAACCAGCTGCTCGTTGTGTATCAGTACCAGTTTGAATGTCACCGGATAACTAAAGGGAGTCCAATGATTAACTGGGTGTAATAAGTGACACATTGGACCAAGAAAGATAAAAACAAGAATACCAAACTATTGAGGATATTTTGACTACTGCTTCTCTCGTTCCCTAGAGCAAAGAAAACAAAGACAAATAGTTCGACCTCGATGCAAAAGAACAGTCGGAGAGAGATCACAGAGTAATCTGAAATGCAAACAGTCTGAATGACAAACAGAGGTCAGCGTGGACACAAACACACAGTGCACACAACTATTGGTGGCTATGAACTGCTTGTTTTTAAACTCTACATCTTCATCACTCTCAAATAAGACCAATTAGCTGAGACAAGTTTATAATTAAGAAGCATCATCAGTCTATTTATTATGCTTATGGGTAATTATCTGGGTGTGTCATGTTCCTTTCGTGCAGCGCTGATATCCCCTGCTGGTCGGAGCATGACATGCACTTCACATGCAGATACAACTTCACACAGGAAGTATTTGTAGCTACAGGAAAAGGAAGTCTGAAGGTTCCTGACATTATAAAGCTGGGTGTTAAAGTGTGTTCACTTGTGCTGAAATAAATAAATAAATTTGTTGATCAGCAGAAAATTAATTTACAACAATCGTGCTAAACAGAGATCTGACCTGTCAGAATGATTGAAAACACTTTTGTAGGTGTGCAGAGACTTTATCGTTATCAAACATTTGCTGCTTCTAGCTTCTTAAATGTGAGGATTTGCTGCTTTTCTCTGTTTTATCTCATTGAATATTGAATATTTTAGTTTTTCTGATAGTTAAGATGTTACCGTGGGCTCTGGGAACTTGTTATGGCCACGATTTGACATTGTGACTTTTTAATACCACATGCATTGTGGCACTGTGGCGTTTTTAATCAAGACTTGGTAGCTTTGCTGCAGTTTGTGCAGCATCCACTGACTAAACAGCTGTCTCAGTGACAGAGAGACAAACCCTGAAGTGCCTGTTGTGTTTTGCAGTAAATGTTACAACCCGTAACACACAAACACACTGCGACCTCTCCAAATCCTTCCCAGTCAGACACTCGTAGCTACTACTCGACTAAGAGTCACTAAGCTGGCGGATGACCGATGCTGATCAATTAACCAGACATGCGTCGCTGTGGAGCTCACAGCACAGGGCCAATTGATCCTGTGAGGTTAAAGTGTCACAGAGCGGTAAGCCTGCAGGACTTCAGTCACTGAGGAAAACATCAATACAACCATGATTCGCCATCAATACCACTATGATTGCCACCACAAGTCGACATCTGCAATGGAAACAGATGTCCGTCTTTATCTGGGTAATCAAATGCTCATAGCCGCCAAATCTTCAGTAACTTCATGCACACAGTTATCAGTTTATTTGGTACACCTGTACAATGTAATACAACAGTCCTGGAATAAATCTGACCTGCATGGGACTATCGTACTGCTTGAAATTAAACAATCGCAGGACTTTCAACCAGGAGGTCGATGTTCGTGTCCCGGTGTTGTTGAGTTATTTTGTACAATACCGTACATGTGTACTTCAAAACTGATAAGTCAGTGTTTATATATGCAATCAACTACTAGTGTGGAATTACTGTAAAAGCAGTTAGTCTTCACTTTATATGTAATGAATTTACATATCACACTGTGACAAATCAGCCAACTATTGTCTGTAGTAGTGAGGTTAAATGTGCTTCAGTGCACCGAGTCATCTTTCCTCCCACAGTTGCAGTGCTGCAGCTGTAGCAGCAGCAGCAGCAGCATGTACTGCGTTGACTGCAGTGGTGGGAGAGTTATGCAGCCTTTACTGCATCACTCTCTACTTCCTGTTCCCAGAATCACTTACTGCATTCAAGCACCACTAATGTCACAATGACTGAAACAACAGCTGCCGTAGAAAAACGTTGGATCAGACATCAAACACTCTCACACGCTGAGAGAGAGGCAGACAGAGAGAGCAGCAAATGTAATGAGAGGTTAATCCACTTTTAGTTTATGTATGAGGACGAATGGAGCTGTCTAATGACATGAATATGGCTCGGTGATGTGCTGCTGAAACCATACTATATAAAGACAAAGTGATGTTAATAGTACTGCAACTAAACATTATCTTTATCGAATAATGTATAAGAAATTGTTCATATAAATTAATCACTGTAACTGAATAATTATCCAGTCTAAAATAAATAATCTTTGCTGTTTTTACTTGATAAATGTGTTCAAGCAGAAAGTTAAAAAGTTATTGACTTTCTTGCCAAAAGTTCGATGAGATGGTACCACTCTCATATCTAACTATGGAGCGAGAACCTGGAGGTGATAAATCCAGTGTGGTACTTGAGAGGGTCCCAGGGGATTCCAGGGGGTTCCAGGAGGTTCCAGGAGGTTCCCAGCCAAAAGGGGAATAATTATTTTTTTATTATAATTCGATTCATAAATAGCACAATGACAGAATGTATGATTATTTTGGTCATGAGTTTCATACACTTTCTGTAATAAAACCCCTATCAGATGGGAGACCCTTCAGACAAATGGTATCAAATTGGGGGGCTAATTTGTGTCAGTTTAGGGGTCATTGACGTGAAAAAGTTTGGGAACCACTGGATTAACCTACTGTATCAGAAAGACTGAAAGCGGAGGGAAACCGCACTAAACCCACACATTTGTAATTTTTACATTACTGTTTGTGTATGACTAAAAAAACAAGATACAAAGTGTTAATTGATGAGCTTTAGAGGGGCTGGTAGGAAGATTATTGAATGTCAGACAGAGGCTAACGGTTTCCCCCTACTAACTAGCCAGCAGCTGGTTCTCTCCAAAGTTCACTAAATAAAATGTAACATCTTGTTTTTACATACGAGAGTGGTTTTGATCTTTTCATCTAATGCTCGACAAGAAAGCAAATTTCTAATTATTCTTTAAACAGCTTTTTAAAATCAATGGTTCCCAAATGCTCCCCTTTTAAAAGCTGAAAAGATCTCAAGCCCCGCTGGTCACTAACAATATACTGCAGAAACTAGTAACAAAAACTAGCTGAAATTGATTGAATTAACATGATCAAGAACATGAACTGTATGCTTCTTTTGAGGAATATTTCTGGTGTGCAAATGAAAAATGAAAGTTAGAGTTTTTACACACAAAGACACAATAAGGCTCTTCTGCTCCATACTGACAGTGAAGTCAAAAGCAATCAGACTTTTTCATGTTTTGTTGATGAGTGTCGCTTGTTTCTTTCTTTTCTTCCCTGCCAAGTCTGTTTTACATGTTGTTTTTTTCTTTCTGAATAAATCTTGCTAACATCAGAGCACTCTTGTTTCTTTATTGTTCCCAAAATAAATCAGACTCTTAGAGCCATTTTTTACACAGCAGATATTTTGTGAGCACATGTGGAACAAACAATATTAATTATGGCTCTAGATTCACCAGTTATTTAAATTATTTCACCTGTTTGACCAGTCAAAACCTCTGCTGCAATAAGCTGTATTCAACTTTAGTATCAAATTTAATTCCATGTAATCAGAACTTCAAGAATTAATAAAAAAAAAACAATCACCAAGAACTGAATATCTTTTCTTAAAGTGCAACAAAACATATCCTACAATGGCAGCTACACTTCCACTTTATTTGCACAAAGAGCTGAAACCTCCTAATATACTGACAGTAAAACTGAATATGTATTAAAACTGAGTCTATGCACATAAAACTATGTACATAAAACATAAAGCTACCAAGCCATGTGATACACCAGATCCTGTTTGACTCATAACTCTGCAGGTGCCTCATGTAGGAACAGAAGTCCATTCAAGTTTTTACAGATTTAAGATGCTGACACACACACATGAGGCTGCAGCTGCTGGTCATCATGCTGCAGACTTGTACTGGGAATATGTTGCTCTTACACGATTGAATGCATATTTAATGTTAGCTAATCCACTCATTTCATTCTGCACTTTTAAAAGCTTCTTGTGCACATTAAGTCTCACATGCATTCAATCTCAGCTCGTGTTTTGTAAAGAAAGGAAACGTTTCACTCACCTAAATGTGATCTGATCTGCAGCTGTGAGAACTACAATGACGCATGAGGATGTTATCAGGCGGTGATCCGGACTGGACTTTTCCCAGTTTGAACTGCTGTTACTGGTTGTGGTTGTCTCTCTCTGTGTCTGCTGCTGCTCTGCACACTAACTCAATCTGAACTGAGTCGCTTCCACCTGATTTATTAAAGGGATCCGATCCGCCGACAGTAAAAGGGAAAGGCAGCCGGATGCAGTCACAGTTAATCCTGTCCGAGAAAAAAACTCATCAATATTACATCCACGTGTATAAATAGCCTTCTATCCATGCATTATTCCTGCTTTTCCCTTCAGTGGTTATACAGGCTTATGTCATGTGTTTGTGTTTCCTTGTTATGGGATATCCTACAGCCTACTGTATATTAATATAATGCCTTTAAAGTGATATTTAAAAATTTAAATATTTTAATTGATTTAAATTACATTTTAAGTAAAAAAAAAAAAAAAGTATATTGGTTGGTATGAAAAAAATCTTACGAGAAAAAACTAGAATGGCACTTGGAGAGCTGTTTATGTTGAGATCAGCTGTACGTAGCGGAGCAGCGTAAAACACTTCATTCAAACTGGACAGAAACAAAGTCAAACTCACCTAAACTGTCGTCGTTACTCTTTCCAACAATCACCAAGTGTGCTTTGGTCGAACTGTAATTTCACAGAGTTTAATGTGAAAAAACGCCGAATCTACAGGTGTCCCCCGCTCTCCCTCCACTCCCGCTTTCTCTCTGTCCCTCTGTAGGCAGAAGGAAAGAGGCAGGGTGAGTTACACTGAGCATGTCTTAAAGCCTGTGGTGTTAATGCCAAGGCTGAGCGGAGTTATTAAAAAGATTCCTGAAGCTGGATCATGATTCAGATCACCACCAAAATCTAATGGATTGTTCATTGTGCCACACCCCACCCCTCCAAAAAATTTCATTCAAATTCATCACAGACTTTTGGAGTAATCCTCCAAACGGACAAACCAACAAACCAACAAACAAACCAACCAACGCTGGTGATAACATAACCTCCATCCTAGGCCTTTGGCCTTGGCAGAGGTAATAAGATAAATTACAACTGTATATAAGGTCATTTCTATTATCTGTTAACTTCTGCCTGCACTGTGTTAAGCACATAAATAGCTTCACTGAACTTCACTGCAGTCAGATACAACTATACTGAAATAAACACGTGTTGGTGATTTTCTTTATTTTACAAGATCAAATTTAGTGAATCATTTATTTTTTTTTTCCATACAGTGATCATGTCATATTAATTTATTGTAATCATAATCATCATATTCATTAATGGTATGATCAAGTTGATTTTAATGTGATTTTGAGTGAATTAGAGAGCATTTAGGATCTTTCGGAGGTTTTGCCTGTATTGTGCTGTTATGATAGTTAGCGTAGTCACATAAGGTGTTTAACCATTTCAAGTCACCTTTGATGTTCGGCCTTTTGTGACCTCTGACTTTGGTCTGTAGATCTTTACCTCTTTAGCCAGGCTAGCTGTTTCCCCCTGTTTCCAGTCTTTATGATAAGCTAAGCTAGGCTAATTTATTGGTGATTGGTAGTGAGTGCACCGAGGCACAATACTTTCTGAGTTTCTAAAAAATCTTCATTCAGATCTCCACCACTGACGTAGAAAAGAGAAGAACAGAGTAGAAGAGACCGTTTGATGCTGCTGCAGTGTTTACTAATGTACATGCTGCCAATATGAGTTCAGATTTTAATATTATTATTATTATTATTCAGTGGGTTTTATTTTCCATCTTATGTTATGCATTCTATGTATTCTATCTCATCTAATTTATTAATTTTTTTATTTGTATCCTGTTGTATCAAGTGTTTTATTTACCCTGTTTTTTATTCATTCTATGTTTATTTTCCTTTATTTACTTTGTGCTGCATTTCTTGTATGAAAGGAGCTCTACAAATAAAGTTTATTATTATTGTTTATTATTACTGCTGCGCGTGGCCTAATATTTAACAGACAAATATAATCTCATCAAATTCTCATCAAGGAAGTGTAACGTATGCTTTAAGTAAATTAGTTACATCCCTCCTCTGAGAACAGATGCATGGTTTAAATAAGTAGCGTTAAAACTAGAATACTATCATCAGTCTGAGTATCTATTATAAACAAGAACAAATAAGATAAAACACTTGTTGTAAATGACAAAGATTTGAAGCACCACCGGCTCTCCTCCTGACGGGACGTCCCAGCACCAGTATAGTAACCGTGGTTTCCAGTCAAGCCCCTCCCTTCTTATGAGGGAGGCTGTTGCCGTGACAACCCTGCATTATGCAGCAGTCCATGAAAGACTCTTTTCAGATTAAAAAAAAGAAAGAAAAGAAAGACAGAAACAAGTTATTTGCATTCCTTTTCCATTACAGATTGTGTGTGATAGAAGAAAAGGCTGTACGAGGTTGATTGTCTGGATGTGTGGGGGAGGGAGCGATCATCTGAAGGCCTCACAACTAATTTAGAAAACTAAATCACTGAGTGTGTGTGAGTGCAGTCAAAGGGCACCTGCTTTGCATGCAGTGCACAATCGCAAGCTCGCTGCAAAGATTTCTGTTCGTTTCAGCTTCTAAACAGGTACAGTACCGGCTTTAAAACTCAAACTTCAAGTCCGTTCAAACAGTTTAGATCCACACCAGCAGTTTGCTCCAGTTTTGAGAATTAAACACAAGAAATTAAACTGTGAAAACACAACTCTCTCTGGGGGAAAATCAATGATGTTTTTTTTGCCTCAAGTGATTTAGATGAAGAATCAAATCACAGCAAGAAGCAACATGTAAACAAATCAATAAATCACCTGCAACCACAATCACAAATATCTGTTGATCTTGTAAACCCTACAGGCTACATCCCATTTCCACAGTTTAAGTACACAACCAGAATATCTAGACCATAATTTCCTCCCGCTCTGGTCACAGCTGCAGCTGCTGTCATTAGTCCGGTGGAGCATGGTGGGATTAAGAGAGAGAGTCCTGTGAATGGCTGCTGAATAATTGACCGACTTCTTTTGTCTCATTCAGGCTGTTCTGATTGAACATATGTTGAGGTCCAAATTGTGATGAAAGTTTGATGTGCAAACGGTAATTATGGGGCTTTTCTAAAGGGAAACAGTTGTTACTGTAGGGAGGCTGCTGTTAAATGTACAGTATTGTCTAAATGAAGCGACTGTACATTAATATGCTTCTCCCTCTCCTCCTCTTGGTACTTTTACTTAAGTAAAGGATTTGAATACTTCTTCCACCACTGCTAGATAGCAGCCAGAAAGACAGGAGGTGACCTTTTGTGTGTCACAAACATTGTGCTACAGTATATATGGGACAAAAATTGGACCTTGAGTCAGGATGTGCTAATACAGAAGCTTTTTAATTTTGAAGAATAATTGCCATGTCTAAGAAGCTTTTAAAAATTCAAGTATAAAATAAATCATGTAAATTTAGCATCAAATCTTCAGACCATATACTACGTGCTTTCAGAAACCACTTGTGATGCAGGAAAGTGGTACATTTTTTTATTCCGAGCAGCAATAATAATGTACGCACTCTATCAACAATAGTTTGACTGTAAATCTGAATATTAGGGCTGCAGCCAATAATTATTGTCATTATCGCCTAATCTGCTGACTGAATATCAATCATTTTGTGTATACAACATCATAAAATAGTAAAAATGTGTCTTTAAATTCTTTGTTTTAACCTTCCATCAATACAAAACCCAAAGATACGGCACAGAAAAGCAGCAAGTTATCAAATTTGTCAAGCTGGAACCAGAGAATATTTTGGTATTTTTGTTTGAAAAATGACGATTATTCAGTTATCGAAACAGTTGAAATAGTTGCACTACTTAATATTACCAAGCTATGTAAAAGAAGATGCATTGTACTGTAATCCAATATGTAAGAAGATGTGTCCAAACAGGAAAGGGAAGCAGTTTATCACATGAATGCAGTCTGTAAAACACGATGTGTCTCACCCCATGTCTGTTTCCTCCAGTTTTCTCTCTGCGTATGTGAGCTCAATGGCTTCACTCTCACCATGTGTTCATGTAGATCTGAAAACAGATGGAAAAAGAAGTGGACGTCAGCATCACACACACTGACAAATTATGACAATCAGCTTTGTCCTTGAATTCTCTTAAAAATTTCTAAATGCATATTTCTATTGGATGATTTTTTTGCTGTACAGTCTCTTAGATTGGCTGCTAATGTCAGTGGTCCTCTATTGATCTCACACTGATAATCCCTGTAGCTGTATTAGAATGAAATCCCAGCATGTTGGCATACATTTATGTGGATGTAGTGTGTTTGTTAAAGGTCAGAGTGACTCGGTGTGACACTGTGACCTTTAAAATGACAGGGAGGAAGGTCATCCAGGTGACACTGTAGTAAACTCTGAGTAGACTGTCACCTGGTGTTCCAAAGCAAACCATCTCTGAAGAACATGAAGTCCAGATTGCATGATTAAAATATTGCGATAAAAGGTCACAAAAGCCTCATTTTTGGGGCATATTTTCAATGCTTAATGTCAGAGAAAAATCTGCTGCAAATATACAAACATTCAGAGTTGCAAGATCTGAAATTAACCAGAAGAAGATGTGCTTTTTATTTCTAACCCACAGAAACGACAGCTGTAGTAAATGTGCGCTGACGGAAGTTGTGACTCACTCTTTCTAGGAACGCTGCTGCTGAAGCCTCCTTCCTGTCCAGGTTGCAGTCTGATCCCACTCGTCTGCTTCATGATGTACTTGCCGAGCAGGAAAACATCCTCAAGCTGCTCTTTTATCCATCAAAAAAAATCCAAAGCAAGTAGATACATGTTGTAGATGACGTAGTAACGAGAAGATAGTGAAAGCAGAGGTCCTGCTCCTCCTCAGGTGTTTGGTTGAGCTGCAGGATAAGGAGGGATTGAGAGGAGACTAATCCCTCACACATGGCTGCAGCAACGTTGAGCTGGAAATAAACGTGCAAGTCACGAGCTGTTTGACATCTCATGCTACACAATACACAGCACTTTGTCTTGAGCAATGCCTCTAATGCCTCATAAAGGCCTTTATACAGTACTAAGCCATACCGGATACATCATATACAGTATGTTGTTTCCATTCTGGTAATAATTGATTTCTTATAGATCCAAATGTATGTAACTGTTATTAAAAATGAAGAAGGTTGAATAGTGTTTTTGTTTTTATTAAGAAAGCACACATTCGTTGAGGTTCACTTGTCTTTACGTAGTTTACAGTCTCTCAAATGACTACAGATCTGTTATATCTGATCATAAAAACATTGTTTATAGTCTTTGATCTCTTCTTTCTCCAAGCATCTGTTGTCTGATCCTCTCTGGAAACTTCAGTTCTGCTTCTGGAGAGAAAAAACTGAGGCTTTTACAAATCCAAAATTAAGAGATTAGTCTTGAAGTGGCTAAATGAAGCTCTGAAGAGAGAATGTGTAAGACTATGGTACGGTGGTATGTCCTGCAATATTATAAAGACACTACAGAAGGCCACTAGAGAGACGTATTTGCAATTAAAAGTGGTTAACCCGTTTTTTAGTTACATAAAACCTTTGCTTTAAAGGGTGTGTAATCCTCTTGACCAACATACATATAGTGGATGTGAAACTCCAGATTTAATGCAGTAAAAGTCACATCTCTTTCTCCGTTTACTGGTGGAGTGTCTCACATGATGGCGCTAGAAGCCTAAAACTGTATCGAAAAACAACAAAATGACACACTATTGTAAAGTATGCAGCGGCTGAAACAAACCAGAGAACTATCTGAGGGTCATTTACATTAACAGGGCCGCTGACACACGAGATACTCTGCTGCTCTCTGCTGGTTCAACCATTAAAGTGGTTTTGTACTTCTCATGCTGTCAGGAGTGATTCACTATAAATAACTGTGTGCATTTGGTTTGGATCAATATTAGTTTTCCCTGTTTTTTGAATATTTATCATAAAATATATTGCAAATATAAAAATATGCCTGTTAAAAATCAAATCATACACATATAGAAACATACAGTAATCTGAGAAATTGTCAACACGTCCCCTTGAAAATCAGTATTTTTAGTAATTTAGTTATATAATTTATTTATTTTTTATTTTACATATTAATTTTATATAAAAATATTACAGACTACTTATGATTTGTGAGCATTATAGTTTGATTGCAAAGCTCAATTAGCAGTCAGTTTCCACATTGTGGCCTCAAGACTGTAGAAAACCAGCTATTGTAAAATAGACAAAGTTCAGGAGAAAGAAACACCAAGAACAAGTTTTCAGTTTACACAGCAACATGTGATTTTTTATTTATTTCTTAGATGTCATCATCAGAAACTGCAGAAGAGTAACGTCACAATTTGCAGCCATGTGGTCTCTTGATCAGGAATGATCAAGGTGATCAGTCTTTTCTTTTTCATCGTGAGACTTCAGATTGTGAAAGACCAAGCAGAGCGGTGGAGCGCCTACGTGGATTTACCTCAGGTGTGAAAACTACAGCGACGATTTTCATCACAAAGTAAAAAACAACACACTTTCCAGTGTACAAAAGACTTCCTTGGGGATAAATTAAGTCCAAAACAAGACACATTTAATAATTTGGTGAAAGATAAATGGAGGGAATACATATTTATACTATAGAGAATCAGCAATTCTGCAGGTAATTCATAAAAAAAAAGCCAAAGATTCACTCTAAATAATATTATTCACATATTGTGAGCAAGTTTGAAACAATACCAATTAACGTGACAACGGTTTGCGGACGGCATTGACCTTTCAGGCTTATGGGGCCTTTAGTAAGCAATGGTAACTGATGTTTAGACTGTTACTACGGTAACCACCCCTTAACAAGGAAGTTGTGGTGAAAAGGGCGAGTAAGTATTCAAATTCCTCAGCAGCTCTACTGCTGTAAGCCAGGCAGATGAAATGTAAAGGGCACCCATTGTAACGCTCGGGGGCTGTTAAAAGGTGACAGCAGGGGGCATTGTGGGATACACAAAGGACAGAAGATTGAGACTTATTGTATGAATAGCTTCTCTACAGCTATTGTTCCAAAATAAGCTGGTATGAGACATTGTTCCTTGGATTGAAGTTTTTGTTTAAAAGGTTTATAAGTTGCAATCTGTTAAAGGAACAGTGTGTAGGATTTGGCAGTATCTAGCGGTGAGGTTGCAGATTACAACTTCTCACGTGTGCCGAGCTTTTAGGATTGCTACGGTGGCCGACACAAAAACGCGAATGGCCCTCTCTAGAACCAGTTGGAGCAGAGCAGTGCGTATAGTGTGTGTGTACGTGGGAAGTGAGTGGTGAAGCAAGCGAGAGAGAGAGCGGCGGTGACGGGAGCGAGTAACGGGAGCAAGTAACGTTATCGACTCCGGCCCAAGCAGGATAAGTTAACAGTGTTTGGTTTGTCTGTTCTGGGCTACTGTAGAAACATGGCGGTGCAACATGGGAGAGGACCAGCTCCCTTTTTGACTTTAAAAGGAACAGTGTGTAGCGTTTCGGGGGATCTATTTGCAGATAATATTATATTAATAAGTATGTTTTCTTTAGTGTAAAATCACCTGATAATAAGAATCGTGTTTTCGTTACCTTAGAGTGAGCCGTTTATAACGACATACGGAGGAGCGGGTCCACTCCACGGAGTCCGCCATGTTTCTACAGTAGCCCAGAATGGACAAACCAAACACTGGCTCTACATACGGCTGTTCATGTGTTCATGTTTTCACGTCAACCACCACGCTGGAGAAGTTTTAGTTGGTCGCAATCTGTAACCTCCCCGCTAGAGGCCGCCAAATCCTACACACTGTACCTTTAGGTCCACAGGGGGATAAACTTTGAAACATCTCAAATGGGTTTCACAATCTCAACTCAAGGTCCACTTACTAGCTTTTTTTTTCTAGAGCTCTCAATTGTTTTAAACGGCTGTTTCCAAGGTGAATTTCCCCCCCAAATTAAAGATGTCTTTAATATTTTAGGCTGAATGGCAGTGGAAATTCATGAGCTGTAGCATTCCCGGACATATACTTACTACTCATTTAAAAAATAAAGTCTTGACTGTAGAGCGGAATTAGGTGATTAATTAATTTATCAATTAGCAAAAAAATAATGAGCAAATTTTGACAATCAAATCTTTATAGGACTGATTTTTTATGCAAAATGATTAAATAAATGTTCTAGTTACAGCTTCTTAAATGTGCTTAGAAAACAAGCAAATTCGCTCCATAATTGTAAAGAGAATATCTTTGGACAAAACAAGAATTTGAATATGTCTACTTGGGCTCTGTGACGGGCATTTTTCACCATTTTCTGACTTTTTATGGACCCAGAAAATATTCGTCAGATTAATCGATAATGAAAGTAATCATTAAGTGCAGCACTCCATTACTTAACTTGATACTGGGCTCTGAATTTCGGCCACACACACAACGGCATGTCACACTGGGCCTTTTGTGTCTAACTTCATTTGCATTACAAGGAACAAGAAGACATCCGTCGCAGGTCAACACACTGTAGGTCAGGGCTCTCAACATCTGATACAAGATATGGATGCTTTTAAAACATGTGTGCGCTCACATACTTCACTCTGTTACCCTTCATGTTTTAATGCTATGTAAACATATTGATAGTCAGAAAAATACTATGTCTTTACATTATGTACAAAGTGTATCACTAACCAGCGGAGTCACCGTTTCAGCTCGGCGTGATGGAATGTAGGAAAAGTTTCTACTCTCCTTTTTACAATCGAGAAGTTTCTACTGGTGATGGATCGGCTACATTAAGCTTTAAGGCAATGCACTGTCGTGAGTGTTGCTGCCATCAAGGCAATGGCACAATGCAGATTGAAAGGCAAGTGGTGTGAAATGGTCAACAGAGCTGAATTTAGCCCCAGTTTATGCCTCTTATGTATTACCATTACACCATTACACTTGAGTCACAGAGCTAAACATCAGTTATCAGTGTGTGTGTGTGTATATATATATATATATATATATATTAGGGCTGTCAAAGTTAACATGATAATAACGTGTTAACGCAAATAATATCAATATGCAATATCGATCTTCCGAAGGTTGTACCGGGCTCAGTTTTAAAGTTAGGTGAGGTTAAATAACGCTCCAAACTGATGCTAAATTTTGTCGAGGAAAAACGGGCATGGCCATTTTCAAAGGGGTCCCTTGACCTCTGACCTCAAGATATGTGAATGTAAATGGTTTCTATGGGTACCCACGAGTCTCCCCTTTACAGACATGCTCACTTTATGATAATCACATGCAGTTTGGGGCAAGTCATAGTCAAGTCAGCACACTGACACACTGACAGCTGTTGTTGCCTGTTGGGCTGCAGTTTGCCATGTTATGATCTGAGCATATTTCTTATGCTAAATGTAGTACCTGTGAGGGTTTCTGGACAATATTTGTCATTGTTTTGTGTTGTTAATTGATTTCCAATAATAAATATATACATACATTTGCATAAAGCAAGCATATTTGCCCACTCCCATGTTAAGAGTATTAAATACTTGACAGATCTCCCTTTAAGGTACATTTTGAACAGATAAAAAATGTGATTAATTTGCGATTAATCCTGATTTAGTATTTTAATCGATTGACAGCCCTAATATATATATATATATATACACATGTATGTACAGTATATACATATACATACATATATATCGACTTATCGTAAGATACATGGCCATGATCTTAACTTTTAGATCATCGACTTATTGTATCCACATAAAGTAGTTATCGTGACAGGCAAAAAACATTTATTTTGTATGAAAAAATAAAAACAATACAATCTAACTTCAACATGGACAAATATAACTTATAAATAACGTTTACCTTATGTTATTGCATTATTATGCAGCAGAGTATTTAATTCTAAGAAACAGATATAGCAGCTGCACGACATATGTTCATGATCAATTTGCAAAACGTGAAACAAAATCTATAATCATTTTTGTCCATATTGATGTAACATTGTATTATTTTCAAACAAAGTAATGTGTTTATATTTTTCTTGTGACATGTTTATTTTTCGGAATAACAGATACTTAGCTCTGTGACTCAGACGTAATGGCGATACATGAGAGGCTCAAACTGGGGCTGGGCGGAATTCTGACCAGTTATTGTTAACCTGGTCGGTAAAGGGTGCAGGCCTAGAGAACATGTGAGATGACTACATTCACAGTAGCAACATCAGACCAGACTGTCAAAATAATCACATGACTTCGCGTTCAATGCTTTTTCTTTCAAAGCATTAGCGCTGATCGTGTACAGGAAACATTCCCTAC
This sequence comes from Sebastes fasciatus, assembly GCF_043250625.1. Taxonomy (NCBI): domain Eukaryota; kingdom Metazoa; phylum Chordata; class Actinopteri; order Perciformes; family Sebastidae; genus Sebastes; species Sebastes fasciatus. The sequence continues at coordinate 21,712,652 of NC_133797.1, read as the reverse complement.
GTGCACGTCTACTCCATGATATTACGGAGGCGTTCTAACACATTTACTAACTACTGACACATACATACACAAGGTACAACAAGTACCACAGTTGGTATATATACTGGCTTATAATCTGTGATTTATATATATATATATATATATATATATTGTAGGAATATTAATATACCAGGAATTTGTAAAAAGTGACATTGCAGTTTAAACCAAGATCTACATCTTCATCATGCAGAGCCAAATGAACATAATCTATGTTTTTCTGCTGGTACAAGGCCACTGCAATCAATCTGAGGTATCAAGCAAAGGAACCAAAAAGCAAACAGGAGCGATGCTCTATAGGAGGACGCAATAAAAACTAAAACAGCAGCAAGTCAAAAGGTACAACAAATCTTGTAACCCTGAATGAAACGGAAACTGAAACTCAGTCTCAAATTGTCGGAGCTAATTAGCAGCATCATATAGTCAGTCAGTGTTCAACATCATCACAGACGCTAGCATATATGGTAACACAGCTAAGCAGGCAAAGAGGCTCCTGGGTAAAAACAACAAATTGCCATTTGTCAGTTTAGTTAATGCCCCACTCTCAGAAAAAAAAAGGGAAGGTGTGAAATCAAAAGCAACAAAACGGGAACGCGTGGAGCAGTTCATTGCATCTTGCTCTTTTGCAATTCATAAACCTGATAGAGAATCAGCTACTGGAGGATCCTTAAGGTGAGAGAGCTTAAAACTATTTTCAGATTCCTGTCTGTTGCATGATATGATAGGATAAGTCTGCACTGTAGAGGGGGGAAGTACAGCAAATATCAATTTACACCAAAGTGTCTCTTTCTTCTGGTCAGTTTCCACTACGTTTGTTTTATTTCCAGCTTGGTTTAGCACCTCTGCTGGGCGTCGACATCACGTCCCTAGGCTGGACTGACTTTTCAGAAAAGCTACTAGTCTTACGAAGATCTTCACGTATAGGAGGTGGCGGGGGAGTCTCGCTGCGGTAGGCGCTGCGGCTGGTTGCTTTCACACTTTGCACCCGTCGCAGATTTGTCCCTTGTGGCCGCTCCTCACTGGTATGAACTGTGGGCGACAACCTGTTCTGCTTCACCGGGGTTTGTCGACCTAGAAGCGAGGGGCTACGAGACGGCGTGGAGGGGACGGACGTGGGCGCCAGCTCCTTCTTGACCCTGGAAGTCGAAGCTACGGTGTTGCGGGCAAAGCTGGGGACATCGAGGGTGTTTTTTGCGCAGAGCGTGTGACAGCTGCTGTTCTCAGAGGAAGCTCCACCCTGAACCTGAGCCTGAGCCTGAGCCTGAGCCTGAGCCTGAGCCTGAGCCTGAGCCTGAGCCAGGGCTCTCATGGTGGAGCGACACATCTTCTCCTCAGGTGCAGGTTTGGGGATGTTCCTCAGGGGTTTGGCGCTCGGCTTGTGAAAGGAAGCCTTCCTCGGGGTCAAATCGCGTGTCCATCTCGAAAAGCCGCTTCCACTCTGAGCTTTTGACTCATCCGGGGGCAGACTGGAGTGTCGAGGAGGTCTCGTGGTCTTCTCGCTCCTTCCTCTCGCTGGGGTGCTCTGGTCACGAAGAGGCCGGCGTGACTCTCCGCCGTCATGCGCCAAAGCTCTCTCTGCCGTCTTGCTGCTACCTGTCCTCGTAGGCTTGCTAATGGGCACAACTTTCCGCATGCCCTGGCTCTCGCTGCTGGTCAGCGTTCGCACGCCGCGACCTCCGCTGCTCTTATTCGCTTCGTTAGCTTTGCTCTTTGTGGGCGTTGGTTTTCTGCTGCTACTCTGTGCATCTTTCTCCACACTTTGTTTCCCCTCGGCGGTGTCACAGCTCTCTGTGTCCCACTCCTCTGTGGCAGCAGACGGATTAGTAGTCATGGATGCTGCGTCCACAGATTTTGGCGCTGACAGCTCATTGGTTGAAACGGATTGGTCGTTGGGAGACATGGACTCCAAATTAGAGGACAGAGAGCTTGGATCTAGCTGGCTCTCCTGATTGGATCTCCCGCGGTCAGTTGTTCTGAAATGAAGTCCCTCTTTCATTAGAGACGAGCTCTCAACCTCAGAGTAATCCGAGGTGACGGAGCAATCCGTTTCTGTGCAGTCTAGTATATATAACATTGGTTTCTTATTGGATACAGAGGTGTCTAGTGGGAGGGGTGTATCACAGGTCGTTGATGAAACTGTGCTGTTGTCCTCTTCTTCTTTCAAACTCTCGGGAGAGACCCCAGCTGGTGTGGGAGAATCTATTTTCCCTCCCCAGGCTGCTTTGGGATCGTCTCCTCTTTCTAAAATTTTATCATGTAAGAGGATGTCCAGATTTATGGGAAGTGAACGTCTCTCCTTTTCCAAATCAGTCACCACGACGTCCCCCTCGTTGACAAAGTGCAAATAATTACTGTTATTGTTTGGACTCGGTAGGTCAAAAGCTTGAGGACCTCGAACTAGAGTGTGCGTCTCCACACTAACATTCATGTGGGCGGTAATCGGTGGGTTGGGAAGATGGACGGGCTTCTGAAAGACACAAAAGGGATGAGGCAAAACGCTGCCCTCCGACACAGATGAGTAGTTATTATTGTTGTACGGGTCGTTATCATTTAGCCCAGAGGAGGAGAACCTGGCCAGCGGGCTGATAGGCTCAGTTTCTGCCCGTGGAGACGTCGCCTGTCGGTCGCAGCCCAGCTCACGGTTGCCGTCCTGGGCTAAGATCCAGGGGGTCGTCTTCCGCTGCACAGTGCGGCCCGACCGAGGTAGACTGTTAAACTTGGAATAGTCTGTGGGATTTCCAGTGCCTCCGAATATCTCCAGGTATCCTTGGAGTTCTCGGTCTGCTATGGAGGTCATGGTGTGGCGGTGGCGGCGGGCGCTGGCGGAGCGTCCCAGCGGGCTGTGTGGACTCTGAGACCTCTGCTGGAAGAAGTCCAGCAGGCCTTCCTTGGTGAGCATCTCCACGTCGTTCTCGCTGCTGCTCCGACCGAACCCACTGCTCTGATCTGCACCCTGCCAAGCGAAGCGCTTTTCCTCCAGCTCTCGCAGACGACGCTGTCTGGCTTCTTCCTTCAACTCACGGTCCGTGTTGTCCTGAGAGAAAGAGGAAGGTGGAGAAATATTTAAAGGCAGGCAGGAAGACAATGATGGTAATGAAGCATGCACAACTTGCTCTCCTATTTTAGTTGATGCATTCCGCGCCCCGAGGACAACACAGCACAGTCCTTTGCTTGACAGAATTGGACAGAATAACTGCCTAGTCTGACTTCTTTTTAGCGATGCTGATGTGTCCCCAGATCTCAGCGATACAAGGTTATTATTACCTGTGGAAATGAGGCCCAAAACTATGAAAAGCTGTAAACTAAACTGACCTTGACTGCTTTCTTGAACTTGATGCAGAAGTCCTGAAAGATGCGGAAGCACTCGTCCAGCTTAAAGGTGTCCTTGTCTTCACAGAAGAAGTCGATGAGAGCGTTCCCCTCTTTACGCAGATCCAGCCGCCGTCTCTTCAGGTCCTGCAGCGTCCGTGCTGCACTCTGAGACATCAAGCGCATACATTTTTTATTATTACACTTTTATGGGTGTCATTATCTATAGCACTTGAGTCAGCAGTGCCAGAAATGTACAAGTCAGTGGCCTGGATCCAACTTTCTGTATATAATGTATAACATAAGTACTGCTGCTGCTTCACCTGCAGAAAGGGCTCCAGCTGCTGCAGTAGCTCCGGGTCTCCTTGAACTTTCTCCTCCAGGGTTTTAGTCCGAACATATAAGGAGGAAAACTCCACCTCGATGTTTTCCACTGAGATTCTGCATGAAAACATTACAAGCAGCAAATTGTACTTAGAGACAGTTTTGGTGATTATCACATTGTCCTCATGATACTGCTGAGAATGACAATGTCTGAAAGCATTTAGCTGAAAGCATCCGTCAGACTGTCATCCGTTAAAGGTGAAGATAGGACCGCTCTGAGAAATGCTTTCACATATCCTGAGGGAGGGAGGAGTATACTTGGCTCTCTGGTGCAGGAGTTGCACTGTCTCCACTCAGAGATGACCTTGTGAGGCTGACAGAGCCTGACAGCCACTGACTTCACACTGCGTTCTAAACATGACTCTCTAAGCACTAGATGTCAGCCCGAGTAATGAGGCTGGATGTTGTTAATTCAGCAATAAATACAAATATTAAACTCTCAACTTTGATCAAACAGCCCGTTCTCATAACCAGGGCGTCAAATACCGACGCTTTGTCACGCAAAGGCGTGTGATACTGACACACAGGGCACCTTTTATTGTCTGTAGGAGACCAGGCTTTCAAGTAACTATTATTATATTAACTCATCCGCGTCAATATCAGACGCTCAGAGAAAGTGGTCAGGGAGGTGGATATCACATATCATCAGTTTTCGCCTCCTTCCACTGGCTTCCTGTCCGTCTGGATTGATTTTAAGATTTTATTGTTAGTTTTTAAGGTTATAAATGGGCTGGCACCACCTTATCTAACAGAACTATTACACCTTCATCCTCCAGTTAGAGCGCAGAGGTCGACCAATCAGATGCTTCTGTATGTCCCCAGAAATACACTCAAAAACAGAGGCGACCGAGCCTTTGAGGTGGCCACTAATCTTTTGAACAGTTTACCTCTTCATGATAAAAGAGCTCAGACCACAGAATCATTTAAGTCGCTGCTGAAGACTCACCTATTTTCGCTGGCGTTTGATTAAGTTTATCTTCTGTTGTGCTGCAACTCTTTTACCGCTATTACGTGCACATTATGTTTATTGTTATTACTCTGTTCTTATTGTTTGGACGACGCTACAAACCAAATTAACTTTGTTTAAACTGAACAACCTTTGGTGGAAAAAACTGATTCCTTCCAGTCTGCTTGACACCATCATTCCCAACTTCATGTTTTTTTTTGGGGGGGGTAAATTGTTTTGATTCCAACTTTGTCTAAAAACCGAGAGGAGCAGTTTACCTGGCTGCACTCTGGACGTCCTGAAGTTTCTCTGGAAACTTGAGCAGCTTCTCGTCTTTTTTCTTTGCCTCCTGTGTAGAGAGAGACACATCACACGATTTACATCCAAACGGTCTGTTGCTGTGCGTGATGAAGTGGCATCAGAAGGACTGCTCTTTGTTTGGTTACGTAAGTGCCTGGCCAGCCTCTCCTGGCTCTTTTCTGTTTCCTGTCACCATCTGCTGTCCACCTGCCCTCCTGCTGCCCGTTTACTCAAGCACCACTGCTGGGAAACATTTATATAATAAAACTAATTCTTTGTGGCTGACAAGTGACTGAAATATGTGTCTCACTTTATTTTGATTTCACACATTTAACGTTCTGCGTGATTTAACTGCAGTAATCAGGATAGACTTTCTCATATGAAATATTAACAGAATGAAAAAGGTGTCTAGTTATCCTAAAGATACCTGAGCAATGTCTCCGAAAGAGTTCCTATAGTACAGTACATTACTTAAACTTACTATGACTATCTCATAGATAAGCATTGAGTACATTAAGTTCTTCACATGTGAAAACAGTGACAAATATACATATTAATTGGCTTCAAAAACACAAGTAACCTTTTATTATTCTTATATATATATATATATATATATAAGCATATACAGTAGAGGTCTGACTTAATGTAACCCAATAAGTGACCCAGGCAACAATCAGTACCCTGTGAAATATTCAAGGTCAGAGTGAAGTGTCGACAGTCATTTTCTAATGCCCCTCTTTGCTGTGTTGCATTGGATTACATACGATAGTACAGCTCTTAATGGTGTTGTGTGCATCACATTGTATACGTGAAGCGTTCACTAACCATGGCGACAAAGTGCAGCAGGTTCATCCCCGGCTTGTTGGCCTTGGTGTCGGCCAATGAGAGGAGGGACGACAGCTTGAAGCCCACGGCGTTGCCGGCGTAGCCGCCCTGAGAACCACAGAGGGAACAATCAAAGATCTCATAGAAACACATCAAGATGGTGAAGGACTAGGCTGCTGATATTCTATATTTTTCTTATTGACAACAAATCCCATAAAAAGACAAAAAGCAACAATGAACTGATCTACTGAAAAGTAAAGCCCCTGTAAAACAACAAATGGTTGATTTTACGTTTTTTGTATGAATTAACCAAACAAACTATGTATGGGATAATGTACAGCGAGCCAGTCATTGTTGTGAAATAAAACCCTACAGGTCTCTCATCGCCCTGAAGGGGTTCATTTAACAACAATGACCCGCTAGCTGTACATTATACCGCTTATTACACGGCTACTTACATAAGAAATCAACAATTTGACACAAAAACGGTCCTCCAGAGTCCGACATCAGAACTGCGCCCATAGCAACGGTCTGTTATACATAGCAACAGTCTGTTATAAAGAAATAACAGACCGTAGAACGCCGTGATTGGCCGTGATTGAGAGTTTTCAACAAATCCGTGTAATAATATGTGTTAATTAATGAGCTTTAGGTGCTGGTAGGCTTATATGTTTTACATTTTAACAGAGCCAGGCAACCCGTTTCCTCCTATTTCCAGTCCTTGCTAAGATAGCTAACTGTCATTGGTTATAGCTTCATATTTAGCATACAGACATGAGACTGGTATCAATCTTCTCCTCTATCAATAATGCGAATGAGTGTACTTCCTAAAATGTCCAACTATTTCTCTAAATATGAAGCTATAAAACTACAGCCAGAATACGGTTAACTTAGCATGAAGCCTGGTTAAGAAATAGTTCAGTGAGCTCCCTTAAAATCACAAGTCGCTCATTTTACACTTCAATTTTTGTATGAATTAAACAAAATATATTGTGTTAATTAATGAGCTGTAGAGGCTGATTTTTTTACTTTTGGACAGCAACCAGACTCCCCCGTTTCCGGCCTTTATACTAAGCTAAGCGTTTGCACCAAATGTACTTTGTAATTTACTACCGTTTGAGAAACAACTGCAAAAAACTACAATGCCCAGCTGGTTAAGGAAAATACTGATAGGAAAGTGATGTTAATGTATTAAGTGAACATAACTGACGGACTCACAGCGTTCATGATGTTTCCGGCCTGCAGCACCAGATGCAGAATGGCATGAAGCTCCTCGCAGCTCATCAGCTCTGTAGGACGAGATCAATATAAACTCACTTATAGCAGATCACAGCAGCCCATTACACACTACTTCACTTTCATTTACCACCAGCACCACACACAACGACCATCTGCAGTAAGAATGAAATCCTGCTACTCCAAATTCATAGGAAGATAACTGGAATCTATTTTTTGCATTTTGACCATCTGTCGTTTCGTACTGACAGAAAGGGTTACTGTTACATACTGTTGAAAGTTTTAATTAAATGGTGTCACAAAAGTTCAACTTAATTTGTCCCATGCGGTGTTTAACTGACGGCTCTGCAATGCAGTGAAAAGGTCACAGTACTGTAGAAGACAGTTTAAGAAAAATCCAATAAACCTTAGAGCGGCAGGACAGAGTGACTCAGCTAAAATGACATCGGCTCTATTGATGGTTGAGAAATTAAAAGTACTGTTGAGTATTTTTCGCAGTTTCTTGGGCAGTTCATAAACACGCAGAATATGTTTGGAGACATGGATACAGGTATGCATGCTCTCTGTGTGTGTGTGTAAAGGCGTTTCCATAATTCATTTAGTGCATCAATTCTTTTTCGAAAAAGCAAAAAACACCTCAAGCAAACATAGAAAATGTTTGCGCAATTGAGAAGGTTTTATCAAATTTTGCTTTTTCCAGGCAGTTTTTCTATTGTGATACTTCAAAATGTGCATAAAAATATGTGAACGGAAACACGGCTTCTGTCCCAAAGTACAGCCTCACAGAACCACTAGCATTGCTGTCGACGCTTAGTCTTGTTAGGTCACGTTTAGAGTACATTTTACAGGAAACCTTTAAAAACTATAAAACTTTCCTTTGCTGTTTTTCTGTAGCAGCTCAGCAAGATGATACAGGTAATACTACTGAAATTAAACAAAAAATGGTGGCAATTTTTGCAAACTTTTATAATAAATTTTGAATTTTAATATTGTATCATCTATACATTTAAAAAAATAAAAAATCAACAGTACAAAGATGACACAGCCTCGTCTTTCCATTCTGTCCCCACATCACCGTATCTCAGGTGACACATTCTTGCTCAGCACCGCTGACAGCTCAAATATCTGGGTCACCTGTCTGAGCGTGTGTGATGTGTGTGTGTGTGTGTGTGTGTGTGTGTGTGTGTGTGTGTGTGTGAAGGCAGCAGAGCCCGTGTGTTATTACCTTTAGTGGCGACGCGGACGACATCGATCTCGCGGCTCTTTACAGCACAGGAAGGGAAGAACTCTTCGCGGAGGACAATGGCCTCGATCCGAACCTCGAACCTGTCGGGAGACGAAGCAGGATGTGAGGATATATATAAAAAAGAAGTTGACAGACGTCTTTTAAAAAGGATGGTGGTAAATGGTTAAGGTTCTGCAGAGAAGCCTAAACATCGTTTTTCCACCGTTTAAATGTTCAGGATGATGGCTTAGGATGATTGTTAGTGGAGCATTATCCTACAGGTTAGTCCTAGTGACCCTCACATACTCGTAGCCGGTGAGAAATTACAGGTTGTGAGATTGTGATACACAATTACATCATCTACATTGATAATAACAGTGCAGTGCTGCTTCATTTATTACTCTTTGAAAGTAGTATTTTTTATACCAATCATTGTACTACTTCTCAATTATACCCCTGGTAGTGAATTCTTTAATGTGTTATCACCCAGTGTTGTAGCAGAAAGAAGAAAAAAGGAGAAACAAAAACAGACTTTTAGCAGAAGAAAATGTAAATTTTAACACTTTGGAAAGAGATTGCACACGTCAATCTTTCATACTCTGGTACATTACACATTGTCAATTAAAGTTCACTGGCCAAACAAAATAAATACACCACTTCCATATGAACACGTGTGAATGAGTTACAAGTTCGTTGGAAAGTCCCCACAAAATGCAAATCCATCCTCACAAATCCATCTTTCACTGACTGGCAAACACATCTCCCTTTGACGGAAACAACACTATGTACACACACCATTGAAATCGACTCACCGAGGCACCTGGATCAAGAGGAACATAAAGGAATCAACCAGTGTCAGCTTGTCTGGGTCTCCTTTAAACGCCTGAAGTTTCTTTATCTGTTGGGGGAAATAGAGAGAGAGGAAGCTCAGCAGGCTCTATTGTTTTTCTATCGACGTTCACTGTCTTTTATCATCAGGTTCAGTCTTTGATTAAAAAAAACGAAAAGCCACATATAGACATATGAACACAGACCTCCTCGAGGTCGGGCAGGAGCTTCAGCAGGTCTCGGAGCAGCTCTGCTCCATAAATCTTTCCCTCTCCTTGTCGTATGTCTTCAACAATGGAGCTGTTGGACCTGAAACACAAACAGTTTAATTAAATTTAACTCTATGATAAATAGCACAGGAGCTCTCTGTGTTTACAACGGCACAGAGTCAGACGTCTCTGTAAGAAACAACTAACCAAAAATACTGACAATGACAATATTTTTCTGTTCATGTGAGCATTTCAATGCTCCTTTTTACACATGATATTCACAGTTCAAACACAAACTGTGTACAGTATAAGAAGTAGACGTAGTCACCATGACATCACCCATTGGTTTGTGGACTGCTGTTTTGAAGCCTCGAGTTCAACATTTTGGCCGTCGCCATCTTGTTTTTTTGCAACCAGAAAGTAAAACTGAACGCTGAATAAGACATTTTTAGGTGACCAACAAGGTTATAATTAACTATCATGAACTGAAAACACACTGTAAAAGGGTTAAAGTTCTATGACGAAAACACAGACAAATCACAGACTGGAACACACCGTGGTAACGTCCTGTCAATCACAAGGTAGCCACGCCCTAAAGCATACCCTGCTTTATGGTCCATTTGACTCTAAATGGGAAAATAATTTACTAAATGAACATTATGCTGTATTGAAGAAGACTTGAAACTAGCGATTGAGACCATAAACTCATGTTTACAATGTTTACTGAGGTAATAAATCAAGTGAGAAGTAGGCTCATTTTCCCATACACTTCTATACAAACAGACTTATTTTTGCAACCAGAGGAGTCGCCCCCTGTTGGCTATTAGAAATAATGCAAGTTTATGGCACTTCTGCATTGGCTTCACTTTTCAGAACCGGAAGTAGCCGCCTCGTCAGAAGTCCCTGTCAGGAAAAACTAACCAAAAATACTGTCAAAAACAATATTCAACTGTACGTGTGAGCATTTAACTGCTCCTTCCTACACATGACATTGCCAGTTCAACACGTATTACTTCTAGTGACAGTCATCTATGACACACCCACGTCTGTAGTGCTGCAGCACAATTCCCAATTACATCACTGCTATGAAAGAAGACTGCAGTATAAGGAAACCTTCACGGACAATATCCAGTAAGCTGACACTTCACAATATGATGCAACCCAATACAGCAGCTCTGTAATAGATATCACCTTTATGAGGCTTATTATAATATACAACCTTTGTTGAAGCTGAATCAGATACATGTTTATTCAAAACTTGAGGCCACAGCTTGATTGCTGTGGATCAACGATAATGGTCGTTGTAACAGTATTTTTGGACACTATAGAGCAAAACTGGTACAGCATGAAAACTGTTTTGTTACTACATATGAGTTTCTTGCTGTGTGTTATTTTTTAGTTTAATTTTATGGATTGCTGCATGATTAACTCGGTACTTTGAAAGTATTTGTAAACCCATGTAAGAGAGGATAGATGATCATATGTAGGACAGAAGATAAATACATATTAGAGCTGAAAATCACCACTATCTGTGAAGAGGTCAGTCCTGACTGAGCTCAGTATGGCTGACAGTCAAATGTCATTAAAATACAGTGGGGAGCCATGCAAATACATCGTCATGCAAAAAAAAAAGCACCTAACACACTTTTTGAACTCTGCTTCAGACAACTCACAGAACTCAAAGCTGAGTCCGGTCGAACACATCATAAGATATCCCCGAACCAATTAATTAAGATCTCATAAAGCCTATTAGAATAACTTGCACAGATTTAGACCCTAATCCCTCTCAGTTATAAAGGTTTTAATTAATGGATTTTCTCCTCATTCAGGCACTAAAACAGAACAAAACTGTTTTAAGGATACGATCAGCGTTTGGTCTCATATCTCCGGGACAGCACTGTGAACAGCTAAAATACACTATAATCAAATGCGGTACATGATGTAGGATAACAAACAGGAAATGATCAGTCTTATCCCCTCTTGAATCTCAGATTATCTAAATAAAGGAACAATAAGAAAGAAAACTAGGTGATAAAGAAACAAAAGGTGTTTCACTGCTCTCCTCATAACGGCCAAATATCTCTCAAAAAGTGCCTAATTGTATATAATTCACCCTCCTTCCTCCTAGACACTCTGGACTCCTCGTTCTTCACTGTTGTGGCCTCATAATCTGGATTTAAATGCTGTAACATCTGTAAAATTGTTACACAACCACAAAGAGTTTCATTATATTCTCCCACAGAATGAGTTTCATGAGTATACTGTATCTGCAGACAGGAGAGAAATTAAACTGATTTTAGTGAAAGTGTGCTCCAGCCGGTGGCCGGTGCTTGGTTTTGGCTCAACAGCTAAACAGTACACTACTACATGTTTCTGAAAACATTTGAGGGCGAGAAATAGGCATTACAGTAACAGAATATTGATTCATATTTGATCAGCGCTGCCTAGTTTGACCGTTCGATCGGAGTTTGTGAGTGATTGACAGCTGCTCAGAGACGGCAGGCTCCAGCTCGGCTCTGAATGGTTGTTTTTCTTTGGACGCGGTGGAATCTCATCTGTCTCATGTACTACTGACAGGATATAGTGACCGTTTGCACAAATATGACAAATTGCTATTTTTATTGAAGTTACCAACTGTAGCTTTAGGATTGTTTTTGTGGAGTTTTCCTTATCCAAATCGACGATCGAAGGACAGAGGGTGTTGTATGCTGTGCAGGTTGTAAAGCCCCTTGAGGCACATTTGTGATTTGTGATATTGGGCTATATAAATAAAATTGACTTGACTTAAGTGGGAAACAGAATTGTGGCACATCCCGACAAAATGATCAGGTATGCTCACTTTTATAATGACATTTCAGTGCTCAGATCTTCACCCGGTAAAAATGAATGATCGACAGAGTGTGCTGGATGTTTTGGTTCTCTCACAGTCAGAGTTTATGATCCGACACACCTGTCTAGAAGACTTGTGGAGTGCTATTTCCCACCATCGATCTGTCAACTCTCCATAACAGCAAAAGTAATCTCATCATATTTGCTCCTCAGATCAGCACAACCCAGCAACTGTACCTTCACTACTTTTTCTGTCTGTATGACGTGTCTGCTGTGTGCTATCGTCATCAACTGACGTGCAGGAAACGACACAAAGCAAAACGAAGCGGTCTTTTGAAAGCACTCTCCACAACCATCATAAAAACACTGATTGAGGGAATAACAAGTCTTATTAGACTCCAGAGACCTTGAGAACCTATAACAAGGAGCATCAAACTAAGACATCTCATGTTTCATGTTTGTCCTTTAACTTGTTGTCACCCATCTGTACATTAGTACTACTCCACTGAGCTTCATGGGAGCAGCTCTTCCCTCAGATAGTGAAGCAGAAGGAAGACTTACTTCTTGAACTGCTTCAGGAAAATGCCCACGTTCATCCCTCTCTTGGAGTCAAGGATGCTGATCTGAAAACAAATGAAATAAGCGACACATGAATGTGCTGTAGTTTGGGTTAAACACAGAATAAAACACACACATATGTACCCACACCCCTCCCTTCTTCCAACCACTCCTGATTGTTGTTGCTTGTGCAGTACAGTACATCCCCCCCATCACCCATAGTCACCCTATGGGACAGTGAAATTCCACCGGGCCACATGTGGTTCACGCCTCCTTCATTAACAATGGCCTGTATTGCGGTCCTTCAACAGGTGACTTTACAGTACGTGCATTGTTAAAAAGGCTCCCTCACAAGACCTCATTAGAGCTTTAAAATAGCAACTTAACACTTTCTGTAGTTTGAATGAAAGATGACGAGTAAAGGTGAGGTGCAGGAAGACAAGTAAAGAAACCATTTAAACTAAATTTAATTCAGCATACCCAGAGATATACTGGATGTAATATAGTGCTGCAATGATTAGTTGATTGACAGAAAATTAATCAGCAACAATACTGATAAAACTATGGAGGACGGAAACTACCAAAAGCAAAAATAAATGAATAAATGAATGACTCAATAAATAAATAAATATATCATTAAATGTAGCAAAAATATAAAAAATGAATGAACCCATTAATTAATTGATAAAATGTGACAAATTGATATTTCTGTTTTAATTTGCTTCTTTATTTATTTACCTTTGTATTAATTCCCTTATTTATTTACTCTTGTTTAATTTTTCCCTTTCATTTATGTATTTATTTGTATTAATTTTTAAATTAATTAATTATTTGTCTTTGCATTTATTTTTTATTTATTTTTTTATTCATTTAATATTTACTTTATATTCATTTTATTTATATTTATATATTTATGCATTTATTTATTTCCGCACCATTTTCTGTTTGCATTTCAACCCTCTTTTATTTACCCACATATTTATTTCTGTATTCTTTTCTTTATACATTTCTGCATCATTATGCAAATGAGGGGCTCAGGACATCTCTGCAGCACGACAATATATAATCTAAAATTATATTTTGACACCCATTTTGCCTTTAACAAATATTGCGCCTCCTGTGATTTGAAAGAACGCAGTAGACCATATTGCAATTTCAATAAAATGATGATTAATTGTTCAGCCGTAATGAATACATATGTTATTCCGTTGTGACCATCACAATAACATAAAGTTTGGTACAATATATTTCATATATATTATATAATACACAACTAGAGATATAGTATGCTTCTGTGTGCACAAACGGCTCCCAGAGGAGTGTTTAGTAACAAACTGCTCACTTTGACCAGCTGCAGTCGGTTCATTTAGGGGACACAGCGGCGAGTAGTTCCTCCACCTCACGCAGGTATTACTTTACAGCTCACATGTTACTTTTCAGGAGTTGATTATGACGCAAGCATGCTTTTGTTCTGTTCATGAACACAAATCGTTTCTTACACTCAAAGAAAAGCTGTAACTGAGCGCTGTTACCTAACGCGTCCCTGCAGGGATATCTTAATACGGTGGGAGCTGTGCTTAAGCATTGTATGGTTATGAATCTAGGACTTTCTGAGCCTGTCAGTGGTGTGTTCAGGACCCAAGGTAAACAGCAAATGTCTTGCACATGTTTGCAAAAACAGTGGCCATGGAGGTAAGAGTTCGTAGGCATCAGCACTCACCACCACTAATCGGCTTGTGGATTTTCTGAATCTGATTTTTGTTACGACAGCATCAGAGAATCAAACAGAATCACTATTATTAATATTTTCAATTACAAATCTTGTAGCATTTCAGTTGGTAGACCATCAGGTAAGATTCAGGCCTAAATCTTGACTGTGACTGACAGATTTCTGGTTTCTTCTCAGTTTACAAAGTTTTCTTAATGTTTTTTTTTAAATAATAAGAAAAATTGAATCCCTAAATCTATAAAACTCTTTCCTCAGGTTCAGCAAGTAAAGAGCTGTGAAAACAACAGCTCACAACTCAAATAAGGGCACTTTTGAATGTCATAATCTTATCTGATAATCTTATTGGTCTAAAGTAAATCCAGGGAATTATTTCCCAGACGTGGAGCACTTTAATTTTAAGAGGATTGACGTATAATCACTGTGTCAGCACTCTAAACTCCACCATCACCTGTCTTCTTTGTTAACTGTTAAAGGGCATGTGAGTAGCATTTCACTTGGCGCTTCACATTACCACAGTCTTGGAAAGGGAGGAGTGAGCGGAGGGGTACTCAGTTGGTTGCAATCTGCAACCACACCACTAGATGCCACCAAATCCTACACACTGTAGCTTTAAGACAAATATTCCAGTGTTGCTGGTGTCAGTATTTCAACTGCTCACCTCATCCTTGCTGCTCTCCTTGAAGGAGCGAGACCTGGACACACGAGTTGAGCTTCCAGCGGCCGGCATCGCCCCACGTATGCCTGTCATCGCCTCCTCCTGCTGCCCGAACAGCTCCTCAACAGAGCGAACATCGATCTGGTACTGCTGCTGCCGCACAGCCATGGTCCAGATGTTGGGCTTCCCGCGCACCTTCTCCTCCGGTATCGGCTTCCAGAAGAAGCTGCGGACACGGCGCTTCTTCCGCCCGTTGTGGTTGGTGGACGTGGTCGCCGGGGGTGGAGGGGGCGGGGGTGCCCCCGGAGGTGGGGGCGGCAGGGGAGGAGGTGGGGGAGCTTCACGCTTAGAGGTGTCGGGTGCATCGCTGAGGGACTGTAGGGTGGGGCGACTGTGTCCAGACATAGAGGACAGGTCAGAGGTGGTGACGGAGGAAGTGGTACAGCTGCTTCCCTCGCTGCTGCAGCTCTCTGGCTCATTGGTTGTGGATGGACAACTCATAACAAGCATTACAGGGATGAGCAGTCAGCATATGAGCTCTATGCTGAGAGACTAGAGAACTAGTAGTTCCTCTTTTTCAAAATTAATTCCAAATGATTTTGTTTTAGGCGCGTCAATTCGCTGTACGAACATCAAAATGCTGCAGCGTACGTCCCCTCGCTGCTGGAAGGAGGTAGGTGTCCCTTCATCTGGTCACAATGAAGGGAGCAGGTCCTTTGGTTCTGTCCATCTCCATCACTCAGCTGGTCATCCATCGCGCCGAGCAGAGCCTTTGAAGGTTACCTCCCAGGGGGAGAGGGCGGGCGGCGGCGATGGCCATGGAGCTACGAGAGAAACAAAAACAACATAGGACAGGATTATACAGAGGTAGTCATGCGTGTTTTCAGGGACAATCTGACATTAGGGAAAATTAAGGGGTGCGACAGATCAAAAGGGAAGGGGTACCCAGTCAAATGAGGGAAATGGCAAATCCTATTTTTTTCTATGTTTGAAGGGCTTTGAAGTCGGGCTCTGGGGTGTGTAATGGTCAGAGACATTACACCCACAGCTTAGCTTCTCTTACACAGTTTGGTATCATTTTCTTTCTTAAGCAGTTCTCATGTAGCGGGCCACTAAGAAAGTGGTCGGGGTGGGATTCACCAGAGGCCCCACGATACGATATGATCACAATACTTAAGTCACGATACGATGTTATTGAGATTTCAAATATTTTGCGATATGCTGAGTATTGTGATAAGATATATTGTGATATATTGTGATTTATTACCTTATTTCAACTGCAGTTTATCAACAGGATCTGTTTTATCTAATAAGATTAATTTTTCACTCTGTTCATCTCACTTCAATAATTTTTATTGCAGCAAAATGGGATTGTCAGTCAAGCAGACAGACTGAATACTAGCGATGCACCGATTTATCAGCCGAACGTCGGTATCGGCCGATCTTCGCCTTGTTGACTGCCATCGGCCTAAATAGGATGACATTTGCCGATGGCAGTGGCTGATGTTTATATGTTGTGCCGCATCAATTTTGTGCCAGCTAAATGTTATATTAGTTATTATTATAAATTAAAAAAAGAATATTTCTTATGTGAAAGAAGGTTATATTAAAGGTTGTTTCATAAATTTGTATGATTGAATTTGTGCTCATTCAAATGACTTTGAATGAATGAATGAATGACTTTGAAACAGCTCAGTTATTTCTTTTATAATGTAGATGTCGCTGGCACAAAAAAAGGAATAAATAACAACAACAAAAACGGTTTGGATATTGGCTATCGACCAAATTTTTATTTTAAACATCAGTATCGTATCAGTACAGAATGTAACAATCGGTGCAGCCCTACTGAACACTGTCATAAAAACATAAATTTTGCATCAAGTACCTCATAAACTGTTTGTATTACAGTCGACATATAGTCCAACTTAACTGAATGCAAACTTGAGTGGACTGGACTACTGTACCATTTCTGATTTCTCTCTCTGATGACTTCAGAGACTTTGTTTTGACTATCTTCCTGCCAATCCCACTGACTTTACCCATGACCACACCAGAAAAAACAATTGTTACCAAAAGTTTTAATTTGTATTTGCAATATTAATAGTTCATATAATAAAATATCGATACTTGGCGTCCTTGTATTGCTACAATATTGTCACGCATCTGTTCAATTAAGTGTTCATTTAATTAATTCCATTCATGTAATTCCTTGCAGAGGCAGAAGAAGTATAAGCAAGTAAAACACAACAATAACTAAAACCCAACAAGACAGATTTCCTGATTTAAATCAGAGGAACAGATATTGGCGGCCAACCAGCGTCCAGGACTGACTGTAGTTTTATGGAAAACAACCAGCGGCGGTCTCTGATGTATTCGGATCAACATCATCTGTTGCCATAGCGAAGAGCCTGTCGCATAGCAACACCATTACCAAAACAACACAGTGCAGAAAAAAGTTGAAATTGGGTAAATTTTGTCAGATTGCTTTGCAAGGTCACCCTGGAAAAGAATGTAAAACCAAATGCAACCGAAGCAACTGAAGAAGACATTTATGTCATGATGATACCAGGCCCACAAACGGCACATTTGGCTGGATAACAAACCTTAATCACTATTTTAAAAAGGAAGACAAACACCTGCACCTCAGTGAGATGCACTGTGTAGGGGGGGCGGCAGGTGGAGAAGGGCCTCGGGAGTCGAGGAGCCTGAACCAACAGAAGTTGATCGACAGAAAGATAATTGCCAACTATTTTGATTATTGATTCATTGTTTGTAATTTTCAAGCAAAAATGCCAAACTCCCCTGGTTCCAGATTCTCATTTGTGAGGATTTGCTGCTTTCTTTGTTTTATAGGATAGTAAACTGAATATCTTTGGATTTTGGAAGACAAAATAAGAAATATGATGACATCATCTTTAAGAAGTGTTGGGCATTTTTCACTTTCTGACATTTTATCGTCCAAACGATTCATCTAGAACATAAAGGGCAGATTAATCAATAATGACAGTACTTAAATCATAATGGAATTATATTAAAACTAAAATTTATTTAAAATTGGCACCACTAATTTAACTAAAAGTATATGAAATTACACATAAAAGAAAAAAAAAATGAGTGCAAATACACCTTAACATGAAATTGAGTTTTGCTCCCTCGTTATATATTATACATACAGTACATCAGTATAAAGTGGTGGTTACTGGCTAACTCGTACTGGTTGGCGTGGGCAACACAGTGAGAATTTGCTTCCATTGCATGCTGACAGATACCGGACTTGTGAGGCCATTACTGATATCAATAGTTCAGGGCTGCAAATCATTTTATTTTCAATTCAATGTTAATTGATTAATTACTTGGTCTATAATAAAGTAAATATCAGTAAAGTATATTTACATTACTGTAAGAGCAGAAACCATCAACGTGAACCATCAAGTTTTGCCACTTCTGCTTGTAAAGTGACTTAAACGATTATTTGATTATTTAAAAAGTTGCAGTGAATTTTCATTTGATCGACTAATTAATTAATCGTTGCAGCTTGACGGTATTTGAGCTTTTAAATTAAGGTTATTAATATATCAGTAAGCCGAGCCAGTAAGGTGTTTATGTTAAAAAAAGTGGCTATCATAAAAAAAAAACTATTCTATCGGTCCTGTTGATTTATCCGTGTAGCTGTAGGCATATACCTGTTGGGAAATACAGCTGTGTAGAGCCATGAGCTGCTTGGAATATCTAGTGGTTTTACTTATATAACTCTTAAACACTTTTAGAAGATTAAACCTTTAAAATTTGAGTCATGGTCAATCTTTTCTATACTACTTTACAGTCTTTCAAAAACACCAGAGGATAATTTATTCAACACGTAAGTGGTTATTGATAATGTGGTAAATGAGTACGGGAAAACCCAACCAGTCTTCAACCTCACATACAGAAGGGGGAGGAAGTACTTCCCTCCCCCCTCTCTCTTTGTTAAACCAGCGGTTACTCTGTAGCTCTCAGTTGGAGGGAAACTGGTTGTGTTTCAGGACAGCACATCACTCACTGCCACAGTTGACATGGCTACAGTGACCTGATACTCTTCTTGGTCCCAAACAAAGAAATGAAAGGTGCTTCTGACAAAAACAAAAGGAGATAAATCAGAGGCGTGGTGGATGGAGGCGATAATTGCACCTTAAAAGCACCTTAACAGAAAGAATTTTGACATTTTCTATCTGTGGGATGCTTTCAGATAAAAACAATAATAAATACTTATCAAACACTGCATACTTGGCCACTTTCTGGTGATTTCTAGAATTAGCTTTCTGCCTCTTATACACCTTAGTAACACCTCCCATTAGTTAGCAGCCTTTTCCACCTGATACCCGGAGAGATTATGACTAATTAATAAAGCAGACGTCACTAATGGCCTCATGTTGCTAGCATCAGCCTGCACACTCAGCTGTCCCGTCCTAAGAGCTGGACCACACCGTCACTCATGTCTAATTCATGAAAAAGCATCTGACCTCACACTGAGTCATCTCCTTCTGCGGTGCTAAAAACGTGACTACTCTTAAGAGATGCTATGGAGAACTCATGAACAAAGAGTTGAACTGTCCGTTCACTGTCATCTCAGCTGCTTGTTTGTTTAATTCATATAAAAATTGAAGCATAAAATGTAGAGCTGCAACGATTAATTATTTAGTTGTGAACTATTTAATTAATCTGCAACTATTTTGATAATGAATTAATTGGTTTGAGTAATTACAGCTTCTTAAATGTGAATATTTTCTGGTTTCTTTACTCCTCTATGACCGTAAACAGAATATCTTTGAGTTGTGGACAAAACAAGACATTTGAGTCATCTTTGCTGGAACATTTTAACTAGGCTGGCTGTTTCCCCATTTATGCTAAGCCAACAGTCTCCTGGCTGTAGATTCATACTGAAAGGAATAGTTGGACGCTTATTCGCTTTCTCTGCCGAGAGTTAGGTGAGACGATTGATACCACTTAGTCTGAGACTGGTATCAATCTTCTCATCTAACTCTCGGTAGATGCCGCATTGGCTTTTGGATCGTACATTAACGTCGACACCATATTGGGGAGGGCAGGACTGGCCTGTAAACAAATACAATTGAACAGGGAAGCTGCCCAAACGTTTTTTAACTGACAGTACTGCACGTAGATCGTAAACGCTTGAGTATAAAAAGGGACTCGTTGAGAAATGTAAATGTTCTAGTGCTTTTCATCCAGAAAAATGGCAGCTCCCCGTTCACTTGTACGTGTTTACAGGCCAGTCCTGCCTTCCCAAATATGGCGGCGACATTGACATATTGCAGCAACGGGCTGAAGCAGCCAATGCGGCGTCTATGTACTGTATATATATATATATATCTATGGTCCCCATTGCTTAGTGCTCCAGTGCTGAAGTCTTACACAGACTCAATATGCAATATACAAGATATCATAGATGCAAGCCAATGCAATTAACTATGCTATACACACTTTGCACTCACCAAGGCTAATATCATTAACAATAAGGCCACTCGCACAAATATACAACAATTACACTCTCCAACATAATCCACACATCACACTCGCCTCTCTAACCTGACACACACACGGTTATGTGTCACTGTACAAATTTTCACCTTATACACAGCAGGTCTATCACAGGTCAGTCACAGCAAACATCGGCTACAGATTAGAAAATATTCTATCTTGATGTCGAAGCAGAAAAAAAACAGCCACTGCTTTTCAGGTTTGTACGGGGTAACGTTTAAGTTTTCTAAACTACACAACATTTGCATTGCAGACCATTTGCAACAGCGCCACCCATGGAAGAAGGCCTCGTCAGAAACAACCGGCTATTCAATGGCAATATAAGAGGAAACACAACAACAATACTTTTCTGTATTTATATTTGTGAATAAATGCTTAGCAATTTGATTAATGAATACTGCTGGACAAAGTAAGTTTTTAAAAGACATTTTTCGTGACAATTGCAGAAAAGATTTTTCCAGAGACCCCCGCAAAGTGTTACTGTTGAGGCAATTTGCGTCAATTTCACACACTGACTGTAACTGTATCGTAAAACATTTGAGCCCTGTGTTAATGTGCTCAGGCTCCAGGTACATTAATCCTGCCTCTCTAAAGAAATCTACTCCGTGACAGTGATTTGTGATATTTCAACCAACCAACAAGGTTGTAACTGACATCTTTTTCCTAAAATGATTTACAGAGGAAACCCAGCTGTCAGTAACACTATCCAGAGAAGCCCTGAGGGAGAGAAAAGCAGTCTGTGTGTCCAGATTCCTCACATCCACCTGCTGCCATGAACGAACACAGACAGATTGTCCACCTGTTGTCAACCCCGAGGCATCCCTATCAGTCTTCATTAGTGACAAGAGACACCCCACCCTCTGTCATTAGTCTGTGACAGGTAGGACAGCCCAGATCAACAGGTCAGAGTTAACATGACCGTATAAATGGTCTTCTACAGCAGCGGCCTCTCAAGGAATCGCAAGACAAATCTGAGGTAATCTGATGGGTCCACTTGAGTAACTGAGACCCACCCAGGACCAGAGGCGGGCCGGGTCAAAATTATATTCAGACTAATTGTGTCTGGGTCCCTTTCTATTGCTGTGGGTCTCATGTCTGTGTGTCAGTTAGGACTGCAAATAAACCTCATTTGCATTATTGACTAATTAATCGTTTGGTCTATAAAGACTCAACTAATTGTGATTGTGACACTTTGTTGTTCTGTCCGACCAACCAGCCGATTAGACTGTTGTCAGGTTATTAAATACCTGTTATCAGTCACTACAAGCATCATAGATGTCGGTCAATATGGGGCCTACTACCTACACCAATAGTAGGTTTTATTTATAATCACAGGGTAGATCACCGAAAGAAGGTATGAAAGAGCATGACAGCGACCTCTACGGACCTTAGTAATTATGACAGGAGCAGAAGCTGAAGTCAGGCGCTGTAGTATAGAGCGGGAAACTCCATATTGGGTAGAGTTCACGGGTGTTGGATGGTGAACACAACACATTTACCCAGGAGTCAGGGGATCGCATCCTAAACTTAACTCTTTTTTTTTTTTTTGCCTAAACCTAAAGAAGCCTTTTTTTGTGTTCAAAATGTTTCATTCAGTTTTACAACACGTTAGAACGCGTTGCTTTTAAGTTTCACTTTTACAACGTAATAGGCCCCTAATGACCCACATCTATGGCACTTATAGTGACCGATAATGCCTATTTAATGGCCTGATAACAGTTGCATTGGGTGCAGCACCAACAGTCCCAAAACTCAAGGACTATTACTACTATTTACTATCATAATAGAGTAAGAAAAACAGAAAATAATCACATTTGAGAACTTGAAACCAATACATTTTTGCTTGTAAAATTACTTGATTCATTTTCTATCAGCTATTTGTAATTGAATAATGAGAAATGTGTGATTTATATGCTACGACTTTTACAGTCACCAGATCTTGATCCAATCGAACACCTATGTGAGATTTTGGGCAGACAGACGTGTCCAAAATCACCAAATGGGGGAATATCTTGTGGAAGAATAGTGTTCATCCCTCCAGTAGAGAGACTTGGAGAATCTACACTAAATACACTTTATGTGGTCTGTTACTTTCATTTGTCACCTGTCTTTAGTTTCATATTAAGTGACTTCCGGCCAGATTGTTTTTCTTTTTTTGTTCTATAAAAAACCCATTCTGAAAAAGATTTTAACCGGAGGTAACTGTCAACAAGCATCCAGGGAGTCACAAGTCCAAAACAAATAAAATCTGTGTAATGCTGAAGGTCAAGGCGCCACCGGCTGCTATAATAATCCCCTGTTGCTGACTTCCAGTTCAATTTCCTGAGGGTCTGTGAACGCCCCGCGGAGCCGAGGTCTTTCACTGACACTGTGGGGGCAAAGAGGTGCGTTCACGAGGAATTTGGCCAGTCCTGCTCCATCATCATTACCATGGGAACGCTCGTTAGCAGAGAGGCGTTTTGCGTAGGGCTCAGTGGGATGTCGCTGTCAGACATGTTTGTTTTTGATCTCTACTTGTCCCAACGGTGCTGAGGGGGCAGCCAATGATGGGATCCTAGTGGCACTGAGAATTTTCCAAACTCATCAACACAGAGCTGCTAGCGAGGCTGTAGACTATTAGACTTGTTTCATGATAAATTAATTGAACAATTGTCAGAATTGTTTTTGATTCATTTTCGGTCAATTGACGGACTCATGAAGCTTTTAGCAGAAGTTCAAGCAGGAAACAATCATTCAGATTTTGTCATCAAACTGGGGATTTGTTTAACTAACCTGCCCCTCCAGATGGTTTGTTACACAGAACCATCAGAGAAGCCGTCATTGGAAACTGTTTGGAAAGTGGGCAAGCACTTTAAAAAGATACTTCGCAGGTGATTGGATGAACCATCTGTCAATCAAACTCGGCCAGTCGGACTCGTGACAAGAGCGTAAACATCTTTTTCATCGAGAAAAGCCTTCAGTGCCGTTCTTTGCTCTTCTTTCCTTGAAGAAATCCTCTCCAGCTGTGATATAACTGATGCTATTGCTGCATCTACACTAACCTCTTCAGGAGACAGCATTGTTGTTGAGAACAAACAGTCGCCTCTCCGTGTCATTACACACACCTAAGCCACGCCCGTAGCTGCAGTAGCTAAGTTGATTGAAGTTAAGATTGCCGGACACAAATGCAGTACTTTAAGTCTGACAAGATGGATTTTCGTATGATATGTGATCCTGTGATTCCCGCTTGATGTTGTGACATTGTGAGAATCCAGCTGCCGTGCAAAGCTACTTCATCTTCTCCACCACCACAAATGTCAAAGCCCTGTTTATGGCTCCCAAGGGGGGAATCTCTCCATGGCTGCTATTTAAAAGGGGTTTTAGACAGATAGATTGATTGAATTGACTGAAGCATAACTAACTGCACCTATCAATAAACTGCACAATAATTCCAAACAAACATAAACACACTGTCTGTGTTTTACCACTTGGATTGTGTGTTTCTGTATCGTGAAGCAGCTCCCTGGACGAACAGGACGTCATGTCCATTTGGGAAGTCTCTTCACAGCGCTGGCTTATCTCTCTGATTTCCATGTTGTGTTTACAATGGAGAGGACACACAAAAGAGAGAGAGAGTTGAGCATATTATCAGCTACAAAACACACACACTGCCCCCACCCAGGACAAACTGCCCAGATACCAAAGACAAAAGCACCGTGTTGCCAAAAAATGCTCTTTTCACACACTGAGGATATGAAATGACACCTTTTAGGTGCGTGCAGCAAACAGAACCAAACATTTACAGTAGAGCGGTTCCAGGCAACGGCAGAGGGACGGCAGTTCATCATTCAGATGTAGCAGAAGGTGACAGACTGTAGCACTAATGTATTCAAGCCATATAAATCTGGTCCGTAACATAAAACACATTAAGCTTCCAGCCTCTCCCTTAAACAAAATGTGCCTTGGACAAATAAAATATAACTATGTAAAATCTTTTAAACGCCTTCATATAAATTACTCTTCTAACAGTTTGTCATCAGGACAAAATGTGCTTAAGTATCAAACTAAATATGAAATATCTGGTGAACTGCAGGTCATTTGTCGCCTCGTTTCACTGGTTGTATAATGCACCAACAGAATACAGTAGAAACAGTGGTCTAATTGGGAAACACTGTGGACAAGGAGCCTATTATTCAGGAAATCCTGGATTTATCAAATATTTTCAAAGATTGAGCGCTTATGGCTGTATTTTCTGAGTGAACCCTGGCAGAACCTGACAGAGTAAATTATTCATGTCCCCATGAATAAAGTAACCTCTCTTCTAACCCATCTACTGCTGTCCTGAGCGGATAGACACTCAATAGTGCCGACTCAGAGGCAAGTCACCTGTGTACATTTATGGATTAGTGAAATATTTATAACGCAGGAAGCAACATGTTGTTGAAGGGCAAAATAAATATAACTTCTGGGTTTTATCTCTAGAAACCAGACAAGCTTTCTGCTATGTCTGGGTTTCTGCAAGGTTCACCACATTAAATTAAAGACTTTTTTACCACAAAGTATGCCATTTGAAAGTATGAAAGATATCAATGGAAACCAGTAGGGACTATCAGGCCTAAACATATTTACTAAGTGCATGAATTTATTGACATTTATATCACATTTTTGTCAGCACTTCCCTGCAGTATAATTCCTAATCATAAATTATTTATTAAACACGACCTAGGCCTCGATTAGCAAAAGGAAAAGGAAGAATGAATGGATGGATGAATTAATCAATTAAAAAAATTACAAATTAATTTGAGGTCCACATTTCACATAAGGTCAGAGGTCTGCAACAACTATTGTTGCAGACCTCTGACCTTATGTGAATAAAAATCAAATACAGAAACATCATATAACCATTACTGCCCAAAACAGGCTAGAAAGATCATTTGAGACCTTTAAAAATCATATTTAAGACTTTTTAATGCCTTTGAAGGACTTCGTTTTTTGGTAAATTGAAATCAGTGCTGTTTAATATTACTGCAACAACTTATGAGACATAATACAGCATGGGAATGACCATCAAATACTTCTATTATAATGTTCTAAGCCCTTAAACACTTAATATTTATTTCTGATTTATGACGAGAACAATTTGACACACAGTGCTGAGCAGCATCTCAAATTAATCTTCAGGTTCCCAGCTTTCAGATGATGTACACCACTTCTATGTGACATCTACTGTTGGCCTGCTATCTCCCCTTAAGACCCCCTGTACCCCCCTAAAAAAAGACAAAAATGGGTCTATGAGTCTCAGAGGGTTAAGACTTTTCACAGACCTGCAGACACCCCGTTGGTGGATATCTCACACATAAGAACTAAACTAGCTCCTAATCACCGCTGAGGGATGAACGAGTTAAAACACTCAAGTTTTCAGCTCTACTCCCTCGACACAAAGCGATCAGGATTTGGACTCCGGATGAGCAAATACATCAATGTCAGAGCTCTGTCTACAAGCTGTCAGATCAGATAATCCTCATCAGAGTTTCAATTCATTTCCTCCACTCACTCCGACCGGTCTGACAACCTTTGAATAAAAGTTGAAAGCTAAGCAGAGTTCAAGGCACTGATCCTCCCAGGCTCTTTTTTCCCCCTAACCATCTCTAATTTAATCCATGATAAAAGCCAGAAGTCATTATTAGGACCAAAGAGGGAACACTGATTCAAACAGTGCTGTATGTGACATTTAACAGAGTGAATTAGGTTACAGCTAGAATTCAGGCTGACCAATGTGCTGCACGTGCAGGACAACAACCTCTAAAACAATGACACAGTGGGCTCCGCATGGAGGATTAACGTGTCAGGGAACAAAACTGAACAGTTTCTTCACTCTTAAATCTGCAAAATTGGTGTTAAGGGGATTATTACGTGGTGTTATTTGTCTAGAGTGAGGAATAAATTCCTAATGAGGCCAAGGTACTTAGCACCTCATGCCATAATGGGACTTAACCTGCAATATTGACGAACATGGATCTCTCCATCTCAGGTTTATGTCAGCAGAGGATGATCTCTGTCTTGCTTGTCACCAAAAACTTAATATTATTTTACAGAGTCTAATTATGCAACTTTGTGGCAGGAAATAGGAAGAAACTGTTCTTTAAAAAGTGAGATGTCTTCTGCAATCAGCATCTTTTTATAGTCAGCAGTTCACTGTCCTCTTAAATTGGTTAGAAAACAATTGAGGTCCTGCTCGATCTTCAGCGTAGCAATTAAACCCACCTTAAAACTGTCCCTGATGTTCCTCTGCCTGGACTCAAAATTGGCACACGATTCACAAACGTTACTATAAATAGAGCGCAATCTCCCTACGCCATCTCTCTCTGCATCAACGTCCCATTCAGTGTGAGAGGAGAGCTGTCAGCTGGAGGTGACATTGCGGCCTTTTTAACCCATAAAGTTTTGTAGGCAGCTCGATTATTAACCTCCCAACCTTGATTATCTGTAAATTTTCTGTAAGTGAGCGAGGAATGGAGGAGGATTAAAATAAGGTATTTTTTATTGTTAAGGATAATTGGGCAACAATTAATGTTTTCTAAATCAAGTTGGTAGAAACTGTACAACAATTTCACTGTGTGCGACTGACCTTACAGCTTGTGTCGTTTAAAAAATTAAGATACCAGTGCCCTTAAAATGATACTGATAGGAGACGATCTGGCCAAAATCTTCTATCACAAAATAGGTCATTTCATATCTTGATAACGATACATAACACGACATAGCATGTTTTCTGGTAATTCAATAGTCTATACGAAATAACGACATGGTAGCCTATTTGTATACTATAGTTTGTGTCAATTGAGTACGTGACAAATGGAAACTACTGAGTATTTTTTTCATGTAATTAAGGTCTTTAATGCAAAGTGAACATGACAGTTTCAAGTGGAAAAAATTAATAAATATTTCCAGCTATAGACTGACTATGTTTACATGCACACAAATCCAGAGTAATCAGATTAAGACAACAGATTGATTTAACTGAGTTTGATCAGATCTTCTGAGAAATTTGAGTTAGTATGTGCTTGTTATCAATTCAGACGCCATAATTGTGTATCACGATATATGATATCATCGCGATACGATTCCATTGAAAGAGGATAAATTATTATACTGCCCTACAATAAAGCACTTCATTCAATACCCATCATGTGAATGAAAGCTGTGTGTGTGTCCCACTGGCTAGCTAACGTTAATTGTCGCAGCACTGCACAGCGCTTATACAGTGGTCTGTTACCGCTGATAACGCAGGCGGGACTGCGCTGATAACGGAGGCGGGACTGCGTTGTCGTGGAAGCGCAAAGACCACCCTCGGGTCCACCCCCCAGGCAGGCAATCTCGGCTGAATGGATCGTAGCTGCTGCGGTATTGGGCCAATCACACGTCACATTAAATCAACTGCGGTGATTGGCTGTGAGCAAAAACCACACAAGTTGTATTTTTTTTTTAGATCTGGGCACAAAAAGGATCGCATGCAGGTATCGTTCCACTGGAGAAGTTTCGATACTACTTGGTACTTGGTTATTTTGGGCATCCAGTTCTGATATCCAGCTACTGAACCTGAGGTTTTAGTCAGGAGTTCTTATGGCAGCAATGTGGGTTTCTGGGTTACGTAGTGCAGTCTGGAAAGTACAAAACACTTAGTAGGCTATTTGGGACACTTAAAGTTCTGATTAATGATCACGTCAAATAATTGTGGCATTGTGTTCTGCTGCGTCCTGTTTATTGAGTCATGAAAATGAGTTGCATGCAACTATAACATCTACTAACTGAGCTTCTTTTCCTAGAAATGACTGTGCTCTCATTTCAAAAAAGCATTACCAATAATATGTATGCTAAAACTGTCACGAGAATATGTATTTAAAAGATATCTTTATGGTGCTACAGTTTAACGGAGAAGCACCATAATTTGATCATTTTTAAAGGATAGGTTCACAATTTTTCAAATCAGTCTTAAAACAATAGTCAGGAGCTCATTAGGAACATTGAAACAGGTTTTTCTTCTTTCTGTAATCATTCCTCCTGTTACATACTGGCTAATAATAGATCCCCCTCTAGTGTGCTTTAAAGTGCAATATTACTTTTCTTAAGAAGAACTTATTAATGATATGGGATATAGTGGAACTAATAGCTGGAGATCGCCAGAAGACAAAGACTGCCAACACTGTCACAAATCATGTTATAGCTTACATCAGCTCTGTATAGCACCATATCATAAATCCTGTTCTCCCATGCAGGAGAACAATCTAATGGAGAAGCACATTGATCAAAATTAAACCCTCCGAAAACTTGTCTCGTACCTGCAGTACCTCCACCGTGCCTCCTCTTGCTACACAAACACCTGCAGCGTCAGAGAAGGAAGGATTTCATAAAGACTGTGTGCAGATACAGTCGCCCCCAACACAACATATCCCCCAGGCTTAGCATAAATCTGCTAATAACAGCCTGTGTCTGAAACGAGGTTTTCAGATTTTAAAGATTAAAGCTGGCAGTTTGCAGAGCACGCAATGCTGCTGTTTAAACAGGCTTCAGACGGGTTCAGCTAAGACTTATATGAGTGACTATCTCACCCGTAACACAGGTTATATCAGCTAACCTGTAACTGAGGAGGGAATTCATCTAATCATATAACCAGCAGCAAAACCTTTCTACATCTGACTCAAACAAACAAGGAATCTGCGCTGATCCTCTTAACAACTGACCAGGCAGAAACACGCCTCACTCATTAAAGTTGTGTTGGTAAACAGCTGATAATTCCTAAACATGTGACATGTGTATGTGAGACATGAATGATAATATCCCTTAATACAATACAAAAATAAATCTTTGCTATGATGACACACATTAACCTCAAACTTATTTCAGAAAGCAACACTGCTGAAATGATTAGTGGATTCATTGTTTAGTTGACAGGTTTTCATATAATCGATTAATCATTTTAGCCATTTATTAGGTAAAACTGTCAAAACATTTACTGGTTCCAGCTTCTCAAATGTGAGAATTTGCTACTTTTCTCTGTTTTACATCGTTGTAAATTGAATATCTTTGGGTTTTGGGCTGTTGGTCAAACAAAACAAGCCATTTGAAGACGTCACCTTGAGCTCTGCCACATTGTGAAGGCCACTTTTGACTATTTTCTTACATTTTATTCACTAAACAACTTGAAAGAAAGTGAAAAAAACACACTTGCACACTCGCTTACTAAAGGAAAATTTATGTATGATTTTTTCGACCTTCATCAGATTGATAAAAGAAAAACAATAACATGCAGGTTAAACCTGCGGTCGGCAGAATGTTTTTGGCATCATTGGGCAAAAATTCCATAATAACCTTTCAGCATATTGTAATTCACGTGTTCTGAGAGATAACTAGACTTCTGCACCTCCTCATGGCTCTGTTTCCAGGCTTTAGAAAATCTAGCCCGTGACGGGAGACTTTGACCAATCACAGGCCATTTCAGAGAGAGAGAGAGCGTTCCTATTGGCTGTGCTCCGGCTGGGGCGCGGTGCTTGGTATTTCCTCAACTTTTCTCAACATGGCTACCAGGTCACAAACTTTCTGGTTTGAAAAAAGTCAAATCTTTAAAAGGTGTTCTGACAAAACTGCACTATTCCTGCCCAGCACCAAACCCCAGACGGACAAAATAGCAACCAGCTGGTGAACACAGTGAAGCATTTAGCTACTAAAGTGACAGATATTAATTTTTTTCACACACAGTGAAATTGTTGTACAGTTTCTACTAACTCAATTCAGAAAACATTCATTGTTGCCCAATTATCCCTAACAATAAAAAATACATTAATTTAATCCTCCAGCATTTCTCGCTCAATTACAGAAAAATTACAGATAATCAGGGTTCGGAGGTTAATAATTGAGCTGCCTACGAAATTGTATGTGTTAAAAAGACCGTAGTGCCGTAGTGTCACCTCCAGCTGACAGCTTTCCTCTCACACTGAATGGGACGTTGACGCAGAGAGAGATGGCGTAGGGAGATTGCGCTCTATTTATAGTAACGTTTGTGAATTGTGTGCCAATTTTGAGTCCAGGCAGAGGAACATCAAGGACAGTTTTAAGGTGGATTTAATTGCTATGCTGAAGATCGAGCAGGACCTCAATTGTTTTCTAACCAATTTAAGAGGACAGTGAACTGCTGTCTTTAAAAAAACCCAGATGGACAAAATTAGCAACAAGCTGGTGAACACGGTGACGCATTCAGCTACTAAAGTGCCAGATATTTCCCTCAAGAGTCGGTGGAGACCAAAACAGAGCTAAAAGGAGAGTGAACATTGGACTTCAAGTGGTCAGGTGGACACAAAATTGTTTGCTGAACTTGAATATGAAAGACACTGTCCCAAACAATAATAAAGCAGCTTCAAACTTACATTTTCCAGAAGTCTATTACACTTCAGACAAAAAACAAACACTGAATCTCCTAATGAAAAATACAAAGGCATTACTCACCCGGAGAAAAAGTAAACCAGGTGAAACAAAACCCACTCGGGCGAGGTAATGACAAGAAGGAGGGATGAGACGGGACACCACCCTCTGCGAGGCTACGGATCAAAAACAAGAGCTTTGACTCTCCTTCTGTTTGTTCTTTTGTTAACAGGTGATCAGTGTCTTGCCTGCAGCAGACCACTGCGTCTGCATCACCTCTGGCTCTGCTCGCCAATTGTTGCTTCAGCAATCTGAGCCCGGTGCCAAGATCAGCTTTAGGCAAATCTCGCTGTACTTGTTGGCTTTCACAGTCTTGTGCACCAACGTCTGCCACGGAAGCTTACGGATTAATCACAGCATTATGAGCTGAATAACACACGTACTGTTTGATTTAGTGAAAACTCGGCTTAACAACTGGCAACAGATGCTGAGTAAGGTGACGAATAAAGCAGGTGTTCAGGTCACCATAGAGACAATAGCAGGGAAACATGGAGGGAATGCAAACATGTTTACGGCGGCGGTGGGGAAAAGTGTTTGCCCAAGGGCCCAGAGACACAGCAGGCTTCATTAGAATACACTTTAATGCCTGCGAAACACTACTTACAGGCACGCGCAAAACACAACACAGGAGCCACTGAGCAACGCTCAGAAATCCCCAAAACAATATTTATCGAGACAAAA
Organism: Sebastes fasciatus; assembly: GCF_043250625.1. NCBI lineage: Eukaryota > Metazoa > Chordata > Actinopteri > Perciformes > Sebastidae > Sebastes > Sebastes fasciatus. Next base: position 21,680,912 of record NC_133797.1, on the reverse strand, counting down.
TATTGTATTTGTGTTTTTATTTTAGCACAGAAAAGATGTGCCAGTTGTTGACACTTTTCTTACATTCTTATTTTGGGCTCTTTGTTACACAGTTTATAGCTGAGAGATGTGGGTGGTAATGGGTGGGAGTGACATAAGACAAAGGCATGCAACCAATGCGCTTTAATTATCTTCCTCTTTTCTTTCTTCTTTTGTTGCGTTTTTTTATTTTTTAACCGTTTTTCATTGAAGACTAAAATTTAATTTACAAGACAAGGACAGATTTTCAGGCAATAAAGACCACTCGAGTTGACCCAAGTTGGCAACTACTATTCAGCCCCTCTCCTGCTCCCACAGAAATAAATCAAGCCCCCCAACATCTTCCTCCTCTGGGATGACGTCAGAGAATTGAGTTTTCCGTGTTACTCTCGGCTTCCACAGCAACCGGGGGGTGACACCGCCCTCTCCCTTGACCTGACCCGGGGAGAAACCCTTTTTTTCCACAGGGGCATTGTTCCCAACACTTGAATGGATTGCCCACTAATTCATCTCAGCGTGTATAGTAGTGTACAAAAGCCGAGGAAGCCGGGGTCTGAGGTGCAGGGTTATAAAGCTATACATGGTGAACTAAAAGATCCGGGGTTGAGTTCTTCTCTTAGAACAACCAATACAAATACAATCACTACTACACCGCAACACTGAAATACTGCTTCTTACTCCAGTAATCACTTTAACGTAGAATAAACATGTCCATCAAATGTATAGGGCTGTGTTTTAACCTTTTGTGGCAGCAACCAAAATCCATCTGAAGCGCCATAGAGAATGAAAAACTGTATTTAAAGCATCAAAAGTCTCATCATATCCATACTTTTGTTTACTTATTTAGTCAGATAGTTCCTGAAATAAATCAAAATGTTGCTAATTTTAAAACAGTTTTATTCATGCAAAGTTCTTGTAGTTATGACTGGCTGTGAAAAGTCATTTTAAAGTGTAAATGTGGCTACTTTTGTTAAATAAAAACAAGGATTTTGTAATTTAAATTAAGTATTGGGAAAAGTATTATATTGTTAGCAAATACCAAAACATGTAGCACTAATATTGGAACATTTCAAACTATATCCAACCCAAATATCAATATGTATGAATCATGCAAAGAGGTAAACTACTAAAACTTCACCAAAGCTTCAGTCATCTGCAAAAAAAGACTCTTAACTGAAAATGGCAGCTAGAAATTGTTACCAAAACATAAAAAAAACTATTACTCTAATCACTATACAACTACAGTGCCTATAAAAAGTATTATGGTGTTGACATATTGTTTTTTCTGTTATTTATCAGTGTCGAAAAAAACACATTAAATGTTTGATTCAATGTTAGAACACAATAAAAAAAATTAAAAAAAAGACCTCCAAGGGGAGTTAAACTCTTTTTAACATTACAATGTGGTTGCTTGAATAAGATTTACACCTTTTAGGCACAAAATACTTCATTTATTGTGTAATAATTTACATTCTGGGCTCTCTAGCAACAAATTGATATAATCAAGTTCTTGACTCAAATCTTTTAAAATAGTGAGAATAAGCAGCAATGTTTCCTTGGTGTTTATATTGCAAACATCCAGCAGATACAGGCCTCAAACTATAAACTAAATCTTCATTATGATGTAATTTTGGACGTTAACTGCATTGCAGGACCTTTTGTTGTCACCTTAAATGCTCAAAGAGACAATAAAAACACTAGTATAAGGAAGGTTATCTGCTCTGCTTTGCTAACAAATGAAGGAGCAGTCTCCACTCTCAATGACTTAGAGTTGCAGCAGGTCGTTGCATATCATCTCACACACACACACTCAGCATGATGCGGCGGTACCGTCCTGCTCGACTTACCGGAGGGATGAGAGGGCTCTCCGGTGACACGTAACGAGGAGTTAGTGGTAGATACTTTTCAGAGGAGAAAATCTGTGTTTCAGGTTATGAGCCGGTCAGGTGAGCATGGTGCTGGTGTCCTAACGGAGCTGCAGCAGCACAGACTGTGCAGACACACTCACCACCAGCAGCAGCAGCAGCACCAGCAGGCGGTGTGTTGTGAGCGTCCGCGGACGTGATTGGTCCAGGTGGAGCAGGCGCGTCCACGTGTCCCCTACGCGCGCGCCACACTCAGCTTGTGACCACTGGTGCAATCACAAGGCTGCAACCAGTGGCAGAGATGGAGGGTTCATGTCATTTGTCATTTTAAGTTCAAATTTTAAAGGTCCCATATTATGCTCATTGTCAGGTTCATACTTGCATTTTGTGTTTCTACTAGAACGTGTTTACATGCTGTAATGTAAAAAAACAACAACTTTATTTTCCTCATACTGTCTGCCTGAATATGCCTGTATTTACCCTCTGTCTGAAACGCTCTGTTTTAGTGCATTTCAATGGAATTGCAACAGAATTACATTGCTAGGCAACAGTTTGGGTCCATGTTTACTTCCTGTCAGCTGATGTTATTTACATACACTGCAACAGGAAATAAACTGGGACACATTTAGAATGTTTACGTTTAAAACCGTGTAATGGTCTATATATTGTATATTTGTGACATCACAAATGGACAGAAATCCTAACGGCTTGTTTCAAACGCGCAATTTCTGAATACGGGCTGTGTGTATTTCTCCGTATATTGAGCGTTTTGATAGTTTCAGAGTATTTATATATCACTTAAACATGCTTTATAATGTAAAAGACCTGAAAATATCACTTTTTAACGATATGGGTCCTTTAAGTACTCGCACTTTGTTAGTGAGTATTTCCACTTTATACAACTTTACACTTATACTCCACTTCTATTTCTACTGCACTATACTCATTTTTAACAGTCTTTTCTGCACTATATTCACTTTTTTAATAGTTGTGTATCACAGCTGTTACCCATCACTATATTCAGTTTTAACAGTTTTCTTCATCTCCTTGTATTTTTATATCTGGTATATTTTTTTGTACTTTGCACTACTAACTTTTTTACTGCCTTTTTACTAACATGTTTTGCACTATGGAACTGTGATGCTGGAAACTTCGGGATCAATAAAGTTACTATCTATCTATATCTATTTCAGAGGGAAATATTGATATAGTTCAAAATTAGCTCCACCATGGCCAACTACAACAGGAAAATGCTGCGTGCACGTTAATGCATCTGTCATATTAATCTAATAATGTAATGCATATAATAGTACACCACTCTGAATGAGGCAATTATGCATAATGCATGCTTTTGACTTTTGAAAGCGGGACATCAGTGGGTAGAAATGGAGCAAATATGATTAAAAAAGTTATTTTTATAAAACGGTCACTATATCCTGACAGTAGTGCATGACAGGTAATCTGAAAACCAATCATGTGCCTCTGTGTCCTCCAGTGCTCCTGATGTTGATTATGTTGATTACTGCTTAAATATGAATTATTATTACTATTAATGCTTTTTTTCCCTCATTGGAAAGAGGTTCACAACAAGTCCACACTTTGATAGGCTGGAAAAGACAGGGTTCACGTTTGCTCAGTCCTCTAAATCTTGTAATCAAGATTCCAGTTGTACTGAATTTCCCAGTCTTCTTCTCGAAAATAACCTGTTGATTCTGTAGTTCAATACATTTTCATTTAGCATTATTCCGATCCAGATAAAGATAAAAATCATAAAGATTAAGATCTGATGTCATAAAATAGATTCATATTGAATCAGTGCATTTAACAGTGTTAAAAACAATGAACTACAAAAAACAGAACTTTTCTTTTCATTCACTCATTTGCACATTTAGGTCTTCAGAGTCTGAAAAATCGAGACAAACTTCAATTGGACGAGATGTTATATTACAATTCCTCAGTTCTACGAATCCTTCCAGTTTTTGCACAAATCACTGAACTACAAAACAATTACAATAATAATTATTATTAATTTATTAATCATAATTAATTGAATTGTTACTGAATGAAAATGCATTTCATAATAAAGCATTTCCATTTAAAAATGTTCTTACATTCATATGTTTGACTTGAGATCTTAGAGCTGCAGTGCTCCATACGTTTCATTAAACTGCTGCTGTAAGTACGGTTAAAGGAAATTTATTTGCTTTGTCACATTTGATCATTTGACTGAGAATTTACCTCCAGATAAAACTCATCACTGAGTCTGTGAAGATTATCCTCGAGGCTTTTCTGTGGATTAACCAGATCCTGTCAGATGTATACCCGTGGGTGTGGTCGGGTTGTGATTATGAAAACCTAAAAGGGAAACCTAAAAGCACCTGGACTTATGTAAACACAAGTCACATTTGAATCTATATGCCAACAGACTATAAACCTCTGCAGACTTTACGAAAAGGAACAAGAAAACAGGATGAATGCAGAAAAGGTTTACTTTAATTGTAATTTCTCATAGAGCATGTCATAAGCTTTTCTTGCCCCCTCAGTGATCACTTTTTTTTGCTTCATATTTCTTTGTTGGCCCCTGGTGGTGACTTCTCACACAAGCCGCTACTACAAACACCTCTATATGATAAAGAAAAGAAACTTTAATTTTTCCCAAAGAGGTTACATAACATTCAGAATCCTTTTCTTAACTCAACATTTGTTAATGTTTCATTATTACAAAGGTGGAGACCCACTAGCACATACAAGTACTAGCACATCATTCTGTAGGTCTTCAGGGGAAAAAGAAACAAAGCCAAATGACAGCATCGATCATCAACTACATACTCAAGGTAAAATAGAGAAAATTACAAATATATATATATATCCATCTATTTCAGGGAAACAATAGATTGTTGTACAAGATTCACACTCTCAAACCGCTATGTGAGCCGTAGGAAAAGTACAAATCAACAAAGTGAGGACGTGACAGCTGGTTATCAGCGTACAATATGTCCTCTTTGAAAAATAGCCCAAAGAAATAAACGGTTGGTCTTTCAAATTTACAAAAAGACAAAAGGTTTCTCAAGTTAATCGTATTTTGGTTTTCACCTTACATGTCATACAGTTCTTACAAGTTTTTTTGTAATTAGTCTCAAATGCATAAATATGCATATGTGCAATATGGATAAATATCTTTGAGAGCAGCAAGTCTTAAAATATATTTAGACTTTCTGAATGTTACTGATAATATCATATTTGTGTTGTATGGAGTGTTTTAACATGCACAGGCTCTAACTGTACTGTCCTCTGAGAGTGTAATGTATGCGTTTGGTCCATTCTCTTCCTTCCAAGAGTTGGTCCCGAAAAAAAACTGGTAGTGAGAGCGCCCGTTTTCAACAAGACCAGATATCAAAGCGCGGAGGGGAAGAGAAGAACAAATTCAAGGCACATTTAGTCACATAAGGCTGGTCCTTCATTTTCTCTGGAATTTAAGAGAATCAACACTTTTACCCATTCAGTCATATGCCATGAATGTTGACAGAATAGGAAAATGCTAAAAAAGAGAGAGTGTAATATGGATTAAAAGTAGCATCCTGTCAGCATAATCATATCACAACATGCAGGATTTGTTGTGAACAGCCATCAATATGATTTTAACATATGAATTTAAAGGAATAGTTTGACATTTTGGGAACACTCTTATTTGTTGTCTTGCCGAGAGTTAGACGAGATAGATACCATTTTCATGTTAGTGCGTTAGAGGAACAGTTCAGTGTTTTGAAGTGGAGTTGTATGAGGTACTTATCCATAGTCAGTGTATTACCTACTGTAGATGACGGTCGGCACGCCCCCAGTTTGGAGAAACAGACAGAAGTTACCAAACGGAACCAAAGCAATGTACTGCTGTGGACGGGGCTGGCAGCAAAACATATTTTAGTCATCTAAAAGAAAGGCTCACCTAAAAAAAATCCATATCAGATGAAGTGTACACTATATTTAGAATATATTTGCCAGTTTACCTTGCAGTGAGACAACTATACAGTCTATGTTTCCGACGGGGAACTGAAGCTGTTTTCTATGCTATCGCCAAAGCAACCAGACTCCATTGAAAAACACGAGTAAAATTATTTTTTTTTGGTAAAGGCTGTCTGATGGCAAGGTAAAATGGCAAAAATATTCTAAATATAGCGTACACTTAATCTGATATATTTTTTTTTTTAGGTGGGCCTTTCTTTTAGGTGACTAAAATATGTTTTGCTGCCGGCCCTGTCCACAGCAGTACATTGCTTTGCTTCCATGAGGGAACTCCTGTCTGTTTCTCCAAACTGGGGGCGTGCCGACCGCCATCTACTGTAATTAATACACTGACTATGTATAAGTACCTCATACAACCCCACTTCAAAACACTCTACTATCCCTTTAAATATGAGGTTACAGCCTGCAACTGGTTAGCTTAGCTTTGCATAAAGACTGGAATCAGGAGCAGACACCTAGCCTGGCTCTGTCCTAAGGCACATAACCTCCTGTAAGACCTCAACTTGATTTTTTTACACTTTGGTTTTTGTATTAGTGAGGTTTAGAGGTGCTGGTAGGCAGATTTATTTTACCCTTGGAGAGAGCCAGGCTAGCTATTTCCCCTGTTTCCAGTCTTTATGCTAAGCTAAGCTAACTGGCTGTAGCTTTGTATTGATCAAACTCTCAGCAAGAAAGCACAAAGAAGCGCATTTCACAAAATGTCAAACTGCCACATTAATCAGCTGGCTAGTTTGCATGCATGATTCATAAATCTGAATGCCACTTTGCCGTGTTCATCACAACAGTTCTAAAGTCAAATCATGAGAGAATTCACGTTCATGTCTCCTGATTAGACTTTTATAAAGTATTCATCTAAAACGGCAGTTGTTTTGATCCCATAGCTGCCCTTACAGAGCCAACATGTCCGCCGTGCCATGCTGGGATACAACATTCATATGCTGGAATACAAAAGGCCATTTACAGTTTCCAGATGTGTTTACTGCAGCAACTCCTGTTCAACAGATTTGTCAAACAGTTTAAAAAGTGCTTCCTATGATTTCAAATAACTGCAAGATGAAAAGGTTGATTTAACAACAACAGTAAAAAGGATTGTAGTTTTTTTTTTTTTTTTGTCATTTTGCGTATGGAGTTAAAAGATTTACAATTGTGAAAGTTTGAAAGGCATTGACAAGTAGAGTTGAAGGGAGGAGGAGGAGTTCCTGTAGGACTTCCTGTCAAACTGAGCCAATGTGGCTTCAGAGGGAGTGATTAGTGCTCTTCCAGCCAAGATGGACTGTCCCCACCTGGCATTTTCAACTTGATGTGGAACTGCTTGAGTGTCTGTTCCAGCTGCTGTTGGTTTCCAGCGTAGTACGCAGCTATGGCGTTGTGGAACAGGATGAGCTGGTTGTGCAATACCTTCACCTGTTTGGAAGCAGGAAGCAGGAAAAAGGAAATAAAGACATGGTGAGCACACTTGAGCGTAACACCATTTTGTTGGTGCGGTTATGTGGAGCAGGACAAGCTTCTAGCCTGACCTTGTTCTCTTCCAGGAACTTCAGCTTGACGGAGACATCGTTTCGCATCCTCTCGTACTTCTCGCGGTGGATCTGGAACTGCTGCTGGGAGTTTTCGATCTTGGGCATGGTGGTGGCGTCACGTGGCCCCAGATTCAACTCCTCCAGATCTGTACGGTACGCGTCATACTCAACCCTAGAAGTGTGGTATCATTTAAACAGCATCAGAAATAAGTCACATACTGATAAGTGTATACATTATGATGTGTAAAAACAAAGATCACTAGAGGTGCAAGAAATCAACACGAGACTAAAACAATCCCTGCACACCACGTCCAATCTCTTATGTTTTAAGTATTAAAGGTGCCATGCAGAGTCTTTGCCCTCTAGCAGCAGTACGGTGCCAATTTTGTTTGTCTTGGGAACACACAAGGAAAATTGTAATCCGACACAATTGCTAATTAGGCTGCAGTGTTATTTTAAGCAGTTTGGGAATTCGCTGCATGGTTTTCATCACTAGGTAGTGCCCGTGGGTGAGAAGCTACATATAAAGTTGGAGAAGAAGAACTATTCTTCTGCTGTCGTTGTTGTTACCTGCTGTAGCAAGAAGATTTAACTTTTACTGTTCTCTTTATACATCCATGAGTTTTACCGACAGCAGAGAAAACGTGTAGGCAGACGTTAGAGTGGGAATATATTCTGGTGTTTTTTTTGTTAAGTACAGAAATAAAATTGCTACAAGTGAAATTACGTCCCAGCGTCTTTCACGGCTTTACACTTTTAAAAACAAATAGCAAAATTTTCGCCCTGTGAAATTATTTTTTCACTAACGTTAGAGACCATTGTGTGAGACTCATGTCGTGAATCGCGAAGGGTTGAAATGTGAGCACATCCGCATGGTACTATTTTGTTCTTTATTTTAAAATCGGAATCCTGCTAATAGTCCCCATTGTTACTAAATATATTGGTAATCTCATTATTCCTTTTTTTAAATTTAACTGTAGCAGAATACAAATCTTTTTCTAATTAATTTAATATGCATTCATTCGTATCCTTACACAATTTTTGCATTATTCATATGAATGTACATGTTAGATTGTATTGGGAGTAAGGGGGCGCTCTTATTGGGAAGGAACAGGAAGTTCTGTTATTGTTTTCACATGAAGCCTGTAGTAAACGCAGCTGTCGCTACTAAAGCACTTAAAATATGTTAACCTTTATTTAAACTCGAAAATTCACTGAGGTTGCAGAACACAACACAATCTATTATCAAACAATTTATCATGAATAACACTTTTGACAGTGTTTGAAACTTAAATGTCTTTTTTGACCTGACGAAGGTAAAACATTTTTGATCTCACAAGAGGTCCAGCCAGGACTGAAACGTTTTCTCCAAATGGGTTTGGCTTGGTATGGTTTGGAGATGGTGCACAGGCACAATAAAACACACATGATCCTGCATTACCTACCTGGCAAATTCATACTGTTTGATATTAATCAGGGTGTCTTCGATTGTTTTGTCCACGAGTGTGTTCACGCTGCAGATGAAAAAGTTGATGGCGCCCAGCAGCGTCTCCCCATTTTTGGACAAAAGCTTTTGGGTGTCAGCGTTGTAACCAAACTCCTCCTAAAGAAACAGAATCAATGAAAATTGAATTATCTCCCTGAAATTTGCTTATTTGGCACTGTTGTCCACAGTGACTAAAGCAACTGCGGGTGCTGCCACCATCACACAGCTAATTTTGCAAGTACTGTACTGTTTATAATGCACTCATTTGAATAAAAATAGGCTGTACTAGGTGTTTGAGAAATGGAGCAATAAAGATAAATCCTGTAACACAATTAGAGGACTCAGAGGAAGTGGAAGAGAACTTAAACTTAAATTATGCATGACTCTTTCCTTTTAAGCCATTAACTTGTGATGCTTCAATACAATAAAAATAAACAGTAATCTCAGGGATCAGACCCACAAGTCAATACATATTCTGCATTATTTTATGACTCTTTGCTGGGATACTACGTAAGGATGATAACATGCCCCTTCCTGTTTATTCTACCCAATCTGATTGATTACAATGCATCTGTATATGGACTCACATGCAGTTCTGGTGACTTGAGGCTGAGGTCGGCGAAGGCGTCGCCCAGCTGCCTCTGTGTCGTCATGACCTGGGACAGCTGACTGGCCAGCGTCTGAGCCAGCTTGATGACATTCTGGTACTTTCTCTTGTTGTCACGGAGGACTTCGATTTGAGCCTCCAGCTCCAGGTCCACGGTCCTCGAGCCCCGACCCAGTTTCTCTGACAGGATCTGCCTGGTGCACTGCACGGGACAGTTTAAAATATCAAGAATATTAAAAATGACTGACTTTCTGCCAACATCCTAATAAACTGAGAGAAGATAAAGACTGAGACTGAGGCTGAGAGAAGAAGCAGGGTGAGGAGGGACATAAAAAGAAATCAAGGACGGAGAGGATTACTTTATATGTGTTGATGCTCCACTTTCTCACTAGGTCCAGTTTCTCCATGGCGGGGCTCTTTAAGTCATCCGAAAGGACCACCGCTCCGCTTTGTTGCTGTGCGTTCATCCCGCCTGGACAATTAAAAGTCATTCACTTAGTGGGTGATTAAGTTATTGGGTTTGCAGGCTATAGAGCTGCGGTGAGAATTAAGAGAGGTACAATTCAAGCGTTATAATCATCAGACAGTGTAATGAGATTGTCAAGTTAATCATTGACCAAATACTTAATTTAAGGCATTAGAGGACGCTGATGACATCTATGATTATTTAAATCAAAATGAACATTCAAATATAATTAGTCATGACTTACCACTTTTAAAAACAGTCACAGTAAAAGTGATGAAAAGTGCTTTATTGTGGTTTGGGCACAGAGGGGAAATGCTGAAAGATATTGAACCGGGAAACTGACAAAATATAGTTAAAGGTCCTCAGAAAAGTAAAAAATATAGCTGATAACATCAATAAATAATATCATAAGTTAAATAACTAAAATTCAGTATAAAAAGAAATGTTTGCTCCCAGTTAAATATTATATTATTAAAATTACAGGAGTTTACACAGTGATGCTACAACACTATGCAGCATATAGATGATTACAATTACATGCGCTGACTGAGACTAACTTTCTTCATAAACCTACAGCAGCAGGTAGCTAACATTTACGACGGCATATTAGGGCCATTGTAGGTATAAAAAAAAAAAATAGAATTACAGAGCCGGAGGAGAGGGGTAATATTCAGAGAAAAAACTGATAAAAAAAATGATATTCTCTGAGATTACAGTGGCAAATTTGCCAGAAAAAAAACGTAAATATTCTCTGAGATTACAAAATCATACATTTATGTAAAAAAAAAAAAAAAAGGTCCTGAAAGATACATATACATGTTTTCTGTTCTTTCTGCGAATATATTTTATGGATGGATGGATGTCCGTAGAGTCCGCTGCAATATATTTTGACTCAGTGGTTCATGTTACCGCAGTATTTAACGCTGGCTTCTGTGGTGTGATGAGGTTGATCCAACCTTGCAAAATAAAGTGATGTGGTTCCTTGAAAAAAAAAAAATTCTTAAAACTACTATTTTTCTCGTAAATTTACGACTTTTCTCTCAGAATTTCTTGTTTTTTTCTTGTTTTTTTTCTCTGAATATTACCCCCAGCTCTGTAAAAAAAACAATTATTTACCTACAATGGCCCTAATACACCGACATAAACATTAGCTGAAAAGGCTGGTGGTCAATGTGTAGCTAACTGTGTTTTCAGTTAACTTTTTTTTCCCACCAACTGAATGGAGCTTAAAGGCAAGGTATAAAATGTACATTTCTTTTTATACATTATTTTAATTATTTTGCTAAAAATGGTCTATTGATGTGTCCAGTTATATATTTGACTCATCTGACAACCTTTTAGTGCGTTTTGTCAGTTTCGGGGCTCCCCAGAGAGACTATGGGAGACTATAGGTGCCAACTTTTGCAAGGACAAAGGTTGCAAGCAAGAAAACCCACTGAGATTAAATGTGAGAGCAGATTTCTTCCCAAGCCAGGCAAATGCTTTAGGCATCAAGAGGTTAGATCAGATCCAGAAACCTTGAGATTTAGATCTTGTGACTCTAAGGGGTGTGTAGACGCACATCATTAGCCACTGCAAAGCATAAAACTACTTCAGTTAGCCCAGACTTATGTCAAGACAAAGTTTGGAGAGCCAACAAACAAGACAGGAGAAGAAGAAAGGTTTGATTCGGAATGGAGTGCAGCCTGTGGGATCAAGAAGCAGGTAAGAAACTGATGAAAACCAAGAAAAGGTACAACAGGACTGCGGTTAATTTAGTGCGCAAATGGTGACGATTCAGTGTCATCTGATTCATACTCAATCGCTACTGGTACCTTGCTCAACCTGACTATCGCTGAAAGAGCGCGCCAGGCGGCTTGCGACAGCTGAGCTGGGAGCTACAGGTGATGGAGATGAAGGCAGGCTTGCTGACCCTGGGAGATATTCACAGTTAGGATTCATTAGTACGTCACCATCCAGGCTGCACAAGTGTAAGAGGGAATTTCTAATTGATGTTGATTTCCTGTGTGCGTTTCTCTTATCACGGTGGCTCTCTCCATGTTGCAGGATGAATGTGGTAATGAACAAAAGCCTACCTCAACCAGTGTAAACAACATGGAAAATATCCATGGCAACATTGTGGTGAACGGGCTACAGCAGCTCACCACTCTATGGGGAGACTTTTATTTGCATTTGTAACAAGGGCATGATGATGAAAAGGAAAGGAGGGTTACAGCCTGGAGATCAGAGGAAACTCATTAAATTCAATTGGATGTCCACCTTTACAAATTCAAATGTCTGCCTTTCAAATTTCACTAAGATTAAAACCCCAAAGTGGAGCACTGTGAATACACGGAGAGAAAGGCGGTTTGTAAACACAGAATGCTGCAAAGCAATCAAATACTGTAAAAAAGGCCTGATATGTTTCTGATGAGCGAACAAACGGTACATACACCAAACAAGAAGCGCGCTGCGCGTCAGTAGAAATGTGTTTTACCTGTGAATGGTCCTGATTCAATGATGCCTTCTGTTGCTGAAGCAAAGTTGCTGGAGGTGACACAGGACTCTGAAAGGTTTAGGGCCCCGGGGACACTGGGGTAAGAGTCCTGCAGAAAAAAATTCAAACAGGGTTCATATTAACAGGTTTAGTGGTTTTGCAACATTTATGTCACTCTAATGATTGAAGTTAACCCAAAAGTAGTGAACAGCAGCTTTGTGGTGCAGTTGATAAACCTGTGTGTGCATTTATATTCAATGCCTGATTTAACATTTAGAATCTGCACACATTCTTGTGGCTGTGACGTCCTCCCTGCCACAGACTGTCAGAAACAGCAGGCCATCTGGAAGCACTGCCGGCTCACAGCCAGATGGATGAGAAGGAGAGGGCACCTGGAGGTCTCCATCAGACTGACTTTGGAGGAAGGATTTGACCTTCACTGTCAGAGAATGTCCCTGCTACACAGAATGAAACTTATTTTGAAGCGCTGCAACGATTTGTTGAAACGATTTGACAAAATCGGTCAACAAAAATTAACGCCAACCATTTTGTTAATCGGTTAATTGTTTTAGTTTATTTTCAAACACAGATGCCGAACATTTGCTCGTTCCAGCTTCTCACATGTGAAGATTTTATGCTTTTCTTCTCCATAGACGATAGTATACTGAATATCTTTCTGTTTTGGACTGTTGGTCAAAATAAAACAAGCAATTTAAAAAAACATTTTTCACTGGTTTTTTTATATTTATTAGACACAAATTAAATGGATTAATTGAGATGATAATGATTAAGTGATGAAGAAAATAATTGTTGTTTGCAGTCCTACTATTTAGCATACATTGCCAAAGACATAAATGTTGCATATTTGTTTGCACACTGTTCATTTTCATCCTGGAGTAGAGTTTTCAATGTTTCATGTTGAGCCAATTTAATGACAGACATTGTACTTGATGCATCAATGAAAGACACAGACATCATAACAAGGGGTAGCGTTGTTGTTAAATACACCGTCTTTAAACCGAAGACCTGAGCTACGTCCAAAATACTATGCACTACATACACAATATGTCTACTATCGTTCAACATACTTTTGTGTGGATAAACAGTAGTATGTATCTAAGCAGTAATTTACGTTGTCACTTCCTGAGAGACTCCTTGTTGGTCCGGGACACGTAACTATGGTAACCCGTGCCAACCACATGTGACCGAAACAACGGTTTGTGAGAATCAAAGTCTGAACTAAAGTGAAATCTTATACTTACAGTTAAATTGAAGCAATATTGAAGTTACAGAGGTGTTTGTCACGTCTGTTATGAATGTTGTCGTCACTACTGCATTGCATTGTGGGATATTTATGCCTGCGCAGTGTCCAGTGATGCATACTGTAATATTTCACGGGAAATAGTATGCAATTTACGTACTACTGGTTTCATACTAAGGTTTCGAACATACTAAAATATCTCACATACTGTTTAGGCGTACTAAATAGCATGTCAGTATGTTAATTTCGAGTGGACTCACATTGTCTGATACAACTATATGGTTTTGAGAGATGCTGTTCTCAAAACAAAGCCCTTACCCTCTGGAATACGGTCTCAGGGCTCTGATCCAGGTCTCCGTTGCTGGTGACAGGGATCTCAGCGGCTGAGCTTCTATGGGACTCCTCAGTCATTGTGCTTTCCTGTAGTGAGCAGGGTGAAAGGAAGCAGGTTAATTCTTTAAAGCTTTCCTTAACAACATCAAAGAGAGAGAAAGCTCCATTAAGAAAAGAGGACTCAGGATCCACAAGAGGGACACAATAGTCATGGGCTGCCATCTTGTGGACACAGCCTGGGTCAGGATTCAATACTAACTGATATTAATAGTTGTTATGTGGATATCATATATAGTGATGCTGTAATATATAGGGTGAACATATACATTGCTGATAACAACTTGTAAACATTAGAATACCTTCAACATATTATAATAAATACTGTAGAGATAAAAACTGACACTGATTTCACCCAAACTGTCCCACCCCAGAAAACATTTGCAATAATTATGCGTGTATTTTAGTCAATCCGCCCTCTTTTAACGATTTCTTTCATCAGTTTCCAGGATGGGATGGAGCTCAGTGAGCTATTAGTCAGTTGTGTTGCAGCATTTACTGGGAGAGCTCAAGTTCTTGTGCAACAATTTTCAACACTCCCCTATTTTACAACATCGTTTCTGTTTAATTACTACACACAGCAGGATGGAATACGTTACCAAGAGCATTACACCACCTTCACCCTTTACATGCATACATTATGGGTTTGGTGGAGTATTGTATTGTCATCTTATATTATGCGTCATAAAGTGCATAATGCCTCCACCCATGCAAAAAAGGGGAATCTCTAACATCTGCTGTTCTCTGTAGCAATGCTTTGGGCCGACATTATCTGGTTTCTCGTTGCCACGTTCATGTCAGCTTTTCCTAGCAAATACAAGGCTTCATGCTTTACGCCGACATCAATTATATCAGACCACATTAAACCCTGTGTGTCATGTTTTATATAACTGGTCATTTCGTGGTCTAACCCGGAAAGTCCCGTGATGCAGGAACACGCATGGAACAAAATTCTCCTTGCCCTTGAATATAATGTAACAGTCGCGAGGAAAGACCTGTTATAATCTTTATGAAAATGCAGAAATCATGGTCCTTCTTAATTGTGCCTGTGGATTAAAATGACACAGTGACACGTTGGTTTGCTCAGCTGGACATTTACATGTTGGCTCGTAGCAAGCCACGGGGTGGAGACCACGGTTTTGTTTAGCCTGTAATAAACTGTCTGTCTGTAGTTGCAGGCTGGACATACAACTGTGTTAGTTTTAGGACAATTTGTGGCCTAATCACTGTGGACTTAGGAACTAGGACACTGACCATACCACTATAAAAGCTTTACATGCCACGAGAGCTCTGTGAGGTCAGACAGAGCAAAGCTGGTTAATGTGGATTAGTGACACGCCTGGCAAAGATGGTAACACCAAAACAATGCGTTATAAATCAGTAAATCAGAATTTGAATCTTTGAACAAGAACCTTCAACTATAGGTGGACCTTGACCAGTGTCTTAAATAATGCAAATAGCTACCAGATCACCAGGTAACGAGATCTGGGTCCCGTCTTAACTGACCGTCTGGTTTCACTGTGTGAGAAAAAAAGGAGTTTAAATCATGGACTTATATATCAATAACACATTTTATATCGAAGCTAGCATGTTTGGTTTAAATTTATTTTCTAAATTATGTCTTTACTGACATTCAGGTTCAATTCCCTCCAGTGCTGAATTAATATATTTGATCCTAGTTCATTCTATGACTATAAATAAAAGAATTCTAGTTAGGGCTGGGCGATATGGCCAAAATCTTCTATCATGATAGAGGTAATTTCATATCTGGATATTGATATATATCATGAAATAGCATGTTTTCTGGTAATTTAATGAATAAATAAATAGTCTATATGAAATAACCACATAGTAAAGTCTATGTTTGTATACTCCTGTATGAATTAAATACTTGACACATGAAAAGTACTGAGTATTTTCTCATTAAATTAAGAACTTAAGTGCAAAATGAACATAACAGTTTCCAGTAAAAAATGATGGAGAAAAACAAATTCAGAGTAATCAGATTAAAACAACAGTTTGATTTAACTTTGATCAGATTTTCAGAGAAATTTGAGTTAGTATATGCTTGTTAATTTAGACGACGCAATTGTATATCATGATGTCTCAATTTATGATTTCATCACGATACGATTCCATTGAAAGACGATAAATTATCATACCGAATTATCACCCAGCCCTAATGCTAGTACACTTAAACTAAGGGGAGACACACACACACAGAAAAGGTATATTTAAATGTGAGGTATGCTCCTTCTAAAATAAAGTACTATATGACTAGTGCCAAGCCTGTAAGGGGATTTAGTGAGCTCAGACAGTCCCATTGATAGAATACTAAAAAAAGATCAAATACACAAATTAATCAGACGATACAGCAGGCTATAAATAACCTGATAGCTTCTTCAAAACTAGTGTAGCTGAAGTCTTAATTAAGACCCTAAAAAGGTGGGTCATCTATTGCAAATACATCAAGATGTAATGTTTTCCATCACAACGTGTCATCTGATACTGTACGAGTGTGTTTATAAAGGGTTAAAAACAGGTCTCGGAGAGGAAACGCTTTATGTAAAGAAGCTGCGTCGTGTTAGGATGTGTGACTCTCCAGAAATTAAACCATCTTTTTATGTAAAGCCAGAACCAAAGATGTCAGATATGCTCAACCAGAATAAACGTATTAAAAAAGACCAAAGTGAAGATTTCATGTGGGCATGTGTGACAAATGCTCCGCCATGTGACAGACACATAAATACTTAAAGGCCATATGACGCCCGCTTGCAGGCAGATCAGTGCAGACGTGCACCAGTAGGCTTGACTCGCAACCTCCTGCAGATAAGACTCCTGCCTGATAATCTGCTCTGACATCAAGTTCAAACAGGTTGTCTGGTAGAGGCACATCATGCATTTCAAAAACTGGTTGTAAATCAAGTCCGATAGTAACAAAATTTGCTGACGAGCACTCTTTTTTTTAATTTGATTTAGCTGCAGTTGTTGCAGAACTCTCCATGTATCTTGATTCAAGATTGTTTTTATATTACAAAACCTAATGGGACTGATTCAGCCAGGGACGATCAGGAGTCTCAGAGCCAAAATGATCCAACCCAACATCTGCAAAACATTCTGCAAGGACGCTTTCTAACAGTGTCAGTCAGCCTACCGGAGCCCTGACACATAGCTGCAAATTAATCAAGCAGATGAAAAAGCAAGGTATGGCAAGTCTCAGTGTGCTGTTCCCTACAGTTCAGTATCCTGGATACAAGCTAACATGACATGGGAGGAAGGGATAACAACAATAAACTCATTGTCCAATTAGCTGCGTCAGCTGGAGAGGAAAGAATCATGGCTCTGACACAACCGTGTTGCACAATGCCAGGTTTAAGCTGCAGAAAGGATGGAACAAATCTTAAAAGTAAAAACCTGAAATTATAGGTTACAACTGCGATGCATTTAGGGTCACTAAATGAAGACGGTTTTTAAATTCTTGCTATGCGACGTGTAATAGTGGCACTACGCCCGTAACGGAGCGTGAATCAACAGCCCTGAAGAGTCACACATTCCAGCGACACAAGAAATGTGTTGGAACTGCCTGAGAATGTGCAGTCAGGAGGAATCCAAATCTGTTGCACTTACCCAGCCATGTGACTGACAGCATGTAGGATTCAAGAGCTCTATGTACACCCAGCTCACAAACAGGGAAACATTTTGAGGAAATGTGATCATTTTCACATCGTGTGCACGTTCACTTGCACACGCAGAGTTAAAACAAAAGACGGTAAAAAAACATAGAGAATACTTACTGACGTTATAATAATATGCATATAGATTGGATGGTAATAAACAGCAAAGACAAATCCATCTCAACAATCACTTTGAGATAAGCCAGCATTAAAACAAAGCAGAGGAAATGTATGAAGCCTTGATCATCCCCCCAAACGCATCGGGCACCTCACAGAGCAACACACGAGTAAAAGAAAGAAAGCCACCAACTGTCTGCAACCATCACCACAGAGCAACAGCTACACCAGCTATATGTTTCTAACACCTCCAGCAAAGCAGAAGTCTGAATCACATCTACCACTATCTGTCTAACACAATCTCTTTACAGCTGATTTTATAGGAAAGAGACCGCCACCATCAAAGCAAGTAAAGATCGAAACATGAACAAGAGCACAGTAAGGAAGTGCTAGAAGAGGTTGAGTGTCCAAAGAGAAGGTAAATAATATCACCTTGGTTTCAGTGTGAGAATCTCCACTTTCCTCTGGCGTTTCAGCGGTTTCAATATGATGATTTGTCTCGTGTCCCCCATTCTCTACACTGTCAGACACATGTGCAGCGTCACCGTCACTGCACGTCACTACGCTCTCTCTCTGAATGCCCTCATCCTCCTCCTGAACAGCCTTGTCACCGTTTTCTGCATTTTCTTCAGCGCTGTCAATATCAATGTCGTACAGCACATCATCTATGTCTTCTCCTCCCCTGCTGTCGTCTACACTCTCCTCTTTCTCATCCTCACTCAAACTCGCTTCCGCCTTGTTGACAACCCCCTCACAATCCATCTGAGAGTCCTCGGCTGAGGTCTTCCCCGATTCAGCCTCAAGACTAACTTCAGACATACCTGGAAACAGACAGATAGAAGGGTATAAATGGGTCCTACCAAGCTAAAGCTGACAGCTTATAGTGCACTAATACAGTACAATAAAGGAGTGCAATACAAACGTACTCCCAGTTTGTGCCTGTTTATGTGAATGTATTGTTACATTCAAGTCACAGAGCTAAGCACGCATTTTTCTGAAAGATAAATCTCTGACAATATTTGAAAAACCCAGAAGGTTGTTTAATAACGGTACTGTTTAGAAGGTATTACCAGAAACCTCAAAGACTTTTCTAAGGATCTAGATGAAAAAAATATTCTGATGTTACACCAAAATCTGTGACCGCAGAGAGTCAGCAACACATAAGGTCCCCATTTCTGACAGCTGTCGCCAGAAAATGTGAACCCACAGTACCTATCTTTTACTCCTTTTTTAAGAGTTTTGTGAATATACTACAATTTAGTTTTGTGTGTTTTCTGTCAGATATTTGCCTCATTTATTATACAGGTACAGTGGGGTCACATTTTCTGACAACAGCCATCAGAAATGGTCTGTGGTCACAGATTTCGGTTTAACACCGGCACTGCTTGATAGAAATATATATATTTTTTTGACATATCTCTTTGCTCATTTTGTACAACACAAGAAAAAAATATGAATTAATCATTGTGAATTAAACTTTGTAGGATAGATTGTTTTTTCCCCGAGTTGGACATTTGTTTCCACACTGTGTGCATTGCCTTTAAAACATAGATGCATCCATACAGCACAACACACCCACATAAAATATCCATACAAACAAATAGATCATTTTGTCTCATGTCCTACAAATCAAGCAAAGAGAAAGGTCATTTCTTTTGTACTAGTTTGTGCTTAACAAATACACTGTAAACTGTTCTGTTAGCTTCATCTGGTGATCTCATGCTTTCATCAATAAGACATACAAACAGTTGCTAACGCCTCATAAATTGTCTCCAGACTTTGCGGTCCGGTTGTGTTCATCAACTATGAACAACAGTTTACTAGTAAATTGCAAAGAAGTACACAAACTTGCAGCCAATTTTCTTTACACTAATATATATATATATCAGTCACTTGAAACATTAAACCACCATTGCCTTTGGGGATACAGATGATCAGGTGTGCTGCCAAGGCAATGTTAAGGTGTGCATTTACAGGTTTTCAGCTCCCTGCATGACAATATGAACCATTTATATCAATGATTACTGAGTTAGGTTTGGTACTTTTCATGACAAAACGACGTGGATGCTCGTATTTGTACAGATGACAGTCAAACCTGTCACAATGTTTGCTCTGTCTCTCTCTGTAACACCGGAACTGACAAATGGCTCTCACACGTTTTGGACAATCTACCTGTTGCAGCACAGTCACGTGACTAGTGTCCAAAAGTGATAAAATACTTATAAATGCAACTAACGACACGTCATATAAGGAAACGTCATTGTTACATTGCATGATTAAAAGGTTATTTGGTAAAGCAAGCAGTCAACAAACCCTGTTTTACCTCCTCAGTGCGTTAGCTTACAGCTGTCCTCTAATGTCGTGTTGTTTGTTAACGTTAACCTATCTAAAACAGCAGATAACGACTTTAATAAAAGCACTTTAAAATGCTCCTTATCTTACTATTTCGCCAATATGTGCAGCTCAACGCAATCAGAGAAAGGCGATGCTGAAAACTTGAGTGAACATTACCTGTGTGCTGTCGTGGCTAACTGTGTAGTTAGCTGTGAAGTGTTAGCTGCTGTTGGTTCCCTTGGTGTCTCCGTGGTAACGCACTGGACCGTCTGTTAGAGAGGCAGTGTTGCTAATGGAAACGTTGCATAGGTTATATATTATAAATCTATCATCTGGTGGTTCCTCGACTCTTCTTTAAGCACACTACACTTGCTGTTTGTTTGAACCCCGGAAAGACTGATCCACTGTGTGTGGGCCCTCTGCTGTCATCATCAGAAGAAGATCATCATCTGCTGCCTGAGCTCTCCCTCTGCTGCTCACATAGGAGCTTTACACTTTGTGTCCATTACAGTGATGGGAGTTCCGGCTCTTTTTAGTGAGCCGGATCATTTGGTCAGCTCACCAAGAAGAGTCGGCTCTTTCGGCTCCCAAACGGTTCTTCTTTTTTCCACTTCTGCCTTTTTATAGTTCAGCCAAATTTAGTGCTGTTTTGATTTTTGATTAGTATGTTTCCGCATATATCACTTAAAGGGACTGTTTGTAACTTTTTAAGCTAATAAATGTATATGTATCGCATATGCGCGCTCGCGTGTGGCCGGAGTCACTGCTCCTCTGCCTGCTTGCCTTCACTCACACAGCGCACGTTCTCGCTGTCTCGCTCCACCTCTAGACGAGCATCCGCGCACACTACACACTGCAGAAGAGTTAGTTTAGCTCCGACAATATCTAGTGGACGTTTGTGCAGAAATAACTGCTGCAGCTCCTCCAGACCAACAGAGGTTTCCCGTGTCTTGTGAAGTGACGGGGCTCCAGCCGACACTAAGATCAGCACTGATTCATGGAGCGACCTTCGTCTGGTCAGCTAACATTACTGCCAAGCAGCTGAAATATAAAGTGATATTGTGGTTTTAGCTGACGTGTGTTGCCTCACTGTTTTTAGCGATGCTTGTTCAGGTATATTTAGAGCGAGCAAGCGCGAGCTCGACGCTGGCTTTCGTTGATTTCACGGCCACAGGTGTCGCTGTTAACAAGCAATTCTGAAAGTTACAAACAGTCCCTTTAAAGGGACTGTTTGTAACTTTTTAAGCTAATAAATGTATATGTATCGCATATGCACATTCGTGTGTGGCCGGAGTCACTGCTCCTCTGCCTGCTTGCCTTCACTCACACAGCGCACGTTCTCGCTGTCTCGCTCCACCTCTAGACGAGCATCCGCGCACACTACACACTGCAGAAGAGTTAGTTTAGCTCTGAGAATATCTAGTGAATGTACAGTGGACGTTTGTGCAGAAATAACTGATGCAGCTCCTCCAGACCAACAGAGGTTTCCCGTGTCTTGTGAAGTGATGGGGCTCCGCAGTGAGAAACATTGTCGTCTCCGACCGGGTGCCGGTGTCTCCCTGCGGGCGCAGTCAGGAGGCAATAATGTTTCTCTTCCTGCTTCAGCCAACACTAGGATCAGCACTGATTCATGGAGCGACCTTTGTCTGGTCAGCTAACATTACTTCCAAGCAGGTGAAATATAGAGTGATATTGTGGTTTTAGTTGACGTGTGTTGCCGCACTGTTTTGAGCGATGCTCGTTCATGTCCGTTTAGAGCGAGCAAGCGCGAGCCCGACCCTGACTTTTGTTGACTTAATGGCCACAGGTGTTGCTGTTAACAAGCATTTCTGAAATTTACAAATAGTCCCTTTAAATTATTCAATATAATTATACTAAATGGACTTGCATTTATATAGCGCTTTTCTAGTCTTCTGACCACTCAAAGCGCTTTACACTTCATGTCAGCATTCACCCATTCACACATACATTCATACACTGATGGCAGAGGCTGCTAAGGTGCCAACTTTGCCCATCAGGATCTAATCTAAATACTCATTCACACACCGATGGCTATGCCTTCGGTAGCAATTTGGGGTTAAGTGTCTTGCTCAAGGACACATCGACATGTTACCCGGAGCAGCCGGGGATCGAACCACCAACCTTCCGATTGGTGGACAACCTGCTCTACCCTCTGAGCCACAGCCGCCCAAAACCTTATAATTTCCAGCATACCATAATTTTACATGCTGCTTAATTTCCGACTGTCACTCATCAAAATGTTGTGTTAATGACGTCTGTGCGTGCGTTGTGGTGCGTCTGAGGTGCGGTGCGTGCCTTGCAATGCGGTGCGTGGGGGGGGATGCGTGCGTTGCGGTGTGGTGCGGTGCGTTGCGGTGCGGTGCGTTCGTTGCGGTGCAGTGCGTGCGTGCGGTGCAGTGCGTGCATTGCGATGCGGTGCATACGGTGCGATGCGTGCGGTGTGTGCGGTGTTCGAATATCAGAGAAGATGAGTGACAGTCGGAAACAAAGCAGCATGTAAAATTATGGTATTCTGGAAATTATAAGGTTTTGTATAATTATATTCTGTTTGGGAGCCGAAAGAGCCGACTCTTCTTGGTGAGTGAGCTGAGCCAAATGATCCGGCTCCCTAAAAAGACCCTGAATACCCATCACTATGCGATATCACACAACAAAACTCCATTTCCCAGCAGCCCCCGCGGCTCGTTGGACGCACAGTTGCGTTGCGACGCAAGCCGAACAGCCTGGCTGAGGCAGTCCAGCAGCTAGAGGCCATATTGGAATCTATGAAGTCGGCTCTCACTTTGATGCAACTGAGTGTCTGTCTCTAAAAACCCGGATTTATAACACCCGAGTGACTGCAACCCAGGCATTTATCCACTTGAGACACCTTGCCAAGTCTGGGACGGGCAAGTTGTCTCGCTGTCTTGTTGTGGTGTGGATAGATAATGAGTCCAACCGATGCTAAGCGAGGGGCTAAACGCAGGAAGAACAAGCGGGGCGGTGGCAGCAGCAGCAGTAGCGCTGTCTGCAGCAGCAGCGGTGGCAAGGCCGGGGTCGCCTCGGCCCTCGGCTGTACCGGGACAGCAGCAACACCTGCCTCTGTCGTCAGCTTCCTAACACCTGGCACTACTACTACGGGAAACATCGGCTCCATCACGGGCATAAACGGAGAGGTGAGAGACTCACTCAGTGGTGGATGTCAGAGAAACAGAAAGACTGACTGGCAGCAACGACACACATCTGATTCAGGCCTATAGCTAACTCACTAAACCTATGCGTAGCTGGAAATCAACTGGCTTAATCACCACTAACTTGTTATGCTTTGTGGGATACTTATATATAAGTGGTATAGCTGTGTAGTTAAACATGGCTTTGTTATATATTGTAATAAACAGATAAAGATAAACATTAGGCTACTTGTGCCAAACGCTGTGTGACTACTACCATCGTTAGCATCAAGTAGCTCAATCCACAACAACTAATACACCATTGTTTTTCAGCTATTAAAGCCCAGGTAGGAGGAGATTACACTGGGAAAAACCTAGATTTATTAATTGTTTTTACAACAGTGTGATCATAGGCTGGTTATTACACAGATAAACATGAATGCTAGCTGATGCTAACAGTGAAGAGTACCAACACCAACAACTTCAACCTCGTCGGGCCTCGATTTGTTTTTTACAAAGCTGACCTTCCACTTTTTTTTTGCTTATTTAAAGGATTTAACTTGATTATATTTGTCAGATAATAAGCTAATTTACTAACTTCAGTTATCCAAGGTGGCTTAGTTATACAGCATTAGCACACGAGTTAAAACAATAACTAGACATTGATGCCATAAGATGTCAAGCTAACCTCAGTTTCTTTTTAACAGACCCATGTTTTTAAAACATCCTGCATGGCACAATCAAACATGTCTTTTCTGTTTTTATGTGTGTATATATGTATATTATGTGTTGTTGGAACTATAAGGGTAAACAAAGCCTTTCATTTAGCAAATGTGTTTATGATACATGCACAAACAGCCTGCCTCCTAACAAGTAAATAACCTCCCTCCTTGGATGCTCTGACCTCTCCATCGCAAACAAATGTTGCACATCATGAGAGTTAATTCCTATATTCTTCATAAGAAAATAATACATTGTCTAAGAATTGGATAAATTATGATCACAAGTTGTTTTTCTACTTCTATTGATATTCAGAAGTTTGTCTAATAAGGCATTAATTTGCTATCTGTCATATTAAGTAGTAGGTTACAAATTTTTTTTTGTTCAAATTATCTGTTATGAATGTCAATCAGTCATTCAGTTTTTACGCAAAATTGCCAAAAGAGCAACTAATCCTAAACTAGATACTACTAGGTGCAAGTGTGGGAAACTATTTAAGTGTCAGTTCTAGACACGTTATGTTTATATAGTTGTCTAGCCTGGACAGGCCTGACTGTTTTGCTGAACAGCTTTCTGCCTTGAATGTGCACCACACACACACACACACACACACACACACACACACACACACACACACACACACACACACACACAGCTTGAAACTCAGAAAATACAGATCTCTACTTCACCTCACCATGTAAAGATTTAATGTAAACATTGAGTTGTTTGTATCCCTCAGGTAAGCAACAGTGTTACACCACAGTTTACGGAAGGACCAGTGAATGCTGACTTCTCCGGGGTCCTTCAGGTAAATTTACATCAGGCGTTTCAGAAGTTCATCTAAGGCCACTGTACGATTTTTCTTACAAAGGGATGTCTTGTTGATGCCAGAGCTTCAGGCACACTACAAGGGAAAGCACACTACAAGATGGCTCAATTTGGTCTTTATTTTATTGCCTTTACTCATAAATATTTAAAACATTCAGTGTCCACTCCGGAGGGACACAACTGTCACAAATATCAAGCATATTCAATTATGATGGGCATCAAACACAATTGTGCGTTCTGCAACAGCACGACCTCAAGATTTTCCAACATCTGTATTCAGACTACATATCTGGAACGTGATTGGAGCCAGTCTCATCGTATTGTGACTGCCCACCGTAAGCAATCAATTACAACAGTAATTTCAGTCTCTCTTCGTTTTTTTTTTAACAGCAGTGTTATTGTGCTGATAACTGTTTTTAGCCACATTTAAAGTGACTGTCATCAAAATATTTTCTTGGAACGGAAATTTGGTCGAAACCAAACTTCATATCGTCCTGTTGCAAAGGTCTTGGACAGTAAAATGAATATCTACAAACATAGAAACCAGCTAAACTGAAAATCACAGCATCAGGACAACTGATGATGACATTACAATCCAAATGAGTGTTATTAGAGTGTAGTTGAACTGTGCCCATAACCCAGTAAACTCTGTAGATCTTGTCAAAAAGCCAAATTGTTCTTCCCAAATTAAATCAGTCTGATTGACAGTGCTTACAAAAGTACTTACACGTGCATTACTGAACATGTTCAAATATGTTGTCCTGCTTATTTGCGTGCGTCATAGTAGGTAATTAATAGGGCTGTAACACTGTGATTTGTGTGTATTGTTCCAAACAAGACATTTTATTCAGCACACACAGCGAATCAAATAATCCGTCTCATGCTTGTTCAAAATATGCCAAGTGGCTGGTGACCTGCGCTGCCTTATGTTTTTGTTATGTTGTAAACTCTGCTTATGTTATGCTGACAAGAAACTTCTCCATATCAGGCACAAAAAAAAAAGTCTCTTATAATACTTTTACAAAATTGATTGTAATAAATTGAAAGTAGAAATGTGAAGAACATTGGCTTTGAATCAAACTATGAACCTTTTCAGTTGTTACGCCCCGTTTGACCTTTTGCAGTATACCGAAATATACCGGCAAAGTATTTGGAAAAAACACTGCTTCACTGTTCCGCTTTCAAGTGTAGTCAGAAAATACCGCCGCTGGAGGAGTGAATGAAGTTGAGTAACCCACAGCACCCACAGATTCAGAATCTCCTGGGAACTACTGCTACACCTATAAAATGTTGCTGAAATAGATGCAAAGCAACCTTCTTTTTAAACTCCCAAAAGACATTCTGCTCTCTGACAAGCCACGCCAATGTGGAGATCATTAATTGAAACTTCTGGCTGCTAATTATGTGTTTGTGCCACTCTGTGGTTCACTCACTGACACGGCTGCACATTAAGAAAAAGGTTCCAGTGTTTTAATGGAGAGCAGAGGGGTGGTTTAAACAGCTGGTCTACCCAGAATGCAATGGGTTACAAAGGAGAAGAGTGTGACCTGCCTTGATATCTAGCGGATATACTGTATACCAGACTGGTCAATCTTTGAGACAAGTTTTTCAACTTGCACATTATTTTTAGAGAAAGGTTTTAGTTTGGCAGTCCATATTGATTGACATGGTTTGATGTTTATCATGTGTCCTTAACAAATAATTGAAACATCTCACTGTATTTCATTATATTTACAAATTTTCTGTCAAAATAGCCTGTTATGTTTTTTTTTTGAAAATTTAAATATAATACAAAATAAATTACAATAATAACATTTTATGCAAACGCTAAAGTGGCTGTGTACCTTATGCTGTATTTTTCTCTCACTACTTCCTCCCACTAACACACTCACCACAGACCCCATTCACGTTCGGCTTGAACCAGCGGGCTCCCTACACGGCCGGCGATCGCTGCCTCTTATGCCGATGTGAACGCAAAGACAGCGCCGTGCCTTCAGAGGCGGGGATGTTGGGCCAGAACGGTACGGCGCAGCCCAACAAGACACCCAGCGCCCTCCAGCTGCCTCTGTGGGTGTGCTCCGACTGCCGGCGCACGGTGGAGAAGGAGGACCGGCACACTGCTCTGGAGCAGTCGTTGGGGGTAAGTCACCTGACGGGCAAAAGCTTGTGGCTGTAGTGAAAGAACTGCGGCTCCTCTGGTTCTTTAAATGCTTCCACAGTTTCCAAACATCATCCGTCTCAGCACTGATGCCATAATATGTCTGCAGATTAACTCACACAGCTGTGGTCGGTCTTTCAGTGGATGATGTAGCTCTTGTTTTCACATCAGTTACTTTGCCAGAAAAGAAACAGAAGAAACAGCTGTTGCTGTAAAAAAAAGAAAAGTGCAAATTCTGTCAAGTTCTTAAAACAAAGGACAATGCAGTGGAACTACTTACAATACTATAATCTATTAATTCCAACATGAATTACCTTTGTTCTTTTCAGTATGTGTATTCCTAACTATCAGATGTTCTGTATTAGATGTTGGATTTGCTTTATTCATCAGAGCATGACTGTAAATATCCTGTCAGGCCTATGATGTGTAAATGCCATGATGTCTGAGACTAATGCCTCTTCATATAAAGAGCCTCTTTATTTTAGACGGCCTGACTATGTGCTCAGCATGCGTCGTTCTAAGGACAACACTAATGTAGAAATGGAAACATCTTGTGATTCAACATACGTAGCTTTTTTTTTTTTTACTGGAATACAAAGTCACTACTATACACTACTGCATTTAGAAAGGGGCTCCCCTTTATTTTCTTTTATTGCAAATTGTTTGTTTCCATGTGTGGTTTGATTAAGTGCAAGCTAATGAGCAGAAACACCAGTTGTTTGTTGTATAGACTCTAAGATATAGTTTCATATTACACCATTCATTTTTAAGCAGAGCCCAAAAAAAACCCAGAATGACTGTTTACGTATTTCTGCTGGTACTTTGCTGTGCTGAGTTTTAGCTACATTTTGTGTAATCTGAGCCTCAAGTAAACTCTTATCAATGAGAAGAAATGTGCAGTCATCTCTGGTAACTACTAGGGATGTAACAATACATCAATATGGATGGATGGATGGATTGATTGATGTATTGATTCAATGATCAACGATCCAATATCATTGATGCAAAGTGAAAACATCAATATCATCATCTTTAAGATGTGCCTTTATTTTGAACATGGCACATCTGTGTCAGCATTTCCATCCAAGTGCACCGCCTACCTAAACATTCAAACAGTGCCTAAACATGAGAAATGTGGAACTTTAGAGTGAACAACAGGAGGACTATTTTTATTCTTTTTATTAAAAAGATTTTTTTCATTTAAATGTCTGGAAGAGCTCAGTAATAAAATTGTCAAATTTTTTTCTGAGTTTATATACAGTAAATGTAACTGATTGTGTTAATTAGGCATATGATATCGTCTCATATCGATTGCAGTTCCCTAAATTGAATCAAATCAAAATCGCGTGGTGGCAGACTTTGTGATATCGGCAAATATCGTATCATTGTCCAAAGAATCAATACAATATCGTGTCATGATGAAACTTGTAATTTACAGCCCTAGTAACTACAATTAACACAGGGGAAATTCCTGAATCATTACTCAATCATATACTCGGATAAGGAAACTAAAATTGGACATTAAAAACACCAAATAAGGTATTGCATATTGTAACAGAATTTCTAAATGAACACTTGCGTACAGCGTGTTAGGTGCAAGATTTCTTCGCTACAATGAAACATGCGCTCAAAGACACACTGCCTTACTGACCCCGTGATTCAAAGTTGCACTGCAAGGAATAAAATCATGCATTAGTTCACAAATGCACCCTGCTGTATACTTGTACAAATGCAAGTGGATACTTGACGCTAGTCAAAGTAGTATAACTCAAAACCTTATTGAGTACATCGAGCTGCTTCATATGCTGTTGATCGGGCTTTACTGTATAGAAAGGCTTGTCAGGTATGTCAGGGAGGTTGGTTTTCCCTGTTGTGGGTGCCTTGGGTTTGGTTTCCTCATTAACGTATTGTTCCTCTGCATCCTCACAGCAGTGGGGTACTATGCTGCTGACTCAAGATACCATGGCCCTGTAGTAAACACAGCCAAACCACTGGAAAGCTTTTACTGTGCAGAACGTTTTCCTGAACAGAACTCTTACACTGAATCATAGCTCCAATAGCTTGTCAATGATTCGATCAGACCCCAGCGAGGCCCCCTATCATAGTTAGAGGTTTGTGACTTAACATGTGATTCAAGTAAGAAACACTTACCCCATGCCATTCCTGTTGGGGCGCAAGGCTAACTCCTTGGATTGGCTGATCCCAGCTACTGTGCCAAGACGTCTTCTGTTGTCTGCTCATAGCACGTCTTTCTTTCTTGGCCTTGTAGCTGCCACAGTGAACAAGGAAGAAGTTATTGCTGATGTATATGAATGTCCAGACCTCTGCAACCCACAGTCCCAGCTTTATAAAGATATGATTCTTTCTTTGAGAAATCAAGTAAAACATGTGTCGTTGCGGCATATTTTGGACTTTGGACATAATCAACAGAAATAATTGTGATTCAACAACAGTAATTGCTCTCTTGCATCTTAAGAAAAGTATAAAAATTGTTCTGTATCTTAGTGTGCTGTTTGTTATTTTACCCACAGAGCCAGGACTTCCTTTTGCACATGCCTGTGGGCAACGGAAACCTGGGCCAGGAGGCAGCCACGGGGGACAGACTGACCACTGCTGTGCCTACACTACCCATGCTCCCTGCCCCGGACCTCACCGCACCGATGCCTGCTGATACAGTGTGCAGCTGTGAAGCCTGCAACGAGAGACGGTCAGTTCAAAGTGAAAGTAAATTTAGATTTAATGTGTTATTTAATCTTTACGTTTTTAAAGTTCTTAATGAATCCATGTCCTGACTAACAGGGAGATCTCTGCCGAGTCAGAGAGGGAGTCCCAGCAGCTACAGAACCACTGGTCGGAGGTTCGCTACCTGGTGCGCTGCATCTACCGTCAGACAGGAACACCGTTAGCAGATGACCACGACCAGCCCCTGGAGAGAGACAAGGAGGGCATGAAGGAGCTGGTCGACAGGTAAAACTACTGTTAGGGTGTTTGTCCACTAGGGGGCTCTGTTGAGTTGTGGATGCAGGAAGAAAAGCCTCCGTAAAAACAATCAGGCCTTTAAAAGGGATGATGTCATCAAGTTGAAACTGCTGAGTTCTCTACTGTAATCAGTCAGCTTAAAAGCCCCATAAAATTACATCTTTACTTCCTTGATATGATGTATTTCCCGTTGGCTGTGCCATGACTCAGTGAGGGAACATTTTAAACTGTTGACCAAGGGGAGATTAAGGAAATAACCAGTTTTATTTGGTCGTAAAGTTTCTTTGGTTGAAGTTTCCATTCACGCCAATCTGTCCAGTCTCAGTCTTTTTTTCTTTTTTTTTAAAGATAAATCCCTTTATTTTTTCCGTCCTGTAGACTCTGTGAGAAGGACCCGTACCAGCTGTATCAACGGTTGGAGCAGCAGGCGCGTGAATACGTCTTGGAAATGAAGGTGCGGCTACTGAAGCACCTATCTACAGGACCCAAGACTACAGGACCAGCGGGGAGCGTGGCTGCAGCCCTGGGTCCTCCTCAGGCCTACCAGTTCATCTCCCTGCTGCTGGAGGAGTACAACGCCCTCTGTCAAGCTGCACGCACCATCAGCAGCTTCCTGCTCACCCTGGTCAGTTTACCTTCTGAGTAGCCAGAGATACTGTGTTCGCTGTCCTGCAGGTAAAGGCAATTCATAGCTTGTTAATTTGCTAACTATGATTCTAACTGTTTTGTTGTTTTTTTCTCAGGAAAATGAGCACCTCCAGAAATTCCAGGTGACGTGGGAGCTGCACAACAAGCACCTTTTTGAGAATCTGGTGTTCTCTGAACCGATCTTGCACAGCAGTTTACCTGCACTGGTTGCACAGCTGAAGTAAGATATAGTTGTACTAATTTAAAGATATGATGAGTTACTCGTCCATCATTATTGCTTAAGACCTTTGCACATCAGAGGCATTTTTTCTTTTCTCATGCGATTAATTTGCACGTAAATATATTTTTTCAAACTGTTGTTTTTGTCATGAGTACTTTCACACCGAATGCGAATACTCCGCGAACAAAGTCGATTTCTCTGATTTTCGCACCGTGATTAAAGGCATCAACCAATCATGTTGTGCGGACTGAGTTGAGTTGCTCCTATATTTATAAAACAACAACACAGAGGCTCCGTAGTCCGAACCAAGACAACAAACTTTATTACTCCTTTCAAACTTGTCAAAGGCAGCGCTGGGCAGATCCACCTCTTCCATTACCTTTCACAATAACGGCATATAATACTTACAGGCGAGTATTTCGCATTTTCGTGTTGTTTATTCGTCACGCCCCGTCAGTGTGCAAAGGCCTTTAATCTGCTGTTCTTGACCCAAATTGTTCCACACTCAGTGTTTCAAAAGTTTAGAGTATAAAAGCATTGCTTTTCAAATGAACTATTGACCTTCATGAACACACATTCTCGTATCTCTTGTCTTAAACCATACAACAAGTGTCTTTAACGGCTTGTCTTATTCTACCTCCTTTCTTTAGACATGGCACGGCCTCCCATGATTCATACAATGAAGATATGTACAGGACCTTGTTAGAGAGCTACCATCAGCTGCAGCAGGAGATGGCTTCGGTGGCTACTGAATGGCAGGAGTGTGAGAAGAGGATTGATGACTACGTAGATGAACAGGTATACACACACGCAAGAATAAACATAAACACACTTGATACAGGAAATAACTACTTCTATAAAAAGGTGTTAGTTGATGAAGACGGAGGATGTGACTGTTTTGCAGCTGCTTTTTAAGGTGGAGGGTCAGAGTGTCACCAACCAAAGAACAGAGCCACACAAGTCCTTGATCAGCAAAAACGTAACTATCTGAACACAGACTTTTTTTAAATCTTATTTCCAAACTTCAATTTCTTTAATTTACGGAAGTTCATGTTCTTCTCATTATCCGCTCATTTCCAGACTTTGAAGACTAAGCAGCGAATGCTGAAGGAGGACTGGGAGTTCTTTAAGCAGAGAAGATTTATAGAAGAACAGGTAGAATATGGAGCCATCATGGCAGATTTAAATGTTCAATTCTGCACTTCAGAGCAGTTTTTTTAAAATATTGTTCTCTTTATAGTTACCTAACAGTAAGAAGCCCCCCTCCGGTGAAAACAACTTCACAGACACGATGAGAATGCTCTCATCTCGTCTGAGTATTCCTGACTGCCCCAACTGCAATTATCGACGAAGGTGAGTTTTTAGGATCCACTGGTATCTCTGACCTGAGATCGTGTCACTTTCAGTGTCGTACATTTAAAACATACAGTGGAAAACACTTATAGTGATCACGGTTACAGCGATAAACCGCTTATATGGATCAAAAATCTTGGGACAATCATTCCTATACAAACGCTGTTTAAATAATTTGCTTATAGTGTTCATTTTGCGTCATCACAACATATGGAAAAAAAATGTGCTTTAAATGACTTTAGTCCCAGGATACTTTAGCTCCCGATAACCCGTCTACTACCGACTGGATACCTGAGGCTGGTGCTGCGTACACATTGAAATCATGACGGCAAAAATAACGTAATTTTAGCTCAACAAAAGTCTCCTCGAAGCTTATGACAAACTGACAGACAAACTGACAGACAAAAATCGCGACACCCCCTAGGCGTTTGTGTTTTACATGGACGGTTGCATCTGTAATTCTTTTTGAAATGATTATCCAAAGTAAGGCCACTATGAGCTTGACTTTTACCTCTGCCCGCTTTATCTCCAATAGGTGAGGTTTGGCAATAATTCATTATTATTATTTTCTCTCTGTATAATTGTATGACATGAATTTCATGTTGAGATATCGTTGTAACAAAACATTTGACTCCACGGGATGAACACGAGTGATTTTGAATACTTGATGACATCAATATTAATAATAATGCTGTGATAATTACTGCGGTATGAATTGTGTCTGTATCGCCCACCCCTACCAACAGGTGCACGTGTGATGACTGTAGTCTCTCCCACATCCTGACCTGTGGCATCATGGACTCTCCCATCGCTGAGGACCTCCACATCAAGCTGCCCCTGCAAGGGGAACCTCCCCGCGACTACCTGACAGAGGTGCACCCTCCCAGCCTCTCCTCCGGCAGCTCAGCATCTGGCTCCAACTCCAGTTCTCCCATCACCATTCAGCAGCATCCACGGCTCATTCTGCCTGAAGGGGATACCAACACGTTGTGAGTCAGATCAGATCATAATTACTCACATCTTTCCTAGAAACAATATATCCCCCCTGTTCACTTTCCTCTTTCATGACTGCTCATTTCTCTCTTCTTTTAGTATCAGCGATGATGACGAAGTGCCTCCGTTGTCCAGTAAGTTCGGGGACATCTACCCGATGAGTGGTTATGAGGGTAACAGCGTTGTGACCGCTGCTGTGAACGGCCTCCATAATGACATCAATGGGGAATGTGACAACGTGGAACTAAAGGCAGGGGTGAGTCCTTTGTGTATATTACTTAAAAAAAATGCCCAAGATTAGTTGTGAATTTCCCTGCCGAGTTTCTGGATGATGAAACCGATGTTCATTATGAGTGAGCTACCAGTAGCTCGGGAAATGTTTTGTGTACTGTTCCTCACTTGTTCTCTAATTGAGTCTTCTTTGTTCGACATATTTTCTGTCTCAGTCTCCTCATATGACCAGCAGCAGCAGTTCATCAGAGGGCGACGAGGAGGAAGTTGATGGTGAGGTTGGAGGGGAGCCCCGAGGGCAGCAGGAGGAGCTTTCCTCAGGAAAGACCAACAGTCCTCCACCTTCGTACAACCACCAACAGGTGTTGTAACATATTTAATAAGCTTTCTTTACAATTGCTTTGAAATAAAGAGGGTGAACCTGCTGCTGCACATACAGTTTATTACTTTAAATTATTTTTGCCCTTTTTGCTTGAAAAATGACTGAAATGATTCATTGATTGAATTGTTGCTGATAAATTTTCTGTCAATCAACTAATTGTTTTAGCATAAATATAACTAAATACTAATATTTTATTACATTTAAAGGTGCTAAATTCAAAATTCATAGCGTATCAATGATTGAGGGATTGTCTTCACATGGCTCTCAACATGGTGACGGCTAGCAGCTAACGAGGCTAACAGCAAGTACATTGCAAACAACAGTGCTGACAGAGTTTACCTGGAGGGGAACTGGAGAGTGGGTATTATGCTTCTGCGATGACACCGTTGGTCGGGGTGGCGTTATCAGCTGTAACCACCGTATGAGTGCAGTGCAGAGCGGCGGCCGTGAGCTAGCCAGTGGGATACGCTCACAGGGACTCACATGCACTCTCAGCTGGACCGGCTATGTAAACAAAGCACAGAGAAATTCGGTTTACAACGCACACAGAGGGAGAGCGACTTCATTCTCTGCTCAGGACGCCATGACTTCACTATGTCTTTACATAGCAAATAGTTGTTTGTTGCTATATTAATGCTTTGAATTTCAAATGTATCACCTTTAAGGGCAGAGGAACACACTCTCCAGAATAAAACTCAACAACATATTTTTAATTTTTGTTACCACTCTCAGGTAGAACAGGTCCAGCATGCCTGCGAGTGCCACGTGTGCAACCAGGACCCCAGCTCCTCCACCCTGGGCCCCGCCACATGCCTGCCCCCTAGTCGGCTCCACGCCGCACCTCCTCCCACTGTCGGACACCAGTTCTTCACAGACAGCAAGACACCCCCCGCCCACCCCGCCCTCCACCTCTACCCCCACATCCACGGCCACCTGCCCCTACACAACTTCTCCCGGCCCCTACTGCACCCTACACTCTACCCTCCCAGTCCTCCTCTCACACACAACAAGGTGAGGATAAGTCATACATCCATAAGGCTACACGTGAATTGTTTTTCTTCCTCATTACTGTCTTTTTCCAGTGTGTAAAATTCTATCTATGAGAGTCCCTTTCAGGGAAAGTTGATTAGTTTCCTTATCACTGGGGATTTTTTAAGTTTCCAGGAACAATACTGAGCTTAGTTGTATTTTGGTTTCACTTAGATTCATGTAGTTTCACTGTCATTTTAGTTGTCTGCCACTAGGGGTCACACTGAACCCAATCTAGGAGAACTTGATCTAAAACTGTATTGTACACCCGCTCAAAACAGTTTCTCAAGATCCCAAACTAGTGACATGATTTGTTTTGTAACTTTTTTCTGTTTTCCTTAAGCCTCTGCCCCCGAACCCCACATCAAACCACTCAGCGGCCAAGCAGCCGGCCTTCAGCCCATCGTTACCGGAGCACGTTTACCAGAACTGCTTTGGCGGTGCAGGTGGAGCAGGTGACTGGAACAGCTCGCTGCAGTGCCTCTCGCTCAAGTTTGAGAACCTGTGGGATGCTGCTGTGATGAAGAGCTGGAATCCATCTGTGCTGTTGCCCGAGTCCCTGCCAGGTGAGCCGCTCTGCCACTGCAGAAATAATCAATTAATAAAACTCTCACTATGTTAAAGATGGTTAAAGTCTCGCATTATCTATCAACAGGGGACATGCTCGGACCCCCCCTCGCTGACGTGCCCCTCCCCCCAACGTCATCTATCGGCCCCCAAGGGGAACACCCCTCGCTGCCCACCCCTCTGCCCGCCTCCTGCTCTGCTTCCTCATCATTGTCATCGTCTTCATCGTCATCCTCGTCGTCATCGTGCTCCTCTTCAGAAGCCAAACAGCAGAAGAAGAGCGGCGCCAAGAAGAAGTGTCTCTACAATTTCCAGGATGCCTTCATGGAGACCAACCGAGTAGTGATGGCCACCTCCGCCTCCACGTCCTCCGTGTCCTGCACTGCCACCACTGTCCAGTCAAGTAATAACCCACCCATCCACCTAGCATCTAAAAGACCCAACTCCATAGGTAATATAGGCGGTAGGAGCAATGGCTAGGTTTGCACTGATGGTGATTACAGGGGTGTGACAATTTAATTCAAGATCAATTGTGAAAACCCATCAAGGAAAATATTTAGCCTTTTTTAACTTTCCAATCAAAATATGGACATGACAGACAATATCAAGCAAGAAACTAAATGTAGTCAGTCATAGTCCTGCTTTAAAGTCAAACTGAAATTTAATTTCTCCTCTCTTTTTGTGTAAGGAAACGTTAACTATAATTATTGTTTTTGGAAATGTTTGTGCCTGGCAAGCTAGCTATCCAGCTGGCTCATGTCAGCACTGATCACTAAAGCACTGCTAATGTAGGGGACACTATCGCTGCAGAAAAATAAATAAAACTTAAAGGCACAATGAGTAGGATTTATTGGTTGTGGTTTGTAAACACAACATTAAAAGTTGGCTCAACAAGGGTTACGGTGATCGCCAGCGGGTGAAAGCCTAGCCCTAGATTCACTCTCGTTTTGGAACGAGCTTTGTCTACTTGGCGTGTCGGCTCTCTGTATTTTATATCTATACTTTAAATTTCTTCTATTTGGGAATTACAGTTTTGACCAAATAAGTACAAGTCAAAACAAACATCAAGGATATATATAGATTTTAAACAGCTCAATTTTAATTTCAGTTTGACTTTTAAGTGAATCTTTTTTCTTAAAAATACGAGTGCTAGTTCATTTTCTGATATTTTTTGCTAACTTGCTCCGTTGTGTTGAACGCTTTGTGAATAACTGCATGTTTTAAAGAAGAAAGAAGAACTAATCAATGCTCTCAACCTCTCTCTATCTTTGTCTCCTCTATCTCCTCTAGACGATGTATTTCACAATCTAGGTAAAGAGGACCATAGGCAACCCGCTCCAGCCCCCCCTAGAAACTGCCCTACGGGACTGACCTCCCTCCCTCCGCTCTCGGGCCCCACCCTGCCCCCGGCACCCACCACACACCTTCCCACAATGGGATCCCAGCCCTTTCCAAAGATGGCCGCTCCAGCCCCGGACTTCATGGAGGCCCACCAGGGTTTGTGCCTCCCGCCCGCCGAGCCTCCAGCCTCCTCAGCAGATGGTCCTGTCAGTGCCCCACCCAGTGTCTGCAGGTAAGACCACTACCACATCCTACAGGCTCATAAAGGTGGACACATTAATGAAATGTAATATCACTGACTGGGAAAAGTGCCACGAGTTTTAAATATCATTTATTTCAGTGATCCTGACTGTGAAGGCCATCGCTGTGAGGGGAACGGGGCATACGAGCATCAGCCGTACGATGGGGAGGAGAGTCAGGACGAGGACAGCTGCTCCGAGCATAGCTCCTCCACCTCCACCTCCACAAACCAGAAAGAAGGAAAGTACTGTGACTGCTGCTACTGCGAGTTCTTTGGGCATGGCGGGGTAAGACACACACATTTATTACTCACTGAAATAAGAAATAATACGTTCTCCTCAAATTAACATGGTTTTTTTTGTGGGGATGCAAATTTAAGTACTTTTTGAATTTCCTTGAAGAATTTAAATTCTCGCATTCAGTTTGTTGTGAGTTCAAATTTAGGAATTTACAGTCTAGTGCAAAGGTTCTGAATCTTTTATCAGCTCTGGACCCCTTATAAGATAGGAATATAACGGGCAAACCCTCATGTATGCTTTGAGAATCACTGGTCTTGTGAATCAGTTTATTAGCTTAATGTAATAATTTATTTATAGACCTTTGCAAACTTAACAACATAAATATTCTGAATAGGCTCCTTTGTATTTCCTGTTGCAATGTTTGTTAATGCAGTAGCTGACAGGAAGTAAACTTGGATCAAAGCTGTAAAGGTCTATAGCGTCCTTAATGATCATCCTCTGTTTTATTCCCAGCCCCCAGCTGCTCCTACCAGTCGAAACTATGCAGAGATGCGGGAGAAGCTGCGCTTGCGTCTGACAAAACGTAAGGAGGAGCAGCCTAAACGGGAGGAGCAGCAACCAGTGATAGAGCGAGATGGAGGGGTGGAGGACCACAGGCGGGTGGAGGACCTATTGCAGTTCATCAATAGTGCCGACAATAAACCTGCCTCCAGTTCTAAGGCAGCCAAACGGGCCAGGCATAAACAAAAGAAGGTAAATGTCCCTCCCAAAATTGTCACAATAACCTCTAGTGTATATCCATCCAGTCTAAACCACTGCAGTAACGCTGGTAGTATTTAATGCACGGCGCTTTCTGTGGTCAGAGTTGTCATTATGCTGAAAGTGTACATCTCTGTGTGCTTCAGATGGAGGAGAAGGCTCGTCTGGAGGCAGAGGCCCGTGAAAGGGAGGAGCTGCAGCTGTTGGAAGAGCAGCAACGGCGACAGCGGCAGGAAGAGGAAGAGGCAGCGCTTCAAAAGGAACTGCTCCGGCTGCAAGAGCTGCAGCAACATCGCGCCGCCAAGAAGAAAAAGAAAGAGAAAGCAAAGGAAAACACCGCTCCCCCACAAAACAACCCACAGCCCCTCAAACAGACAGCTCAGAACGTCCTAGATAACCTACAGAACGGAAAGTCACAGTCACTGCTTCAAACCCTCATCCGCCTCCCTGACCAGAAGGAAGCCAGATTTGACCACGTACCCCGGCCCAACACACAGCACAGCCCAAAACACACTAGTGCGAGGGGGTTTTCTACTGAGACCAACATCCCCAACTGTCACGCCATCCTCCACAATGGCACGCCCACATCTCAGCTCGAGGCCAACAGTAAAGTTAGGGCCAAGCAGTCTCCTAGAGTGGCCACCTGTGAGGCTGCTGTAAAGAAAGCTCCAGAGCTGCCCAAGAGCTCAGATGTGGCAGCAAAACTAGCTAACTGCAGCACCCTCACCACTAAACCAGACACCAAAGCAACGCGATTCAGGCCTGCCGAGGCCCTGGCTCCTCTCCTGACCACTGAACCGAGGAGGGAGGACAGGTGTAACATCAGAAGTGCCAGTGGAAAAAGGCACCAGCAGCAGCTACATCAACCGCTGACCCAAATAAAGGAAGACAGGAGAAGTCCACCCGTGTCAAACCCTTCCCCGTCTCCCCCTCCAGCCTCCCAGTCTGAGCAGACGCAGCAGAATGGCAAACCTCCCAGTGCAGAATCCCCACAGCCCAAAGGCAAGACCAAGAAGAACAAGAAGAAGAAGGGCGACAAGATGAGCACCTCAATAGGTTGGTTATTATTAGGATTCACAATTTGATTTTGAAGATTCAGGTGTGCGTTTATTAGTCTTATTCTCACCTCCTGATCAGCTTTACTACTGAAATAGCAGACATCATGCTAGATGAGGGAAATACGAACTGTGTTTCCTTAACAGCACTCTGAACCAGCTAGATCCATTTCCTCACTCGTCTCTTGGGTATTCTGTGGTGTGTATATACAGCATCACAGCATGGTTAGTGAATGTGTGCACTGTGCAGATTGCTGCTGCCATTTACGTCTCACTGCCATGATGAGCAGGTAGTACGTGGAGTCGCTTAAAGTAGTTTCACTTTGTCACAAATGTTTTGTCGTCAAATATTGGCGTCACACCTGTGCTCTCTTATGTGCACTGTGTTCTGACAGTACGGCTGCAGAAAAAGTCTTTTTCCAATGACAATGTACCAGTGGTGAAACTGGGCCCCAAACAAAAGTGATGTCCCTTACCAAGAAATTGCTAGAGACGAGTTTTGTCGGAGAAATAAAAAGCAGAAAAACTCCTTCACACTGTTTCACCTATGGCTGGTACAATGTGCAGGAGTTTTTCCGCTTCTATTCCTCCGACAAGCTCATCTACATTCAGATGTGCAGAGGTACTTTTTTTCACTTTTATTCAAAGCCACTATGTGTAGAATTTCCAACTTTGGCGCCACCCAGTGGTAGTATCAAAGATGCATATTAGGCGAGTGGCCAACGCGGAAGTGCCAGAAACTGCAGTTCCTCAAACGGCCACTTGAGGCTGGCTCCAAAAGCGAGTCAATCCCCGTAGACCCCCCCCCCGCCCCCGTGTTCAAATGCTCAACTTTACAGCAGAATTAATCATGTTAACAACCTGGAACAAAAAAACGTTTTGGTCGTAATTTTCCCGTTCATGACAACTGTACCGGGGGGGAATTTATATATAACTCACCCATTTAAATATTAATGCTTAAAGTTCGGCATATTTGAAGGCGTGGGCACTTTGAGTGACGTACCAGGTCGCGAGCTGCTAGCTGTCTGCTCTGCTGCGTCACCCGGGCCCGCCTCAGCTCCACCGACAATCCACCTCTTTGCCCATTTTTTGGATTAGCCGCGAGCTAGGCTGCGTCATCACTGCCAAGATGCCGTCGGCCGGAGTCACCCATTTCTGAGCTCCACAGCCGCTCTTCAGAAACCTATGGGTGACATCAAAGAAACTACGTCCATATTTTATACGGTCTATGATATTAGGCAGACATGCGTTATCTTAAATTCCTCTCAAAGACTCATTTCTATATACACCCCCATAAAAGTAATAAATATATTTAAATAGGTGCAATTAACCTGCGTGTATGTTGTTTTGTTTTAGATGATGTATTCTTGCCCAAAGACATCGACTTGGATAGCACTGAAATGGACGAAACGGAGAGGGAGGTGGAATATTTCAAAAGGTATGTGTATTAAAGGAACTCACTTTGCCAAATACTGATGAGATATTTCTGAAAGCGTTTCTGTGGGTGTCAACTTTAAAGGTACCCGGTGGAGTAATGTTTTCATAAAGTGGATAAATGCACAAGAACAAGCACAGTTATACAGTGGTACGCTGTTCTACTGATGGACAGTTGGATAGCAATGAATTAGACACACACACACACACACAGACACATGAAGATGACTGCTAGCAAGCAAACATGGATGTAAACAATACAGGTTTTAAAATCATCATAATTGTCTTCTTTCTTTCACCAGAGAACATTTTAATTAAATAAATCATAGGGAAGGAAATGTATTCAACACATTTATTAGGCCTCATAGCGTTACAAAATGTGTTCTGGTGAGAAATCTTACACAAAAACTCCTCAGGGTACCTTTTAAACATTTAAAAAAATTGAAGTAGTTTGTCTCTTTAGAAGGCTAATGTCTTTTGTTTTGTTTTTTTCTGCAGGTTTTGCCTGGATTCTGCCCGGCAGACCCGACAACGGCTTTCCATCAACTGGTCAAACTTTAGTTTGAAGAAAGCTACGTTTGCTGCACATTGAGGCTGTTAGTGAGTGACTGTCAGGACACAATCAGTACCTTAACAGCTATACCAACCCACACGTTTCCCCCCCGCCCGACCGCCCGCCCATCCCTTTACCTCCACCCAGCTGTTGTCCTCCTGCTGTGCCCAAATCACACCCACGCTGCCTTGCTTTGTTCTTGTCGCTGTGTGGTTCCACCACGGACCCATCTGGACTGATCTCTACCTGCAGAACTAAAAACGAAATGAAATTAAAATGACACAAAAAGAATCACAAAATGCTACTTTACATCTGATTAATTTTCCTTGCGT
Source organism: Sebastes fasciatus (assembly GCF_043250625.1). Classification (NCBI taxonomy): domain Eukaryota; kingdom Metazoa; phylum Chordata; class Actinopteri; order Perciformes; family Sebastidae; genus Sebastes; species Sebastes fasciatus. Next base: position 21,639,447 of record NC_133797.1, on the reverse strand, counting down.
GCTTGTGTGCTTCTAGTCTGAGTTGGGCATTTCTCTTGACTGAAAAAGCCATGGTCTGAAATTATTTTCTTATATTGGCTTACCTGTAGTCAAAAGATGCTTATGTCTGGATGGTTTCCTTCCAAAAAAAAAAAGAGACAATGGAAACTACAAAAAAAAGAGAAATGTAATGAATTAAAAGCTGTATTTGAGATATTGTGGCTTACTATCCCATCGTTTCCCGTTCCTAGCACGGCATCTCATCCACATGATTGACAAGGGAATGGGCTTGGTCAGCTGGTCTCCACTCCCTGCTCCCGCCTCCCCACCACCTCCACCCTATTTCACAGAAAGGAGGAAAAGCGTAATACTTGACAATGTTCTTTTTTGGTTTTTAAGTTCTGTTTAACAAACTGTTGAGTAAAAGTGTACCAGTTACAATTTTGTTTTCTTTATTTTTGACCTGTAGCCAGCTTGTATCAGAATACTTTCAGAATGAAATTGAAAAAGAACAATACTCACACTATCAATCTGTTATAGAGTGTATATTGTATTAACACTGAAGCCAAACTGGCTACTTTTAACATATTGTTAAGTAATATTAAATCTTGTCTTTCTTTTTTGAAAGATGGAATACAGTAGTATGGCAGGATTATGCGTCTTGTGTCAAATCTTATTTCCTACATGCTGTAGAAATTTGCAATAACGGGACATGGACACTTAAAAACTACACATACATGTAAAGAAATAGTTCAACATTTTGGGAAATAAGCGCATTCTGGCAGAGTTAGATGAGAAGATTTATACGTTTTAAAGGAACAGTGTTACATTTCGAGAAGTATTTTCAGAAATGTAATATAATATTCATTACTATGTTTTCATTAGTGTATAATCACCTGAAACTAAGAATTGTGTTTTCATTAACTTAGAATGAGCCGTTTATATCTACATAGGGAGCGGAGTCTGCCATGTTGCTCGGCCACTTTTCCACAGAACACACAGCTTTTCGTGTTTTTTTTACGTTACCTGAAGGCCACAGTAGTTCTCCAACACGCTTGTGAAACTGTAGCCGCAGATTGCAAAACTGTGATACCGCCAGCCGCCGTCTGACTTCTGTTGCTCCCAACGTAGTGTTGTTATGGTAAGGATGGCCTCTGAGTGAGGGGAACGGCGTTGCCACAGTTTTGCACTCGACGCCTCACGTTACTGCAGTCTTGGAAAGGGAGGAGTGAGCGGAGGGGTACTCACTTAGTTGGTTGGAATCTGCAACCACACCACTAGATGTCACCAAATCATACACACTGTCCCTTTAAATATAAACCAGCAGTCAGTTAGCATAGTTTAGCACAAAGTCTGGAAATGGAAAACAGCTAGTCTGGCTCTGTCCAACGAAAAAAACAACCACCTACAAGTACCACTAAACTCACTAATTAACACATTACATCTCATTTGTTTAATCTGCTAATTCTGTTAATTTGCTGTTTAACGGAGAGGTATGTGCTGAACTATTTTTTGGCTCGGACCAGTAGCTTCTTCTGTTACCACCTGTAGAACGGCATATTTATCATTTTTACACACCCATCTTTTTGTTCTGATCAAACACAAGATGTAGCATGTTGATAAGGGTGTTTTAAAGGTGCTGGTTGGCAGATTTTGTTACCGTTGGGACACAGGTAGGTTAACAGTTTCTCCCTGTTTACAGTCTTTGTGCTAAACTCACTGGCTGCAACTTCATATTTAACATGAGAATTGTATCAAAGTTCTTGTGTAACTCGACAAGGTCAATTCACTTCAACGTGATCATGCCCCTATGGGTCCTGGTGAATATAGCACGTACTGCAGGTCGTCAAAGCAGGAATTTTACCCTTTGTTGCTGCTCTGCATGTCTGCGGCTACGCAAGGTTGCAGGATGAGTCACACCCTCAACTACATACGTGTTCCTTTTGGAAAATACGCTAATTGACAGTCATAATCAACCTAGAGGGCCACTTTAACTGAGTCATGTAGATCCAAAGGTTCAGTTTCAATTGCGAAGTACGTTAAAGAAAAAAAGGTAGCTGCCATTGGACTACTTCAGGCATTTACATACAGTACGTAGCCTCATTTCATATATGCACATGAAGCTCTGGGGAAAATTGATTTGAGGTAGTTTTGAAATCAAGTACATTCCCTCAGGGTAAAGTCAGCGTGAAATGAGGTCATGCTTTGGCTTATCTAGATGGAGATGAGTTAATACATAACTCCAGCAGCAGTAAAAGCTTTTGCTGGGTGGTTTTTCACCAGTTGTATTTGAATTTAATAAAAGGCATAATGACATTTGTCAACTTTTTATAAGCTATAAATGAGATGAATTAATAATAATAATAATAATATATATGTATATACACACACACGCGCAAACATATACTGTATATATATATATACATATACACATACATATGGTAAAATATGCTGTCAAAGTACAGTATGCTCATATCTTACATTCACAGTCTAATGGATGATGTGTAGAGGAAGTGAGTTACAGTTATGTTCCCCACAGACTGCTTCCTCTTAACTTTTCAAAGAGTGACTATCTCTTAAAAGCCGAGGGATTTCACAATGAAAAATTACCACTCCTACAAATTAGATGATTGAGAGAACTGCGGCGAATGTACTTCATACAAGCGAAGACAAAAGGTTTTTGGTTTGCGAGAGCCACCAGAGCAGATTTGACTCATAATTTATTTCAGGTATGAATGACTGTCTGGCTGTTTGTAGAGCGTGCTCGCTCTCAGTCACCAGTGATGTAAGATGGGATCTACCGCATTTGAGCAAATGCCCCACAAAACTACGCTAACGTAGACGAGGCCAAAAGCACCGAGCCAAAACGTCTGAGAGACAAACGTGGGCCGTGATCTAAATAAAACATGAAATTGGCACAGATTTGTTTGATATACGCAGAGATAAGAGCTATAAGTCAACCCTTTCTCTAAGGTAATAATGGATTTATAAGTCGACAAAGTCTCTTAAAACAAATTTCCATCATGTGTCAAAATGTTTCCTTGTTTTGACCTTTTGTTGTAAAAAATGGTCTTGGTTGATGAGGGAAAACACAATGGTGCACTCAGCAGTCTGACAATGACAGGGGGCGAGCGCCAATAGGATTATTAGAAGGGATCACAGCTGCCTTGTAGCTTGTAATCACAATGCTGATCTTTTCATTGTCGACTGCCTGGAGCACTTCAGGATCACATACACTTCCAAAGAGGGAATCCCCACCCACACCCCGTCGTTCACGGCTACAATCTGCCACAATGCTCTTTTTGATGGTCGAAACTACGGACTTTCTCACCAAAAAATCCTTTAAAAGACAGTCAGCATTAATACCAACTACCTTAACCGACATAAGATAAATCAAAATGATCTGCTCAAGTCGACAGCGCTCCATTTTCAAATAATAAACTTGTCTGCTTCTTTGGGAATTCCCTCGCGATGGCGGGAAATTCCCGTTCTTTTAGGATACACATAAGATTAAAGGCCGTATATCTATCCATTCTGTATTTGGATAAGTGTCAGGCTGAAGTTTTCCCTCTTTGTTAAAGTATATAGAGTACATCCTCCTGATGCTTTGAAAACTAGTTTCCAACAGGAACTGATCTACCGCTGTCACCTGACTTTTCTTATTAAGTCTTTTGTTTCTTAGAAAAAGTTCCCAAACACTCAGGTGGGGATTTGTGACCTATTTTTTTCCACTCTCAGATCGGTGGGTAGCGCGTTTTTTCTGTGTGGAAGTTCAGTCACTTATAGACCCTGCTGTAAACGCGTGGGTGTGTGTGGCGGGGGGGGAGAATCCCCAGCAGACACCTCATGGCCTTTTTAGGGCCTGTGTGTATTTTTTTACCAGTCTGCATGCAGTAAAGCCTACAGACGAGATACTGAAGTTGCCCTTTAAAGACAAAATTGCATTCTGTGGGCACATGAATGGAGCCATATGTAAATGTAATAAATGTGTTGGAAACTAATTCAGCCACAAATATCTTCCCCGTTTAGCTGATGAGTAAGTCAGCGTGTGATGCAGCCTGGTGCCATTTGAATGCTCGGAGAGTTGGGTGTCAAACCTCTTCATTTTGTTTGCAGAATTAGTCCTTCATCACTTTTTATTTCAAGCATTTTTCTAAAAGATCTTATTGATAACATTTTTATGTAGACAAATAATTAAAAAAAATAGTAAAAAGTAATACATCTACTGTACATAGCCTTTAGAAAGGTGCTGAATAAAAGAATGGCTTTAGTGTGGAAAATCGGATAAATGGCTGAGATTGACGGTAAGTGTCTGGTAACGACTTGTTGTGAAGTAAATGCAAAGGAATGGGAGAATGAGACATCTAGTGGCTGAATGTTATAAACGTTATCATTAGATTTTATTAAATAAAGCTTTATAACCTCAATTGTAGTTTTGGTGTAACGATTTGAAATTCACCACCAAGAGAGATTTTTCCTCAAAAAATCTATAAATTTCAGATTTACTTTAAAGAGTTCTACATTTTGGAAAATACATTTATTCACTTCCTGACAGTATAGGCCTAAATATGAAGCTATACTTGCAGATAAGCTACATGTTACAAAACCCTCCTACCAGCACTTCTAGAGCTCACTTATTAATAATAATATATCTTGTGTGTTTAATCCATACAAAAATGTGCCGGACTAATTGTCGTTAATGTAACAGGCTCTTTTCCCCCCTCGTTTCCAGTGTTTGTGCTAAGCTAAGCTAAGCTTACCCGACTGCTCACAGAGTGGCATCAGTCTTCTCATCTAACTTTTGGTAAAGCAATAAAGGAATTATCTAGAAATATAATATTGAATGATATAGTATTTAAAGCAAGACTATGAAACTTTTGCTAAATAGCAAGCACGTTATCTCATAAATGACACATGAGTAGAAGAGTCGTACAATTACAGCCACAACAGCAATATCTAGCAACAGCATGCCGACATTAGTTAACATAATCTATCGGTCATACCGGACCACGTAAGGCTATATAGGGACAAAACCCCTCAGAGTATTTAAAGGTGCTATTGATAACATTGAGCCACTAGATGTCGCATTCTCCCTCCCCCGTTCCATTGCATTTACTTCACAACAAGCCGTTGCCAGACACTTACTGTCAATCTCAGCTGTTTATCCATTTTTTTGCCACACTAACCGACGACCCAGAGATACTGACGTCGTCTTGGCTCATAAGCCCTTTTGTTAGAAGTGGGAACAAAACGGCAGATATCTTCCACAGAGATAAACAAAACATTAATTTTGGACCCGCCAAAATCATAATCATAATTTCTTTCAGGAAAAGCCATACTTTTATTCGGCACCTTTCTAAAGGTGTATACATAAAAATGTTATCAATAAGACCTTTAATATTAAAAAAAGAGTGTTTTATTGCTCATATATTCAACTTTTCATTTGTAAGAAGAATGTTTTGCATCCTCATTAAAAAAGTTTCGTACTTTTGCTTTAAATGAGCTTTTATCTGATCTGAAAACAATGCAGCAAAAGGTGTCCGTGTTCACTCGCACACACACACAGAGTTGTTTGGCAGCAGCTTTTCTGTGCACTGCAACTGCCTACTTCCTTTTAAAACAGGGGATGTCCAGCTTCCTGTGCTTACTGCACTAAACCCATGACAACTGATTCACCAAACAGCACTATTGACCTAGAGCGTCAAAATGAAACCTCACAGCGTCTGACTGACTGTCTGACTGACTGTCTGACTGACTGTCTGACTGACTGCAGAATGTTTTGGTCACTAACTGATCCGCAGGCAGTTGTTGGATGTAACTTGAGCTACCATCTTTCTCTGGTCTTGTCAGTACCCTGGTCTGTAGTGTTTGCTAGAGCCACACAACAGCTGGGAATATGACTATGTGACAGTACAGCGTGCCCATTCAGGCAACGCTGGGAAGGGGTTTTCCACCGCGCGCAAGCACATACACGTGACACAAGATGGACACACACACACACTAAAAAGACATGCACACAGGCTTAGATTAAGTAGCGCCAACATATTCGTGGTGAGGCTATGATCTGTGGTTACAGCTCCAGGCTGCAGACGGTCTCAAGAATTAAAACACCCCACGCGATAATGAAACGTACTTAAAGCTATATAAATCACAAGATAAAGTGTGGGTAAACAGTCTTTTATTACAAAAATAATGTGCCTGCTCAAGAAAAACAGCACATGATCTCCAAAAAAATAAGCATATTATTGTCAGTTGGGATGCAATCTTTACATACACTGTTAGAAAAAGTGGATCAAACATTTTTTTTCTAAACTAAACATTGCACTAAAATGCTTTGCCTTCTCCAATTAGTTATGCAAAGACAATAAATATTAATATAATAGTTATATATTTTAAATCTGTTATTAAGAATATATAATTTACAAGACAGAAATAAGTAAAGTTCAATCAAAAATAAACTAATAGCACCAAAATAAGAAGCTTATGCGTCATGAATCTCGAATCTCAAAGTCGTACGATCCTACGATTCAGTTTTTGGCTAAATGTCAAGAAAGTGCAACAGGTTTTGTAATTTGACACATTGAGGTATATGACATTTGATATATTGCATTGACATCCACTTTCCCACCACAATAAATCTCCTGCGTTGCCACAGGAGATCACTAAGAACCTGACACTGTTTACTATGCAAGCATGATGAACTCATTTCTCTTGCGACAGGGGAAGTTTGGGTTGTACAGTTTTGCTTCACTATGTACAAACATCTCAAGTCAGTCGTTTCATTTGTAGTCAAGTCTCTCCGAATTGGAAACTCCACTCAGGTTATTTTCTGCCTTGTAGTGATGCTCTTCAGTGTTCAGTTACTGTCAGCGAGAGATTACTGTCTTTTCCCAAAATGAGTGTTGTTCCGTTTATAGTTTGGCGCACTCCTCGCAGTGGTTCAGGTACTCTGAGGCATCCGTGTCGCTGAACGTGGCGAGGCATCGCGGGCACTGTAACTCTGACATGCCCGGGCATTCGTTCCACGCGGGGCTCGATGTTGCTGCGGCTGCGGGCTGTTGCTGCATCTCAGCAGGTGTCCTCAATAGAGGCTCTGAGGATTCCTGTTGTCGCCTCGAGGTGATCCTGTGTCCTATGTGCACACGACACATGGGAACCACCTCTCTGCTCTCTCTGCTGGCTCCCTGCTGAAGACAATTACACTGTTAGGATTGCACAATATAAGGAATATATGCAAGTGAATGTGTCTAAAGATGCACTCATCCACCTCGTTTGAGGGTTAGCATCTCACCTTTTTATGCAGCTGCTGTTTTAACTGATAAATCTGCTCCTTCAGGTCTTGGATCTGGCCCTGTGCTCGCTCTCTGTCTTTACGCTCCGACTTAAAGTCATCTGCGTAGATGAGGACCTGATTGAGGAAAAAGAAAGAACCTTTAGTCTTCTTCAAAAATCTGTTGTCAAAACACATTGGATGCCTCAAGAGCTGCATGCAGTCAAATTCTACAAATTAAAAACTGAGATTCAACGTTTATACGGAGATGTACTGAGGTCACAATGTAGCACCAACCTGCTGCTCCAGAGTCTGGATGCGCTCTTGATCTCGCCTCCTTTTCTCCTCCACTTCTCTACTCAGCCGCGTGCACTCGCTCATCTGCTCCTCTAGTAAGCCGTTGAGCCTGGAAATCTCCTGATGGAGCAACCCGGTGCTTACAGAGCCAAGCCCAGGCATCAAGCCCTGCCCAGAGGTCTCCTTCAGCCTCTGACATAGACCTCTGATATAGTCCTCCCTGCTGGAGTCATACTTCTGCCACTGAGTATTCAGGCTTTGTACCTAAAAGGAGGAATTACAACAAAAGGTTAGAACTCATTTAAAAACACCACCACCTTCATATCTTGTATAAATGTTTGTTTTTCTAGTGCCTGGTTGATTTCAGGGAAGTATAGTCAATGAGCACAACTTGGAAACTTGTTCTGGGTGAAGACTTACATAGGTCACCCGCTGCTTTAGCTGTTGATTCTCCTCCTTTAGTTGACAGATTTGGGCGTTAACACCACTCACATCAGAGGACTCTGTCGTCTGTAGAAAATAATGGAAGAGAGGTTACAACAGGGCCATCCAAAAAAAAGAAATTAAAGGTCCAATGCACAAGTAAACAAAGGCAACAAAGCCCTAAAGTACACAAAACCGAAAGCGCCACACACCTCCTTAGACTTTTCCTGCTGGGTCACATCCTCCATTTCTCCTCCTCCTTCTCCACCTCTCTCCAGCCTGGACAGCAGCTTCTGGCACACCTTCATCGTTGCACCGAGCTGGCCACGCAGCCGGTCAGCCTCCTCCGCCAAGGATGTGCAGAGCACGGCTCTAGTGGCCTCACACCGCTCCCTCTCCTTCAGGGCCGAGCTCAGCCTGTGGATCTCCCGGTCCTTCTCATGGTCCGGCTGACCCCTGACGCCCTCCAGCTCCAGATCCTTCTCTCGGAGCTCCAATGTCAGCCTCTGGATCTCCTGGGAGGAGGAAGACAGGGGGATTAGTTGCATGACCATATCAGTTTGTAAAACTTTTGGTGTATTTAAAGATACATACAAATATTTTACAGTATTATTATTGCTGCCAATATTTGTTCTGCATTTGATTCTTTCAATCATATACTTGTATCTCTGAGGAAGTCTGAATATATTTTCAGTTTAATAAAACATCACAATATAGCCTACACTTCAAATCAATATAACCCCCTGCAGGATGGCAATAATACAATACTAGTTAACTAAATATATATTTTTTATATTTTATAAAATATATATAATAATAATAATATAAATAACTAAATATTTTATATTATTATATATTATATATATATTTTATAAAATATATATATTATATATATTAATATAAACTACATATTTAATTTTATTATTATATATAATATATATTTTATAAAATATATATAATATAAATAACTAAATATTTTATATTATTATATATTATATATATTTTTTTAAATATAAAATATATATATTTTTTAAAGCTTCTTAGTTCTTGTGGAAAGTGTAGTTTAAGGCTTAATTTCCTGCAAACACTCATCTGCATTTTCAACATTATTATAATCATTTTCATCATATTTACCTCTGTTTGTCGACATGCCTTGAACTCCACATCGTCGCTCTTCTGCTTCAGTTTGCATATCTCTTTACACAAGCTCTCCAGCAGAGACTTGGACGGCCCGATAAGCAGAGACTCGTGATTATCTCCCACCGTCATGTAGATCCTCTCGTACCTGCTCAGCCTCGCCTTCAGATCTGCTATGATGTTATCCTTCACATGGATCTGTTTGTTCAGCAGCTCCATCTCCTGCCGCGACTCATGGTACAGAGTATTCAGGGTGCTGTAGCTCCGGAGCTTCGTGTCGTTGTTATCCGAGTTTATACTGACGTTATCCATAGTTTAAACTTCTGTGTCTCTTTTAGAAATGGACCTGAGCAGGTCGGTTGTGTTGAAGATGTGCGGCAGCATCGCTGTGGAGAATAATATCTCCGGAACAGTCTAAGGGGATTTCCTAGGGAACTTCCCCGCGGACTTTTTTGAACTTCGTCAAACTGAGCCCTGCCTCTGCCTGCTGCTCTCACAGATACACCGTCCACCGTCATTTGGGGAGGTGAAAAAAGGGGTTTTATAGAACTGCTTGGCACAAAACAAGGTAAATAAAACAAAGAGACGCACAAGGTAAAATAAGTTTAAGCTGGCTGGCTGCCAAGAAACAAGTTAGAGCGGTGCTGCCTTCAAAACCCGTCGTAAACCCGAGCTCTCCAAGCGAGAAGTGCGTATTTCAAGTGATTAACAATAATAAACGGCGTTAAGGAGGATGCATGTGTGTGCCCAAGTAAATGATATTACTATATATATATATATATATATATATATATTTACTCTATTATTATATTTACTCTATTACCTTATTTGTTGATTTAATTTATTATTACTCTCGTATTTTTGTATTATTGTTTTTTTTGTTGTGTTTTTTGTTTTGTTAACTCTATTCTTAATTTTATTATTATTATCATTTATTTTCTTAATTTTATTTCAATTTTGATTGTTGAAGTTGTTTTGTCTAGTGTACTTAATGAGTTTGTCTATAAGCTCATCTACTTAAAAGTGGGTTTATAAACTTAATTGCATTGAACTGTAAATTGCATATATGAAAACAACCTTGAAAAAAGGGAAAAAATAAAGGATAAAAAAAATAATATCTCATGTGGACCAATTTTCTCAAAATTGTGACCAAGAAATACAAAAAAATAGTTATTATACTTATTATTAGGTTTAGTTATTATTATTATTATCTAACAATTTTAACAATGTCACTCCTTCTCATCTGTTTTTGTCTTTTCTTGACATAAATAGGCTTCCACAGTCGATGCATACAGTACAGCACAGCACAGCATAGTGCCACAGAGTCATATGTGGAACCTTATTGTCTTGAATAAAAGTAAAGGAATAAAAGTAATAATACCACAGTGTAGCTGTTAAAAGTAAAAGTCCTGCATTAAAAAAATGTACTTAAATAAAAGTACAAAGTATTAGCATCAAAATATACTTAAAGTACAAAAAGTAGAAGTACTCATTCTGCATATTGGCCCATTTCAGTATATGTATATAAAAAAAACAATCGTAAACGGACATCTTAAAGTGTAAACAGCAAACATGTGTTCATATGAACGTTTTTGTTTTTTTGCAAACTGGGCCACATAGCCTGGGTGTGAAGAGGGAGAAAACAAAATGTTCCTATCATTCATCTCATAAACAAAATTGTTCCATCCCACCCAGAAGTTGTCTACAACAGAAAGTAGCTTCAAAATAGACCTAGACATGAAGTCCCCCTCTGTAATTATTAGTTACTAATTCGTATAGAAAGACAACAGCATTGAATTTTCCCACCGGTAGTTTGCAGGGTTTCCACGCTAGACCCCGCCCCCTGAACGTCACATCAGTGCATTTGGATTGTCACAACAAATTCCCCATTATAGTTAAAGAGGTATTGATTTTTCCCACCGCTCTGAAGGCATCATAATTATGATGTAATGTAATAGTTCAGCAGTGTGAGTTGCGCAGTTATGGCCACACCAGTGCCTGTGTGTGGTTGTACTGCAGCTGTCCAGACTAAGAGGATGATCATACAGTATGACTGGCCATTGTACGGCTCTTAATAATCCTGTGGGGCATTTCCATATAATTTCTGAAATTTTGGAAAGAAAGCACCATATCCGTTACCGTAACAAATTAACTATTACGACATTACTATCAGGAATTAGCCTTCAGTTCCATTGTGACATCATGGTACTCGACAATGTGAGTGCAAGTATATTCCTGAAAATTAAACTGGGATTTCACAGCCAATAATCCAAACTTCTCTACCCCTGTGTGATATGTTAAATTGACAGGCAAGCCACAATGAATTAATTCAAAATAGTAAAATATAGATTAATGAAATTAATAATCATAACAATTTCACAGTAGAGGAGAGGTAAAACATTTTTTTTACATAGGAAAAATGACAGATGTATACAAAGTACAGTAATGAAAGAAGTATTTTGGTGCTGTACTCATGAGATTTTTACAGTACAATAACCGTCTCAGATAATATCAGTTTCATGGTATTACATTATCGTCATCATCATATAATAATAATAATAATAATAATAATAATAATAATAATAATTATTATTAGTATTAGTATTAGTAGTAGTAGTAGTAGTCAGTATCAGTTACAATGACCCTTAACGGTATTATAATAAACAGAATTATAAACCTGATTAATAATAGCATGTAGCTATAATATGTTAAATAACTGTCTGAAGCATTTGAGTTTACATGTTAGCAGCACAATAGCATGTTAAATAATTACTAAATGAAAAATAACATCAGCTGGGAGATTTTGAAATAATGTCCCATGATTATTAACCATTAAAATATAGTGTAGATGCACAAAAGCACAGCCAGACTGTTCCTGTCAAACTTCAACTCCTTAGATCAGCAAATGTACACGGTACGATAACATCAACATTTATACCACGGTATACCTTGATACAGGTATATCGTTATAATAGCTGTACTTAAAAGTACCAATACAACAGTGTAAACATAAACAATCGCATTGCTATACTGTTAAACGTCTGATATTCACAATATGACTTAAATAAAAGGGAAGAGGAGTAGAATGAATAATGTCCCCCGTCAGTGTTGAAATTGTCACGTTTTTGTTACTTACAAGCAGCATTTTAATGTTGTATCTGGTTAAGGCGGAGCTTATTTTCATTTATTTTGTGGTAGTTTAATCAGAAATGCAATATTTAAAAACATTATTGCATGGTTTGTACGTAAAATCTTACTTTACTAAGTCTATATAGCTCTCGAATAAATGTATTGAAGTGTAAAGAATATTTCCCTATGAAATGTTGTGGAGTAGACGTTTAAAGAAGCAGAAAATGGAGATATGCAAGTCAAGTAAATTGTATTTAAGTACAGTATTTGAGTACATTTTACATTTTAGTTTCATTCCACAACTGTGCATGTAAGGCATAGCTGATTTGCAGGCCCAATACAGGATATATTTACACATGTACAGCCCTTTTCAGGAGTATTACACACAATGCATAATAATTCAAACACATAACCTATTATTACTTGAGCGATCCCTTCAGGGTTTGACCCTGGACTACATGAACACGGTTCCTTTAATCACTATCTGGTCAAAATGAAACTACTGTCTAGACTGGAGGTGTGGAGTTAAAGACCTTTAAGCCTCTACTGTCCGGAGGAGAGTCCCAGGTATTTCTGGAACAATCACACATAATGTCACATGAGGTGAGTCATCGAGGTCACATGGCAGTCACCTGACAGTTGTCAGAGCCACATGAATCAAGGTGTGAAGTGTGTACAAACCATGTGGGAAGTGTCAGGATTGGGTTTTAAGTAAAACTTTCTAGGCCAGTTACTATTCACTTTTGATGCCCGAGTGTGGCTTCCCTTCCTCGGGGGATACTATGATTATAGGTAGCGTGAATATTTTAGATGCTATCTTTATTCGGTTTCCCATGAAGCCTCACCTTGATCATACCACTAACACCTCAGCTCATGTGACACAGTGTGATGGCTCAGAGAAGTGGAAATACCTGCTGGGACTCCCCACCGCTGAGTAAGCCTTTTGGGACAGGTGAGTAAAGACCCTCTGTGGTCCAGTGGGTAGTTTCTTTTTGACCTGTTAGCATAATGTTAGTCACCTGGATGACTAACATTATGAAAATTTTAAAAGGAAATTATGATCCCATTTAAATCATAATGTCTAATTATCTTTTGATATGTTTAGATATATTTTCTTTTTTCTGTACTGTTTTTTGTATGTATTTCACTGTTTTTATTGGATTGTTTTCCACCGTTTGGTTAGGTTTTTCTGCATATTTTGTGTTCTTCCTGTTGTTTAAAATTTGTTGTATTTTTAAAATGATGTTAGTTTAGATATTTCTTCCTTTTTGGTTATTATTTTTTTTATGTTAGTTACCTGGATGACTAATATTATGTCAACAGGTCAAAAAGAACAATAGACCTAAGAAAGACCAAAAAAAGACCAATACCTGGATGACTTACACCTTACAGGTGAAACTAACTGGACACATTTCACTGCATGCACAACATAAGTTCATAGGTATAGTAGGTTGTTATAGCCCTGACAAAATTAGTTAATTATCTCTCATAATATATATATTTTTAGCTTTGGACTGTTGGTCATACAAAACTAGCAATTATAAGAGGACACCTTTAACTCAGGGAAAGTGACAGACATTTCACTATATTCTGACATTTAATCAACCCAAAAATATGTTTTAAAAAAAGAGAAATGGAATAATCATGAAAGTAATCATTTGTTGCAGCCTAAGTTTGATGTTTCCAAATGTGTCATTGTGTGAGGCTATATGGTGTGTTTTTGGTGTTAAAGCAGCAGTAGGTAGAATTGGAGCAAATATGATTAAAAAAAGTTTTTTTTTCATAAAACAGTCACTATATCCTGACCGTAGTGCATGAGACAGGTAGCGCTGATCAAATATTAATCCATATTCTGTTACTGTAATGTATATTTCTCACCTCAAATGTTTTCAGAAACATCTTGTAGTGTACTGTTTAGCTTTAAAATGAGAAAGTTTGTGACCCGGCCACCATGTTGTGATCAGTTGAGGAAATACTAAGCACCGCCCACCAACAAGAGCAAGCTTTCTCATTTTACAGCTAAACAGTACACTACAAGAGGTTTCTGAAAACATTTGAGGCTGAAATAGGCATTACAGTAACAGAATATTGATTCATATTTGATCAGCACTGCCTAGTTTGACCGGAGTTCGCGAGTGATTGACAGCTGCCTCCGTTGAATAAACAGCCAATAGGATTGCTCTCTCTCTGAAATCACCTGTGATTGGCGTAAATCTCCCGTCAGGGGCTAGATTATTTAAAGCCTGAAAACAGAGCCATGAGGAGGTGCAGAAGTCTAGTTATCTCTCAGATCACTTGAATTACAATATGCTGAAAGGTTTTCATGCAATTTTTGCCCAATGATGACAAAAACTTTCTGCCTACTGAAGCTTTAAGTAAAGACAAATGAAAATTTCATATGGCACTTGTCATAAAAAAAGTTTCAAAGTTCACGCTCACAAAAAAAAACAGGCAGAACAGTAACAAGAGCACAACAACACAAAACGAAATAGAGTCAAACCAGTGATAACATTAGACAAAATAGCAAATACATAAGTAGATTGAACAGGATTATCTAACAGAAATAGGTAAACTTTTCCAGTGTTTATGGGCAAAAACAGTAAATGTGCCTTTTGGTATCTTCAATAATATTACCTGTTGGGATAATTTATAAGCCTCAGGAATCATTCAGACCCACAGTTTGTGAGTAGTACAAGAATTTCCCACTGTAATGAAATTACTGAAAAACAAATGGGTATCAGGAACAGTAAGTAAGTGCCATGCGTTTCCCAGAAATGCGTGGTCAAAATATACAACACTGTTAAAATACAGGCAAGCATGAAAAGCCTAGATTCATTTAACTGGTACTATGTTTACAGGCTGAGCTTTATTTAGCATTATAAGCCTACACGTTTAATGATGCTATTTTTCATGCTATATGTCATTGGGAAAAAAAACTGTAAATAAATAGTGTTGCAAAAACATCACCACAAAAATGCCTCATATGCATCCAATTATTACCATGAACAGATTTTACCATTGACTTCCACTAGATGGCGGCGCTTTGTTAATAATACTGTAGACTTATTTTCCATCTTGAGGCCATGAGGATTATTTTTTTTTTAATTCCCCTTTTATTCGTGACTATATTGATTTCCTGCCACACACAACAATGAAATTTCAAAACATGTCGTTGGCAGCTTTTAATCGTTAAACTTTATACAAGAATAAAAGGCAGTATTTGATATTTACACAGTAATACTTTTACACAAAAATACTTTTTACATTGCACACACACGCACCACCACTTGATTATTTGCGCCTAACAAGTTACTGCTCATCAAATCAACACTACCAACCAAAACTCAGATATTCATCCTCTAATAATACCTAAAAAAAACAATGTGTGTCACTCATCAAACAACAAGATCAAGATGCCAACCAAAAGTCAACATAATAAATGAAATATGAAAGTCTGGGAGTAGAAAAAAATATCAGTTTTTATCATACCGTGGTAGAAAAGTATGCAGTGGCTCAAATACAAAAGGATTAAAATGTTGGACAGGAAGAGAATATAGCCAGCTATCTCTCATTTTGCTTGAGAAAACGGTAGGAATATAAAACATTATTTTTGTTTTTGAACATCACACTACGCACACAGGGATCACAGCTTCACTCAATATGCACCACAACAATATGAATCAGTAATTATTTCTGTAGAACTGTGAGACAAAAGAGTTTTTATAAGATGCAAATACCTATTTTAGGAAGACTGAAACTTGGAGCTCTTTTTAAACTCGAGTTACCTTAAGCAGTTACGGCCTTTGACCTTTGTGATGTTATTTTGTTCCTTTTAGGAGTTTTGAATAATCCTAAACAACCAACTGCTGATGATTTAATCTTGTTTGAGGAATGCCCCATGCATAAAAAGTTAAATTTTTAGGTTATGATGCAGATCCCAGCAGAAACAGATCCCAGGGAACACCATAGAGAAAAGAAAAATGTCTTAAACTCACCCCCAGCACAGGATTTAACAGTAAGCCACATCTGCCAATGATTTTTTTTAGGGTCAATCCTTTTTAATCCTGGATTCAAAGCTCTGCTAGTTCTCACTGTGACCGTGTAATTAGGGATTCCTTTACACCTTGGATGCCAGCTGAGTGCAATTACTGAGCTGACAGCAAAGGCAGCTCCACAGGAAAAGACACTTTAATTCTGGCCACTAGGGGGCGCCAAGTGCTCACTAAGTGCAAAATGAATGGGAGTCAATGGATGAAATCAAAAATCTTTTCACAAAATCTTATATTACTACAATTTAAGGGACGTTTTTTTTTTCCTATATTTACTTAATTCTGTGTCTACCAAATATAAATGTGTGCCCTGCTCAAAAAACACGGCCAATCTGTCTGATTTAGCCACTTAAAGATGTGCTTTTAAAGGAACAGTGGGTGTAACATTTAGATCTACTGGCAGAAATGGAATATGATATTAATAAGTATGTTTTCCTTAGTGTATAATTACCTTAAAATAAGAATTATTGTGTTTTCATTACCTTAGAATGAGCCGTTTCTATCTATATAGTACAGTATAGTACTACAGTAGCCCAGAACGGACAAACCAAACACTGATACCAGATAGGGCCATTCACGTTTTTGTGTTTTTGTGTCAGCCACCGCGGTTCTCCTACAGGCTTGGCACATGGGAGAAATTTCAGTTGGTTGCAATCTGCAACCTCACCACTAGATGCCGGCAGATCCTACACACTGCACCTTTAAGAATATTGTGACCTTATTGATGAATGTAGCTTGAGTGTATTGGGGCATAGCACCTGTCAGAATTCATTTTTAATAAACACCAATGATGTGTTTTCTGAGGCTAAAGAAACATGTTTCTGGAATCTAGAGAGGAATCTATGAACCATAATTGTGTGACAACTGAAAAAGGATAATTGGAAAGAGCTCAACTAAACTTTTTCTTCAACAGTGACACATGCAGTTTTCCTAGCACTGCAGCTTACGGATACTGCGGGAAATCCTCTTAAACTCTCTCTGTCCCTTCTGCCAGCGCTTCAGCGAGGTGATGACCAGATGGCCGTCCATCTTCTGGCCCATGACCAGGTAGGCGGCGTGGATGTCGTTCATCTCCTCGCAGATGCACTGCAGGCCGTCCTTCAGCCAGAGCACCGTCTTCCTCAGGTCACGCTCCGTCACGCCGTTCAGCTTGTAAATGGTCTTGCTCTTGTTCTCCGGCACGATCTTGGTGTCTCCGTTGATGTAGGAGATCTCCTTAACTTTGATCTTCAGGGCTTGATGCAGACAGGAGAGAAAATAAGGGATTTGTTTTCACAAAAAAACTGTTAGGGCTGTCCTCAATCAAAGACATTCTTAGTCGACTAACACTCATATGAATTTGTCCGTATTGAATTTCT
This sequence comes from Sebastes fasciatus, assembly GCF_043250625.1. Classification (NCBI taxonomy): domain Eukaryota; kingdom Metazoa; phylum Chordata; class Actinopteri; order Perciformes; family Sebastidae; genus Sebastes; species Sebastes fasciatus. Next base: position 21,621,805 of record NC_133797.1, on the reverse strand, counting down.
TTGTTGACTAGAAATAAGCCATTCAGCATAAAAAAAGCATTAAAAATGACTAATTGACTAAAGAAATCTTAGTCGACTAAGACCAAAACAACCGATTAGTCGACTAATCGATGAAGATGGGGCAGCCCAAATGGATATTAATCCTTTTTGACAAGCCACATGAACAGGCCTGTGTATTTCAATTTGGTTAAGGGCTAAAATGCATGCAATAGGGGAGAAAAATTTGATTAGGGAAATTCTGGTCACAATACACATTCTTTCTATGCTTTTTCAAGTGAATAAAATATATTCAACAGTGAATTTTCTCCTGAAATTTCCTGGAACCTCCCTTCATGGGAGCTCCCTGAGCTTCACCTTGGGAACTACTGCTTTAATAAAAAATAGGTGGGTGGACTCACCAAAGTCATTCTTACACAGGTTGTCAACAATTTCGTTGTCATTTTCATCTGTTTCCTTGCAAGCATCGCACACTCTGGGCACTAAAAGAGAGAAATTAGATTAGGTGAATGTGACACAATCTGCAACACAAAAAAGTGCAAATTAAGTATGACACATATCCAGATGGCACCACAGTGCACTGTTAAGAATTCCCCAGTAAAATAACAGTAAAGAACTGGCAGCAGGGTTTCCTTTATGTTAAATGTAAAATTAACATTATTATACTGTCGCTGAAATTTACAGCTTTGTACTGTTAATGAAAAATACAGTTTGAACTTTATTAATTTCACAGTATTTTACAGTTAATTTACTGTTTAAAGATACATTATATAGCTGTTTTTCACCTTTCTTTTACATTATCTTACCCATTTGTTTTAATGCACTATTTAGGTTGTATTTTTTAAATACATTTTAATAAACTTTATTTTTTGCCTAGATGAATAGACTTAGCAGGTTACAGACATACAGTCACACTAAATACAATTAAAAGCACTTGTTAGGGAAAAGGCTATAATAGACTTGTTGACACTTTTCCCAAAATGTCTGTCTATAGCTGGCTACAAGCACAGAATGCAAACCATAACATGTGAGTGAAGAACAATAAAGCTAATTCACTGATTTTACAATCATGTACAATGTACAAGCCTCACATGTGCAGATCAGGTCCCAGAATTAAAACAATACTGCATGAAACTGTTACTGATGATACTTTAGACAGTTGATCAGCAGTAAAGTGATGTTTTTTAAGAATGCATTATAGTTCAGTTTAATTTAATTTAACATGTTTTCTTTTGTATTAACAGTAAAACACTGTTTTTAGCAATAACAGATTAATACTGTTGAAATCATGCTGTAAATTAACAGCAATTGTTTACATTGTGGATTCTGGTGCAATACATGGACATATATTTCACACACATGCACTTTGTGAAGCAGTCCCCACCAAGTGAATTTGGCGCACAAGACTTTGGGGATGGTAAATTTTGCAAAATAAAACACAGCTTAAGGAAACTTTACCTTCTTTGGTGACTGGTGCAAAGTTGTCGACGCCTGCAGGTGGTATGCACAGGTCGTTGTCCAGAGGGAAGAGGTCACAGTCCAACATCTTTGGCCATGGGAAGCCGAAAGCAGACATCACTGGAGCGCAGCCGCTCTTCACGCTCTCGCACAGAGACCTGCACGGCTGTATGGGCTCGTCCAGATCATCCAGACACACTGGAGCGAAGAGAGAGCAGAGGAACTTCCTCGTGTCCGGGTGGCACTGCTTCTGCACCAGAGGGATCCAAGACGAAGCCTGCTGCAGAACCTCATTCATGGTTTCGTGTCCGAGAAGGTTAGGAAGACGCATCTCTGTGTACTCGATGTCGTGGCACAGGAGCAGGTTTGCAGGAATCGCCTTGCAATTGTTCTTTTTGTAGAATAATTCATGCTGGCCGAAATTGTACAATCCGTGGATGGCTTCCATGCAGGGTATTGTCATCACCCACAGCACTGTCACTGTTGAAATAAAGGCCTTCATTTTTTTTGGATGCAAGTAAAAAACCTGCAAAATAAGCCAGTATCAGGGCTTGTTGAGCATCAGTCTGTGTGGATGGAGTCTCTGTCTGTCAGTGGCCAGCTACTACTGTAACAAGAGGGTTTCTTCCAGGCATGTCTGGGAGGAGTCTGTGTTCAGCACTTGGTTTCCTCACATCAGGTGGACACATTTGTTACCACAGTCCCAAAAAGAATTCTCAATTCTCAGTTGTTGCTCCTCTGGGTGCACTTGCAGGTATTTTGGATTTCTAATTATAGTCCATAGTATTTTATCACCAGTTTTCTTAACTATTCCCCCTCTATTTCATCTCCTGCCCTTCATGGAAATCATAACAAAACCTGCCTGACAGGTTCTCCTCATTACGCCCAAATCAACAGAAATATATCCTGACTGAGTGATCCCCTAACTTGCTGTTTTTTAGACCCGTGCTGTAAATAGTTTGTCAGTAGGGGCATTTAGCTCAGCTCAGTGGAGCGTTAATTTTCCATCATTAGGAGTTCAGTGGTGAAATCCTCTGGGCAAGGTCTACAGGTTCATATTTGCCACATGGTGATATATTGTTTGCCCCGGTGTGAGAAACAGACCTCCACTCAGCACACCCAGGGGTGAAACCAAATCTGCCTCCTCCTCCTCCTCCTCCTTCCTCGCGCTGCAGCTCTGGCTCCTATCCGCTCTCAGACCCCCTTGAGCTCCGGTCTGGTCTGCAGACAGCAGTGTGGTGGTTCTTCTCAGGCTTGACCTTCCTCTTGCTCTGAAATGAGTGAACACTTAAATCTCGCATGTGATGTTTGGGGGAATTTCTAGCTAAAAAGGGTCAGTTCACCCAAATTACAGAAACATATTGTCCCAATTACCCCTCTAGATGTTCAGATATTTTTGGTTTTACTCACCCAGATGTGTCACTGAGACTTCTCAGCTGGTTAGACTGTTATCAGATCCTAAATGGGCGTTATCAGTGGTTATAAGCCTCATAGATTTGGGTCAGAAGGGGCCTGCTACACCCACTAGGAGGTTTTATCATCGATTCGCATGGGCGATCACCGAAAAAAGGAATAAAAGAAGACGACAGCGACCTCTAGCGATCTGAAAAGCTGTTTGTGTTCAAAATGTTTCATTCGGTTTTACAACATTAGAACGTGCTACTTTTAAGTTTCACTTTCACTTTTACAACGTAGTAGGTGTAGCCAGCCCGTCTCATTCCCAGGGCATCAAATGCTGAGGCTTTGTCACATCTGTCGGCGTTTGACACCGCCGCACAAGGCACCCTTTAGCACCAGTATGAGACACACCAGGCTTTCCATTAACTACAATGTAAACCCATCCCCGGCAACGGTAAACACTCAGAGAAAGTGCGCCGGGAGTGTGGTGATGTAGTTTAGAGAGTGAAAAGACACACACCAGGAGGGGAGGTGGATGGGTCCAACAAACACAAGGCTTTCATCTAGGATACTACTGTTCATGTCCCATGCGTTAAGTTTTACTTTCACGTTACAATCACCTGTTCGTGTCTCGTGTTCACAATATTCAGTTTAATTTTCACCGTACAAATGCAGTAGTTTTAAACCCAACCATTTCGTATTTTCCTAAACCAATCTAAAGCTGCATTCACACCAGATCAGGCAGTGCGGCAATTCTCCGCAGGGTTAAAGTCACTTTAATGGCCCATTAACTGCGACAATTAACGTCTTTTGCTCCCTCATGGCTGGGTTGTACAGCTCTGGATCGCGATCACGTGATTGGCCACGTGATCGTTTACCAACCAAAGCTGGTTCTGTTTCTACTTTTCCACCGCAGACTGCTGCATTTTTTTTGCGGCACCCCCTGTGGCAGCCGCTGCAGCAGCCCAAACGCACTACCTTTATTCAAAATGAATGGAAAAACTTGTGTTTTCCATACACTGCCTGGTCTCGTGTGAATGTAGCTGAAGTGATTTTGATGCATAAACCTAAAGAGACGCGGGACGGGACAAAGCGGCAGTAAGTGACAAGTTGGGATGAGAACGTGTTTGTGTAGCAGGTCCCTACTGATCCACATCTATGAGGCTTAGGGTTAGTCTGATAAAACACATATAATGAGCTGATAACAGTCAAATCGGGTGCACTTCTGCTGCCACCCCAACACAATAGAGGTAAACTGAATATCATTTGTGGTGCTGAAAACTCTTCAACATGTTATTTTCCAGAAGCAATGAATTGATGAGCATCCATATATTCTAAAACGCATCTACATAGTGTGCAAAGAGCCACATGTTGATTCCTGTATTGTCTAAATTACAGCAGCTCATTCAATCATTCAAAAAGGTTATGAGTCACTTTTTTAAGTAGTGGGGAAAAAATATTTGAATAGAAAACACAGTTGTAGTCATTAAAGTTTATAGCTCTAGGTGTGCCAAACTTCTTTTAGCAGAACTAAACAAAGACAATATTTTGGAAAGAGGTCCCACTTGTGTGCATGTATAAAAAGTGTAATGTGCTGCGCCCTTAATTGCGGTGTTTGATTGTTTTGCTACTGTAGATACAGTAAGTGTTTCCTTGACTCCTTAATAAAGGAGTCTGAATTCAATTAGATGCATCATACTGACTCATGAATCCATCATCAATCATCTTATTGTGTAGTGACATCAATCGTAAAAATGTACTGCTCACTCCCAGAAACTGCTTACTGTACATGAGAGCAAAACTATAGCAGTAAAAGTACATGTTGTAACTGGTGACTGATGGGCTACAGGGATTCTTCTTTCCAGTATGACTTTGAATCATTTTTCTTTATATTCAAAGGGTCGGTTAACCCAAATTACTGTTTCTTCAGGAGAAAGTGGTTTCAATTTAAACTGTTCACAAGGAAGTTAGCTCTGTTTTTGGTCTCCACCACCTCCAAACAAAAATATCTGTCTCTTTAGCTGCTAAATGCTCCACCAGCTGGTTGCTAACTGTATCAGTCTGCTGTTTGGTGCTGAGCAGGTAACGTACAGTGGGGTTTTTAGAGCTTTGTCCGCTAAAAACGAGGCTATGAGAGCGGTGAAAGTGAACCAAAACAGTAGAGTTGCGGGAACTAAAGAGTTGGCTGAACTCATCAATCAGTGTATGGTGTGACACCATTCACATTCAGTGATTTTATCCTGTGTTATTATAGAAATACAGGTTATAACTGCTTTAAAGAGCAAATGTCTTCCTGTCAGGATTGAGCTGGCAAAAACAAGGGTCTGCCTTGGTGGGTGAGGGGTGTTGTGTTGCTTCAAATACCAGTGAGACGTGAAATACGATCCAGGAAGTCCAGTTTGAGTAACAGATCTATGAGTTTGAAGGATTATCAGATGCCAAAACACTGCACGGCGGTTTATAATACTCTGAGACAGAATTAAATGATTCTCAAATCGCAGTGGCAATTATCATTTGTCACAATGATTTCGAGGTAAACAGCTGAAACGCAGCGTTTATGTTACAAAGTATAGTCTACCAGGAATGGGCATTCGCATGTATTCGATTAGAGACCACATCGCCTTGCTGGATGATGTCATGTTGCCGGACGAGCCCTCTGCGTTGGCACCACATTGGCCTCATTCAGAGTACTGGGACCTAACTGGTTCTTCAGTCTGTGTCAAAGGGTTTAACTTGTTTTTACAGGGCAACTCTCCCCCTCTTATCCCGTCTCCTTCAAAGTGTGTTAATTCTATTCAGGTCTCTGTAGAAACACTTATACGGCCATTTAAGGGCTCGAGCCCCCTATTAACCTGCAACTGGACTCCCTTTAGCTGAGCAGCAGGTCAGCTGGCTAAACTGTACCTGTGGTGGGGCAGGTCACATGCTAACCTTTCTTGGGCAACTAAATGTGATCAGCTGTAAACACACTGATGATGCACTCCTGGGCTGTATATGCAAACTCTTAAAGGACATGCATTGAGCCATGATGTGGTAAAGTAGTTGGAGTGATACATCCTAGATACTTCAGCCTGTCTTTTAAAATGACAAGAAACAAAGGCAACAAATGATGGAAAGGAACAAAAAGGGGATAAATGGACTGCAACTAGGATTGGGTAAAGCCTTACCAAGCACTTGGCTTTATTTCTCCAAACTCAGATAACATGCAGTCTCCATTAACAATACGGTTTCACAGACAGTTAAGGTCAGAGGCTCAGGATAGAGGTAAGCTGATCCTAGGCCTGTGCTTAAAGTCACCCCAGCAGGTTTTCATTACAACTCTCTCTGTGTGAAAATGAGACACAGCTTGTTGGACCTAGTGGTCCATCTGTAGCCCCTTCGTTCTTTCTCTTCCCCCTCCACCACCATCCACCCTTTACCCTTGCTTTTTTCATAAAGAATCGAGGGCTACGCTACTGTCAAAAACAATCACGGGATGTATGGTGCAGGTTCAAACGAAAGCCAAACCCCAGTGGAAACATTTGAGGAATCAATTTATTGAATGTTCATGAAGACTCATCGCTCAGTGTGAGGAGCATCAAAGCCATCAGGTCTGCTATAACGTAAACCAAACCAGCCCTGTTTCTTAGCAGATTCCCCCAGATAGTCCCATTTTTATGCACACAGGCTAACCAGCTCCATACAGGATGTTGGGATTCGGACAAAATTACCTCTGATCAGAAAAGATTTAAAGATAGGTCTGGTGATAATCTGTATTTTTCTTATTGTCAACAAATCCCATGAAAAGACCAAAACCAACAATAGCATCCATTAACTGGTTTGGAGCGAATAAACTTTCATCAGAAGTTGGTGCTATAGGCTACGCATGGCTGTAATCCGCAAGAAAACAGAGTAGAGGAAGTAGAGGTTGCGAACTGGAAACAAAACAAGTCGGCTTGGACAATTAAACAATCTACGAGAGAATATTGGAGAGAGGTCTTCAGGAATTTGTTACGATTCGGCAAGTTGTAAGTGTTCTTTCATGTCAGCTATTGGCCATGTTTCATGTTGTCCGGAGACGAAGACAAGCATTCGTACGTTACGGGAATATCTGAGAAGACGCCAACAGTGTAAACAGCTGTTCAGTCTTGTGAGTTAAATGTTCGCTTTATTCGGCCAATAAGCGCATCAACTCTTTTACAACAAAGGCAAAAACCATCAGCGTAAAACCTTTTTTTTTGCAATTCAGGATGTTTTACGGAATTTTGCCGTTTCCATACAGCTTTTCTAATATGATACTTCAAAATACGCATAAAAATATGTGAATGGACACGTGATTAATGAAGTGATCCTTCTAACAACTTTGTTTGTCTAGTCAAAGCTTATTCCTCTGTGTGTCGTATTGTAGACCGACATTGTTGACCAAAAACTATTAAAAACCTCAATGCTGCACTGGGTGCAATGTTCCTCCATTACCATGAATGTTATGGACACTGTAGTTTATTTTGAATCAATCCCACATACAACATCCTGCTCCCTTATATACACGCTAAGTGCACCAAATGTGTATTAATCCGCAGATGAAAATAGTCCCCAAGAAATGCATTATTTACTCCTGTTTGAGTAATGTTGACTAAAAACTTTGGTGCCCACATGCTTTAGCAAATACTGAGCCTTTTTTAAATATTAAACTAGACGGGCTGGGGAAGTCGGAAAGTATTGAGAGACACACTATTATAATGTTGGTTTTGGTTTTCTTATGGGATTTGTTGACACAAGGAAAATGTAGAATAATGCCAGCCTTATCCTCTAAAGGAAACAAATCATTGGTCTGAAATCTGCCAGTTTGAGTGTACGGCAGACTCTCGGTATCAAAATACTTTGTTTGGACTTCATATAGATGGTCTACACCTTTACAAAAATGGTTTTATCTGCCTGATATAATTAGGATTATTTAGTAGCCCTGAATAACAAAAATCCACAAGCCTCCACTGTTAGGACCACTAGTCTTTATCTTCCTTGACTGCCAACTGAGAATCAACCATACAGCTCTGAACATCGTCCTGAAGTGCACTAATGAGCTTGTTAACTTCAATCACTCCTTCTACATTGACATTTGGGAAAGAATTTATCCCATCCAAGAGGAATTAATCTCATTAGAGCTCAAGAGTCATATAGATTGTGCCTGCCTGGCGTAATTGATGTTCCTATTGTACAGGTCTAATTGACTCAGTATGGGGCTTCAGAGCAGCTGTGGGACATGTAGACGACTCTACCACATGCATGTAAGAAACGTGGGCACTGACTGTACATAGCAGCGGAGAAATAGTATGAGGAGAGGGCACAAGATGTGTTTTATGTTACTGAAGTATTGAAAAGTGATGTTAGAAATATTTCATGTTAAGTGATCAGGCATTTATGAGTCATGGAAAGCAATAATTTGACATATGCTTGCTTGCAGAGAGTTAGATGAGAAGATCAAGATTGATTCCACTCTCATGTCTGTATGATAAATAAAAACCAGCAGCCGTTAGCTTACTTAGCTTAGCATAAAGACTGGAAACAAGGAAACAGTTTGTTTAAAGCTAGGGTTGGTAATCTTTAGAAACTAGCATGAGTACGTTAGATATGATCCCTACTTCTCTCTTGATTTAGTACCTCAGTAAACATTGTAAACATGAGTTTATGGTCTCAATCGCTAGTTTCAAGACTTCTTCAATACAGCATGATGTCCATTTAGTAAATTATGGTCCCATTTAGAGTCAAATAGACCATAAAGCAGGGGATGCTTTAGGGCGTGGCTACCTTGTGATTGACAGGTCGTTACCACGGCGTTGTCCGGTCTGGGTGTTGTCCGTGTTTTCGTCTTAAAACTTTAACCCTTTTACAGTGTGTTTTCAGTTCATGAAAGTTAATTGTAACATTTTGATCGCCTGAAAATGTCTCATTCAGCGTTCGGTTTTACGTAGCTCCACCCTCTCGTGTCACTTCTGGTTGCAGATAACCAAGATGGCGACAGTCAAAAGCAAAGATGGCGATGGCCAAAATGCTGAAATCGAGGGTTCGAAACGACAGTCCACAAACTAATGGGTGACGTCACGGTGACTATGTCCACTTCTTACAGTGTTTGATCGGCAACACTGACAGTACGTCAGTTCAGGCCTCCTTCAAAAGCCACTCCCCCAAAATGATTATAATGAATGTAAACAATGAACATGGCTATTATTAGTACTCACAGCTGTCAAGCTAACAGCTTGTGGAAGACTCCGGTGACGAACAATGACGGGCAGAGTGCACGCAGACAGGCAGGTAGGTGTAGCCCGGACAGACTTATTCTTACTGTCCTGCGACAGCCACAGATGCCAGACAAAGTGTACAAACTACAAGTTGCGGTTATGCGCCAGACTATTTCTTTGTCAAAAGCAGCAACTTCCTGAAGACTTCAGGAAGTCAATTGTTGCTCGTTTTTTGTACAGATTAAACAAACAAGATATAATGTGTTAATTAGTGACCTTTAGCTTTACGAGAGTGTTATCAATCTTCTCATCTAACTCTTGGCAAGAACGCGAATAAATGCATTTCCCAAAATGTCTAACTATTACTTTAATGGCTTGAGATAATCACCATACAGCTAATTCGTATGGGAACGAGCTCAGTATTTTAAAGCTCGTCAAAAGTCCAGCCAGATTTGTGTTACAGAATCCAAAAACAGTGACTTTGTACCATAAAGCACAGCAGTGAGTCGGGCAGGTTTATGCTTGCAGGATGTCCATGGATCAGTGTGACAAGCAGATCGTTCTGTAGGGCCCTGCCCTTTGACCCCTGACCGATACTGAAGCTGGAAGACTCACACTGTGAACGGCTCTCCGGGGATGTTTTACAACTTAAATAAAAGTACAAGCAGCTCTTCTGTTCCAGAAGTGTTTTCTGAATGACCCGTACCTGATCACCCCATACGAAGTAGGGTAACCCATAGTCCTTCCCCTCGCCACCTTGACACATTCCTCACAAAAGAGACGTTGCTCTTCAATACTTCAATACTTTCCTATAATTTCATCTGTATTTATATTTTATAAATATATTAGATTGTTGTTGATTTAACATATTACGTGTAAATGGGATATTAAGGATTTTGCACGAATAAAATAAAGATTTAAAATTAAAATGACTACATTTTTTGCAGATTTCTCTTTAAAATCAACAATTTGGCAGATGAAGGGTAAATCCTTGTCCTTTTCCTGCTTTGAGCACATGTGATTATACTTTATTGTCACATAATTACTCTTCACTTTGCTGTAAGTAAGAGGAATAAATGTTTGGATTCTTTACACTTTGTAAAGAACTTTTTTTATTCCTAAATTTGCCCTTTAGAGCATTCTTAAGTGTCATTTTAAGTGTCCTGGATCTCAATCTGCAACATTGCATTGCAATAGTATTGTGCTGTTGGACCTTGAGTTTGATTTGGTATGCTAACATGTACTTCTTAAAAATGTGATGATTTATTGTTAGTTTGATTTCATTTTATTTGTAATTTTGGTTCTTTTCTATTCCATTTATGAGACTTTTAAATAAACAATAGTTTGAATAACAAATGACATGTTTATTGGATGTAAATGCAAATGAAAAAGACAAATGATTTAATCTTGAAACATGTTTTTCAAATTAATTTACTTCCTGCAAAGACAAGTTTTCTGTGACATGAACAAATTACCACTGTGGCAGAAGCCATGGATCATTTGCCTTTCGACAGTTTATGTTGTGAAATATAATCTCACAAACCTTCATCACAGGAATTTGGGGGTTAGAAAAAACTAAAAAGAAAAAACACCCCTCTTAATTTTAGCGATGGTGGCAGCGGGTTAGCAAGTGACCCACAGTGACCCCTGGAATACCAGACACGGGCTCAAGTGTAAATAAAGGTTTGGTATTCATTCACAGTTGTGACACCACAACAAGGACACATTTTGTTTGGAGATATAACTGAGAAGTGTGTGTGTCAACCAGAAACAGACTTTAAGTTTAGCCCAAACTCTGAACAACCTCTGCTCACTAAACTTCAAAACAGCCACTCTGAACCATGAAACAAGATTTGACTTGTAGTCGCCTTCTACTGTTTCAAGAATAGAACAAAGCCATTCAAATATATCTCCTATGAAAACCTGCATAGTACAGAAAACAGATCTCCAAGATAATTATTTTTTTCGTTTTCCAGATGTAAATGTGATAAGATTTCTTTCCCCTGACACTGTGAAATGTTTTAGTTTCTCCCAGCGTACTGCAAGTAAGACTGATAACTCCATTCAACTTCAATAAATGCAATTAAGAGTAATTTTATCCAGATACCCCTGACTTGCAAAAAAAATACACACATGCATGAGTAGACAGAATATACACTTTATCATTTTGAAGGAAATTTTTGCTGCAATTCAAGTTATATAGATAAGATCAGAAGAAAAACAGCACATGAAATTATATTTGTTGGATCAGTTTTGTTAATATTTGAACTGTGTTTTACTGGGTGACCAGGAAAAGCAAATATGGAAAGAAGAATGTTCTGCACCCTCTGTTTCTCTCTGTTTCATAATAAAACCAAACTTTTTATTTCAAGATAATAAAGCAATACAAAGACAAGATATCAGCAACATTCATACATGTAAAGGTAGGGTATAGAAGGGAAGGAGTTATTGCACGGACATTAGGAAAACCATAAATAAGTTCGGTACCTACACACATAACACTATTTATGAAATGATTCTCATATCAAAATCCTGTATCCAATGTAATGTATCCAACAGAGTACTCAGAGTACTTTATATGTCCCCTTAATGTACATGCTCAGTAATGTCTAGAAACAGATTCTGTATGTGCATTCATATGCAGTATCTGTATGCAATGCATGGATGTATTATAAGAACTGGATACCGGACCCCAAGGTGGCGCCTATTCATTCCAAAGAGAACAGCTCGCCTGGCGCAAAAGTTTTCTAGCTTCTGGGTTTACTTCCAGGTTATGCAGCCGTCTGAATATATGCAGTAGTGTTTCTCCTGCTGGCCCCGCCTGTGAGTTCCCGCTCGGCCCATAGACTTTACATTCTGATGACGTCACAGATTCGTATGATATCTCAAGAAAAGTTATTTTACGTGCATTTTTCTACGAATGTCCAGCAACACGTGTCAAATTCCCGGTCGTTACATGCATACAGTCTTTTAATCTTAAACTACACAGGAAACAACTTGGTTAGGTTTTGCCAAGAAAAACAAACAAAACTACTTAGTTAGGTTTAGGAAAATATAGTAGTTTGGGTTAAAATAACAACGGAAGTCACGTAACTTACTTGACAAATACATCAACGTTGACTTCTGGTTGATCCTGGGCAAAAGTCTTTTTTTTTTTTGACCCACCCATCCACCCCGACCTCCTCCCTATGCGGCGTTTGTAGCTCTTCACTTCCTGGTTCACGATTACTTGGATTACATATGAATTCATTTCGTGGGATATATACAAATTACATTGCATTACTTTTTGTAGGAAATGCCAAAAAGCTGAAAAAAACGACATTATTATTTATACTTGTCATTTGTTAAATAAGACCAATGGAGTTTGGCTCAAAAAGAAAAGCTGGACTACATTAATGTAATCAGCCTCAAACAAGCTTCATGTCTTCATCCATTTAATTTTTTTTACTCTGCTGTGTACTTCATCTTTTAAATCTTCATATTTTCCATTATATAATGTCTGCCATTCTTATTTCATTACTCTGTAAAGTTTATTTTATAGCATATTTCCAAAAATAGACTCCTCCGTAAAGGTAAATGCTTTTGTAAGAGTGCCAACTATGAACGTTAATGGACCCACAAACATGTCATCACTGCTTCCCCGTTGCTTTCATATGAAGAAGGCAACATTAAAACCCTACGTGCTGAATTCTCCGACTGTGGTAACAGAGGAAAACACCCTAAATGCAGTCAGAGGGAATCACTGAGGCCTTTAATATTCCTAGGTAGACTCCCAGAAGAGAGCGTGTTAGCATTGACATACAGTAGCGTCACTACCTTGTGTGTATGTGTGTGTGTTTCTGTCTAATGGCAGATGGAACGAGCCCGAGGTGGTGCACATTAAACCTGCAGAGTCCTGCTGAGAAGAGGAGGGAAAGACCCTGAGTTATCCTAAACTCTTTGGGGAGACACATCACTGCACACACACTTAAAAACCGGCCTCACATTAACTAAACGGTGGCTCCCCTTTAACACTTAAGGCTTTTCCAACCTCAAACATCCAACAAAATGAGCTGATCCAAAGTGCCTCCGCTGAAATCTTTTGACATTGTACTTCACAGGAGGATTAAACAGAAGCTCTGTGATATAGTATTTTAGAGCATCATTGCTGCACCACAAGGCACACAACCAGAAAATAAACACGGCCACGCTTATCTTTCACCACTTTACAAAACATTCTACTTGACAGTCCTGGTTAAATTATGGTGATGGCACAATATCGAGCTATAGCGGTCCAACCAAGCCTCACACTGCCAGAGGTTACGTATGCCCTATCAGATGACACATCCAGTGTATACAAGCCTAAATATAACATTTATTCTAATCCATTCCATGCATGATGCCTGGGTTTTTAGGCTGCTATTACGACTGTAATGGGAAGCAAGAAGTGACAAACTTGCTCAGTGTCAAGATGATGAAACCGCTTTGTTTGCCGTATTTTTGGAAGAAACACTTTTGTCACTGTTGCTCTGCCAAAGGAGCATCAAATATCCCATTGTTTATAAGAAGTATTAAAACCAAAAGCCTCATTGTATTTTGATCAAATCAAGCTGGCATTCAATGTTACTCCACATTACCAGATTAAAATGATTTTAGGGCTGGTGTAGTGCATGTATAATGCATATAATGAAAAATAATAAAGTCATTGTTCTTTTTAAGGTTAAGCCTTGGTGACATTTGCTTCAAAATTCAGACAAAATTTGCAACACAACTGACATAATAAGGCTTAATATTATATGCAAGCTCAACTGTGTTTGTGTTTTAGAAATCTTGAATGTGACCTTCATGAACTACATATTGTCCAGTCATGTTTGCAGGCCTGCAGATGAATGTTTCATAGCAGCAGACTCCAGAGATATCAGTGAGTCCAGCTCTCTGATGTTTAGAACACAGTTTGCAGAATAATTAAACATTTTGGTAAATATGCTCTTTTGCATTCTTTCCAAGAGATAGAAGAGGGAATTGATACCACTCTTGTGCATTTGTGCATCAACTATGAAGCTAGTCAGGTTAAGAAGTCAGGAGGTGGTTAGCTTAGCTTAGCATAAAGACTTGAATCTGGGGAAATGGCTACCGTTGCTCTGTCCAAAGTATTCTTCTGGAGCTGTAAAGCTGTTATAGCTATTTCTGATGAATTACAGTTTGTTCGCCCACCCAGCACTTCTGTTTCTCACTTCTGCCCGCCACTAATAGTTACAACATGTAACTCCCCGTAAAACCACAAATTACTGTTTGTGTACAAATTAAACAAATAAAATAGCTACAGTGTGTTAATTTGTGAGTTTTAGAGGTGTGGGTAGGCACGGTAGCTATTTCCTCCTGCTTCCTGTCTACAGTATTATGCAAAGCTAGGCTAATTGCCTTTAGGCTCTAGCTCGGTACGTTAACACACAGGCATGAGAATGATATCAATCTTGTCATCCAGCTCTCTGCAAGAAAGTGAATTATTTTCCAAAATGTTGAACTATTCCTTTAAGTTTTGATCTGTCCCACTCCTGTAGTTTGTATTATGTAGGCTACATGGCACCATAATGTACTTGCTAGCAAAAAAAAATTAAACTACTGACTCTCCGATAACAAAGATGATTCACTGTTCGGCTGCAGCCTGACTTTAAAGTTGCTCAATGCGAAATTCAGAGCACATCTATTGCCTCCACACGGCTCTCAACATGGCGACAGCTGAGTCAGCGGCTTGCAGCTAACGGTGCAAACAACACTAAACGTTATCAGCTGTAACCGCTGTATGAGCGCACTAAAAGCTCACGTGGCCGGCTCGGTTATGTACACAAAGCACAGAGAAGCTCGGATTACAACACACACAGAGGGACAGCGATTTCCTTCTCTGCTCAGGTAGACATAACTCCTATATATCTTTACTTAGCAAATAGTTGTTTGATGCCATATTAATGATCTGGATATCGCAAATTATACAGACATGAAATGATTTAGAAAACCAAACTGATGTACAAATACCACAGGAAATAAAAGGTAAGCCAGAAGTTAAAAGTCCTGTAGTTCAAAGAAACGGAAGTTGAAGATACATGGGAATGGGAGATTTATTGTTTTGGGAAATTTTCTATCTTCTAGTGAAGTTGGTCAACTTGTGGAGCTGAAGTTACTCCTCCACAACATATTTTTGCACTGGCCAAGAACTGTACAAACTGATTGCTGTTGGACGCTGCCTGCCTCTATACTCTGTTCAGCTACAGTACATCTGTCTTTTTATGTTTTTTGCACTGTATATAAGTACATTATGAAACACAGACTGAGTCACAATCCTTGTATCCGCCAGTACACTAAATAGTTGAAATGCTCGCATGCGTTGTGCTTCTGCACTCTGCAGATTATCGTCAAAGTGAAGGGATAAAATGAGCTCCACATGGGACACTGTGCATAGTCCTGCACGACCACTTTCATCGGCCTGGGAACCCCCAACATACCCACACACACACACACATACACACATACACACACACCAAGCTTTTCCTTCTGTCTCCCACATCTGTGTCTGTGGCCCTAATTGTTTAATACCTCTCCCCTTCCCACCTCCCTGTTCAGCTGAGGCACTAATAGGCCCATCAAAAACCTGCCGGGGCCTCTGATTCTTGTTAGCCTGAGCCAACCGATGGAGATTTCACTGGTCAGTGGATGAACTCATGCTACCCACCACCTGTGTTTATTCCATATGGTCGTTGTGGCTGGATTGTGTATATGAGTGTGTGTGGAGGATGGTAGAGTGGTTTGGAAAAAACTTGTTGTTGCTTCTTCAGGGGGGCTGAGGAAAACTAGGAGAAAAAAAGGTTCTGGTGTGTTTGTTTCAGTCTGTCTGTCCTTAATCTATGCATGCTGTTTGAAAAAATCTGTTTATTTTTGCACTGTACATCAGCTCTCTGTTGTTGCGCAAGGCAAACATTTGACTCGCACCACCAGAGAGATTGACTGTGAGATTGTGCCTGCGTCATCTGCTACCTGTACTGTTTAAAGTCGTTCTACATGACGCACATTGAGGGACGGAAAAGAAGGAAGACGGTTAGGTTGGAAAAACTTGACCCTAAAGTTGTTTGATCCCCTCCATCCTCCCGACGTCCCTGCAGACAAAAATGGATGGACTCCTTTTGGACTAGAAGGGAGGAAAGCTGTCATTGCCACCTCGTCTACGTTGTGTCAGACGCAGCCGTTTGAACCTGAGGTTGGGGCATAAATCTCCACCCTCGGGCCAGCCTTGACATTCTGTTCCCAGATGGTGCCTCCCCTGCTGTGGACTCTGCCCCAAAGGGGCCTGGCATCTCAGCCAGACCCATCCATCACAGGAGAACCAGGCCCCTTATACTGGGAGCGGAGGCCCCAGTATAGGGAGCACCTGCCCTGTTTTCACCCTTGTGGCTAAAACAACCCCCACCCTTCAGTGCACACTCCCGCGGCTTTCCTGAGGGGGTCAGAGGTCTCTTGAGGGTGTGAGACAACTTTGCATGTCCAAAAACACTCTTTTAAGGTGACATTCACACTCTAAAATCTATTAGGCCTCATATTACAAGCAGGTCAAAGGTTGAGATATGTTAACAGAGGGCCACACAAGCTACAGACAAAATAGAAATGAGAATACTAGAGACAAACTACTGTTAAGAAAGAAAACTACAAAACAACACTTTAAGTATGAACAAATAGACAACATAGAAAGCTGCCAAGCAAAGATCAAACGACTTAAAAAGAAAAAAAGGATGTTACTTCTTCACTCCGAACTGCTTTTATACAAAAGAATTGTACTCCTCCCCCCTTTTTGGTCCATCTGTTTTATATAGTGTGGCCAAAAAAACATCACCGATTTGATTGGACCCAAATGTAATGCTTAAGGCTCCTTCATACATCCAAAGCCTGTTTGACCCTCCCTTCTCCTGCCCTCCACCAACAAAGTTTCCCGTCTCCCCACCGGTCTTGTTCAAGGGGCTCCAGGCCTGACTGTATGTGAGTGTGTGTGTATGTGTGAGTGTGTGTGTGAGAGAGAGAGTGTTATTCAAGCTTATTGAGCTGCCAAGTATCAAACCACCTGTAGGCTTTCATTTGACGCAAGCACGGTTTGCTGTTTGTTTGTCGCATGCAACTACCTTTGCTAACATTGTAGTGCTAGACATAAACAACTAACCACATGTGTCCAGTGTAAGCTGTGTACAGACATATTTTTGCATATTTTAGTCATGCAGGTATTTGGTCATAAACCAAAGTATTGGACAAAATAAAACTTACAATAGTTGTTGTGACATTTCACTCAAAACCACAAATGCCAACCTCATGTGGCCCCAGATATATCTGTACCAATCCATCCAGTATCTATTAGATATAGATATTTCAGTCTGGACCAAAGTGGTGGACCAACTGCCAGACGGATATTGCCATGGTTTCTTATCTTTCTGGACATTTTCTACACTTTTATAACTGAGAAACTGGATTATTGTTAAACCCACTGTTTGTTGGGTTCAAGATGAAAACTGTGAAAGAACATACAGTGGAAACTGCTTAGAGTGATCACAGTCACAGTGACGCTTGGGACAGAATCACTCCTATACAAATACTGTTAAATAATTTGCTTATAGTAATCAAGCAGTCTGCTTACAGTGTTCATTTTGGGTCTTTTCATACATGACAACATATGGAAACAAAGATTTTTAAACTACCGTACTCCTGTGATACTTTGCCTCACAGTAACGCGTCTGCTTCCAACTGGCTACCCGAGGCTGGTGCTGGTTGCACATTGAAATCATGACAGGAAAAAGAAAGTAATTTTCTCTCAATGAAAGTTGTAGTCTCCTCAAAGCCTATAACAAAAGAGACAACGAGATGCAGCAGAGAAACTTGGTGTTCCTCAGGCTGCCCTTGTGTAGTCTACTCAAACAACGAGAAACAGTCATGGCTGCTAGAGATCAAAACTTCAGTAAATAGTGAAGCTGTCCATTTCATTTCTTTATATTCATGTAAGAAATAAACAAATGTCAAATAAATGGTAATCTGCATGAGAAATAATCAATCTGACCCGGAGAGACGTGGTCACTATAAGAGGTTTCCACTGTATTTAGGATTTAATCTGAACAATTCTGAGCTGTTTCATTCTAAAATGACACCGTATTTTAAAAAGTGTCTGTCTGCTATTACATTTGGATGGATTGAGGATCAAGAGAATAACAATGAAACCACTTTTAAAAGGAATATACTTAACTGGTGGAGGAGGAGGGTCTTTTATTTAAGTAAATGTAGTATTACTACAATGTCAAGGTACTCAATTACAAGTTAAAATCTTGAATTGTATTCAGGTACAGAATTATTAGCAGAAACAGGTGTCAAAAGAAAACGGACAACTGTACCAGATTTTCATTATGAAGGATAATCGTGTCCAAAACAATTCACAATAACGATACAGCGTTATCTATACAAAATTTGAAAAAAAAATAAAAATACTGTGAGACAATTTTCATATTTAACTTTTGTTTATTTTGCATTTTGTCTCTTTATTGGTAAATTAATTACACTTAAAATACGAGTGTAGGGAGGTAGATAGAGAGTATCTAAGCAGAGCGTACAAAATCCTGATTCAAGAGGCGCTGGCTTATTTTCATGATATCATCATATGTGTATTATTAACATATCAGTATTTAATTTTTTTTAAATATTACGTTTATCGTCAATATATTTTTGGATTCTGATTACTGATGCATTTAAAATTGTAGCAGATGACAGTTTGGCTAATTGTAACTTTATATTGAGTGGTTTAATCTACAACACGGCATCATATTTTAAAAGGTCATTGTTTTGTATCTAAAAAAGTAACTAGTAACTATAGTTGTCAAATCAATGTAGTGTAGTAGTGTAGTAGTAGTGTAAATGTACTTAATGTTGCAGTTTATATTAACTGGGTTTGATATATTTAAGAGGTGTGGAAGTTTTGTTTTCCTAAAGCTGATACATGTTGTTACCGCCGTACTACATGTTGTTTTGGAATGAAACTCCACAGTTGGTGGTGACATAAAAAAAAGAGCTAAAGTCGATAAGAGTCTGGAAGAAATCTAGCAGCAACAGGCCAGTTTCTACTCTTCAAATCCTTGTTCCCAGCTCTGCTCAGCTATCCCACATCATGTCTGTGTTAATTCCCATCAGGACGAGCCACAGCAACACACTCTGGCATATATCATCGCACACACTTGTCAAACATCTGAAAAGAAGAGAGAAAGGACGCTCCACATGGTTCTGATAAAAACAGAGGTAAACTGTGGTCAGCGCAGTTTACTCATTCCCGTTCTGTGATTAATTCTTTTGTGAGGATTGTGGGGAAAATGTCCGTATTATAAATAAATTACAAAATTGGTCCTCATTATTAATAAATCATGATTGTTAACATTTCTTTCATCTGCTGTCAAACGTGCCCCTTTTTGTTTTCGGGGGGAAAAAAGGTGGAAGAGAGAGAAAATAGAAAACATTTGGATTGTTTCCAACTCACAAATGAAGCATAAAGCGTGCTCTCGGTGTGACAATGTTTACACAATCCTTCAGCAACACAGCTTACATGAACTTACAGATTTATGGAAAAATATCAAGACTCTGCACATATGTTGATTGTCTGGAGTCAAAGGGCCCAGCGGTAATTTATGATACGGAAGACGATGATTTATGTGCTTGCCACAAACCTGCTGACAGACTGTAAACAGAATCTGGCTCTCCTCTAAACTAAAAACGGATCTGAATTCAGTGCAAATATAATTCTCCTGCAACCACTTAGGCTACTCTACACTGATAAGAAACAGATCTGTAACTGTGTTGGTCGTTTAATAAAAAAGTGGATGATTTCATTAAAGTTTCGATTTAATCCCTAAAAGTTCAACAATTCATTGCTTGTGTCAAAGTTAGTTAAATTCCAAACTCAATAAGTTTCTTTTACAATCACAAATATGAAAGTACTAAAATCCTTGAAGACTAAAAGTTTGAATATAATCTGGTGCTGTGGAGCTGGAAAGAAGTGACCTCAGTACTAGCTCCTTATCTCTGCTTGAGGCAAACAGCTCGAGGCTACATAGAGTGCTGCAGGGATGACGCATTTTTGTAGGCCAATCCAGAAGTTAGCATCATCCATTGGGTTTTGGATTATTGCTGAAAATAAGCTCTGTGGCAAACAAATGATGCTCACAGGTTTTGTTCAGCAAGATAATCTTCATAAATGAACACCACTTCTATGATTTTTGAAGTGTGAATGCAATCACCAGAAGCAAAAAGCTAACGTTAGGCTATAAACAAACTACACCACGGTCGCGTGAGTGTACACAACGAGGCTGTAAATGCAGACGAGTTGGCGTGATGCCATTTAGTAGTCTCATTTAGACACTTGTTAGCAACCGCCTTTTTTAAGACACGTAAAAGCTTCAAAAATCACGAGTGGGATATTTACTGACGTATTTTATGTCGTAGAACAAAACGTTAGAATCTCTTCAGCTTGTGTTAACCACAGACCTTATTTCAGGCATCTAACTAAAAACCCATTTAAAAAACCCATTGACTTCCAGATGAGGGAACAGGAAGTGCTAAAATGCTAACTCATATCTGGGTATTGGTACTCATTCCTGCAGCACTCTGTTAACTGCTGATCCCCTGAATGAAAGTTGCATTGTGGGTGATGTAGGCGCCAGGTTTTGATGAGGAATAAGAATGTGTAGAATAAAAAAAGATGTTATCTCAGGTTTTGCTGCATCAATTTTGATCCTTTTTAAAAACTGTCTTATGGGAGTCTGACAATGTTTTATAAGTGCAACGCTAAATCAGTGCAGTACTCTTTTAACTTTTCATCTAGCGACATTCATTTCATTTGCCAAATATTTTAGTTTATGAGCAAATATGTTAAAAACTGTCAAAGTACAAAGTCATAGAAGGACTGTATGTAATTAAAGCCTAAAATGTGCTTATTTATTTATTTAAATAAGGACGAATCTGATCAAAGTAAAAGTGAACAAGATTATGAATCTGTCTAGACATTTGATACTAGCTTTAACATTTTGCGATACTTGGTGCTACTGACATATTTTGGTTGGTACCAAAAACATATTGAGGTTCAATACCCAGCCTTCTTTACATAATCAAAGTAAACACTAGAAAGGTACGAAGGCTTTGATGGGAGGCAATGTGATCATACTGAGGAATGGGAGTTGCTTAAAATATACATGCATTTTTTTAAACATAAGAAAATATGCACAATTAAAATGGCTTTTGAAGACAGAAAGCTGGTTTCATTTTCCAGTCTAGGTACAGTCTATAATCTATACCATCTTTCATGTAAGAGAACTTCAGAAGAGTTCCCAGACGCTCTTGTTATAGCTTTACTTACAACAGGTGGAATATGTAATGAAAATCTCATGCTGCAAATCTGCGTCACATACACAAGGTTTACTGTTAGTTAGGTAAAAGTCGAACAACCCACTGTACCTCTGGCACAAAACATAACAAACCACGATCAGACTGCTGCAATTAGGTTTAATTCGATTTTACATTCACCAATGTTAAAACTTTCAGTTTAGCTAAACACAAATGTATAGTGAGGTAACACACAGGAAACACAAACATATGTTCTGTATCTTCATCTTTACCTCCATCATTTTTTAGCCAAGAGGGAAAAGAAATTTAACAATCCAGCAAAACCTTTAACACTGGATATGAAAGGCAATTTATTATAAAATCAACTGTCACTCCGACTACACTTTCCCGCTCCACAACCGTTTCTCTGCCAAGTGAACGTAACCTAAATTCCTTCAGTGCGTCATACAGCCTCAAGTCCCCTGAGAAACAAACCAGAAACCACAATGCAGAAGTTGTTTAGAGGCCAGTGCATATCTCAATATAATATAAATAGAGATAAATATGAAACCTGAGCCAGGATGAGAACACAGCTGTGTTTTATTTGACACAATGCCTCCTCTTCCAAGTGATTATCATCAGATTGGACTATCAGATAATAATCTTTTCTTCTTGTTCAGGAGGAAAATACAGCTCAGGGCAAACGCTGTGAGCTCATTGACCAGATTTGACAAGTGATGATCTAATACAGATGACTAGACATTATTGTGGAGCTACATGTGCCTCCATTTGACTGTGCCTTTTTGACACAGCTCTGTCTGCCAGTATCATTTGCTCAAGTGACATTGATATTGATTACCAACTGTGGGAAACTGCCCTGTGGCCAGAAACCCCCATGGGCTCCAAAAGCCCCAGGTTCAATGTGTGTCAACTAGTTTGTGGTAATTTCATTAATTGAAATTATGTTTGGGAATATGTGTCAGTAAAGTACAATGTCAACTGACATGATTTGGGTCTTGCTTTGATCATGAGGCCCTGTCTCGAAGAAGGTCCCTGTATTAGCCTGGTTCAGAACCTCTGAATTTCAGCCCACATCTCCGATTTGTTCAGTAATTCAAATGTTATGTAGGTCGGCACAGCTATGTAGTAAGTCAACTTACAGGAATAACAACTCCTATATCCTTTAATTTTTCTTGGATCGACAAGACAAATGATGTCTGCTCCAAGCAACCACTAATGCAGCTTCTGTGTAGTCTGAAAATGATGTTGATGGGACACCTACGTCAAGTCACTGCTGACGGCTAACATGAACAATCAGTCTGTTTGCGTGCACTTAATTAACTCTGTCATAATTTCTCCAGTAAGAAACATTTGTGTTTCATTTATTAATATCCAAAATTACAGGTGTGAAGCCTCCCCCCTGATCACTATCCGGACCAAACAGCCAAACCTCGTTTTGAAGTAAAGAGGTGGTCTTTGTCTGGATCAAATTGAACCATTGGTTTTGTTCGTTTCTAGTGTGAAAACATTTCTTTGGATGGTTCGGACTAATTGCAGGAAGTTCTGGCAGGGTATCGTCCGACCCGGGTAAAAAGAAAAACAATGCAGCCAAACAAAATGAGCAGCGGTAATACACGGGGAGAGGAGGAGACCAAATGTTTGATTGACAATTGATCCAACGACTTTATAAAGAGAAAGCTGGAAAAAACTCTGACATTTTCAGTTTATTTTCCGAGAGGATGAGAGAGTGCAGGAGAGCCCGTCTACAAACAAACCAATGTCAAGTATAGGGAGACGCAGCTCACATAGGTGATGACGACAAGTTGAAGGTATGTCGTGTATGGTTCTTTTGTGCTCTCGCAAAATTGCAATATGAAACCAAAACAAGATCAAATATTTGGTTTGGACCTTCAAGTGTGAAAAGGCCCAAAAGAAGTTGCCAAGCAACAAACATGGGGCAAGGTACGATGCCTGGAAGCTACATGGTGCACATAGAGTGGGATGATCAAGGGGTAATGGGGACCCAGCAGATAATCTTTGCCCAAGGGATCCCCAGTAGGTTAATCTGGCCATGCTGGAGATTACAGTACATTCCCATATCTGCTCTATTGAATAGAATAATCTCAAGTATGTATTGTACATTAAAAAGGTGTTTCTACCAATCCAAAAGCTTCTCTGTTTTTAAAAGGTACAGTGTGTAGGATTTGGTGCTATCTAGTGGTGTGGTTGCAGATTGCAACCAACTGAGTACCCCTCCGATCACTCCTCCCTTTCCAAGACTGCGGTAATGTGAAGCGCCAGGTGCTCAGAGGCCATCCTTACCATAATAACACTACTTTAGGAGCAACGGAAGTCAGACGGCGTCTGGCGGTACCACGGTTTAACACTCTGCGGCTCACGTTACCGCAGTTTCACAAGCGTGTCGGAGAACTACGGTGACCTTCAGGTAAGGTAAAAACGTGAAAGTCTCTCACTAGAGCCAGTGTTTGGTTTGTCCGTTCTGGGCTACTGTAGAAATATGGCGGAGCAGCATGGCAGACTCCGTGAAGAGGACCCCCGCTCCCTAGGTAGACATGAAGGGCTCATTCTAAGCTATCGAAAACACAACGATTCTTAGTTTCAGGTGAT
This sequence comes from Sebastes fasciatus, assembly GCF_043250625.1. Lineage (NCBI taxonomy): Eukaryota > Metazoa > Chordata > Actinopteri > Perciformes > Sebastidae > Sebastes > Sebastes fasciatus. The sequence continues at coordinate 21,597,749 of NC_133797.1, read as the reverse complement.
TATAGACTAATGAAAACATAGTATGAATATTATATTCCATTTCTGCTAATAGATCCCCCCAGAATGCTACACACTGCTCCTTTAAGGAATCTTTTTGTATTTGAAACTTCCTGACCTCTCAGCAAATTTAGTTGCCTGACTGACAGGCCGTATTTGATAAAGATCCACTGAACAGTGGTGGGAACTGTTGAGCTGTGTGCTGAGACACAGAAGCTTGTTTGGCCAGATCACCTGATATGGCGAGAGATCTCTTCCATCACCGTGATCCCGAGGCCAAGGACCCGCTGAAATCACAAATACAGAGGAGCGCAGAGCTTGTCAAAACCCACTAGGTGCAGAGGAGAGACTGAACTGAGTCAATAAATAATTACGCACCTATCAGTGACTACATGCAGGACACATTTAGCTGGTATGGTTCAGGGCCTGGCTGTTTATTATCTTTCATGAAACTATCTGATAAAGACTTTAGCTCCTCAGCTTCCTCAGCTCATATGTTCCCAGAGGGCGGCACATTTGGATTAACAGCAGACCAAGTGGAGCCATGTTGAATCACTTTGTCTTTCTTTACTTTTCTTAGAGAAGCAAAATTCTTAGATATTCAGATCACTGTTACAAGCAGCAAAAAGTCTCCAAAGCTGTGGACACTCTCTTCAGCTTTTTTAAAAATAAATTAAAATAGCACCGATACTGGATGAAAGTTATTAAATGAACAGTTGATATTAAAATGAGCTGCAATGATGCATGGATAAAGGGGAATATACAGGTGGCAACATCTGGTTCTGAAAAGTGAAGCCAATGTGGAAGTGCCTTAAACTTGCATTCTTTCTAACAGCCAGCAGGGGGCGACTCCTCTGGTTGCAGAAAGAAGTCTGATTGTATAGAAGTCTATGAGAAAATGAGCCTACTTCTCACTTGATTTATTACCTCAGTAAACATTGTAAGCATGAGTTTATGGTCTCAATCACTAGTTTCAAGTCTTCTTCTATACAGCATGATGTTGATTAAGTAAATTATGGTCCCATTTAGAGTCAAATAGACCATAAAGCAGGGTATGCTTTAGGGCGTGGCTACATTGTGATTGACAGGTCACTACCACGGAGTTGTCCTGTCTGGGAGTTTTCTGTTTTTTCATCTTGCAACTTTAACCCTTTCACAATATGTTTTCAATTCATCAAAGTTATTTGTAACTTTTTGGTCACCTAAAAATGTCTTGTTCGTCCTTCTGTTGTAGCTCCACCCTCTCGTGTCACTTCTGGTTGCAAAAAAACAAGAAGGCTACAGCCAAAACGCCAAACTCAAGGCCTCACAAACCAATGGATGACATCACGGTGACTATGTTCACTTCTTATATACAGTCTATGAAAATACATAACAAATGTCAAATTATTTGAAGCCTTGAAACCAGAGTTCACTGTATGTATAAGACATTGCTGATCTCTACCACATAAAAATGTTTTTAGAACTTTTGAGCTACTGAGGAAGATTTTGAGGGAAAACAACAAAGTTCAAGGGGTTAAGATCTGGCTTTTAACCACGGCATTCCCAACTTTATTTAAAAGGAATGAATTGCTTCACTTTGGATATTTGTTGAGAAAAATCCCTGAGGGTGGCCATGGCAAAAATGGATTCAGGAAAAAAAGCCCATTAAAAGCGAAATACGATTCTATGATACATTTTAAAGATACTTCAATTACAGTATTTTATGCAGCAGTAACGTCTCAGCTCTGTGGTAACATTTTCCTTGTTTTATTATATTATATTCTTTATTTTATTATGTCCCCAAAGTTAGGAAAACTGTCTTAATTATTGTTGCATTTTACTTATTGCCATTTACAGTAAGAAATCCTGTCTTTGAATATAAAATCATGCACATATATGCACAATAAATCATCCTGAAGGACAATCAGTAACACAACACCTTTTAAATAAATGCTGAATCCAAGAAAAATACACAAGAAAGTTCCTTTATTGCAAAGTTGTTTGCAAATGTATTAATATTTAAAGTCATACAATTCTCTGGAAATTGTACATAAAGTGCTGTTTAATAACGGGATGTCCGTAGTCTACAGTCAGCACACACAAAAACAATCATGAAGGGAACATACTATTTCTGTTCATGAGAAAAAAAAAGTAAAACAGCCAGAACCTGGAACTAGTTTATGAAAATCTGCCATCACGCTGAGCAGTGACAGCAGGACAATATAATCCCATTTCTTGAATCTGTACAGTTAGTGTCAGTGAAGAATCCCGCATATGTTTTTAGTTTTGTCTGCATAGGCCTCGATTCTTTTCTAGATTTGAAAGACGTAATATAACATGAAAATTAAGAACGGTCCTAGATTGAAGGAATAAAATAAGTTCTGTTCTTCATGGGATTTCATTGGCATTTTATTGGCAGAATATATTAAATATAGAGGGAGGCAAAAATGGGTCTGTATTTAAAATCCTGGTTTTTATGATTCCAGGAAGATGAACTCAACCACAGAACAATGTTGCCTTTCTTTGCTTATTAAAGTTAAACCAACCTTGAAAGGTTTCCATTTAGAAGCTGCAACCAACCGCAATAACAAAGTGTTTCATTTTCTGCACATACAGTATAAACATGTTTACAATAAAACACTCAATAATTAATTGCTGACACGCACATCTGCTCTCATTCAAAGTGCTGCATTATAAGAATATAATGCAAGACTGAGTTCGGGCTTTTCCAGATATTCGTTTTATTACAGAAGCGAGTTATGAAATCAACCTCAATCTAAGCAATTAAATGACTACATTATGTTCAAATGACAAGTTGCCTGGTATCACCCCTTTGAGACTAAAATCACCCATGAGTCTAAAACCATAAAAATGTATGAATATTTTCAATAAACCAAAATGAAAACTAAATTGTGCCCCTTAAAATACTATGGGAAATACCTTCAGATGGTGAATGAAAGATGGAAGTGAATGTCACAGATAAACTTGATCAAAGTTCATGTCTACACCTGGATTTCTGCCTCCAATAGGCTTGCAGTGAGGGGCCCTGAGTCAAATCTGATACCCCCCACCCCGGTCTCAGAGACAACTGGTGAGGCACTGGGGGTCTTAATGGTGAGGGAAGTCAGTGATGGGGAGAAAGTGGGCGTCATGGCTGAGGGGGTAAGTCCTGTGTTCCTGGCTAAGGGGGAATACGCATATTTACGGGAAGAGGGCTTCCTTCTCAGGCTTGGCATACGCCCCGGCTTTCGTGGATGTACAGTCCTAATGCCGGGCTGAGCCACTCCCGTTATAAGAGGCGGTGGGTACATGAGACAGCTGGCCTCCGCTGCCATGTCCTCACGGCCGCCTTGAAGCTCCTCGTCAGGGAGCATCCCGATATCTGTGAAAACGGAGGCCATGGTCTGGAAGCGTGGCTCCCAGTCCAAAACATAGTCCCAGTTGTAGCTGCCGTGCATCTGCTCCTCTAGACACATCAGTGAAGAGAGAGAATCTGCAGAGGCCTGGGCTTCCGAGAGGGGAGCGTACCCATTTGTCCTCATGCTCTCCTCCAAATCCCTCACCCTAAGTATCGCAGGAAGTAGTCCCTCACCTCCTCCCTCCTCTTTGAAGTGGTGGAGGCTTTCCGTACTGGCCATGCCCGAGACTAAACGTTTATTGACAGATACAATGTGCTCTGGCCCTACCTCGATAGAGTGGCAGGAGATATCGTCCCCAGGTAAAGCAGAGTCTGGGATCTCTGTGGCCTGGTTGCCTTGCACAGATTCATCTCTTTTACGGCAGGGGTACTGATTAATCCACTTGATCTCCTGGTCTTCAGCTGTCTCACCTTCTGCTGATCCACGGCCGCTCGAGTCTGACTGATTGTATTGGTTCGATATGTCCCTATTGGTCACCAAGATGCAGGGCCGTTTCATCTCCTTCAGAGAGATGGCACTTTGGCCATTGGATCTACCAAATGAGTTTGTACCACAGTTCAAGTTCGAGGCAATAGCAGCAGCCTTTTTGATTGCCGCTTCCTTGATCTTGTACCGGAGAACCAAGCCCACAAAAATGAGGAGGACAAGGAGGAACATGATTAGTGAGACACTCAAACTGAGCATGTGTGCATCAAGAGGCACCCCGGTGAGTGCTTCCGCTGAGCTGGAGATATTGACGAAAACTCGGCAGGCTGTGGTCCTGGAGGCCAATCTGGGACTACCGGCAGACACGACCAGCTCCACCATGTTCTCATGGCTGCCTCGTCTGCGATACACACTACCCGACACAAAGATGACACCAATTGTTTTGTTTATTGAGAAAAACGGCGATGACTTCACAAAGGAGTACTCCACCAGCCCGTCCACCCCTCCATCATGGTCCATCGCCATCACATAACCAACCGTCTCTCCAGGCCTGGCATTTTCTGGCAGGAGGAAGTGGTACTGCTTTTGGGTGAAGACTGGACTGAACTCATCCACTCCCTTGATGGTCACCTGCACTCTCACTGTAGCTGCTTTGTTGCCTTTGTCCCTGGCCTCCACTACAAAGCAGTACTCACTCTCGCGTTCGTAGTCAAAGGTCTGTCTGGTGTGAATGTCGCCTGTTAGAGGGTCAATGGCGAAGGCCTCTTTCTTCTCAGGGCTGCCACTGCCGTAATCCATGAAGCAGGAGGACACAATGGAGTAGGCAAGCTGGCCGTAGGGGCCTAAGTCATTGTCGACAGCATGGACAGAACAGGTGTGGGTAAACGCTGGGAGGTTCTCCAGCACAGAACAGTTAATCGTAGGGAACATGAAGTATGGAGTATTGTCATTTTCATCCAACACTGTGATGAAGACCACTGTGAACGCAACTTTACGTTCTTCAGATGATTCACCGCCATCAGATGCTCGGATGGTGAGGGTGTATTTTGAGTCTTCCTCATAGTCAAGCGAGTGGTTGACCACCAGAAGGCCAGAGTGAGGGTTGAGCTTGATGTGACCTTTGCTGTTCCCCGAAATAATGTCGTACCGCAACAGGCCGTTAGTTCCCAGGTCAGGATCCTGAGCACTGACCTGGACCAGCCTGGTTCCTACTTGGCTGTTTTCACTCACCTGCGCGTGGTATCCTGTGCTGGAGAAGACGGGGGCATTGTCATTGCAGTCTGTCACAGTCACCATAATGACAGCAGAGCTGTTCAGTGGAGGCGTTCCTCGATCTGACACGCTCACTGTTAGTGCATAGCTCTCCGTGTTCTCACGGTCTAAAGGGTTACACAGAACAAGTTTTCCTACATTTCTCATCTGATTCTCGACCTGAACCATTTTTACTTCCAGACAGAATCGCCTCTCCTCATTTCCCCTGATGATGTCGTAGTCCAAATGGGTGTTTTCAGGGCTCCAGTCTTGGTCCTCTGCAGACAGGGTCAGTAGGGTGGTGTCAGTGGGCGTGTCCTCTGGGACGGTGAGCGTGTAGATGTCTTGGTGGAACAAAGGTGCATGGTCGTTGGTGTCCAGGATCAGCACATCTATGGAGGTGACAGTAGACTGCACAGAATCGCCTTTGTCTTTGGCCTCAACAAGAAGATGGATCAGGTTGCTGTTTGTGATGGCCTTCAACGGCTTATTGGTGAAAACAGTTCCTGCAAGACAAATCATGTGTTCGTGAGTGAATCAGTTTTTCTAAAGCTGCACTAATCAATATCTTTTATGTTAGAAATGGATCCAATGACTGTGCAGTGTGGAAGTTGCTCATAGTGACGAACAACAGAGCTTTTTAACTACTTTAGCTAATTGTTGTTGTTTTACAGTAACGCATTAACAAGTAGTGTAAGGGATTACAATTTCTAAATCAGTAATTATATTACAGTTATTAATCCAAGTAACGCTGTATTACTGCGTGCAAAAGCATGCATTGCACCCTCAGTTCAATATTTTGCACCCTCAGTGATATAACTGCCATAACAACTTTATAAGAACATAATATATCAGATTTCAGTGTCCAAAAAAATCTAATACTAAAATCTGTTTCACTGTTATCAAAACATGATATTGAACACTCATTAGAACATATGTTGATTTTGTCTTACAATGAAACTGCTTAGAAAAGCTTTAGGAAAAACCTGACATCTGGCCTCGCCAATGTAAAACTATAAAACTCTTTTTGACTGATTTAACAGATGGTTTAACAAATACACAGATTGTTCTTGGATTTGTTTCTCTTTGAATTAAGAACTATAAAACATGTCTGCTTATATGACAATATATTGAGAGTTAAATCAAAATTGTACTGGTCATTAGACACCGCAATGCAACATCATTTCCTGTGTAACTATTCTAATGAATTCCATATGCAAGCCGGTAACAGCAAATGTTCTTGTTGGATGACAATAAAGTGTTTGTCCGTCCAATTTATTGTTCCACTTCACTGCAATTTAAACTTTTCGACATGATGACTTTATTTATTCTCGGGCTCTGCTCTAAAGCTGCACCATTCATTGTCTGTGAAACAAATAGGTATGGAAAAACTGAGAGGCAGCGCACCACAAAGAGCACCATATTAAAGTTTGGGATTTAGAGAGCTTTAGTCAACATTGATGCAATTTTCACTTTCCATTTGTGCTCCTCACCGCAAAACATGGGCAAATACATTTCTTTGATATTAAACTTTGGAGTTCAAACATGATAGAAAGCCCATAAATCACACTTGAGTGGAAAAGACTGGCCAGAACTGAGGAGGGGTGGATACATTTCAGCTCTGCAGGATTTATCTTCTTTCTTTGGTTTAGACATTTTTAAAAGGGAGATAATAGGATAGGCATGGCTCCTCTCAAGCACTTTATCTCAATGCCTTCTAATTGCCTTCTCTGCTGCTTCTCTCTCCCAAGGAACTCCCTTGTACATCCAAGACTAGAAAAATATAAACACTGGAGAAATATACTGCTACTGGCAGAATGACAACTCTCAGTAACTTCTGATACTGTACGCTGCAGGCAAAGACTTTCTCTATGCCCTTTTTTTGGCATGTGCCCCTTTAACTATGCCAGAAAAACTGATTTTAATGGAGAGAATAAGAGGGATGAATATGAAAATCAGACCACCAGACAGTCATAAGTCATGAAACTTGTAAAGCTTGAGGTAATGTGTTTTACAGAAGAACTGCAATACATCTTGGATCATTGTTTTATCCTTCTGGTGACTTCTTAACCTCTCCTTCTATACACTGCATATGCATACAGTGAGGGTGTACCGTCAATGAGACATTTATATCTGAACTATTTGCAGGATGTCTTTTCCATCAGTTAAGCTGTTCTTACCATTGTCTGGCTCGATGTAAAAGCCTTGTAAAGGAGATGAAAGCAGTCTGTAGGTGATCTTGCCGTTGAGTCCAGAGTCTCTGTCGGTTGCAGACACTGACAAAACTAACGTGTCTGCTGAAACCAACTCTGACAACTCCACCTTGAAGAGAGAACCAATAATGAGTCACATCTGCAGCAAGATCATAATGTATACTCTGTATATTCAGTCAGATACCACTTTCTAATAAGGTTATTAAACATTTATTAATGCTTTATAACTCTATTATAACTTTAGTTAACTCTTTATTTTGCCGAGAGGACCCCTCAAATGGAAAGTCCCACTCTTAAACTGAGCGAAATTATTGCAGTGATTATCTGGAACAAAACCCATACATTAAAGAGGACCTATTATGCTTATTTGCAGGTGCATACTTGTATTTTGGGTTTCTACTAGAACATGTTTACATGCTTTAATGTTCAAAAACTTTACTAAAAACTTAAACTTTACTTTTCTCATACCAGCTGTGCTGCAGCACCTCTTTTTACCCTCCGTCTGAAACGCTCTGTTTGAGCGACAGACCAAATCACCGGAGTACCTCTTTAATGACTTAGTTTCTAATAAGCCATCAAGTCTGCAGTTCATGTTAGTAAGTCATCAATAAAGGATTACACACAAAAGACAGACCAAGTTATACTCAGGGACTATGTGTGTATTTTAGAACCTGGCAACCCAAAAGTTGTCCTCGTTAATCATTTTAATAAAGCGTTAATGAACAACTTTATATTACAACTTGTGAATCCTGAATATGGCATGCTTTGTTAGAAGATTGTTCCTTTTGTCATTTTACAATAACAACATGCGTACACTGTTTTATTCATGGCTTGGTGACATCAACCAGTTGGCCTTGATCGATAAATATATCATCTGTACCTGGTAGGAGACCTCGGTGAAGACTGGGGCGTTGTCATTGACGTCAAGTACTTGAACTTTAACCTCTCCGGTGGTCTGGTGGAGGGAATCAGATGCCCAGACTGTCAACGTGTACTCTGTCTGCTCCTCATAGTCCAAGGCTCGAGTCAGGGTGACCACACCAGTGTATCGGTCAATAGCAAATGGGAAATTGGTGCTGCTATTGTCTGAAAAGCCGTAGGTGATGGTTGAGCTCAGGTCCACGTCGTTTGCAGTCACCTGGGTGACCATGTAACCTGCAGGCAGATCTACAGTAAAACAGAAGACGTCAAAATAAGTCCACAAATACACAAAGAACATAGACAGTGTTTGTATCTGAATTATTGCAAGCAGTCAGAGAGCAGTGGGGGTTAGTCTTACTCTCTGCTATGACCACGGGCTCCATGGGGGGGATGGCAGGGCCGTTGTCATTGACGTCCACCACTTGGACCCTGATAGCGACGGTGCTGCTGAGCGGAGGGTTCCCCCTGTCTGCTGCCTGCAGAACCAGCCTGTAATTTAAAAGGCAGTAAACAAATAAGTATTACATTTTTACATTATTATAGTTTATTATAGTTTAAGAGGGATGTGTATTGTGGAAACAGGTAAAGTGAGAACCAATGTAAAATATAGATGTGTCTCAGTTCTGGGAGTCAAATTATGGAACGGGCTTAGTGATGAGTTGACATTTTGTAGCTCTCTGTTGAGCTTCAAAAAAGCCTTAAAATGTAAAATGATTAAAATGTGAAATAAGTAAGAATTTGAGTAAATTTTATTATTTCTTTCCTTTGTAATGCTGATATTCTGGGTTATTTTATGGATTGTATAGGATAGGCAAAAATAATTCCTTGAAAACGTTGTTGTATGAAATGGATGCAGTGTTGGTTTAAATTCACACAGATTGTAAAGTTGTGTTCTTTTTGATGTATGACCGAAATAAAACTATTCATTCGTTCATTCAAATGATGCCACTACTCTCAATAATAGAAATGGGCAGACATTTGAGGTATTTGAGTTCATTCTAAAATCAGTAATTCTACTTTCACTTGAGCAGATTTTTGACTGTTTTACTGAACTACATTTTGATAAGCAAGAATTACAGAGAAGTACTTTTGTCAGGAAATCTGTCGGACAGCTTTCTAATGAAAGAAATAGAGGCAGTGCACATGAACAGATTACCCATTTCATCAAATTTGCAAGATGCAATTTCTTTCATTTCCATTACATTCATTTACAGTAGAACAATGACTACATTTACGTGCACACTAGTATTACACTATTATTCAGAATTTGATATGATTCATGTAAACCGCAAATTCAGTTTGCATGTGCCGAATTAGGCCTTATTCCAAATGGAGCATTTTCCGATTAATATTGTCTTTTTCAGAGCAAAAAACATAATATTTTGTGCATGCAAACATAGTCAATGATTTGTCAAACATAATAATACTGACACCATTTGTGGTTTGCATGCACTGTAAGTAGTGTTCTCAAATCAATTTGTGAAACTGGCCCCACAGTACCACATTGGCCCTCTCACTGTGACCACACACACCAGGAGTTGACATTACATTTAATGACTTCCCATTTAAACTAATTTAAACTAATAAACAGGTCTTCCCTCCATCTTCTAACAAAGATAAAACAATAATTATTTTGTCAGCATTCAACAACTACAGATTCCACAAGGGTTTGACTGTGTGCCAGTGGCAAAGACTCATGCGATGTGTATCTGTTGAATGCAAACAAAAATAATTGTTGTTAAATAGTTTTATGATTCAATTTGAGTCCTTTATAATTACACGGCTTTGTTGAATTCTGAATGGTCAATTACGTCAATCTATGGTCTGCTAATTTATGTATTGCTGTTATGTATAACAGACCGTTACTATGGTGGCAGTTCTGATCTCCGAGTCTGGATGACCATTTTTGTGTCAAATTATTGATTTCTTAAGTAAGTAGCTGTGTAATAAGAGGGATAATGTACAACGAGCAGGTCATTGTTGTGAAATAAACCCCTTCAGGGCGATGCAAGATCCACATCGCCCTGTCGGGGGTTATTTTGCAACAATGACCTGCTCGCTGTACATTATCCCTTACTTAGAAAACTCACAGAGGCTGGTGACACACTCTCTATTTCAAGTAGAAACTTATGGATCTACTTTTTTCTCGAATGTCATACATTCTAGAAAAGTTCAAATAATACTTTTGAATACGTGAGGTGGGCGTACTTGTATGAGGGGGTGATCTCGCGGTCCAGCAAGACATTGGTAGCAAGAATCCCACGAACAGTGTCTAAGACGAATGCTTCGTTAGGGTTACCGGACACGATGGAGTACTCAAGCTGCCCGTTCATCCCGCTGTCAGCATCAGACGCAAACACCTGCAGAAAATACGGGCAGTGATTAATAAAATCACATCACCAATTATTACAACTAAATATATGTTCTAACTCACACAGGCTCTGCCCTCTACTGGACTCTATGGGTAATACTCTCCTCCAATCAGAAGCATGCATTTGCCCACTGAAAATTTGCATAAGCGTAGCTGGACAATCAAGACGTGTGTACCCAATACACGTGGACCCCGGTAAGGCGGTACACATCGCTGTCTGCCATCCTTTTTCTCTTCAGCGAACGGCGCGTCGCCCACTGTCCCTGCAGGGTTAGGCCGTGGCTATACCCAGTTCAGTTGCATACTTACTGGGTTGGCTGGGGCCCTCTACTTCTCCACTGTGGCGGCCTGGGTTGTAAAGAAGTAGGCGGGCCGCGGCGACTAACCTCTAGCCGGTAAGGATTGGTGTGTGTTATGTCGCGGCAGGGCGTGCATAGAGTCCAGTAGAGGGCGGAGCCTGTGTGAGTTAGAACGAAGGTTACGATATTGTAACCCTAGTTCTATAAGCACAGGCGGAGCCCTCTACCAAGGAGGCCCTGCCGCTTTTTGCACCAGTTGCTGAAGAGCGTGGAAGATGACAGACAGCAATGTGTGCTGCCTTATATACTGTGGTAACGCACATATTCGGATACGCACGTCCTGATCGTCCGGCTGCGCTTATGCAAATTGTCAGTGGGTGAATGTGTGCTCATGATTGGAGGTGAGTAATACCCATGGAGTCCAGTAGAGGGCTCCACCTGTGCTTATAGCAGTGGTTCCAAACCCTCCCTCCCCCCCTTATAACTCTGGGCCCCCCTTAGGGGTCCCGCCCCCCAGTTTGGGAACCACTGGCTTATAGAACTAGGTTTACAATATCGTAACCTTCGATATACCTGCTTGGTATTTCTAATGTCAAAGAGGGTTTAAATATTTATAGTATCTACCTGCATGATGTAGGTGTTGTGCACTTGCCCCTCCCAGACAGCTGTTCTGTAGCTGCTGTGTTCGAACACCGGTGCGTTGTCGTTCATGTCCAGAAGGCTGATGGACACCCTGCAGTGAGCTGTCTGCAGCCCGTTGTCAGCCAGCACCACCAGCTGGATCTGAGGGCTCACCTCGAAGTCCAAGGAGTTATCTTTCTGCACACGGATCTCACCTGGATGAGAGGAAGAAGATAAGGTAACTGTGCAAACCCAACATTAGAGACTAGTGCAGCCCGTTGTATTTCAAAGTTGTGTTTTTTTAAATCAGATCAGGGAAAATTACATAAAGGAAAGAAAAACATAACTTTTTATGTATTAAAAAAGGTGTTGACAGAAGCACTTTTAGGTTCAACTTTTTGTGGTAACCATAAAAAAAGGTATTTGCTCCTATGTCAGTATAATAATGTGCATTCAAGTATAACTACTTTACGTAGACATGAATCCATTAAGAGTTTGGGGAAGAATATGATAAAATCAGACAGGCAACAATCATAATTATTTAGGAAATACTTGTATATAAACAACCAGATGAAGCAGATAAGTTGAAAGAGCATTTTGAAGGGAGACACAGAACGTAATATGATGTTTGGATTAGAAGCTCATAGTGGTTAAACATAAACAATTGTGCGGACTGGAAATCAAAAGTTATTTTCTGGATGCTTTAGTGGAAAATAAAACGGACGAGTGAACGAGAATTTGTGCTATTAGCATAACTCAAATGATGAAAGCTGGCATGAACACCATCTGCTAATCATAACCAGCGAAGTCCTGCAACAACTTTGGATGGACGGAGCAAAGAAAGGAACGAATGCAATGTTTTTGTTTTGTTTCTTACCCGTGTGATGGCTGATGGAGAAAATATGATTCTCGTTGCCGCTAAATATGGTGTACGTGATCCTTTGTCTGCTGTTGGTTTGGTCACTGGCCTCCACTTTCGCAATCCAAGTGCCTTGACAAAGAGAGAGTGAAAACATTGGTGAGGTTTTTAATCCCTTAAGACCCGCGATCCTGACCAATTTTACTGTCTTTCAGAGGCTGTAGCAGGTTCAGTTTTAGAGCTAGTGTGAAGACACAGATGTCATATGAAACTAGAAAACTTGAGGAAACATGTCATGCTAGCATTTCGGGAAAGAGGCTAAATAACTTTCCAAAGCGTGGATTGACAATAAGGGGGTTTCTGAGCAGTTTGTGCTCGCCATCTAATCGCCGAAAAATGCATTCTTGCAGAAATCTTCAAATGTCAAAAGTGTTTGATACCAAATCACAACATGGCTTGTTCTATGGTGTTCCTCAAGGTCTTGGTGTCTTAAAGTGATATTTTGGAGGGATTTTTGATCATTTGTATTGATTCTTGAGTGGTAAAAACTGGTTAAATTTAGCACCCAATCTGTGTAACAAATGGTATCAACCCAAAATTGCTACAACAACTTTAATTAATTAATTTATGTTTATTTCTAATTTATGACTAGAACAAATTGACACACAGTGCTGAGCTGCATCTCAAATTAATCTTCAGGTTCCCAGCTTTCAGATGATGTACACCACTTCTATGTGACATATATTGTTGGCCTGCTATCTCCCTTCTAAAAAAGACAAAAACGGGTCCAGTGTGGGTCTAATGGTATGGTAAGCAGAGGTGGTAAAACGTACCAGCTCTACTGTTCTCCTTGACAGTAGCGTTGTACACTTTGTTTGTGAACTGCAGTCCTTCGTGTTCTCCCTTCAGATGGATGAAAACCAGGCAGGTGGAGGTTAAAGCAGGTCGTCCTTTATCTGAAACCACAACCTGCAGCTTCCTCCCTGAGAAACCTGCTCTCACTCGTCTCCTCAGTGAAATCTCTCCCGACTCGCTGTTGACGTCAAACAGGTTCTCCTCGTCGGACAACATAAACTGTATCGTCCCGTTGTCACCCTGGTCGCCGTCTGTTGCCGCCACCGTGGTTACTATCTGGTTTGGTAGGTTCCTCATGGAAACCCACGCGTTGATGGGATTCTGCTCGCAGACCGGCACATTGTCGTTCACATCCTCCACCTGTATGGTCAGCGACGCCACGGAGCTCAGCGGCCCTTGGGTGCAGCCGTCGGTAGCCACGGCTTTGAGGGTGTACTGGGCCCGGCTCTCTCTGTCCAGAGACCTGGTGGTGCGGATCACTCCTGTGTAAGCGTCCACCGAGAAGGCCCCCTGGCTGCTGTCCTCTGTCAGAGAGTAGGTCAGGTCCCCGTTGGACCCCTCGTCAGGATCGAAGGCACCGACGCGCAGGACCTCCGCTCCTGCAGGTAGGCCCTCGCTGATGAAGGCGTGGTAGCTCTTGCGGGTGAAGGAGGGGATGTTGTCGTTCTGGTCCAGTAGCAACAGCTGGAGTTGGGTGGAGGAGCTGAGCGGTGCGGGGCCGTAGTCACGGGCCTGTATGGTGAGTGTGTAATTCTGCCTTTCCTCGCGGTCAAGGACCTGCGTGGTGCTGACAACACCCGTGTGGCTGTTGATGGTGAAGCGACCTCTGTAGTCCTCACCTAAAGACAGCGGATAGAGATTAAAGCATAATTCTTACCACAGATTGGGTCTTATTTTTTTGTACATTTGTCCATTACTTCTATCCATTATGGTAACATTTACCACCAAAGTAATTGACAGCATTGTTATGACTAATAGCTCGATACACAGGCTTCTTACCTAAAATGGAGTAGTGTATGGTTCCATTTTCCCCGTGGTCTGGATCAGAGGCCTGAGCCGTGTGGACCACCCCAGGAGGCAGGTTTTCTGGCAGGCTGATCTGGAAGGACGACTGCATGAACTCCGGAGGGTTGTCATTGTCATCCAGCACGGAGCACAGCACTGTGGCCGTACCCGACAGAGGCCGCGGGCTGCTGTCGCGAGCCTGGACTGCAGACAGGAATCAAAGGGAATTCACACCTCATGGCTCGCTGAAGAAACCTCTGTATCATTTTATTTTATTCTGTTAGTCCTGTGAAATCAGTAATTCAACCAGGGACATTGTGATCACAGTATATACTGTATGTGTCTTAATCACTTGGCCACAATGACGCCCATGGTTCTTATTTATATCCTGGACTTAAATCCATGGGAATAAGGGAACATGACTAAGGTTGCATCCGAAATTCTATACTAACATGCTATTTAGTACACTAAAACAATATGTGAGATTTTCTAGTATGTCCGAAACCCTAGTATGAAATAGGGCTGAGTACTGGCAAGAATCTGGCATATCATGATACAGGGGTTACGATTCAATTGGTGACGATTATATTGCAATTTTTTTAATCTGTCACAGTATAAAGATGCATTAAATCTGAGTTATGCAATCAGAACAGTGGGATGTGCATTTGCATTTACCACAGTCCCTGTAACATCCAACATCATAGCACTACTTTGAGAGGGCACACACACTGAGAGGGAGCATCTCTTTGCAAATGAAATATTGACTGAGTTCATCTTTGCATGTAAACTTAATTAAAAATCAATACAGCATCACAAAACATAATATTGCGATATTCAATATTTAATATTTTCTTACACCCCCTAGTATGAGGCCAAAGTACGCAAATTGCATACTATTTCAGGTGAAATATTACAGTATGCAAGCACTGGACACGAAAGCAGCATAAATATCACACAATGCAATGTAGTACTAGTGAAAACATTCATAACAGACATTGATGGACAGCTCTGTAACGTCAATAACGCTTCAATGTAAGTGTAAGTATAAGATTATATATAGGTGTAATAAATTAGCTCAGACTTTATGATTCTCACAAATCATCATTTGGTCACATGAGGTTGGCACGAGTTTCCAACATGGTTATGTGTCTCCAACTCTCCGCTCTCAGGAAGCAACGACGTAAATTACAGTTCAGTGTGTCCGAAAAGATTCATGCTACTGTTTATTCACACAAAAGTATGTTGAATGATAGCACAAATATTGGGTATGTAGTGCATAGTATGCGATTTCGGACGAAGCCTAAGAGTCTGCTGCTGTCAACATGCTAACAATGACACCTCTAACTTATAGGTATTTAGCGGGTATAATGTTTGAACACAAAAAACAACTGAGGCTGATGGGAATAACATTAGATCTGCTTATCATAAACCAAGGTGACCGAGAGACAGTATGTGCCATGCCGTTAGCACGAATAAATATGAAATACAACTATTGGTAAACAGCTCAAAGAGGCCACGGACTGTTATTATAATAGCTCATTCAACAGTAATTTACTATATTGGAAAAATAAGTATTACATGTGACACTGTATGGAAATATACAGTTTTGCTCACCACAATGACTGAACTGATTTTTAAATGCAGTACAGACCTGAAGAATAAAAAAAAAATAATCCTGTCAACACAACGAATACTGCGACAGCTTTTAATACACGCCGAAAATAACTTTTATTTCTTTCCAAATTCATCCACAGCCAGAGAAAACTGTCCCCACATATTTCGGTGTTTCCCAATAATCCCAGCGTGATTCTGGCACAACCTCAAAACGTTCATTCATTCTTCTTTCCCGTCATTATATTTTGTTATTATATTTAATTGTTCATCGAACTGCTGACTGTACAAATATTATGATAAAACATCTGAAAGCAGTTTATCACTAAACACTGCTGAATAGCTTGAATGTAATTGCAGTGCCCACGAGAGAGTGAAAGCAAACACTTGAAAAGGCAGAAGGTGCAGTCAGTAGAGGTTAGATATACTGTACCTCCTCAGCCCTTTAAACGTCTACTGTTTCCTCAACATAAATCAATCTGCTGAGTTATGTTGCTTTCATACAAAAAGGCCTTGAATTCTTTATGACTTTGGCTGCGAAGCATGTCAAGAGAATGAGAAACAGAGGACGAGAGGATTGATAGAGGCTTTATATGTTTTGTTTTAGCAGCTTTACATTTTTTTTTTAGATATTAGATATTTTTATAACCTTTAGTAGGAAGATCTGAGCCAAGTTACTGGCTTAAATGTGTAGCCAAGCAGGAACATTGTAGAAAGAAGAGAATGACAGGCTTTCAAATAGTTGGTTGGGCTTCTATCCTCAGTTTCTCACTGGAGGCGATTTTAATTCAGGAAATCCTGATCACAGTCATTGATGATACAGGTCCAACACCAACTTTAAACTTACATCAACTTAATGTTTTCTTACTCATCAGTACCTGATTGTGATTGATTGCAGAGGTGTGGACTCAAGTCCAAGTCATGTGACACAAAATGAATGACTTTAGACTGAACAAAATCAGAGAAGACTTGCAAATGGACTTGGACTTTAACACCAGTGACTCGTGACTTCACAAGGACTTGAGCCTTTTGACTTGAAAATACTTGATACCTTCACCAAAGCCCAAACATTAAAAAGTATGTCATTCAAGTGTGCCACAAATCAACTAACTTCCCCTCATTTAATTGCTATTCATTCGCAGCAAGTCGACACTTAATTCCCCAGATCCACTTTGTTTGAACCAATCCGACAGCATCCAATCAAGTTGCAGGAGAGAACCACGAAGAACTAACGTTACGTCACTGAGCGCCACTTTGTAAAATTGATACCTAAGATAAGCTTGTTTGGGAACAAAAACTGCGGTGGTCAACAAAAAACTAAACTAAAACGTGAGGGTTGAAAATTACAGACAGAAATGGCATTACATTTGGTGAAAAGCACATTATGTCTTGTTGAGGACTCAACTCTCAAAGTTTAGGACATTTGTGACTTGCAAAACAATGACTTGGTCCCACCTCTGAATGACTGTCACTACTTTTCCCAACTTGTAAAAACTCAGATGGTTTTCTTTGTTCCCTGTTGACATTGTAAAATGCCACTCTGAATCAGGCGCATTGCATAATTATCCGTGTAGCTCCAAGACTGTGGTTTCAACAATCTTCTTACTCATTAAATAGACGGCCTTTACTGTGTGATGTCGCGCCATTGAACGTTTTCTATGAAGCTTAATAAGCTTAGAATTATATCTATGAAACTTCCTCTGGTGTTAGCAGAGGCGTGCTTTATTTCAGGTGAGGCGGGGAGCTTCTGTGTGAAACCCTGTTATCTCAACGTCCACAGGATTTTATTAAATCACAAGTAACACGCCTGCCTTGAAATAAAGTGACAAACGTGATCACCCAAACGGCTTGACAACAACGAGAGTGTGTTTTACCTCGGAGTGTGAAGTGGTGCTGCTGTTCTCGGTCCAGGTAGGAGGTGGTGGTGATCAGACCGGTGTAAGGGTTGACGCTGAAGAGCTCGTAGCCGGGGCCGGGCAACAGGCTGTACCACACCACGGCGTTCTCCTCTGGGAGAGGAACACAGGAGGTTAATGTATGTTTAACACACTCCGTGAGAGAGCACTGCTATAGACATCAAAACAAATCCTCATTTCATAGAATGTGTGGAAAACTACTAAAATAAGCAAACGCCACACCGGATGGTAAAAACGTACCATGATACAGGGGTTACGATTCAATATATCACGATATATTGTGATACTGAAAGCAGAAAGGAAGGCGGTAGTAGCAGTAAGGCGATATTTTGCAATTTTTTAAATCTAAAGGAGAAAACTGTCGTATAAAGAACACATCACCACATGCACTTTTTTATGCAATCAGGACGGTGGGATCTGCATTTGCATTTACCACAGTCCCTGTAACATCCAACATCACAGCGCTACTTTGAGAGGGCGCATACACTGAGAGGGCACTTATCTTTGCAAATGAAATAAAGTATTGACTGAGTGCATCTTTCCATGTAAACTATTAATTAAAAATTGATAGTCGCAGAACGTAGTATTGCGATACTTGATATTTTCTTACATCCCTACCACATGGTGCCCATCATGTACAATCACACAGGCCATGGATCCACAAATTCAGAAAAAAACATTTAGAGAGAAATGCCTTATTATGAAGGACACCAGGTACTCTGTCTTAGCTGCCATTTTTTGTAAATCTCTCTGAAACAAAAATCTCATTTGCCAGACTGTATGTTAAATATATACAGTAGCTCTGTGTAGAAGTCTTCTTTAAATTTGAATGTCTACGCTTAGGGGTAATTCCAGATATCATTCTTCCATGGTGATTAGAAACTTCATATTGCCTTTGTAATGAAAAAGTCTTTTTCATGTCTGAAACAAGATAATACTTTCTATAATGGTGATGTTTTCAATCAAAACTGATAAATGTCACATCAGTCCTGAGGTTGAGCTTAGCACCTCATCAGGTGAATTACTACGTTTATATCTGCTTCCATTTCAGACGGGCTTTATCTGACGCCATATTGGAAACACAACCATGGGGTAGAGTAAATCACACAATGTCATGTTTCACCTTTGGACAGGGGAGCAAAACCTGAATCTGAGGCCTTTTTACTGGACTGGTCTGGTCCTGCTACTCACATAGTTCTTCTATTAAAACCACACATTAACCAACAGAACAAAAGTTAGCCTTGAACAATATAGTTTTACATTATTTCAGTATCAGAGGATCTGTATAGAAGCTGTACAACTGTCCTCTGATAATAAATGGATGCAGTGTTCAGGGATTAAAGTCAATGTGAGAGCTCTTAGTATTTAGTGAGGAAATAACAGGATGCAAGTGATGCTGATAAATATAAGATAAACTTCTCACTCAGTTTGCAGTGGAACTACTTTCTCCCAAAGAAATAAGTCTCTATGAAAACTGCTGACAGCTTGCTCTGTGGATGTGGATGTTTTTTTTCTGGAGTCAAGTGAGAAAATATGTTTTTTTTTGTAATTTGAGTATAATGTCAGGATAATAACATTACTGCCAATGGTCCTATTACTGGATTGACTCACATTTCATTAGAAGCTGTGTTTTTAGCCGTCTGAAAAGTGTGTTGAGGGACCATTTGTGGATGCCAAGAAGCTCCACAGAAGTTTAGAAGCTCTTTAGTGCACACAACTGTGAAACTTTTGAATGATATTTGCTATTTTTTTTTAAGATATTGGCTGTATTTTTTATATAATTTTGACCCAGAGGACAGCACAGCTATTCATTAAAAAAAAACTACGAAAATCTTAACATTTGTAAACCAGGCCGCGCAGAGTAACACCGAGGTTAGCTGTCACACTCGTTCATATTGCACTTCTCCTCTGACTGACTCCAACACATGGAAACTGGATACAGAGATCGATACGGGCACAAAACAATGGTCATCTTTGGGGAGCGTTTGGGGGGGGGGGAGAGCACAAATGATAATCAAATAAGACTGCTGGGAGAGCGGGCTGAGCTGCCAGACGAGGCGATTCGAGGAGACAGATGAAAACACGGCGCCTATTGGCACAGATGGCTTGGATTATGGAACTCATCACGAGAGAGGACCTTTCAGATCTCCCAGAGGAGCCGTGTGCTTGCTGTTCTTGGATAATTCTCACCCCCAGTTCACACTGAAACCCCTCTTGTACAGATCCTCCTGCCACCTCCGCTATTTAAAAGGACTCGTACTGTCAACATGACGAGATGAGGTGGGATTCAGGAGGCCCCGCGCACAACGTGTTAAAATAAACAGCGCTGATGTGTAGATTTGTGAATGCGATTAGGGGGTTAGGTGAATGAGATTTGCCGGGATGTACGGTGAACATATAGCACAAGAAAAAGACACAAATGGAACAACGCATGAGGTAAAAAGGGGGCAGAGGTTGGTTTCAATTAAACTGTTAATGGAGTGAAACAAAACAGACGATAACCTTGATTCACGGCAGCGCTGACGTTTAACCTAAACACGGCACAGTGAGCTGCTGCTCAACTGTATTTTGTCATGTGGTACTTTGCTTTAAAGATAATAAAAAGGGAATTATATACTACTGCTGAAACAGCCATTTAACACATAAAAAAATATTTTAAATATTACAACAGGTTTAAATGCCACAGAAAGCGAAAAAACAACTATTCATGTCTTCATGATCTATAAAATACTCCATTATTTTAGAACTGAGGTGCTTTTTTTATGAGTTAATTTCATTTTTTAAGTGTCACTATTTGGTTTTATGCATATTGAGTCTGTGGTTTGAGGCTTTTAGGCCTCAAGTACGCATGCTAGTGCTGCCATCTAGGCACTCTGGAGGCAAACTGCCATCTCCACTTCAGAGAAGAACTATTTCTTTATGGGTTTTTTTCTCTATATTTTGATTGTAGTTGGTCAACTGTTGTTGTTTCTCAATGTGCAAATTTGACTGATGGGATTGGATAAATAACTAAGGAAAAAATAAATACATAAATAAATAATAAAATAGAAAAGAAGCACAACCGTAAACCAGACACAATAGAGTGAACAATGATCAATCTCTAAATAGAGAGGAGAACAGTGATGGCATTACTGAAAGCATTGGCAGTCTGTTTTAAGATGAGAAAAGAAAACATTTTTAAATAAGCAAAATGATGACAGAACAGATATTTAAAGGTAACTTATACCAATCAGAGGGAGACCAAAACATAAACGCTTCTTTAGCAACTTATTTGGATACAAAGAGGACTATTAAGATCTTTATCTATATAGCCCAAAACCCGGTGTTTTTGTTTTTCACAACCTGCACAACATGCAACATCCTCTATCCTCAAACCCTCAGTTCTAGAGAACCAGAGGAAAATCAGCAGAAGGGAGACTGAAGATCTAATTTAACATCCGTCAGTAGCAGCTGAGGTCAACTGAACAATCAACTGAATGCCTTTTCCCCATTTTTAACTTTTATCTGATAGCATCAACACATAATTAAACCAGAAACATGCTGATAATAACAATTACCTGAATCTTTATCAATGGCAGAGACCCTGATCACTGGTTCTCCCGGGTCTCTGTTCTCCGCCACGCTGGCGTTGTAGACACTCTGACTGAAGACGGGCGTCTGGTCGTTGACGTCCCCCACCTCCACTGTCAGAGTCTGGCTGGAGGACAGCGAGGGCCGTCCGTGGTCGACCGCACGGACGGTCAGACGGTGGAAACGTTGTGTCTCATAGTCCAGAGGGGCCGAGAGGAACAAGAGGCCTGTAGAAGATGGAAGAAGATGAACTTTGAATATGATGGTTTCGTAATATTGCAAGCAGAAGTGGCTTGATGCTTTCTGAAGTGACATGTAATAAAATAAAAGCTGATTTGTCAGGATGTTTTCTTTAAGGGGAGAAGCTCCAGGCAAAAACATAACATGTCTTCTTTCAGACTAGTGGAAAGAAAACATACAAAATACACATTTAGGTCTCTATTTTACTACTTTGTCTGTTTGCGTCTATAGATTTCTCCTAAATTCACCAAAAGTTACCATAATTTGCATATTTAAACATAACATTTCAGAAAACTTGTAATATATATATTAAAAAAATATTATCTTAATATAAGTAATCAACTGAGGAAGTTTCATGGTGATATCTATTAGTTAAATCTTTTACCCTATTCAAATGTAGTGTCCTCAAATTGTATAGAATTTTACAAAACATATCTTTAAAGGCTGTTTTCTCAAAATTAGGTTTTTCTCACTTTGAGCCAGAAATCTGCACTTCAGTAGCACTTACATACATCAAACTTTCCAGTTTCATTCCCATCTATATTCTGAAGGGTTTTACCGAGGGGTTTGTTCATATATCATTCATAGCCTGATTTATACAACATTTTTTTCCTAAAAACATGGCGAAAATGGATTTTCTTTTTTTATGGCTGTTATGGCAGTATTTTCTGATTTATGGAGTGATAAAAATAGATATCCAGAATTCCCTCTGTCAAAACCTTTGACCTTTAATTGGAAATCAAACCCTCACAGGTACCGCATTTAGCATTAAAAATATGCTCAAATCACATGACAAACTCTAAGCCCGCTACAGCAAGTTTCATTAATGCGTTAAAGAAATTAGTGACGTTAAAACAAATTTGCGTTAACGTGTTATTATCGCATTAACTTTGACAGCCCTAAATATTAATGAATTTTGTATTTTAGAAGCCAATACCAATGTGAATATGACATGTGAGTGTGACGATACGTCAGCTAATATCAACTTGTTTTACAAGCACATCACATAAACAAATATTATTAATAAGGATCTCTTTTCTTCAGAGAATATCACCCACAATATGTAGTGACTGGGGGATTTTACATGAGAAAAATGAATTTTGCAGTGCTTCCTGGTGGGCAAACTAAGTAATGCGAGCACTGCTTCAAAGTTTTCTGAACTGCAATTTCTACTGTCTTATCTGCCGACATATACGGCAATGCAGATAGAACAGTAGTAAGTTAATATTTGCCGATATATACTGTATCAGCCCAGCCTATCTATCGGTAAGAGTCCTACCTGTTTTCTCCTCCAGTGTGAAGAATCCACTCTTGTTTCCAGCCACGATGACGTAGGAGACGACCCCGTTTTCACCCAGATCTCCATCTATGGCCACGAAATGATGCAGCAGACTCCCCATCTCTGCATCCTCCATCATGTCAACTGTGTCCGCTGACACAAACACCGGCCGGTTATCGTTCACATCCAGCAGGAAGACCTGAGCGGTCACTGACGTCTGCTTCTGCTCGTCCTTCTTCTTCGCCTGGTCGGTGGCTGTCACGGTGAAGGCAAAGCTGGGGTTGGTCTCGCGGTCTAAAGGCGCCGTGACAGTCAGACTCCCTGTGTTAGGGTTGATCTGAAAGGGGAAGCGTGATGAAGACCTGCTGAGCTGAGGGTCAAAGGTCAGGGAGTAGCGCAGGGCACTGTTGGGAAAGGTCCCGTCAGCGTCCCTGGCATGAAAAGCAAACGCCAGCGATCCGACTGCAGCGTCCTCCCACAGGCCGAACATCACCAGTTTGTCAGGGAACCACGGCGTGTGGTCGTTTACGTCCTCCACTATCACATTGACCAGCACAGACATGTTCACTCCAGAAGCGAGTCCCACATCTTCAGCTCGGACCATGAGGAAGTACTGCATGGCCGACTCGTAGTCCAGCGGCTGGTTGATGTATATGTCACCAGAGGAGCTGTCGATGCCGAAGTGAATGCTGCCGTCGCCCTCAGAGATGGAGTAGTGGAATCTCCCATAAGATGAAACACTGGCAGAGCCGATAACAGTCGCTGGCTCCGTGTCCTCTTTCACCGTAAAACGCCTCATAATCTGGTGGTCAGAGTGGCCGTACAGAGCCTCTAATCCATGAACCTGCAGGTGAAATACATACAAAGATTTTCAAAGTCACAGCAAAACTAGAACAGGTTAAAACACTGGGGAGATTTGGGTGGTGAGAACAAAAAAATGCCATGAAGCAAATCATGTGGCTTCCTCCCTTTAATGAGACTAGAACTGATCTGTTTCTTCTGTGATATACAGTATGTCTGATTATGCTGAAATAATAATAACAGACAGGCAGTGTTTTGAAATAAAGATGTATAAACTGAACGAACTACAGTTTTCTTGATTTTAAAAACACAGAGAATGGCAGACTTTGTAAAAAGCTCATCTATAGAGAGTATATCCAGCAGCAGTCAATAGTATGGAGTGGAGGGATGACTGTACCTGTACATGAATGAGTGCAGTGTCCTCCAGAGGTGTGGCTCCGTCGTCATTGGCAGTTACTTTCAGAGTGTAGTACACTCCGGTGTTCTCAGTGAACAGCTCCGTTGTTCGGATGTCTCCACTTTCACTGTCGATCTCAAAGTGTCCAAAACCTTCATCCTGTAAATCAGCTGAGACAAAACACAAGATGGTGATGATACCCAGAAACTCATCAATTATAGTAAAAGTGCATAACGTCCATAACTCACCTGAGACCAATGAGAAGGTGACTGTTCCATTTTCTCCAGCATCTAAATCCTTGGCGAACATGTTTGTCACCAAGGAACCTGCCGGAAGACCGGCCCATATCTGCAATGAAGAGAGGAACATGTACAGTGTGAATTAGACTGGATATACAGAATAACAAATTAATTGATTACTTACATTAAGACAATTATTTTTTGTACTAAGTTTTCTGAAAACGTATGTTTAAATATTCAAATGAGGCACTATCTTATCAAATATCTGTTAATTTGCAAACATTTCAAGAACAGATATCTGAACATGGAATAAAGCCAGGTTCAAAAATCTTTTAATTTTGTTTACATATTAGAGTCAAACTTCTCCAAACTGGGGGCGCGCCGACTGTCATCTACTGTAGGTAATACAATGACTATGGATAAGTACCTCATACAATCCTACTTCAAAAAAACCCAAACTATCCCTCTTAAAGTGCTGAAAAAAGGTGAATTTGAGCATCTACAATTCCTGCTGAAGTTCATGTGAGAAAAATAAAAAATAAATAAATCAAGAATGATTAAGGATGTTTAGAAATTCACTCTTACGAAAGGTTAAAAACGACATAATCTCAGGCTCATATTCAGTAGAATACAACAATTAGAAAAAGAGTAATGGTGCCATTTTTGGCATAATCTATATGAAAATCTTTCTTATATCGATAAAAAACTGCCCGTCTACCAGAATCACACAAACTCATACAATATATACAGTATATTATATTTAACACGTACAAGAATGTACAGGTCAGAGCCTAACGTGTTTACCTGAACATTGAGCTCCTTGCTGGCAGGCAGGTGTGTAAACTGTGGCGTGTTGTCATTGATGTCAGTGACCAGGATGTGAGCGGTGGCGGTGGCGTTGAGGCGAGGGTGGCCCTGGTCCGTCACCATCACCTTCAGACTGTGCTGGCTGTGCTGCTCCCGGTCCAACGCCACCCAGTTGATGATTTCACCTGGATGGGTCCAGAGAAGGGACAAAAAAGGTGAGGATGCACAGTAACGCCTAATATCACCTCAAAATGTTGTCAGTGTTTTTACCTGTTTTAGCGTTGATGCGAAAGAACTTCCCATCTGTTAGCAGGATGTAGGACAGCTGGGCGTTTTTCCCAGAATCCTTATCCGTGGCCTTGACTGTTCCCACCAGGCCTTGAGGCGACGACCCCTCTGACACAGTGAAGTAGTAGACGTCGCTGCTGAACACTGGAGGGTTGTCGTTGATGTCCAGCACCAGCACTGTCACCGTGGCTGTAGCGGTCATGTTCGCCAGCGAGGCATCCCCGGCTGTGGCCAGCACTCGGAAACGAAACCTGGATTCTGTCTCGTAGTCTAGATTATGGGAGAGAAACAACCACCCGCTGTTTGGGTGAATCCGAAACGGAGCAGGAGGAAATCCAGCTTCTGCTTCCAGGGAGTAGGTGAGGCCGGAGTTCAACATGTGAGCTCCCCGGCTCCGGTGCGCCCTCACCTGGATGACCCTCGAATCTTTCCTGTAGCCCTCACCTATCTCCACCTGGTAGACTAATGTCTCGAAGGCGAGGCTGTATTCGGCGGCGGTGCGGTCCACGTTGACCGTGAGGGTCAGTGTAGAACTCTGTGAAAGCTCCCCTTCATCTTTAGCCACGATGTCCAGGCTGTACCTCTGCTGGTGATCCACCTGTAAACTCTGATTTAATGTAACCGTCCCGAGATTGTGGTCAACAACAAACGTGCCATTTCTGGTACTTTTCAGGTGATACCGCACCCTCCCATTGGCGCCACTGTCGTAGTCGTGTGCATGAGCAATGAACAACACCGTCCCCGGCAGTGTGTTCTGAGACACTGTGATGGTGTCGCTGAGTTTGGGGAAAACAGGAGCGTTGTCGTTAATGTCGGCGATAGTGATGTTGACCTGGGTGGTGCTGTAAACTGGAGAGGTGTCAGTGTAGGACTGAAGGACCAGCAGGGCGTACGGCTGCGACTCGTGGTCCAGAGGTTTGACGTTGCTGATCAGGCCGTACTTCGGGTGAACGGAGAACAAACCCTGAGGGTCTCCAGAGGAGATTCGGTAGGACACTGATTCTGAGTCTGTGAAGACAAAGAGTTTGTATTGATAGATGATCAACAAAACATTAAAGGGGACATACAGTATCATGTTAATTATCAGGTTCACACTTGTGTTTTGGGGTTTC
The DNA here is from genome assembly GCF_043250625.1 of Sebastes fasciatus. Lineage (NCBI taxonomy): Eukaryota > Metazoa > Chordata > Actinopteri > Perciformes > Sebastidae > Sebastes > Sebastes fasciatus. The sequence continues at coordinate 21,571,270 of NC_133797.1, read as the reverse complement.
TACTAGAACATGTTTACATGCTTTAATGTTCAAAAATCACATTATTTTTCTCCTGCTATCTGCCTGAATATACCTGTATTCACCCTCCGTCTGAAACGCTCCGTTTTAGCTCCTGTCTCTTTAAGACCCCTCTGCTCTGATTGGCTTGAGAGAAAAATATGGTGCACCTTAGCAAAGGTAGTTCTCAAGCTGTGGGCGATATATTCTAATGAGCCTGTATGTGACATAGGAAGGGGAGCCAAATCTGAATGTGTGTGTTGAATCACATATTTTCTGATCTAGACAGCCCACAAAAAACTGACTGGGTTGTCTTATTTCAGTTTGTCGGTTGGTTGGAACTCCAGATACCCAAATGTAAGAGCACACGCACTGAAAAGGTGAGTTTTTCATGATGTCCCCTTCAAAAGGTCGGTTCTCTTAAATGCTAAACTAAAATTTTAATTCCCTTCCTTTCTTTTAATGGTTGCATTTAGACATACAGATAGTTTTGAAATAGAAATGTTAGTAAAAAGAAATCCCCAAACCAGAGCAAATAAAACCCAAACTATCTTCAAAACGAGAGATAAGTGAGAACATGTGAACCAATATTCTGTACAAAACATGAAGTGATGTGTAGTTTTCATTTAGCGTCTTGGAAGTTAGATCAAGAGATAGGAAACAAAACAAATAATAATTTAAAAATGCAAAACGCTTATAGAAAAAGGTAACGAGGGGTTAATGTGAGAGTTGTGGTGAAGAAAAAGTGAAAAAAAAGAAAATCGATGGAAGGAAAAAATAGGAAAAAATAAATAAATAAAATAAATAAATAAAAGAATAAAAAAGAAAGTAACTGCAACTTAAAATGAGTGCATATATATATATATATATATATATATATATATATATATATATATATATATATAATAAAAGATCAACATGGATACACAGCACAGTGAGCAACATGAAGTAATAACAGTAGATCTCATTAATCCTCTCCAAGTGTTTGTTGCTCTTCAACAGTAACTAGCAAACCACAGAAACAAACAGAGAGCTTAAAGACGCTCAAACACGCCCAATTTTGTTGTTTCCGCTTTAAATTGAAGCGTTAATCTGTTAATGGATTAGACAACCTTAAATGACTGTCTAGTGGAGTGGAGGGGTTCAGCTGCTGAAGGGACTAAGAGGAGTTAGTGGGACATAACGAGTGGACTATATAACTAGAGACTCTAGTTCATGTTACTGTACATCACATATTATGCAGAATATAAACTATACTTTATCTCCTTCAGTAAGAATCTTATTTGTATTTATAATATGTAAAACTCACTTTTACCTGCAACTACATTGAATAAACTCAACAAATGCTATTATGATATACATATTTATAATAACAATAAATCCTCCGCCAGTCCAGGGGTGTATTTATTTATGGCTCTGACAATCTTTGACTTTAGAGAACAATGATATAATATAATGTACAACTGTCTTTGACCCTTTGCCGTCTGTCATCTGTACATGTGGTTTAAGAGGATTAAAGATTAAACCGCTCGCCTCTTCATGTCTGGGAGGAGATTTGAGCAATGACAACGATCGCTCAGTTGTGTTTGTCACAATCATGTGTCAGGACAAATCCAGCTTAAATATACTGCATTACTGCAACATCCAGTGCCGGGGAAATGAGCCTTTCACATCAATTAGTTAACTTTATTTTTGATTTTACAAATTTGTTTTAAAGTTAGTATTACTAGAAGTATATAATAAATAAAAAGAGTATTTTTTTAGCCTCCTCATATACTGTATATTAATATATTACTCATTAATCTTTTTTCCAAATGACTCAACCTCCATTTCTTTGGACTGTGAGAGGAAACTGGTGCGCACAGACACAAGGAGAGCTGAGAGTGATTACAACTGGGTCACCATGTCATTTCAGGATATTTACAACAAATGGAACTGTTAATGTAATGAACTTTTAATCAAGAATATCTGATACAAATGCTCCTTAACTATAAGAAGATGTTCATCCACCTATATTCTTTTTAAGCTTGCAAAATGTAATTATATTGTCCCAGAGCAGGGGTTTTCAAAGTCTTAGACCTAATATACTTGCTTAGTTTCACTCAATTCCTGGATGCCCATGGCATGGGATCATGATTATGTTATTTGATCCAATGGACGCTCAACAATTGAGCCAAAATAGCTTGCTGTTTGACATAACTTCAGACAACACCAAATTCATAAAAATTATTATTAGTTTCTAACTCTGGGAAAGTGGGAAAGTAAAATTCCCCAAAACTACTGTATCTCTGAACTCTCTCTTTAACCAAGTCACGCACATTTAGGCTATTTTATGTGATTGTCTTTTGATAATTAATGTAATATTGTTTCACTTCCATCCACTGAGCCTCCCTTAAAACAGTTTGGAGACCCCCGGGGAGGCCCACCTCACACTTTGAAAACCTTTGCTCTACAGGGTCTATACAATTGAGCTGTTGGGGTGAAAAGGACAGATGCATGCTGGTGTTCTACAAACAACAAGAAGTTAGTTACTGTAGTTTGTCCCACTGATCTGGCAAGCTTATCAACATGGTCAGCAGGTGGAGCGACACACAGCTCAAGGAGGCCAGTAAGGGACTTTAAAACCCTTAGATCCTGATCGCCATATGTGTCACACCTTAACACACAGACATGGCACACGCATCTTTAAATTCAGAGTGACTTACACTTTCGGGGGATCTGATGTCCGTCACAAACAAACATCCATAAATCCACTTAGAAATCCTAAAAAAAATCCTTATAACCCATTATAACTCCTCTAAGGCTCCTTATTCTCAGAACTTGCCTGAGAATCATCACGTTTTTAGGTTTTCTCCAGCATCACGGTAATCCAGTGATAGTTGTCTGTACATCCGTGGGCACATTGCAAACACAAACCATTAATAGCTAATTCGGCAGACTGTTAATGGTGCCAATTTGCCAAAATATAAACAAATATTGGCTAAAAAACTCCATGGCAACATTATACTTCTTGTCTACTACCCATAAAGGCCACAAATTGTGTGATCTGTAGCTCAAAAACTTAGAGGGGGGGCACAATTTTAACCTTTCACTGATTTTTATAAATGTGTTAAGTAATCTGATTACTCTTACATCTATCTGTGGTAATATCAACCTTCTCATCCAGCTGCTCTCAGACCAGAATATGCACTCACTTGCTGGGTTTATGGCCGCCACCGTTCCCACAGGAGTCCCTGGCGGCGCGTCCTCAGGCACCGTAAAGGTGTAGCGTGACCTCTGGAACACAGCTGGAGCCTGGGCGCTGGGTAAAACGTTGATGGTGACCTCTGCCGGCCTGACGGAGGTCAAGCCCTCCCCATCTGTTGCTGTTATGGAGAGCTTCACACTGGCTGCACCCAGATGGGTCAGAGTGGAGGTCAGGAGGAGCATTCCTACACAGACATGACAGAAATAAGTTAGTGTTTTATTCGTTAAGCTTTAACAGTTATACAATCATTCCAAAGGTTGTTTTATTTTGCTTTATTTCAATAACAGCACTTAATTGAATCGTCATTTTTCTTCATTTCTTTTCCTTTATTTAACCAGGTAAAAGTTTCAGTAAGTTTAGTAGTAATCAGCAACTATTTAAATTGTTTGATCATGTTAATCATTGTTCAAGCAAAAACGCCAGTTTTTCTCTGGTTCAGCTTCTCAAATGTGAGAATTGCTTATTTTCTATGTTTCATATATCAATTTAAAATTATATATTTTTTTTTTTGGACTGTTGGTTAGTCAAAATAAACAATTTGAAAGCATCACCTTGGGCTCTGGGAAATTATAGACAAAACAATGAATCCATTAATTGAGAAAATATTGATCAGATTGATCAATAAACAGCACATAAACAGTTTACAACAATTTAGACAACAAAAAGGTAAAGAAAAACTGTCCAACACTACGCAAACAATATCTAGTCAAGATGCACATAGAGGTATTTGAATCTTAAAAACAACATCCAAATGAACTTAAAACAATTCTTCAAATTCTTTAAATTAGACTGCGTTCACAGCCAGATTTGCAACATGCTGCGTTGGTAATAACCACATCTACATTAGTCAACACTTTGTTTACTGCATTAACAGGCACGATGACAGATGGTCAGGATGGAACGTGACTAAATTTTGTCACCTAAATTCACCTTTCAATCCCGTCCCTACGATAGAGAGAATCAACTCTACTGCCCATACTATAATCGGTTTGGAAAAGCATTCATATGCAGGTAGAACTACTTCAAATACACAAATTGATGGCTTATTCTACTTATTTAGTATTTTATTCAGTATTAAATTGTGGTTTAGTACCTTACACTCAGCCACATGGGGATATAAAGCTTTGGGCCTCCTGCATCATCCCCTGCTGAGCAGTGACACTGGTAATCATATCATGGGGACTTACACAAAGTAAGTAGTAGTTTATCCCTGAATGCTGCTGCTGCCAGTCACACAACTTACTTAAAAGACTAGTGAGTGGATCTATGTGACAAGTCACTGAAGTCATATTCAAATATAGTTTAAAAAAACTCATTTAAAGTGTAACTATCCACGTAAAAACCACTGTGCTGGAGCGCCTGGCAACATATGGAACTAGAAAACCTAAGGAGTCCATTGGTACCAACTATGTCATGCTAGCTTGTCACGAAGGAGGCTAAATAACACTCCAAACTTACGCTAAATTTTGGCGAGGAAAAACTGGCATGGCCATTTTCAAAGGGGTTCCTTGACCTCTGACCTCAAGATATGTGAATGAAAATGGTTTCTATGGGTACCCACGAGTCTCCCCTTTACAGACATGCCCACTTTATGCTAATCACATGCAGTTTGGGGCAAGTCATAGTCAAGTCATCACACTGACACACTGACAGCTGTTGTTGCCTGTTGGGCTGCAGTTTGCCATGTTATGATTTGAGCATATTTGTTATGCTAAATGCAGTACCTGTGAGGGTTTCTGGACAATATTTGTCATTGTTTTGTGTTTTAATTGATTTCCAATAATAAATATATACATACATTTGCATAAAGCATCATAGTTGCCCACTCCCATGTTAATAAGAGTATTAAATACTTGAAAAATCTCCCTTTAAGGTACATTTTGAACTAAAACAATTGTGAGATTAATTTGCGATATTAAATATTTTAGTCGATTGACAGCCCTACTCATTACTTTTAAAGTGCTAGACGGTCTAGCCCCAGCATACATCTATGAACTTCAATGCCCCTATCTTCCTGCACGCAATCTACAACAAAACTCTCCTAACAGTTAAAACTAAAGGAGACTGTGCTTTTGCTGTCAGGGCCCCAAAACTGTAGAACAGTCTTCCTTTTGAAATTTGTCTTGCAACCTCGTTGATTTCTTTCAAATCGCTACTAAAAACTCATTTTTACAAACTTGCTTTTTTGTAACTTTGTTTGATGTGTTTCTTGTAATTTTGTATTATTTGTGAAGCACTTTGTAACCCTGTTTTGAAAGGTGCTATATAAATAAATAAAATAAAGTTATTATTGAAAGTGCTGCATGGATTTTGCTCTTTCTTCTTTTTACTCTTTAACTGCAACAACAACATTCTTCTACTTGGAAACAAAACTATAAAAGACACTAAAAAGTCTGTTTTCTTACGGCTGCCTACCTGTTTGTTTATCCAGTGTGAACAAACTGGACATGTCACCAGGAAGGACATCGTAGGTGACCTGTCCAAAGCTGCCAGAATCTCGGTCGGTGGCGATAACGTTGAGGATTTCTGTGCCGGGCTGTGTGTGGCTGCTGATGCTCATAGTGTACTCGTCGGGGTTAAACACTGGAGCGTTATCGTTCAGGTCTTCCACCTCGATGTGCACGTAGGTTTGAGCGCTCAGGCCTCCCTGACATTTTGAAAAGTGAGGAAAGAAGAGAATTTCGTATAAGAAATGAAACATTAAGTAAAAAGAAATCTTGTTAGGATCACAGTGCAGGGAGTAAATCATGATGCTTCAAGAAAGAAGGTCAGGTGTTGACACAGTACGTCAAAGCTAATTATTCCTAAAGGAAGGCCACTCACTGGATCTTCAGCCTTGATCAGGACGTCGTGGACCGTCTGCCCCGAGTCTCGATCAATATCCTGAGAGACGCACAGCTCTCCCGTCTGTGGGTGGATTCTGAAGAGCGGGTGTTTGTCCTGCATGTCAAAGCCGTCAGACAGAGAGTAGAGCAGGGTGCCAAACTCAGGGCCGTCTGCATCTGTGGCCACAACCTACAAAGAAGGAAAATACAGTTACATGTAAACAACTAAAACACCGTAATACATTTATCTATGATTTTTTTTCTATGGCATTTTCACCGTACACTCTGGAAAAAGTTTTTACTGCCTTACGGGGTCATAGCTCTTAATTATACTTTACATGCAATTGATTCCCTCTATTTTTGGATTTTATTCTGTGCTCTTTGTTAGTGCTGGGTATTTTCAGCCCACGAGTCACTGAGCATTCATGAGGTTATATTGTACAGTTTGTAAGCATAGATTTATTTTATTTATGTCTTCCCTCAATAGAGGCTATAGAAAATGTATATCAATTATGTGTTATTGATGAGTGTGTCACCATTCTATTTGTATGGAGTGGCTTTTGCCATGTTGGCTTTCAAGATATATATATTTCTTTCATTGTATTGCTGGTTGTTTCTGACTGTTCTGGCCACGCCTCTGTTGTTGTGAGAGGATGTGTCCTGGCGGTGCATCCACAGATGATTCCTATTATGTAATCATGTAGTCCCTTTCCTGATTGGTGTCTGTGCCTCACCTGAAATATTTAAAACTGGCATTACGTCTTGAGTGATCACGCTGATGACGGCTTATAGCTGAAACGCGTTCGTTTGTTTGCCCAAAATAAACTAAAAAAGACTCTTTATCTGTGAGTGCCGGTGATTTGCTTCTTCTGTTCTTACCACTACCTGGCTGCTATTTTCTATTTCAACAACTAAAACACTGTCATTAACATCTGAGGTGCAATAATGAAAAAAATACAGAAGCGTTCAGTGTAATAAAGTGTCAAGAAGAAGGAATGAGGAGTTTGGTCCATCTTATAGATGATAGAGATACTTAAACAGCAACTTAGTGTAACTGCATTCAGTAATTGACTGAATAAAACTAGTAGTGGTAAGAGACAAACCGCCCTCAGACACCTCACTGCTGCCAGATGAAATGAATAAATCCAACAACCTGTAGAGAATTCCTCATCAGGAATGGAGTTTGACAAGGAAGGTGATTTAAAATATGTATATAATGTATGTATGTAAAATATGTAAATGTTAAATCAAATGATCTGTGCGGTATGATTTGTTCCTGTTGGTGGTGGTTGTTACTTGTCTTTGGAAAACGATGCCAACGTCTAAACTCGTAAAGCCTTATTTAAGGTAATCCTTGACCAGAAGGCTGTTATTTACTGTAAGCATCACCTGCCTATATAAACCTGTAGACCTCCATTAGGTGTCAGAAAGTTGTTCTGCCAGTTCAATGTGGATAATATTTCATGGAGAGTTTTGTCTATATGATGTCTAATACTTTGTTGATATTATCTAATACTTATTAAACTTTTTATTTCTGCCAAAAGACCATTAGTCCACGCCATTACTATTAAGTATACATGCATATGAAATTCTTTTCTCTGCTGATAAACTTTAAATATGAACTACTTTGATTATCTTATCATTATAATTTTCTTTTCATAGACCTAACATTGTTTGCTGTTGTATTTGTATGAATTTTCTGTTCTGTTAACTTTGCCCACTGTGTTATGTTTTGTCTTATTATCTCCATCAGGTGTAAGCCTGTGGGGAGATCATGCGTTCGGTCGTGTGTCTGTCTGTCTGTCTGTCTGTCTGTCTGTCTGTCTGTCTGTCTGCAGCTAATCTCGCACACTACTGGACCCGTCAGCCTAATATTTTCTGTGCTCATTTATGACTTTATGCTCAAGGACGTCTTGTGATTGCGGTGATTCACAATTTTTGAAAAAACTATTGTATTGACTGTTTTATACTGTTATTGACTGCTGCTGACTTGTCACTCCTCTTAACCGGCCGGTAGGGGCCGCAAGTAATCAACAACTGCTTCAGTAGCTGGAGGCAATCGGCTAGACTAAAGCAAGCCTTACCTAGTCTGTTGCAGACCACATTTTGGCCTTTGTCATGGTTCAAAAACTGACATCCATTGAAAAGTTTGGTCTCATTTTGAACCGGAGCAAAATGCAAATGAATTCCATACCAGATATGTCATGATCCACTAAAGCAAGGCATGATACGAGATGAGTAAACCACCATTTTTGTTATCTTTGCATCTTTGTTAAAATGAAATAGATGTGTTGTTCAGCACGTAGCAACATACAGGTATCTGTTATAAAAGGTTGGTTTTACCTCTGTAGTAACCGCGTGAATCATAATACTGTTCTGCCAGAGAAGGTCAACATAATAAAAACATAAAAAAGTCCCTCCATCAAAGGGTTTAGAGTATCACTGCAGCGGAAAACAAGAGTCAAGACACACCTCACATCCGACAGAGATCCTTTCATGTCTCACCGTGGCCCGGGACAAGAGAAGCATATTGCAGATAGAGCGCTCACTTTCCAGCCATAAAGATGACATCATTCCTGAGTTTATGAACTCTGATCAGAGGAACTTTTACAGTCATGGGTCAAGGTCTGATGTATAACACACCAAGCAAGCTTTTCAACCCACTTTACATCTCTTTATGACTGCCAAGAAAATCATTTTAAAATCCTGGATTTCTCCTGATGTCTGTATACAAATGAATACAGTATGTGTACGACAGGCTAAATAATGCTCAGTCCGCTATAGTTGAGAAATGGGATTCCATATAGAGGGACGTCATAAGTTGTTTCCACTTTCTTAGGTCTAGCGAGCTCAATCTAGTGCAGTCTAATACAACAGCCCTGTAATAAATCCTACCATGAAGGTTATGATAATCAGTTTTTGTTGATGTAAAAGCAAAATATTCTCTGGTTCCAACTCCTAAAATGTTAAGATGTACTGCTTTTCCCTGTTTTATATTATTGTAAATGTATTATCTCTGAGTTTTGAACTGTTGGTAAAAAGCTCTGGGAAGTTGTGATGGGCATTATTTATTTTTTTTAATTTTATAGACTAAATAGTTAAATAAATCAACAGATGAATTGATTATGACAGCAGCCCTATTGGCTTTTCACCTCCCACTTTTATCTCACTTCTCTGCCGTGTTGTTTATGCAGAGCTCTTTCATATATACCTGCTGAAGATCCACTGTTAGCTATTTGTTGCACAGTAAGGGATGGAGCAGCAGACTGTGACTCATTCACTCATATTAGCTCATATTCTTGCTTAGTCTGAGTTTTTCACTTTTCTGAAGGCATTTTGTTTTAGCAAAAAGTAAAGGGCTGAGGTGCGTATGCAAAACACACACATACAGTATATCTCAGGCTTCTACTAGATGACTCTACAGTGAAAAATACTTAACTGAAAAACACTGACTTTTAGTTCCTATCCAATCAAATTAAATGCCAAACATCACTTATGTTCAGTATGTCAGTTAGAAAATGCATTGCTATAAATAAGGCCTCTTTTGTAATGGGCTTCAGCTTGTGCCAGGCTGCAGGAGTGTGGTACCAGGCATCACATCTGTCATTAAGGTCACAGTGCTGAACTGGTAAGAGTGTGTGTGTTGTGCGTTTAGGAGGAACACTGGTGTCTTTGTGTGCACAGACTGAAGGCTACGTTTGTCTTATGATACGTAAGAAAGAGACGGAGAGAATAAAAGGTTGCATGTTGACACTGGAGACTTCTTTAACTGCTCTGGTTCGTCAGCATTTTGTAAAACCAAACTAGTTGATGTATAATTGTAAGTGTTTTGTTGAGCAGCAGTTCCCAAGATTTTGCCATATGAACCCTTAAAATAAAGCAATGTCTACTTATGATTTCCTCTCTCTCCCTCTTCATTACCTGTCAGTTTTCTACTACATACAGCACTATCCAATAAAGGCACAACAATGCCCCCTAAATAACTTGAAAAATGTACTGGAATGAAGGCAAAAATGTCAGGAACGAATATCTCAAAAGTTGGACAATTAAACAAAACAATTCCCATGGAAAGATATCGCTAAGTGTAAGTGAGAATAACATGTTTTATACATTTTAAAGCTGTAGCCGGTAACTTTGAGCATGTGATAAAAGGTTATTTTTATAAAATGGTCAAACGGTCAAACTAGGCAGCGCTGATCAAATATGAATCAATATGCTGTTACTGTAATGCCTATTTCTCGCCTCAAATGTTTTCCGAAACATCTTGTAGTGTACTGTTTAGCTGTAAAATGAGAAAGTTTGCTCCGGCTGGTTTGGCGGTGCTTGGTTTTGGCTTGATCGTTTTCAACATGGTGGCCAGATCACAAACTTTCTAATTTTACAGTTAAACAGTGCACTAGAAGATGTTTCTGAAAACATTTGAGGCAAGAAATACGCATTACAATAACAGAATATTGATTCATATTTGATCAGCGCTGTCGAGTTCGACAGTTTGATTGGAGTTCATGAGCTTCGCGAGCAGTGATTGACAGCTGCTTTAGAGACAGCTCGGCTCTGATTGGTTCTCTTCCTTCGTGCGCTGTCTTGCAAATGCCATTAGAAGTACCGGAGGACAAAGAGGAACCTGATTTTTTCACAGATTATCTGTCTCATGCACTACTGTCAGGATATAGTGACAGCTTTATAAAAATAAGTTTTTATCATATTTGCTCAAAGTTACCGACTGCTACTTTAAGCTTAATAATCTCCAACATACTTGTAAAAAGCAGCTCCCAACGTTACTGTGCTCCGGTATGGACACGTTGTACAGCTGCTGCTGGAACACGGGCTCGTTGTCGTTGACGTCCTCCACCAGCACGGTGACTGTAGCCGTGGACGACAGGGCCGGTTCCCCTCCATCAGCCGCCACCACCAGGAACCAAACCTCCATCTGCGTCTCTCTGTCCAGAGCTGCAGCCGTGGTGACCAGGCCCGACTCCGGGTCGATGCTGAGGAGGCTGTCTTGGCTGGACTTGAGGATGGAGTATCTGATATCTGAGTTGACGCCCTCATCTTCATCTCTGGCCTTCATCTGGATGAGGGAGCTCCCCTGAGGAGCGTCCTCGGAGATGCTGACGGTGTACACGTCTTTCTCAAAAACCGGGTGGCAGTCGTTGGTGTCAGCCACCCTCAGGAGGAGGACCACCTCGCTGCTCAGGGATGGGCTCCCAAAATCTGATGCTTGCACCTTCAGCTCATACAGATCCTTCTCTTCTCTGTCCAGCTCTGCGTTGACACACAAAGCGTATAGAAAATCATCCGTCTGTTTCAGAGTGAACTTCCCATCATCCTCCTCGAGTGTGACGGTGACCATCTCCTCCTTAAAGTCGGGGTCCGACACTGAGATCCGGGCAACGTAGTCCCCGATGGCTGCTGCCTCTGACACCACCGCATCTCCCGACTCACTGAGAAACATCACGCTGATGGTGGGACTGTTATCGTTGATATTAAGCACCCTCACACCGACAAAGGTGCTGCTGTACTCGGGCTGAGCCCCGTTATCTCTGGCGCTTATGATCAACTCGTGAAAAGCCTGAGTCTCATAGTCGAGCAGCTTGTTGAGGTACACCACCCCGCTGGTTTCGTTGATGGAGAAGACCTCATTGGGGTCACTCTGCCGCCTGTTGATCTCGTAGGTGATCCTGCCGTTGTCGCCCAGGTCGAGGTCGGTGGCGTGGACCTGGCACACGGCAGACAACACTGGAGCATCCTCGGGGAGCGAGGCGTGATACTCGGTCTGGTTGAACACAGGAGGGTTGTCGTTCTCATCCAGGACGTGAATGTTCACCTGAAGGGCCCCCCTCCTAGCTGGCACGCCACCATCGAACGCCTCAATGGCGAAGGAGTAGAAGTCCTGTGTTTCTCTGTCTAGTCTGCTGATGAGGATGAGATCCAGGCTCGGGTGGCTCTCGGATCCACTGCGATACTCCAGGTGGAATAGCTCCATCATCTCGCTCTCTGTGATCCTGTATCCCTGGGTACCAAACTCCCCCTCATCCCCATCTTTAGCACCGTCGAGCTGAAATCGACTCCCAGGGGGGCTCAGCTCGGATATCTCCAAGTCCACCTCCTCTGAGGGGAACACAGGCGAGTGGTCGTTCACATCTTCCACCTCTAGCTTCACTTTGATCATCTCACCTGTCAGAGTGGCTGCCACGAACTCGTACCTGTCCCTGCTCTCTCTGTCCAGGACCACAGCTGTGGAGATGATCCCAGTGTCCGCGTCTATCTCCAAGTCTCTGAACACATAAGAGTCTCTGCTCTCCGAGATGAAGAAGCCAGTGCTCGGCCTGCTTAACCCGGCTCCCAGATCTCCCACGATGGTTTTAGCGGGCAAGCCCTCTTTAACGGAGAGCGTCAGGTTGAACACCTGTCCGAGCGACTGCGCGTAAAGCAGCGACATCAGCGCGACCATCCAAAGGAGCGACGTTGCGGCGTTTTTGCGACCCATATTGCTCCTTTTCCACACGACTCTGAACTCTTTTGGTTTGTGAGTCGAAGTTATAGGCTACATATTTCCTTGTCAGCAGTGGCGGCCGGCCAATAGAGGGCGCTAGGGCGCCGCCCTCCCTGAGTCACACACAAAAAAACATTACTACTACTACTAATAACAATAATAAAAATTATATAAATTGTCAATATTTGTGTTTTAAATATGGAAAGCACCCTGTAATATGTGTAATTTGATTGTAATGTGATTATATTTTGTATTAATAATCTGAATCTGTAAAGTAACTAAAGTTGTCAGATAAATGTAGTGGAGTAAAAAGTCTAATATTTCCCTCTGAGATGTAGTTGAGTAGAAGTAGAAAGTAGCAGAACATGGAGATACTCAAGTCAAGTAGAAGTACCTCAAAATTGTATTTAAGTACTTAGTTACATTCCACCACTGAGTATTTTATACAGTTGTGTTTTTTAAAAGCATTATTTAATCTTCCTGTTGAAATAAAATAATTGTTAATTATTTAACTGCAAAGTAGTAATGTGTTTTTAATATACCTTCACTTTTTTTTTTGCGTTAAATCATACCGGGATGTTTGCTGAAATTGATTGGATGTGGCACCACAGCCCCACCAAGAAAAAAATCCACCAGATGCCCCTGCTTGTCAGTCACACTCCTCAATCACATTTCAGAGCTCTTCTCCAGACACAAAAAAAACAGGAAACCGTGCGTTTTTGCGCGCAGGAAAACAGCCAGCAGTCATTCTCCATCACAATAAATCCAGCAGTTTATTGTGTGATTTAAGAGGTTAGATATCCACACATGTAGTAGAGTAAATCCTCCTGAGCTTCTTCTTCTTCACACATCATCATGGCACCAAATGGCCACAGAGCACCAACTGTGTGCGCACTGACTGAACACACCTCCTCCTCGCTGATTGGCTCCATCTGTGTTCCTGATTGATTGCTTCAGATTTAATCAGGCCGACAGATTAGCTCCACTGCCACGTGCTCACAGGTGCCATAGTAGCAGGTGTTTGACCTGCTGGAGATCATAAAGTGTGCAGGGAAGTAGACAGTGGCGGCTGGTGGACATTTTTTTTTGGTGGGGCTGTGCCACACTGTAAACAATTGCTGTTAATTTACAGCAGGATTTTAACGGTATTAACCTGTTATTGCTGAAAAAAACAGTGCTTCACTGTTAATACAAAATAAAACCTGTTAATATTTTTTAACTGAACTATAATGCATTCTTAAAAAACATCACTTTACTGCTGATCAGCTGTCTAAAGTATCATCAGTAACAGTTTCATGCAGTATTTGTTTAATTCTGGGACCTGATCTGCACATGTGAGGCTTGCACATTGTACATGATTGTAAAATCAGTGAATAGCTTTATTGTTCTTCACTCAAATGTTGTTATGGTTTGCATTCTGTGCTTGTAGCCAGCTATAGACAGACATTTTGGGAAAAGTGTCAACAAGTCTATTATAGCCTTTTTCCTAACAAGTGCCTTTAATTGTATTTAGTGTGACTATTCCTATGTCTGTAACCTGTTAAGTCTATTCATCTAGGCAAAAAATAATGTTTATTAAAATGTATGTAAAAAATAAATAGTGCATTAAAACAAATCAGTAAGATAATGTAAAAGAAAGGTGAAAAACAGCTATATAATGTATCTTTAAAGAGTAAATTAACTGTAAAATACTGTGAAATTAATAAATAAAAAACAGTACAAAGCTGTAAATTTCATCGACAGTATAATAATGTTAATTTTACAGTAACATAAAGGCAACCCTGCTGCCAGTTCTTTACTGTTATTTTACTGGGAAATTCTTAACAGTGCACATGCAAGCAATTTCAGCAAACATCCTGGTATGATTTAATGCAAAAAAAGTGAAGGAATCAAAAACACATTACTACTTTGCAGTTAAATAATTAACAAATATTTTATTCCAACAGGAAGAGTAAATAATGCTTTTAAAAACACAACAGTATAAAATGTACTTGCTTTACAGATTCAGATTATTAATACAAAATATAATCATATTACAATAAAATTACACATATTACAGGGTGCATTCCATATTTAAAACACAAATATTGAAAATTTATATAATTTTGTATTATTATTATTATTATTATTATTATTAGTAGTAGTAGTAGTAATGTTTTTTGTGTGTGACTCTATTGGCCGGCCGCCACTGGAAGTAGAGGAAATCAAGATAAAAGTCATGCAGAGAACTGTAGTACGAAAGTTGAGTTAATAGGCTACAATCTGTAATTCAGACAGCCTGATTTAGGTGAAGTGGTCAGAAGAAATCAAACAAATAAAATGTTTAAAAAAGGTTCTGTTTTGGCAAAAGTTCATCTAGTATTGAGGTGGCTCCCTCTGCTGGTAAAAAAAAAAGATAACTGCAGGCACATTGGAAGGTTTAACTTTAATTTGAGTTTGATCAAGTTTATCTGACCAATTTTTGTTTTTGTTTTTAATAATTCTCTAATTTTTATAATTCTTGATGGTCTCTGTTTTAAATGTCACTAATAGGATAGGATAGGATAGCACTTTATTTATCCCCGTGGGGAAATTGCAGTTGCACAGCAGCACAGATTCTAACAGAATAAGTAAGTAAGTACATAAAATAAGAATAAGGCAGGGCATACAATAAATAAAAGTAAAAAAAACTATTATTAATTTCACATAAAGTATGTCTGTAACATTTTAAATAATTATGAATATAAAAAATACTTGAAATGCTTTGTAAATATATTTTCTAAATAAAATAATTGACTGAAATAAGCTCAAAATAACACCAAACATGGAAAAGTTTCAGTTCGATAACAGTGCCAAGTGTCTGTGTCAAAGTTGTCTAAATCATTCCAAACTATCCTGAAGAATAACAAAAAAATCACCGTGTAATCCACATCAATTAATAACCTAATAAATGATACGAGGCCTTCGATTTGACATTCGTTATTTGGTAATATAGCTCTATCAGCACCTTGATTATCATCGCCTCATTGGTCCTGCAGGTGCTTAGCAGCCATCATGCAGCCTCCCATCGGTGCTTGCAAGTGCTGTAACCAAGCAACAGATGTAATCTGAGCTGTAGTAAACAAGCAGCATAGCTACAGAGTCTCCCTTTGTCTCAGTCAGTTTGTTCAGCAACTCCACAAACTCCACCACAGACACAAGCTTCATACAGGATTTATTTTCTCACAGATTATTTGAGTGAAAAAGAGGGAAAATGCCGTCTCATATTATGCTCTCCTACCAGTGGGACGACCAGACTCTGGTGAGAAAGATATACAACCGCCTCAAAGACGATGGTCTGCCAGTGTGGATGGATATCGAAGGAGGGGTGACGGGGAACATCAACGACTCGTGAGTTCAGAGGAATCCTAATCACTGATGGGATGAATTAAATGCAGTGAGTCAGATGTGTTTGTGTGTTTTCAGGATGGCTGCAGGTGTGGAGGAGGCTGTGGTGATCTGTCCGTTCCTGACTCCAGCTTACCAGGCCTCCCGCAGCTGTAAGAAAGAGCTCAACTACGCAGACACCAGGGAGGTCATCATGGTGCCGGTCATGGTGGCCAACAACTGGGAGGCCAGTGAGTGGCTGGGACTGATCACTGCAGGCCTGCTGTGGTCGGACTTCAGGTGAGGAGGCCTTTCAAAGAGGACAGGGGACACATTTTAAACCACTTATGAACATTAATGTTGGTACAAATTGTGTATTCTCAGCCAAATGAAGTGTATTTTAGAGATTGGATTGTATCTTACCATCCATGGTGTTGTCCTTTTAGAAATGCAGAGAAGGATGAGGAGAGCTTTGAGATGTGCCTCAGGTCTCTGGAGGAGGAGATCATGTTTAACGCCGGTCACCTCCTGGCAGTTGAAGAACCGCCAAGCGAGGAGGTGGATCAGCCAGAACCACCGAAACCCAGACTGAAGAAGAAACCGGGACGAGGGTTTCGTCATGCTCTCTCAAAGCTCTACATCCTTGACTCGGGTAGATATGTGGTTATGAAACGCTTAACGAAAAACAAATGTTCCTCTGGGCACCATGAATATCTGTACAAAATTTCACTGCCATCTCTGGGGTGATTTGACACACTGTAAACAGTTTTCACATGGACTTTTTGTTCAGTAGAAAGTAGTTTCAATAGCTGTTCACGTAAATTCCTTTCAGTTTTAGTATTTTTAGCTCTTATATATAACTACCTACAAAAGGAGACAGCATGAATTTCTGTCAACTCTTGTGACATTGAACCACAGAAATTGAACGGACTTGACCTTCCAGGAGATGACACTATATCGCAATCGTTCACATCGGACACTAAAGTAGTGCAAAGATTCAACATTCATTCCTACACATGTATTCTGTGTATACAGCTATAGTGAGACACTATACCTGGTCCTAACAAAAACAAACTAAACCTAAATATGAAAACTAAACATTTCTGAAAAACTGAAACCAAACTAAAACTAGCAAACGCACTGTGAAAATTGAAAAGTCAAAACTAAAATAAAAACTAATTGAAAGTTCAAAACTATTTAAACCTTGCTAGATATCACTTGAGGAAGACCCAAAGGTTAATTGGGGTGAACCCTTTAACCTGGGCCTTGCATATTGAAACCTAAAGCTTCAGTAGGCAGTAAATTTTTTGGCATTATTGGGCAAAAATGTCAACCTTTCAGCATATTGTAATTCAAGTGTTCTGAGAGAAAACTAGACTTCTGCACCTCCTCATGGCTGTTTTCAGACTTTGGAAAATCTAGCCCATGACGGCAGACTTTGGCCAATCACAGGTCATTTCAGAGAGAGAAGCGTTCCTATTGGCTGTGCTCCGGCTGGTGGGCGGTGCTTGGTACTTCCTCAACTGATCTCAACATGGCTGCCGGGTCACAAACGTTCTCATTTTACAGCTAAACAGTACACTACAAGAGGTTTCTGAAAACATTTTAAGAGAGAAATAGGCATTACAGTAACAGAATATTGATTCATATTTGATCAGCGCTGCCTAGTTTGACCGTTTGATCGGAGTTTGTGAGTGATTGACAGCTGCTCAGAAACGGCAGGCTCCAGCTCGGCTCTGATTGGTTGTTTTCCTCCGGTCTGTGAAATCTTGCAGATGCCATTAGGAGCATCGGAGGAAACAGAGGCACATATCTTTTTTCAGATTACCTGTCTCATGCACTACTGTCAGGATATAGTGACCGTTTTATAAAAATATATTTTTTTAATTATCTGCTCCATTTCTACCTACAGCTGCTTTAACTGCATTAAATCTAGTGTATGCGATGCCTTCTCTTGTGCCTTGTGACATAATAATTTCACAGGTGAGCGTGATGAGCAGATAATCCACCCAACTGGTGACACCAGAAACACGGTGGAGCTCAATGAGACAGCTGGAGATCAATGTTACTGGGTGGAGATTAAGGGTAACGGCTGCAAGTACTACAGGAACGTTGTCACCAACAGATACCTCGGTAAGTACACAAACTACTGAAACAGCAAGGATGTGAAAAATGTAGTTTTTTATTAAACGGAACAAAATAAACTTCACATTGCAAATTGGAAAAAATGGCGTCGTTTGTTTACGTGTCTGAACAACTGGCAATTTTGAGTCAATACATTTTTTTCTTTTTTCCAAACTGATTTTCCTCGCACCATCTGTCCCTCTGCAGGGTTTGACCCCAGCAGGAACCAGGTCCACTCTGAGGCCAGCCCGTCTGAGTGTGAAGAGTGGCTGATGTTGGTGGATCAGACGGACCAGAGCCACCAGAGAGCCGTCATCATCAAGAACAAACACTCGGGGCGGTTCCTCGCCGTCCAACATGGCCACTTTATCGGACTAACGTCATACAATGAAGACTGCAAATGGTATTTGGAGTAAAACAGGACAATGTGCTCGCTTCTGTCAAAGACACATTAAGAAAAAGCAAACAAAACTTGATGGGTGTATCTACAACAGGAGGTTTGGTAGAAATAAAATTAAACTTTGTTACTGTGACGAGAGGAACAAATAAAAAATGATTAGAATCTTTTTCTCTTGAGGATTTCTGGTTTCCAGTTGACTGGATGGCTTTCTTCCGTCTGCAAGAAAGAAAACAGAGTTGTCAAATTATTTATCTGCAGCCCTGGGAACTAACACTAACATCTAAACTTTAAATATATAATGGTATAACTTACAGCGGTGTCGTCCTCTTTGTATACTTTAATGGTCTTGTCCGCCTCTGCGGTGATCAGTCGGCTTTCTGAGTTATCGAACATGCAAGCGAAGATGCCCGACTCGCTGTCCAGAGATCCAGGCTGCACAGCTGCATGAATCCGCTGGAAGTTGTAGCCGGTCCTCCAGTCCCACATGTGGATGGTCCCGTTGTCGGCTACAGGGAGAAAAAAAACGTGTACGATCCATCACAATTCAGACCTTAATGTGTTTCTAATCCAATCCTGTAATCACCTGTATACCTGTATCATTGAGTCATCATTAACCCAAATAAAACGTGATCATCTATTATTAAGAATTCAAAGTTAAACATTTTCTGCAGACAACACAAGCGACAGTGTAGCTATTTTGAATACCTCCAGACACCAACACGCCATCAGAATTAACCGCCAGAGTGTTGATGATGGCGTTGTGGCCCGACAGGTTCTGGATGAAGTTGCCATCTGGGAACATCCACTGCTTGATGTTATCAGCAGAACCAGAGGCAAACGTGTATCTGGAAAACACAGGGAATAAGATGACATGTTAAAATAAAATATATATATATAAGAATAAGATATATCAGATATAACATGTTGTAACAGAAACATGTTACTGTTCCTAATATCTCAAAAAGGGGTTCGACTGACTATCATTTTATATTGTTGATTAGTTTTTCCAATTTAGCTTTTAGTCTGTAAAATTGCAAACGACAAATGCCCATCACAAATTTCAACAGATCCAGAGTTTTAAAATTGTTTATTTTGTTTGAACAATTCGAAACCCAAAATGTATTTGATTTATTGATACAAAACTGAGAAAAACAACAAATCCTAAGGCTGCACATCACGATGATGGCCAAAATGATTATCACGAATATTTTGATCAATATTGAGATCTTGATTATTTGTCACGATTATTCATTGATTTTAGGGACAAAATATTTTTGTTGCACTTTCACATTTCAATAAACATGTTGTGCTACATTCCTGCTGATTAACAAATATTTGCATCAAAATAAAACTTAAAATAAGGTTCTTCTTCACCTAATTTCAGTTTTGCCCGTCTGCTTTCTAAAACGAGTAATATACAACATTACTCTTCTACTCTGTAGATGCAGCGGCATGACAGTTCCCCAAATGTGAAACCAAAACATCTTGATCGCCCCCTGGTGGCTGGCTGTTAGTTTGGGAAGCGCTTGATATGATCGCAGCAGTTTTTTATGAGCGGAGCATTTTAAACGTCAATATCACAGTCGATCATGTTCATATAATTGTGGGAAGCCAAAATCGTGATCGCAATTAATAATCAATTAATTGTGCAACCCTAACATTTCCTAAAAATTAGAAACCAGCTAACGTTTAATAACAGTTAATCAGATATGCAACTGTTGTTGACTATAATAGAGTTATTATTTCAGGACTACACTTAACACTAACTAATCAAACCCTATATGTCAGGGTTATGTAACTTACTGTCTGGGGTGCAGCGCCAGAGTTCGGACAGACTTCTTGTGGTTTGTCAGAGTCGCTCTGGTTTTCCCAGCAATCAGATCCCACAGCCTGATGGTTGAATCGTGGCTGCCTGCAACAAGTTAACCAGAAGTCAGCTCAGATTAATAGTAAAAGTCCAACCAATCAGCTACGACTTTAATGATGATAGAGAATAATGGTATTTTTAGCCTCTTATTCAAAAATAAAAATAAAAATGTATTTACCAGTGATGACTTGTGGTTCTGCAGCCTGACATCTCACTGTGGCCACAGTGTTGGTGTGGCCGGTTAGCGTGTGCACGTTAGCTTTTGTCCTGATGTCCCACACCTGCATGGACAGAGAAGAAATACATTTAGTTTAAAGTGGAAACAGACAACTTTTCACCCCCCCCCCAAACAACCGGATCACTTTCCGTTTTCCTCAAAGCCTAGCAACGACCAATAACACAAACACACTGCATTTTGTTTCCCAGTTACTTTGATAACGGATAGTAACCGCAAAGAACTTGCAATGATACTCTGTGGTAACTTGGGATGGCTAGCAGGGAAAACAAAAGCGCTATCCTCTTCCTATTTTGGTTGCGCGATGGTTGACGCACTTCCTTTGTGCTGTAAATTGAGTCTTTATTTCCCCGGGAGATCGTACCGGGCAGCAGAACGAATTGCGTAGTGAAAGCGAGACTTATAGGGAACCAATCTAAACAGCAACGGTGTCATTATTTTATAGCCATTACATTGTGCAATCAAGATTTACTTCATAATGATGAGAACAATT
This sequence comes from Sebastes fasciatus, assembly GCF_043250625.1. Classification (NCBI taxonomy): domain Eukaryota; kingdom Metazoa; phylum Chordata; class Actinopteri; order Perciformes; family Sebastidae; genus Sebastes; species Sebastes fasciatus. The sequence goes on along the minus strand of NC_133797.1, from coordinate 21,550,241 downwards.
TGAGATTTAAGCAAAAAAAAAATGTCTATTGCCACTTTAATTCATTAATTCTGCAGAGACAGACACTTTTCCTCCTTCAGGTTTTTCAAGTGGGAGAAATTAAAGAATCTGAACTTGGGGTCAACGCCACAAAAAAACTACACCACGACCAAGTGAAAATGCAGAATGAGTATGTTGTTCATTATCTAACTATTGTTCCATTGTTCAAGAACTGTTGTATAGGTATAAGGTGACAGACGCAGACATCTGATAGTTATTCACGCTTGGAAAGCACAACACAAGATAAAGAACGGAACACACAGAGGGTGAATCAGGGTGAATCAGGGTGAATCAGGGTGAATCAGAGTCAGGAGCAGACCAGACAGGATGCTTAGCAAAACATTCAGTAACTGGAATTCAGTTTGTTTGTACAACCCTGTTATCTGAATCTAAATGTTTTTAAAACTGTGTCCAGCAGACGAGTCATTTTCAAATCCATCTGACTTTTGTTTACATGCTTTGGTTCACTTGTAACAGAGGAAATGTAAATGAATAAAACAAATATGTGACTGGCGAAAGAGAGAATACTTTCTTAAAACATAAACATGTGACGTTAAAGTTGAGTCACTTCAATGTTATTATTCGCACATTCAACAGCGAACACGTCAGAGACACAAAGTCCGAGCTTACCCTTGCTGTGGCATCTCTGCTGCACGTTACCAGCACGTCAATAGTTGGATGTAGGTCGATATCATACACGGCGCTAAGGTGTCCGTGATAGTGCCTGATGACCTAATACACAGATCAACATCGTCAGGAGAAAAAACATACACCATAAATCAACTGAAATGTCTTTTTATGGCCCTTTAAGACTCAAGTAACTCCATCACATTAACCTCCCTCTCATTACGGTGTCGTACCTTGTTGTACTCCAGATCCCAACACTTGACCTGCTTGTCTTCTCCACAGGAGAACAGGTAGGGGCTACGATTGCTGACCGCCACACCGCGCACTGTACTGATGTGTCCAGTCAGGGAGAGTTTCAGTTTCCCACTGGCCAGGTCCCAGATCTGTCAAGAACAAACAGCATTAAAGTCATACTATGAGCAATGATGGGGCATTTCTAGAAACAGTATCTCCAGAGTGCCATCTTGAAGTGACAGGAGGGACATAATATCATAAAAACTGCAGATGTAGATACTGGAAAAAGTGCTTTTGATATTGCTTGCGGGTCCAAAAGAAAATGTATATGTGGCTGTTAACAGAGTGTAATAATAATGCTGCCATCAACTATTCTGGATCAATAGGACAGGGGATTTCTAGAGATTAAGAATAATATTATATAATGTACCAGGGTACTAGGTGATGGGAAATAAGATTACAAACTTAAAGGGTGCTCAGACATCGCGCTTAATTTTTCTCTTTCAACCACATTTCAATGTGCGTTCCAATACCCACACTAACATACTATTTAGTATGCCGGAAAAATACAATAGTATGTCAAACGCAGTATGCCAAAAATACCAGGATGTCCTACTACATCTGATCATATTTTGTTTTTATGTATTTTTTTTATAAGCCAGCATGCTTTTCTGGCTATTCTGACACACAATCTTCTGCGCATTGGATATATGAACAAGAGGGTCAAAGTTCAAGGTGCAATGTTATGACGAAGTAGTAGCCTATGTCCCTGTATGCATACTTCAGCCGTATGTACTAAAAGTAAAAAGAAAAAGTACGCGATTTGAAACGTAGCCTCAGTCTTGATCAGTGTTAAAGATTGTCTCAGCTGTCATCATGTGACCAAACTGAGATAAATTCATGACAACTGAGTCAACTTCAATTTGCTGATGAAAACCATGGGATGTGGTTGAAAGCTCTGGAGATAGAAAGTAGACCCGAGTTACGATCACTTTGTAAAACTGCTGTTCCCAAAGTCAAAAAGGAGCTTTCATGCTACGAATTCCTTGTATTGAATTGTTCTTATACATAAACACAATCAAAGGATTCAAAGGATAAAACTTCTGGATAACATCTGTTATTATTGCTTAAATTTTTTACACAAAAGAAATAATCAAAGAAAAAACTGACAATGAAGATGATCGTTATTTTCAGCTTTACTCACCTTTATGGTTCTATCAGCAGACCCTGTGACAAACCACTGATTCCCCGGCTCCACAGCGATGGATCTCACCCAGCCAAGGTGACCACTGATGACCTATCAGATAAAACAAACTACTGTTAAAAATAACGCAGAGGACACATCCCAGATGCCTCGCTTTGGCATCAGTGTGTTTAGTTAAAATGATTCGTAGTTAGTTACCCGAAACAGTTTCCATGGTGGATGCCACTGGGGTTTAGGCATAGTTGGCGCTTTCCTTGCGAGCGTAGAATTTCTGGTGCCGCTTCCCTCCAAGAGCGACTAAAATAAATACATTCAATCATCGTCAGCTCTGCACATCTTTCAGGGATTTTACAGCAAATGTAAACAAGATATCTCATCACATGAAAATACGCTGCGACCTACCACAGCTGCCGGGTGAGATCTCTCTGCTCCTCCTGCATGTCGATGGATGTCACCAACACTGGCAGCAGTGCGGCTCACGTCCTGCCTAAAATTCAACAACACATGAATATTGTTTATGCCAAATTACTACCAATAATTTACTTACTATAACTAACATATTGTGGAGGGGAAAAAAAAAGGTTTACCTGGCTTGTGAGGGTGGCAAAGCCAGCGCCATAGAGTGGACTCCTGCCTCACTTGGATTCCTGTGCATCTTTGTATCAGCAGTCAAGGCTACTCCTATTGAATGAAAAATACTGGTATAAAACACTTGACTAAAGCTGAACCAGTTCATTGAATGGGCTCGGAACAACTACATGCATGCAGCTTGGTTAAATTAATAGCATTGTACTTACCAGGTCCAGAGGGATAAGCATGTGTCCCGGTGATCAGGTATTCTGGGTCGTCCCCTGAAACACATTTGGGGGGGGAAACAACCCGAAAATTAGCTAGCTTTAGAGCATCAGTGTTCAGGAAAATAATAAGGAAATTATCTTAAAATCAGTCCAAATAAATAACAAAAACATTTCTAAAGCAGTGTTTGTTTCATCCTCACCTGGCTGTGTGTAGCTCTGGTGGCCTAGCATACCGCCAGGAAGCTGTGACACTCTGTCTTTCCCTTCCTTCAGGACAGGCATGTGTAAAACTGCACTATAATCGGCTTTCAGTTTCACGCCCATCTTCACCTTGTGGCTGCAAATACAGGAGACAAAATCACTTATGTGCTCACTCTACTTGGCGAATGAGCAGTTATCGTCTGACAACCACATACAGTTCATTGCTTTGAACAGTAAGGTTATTTTACTAGAAGTGAGCAATATGGATAAAATACTCTCTCATGGTACGGTATTCAACTTTATATCATAATACTGATTTATATTAAAAATTTATCTAATTTTGGTTAATCCAGTGAATTAAATACCCGACAATCCATGTACTTCATCATATAAAAGATCTACACTGATCAGCCATAACATTAAGACCACTGACAGGTGAAGTGAATAACATTGATTATCTCATTACAATGGCACCTGGCAGTGAGTGGGATATATTAGACAGCAAGTGAACATTTTGAACTTTATGTTGGAAGCAGAAAAAATGGGCAGGCGTAGGGATATATATTCCTTATATTAAGAAATATTATTTTTACAAAGCAATTCTAAAGCCTAAATTAAATATATGGTAACACACATGGTAATTAGTTGATAATTAGCAATCAACCCTTTTTTAAATTTCTTGTGAATTACTGCCAAATTACCCCAATATTTACCTATAAATTTATTGAAAATGACTTTACTGTAAACATTTAATAATCATATTCCACTATTTCCCAATAGCTGGTAATTTATTTAATACATTTCCAGTAAAAGAATACAAAGTTAATTGATATGCTTTATTTCCATGTCTGCTGGTAAATAGATAATAATTAGCAAATAACTTCTTTGAAATTTCTTTAAAAACTCCCTGAATCATGACATCAGCTACCAGGTTACATTTGTGTAGACAATAAGTCACACAATGGTGAGATTTGTGCTGATCAGAAGTGTCTTATATTAGTTTTGGTTTTGGAGGTAAATATTTGATAAACATTGGGGTAATTTGGCAGTAATTACAAAGACATTTCAAATAGGTAACTTGCTAATTATCACCTAATTACCATGAAATTTGCAGACCTGTAAAATGAAGTGTTACCAAATATAGTCATGCATTAAGGTTACATGATATATTCCATAATTCTACAGTCTGGTACCACTGACTCAGTGTTTACAGTTTTAAAGCGTTGTAGATTTCAGAAGTGGCAGACTTCACACAGACTTAGTGGCCGGTAGAAATGTCCAGTGACCTGCCACAGTGGCAGGTGAGGAAAAAGGTTAATTTCAGACCCTGATTACAGCAGAAATAAGTGCAATTCACTGTTGTTTTCCCATTATACATGAGCCAACCCTATATTTTAATTGCAATATATGTATTATATAATGATAGATATTAATATTTAATAATATCCTTATTAATACTGTAATAACATTTAAGGGATGTTTATGTGCCTCTTATCTCTTATAGTTGCTTTGTACACAAGCTCACATTGTTTGGCCTTAAATTACAAGTAAACACACATTATAGAAAGCAAACATCTATTATAATAATAATTTTGTCAAGCCTAAAGATTTATCATAATCATTACAGCAGAAATAAGTTTAATTCACTGTTGTTTTCCTCTGTAACGTTACTGATGCTCTAATTTACAACGCAAACTGCTGCACTTAAACTCATCACACTGGACCAGACTAAACACTGGAGACTAAAGGGGGGTTTCTAACCCAGTTAAAGAGTTGTGAATAATTAAATGTACGTATACAAACAAATTAAACACAGTTCAAACAGCTCTGCAACCCGTATTAATGTAAATTGCCAGGAAATACCTTTCCTCATCCAGTGCGATGGACTTGGCGTGGTCGGACACAAACATGTCGTGAGTCCTCTTCAGAGATCTGAAGACCAGAGTATGGACTGAGTGCTTCTGGACATCCTGTAGAAGAACACAGTGATATGCGATTACATGTATATTTAACCAGTACAGTTTAAAGTCGCTCTATCCTTGAATATAAGTTATACAAGACAATGAATCGTGTCGTAAACGTAGACGTGATCCAGCAGTTAGCCGGACCCGACATGGTGTAACACCTGAGCGGGAGCGACAAGAGAAAGACACGCAAAGACGTGAACGCTTGGCCTACCTCGGCCATGGTGGTGACAGGAACGAGGATAAAACACTAAAGCTGAAGACACCACTTCTTTAAAGTAGTATAACTTGGTCTAACTCAACAATATATCACGATTCAGAAGACATGAGCATCACTGGAGCATCACTGGAGCATCAGAGCACCACAAGACGACCGCTCGACCCGGAGGTAAACAACACCACCAACCAGCTAGAGCTACGTCACAGCGACACCTGCCGGTCAGGAGGTGGACTAGTGATGGGAATTCAGGGTCTTTTTAGTGAGCCGGATCATTTGACTCAGCTCACCAAAGAAGAGCCGGCTCTTTCGACTCCCAAACGGCTCTTCGTTTTTACCACTTCTGCCTTTTTATAATTCAGCCAAATTTAGCGCTGTTTTGACCTATGATTGGTATGTGTGCAGATATATCACTTAAAGGGAGTGTTTGTAAGAATCAGAAATGCTTGTTAACAGCGACACCTGTGGCCGCTAAGTCAACGAAAGTCAGCGTCGGGCTCGCGCTTGCTCGCGCTTGCTCACTCTAAATAGACATGAACGAGCATCGCTCAAAACAGTGAGGTGACACACGTCAGCTAAAACCACAATATCACTCTATATTTCACCTGCTTGGCAGTAATGTTAGCTGACCAGACGAAAGTCTCTCCATGAATCACTGCTGATCCTAGTGTTGGCTTTTCCTGCCTCAGCAAAAGCGGGTCGGTGCCGGGGCTGAAGCAGAAAGAGAAATGTTATCGCCTCCCGACTGTGCCCGCAGGGGAGACATCGGAGTTTTTTTGTCTGTCATCACCTGATTAGTCGCACGGACGTCATTAATACACCATTCAGTCACAGTCAGTTGTTGTGCACATGCACAACAACAAAAAAAACGGCTCTTGGACAGGAGCCGGCTCTTTGAACCGGCTCGTTCACGATCGACACATCACTACAATGCAGTTCTGCAGAATAACAAATGAACACATCCTCTCTTCCTTTTTGCACAAAACAATGTATTCCAGAGATGACATTAACATTTTTCACTTATAATTATTATGTATATATTGATACAACATACAATATTAATACAATAATACTGAGAGTAACTTGCAGTGAGCACAGGCCAAAGTTTGGTTCCCCTGCCTTGTGTACGAAGCCATGTTTGCCTAACAGAGTACATTGATTAATGGTTATCCAATCTTTCAACGCCAAAGAAATGTACCTAGTTTGTGAAAAGTGTGTGGGTGGCTATGCTGATTCTTTGTAGGGCCATCACCAAACAATCTTGCACAATCCTATATTAGGCATTTCTACAAGGGCATTTGTTATTTGGCACAACCATCTACAAATGAGTCAGATGGAATTTGGACTCTACATGTCGATATTGAGGTGAGTGGGAGGATGCATGGGAACAAGTACTACTAGTACACAATGCAAAGTAAACTGTCCAAATGTGGATCAAAATACACTTTGACAACTGTGACACTCTGATAAGAACTGCCAAAATAATTCGGTAACAAAGTGTTTTTGGTGTCCTGAGTGATACTGAATATTTAACTATATAGTTCCTGCAGTTAGTCTTGGACAGTTTATTCTGGGGTCGGCACCCGGAAAAGTAATGCGAATAACCTGTTGAGGCTGAGCTATAAAGAGTAACCTTAAACTTTAAGGTTACTCTTTTGTAAACAAATTAAAGTCAGTGCTTAAAAAAACAAAAACATATATGTCAGAGGATTAAAGCAGGTGAAACTTTCTTTAAAGAAGAATATTTTTTCTTTTGTTAAACCAACTTCAGGTAAAGAAGGTTCTCTATGAAGAGCACTTTAGTTTGAATAATTGAATTACATACTTTTTAAATTTATACTGGAATGTTTTCAAGTCCATTAGAAGCACTTTGAGGATCACTGCCTTGGTTCAATTATTCATTTTATGGAGAGAATATGTGATAGAGGAATTGCGTTTGTTGCTTATAAAGCAAATTGGCTTTGGCCATGCGTCTTTTTAACCTGTCATTTCATTTGCATAAAAGGTCCTTTTGTAGCCAGATCACTCATTAATCAAGCTGTTTTTTCATGGTTGTGTGTGTTTGAGTATTTAAGTGAGTGATCAGAATGCTAAAAGCCTGTAGCTCACAATCTAATCCAAATAATAAATACTAAGGGTGTAGCAATACATCGATCTGCATCGATATATTGATAATATATCGATATTATATATATCGATGCAAAGTGAAAACATCGATACATATCGTCATCTTTAAGATACACCTTTATTTTGAAATTCATAACCGATAAAAAACATTTGCACGTAAACATGAGAAATGTGGCACTTTATAGTGGACAACAGGAGGTCTATTTTTACTCTTTTTATTGAAAAGAATAGTTTTTCATTTAAATGTCTCAGAAGAAGAGCCCAGTAAAGTATTGTCAAATCATAATCTAGTTGCTTTTTGTGGGCTGATGTAAATGTATCTGTGTGAAATATATGTGAAATATGATATCGTGTCATATCGATCGCATGCCCCTGAATTGAATTGTATCGAAATCGTATTGTGACACACTTTATGATATCAGCAAATATTGTATTGTTGTCCAAAGAATCAATATAATATTGTATCATGATCCCTAATAAGTACATTTAACTTTAATCATTTTAATAGTTATTGACACTGTGCCACAGTGGTGTTGAATATATTAAGCAAATGAATTGGACACATTCTTTACATTTAAGATGGTATTTATTCCAAGGATGTTGTACTGTACATACATACAGGTGTATACTTTGGGTGACTTGGTGCTTGTGACAAAATATTCAAATGTTTTGCTGCGTTCTTGATTATTTCTTTTTACCAGGTGCTTTGTCTCATCTCGACATTGTTTTACAACAACAGCTGCTTGCCATATGGACGTGTTGTGTCTCCAAGCTGGCAGAGTCCAAATGAAGACTGTCCAATGACGTAATGACCATATTTGGCTAAGAAATTACATTATTTAGTTTCAAAACAAAGGAAAATATGAACATCAGTGTCCTGCTGGGTCAGATCAGTAAAACATGCACATCACACATCATAAAGTCAGAAATGGATACATGGATGGCATGTTATTTCATTAGTCTACTTATTAACTTCAAGTCCGCTAAACTCTTTCACGCCAGACTGCTGACCGCCTGCTGTGATGCGGTTGAGGGGAATGATCTTCATGGTGGTCTCCTTCAGGGAGTACCAGCGGTCGTGCCATGTGACCCAAGTGATGCCGTTGTCAAAGCCTGCGTCACCTGCGTCCTTTGCTGAGTACACGCCACCTAGACGGAGAGAACACAGACAGTTTAGAGTGGAAATGATTTCTACTAATATATGTGCTTGGATAACAGTTTTGTCTGTTTGTGTGTGGAGGCCATAATTATCATACAGCTCAACAGATCATCCAAATGAACACCAATTAAAGGATTTGGCACTGGTTTTATCCACGTGGTCTTACCCTGATAGTATTTGCCGTTCAAATGTGCAGCGTGACATCTGTTCATCCACCAGCCGGAGCCGTCCTGCTGAGCACAGTTGCCATCAAACTTGTCATTGTCCTTGTCGAAGGTGCTGAACTGCATGCCATTGTGAGACGTGTAGAACTTGTCGCTGGGGTCGTCACCGTGGTCGAAGCCATCGAACGCATCTCCGGCATCACCGCCAAGGTAGTAGCCGTACGTCAGACGGTACATGTCGATCTCTGGCCCAACTCTGAACATGGTGTAGTCGGCGTACCTGGAGGAAGGAGGCCACAGATTCATGTTAGTTTCTGCTGAGTCATTTTTTTTCTTCTTCAAAGGGAACCTCATCATCAGGGTCATGTTTGTCTTGTCAGTGTGTCCCTTTGCTCGCCTCTTACATAATCTGTTATCGTGTGTGTGTACGTACTTTTTGACGCCCGCCCAGTCAACCATCTCTATCCTCAGCACAGTCGGCATGGTTGTAGTAGTGGGTGTCAGCAGGTGGATCTTCTCGTTACCGAGCCAGAACTCCGTGGTGTCGTCTGGTGAGAGATAGCCAAAGCCATTCTTGTACTGGATCCAGTCCTTGTAGAAGTCCACGCTGCCGTCACGTCTCTGTGGACGTGAAAAAGTGATCAGTGTCAGTGTTGAGGGCAGGGGACGGTCTTTTGAATTATCCTCATTATATTTTAAATTAAAATTCTCTAATCAATGTATTTATTGGTTAGACATCTGATTTCATTCATAACAGGCCTCTAAACATAAGGTTCAGCTCCCCCATCACACCCTAATCATTTTCATAGAGTCCCCTATCAGTTGTTTGCTTTCAGGATTGGCAAATTACAAGCTGTTTTTCCAAGTATTTAGTACTTCTTCTTTGACAAAATAATCAATAGGAATCATCCAGTGCAAGATGAAGAGCCATCCTCCTGAATTGTTCAAGCAGAAGAAGAAGCATCTACCCTCTGTATCACTGTGAAGCCGCGTCCAAAGCTGTCAATCTCACAGTAGACCAGGAACTGCTCAGTGGCACTCGCTGGCCTCACATAATAAAGACCACTGACGGTGGCACCTTTGTTTGCAATATCCTGGCAGTCTGATGGAAAAAAGGAAGAAAGAAGAATTTAAAGTAAAGTTTAACATTATTAAATATGTCCCAAAACAAAACCTAAAACGTCCGGACTAGTGCTGTTTATTATAAAACATTTTTTCAATTCTTTTCATCTAGCTATTAATTTGCTAGTACTTATTTTTATTATAATATTATGTATTTTCCTTATTTTTCTCTTATTATTATTTTAATGATTTCACTTTATTTTCCTTTCACTTATTTACTTACCATAATAATAATAATAATAATAATAATAATAATAATAATAATAATTATTATTATTGTTTGGCTGTTACTTCTTGCTTTTATTTATTTTATTTTATTTTTCTATTTATTTTTTTATTATATTTCTTCCCCCCCTCACACATAAAATAAAAAATAAACTATATATGTATATATATATATATATATATATATATATATATATATATATACATATATATATATATATATATATATATATATATATATATATATATATATATATATATATATATATATCAAATGTTGTTGGATTTATTTTGAAGATGTCCACATTCATTTTAATTCTAAAATCTACAAATAACTTATTTGAAATGAGGTCGCAACAAATGACATCTAGAATACATCTGTTTACTTTGCATTGATGCACCATATTGATTTTAGTCCCTAACTAAACACTGAGCAAGGACAAATGTGGTTCAAATGAGGCATGATTGAGAAACCTCTTGTGAAACAGGAACGGTCTGAGGGTCAACAGATTTCTTTTTTTTTTACCTGATCCTGTGAGGGGCTGGATCTCAACCGAGTCTTTGCAGGGCTCGCTGCATTTCTGCTGTAGCAGAATGGAGAGTTGTTTCAAGTCTGACATTCTATTCTCGTTGGATGCAATTAAATTCTGAAGATCACTGGAAAGAGAGAAGCAAACATGAGTTGTACGAGCTGTATCCTGAGGAATTCATGTCTCAGTTTCTGACACAGTGACAATGAAGCTCAAAGATATTTTACAAAATAGATAAGACACCAATAAGAAGAAACTGAAATAGAAGCAAAAGGGACAAATGATGAACCAAATTTGGAAAAACAAGTAAAACATAATTAAATATGAGTGTTTTTTTGTTTTTTTTAATGTCAGGAGTGAGTCTGAGTCTATAGGTGAGAGAGGAATGGGCGGCAAATGGCCCCATGACCTGTGCTCAGTCCCGACTGTGTGGGCGAGGAGGGGTGGCGTGCATTGACCTGAAGGAGTGGGCGGCTGGGACAAGTTAAAGTAGGTAAAAGTATCAAAAGTTAAAGTATGCAGTGGCTTTTTTAAAGAGTGTTATTTTATATACTATATTAAACATTATATTAGATTTATTAGACTATTATGTCTTCATGAAGCATTTTCACATTAAAACTGGCAGAGGTGAAGCAAATTAGATATAATTTACATACTGTGTTTAATCTATAACAATGTATCATGATTTATCCACAACTGTTGATATGTTGTGGATAAAAAACAATCTAATTGGCAAAGTCACTTTTAACTCCAGCTGTCAAATAAATTTACTGGATTATAAAAGGTGCAATATTTCCCTCTGAAATGGAGTGGAATAGAAGTATAAAATAAGTATAGTATTACCAAATGTGCTTAGTTACTTTCCACCACTTGATGTGAAGGTTTCATGTCAAATGGTATCATTTCAGAGATAATTATACATAATAATATATACATAATTTTAATTTTCAGATGGTAACTTACAATATTTGCTGTTCCTGGTTGATGATGGTCTTTTCAAATCGATGAACATCATCCAGCATACTTGACGATTTTTTGTAGTATTCGTCTGAAATAAAAAGTCAGTAATGATCTCAAGTTTCAAACATTCACCACAGTTTTATAATACCTTAAATAATATAACAACAGTCTATACAGAGGAATTTAGAGTAGGTAAAATAACTGTAACAGACAAAATGATCTAGTCATATTAATAAGGGGACTCAAAAGACGGGCCTTAGGACAATATTTAATGGCACCAGATGAAGTGTGTTACCTGGCTGGACACTCTTTTGAAGTGAAGTAGTAGATTCTTTCATGAAGACAACTTTTTCTTCGGTCTCCTTGGTGAAATTGGCAATTGTTTCAAGTGTCTGTTGCAAATCATCCAAATCTTTGTCCACATGGTCCACATACCTCAGCATGTAATCAGCCACTCCACATGTTGTGGGACAGTACTTTCCCTGAATAGGGCAAGTATAAAAACATTAATGATAGTGCAGAAATATACATAGATAATCCACACAGCAAAAACATATAACAATATTATTTGTAACTGCATGCTTACAAAGCCGTCATTTGGGGTGCATGTTGCCACGTTGTCTCCTCTGGTTTGCTTCACATTAAAAAAAAGACAAAAACGATTTAGATGTTTGTGCTCAAGAAAACTGCTACAGTGAAAAATCTAAATCCAGTGACTTACTGCTGATGAGAAGGAGAAAAGCAACAGAAGTCCTCCTGCCGTTGCAAGAAGGGATGGAGCCATGTTGCTTTGGCCACCAGTTGTGGTCTTGTCTTCTTTGGAGAATGACGAACTGCTCGACTCTGTGGGATATTTATCTGAACAAGGTCCTCGGGTCAGTGTTTGATAAGGGGTTCATATGCAAACATCCCACTCACTGTGTTTGGAAAAAGCTGTGACTCAAACATCCAACCGAGGTCATTTCTCAGATTTGACGAGGTCTGTGATTGACAGCTGTGGCTGAGCTAGCAGAACACAGCCAGAAGTGACTTTACCATAAACTGTATGTTTGTTTATAAATCAGTGCCAGTAATGATGACAAAGTAAGTTGAAGAATGACGACTCACCTTTTTTTGATCAAATACTTGATGGCTCTGAATTCTATAATGGACTGTCAGTCAAAAACTAGGACTGGAACACAGTTTATTTACTATTCTTATTCATCATATGATAAAAATCAAAGACAAATGGCAGCATGCGTCATTCCTTAAAGACAACATGTCATCATAACAACTTGTCCCTGTAAACATTGACATGTTGTCGATAAAGATGTGCTAAACAAATACTGGATGGACACATTGTTTGCGAAACACAACCACGGAAAATACTCATTTGGAATTGGCAAGCAAATATCTAGTAGGACATCTGATAGATACGGAAGCCCATTTCTGCCAGAAAAATAAACACAAAAGAAGGATAACTTCCGAAGAAAAAAAAAAAAAATCTAACTGAAGTCACATTTGTAGATCAATATGATTATAAATTGACATTTTCATCATTTTGAGATATTAAGTGAGACATTTGTTTTACTGTCAAATTTAGATTTGCATGTTTGAAACTGTCCTCCCAAGAACAAAACGACAGGAGTCTTCTGTTAGCTTCCTGCTTCCCACCAACAGTCAACATTGATTTATTGTAACTATGACCACGATTGTTCCCTTAACTAAGTAGCTATTATTTTATCCGTGATAATGAAGGTCTCCTTACCTTAACAGCCAAACCACAATGTTTCTCTAAACTTAATTAAGTTGTGCAAATAAAATTTTGATTTACTACAGTATTTCACAACTTTTGTTAAAACTTTAAACTTTACCTTAAAATTATGATTAGATTTTAGATTAGATTTAGATTTATTATATCATAATTCTGACTTGTTATCGAATCATTTTGAGTATTTTTGTCTTTTTTTTAATCATTCCTAAATAGTCTTTTTTTTTTTTTTTTCCTATCGGAAATGGGCTTCCATACAAATATACAAATCTAAATCTGGGTGCAAGGCACGGGATATTAAATTACCATAAAAACAGTACTTAATATAGTTGCTACTTGCAAACAGTAAAGGTATCATCGGTGAGTTGGACCCAGCCATGGGGTAAGCTAACAACAACACTGATTCTCTTTTTGGATGGTAAGTGGTTATGATTTAAGCATTGTAACATCCCTTAAAGGTCACCTATTATGCAAAATGCACTTTTCCATGTCTTTTAAACATCAATATCTGTCCCCAGTGTGTCTACAGGCCACCATAGTATCATAAAAGACCATCCTCTCTCTTTTTCTCCTCCTCCGTTTGTCCGGAAATGGGTGCAGAAAAAAAATTCGCTTTTTTCCTTGTATCCTGACGTCATTAGAGAAATGCAAGTCACGTGAGGGTTTCCTGGTCGAACCAGAGAGAACCTTCAGTAGCTGACCCCGCCCCACAGCGCGTCACTGTCTCTCCTCCTCAACCTAACTTGAGCAAAGTCTGCAAGAACCAGCAGAACAGGCTTCATGTACTCCCATCATCTAAATATAACATGTTCTTTCACAAAGGCTTTATGTAATTACACTGTTTAAACAGATGATATTTATATATTATATATATTTGATGTCATGCATGTAGAAGAGTACAGGTAGTAAATAGTGACTTGTAAGCAACACAACACATTTCTGTTTCACAGTCAAACTTTATTTGAGTAGACAGATGACAATATTAATTATTCACAGCATTTGTAATCATCTCACCTGTTAGTTAGTTATGTTAACATGGTACAGGAGAAAGTCTTCAGCTCTGGTAAACTATGGTAAGCTAAGCTCCGGTGGTCTGTAGTCATGGTAACACAGAGACAGCTACTACTGTAAATAATATACCATTACTCTGATCTTCCATACATTTATCTTTTAGCAGAAATAATGAACTGACTACTGTTTCACATCTTCTATTTTCCACCCTGATGGTCGCTGTGTTTACACACCGTGTCATAGCGGTAGCATGTAGCTAACCCGTTAGCATGTAGCTACATGCTAACGGGTTAGCTACATGCTACCGGGTTAGCTCTGTATCTCCATGTAAACAGAGCCATCTGCTCTCAGCTGTCTGCTCTCCTCTGGGATGATTCTGTCGGTCATTTCTCACAGATGGATCTGTAAAGACAGACGTAAAACAGAGTGTATGTTTACGGTTTACAGAGTTGATGCATGAGGTAAACACTGAGCTAACTAACAGAGATATAAACAGCATTATTTACCTGAGAGAAACCGTCAGGAAAACCTGGAATCTGGACCGCAGATGTTCATCATGTGTCGCCGATTTCTGATCAGATTCCTCCGGTAACGTGCGCTGGGTGAAGTTTCTGGTTTATAAACTTTAAAGTGGTTTATAAACTTTATTCTAGCTGCTATCTCTCCACTCGTCTCTCTCTCTCTCTCTGAGAGAGAGAGAGAGCTTCTCCGGGAGGGAGGGGGAGGGTGACGCTGTTGTTGAGGACGTTTGATTGACAGAAAACGCTGACCAATCAGAGCAGAGTGGGAGGAGACAGAGGCTACAGACACAGAAATCAGCACTTTTGGAAATGGGCTGAAACAGAGGTTATAGAGACATGCTGGAATGCATGATCTGATTGTTTTTTTGAAAAAAAAACTTCAGAGACATGGTTTGGAGGTGTCTGAGACCTATAATAACTAGTTTAAATGGAGTATAATATGTGACCTTTAAAGGTGTATATTAGAAGAAGAAGAAGAAGAAGAAGAAGAAAAAGAAGAAGAAGAAGAAGAAGAAGAAGAAGAAGAAACCTTTATATGTCATATACATACAGGTACATACATGAAATTTTACCTCTGCATTTAACCCCTCCTAAGTATTTTAGGAGCAGTGGGCTGCTGTTAGTGCCCGTGGAGCATCTTGGGGTTTAGTGTCTCGCTCAAAGACACTTCGACATGCAGTCTGTAGGAACTGGGAATCACGCTCTACCCACTGAGCTACAGCCGCCCCCTTAATTGAAAACGAACTCTGTCTATATAGCGTGACACTTTGTGGTAGTTTAGGTAGGAATAAAATACAATATTTTTTGCAAAACTTCATTCTTACTTCTTGACTTGAGTGCTGCAGCTTGGTGGATGGTGTTGACCTCTTATTTGAACATTGGCTGCACTGATTGGTAAAACCACTAGTGGGAGTGGAACCACAATAAACCAAACATACTTTACAATCAGTGAGCACACCTTCAAATTGAAGACTTTATTAGCATTCAGAACACAGTGATGGAGTTCGGGTTCAGAGAAGACATAAATGCAAAATTATGTAGAGAAAGAATTGAGATAAATGTGACTGTTTACAATGTGTGCAGATGTATCTCTGTTCATTTAAGGAAAACAAATGAATCACTGGTCTTATCATTAGATATTACAACATTAACCTTTATAAATTGTTCTTCATGTACAGTTTACATTTTGCATTTCAGACACACAGGAGTATTAATTTGCTTCCTGCAGTCTGAAGGAAAATTAGCTTCAGCACATTTTTCACAGGCTTAATTTTTAAGAAGCACACGTGCAGCTGAGCTAAAGAACTGGAGCCAAACACTCGAGACACGAGACAGGTCGATGGGCGATATAAATGAAAAGTAAGGGGGGCAATTAGATGATCATTTTCAAATATGTGCAAAGCCTATAGGCAGGCTTGTTTGTACTTGTCTGTGGTAGGCTACACATGTAAATTGATATTTTAAGATGTTGTCATTGTTTTTATGTGTAGATGAACATTTAGTCACACTCAGTCCATCTGGAATAATCTCATTAGGAATGTTATGCTAATATGCATGAAGGGGGAGTACTTTCTAAAAACATTTTCTTCAAGATTCTACAATACTTATTAATAATTATTAATAATTATTCAGGATGCTGAGGTCATGCTCTTGTCATGATCTGTGTTGTTTTTCAGGGGGTTTGAGGGTTTTAGCATCCTTTACATTCTAGTTTTTTCTGGAGTTTACATTCTACAATGTGAAAAATACCAAACAAACTCATAATGGTGTTTTTTTGTGTGACTCATTTTTGGCCATAACATGAATAAATAAAGGTTTCAGTATTTCCCCACCATGATTTGATTTCTGGCAATGTGTAGAAGGCTTTGAAACACAATTTATACTTTGATATTGGGAAATTAAATTTACAAAAATATAACTGATAAGTCAGCTGAATAAATAAAGTACAAAACAATTAAATAATTGACTTGATATTTGGTGTATTGTCCAAATTTTCTAGCGGGTGGGGGGGTCTATCAGGGGAACTTGGTCTTCAAACTTATTGCACATTTTATTTTAACATCATTGTTTGACAGAATTCGGGCATACATTGATGAATAAGGTAAAGTTTGTGAGAAGCTGCTACACCTGTTGCATCATAATCCTCATAGAAAATTCACAATAGTTCTTCAACGTGATTTTCTTGCTAAACCAATTTATGTACAATTAATTTCCAATGCATTTGTAATTTAGCCAATAAAACGTGTCAAAACTGTGTGCGCAAAACTGTAGCAGATAGACTGGACTCTAATGGTGACGTGTGTCTCGGTGAGGAAACTCCTAGTGCAGCTGCGTCTTACGTGCATCTTATCAACAATGGATGATGGAAAATCAAACTTTACTCAAGATTCACAATGGATTTTCACACAAAGAGGGATTACGGGGTTGAATAGTGGTAGCGATAGGCCTGTTGGTCTCACACATACAGTAGACTGTATATAAGAAGTGGACGTAGTCACCGTGATGCCACCCATTGGTTTGTGGGCTGTCGTATTGAAGCCTCGAGTTCGGCATTTTGTCCGTCGCCATCTTGGTTTATTGCAACCAGAAGTGATACGAGAGGGTGGAGCTAAGTACAACCGAACGCTGAATAAGACATTTTTAGGCAACCAAGAAAGGACAACGCCGTGGTAGCGACCTGTCAATCACAAGGTAGCCACGCCCTAAAGCATCCCCTGCTTCATGGTCTATTTGACTCTAAATGGGACCATAATTTACTAAATGAACATCATGCTGTATTGAAGAAGACTTGAAACTAGTGATTGAGACCATAAACTCATGTTTACAATGTTTACTGAGGTAATAAATCAAGTGAGAAGTAGGCTCATTTTCTCATAGACTTCTATACAATCAGACTTCTTTTTGCAACCAGAGGAGTCGCCCCCTGCTGGCTGTTAGAAAGAATGCAAGTTTAAGACACTTCAGCATTGGCTTCACTTTTCAGACCTGGAGGACGCCGCCTGGTCTCACACCCTTCATATCAAAAATAAATCCTCCGTCACGTTCAGCTTCCAACAGGGCTCCTGGTTTCATGCTGCTGGGCTGGTTTGAGTCACACTTAATGGAAATACACCTCGACTCCTGTGACAGATGAGTTTGAGGTCTCTTTATTTTGCAAGAAGCCCACATTAAAAAGAGAAATGTTTGTGTCTGCTGCTGATTTTAAGGTTAAAATGTCAGTGGGTTAATGGATCTTTTACTTCAACATTATAAATGATATGCATTCTTTACACTGCTGGGTGAAAGTGAGGTTAATATTAGTGCAATGTTTTTCTTTTTTTGACTGAGGAATGTTTGCAGTTCCATATTGTTCAAGGCCACTTTACACTGGTCTTATCACTTGTACAGTTCAACCACAAATGGATGTAGTTGTTGATAACAGTTAGCCTGAGGATATTCTTAAGGCAAACTGTTTTTATTACATCAAAACAAACAGTGGAGAAGCTTAATAAGGCTTCATCTGTGGGCCCCATGTTGACATTAGATGATAAATTGTACCTTAACTACCTCTGAGTGACCTGGTTTTATTATGCAGGGGAAAAAAACAGGCCCAGGATGGATATAAAGCCTCGCTGACCTGAGAATGAACTGCCAGGCCCATGAACCTAAACAGTGCTGAACTTTTGCTGAACTGGCCTCTTTGTGAGGAAACACCAGATGGAAAGTGTTTCTTTCTCTCTTTAAGTGCCATGAAGACATGGGCACTCTCTCTGAACACGGTGTCCAGGATGTTTGGACTGCTGTTGTTGTCGATGCATTCAGACACTGATGCCAGACTGACATTCGTACATTGTGCGTACTGTATCAGCATGCAAAGCAAAGTTATTCGTTTATATGGTAATATGGTGCTGAATCATTGTTTTTCCATGAAAACACAGGAAATACCTCAGTAATCACCTTAAAGTCAGCATAGTTCAGAGGTGGTCTGACTAGGAATTAAATTTAAAGAGCCTTGTTAGGGTCCCCAGTTGGTCACAACCATAAGTCTGGAGCTATTTGACCATGGTGTAAATCTCCCCCAGTACAGAGGGCAAAGGTTTGTTGTAACGCCACCTCAGGGTTCAACTTGTGGTCACAGACGGTAAGTCGACTCAGCTGAACGTAGAGCCGAGGAAAACATGCAGCGAGGTTGATACTTTGTTGTCCACACACCATTTGGTATATGTCAAGTTTTTAATGATTGCGTTACTAAGGAACGGAGTTGACCTGGATCTGCTCCTCTTAATATTAGCACTGCCATATAGATTTATTGTCCTCTGCTCGGCTTTCTCGTTCAATTTGGTTACACCCAGTTTGGAGTGGGTTCATTTGGTCCTGCAGCTGTGCTATAATAATGGGACACATCGTTCATGTTACTACTGTACCAGTATATTAATACTTGTCTCTGATGGCTCATTGTGCCATTTATTACCCTGATTGGTTTATATACTACTCTCTGTGAAATAGCAAACAGTTCAAAATCAGCCTGACAAGTTAAAGCTATTGGTAATCTTAAGAAACTAGCAAGAGTATGTTAGATTTTTAAAATTATCCAACCGAAAAACCCCAGTCCAGTGTTGCCAACTCTTTTCCAATGAAAGTAGCAGTACTAGCTCCAAAAGTCCCAAAATCTAGCGAGAAAATCGACAAGTCAGCAACACTGACAGTCCGTTCCTTCAGGCCGCCCTCCAAAGCCACTCTGCCAAAATTATCATTATGAACATAAACATATCATAAGTAAAGTAAACAATGAACATGGCTATTGTTAGTACTCACAGCTGTCAAGATAGCAGCTTGTGGGAGACTTCAGTGACGTGCAATGAGTGCAGAGGCAGACTGCACGCAGGCGGGTAGGTAGGTAGACAGGTCGACACACAAGTAGCCCGTCCAATCATTACATTCAGGCCGAATTAAATGATTGGACGGGTTTATTACAGTCCTGTAATACAGAAGCCACAGATACCGGATTTTCGGGATGTAATGACAATTTCAACAAATATAACAAAAAATGTTTTTGAAGAAGATTACTAACTCTTTAAATTAGGATATAAAACAGTGAGTTTAATTTTCATATTACACTGAGAATTCCCAACATAGATGTTTCATAACTGTTTGTGGTGATTACTGACGACACATTGATCTGGTTTTATTGCTTTTCATGGTTTTCTACTTTCTGATACTGTACAGTAGGCATCTGTATGAGTAATGCAAAAGTACACTTTTTTTTTAACCATCTGAATTTGGCCACTGTATGAATGCTCTTTTTGGTTTCAGACAAGTGGTGAAAAACAGTACCGTACTCAAGTGCAATTTTAAGGTACTTCATTTCCATTTCATGTTCTTCTGCTCCACTACATGCACTTTTTACTTGACTACATTTATCTGACAGCTGTAGTTACTGTAGTTAGTTATTTTGCAGATTAATATCAATATGGTCATTTTATAAATGATGATAGATTAAACTACAAAACACTACATAAAGTACTTCAATTAGCACCTTGATGAGCTACAGCAGGCTGCTTACACATTAATGCATCAGTAATAATCTGCACAACTATAATATAGCAATCTCAAAGGGACTATTCTATTTAATGAGTACTTGTAATTTCAATACTTTAGTATAATTTGCTGGCAATACTTATATACCTTTACGTAAGTGACATTGTGAATGCATGCCTTTTTTTCTTATAATTCATGAATGTAAGCTTATCATTTGCAATTTTTCCAGCTGTATAGTGCCGTCTCATTAATCACACACACTTCCTCAAAAGTAGGGCAGGTATGCGTTGTGGGTCAAACTAGTTTTCTCATAGTAAAAAAACAGCTGCCTTAATTAAATACCAGCAATCATTTGCAAGGATTGTAGCTCAGCAAATGTAACAAATGGTTCAAAGACACAAGATCAAAAAGTATTTCTCAAAATATTTTCTGGGTCAAACGATGTAAGTGGAGCCTACAGGATTATGGTAATCTGGTCAAAGGAATGTTTTATCTCATCATATGGTTCTTCTGAGAAGGTGCAGACCATCCAGAACAGCCTGATCCTGGATTGATGATGGGACAGAACAGACTCGCTACTGTGAGTCAATAAAGTCCTCCGCACGCCATTGTCTGGAGGATAATCGGCTTACTAGTCTAATTAGCAATTCACCAAAAGGGTAAACAAAAGCTTTATCTATAAATTTTATTTTATTTTTGCAGCACATACTGTAACAATGTTTAAACTTGTTATGAACCTATATTTAAGATTGTAAAGTTCTGCGGTGGAAAGTAACTAAGTACATTTATTCAAGTACTGTACTTAAGTGCAATTTTGAGGTATTTGTACTTTAGTATTTCCATTGTATGCTCCTATACTCCACCACACTTCAGAATGAAATACTGTTATGACAGGGGACCATTCTGCATAATGAATACTACTATGTAGTATATAGTATATCCTAATGGCATCTGCAAGATTTCACAGACCGGAGGAAAACAACCAATCAGAGCTGAGCTGGAGCCTGCCGTCCAGCTGCCGTCTATGAGAGCTGTCCGTCAATCACTCGCAAACTCAAAATCAAGCGGTCAAACTAGGCAGCGCTGATCAAATATGAATCAATATTCTGTTATGTTAATACCTAATTATTTTGCCTGTATCAAATGTTTTCAGAAACATCTTGTAGGGTACTGTTTAGCTGTAAAATGAGAAAGTTTGTGAACCAGCATTCATGTTGAGATCAGTTGAGGAAATACAAAGCATCGCCTACCAGCCGGAGCACTGCCAATATGAACGCTCAATAGGAATGCTCTCTCCCTCTGAAATGACCTGTGATTGGCCAAAGTCTCCCATCACAGGCTAGATTTTTTAAAGCCTGAAAACAGAGCCATGACGAGGAGCAGAAGTCTATTTATCTATCAGAACACTTGAATTACAATATGCTGAAAGGTTATTATGGATTTTTTTGCCTAATGATGCCAAAAAACATTCTGCCTACTGCAGCTTTAAGTGCTGGAACCAACTTTTGGATAATCTTATAGCCTACAACACTTTTCTCTCTTTTATACCAGTGTCATTCATGCTTACTTTTCTCCACATCAGTTCCTGTTTTTCTATTTTAAGACAGAATAATTAAAAAAAATAATCATTATAGTTTGAATTTCATGTTGTATTTCTCTTCAAACTCTATATTTAAAGGGACTGTTTGTAACTTTTTACACGTATAAATCTACCGGGTCGGGATCCCATGCGTGCTCGCGCGTGGCCGGAGTCTCTGCTCCGCTGCCTGCCTGCCTTCAGTCACACACTGCGTTCTCGCTGTCTCGATCCACCTCTACACGTGCATGCGTGCACACTACACACTACAGAACACTTCGTAGCTCTGAGAATATCTAGTGAATGTACAGTGGACTTTGTGCAGAAATAACTGCTGCAGCTCCTCCAGACCAACAGAGGTTTTCCGTGTCTTGTGAAGTGACGGGGCTCTGCAGCGAGAAACGTTATCATCTCCGACCGGGTGCTGGAGGGAGACGATAAAGTTTCTTTTCCTGCTTCAGCCTCCGGGGCAAGCTCGAGCCCGACGCTGACTTTCGTTGACTTAACGGCCACAGGTGTCGCTGTTAACAAGCATTTCTGAAAGTTACAAACAGTCCCTTTAATTGCATTATTAAATGCAACTATAGTGTGCCTTGCTTTAATTATATCAGCCTCCAGCTAATCCTCTTCATTTGAGCAGTTCTTGAGGTGATTAATGAAAGAGAGCAAAATGTTCCTGCAGGCTGCAAGAAAAATACAGCAGAAAAAAAAAAAAAATGCAAGATGCTGAGAAGGAGGTCGCACGTGCACAAAGTCACTCGTGGCCAATCGTGTCCTCGGGATTTCCTTGCGAGCCTTCTCTCCTCCTCGTGCCAGTCAGGATAAAAAAGCTCATTTCACTCAACCACTTTATTTCCCCCTCGAAAACTCTCACGATGCTGCAGCTGCTGACATTCCTGGTGGAGAAGCTCTCTCTTCTCTCCAACTTCAAACTGTTTGAGTCCAGCTGGTCGGACTGTGAGGACCGGGACCAGGACCGGGACCGGTACGCGCAGCGAGGTCCCCATCCGTCCCTCCGGAGGGGGGACCTGCTGGAGGTCCCCAGGACCCTTTTCACCCACTACGGCATCTATGTAGGAGACAACAAAGTGGCTCACCTGATCCCTGACATCCTGCCGGTGCTCACAAACGACCAGCAGCTCATCAGCTCCGTTATTACGCACAAGAGACTCATCCTCGGCTGCGTCTACAGGTGTGCCACGGTGCGCCTGGACACACTGGAGGACTTTGCATATGGCGCAAAGATAGTGATCAACAACATGGATAAGATGATGAAGAGTCAAGCATTGCCCAGTGAAGATGTCGCAAAGAGAGCTGAGAAACTCCTCGGAGCGATCCCCTACAGTCTGCTGTGGTACAACTGTGAACACTTTGTGACACACTGCAGATATGGATCTGCAGCCAGCCGGCAAACAGAGAAGGTATATATATATAGTCCCCCACACTTTGTTGTGAATGAGTGCAGAATTACATGTCTATCTCAAAGTGTTGTTATTGATATTATTAAGCTATAAACATAATTTGCCAAGTGCATTAAAGGGACTATTTGTAACTTTCAGAAATGCTTGTTAACACCTGTGTTAAGTCAACGAAAGTCAGCGTCCTGTTGCTCGCGCTTGCGCTTGTGCACTCTCTACATAGTCATGAACAGCATCGCTCAAAACAGTGAGGCGACACAAGTCAGCTAAAACCACAATATCACTCTATATTTCACCTGCTTGGCAGTAATGTTAGCTGACCAGACGAAGGTCTCTCCATGAATCAATGCTGATCCTAATGTTTGCTTTTCCTGCTTCAGCCCCGGCTGAAGCAGTAAGAGAAACGTTATCGTCTCCGACCGCGGCTGGAGGGAACAGGGGAGACACCGGCACCCGGTCGGAGATGATAACGTTTCTCGCTGCGGAGCCTCGTCACTTCACAAGACACGGGAAACCTCTGTTGGTCTGGAGGAGCTGCAGCATTTATTTCTGCACAAACATCCACTGAACATTTACTAGATATTCTTAGAGCTGAACTAACTCTTCTGCAGTGTGTAGTGTGCGCGCATGCACGTGAGGTGGAGTGAGAACGCGCGCATTGTGTGAGTGAAGACAAGCAGGCAGAGGAGCGGTCTGAACAGCGCAGCCACACGCGAGCGCGCATATTCGAGCGCGCATGGGACACCGACCTGGTAGATTTATACCTGTAAAAAGTTACAAAAAGTCCCTTTAATATGTAGGTAAACATAATACAAGGTATGCTCCATATTGGCACCTGTAGCATCACCTTGGCCATAGAAAAAGATGCTATGTTGATCCTCATTCACTTTTTACAGTGTATGTGTGTGGACGGATTAATGTGCTAGGAGGACCATGGGCAAAATGTTGTTGTTGGGCCCCCCTGCAGCCCTTGTGTATGCACCCTGCCATCTCCAAATTCCCATTAGATACAGTGCTCACGAAGACACTTAAAAAAACAACCAGTACTCTGCTGGAGCAGCTTTATTTAGCAATATGCATCATGTGAACAAAGTATAAATAAAAATAATAAGTTACTTAAAGGGGACATATCATGCTCATTTTCAGGTTCATACTTGTATTTTGGGTTTGTAAGAGAACACGTTTACATGCTTTAATGTTCAAAAAACACATTATTTTTCTCATACTGTCTGTGTGAATATACCTGTATTCACCCTCTGTCATGAAACACTCCGTTTTAGTGCCTGTCTCTTTAAGACCCCCTCCTGAAAAAGTCCAGTCTGCTCTGATTGGCTTGTGAGAAAAATATGGATATACTCAGATTGGGGTGGGGGGGGGCAACATATTCTAATGAGCCTGCATGTGACGTAGGAAGGGGGGAGTCAAATCTGAATGGCTTGTTGAATCACGTGTTTTCTGATCTAGGCAGCCCACAAAAACTGACTGTGTTGTCTTATTTCACAGTTTGTTGGTTGGTAGGCACTCCAGATACACAAATGTAAATATGTAAGCACTGAAAAAGTGTGTTTTTCATGCTATGTCTCCTTTAAAACTAGATTTTGAGACTCTACAAGACAGGTCCACAAGTTTAGGTCAGGGTTTCCCTTTGGAAAGTTTTTAACCGAGGTGAGCCGATCCTGACACATCTTGTCTCGTGATCAATGTATTTATTAGAAGATGGTCTAAACATAATTTATCATATGGGTCATCTGCTTTATTGTCTTAAAGTTAATGCATTATTCTTTTTATAAATGTTGTCATTTTCTTCTGGTGTTAGCAGGAAGCTGTCCTCATTCCACCTCTACTCTAAAGCACTGCAAGAAAACACTGATAACAAAGGGCACATTTAGTTCATATTGTGGATTAAGTGGTGCACATTCCCAAACAAATCTGCAAATCAGATTACCGACACCGTCCTGAGTTTTTAGAGCCCATTGCACTTCAGGCCAAAAAGGCAGCCCCGCTTTGCCAAGTTGGTAATCCAGCTTTGAGTTTAACCATCACAGGTAAATAGCGAGGAGTACTGTTGCTATGGTTACCTCCAGGTTAACCTTGCACACTGATTTAGAGTGATGGTTAAACTGCTCACGCAAACTGTGTTTGTGGTATGAAACATATGATTTTAGCAGACTTTTTCCAATCAAAGAAATATTCTATAAGATTCTAAATAAAGCACGTGTGAATTAACTAACTGTATGTCTTTTCTTTGTAGTTCTGCGAGTGCTTGAAATCAATCATCAGAGACCAGCGCAGCGTGATTGTCACAGGCCTCCTTGGGATTATCTCCATCGTCTGTTTCGGCATTGCAACGTCAACCACATTGCCCACAATCCTTATTCCATTTACTCTGTGGATGGCTGGTTAAAGGAGCTCAGCACAAGGAACTTGCACCTGAACTTTTTCTTGGAAAAGACCGACCTGACTCCTCCTCAGGACGGTGCACTCTTGTCATATGATGCCTTATGAGTCGGCTTTACAACTTTCATTTGATCGTGTAGAGACAATGTTTAATGTGTTGTGTTGATACATGAATTAATAGTTTCCTGTATGACTTATAAAGTGTTGGGAAATACATATATTTTTGGATATATGAACACTGATAACGATTCATTTTTGCTAACATTTGAGTCACCACAGAAATGAATATACAATACAGTGGTGCATTGACTGCAACAATATCTTAATGTATATATTTTGTGTATTTTATAGTAGCGTACTTAATATAATGTTGTAAATATGACAAATGTTTAATAAACAATTTATTTTTACTTGTGTGCCTTGTGTAACTCGCCATACATCTCCAGCCACATGCCAGTGAAAGCAGAGGCCTAAATTAGCCGAAATATTTGTGTGACGTTTCATGATATATTTTTTATTACTGAGAGACTCGGGTTTCTAAAACAGTAACACAGCATGCGTGCAAATAAACAGCGTAGATGCACTGCAAAAAGTGCTGAGTCATAACAGCAACATTTCAATCAATCACATCAAAGCAGTGTCAGACCTTTACATTTTCCTACAAATTGTTATGGATTTAGCTAATTACGTTTCACATGTCATTGCATTTCTATAACTGTGATAAACAGATATATAAAAAATACATAATTTTTCGAAATGTCCAAGAAAGTGCTGAATAACGATGAAACGGGCTGCAGAAAAATCTGGTCCACGAAAAACAAAGGCTGTTTATTTAGGTGTGATGGCTCAATATCAGTGACCTTTTAAATGAGGATTTAACTGGTAGCCAAGGCAGCCTTCTTAATGAGGACCCTTGACCTTAATACAATACAACAAGGGCTGAGATTCAAAATCCAACAACACAGCAAAGTGATTATAGAAAGCTCCTTTATTTCTGTCAAAATCTTACTGAAACATTGACCAATATCTAATCCTACTAACCGCTCTAGCCCCTCCCAAGTCCAGCTGAAATAAAACGGGGGTCAAGCACTTCGCAGCACACTGCCATCATGTTTCTTTACCAACTACTCAACTTTTTCTTCGTAGCTTCCAAAAAGGAGGACGACGACTCCAAACATGACCTGTCCCTTTACAAGCGTGGTGATTTATTGGAAGTCCCCAGGACATTATTCACACACTTTGGTATCTACTTGGGTGACAACCGTGTGGCTCATCTCATCCCGGACATCCTTCCTGTGATATCTAAGAATAAATCTGCCATCGCAAAGATGGTAACAAATAACCGCCTGCTGCTGGGGGTTATCACTAAGGTTGCCAGCGTCAGAGTGGACTCTGTGGCAGATTTTGCATATGGCTCGGAGATTCTGATCAACCACATGGACAAAATATGCAGCCAGCCTCCTCTGGACGGGGACGAGGTGGCCAGAAGGGCTGAGAAACTCCTGGGCTCCGTCACCTACAGCTTACTGTGGTACAACTGTGAACACTACGTCATGTACTGCAGATATGGCATGGCCATCAGCTATCAAACGTACCAGGTAGAGTCTCTGGCCGCCTCTCAGTAGAAAGATCAAAAGAGAAGTTTACATTTTTCTGTCCATACTGGCCGTAAAAAAAACATTTTCCTCACCAAATCCACAGTCCTCATCCTGTGTAAAGCTATGAGGCTTCAACAGTCTGAGTTTGTCATACTAAGTAGGTATCTTCCAAAATTACAGTCTATTTATTGCAAAGTTTTTCGTTTCCCTTGACAAACTTTTCCTGCTGAGCTACGGTGGAAGAGAATATTGTACAAAAAATACAATAACTTTGGAAGATAGTCATTTTATTTGACTAAACCAGATTGCTGAAGCTTTATAGTAGCTCCAGACAACTTTGAAATACATTTTTAGACTGTAAATTGGAACCAGCACTGTGATTTTTTCCCCCATCACTTACATTGTAATTGCAGGAGGAAGGAATCTTTTCACAGCCAGTATGGACCGGAGGAACAATCACAGCGACCAATAACAGAAAATCATTTACTTTATATATTAATTATACTTTAATATAAGATCAATTAGAGTATTTTTCATCAATTGAATTAGTCTATGCAATGCAGGGGTGTAGTGGTTGTTGATGAGGTGGATGTACTACTAAGTAGATAGGTAGGTTACTGAGGATGAAGTGGATATACTCTCCTATATATTCCAATGGCTTTTTGGCTGATAGGTGGGTATACTGTAAACTGCCAGAAAAAGAGGTGGGTATACTCCGTATATCTGCATATACCCTCCACTACACCACTGATGCAATGTATATAAACTATTAGAGATTAAAGATATTAGAGAGATTTATGTGATGTTGAGTTTTGAATATTTAATTCTTTAATTCTTCTTCTCAAGTGTGTCTATCTTTGCCTCCTGTTGCATGAGAAAGATCACATGCAAAAGCCAAAGGTTTAAGGTTCACTGCACGTGTAGCATTTGCAATGCCGTCAGTTATTTGTATGGATTTCATGAAAAACAGTTTAACACTCAGCGTAAGGTGGTGTTAATCCACAGTAAATGTACTTACAATAGTGTGTGACTGAAGAAAACCCTTGACATTTGGTCACATGAGGATGTTTTCAGAGTTGTTTTTCTTCAGTCCACTGGAGTGAATATCAGCTTCACTTATTCATGAGGCGAGTAGCTCCATCTAGTGTTACTTTATGCCCAAATTACTGCTGTTCTGGATGTAATGAAGACCTTCCCTTTAATAGCACACCTCCACTGCACTGCTGTGATTCACTTAGCCAAAAAATCACTGACTAATTCTCACGCTCTTTCTTGTAGTTCTGCACAACAGTACGGAAGATAGTCTGCAGCAGGATGAGTGCCTATTTGACTGCACTGTGTGGTGTGGGAGGAACCATGCTGTATGTGGGCTGTGTGACGCCGCTGACAGTTTTACCGACCCTGCTCATCTCGTTCACCATCTGGATGGCAGCCTAACGGCCTCTGGAGGGACGGCTCATGAGAAAGACTAATTTAACACACCGGTGGAAGCTGAAATGAAAAGCCCTGTGGTTTAGCTGCGTGACTAAAGGCATTGGGAAAACAAACGTGTTCACCATTATAGAACTGTTTGACTTTTTACCTTCTTTGGGCAATTGTTGACTTTTTATATATTAACTGATGTTCTATTTTTCTTTGCCTGATTGCTCCTAATTGTCGTGCTGTTGTCTAGATTTGTACGTAATTCATCATTTATGTTAACCAGACTCTGATATTCAACATTAATCTCATTTAACAGTAGCAGCTCATAGATTATAAATGGACTTTGACTGAGCACAGAAACAAACTCCGGAAGACTGAGATAAACGGAGACAGAGATATCTAAAAGAAGATGGAAACATGATGGTGTATGCAGATGGATGTTAAATGTTGTAGTGAATGCATTTCAATGTGATACTTTACTTATATTATGCTCTACTGTAGCTAAAAGGTAGCCTTGGACAAAGTGCAATACGTTTCTTCTTAATGGAATACAGTATAATTTTGATATATTGTAAACGACAAATGTCATAATGTGTTTGTCAGTCCATTACACATGTATTTCTACCTGCTTCCAGTGGGCTACCTCTGGTTCTGGAAAGTGAAGCCAACGCGGAAGTGCCTTAAACTTGCATTCTTTCTAACAGCCAGCAGGGGGCGACTCCTCTGGTTGCAAAAAGAAGTCTGATTGTATAGAAGTCTATGAGAAAATGGCCCTACTTCTCACTTGATTTATTACCTCAGTAAACATTGTAGACATGAGTTTATGGTCTCAATCGCTAGTTTCAAGTCTTCTTCAATACAGCATGATGTTCAGTTAGTAAATTATGGTCCCATTTAGAGTCAAATAGACCATAAAGCAGGGTATGCTTTAGAGCGTGGCTACCTTGTGATTGACAGGTCGCTACCCCGGCGTTGTCCGGTCTGGGAGTTGTACGTGTTTTTGTCTTACGACTTTAACCCTTTCACAGTGTGTTTCCAGTTCATGATAGTTAATACTAACATTTTAGTCGTCTGGAAATGTTGTATTCAGCGTTCTGTTGTACTTAGCTCCATCCTCTTGTGTCACTTCTGATTGCAAAAAAACAACATAGTGACGGCCAAAATGTTGAACTCGAGGCTTAAAAATGGCAGCCCACAAGCCAATGGGTGACGTCACGGTGACTACGTCCACTTCTTACAGTCTATGGAAACTTCAGATACTTTTAGCTTATCACCTCACTGCTGCCATCAAAGTTAATTTGATTCTATTTATTATGTTCATTGTCTAATTTTATTCGCCTCACTGCAGTCTTGAAATGTTTTAATCCTTGTTCTACTAAGTAGAGCACTTTGTTTGTTTTGAAAAGTGCTGACAAGTTTATCATTACTATTATTATTATATTCCCTGGGATGTGCCTGATAAAAAAAGTATTTTAACAACATGAAAATCCATGGGAACATATACCGAATACAGGCTTGAGAAAATAAATAGCCATAAACAATCAAATTAGAGTTAAGTGTTTCGCTCATGACTGCAGAGAATGTGGTCAACTTTCTGTCATCGTGACGACAACAAGAATAGCACGGAAACACTGGGAAACATTCCTAAACCTTCTTTTAGCATTTCCTCCAAGAATTCAAAGCACGAGAGCAAAGTCGCGCAGCTAATAGAGCAACTGAGTACAGGAGATTCTTGATAGTGATTAAAAAACAACCTTGAGGGCGCCTGGGTTAGCTCAGTTGGTAGAGCGGGCGTCCATGTATTAAGGCTTGGTCCTGACCGCGGCGGCCCGGGTTCGAATCCGGCCTGTGGCCCTTTCTGCATCCACTCTCTCTCTCCCCCCCCTTTCAAGACTCTATCCACTGTCCTGTCATAAAAATGGAAAATGCCCCCAAAAAAATAACTTTAAAAAAAACAACCTAGAATTTCTGGGTGATTAATTATGTCAAGAATCGGAGGATCAGAGTTGTAAATTATTAATGCTGCTTCTGTACAAAGGGAAAACGTTCAAAATGGTTACAAGACCCAGAGGAGACACCAAGTGATGAGCAAGGAATTTATATATATAAAGATATCGTTATTACAGTTTAATGGTGATGGATGTGTCTGTGCCTACAAAGCTGTTAATTTAATGAAAGTCCTTAAAGGGGATGAAATTAACTGAACTAATCCATTGGAAATTAATCTTTAATATACATTATTCTTCATAATCTTTTAATTATTTGAAAAAATTCTGAGAATCAGTGTGGGCAACCAAGTCCAAAGGGGTAAAGTAGGCAAGAAAAAATGTCCCAAAAATGCACACAGCAGGGAGGAACAAGGAGACTAGAAGGCTGTTATTCTGCAGCTTGGACAGTACAAGAGTGGAATAACAACTAAAGTGCAGGTATATACAGTATGTTATAGGCTACATGCTGTGGAGCTGATTAGGGATTTGGGAACAGATGTGCAGGTGAGTATGGAGGTTAATTCATGTGGAAATATAGGAACACTCTGGGGACAACTACTGGATAGGGAGGGAACGACAGGAGATTAGAAATCGTCAGACTGCCAACAGAGCAAAACATGCGTCAAATATTATGAATTGGTTGTTGCCATGACATCCTGTACCCTGTTTATGTTTATTTGTTTCCCACATATAAAAAGACAGTAAAATACAATTCACATGAAAGGAATGTAAAATACATGTGAGGGTTTGGTACAATTTTTTTTTTAAAAACACACCCAAAGGACATACAATACTAACAAATAGTACCACATCAAAAATCACCAGTACATTTTAAATATTAGGTTTAAAAAAATTTCACATAGAAAAATAAGTTTAGCAGTAAAGATTAAGATAATGCAGAGACCAGGAGTAATTGCCATATTTAGAGTGTGAACAACAGTTTCTAAGAGTGATCATTTTTTGTCAGCAGAGCATTTCTAAGTCTCTTTTTGTACATAGACAATGACAGAGAGAGGTATCCATTAAATGGACATTTTCATTCCATAAGACATTTGATAGAAAACTGACCACAGGATGTTTTATACAAAAGAAGATGAAGATTCTCAGCCTGTCTGGTAATTATGGAATTGAGAGTTGTTAACAAAATATTATGTAAAACTATTAGGTAAATCTGCATCCTTATATCTCACTTTAAAGACAAATGTACAGATTTGAAGTATTGATGTCAAATATAGTCAGCAACTGTAATTAAAAAAAAATGGTACACTTGATATAGCAGCGTTTGAAAAAGTTGCTAATCTGATAAACTGTTTCAGCAATCAACTGGTTCTCGCTCTACACATAAACTTGGTATTGAAATATCACAATCTTCTTGGCTTAGCTCAGACAAATCAAACTGATGTCAGGATGTTTTCCATCTATATATCTATATCTATAGATATATAGATATATCTATAGATATAGATATATATCTATATATATTGTACCTGCGGGATGTCCTGGATAGTAAGATGTAAAAAGTCACTAGGGTCCAACTGTCTAAATTTATCTCTGCCTGGAACCTGAACAAGACAGGTTAAGACCAGTACCAATGAAGGATAATTGCCTTGCCATTACACTTTGGCACTAATCCTGCAGAGAAGCACTATGTATTGATTTAACACAGGCCGATGTAATGGGCTCAAGCCCCCATGTTCTATTAAGCGGAGTGCAGGTGCAGAGTTCCTGCTGAGATTGAAGAGTAACTGAGTTTTATCACTTCTAAAATTGACGTCTTTCAGCTTTTAGCCTGGATTCACTGAAGGAAATCTGATTTTCATATCTATATTCCCACATAGTGTCAATATCTACTTTATTTAGCTACATGCATCACATGGCTGCTTTGGAAATCAAGTTTTCTGTTTCCGTGAGAATAGAGTAGAGTGAATCTATACCGGGAGCATAAACACACAGTCTGTCTCTAGGATAAAGTAAAACATGTTGTAAGCATAAACATGGCTACAATGTCCACCATTCATATGGACCATTACTGGGGAACAAAAGCATTACTGTACCATTAGTCCTAATTATTCACAGCAATTAATACAGTTGATCACATAATACTCAATGGTGTCACATCTTTTGACATGCATCAATTGCTGCCCATACCACACATCACTGGAGGTATCATGTGACCAGAGTGTTTACCTTTTAAGATGGTGTCTCTGTGCAGATTTATTAAGTCTGAAGAAGAGCATTGGCTCAAAACGTCACTACCTAAGATGTGCCAATAAATTGCACTTAAATGGACCTTCTTCTACAGTTTTCATTGCTGTCTTCTATCCTGGCACATTGACGTGCATCAAACTGCAATGACAACAAGATAACATTAGTGTGTGGGGTACATCGAAAACAATGGGTGCTGGTGTTTTTGACATGTGTCATACGCTGCCGGTGTGTTCTGCTTTCAAATGTGGACTGTGTGAATTCAACTACATGGCCTGTAATTGGAACCTGGACCATGTAGACTCCACCTTCATGGGTCAGTTGGATGGAGAGGATGCTGTCCAACAATCAAGAATTTAAGTCCATTCTGTCTGATAAAACACAGTGTTTAGGTTTTTAGCAATTTTCTGTTTCATTCCAGTGTTTAGGCAAAGTCTGCGGTGTTATTTCCACATACGCTGATGACACCCAAATCTACATGCAAATTAAACCTAATTGCTGCTCACAACTTCCGAATTTAGAGGCTCGCTTACTTTCATGCAAACATGCCTTCTATTTAACTGCCTGCCAAGTAAATTCTACCAAATCTTAGATGTATATTGTTGGCCAAAAATGTAAGTCTTTGGTCATAGATGTACCTTTTTTTTTAGCCTCATCTCTTTTTTCAGTTTTAAAAACAAGAAAAAAAATAAATAAATAAATGCCTGTAATGATGCCAAAATATAGAATAATATGAAGTTACTTCATAGACAGTGCATGAGACACTGACTACAACTAAGCTTGTTTTAGTCTTTACAACCATATTATCACTCGACGATGATTCTGGTTCTGAAGTTCTGAATCACATGAAATGTGCTTCATGCCCATTCCATTACAATATTTCCCAGCTCGTGCTATGTAGTGCGACTCAAATTTGGGGATCTTCATGACATTATAGTTAATGTTATGATGATCACACAAGAGGCTATTGATAGTCATTGTGGGATCTTTAGAACTTAACTTATATCTTAAACATTGAGTTCACTAGTTTGTCATTATTGCTTACAGAATCTCTTTGCAGCAGAGACAAAACCATTCTCTTATTTATTTTTTGTTTGTACTTCTCATTAGAATAAATTGATAAAAAATGCAAAACAAATATCTGAAACAGTGCATATTGCTACAGTTAGAACAGAGATAGTACAGTTGTTGTTTTCCACAGCTTTAATAGGGTAAATATGGCATGATAAATACTGAAGCAGAGAAGTAGTCTGCCAGGAGACAGAAATACCATTAACCTTGGCAATGAGAAAACAGTGTGGTAATAAATTGACCATATGTACAAACACTGGAAGCCTGCATGTGTGAACAGGAAGGCCAGAGCTTTATCATTGTTTGAATATAAATTCCCAGCAACCGTGAGCCTGAGGTCGAATCATGATCATCTCATTTAAATGCATAAAAGACTCTGGTGTGTCTGGAGATAAAGATCGGGATTGAAGTAATCACACCTACAGAGACATCCTTTAAGTGAAACCTGCAAGGCCATATGAATAGAAAATACCTTTGGTTTTTCATTGCATCTGAAAGAAAAAATAAAATTGATTAAAATGATTACAAACTGTGACCACACAATGTCCTTCATATCATATCTGCATTTGTCCTTAGAAGCGGTGACCATTTAATTTGTGTGTTGCATGTCATCACCTTTGTCTCTATCAAATTAAAGGCTAGTTTATTCTCTATACTTAAACAAGTTTATGTATTAAATTTGAATTTGGACACCTGCATCCTCATGTTCTAGATTATACAACATTGACATTGTCTGAATAAATGATGTGGATGCTTATTTTTCATTGAAAATGTAACTCCATTTATAATAATATATGGCATGGCTAAAATGAAAGCAAATATAGTGTGGGAAGTTTCCTTGTCACCTTCAGACTGATATTTGGTCTTTGGGTCGTGTCGTTATGCAGGGGTGTGCAGTTTTGTATAGAACAGGTGACATTTGGTCAATAATTTTATTTAATAGGCTGTCTCCTGACATAATGACCTATGTAGTAGCTTAGCATATTAACGTCTCTGCTGTTCAGGATGACAAATGTGCTGTTGTCCATTACTGACACGGTGTGTAAGCCGTGCAAATTCCTGCAGGTATTTAGGTATCACTTCAGAGATCTACGGAAGTCAATAATCAGTCACTTCTCTGTGCTGTCATGTTCAATTACCGGCTCGCTGACTGTTGTTGTTTACTGCAGTGGATGAGATACTGACTGAGTCAGCTTGGCAGAAAAGATTCAACAAGCTGAAGGACAACGAAGAACAACATCAGATGGAATCCCACAAGCAGGTCAATCGGCTGGAGCAGGAGATCCAGGATCTCAGCAAGAAGAATGACAGCCTTTCTCTTATGCTGACGGAGACAACAAGTCAGCTACGGAGCAAAGAAGCCAAACTGTCACAGTCGGACCGAGCCTGGCAGGACAAGTACAACGCTCTTGAGGACAGGGTGACAAGAGCCCTGGCCGAGAGAGACCAGAGCTTGGAGTCGCTGACGCTTAAAAACCAGAAGACAATGTCAATGGTTGAGGAGCTCCTGCAGCTCTGCAAAGACAATACACAATCTCTCAGAAACTCAGAGAGACTACTGTCCAGATGAGCAGCGGAGGGGACGAACTCCTGGAAAGATACAACGCGCTGGCCGACCAATTAACACTGACGGCGTCGACAAAACAGGAAGAGCAGACGGAGAAGAAGGAAAAGAAGAAGAAGAAGGATTTCTTTAGATGGTTTCACAAGAAGAAGACGTGTGCTGGAGACACAAGAGTGGTTGAGGAGGCTGCTTGTTGTCCAGCTCAGGCTGGACAACAGTAGCTCCCTCTTCCTCCACCCTTCACTTTTTCACCCTCCCTCCATGCCCTCCCTGTTTCCACCCCTCCACCATCTCCCTCCACTCCCACC
This sequence comes from Sebastes fasciatus, assembly GCF_043250625.1. Lineage (NCBI taxonomy): Eukaryota > Metazoa > Chordata > Actinopteri > Perciformes > Sebastidae > Sebastes > Sebastes fasciatus. The sequence continues at coordinate 21,514,325 of NC_133797.1, read as the reverse complement.
ATCTTTTCACCCCTCATCCATCTCCATCACCCCTCCTTCTATCCACCCACCCTCCATACCCACTCCACCCTCCTATCCCATTAGTCGCATCCCTTTGTGGGTTTTCTCCTGGCACTAAGTTTCCCACAATCTCAAATATTTGAACTTGAGGCTTATGTGAAAAACAGTCAAAAAAGTTTGATCGTATAGGGTGTCTCCTGGTGATCAGGTTTCTCCCAAATATATATACACTGAAAATAATTGATTGAAAATTTGGATAGGGTGTCTCCGGGTGATCAGGTTTCTCCCTTAATCCAAGTATACACACACATACAGTATATACATTGTGTGTATATGTGTATAATTATATATATATATATATATATATCAGTGGCGGCTGGTGGATTTTTTTTTGGGTAGGGCCAATCAATTTCAACAAACATCCTAGTACGATTCAATGCAAAAAAAGGTATCAAAAACGCATTACTACTTTGCAGTTACATTTTTATCATTTATTCCAACACTGACATAAGGACATCTTATTCATACAATTCAGTATGTTAATATAACATACGACAGATCATTTATAAAGGAAATGGGCTGTGAGAGAAGAGAAGTGGAGAGAAGCGAGAGACGAGAAGACAAGATCACGCGAGAACTGACATGAGCCCTGACGAGAACAGAGAGAGACACACGTGAACGTGCGCGCGCACACCATGGGCCAAATCAGTTTGGCCCTCCCGGAAGTCTTTTTTACGGCGCTGATTGGATGAATTGTATGTCATTCATGCTTGTAATCATATATCTTTAATCAGTGATTGGCTGTACTGCTTATTAGACCCGCCTTCCTTGGGCCAAATCCATTTGGCCCCAGAAAGTGCACGTGCAGCAGAGCAGCTGAGAGGTGCACTAGCAGAGAGTTCAAGGAGGAAAGCAGATATTTGGCGCAGTTATCCTATTTTACAAATATTACGGGTATATTCCATAGGTCAAAAACACACATATTGACAATTTTTATAATTTTTATAATTAATAATTTTATAATTTTTTTTTTTTTTTTTTTTGGTGGCTCAAGGTGGGTGGGGCCAGGCCCCGTGGCCCTCTATTGGCCGGCCGCCACTGATATATATATATATATATATTTATAAAATAAACAATATTTTTTTTTGATCATATGGTTTTCTCCTGATGTTAAGGTTTCTCACACAATCCAAATATATAAATAGAAAATCATTAAAAATCAAATAAAGTTCAATGTTTTTGCCTCTCTAAATAAACATAGAGTATGTATACATTATTGTATGATATTTTGGTCACTATAAAGTAAAAGTACTGGTATCTGGTCAATGAGCTCAACACTGAGTACAAATGTCCGGACTTCCTCTTTATGCACACGCCTCACAAGTCATACATTTTATTACACAATTTCTGACCCTTAGGTCAAGTTTAGGACCATTCTTAAGACCATTTCTTATATGTTTTTACACATAATGGACAATAATTAACTGTAAGTAAGTGAATCATGTAAAGTCATGCAGCACATATCCTGCATAAATAACCTGAATGTCAATACTATTAAGAACCATTCAGAGAAATACTTCAAGATGGATCACAAGGTCAGAGGTCACCTCTATAGCTCCTAATTTAAAAAGCCGGCACCATTGATAGTGAGCAAAGGAGCCTTTTAATATTTATTCATTTTATCGATAAATATCATCAATGTTTGTTTAACTGGCCCTTTGCCTCCAAGTTGCAAAGCAAGTTGTATATGTTGTGCCCTGAATAGGGAAATATTTGTATTGAGACTCTTGACACGATGCCTCCTCTCTTTCAGTCTCATGAGAATCTTTAATTTCCACAAACAATATCAACAGGGACATAAATTCTTATAACAGATGAAATATTACTGTAAACAGCCTATAAATCAATAAACATTAATTATCTCAGCAAAAGGAATTAAACAAAAATATCCTAAATGACACAAATTACTCTAAGTTCCCTCTGTCCTAAACAATCACTTTATAATTAACACAAATACATCATCTTTACCCCCAAACACACACATACACTTCACCGGCCCATACTGTCTTCACACACACACACACACACACACACACACACACACACACACACACACACACACACACGACGAGTCGCGCCGCACCGCCATCCTGTGGCGCTATCAAAGCGGCAGGATCAAACACAGCTAACTAGCTTGAACCAGTGCTCGAACAATGTCAACAAAACACACAAAACACTCTAAACTAGGTCATCATATCAATAAAACACAACTCAACAACTTAATAAACACATCTGACAGCTTTGAAAATGAAATACTTATTTCTATACCTGAATAGGGAAATATTTGTATTGAGACTCTTGACACGATGCCTCCTCTCTTTCAGTCTCATGAGAATGAGGCACCGCAGTCGCGAGCTTCCCCTTCAGGCCTCAGCAGGCACTACTAATCAATCTCCGAACAGGCCCAACAGGTAGATCACAGATGGACAGGGAGATAGGACATATTATGACATTTAGAGAGGTTTTAACCAAAATAATGTTTTTATGACCCATTTCACAATTAATTAATCTTTTATGTCACCACAATTGCCCTTATTACTCGAAGTTATTTATAGCTGATCAGCTTTCCTCATATAATATTCTACCTATCACATATATACCTACAGTAAAGCGGTGTTTTCCAACTTAAATTCAGTGTATTAAGTCTTCTCAGAACAGGTCAGAAGGTAAACAAAACCAAAACAGGTATTTCAATCAAAATTCTAGCTTGCTGTTGCCATGGTAACATAACTAAAACCCTGTTCCGCTCTGTACACCTCGGTCTTGTTCCTTCCCTTTGAGTGATGTCATCACATTCTCATTGTGTTGTCATTAGAATATGATGACATCACTAAATTTCATCCAGTGATGACATCACTGACATCACCTTTGATGTGCTCTGACACTCACAGAATTTCAGGTTTTATACCAAGTACTTTACTGGATATATTCAATCAGTACCGGACATCGAGAGAGTGAGACACAGTTGAACTCTTATCAGCGCAACTTTCAGTCGCAAGTATTACAGTCAGTAATACCACAGATACCACATTATCCACCACAGATACCACAGTATCTACCACAGATACTACTACAGAGCCATCTGTGTAAGTATTTTATGTATTCACTTTTAGTGTGTAAGCAATTGCAAACAAATGTAATATGATACAAAATGAGCAGGTAAAATGGGATAAAAATCCAGTTGCATGTAGAGTTCTGCATGGGTACTAAGAAATGACTGAATTATTGGCTGAATTATGCCAATATCCCTTAATTTTAAGTATTCAAAAAAAGATCTATCAAACTCTGGAGCCATATTACAGTTTTTTTCAATTGTTTACACACACTTTCTTTTCTTTGTTATGCCTCTCTGGTACATGAGTTACAGGTTGTGGTCAGTTAGTAAACAATTGAGGGTAACACTTCATTTGACAGGTCCGCAAATTTCATGGTAATTAGGTGATAAGTATTATTAAATAATGTTTATAATGAAGTAATTTTCGATACATTTTGAGATAAATATTGGAGTAATTTGGCAGTAATTCCAAAGAAATTTCAAATAGGTTACTTGCTTATTATCACCTAATTACCATGAAATTTGCGGACCTGTAAAATAAAATAAATAATGAAATAGGTAAATGAAATAAAATTATTTTATTTTATTTACCTATTACATTATCTATTTAATTCTATCATATTAGTGTTATTCATTCATTATTATTCATTCATTATTTATTTTTTTCAGTGTGATACAGAGACTCTCTACAGTCTTCTACACACATCTCAAGTCTGCTACAGACAGTGTCGAGAAGATGCCACCCGTCAAGTCACAGAGGAACTACGTCCTGATGAAGCAGCAGATGCTGCTGCAGGACGCTCAAATGAGGGAGATCACCAAAAATAAGGAGCATCACGCTCAAAAGCTTGGAGAGCAAGAGCAGCAGGAGCAGAGGCTTTGTGAATACGCCAACAACGAGAACGAGAACCTCTATCAGAACCTCAGTGAGACCGCCATCGAGCTGAAAAACAAAGAGGCTGAACTCCTGCAGTGCGACAGTTCTTGGCCGGAAAGACACATGTCTCTGAAGAACAAGTACGCCCAGGCCGTGAACGAACAGAGATTGAAGAGGGAAGTCACACTGGGATACACTACCGCAAGGCATTTCGAGGATGAGAAACGGGAAGTTGTTAACTACTACAGCAAGTGCGTGGCCGAGCGAAAATATAGTGCAGTGCAGACATACGAACACATGCGCAGGGACATAGAGAGACTCAGTCAGATGCTCTCTGAGGCTAACAAACAGCTCAAACAAGCTCAGGGTGAAACGATAGCCCTTGAGGACAAGTTTGCTAAAGAACTGGCAGCAAATGACCAAACCTGGGAGAAGCTGCTGATAAAATACCAGCAGGATTTGTTTCAGGCTGAGGAGCAGGTCGACCAGAAGAAAACTGAGTTCCTGAATCTCAGCAACGAAAAGGAGGGTCTCTGCCAGGAACTCAAAGAGACCACGGGCCAGCTGACCAGCAAGGGAGGTGAACTCCTACTGACTGAGGCAACTTGGCAGAAAAGATTCAACGAGCGGAAGGACAACAAAGAACAACAGCAGATGGAATCCCACAAGCTCTCTGAGGCCAACAACCAGCTGAACAAAGCTGAACTGCCACAGAGTGACACTCTTTGCCATGAAAAGTACGATTCTCAAATTCAACTGATGGAGACAAAACTAACCCAAATGGAGGCTGAGAGGAAGGAGCTCGAGGACAAGTTTGCTAAAGAACTGGCAGCAAATGACCAAATCTGGGAGAAGCTGCTGAAAAAATACCAGCAGGATTTGTTTCAGTCTGAGGAACAGGTCGACCAGAAGAAAACCGAGGTCCTGAATCTCAGCAAAGAAAAGGAGGGTCTCTGGCAGGAACTCAAAGAGACAACGGGCCAGCTGACCAGCAAGGGAGATGAACTCCTACTGACCGAGGCAACTTGGCAGAAAAGATTCAACGAGCTGAAGGACAATGAAAAACAACATCAGATGGAATCGGACAAGCAGGTCAATAGGCTGAAGCAGGAGATCCAGGATCTCAGAGTCTCTGAGATCCAGGATCTCAGCAAGAAGAATGACAGCCTTTCTCTTATGCTGACGGAGACAACAAGTCAGCTACGGAGCAAAGAAGTCGAACTCTCACAGTCAGACCGAGCCTGGCAGGACAAGTACAACGCTCTTGAGGACAGGATGACAAGAGCCCTGGCCGAGAGAGACCAGAGCTTGGAGTCACTGACGCTTAAAAACCAGAAGACAATGTCAATGGTTGAGGAGCTCCTGCAGCTCTGCAAAGACAAGGACACAATCTCTCAGAAACTCAGAGAGATTTCTTTCGAGTTGAGCAGCAGAGGCGACGAACTCCAGAAAAGATGCAACGCGCTGGCCGACCAATTAACACTGACGGCGTCGACAAAACAGGAAGAGCAGACGGAGAAGAAGGAAAAGAAAAAGAAGAAGGGTTTCTTTAGCTGGTTTCACAAGAAGGTGACGTGTGCCGGCGACACAAGAGTGGTTGAGGAGGTTGCTTGTTGTTCAGCTCAGGCTGGACAACAGTAGCTCCCTCTTCCTCCACCCTTCACTTCTTCACCCTTCTCCATCCCCCCTCCTTCTATCCACCCTCCCTCCATACCCACTCCACCCTCTCATCCCATTAGTCGCATCCCTTTGTGGGTTTTCTCCTTGTGCTAAGGTCCCCACAATCTCAAATATTCGAACTTGAGGCTTATGTGAAATACAGTCAAAAGTTCGATCATATAGGGTGTCTCCTGGCGATCAGGTTTCTCCCAAATATATATACATACAGTACATACTTTTTTGAAAATTTGGATAGGGTGTCTCCTGGTGATCAGGTTTCTCCCTTAATCCAAGCAGACATTGTATGTGTGTGTGAGAAACCTAAACATCAGGAGAAAACCATATATGATGAAAAAAAATCAATCAATCCAAATATATAAATAGAAAATCATTAATAATTAAATAAACAATCAAATAAAAGTTCAGTGTGTTTGCCTCTCTGAATAAACATATACAGTACGTATACATTATTGTATGATATTTTGGTCACTATAAAGTAAAAGTTCTAATTTATAGGATATGAGTTAAGACAATGATTGCTACTCTAAATAGGATGAACGTTGTGAAAATGGGACACGAACGAACAGCTGATTGTAAAATGAAAGTGAAACTTTCAGTATTTTATGCCCTGCATGAGAACGGGCTGTTCCAGTCGCAGCAGGAAGATGTTTTCAGCCAAACATTTCCGTAGACTCACTGCACGCAACCTGTGCAGCAGTAAATGTCAGACAGCCAAAGATAGCTGCTGAACACAGTAGAACATTTAGCAGCTTAATAGCAAGGTGTTTTTTCTCAGGAGTTGACCAAAACTGAGCTAAAAAGAGAGTGAATATTGGAGTTACATTCACCAGGTGGCCAGAAATACAACTTCAAATGAATGAAGTGAATTTTGCCTCATGTCTGCTGAATATCAGTATAGGCAAATATTTACTAACATGTTGGCCATATCAACTTTAAATGTGGTAATGTGTCAGTGTTTACAGCTTGTTCTGTTGCCCCCAAGTGACTAAAACAAATATGTTAAATCAGTTAAAGCAATAAGGTTACTAGTGGATTTGCATGTTTTATCCCACTGGTGCAGTGCCCATATGGGGCGTGGCCGTTCGGAGAGCGTGCCCAATTGCTTGGCTCCCAGTGTTGCTGCTTGCAGCGTTGTCGAACCGCTCATCACTCGTTGACTCCAGAGAAGTGAAGAAGAGTTTGGTTGTAATGTATATCCAGCATCCAGCAACAAAAGTGAACTGCAGTCAATGAGTCATGGCTAGTAAAGGCCTGCTGCGGACAACATGCTCAACTCAGTCTGCAGTGCACTGAAGCCTCATCCACGCTGCTTCCCAGATCACTATTGCTACACAATGCTACAGCCAGTATGTTTTCCTTTGAAATTTCCATTCTGGTCCAGAAGTCTGTTTTGTTTGGATCGGTGTGATCCCGTCCACTGCCCATTTCGACACCCCATTGCCGCATATTAAACAACTTGGCACGTAAACACAGCCTTCTGCAGCCATGGAAGCAAGCAAACCAACTGGATCAACTGAGATAACGTTAACGTTAGATTTATACCCGACCTGAAAAGCCCTGGCACATCTTTCTGTGGTCTGTGCGCGGCTCGGTTATCAAGGCAGCGAGTATTTGAGACACACTGCCGGTGAAGTGATTCCGACTACTGCTGTCCAGAAGCTAATGGGGTCATGTCCAGAAGGTAACCCTCAAATTGCAAAAAACGTGTGCTAACTGCTATCAGTCACACCGGAGGAGCGGAAGGGCCACAGCTCCAGATGTTTTGAATTTGAACTGCTGTTACCCATTTTAAACGCCAGCTGTCAATGCTACATATTGTTCCTTTAATATTGAACGTGTCACATGTCCAAATGGCACCAACATCGACACGGCACTCCCTTGGTTTCCCAGAAATACATCCACCAAGAGTGAAGTACATCAGACAAACTGTTCTCAAGATATGCGAAGGAAACACACACACACACATATAGATTCCTTGCTTTAAAATTAGCTTTACTACAAATCACAAATATTTTGTCTCCCAATTACAAGCCATGCTGCTTTGTTTCGGATTAAAACTTTAAATGTACTTTTTTTTTTTTACCCTTCCAGGCATCCATTGGTTTCCATTCATTTCTTTGTGGTATGAAAATCTATTAGCAGACTCTCAATACTTTCTTGGGTTGTGTAATCCATCACAGTGTGAACATCTACTTTGCTGCAATGAGAGCATGACTGATAGTAAACAATAGCTGCCTGGAATTGAAGGAAAAACACATAAAAAATGTAAAATTGTGAAGCAAATAGTCAGTAAAAATGTTAATTATAGATAGATTGTAGTTAAAGAGCTGGAATATTAAAACACACTCTCATGTTTCTTTAATGACAACAGAAGAATTTTTTCTTGTTCCGACATTCACATTAAAACAAAGTCATCATTTACAGTCTGCTCCACCTCCTAAATTCATGGGGGAAACTCCTAACATGCCCTTCTATTCAGGGTTTCCTGTTTTTTTCTCATTACTTCACCATCTGTGTAGTTGCACTATGGGCTGAGTGGTCTTTTGCCAAGGAGGCTGCTTGACACTAACTCAATTTCCAATGGCCACATGGTGTCTTGGTTTGTAACAGTGATAATCAAATTATGAGCCTGATTACCAGCCACAGGCTTAACAGTTTGAAAGCGGTCAGCTACATTGTACTGCACTCTAAATGGTAAAAACGCTGTCGTTGACTATAATATACACTGTTAGGGTTACTTCAAGTGAGGTGTCTAATGATGATGCATTTGGATGCATTTGGATGTATTCAACCCCTTTCTGCGGTCAGGCCTTTAGGTGACATTATGTTTGTATTATCTGCTGGCAATTAAGCAGTTTCTACAAAGACATTTAAGAAAATGAAATCATGTGTTTAAGTCCAACTTGAGCCTGACATGTGCAGCAGTTGAGTTTTCGGAGTTTATCTTTTAAAGCTAGGGTCGGTAATGTTGAGAAACTAGCCAACCGGAAAAACCGAGCCCAGTGTTGCCAACTCTTTCCCGATGAAAGTAACTAGCAGCACTAGCTCCAAAAGTCCCTAAATCTAGCGAGAACGTCGCCAAGTCGGCAACACTGATAGCCTGACTTACCAACCCTCCAGGAGACTCCCGTCTCTCATTGCCCTCTCCCGGTTTCCTCCCGAGGTCACAATTCTCCTGCATTTCTCGCAATTTATCTTGGTTGTGTTGTTAATTTATTTTTTTATTTTTCGTTATATCAACCTGTTTCTGGCACTTTAAAGCATGTATAAGCCCTACTGTTTCCACCTGGATGACAATAGAGCAACACTATATGTCGTTTCCCGGTGGAAGAGATGCTCGTGATACGGCGTGCAGCGCTCAAAGTTGGGCTTCGCTCGATGCTGCGAAAAGCCATTGTGGCGTGGTGCAAGCTGTTGGAAATATAAGAGCGCTTCAGAGCGCAGTGGTGCTGTTGTCACGTTTTGTCTGAAAGGGCCTTCAGTGTGTGAGAGAAAGAGAGAGAGATTGAGAGCACTACAGAAAGAAATACTGAATAAATTAATAAAAAACATGATGAGTATTAGTTTGTGCCAGGGATACATCTCAGAGGGGCTACTTTTTCCATTTTCGAGAATTAAAAGTAAAATCAAAAGTAGGCCCATTTAACAAAAAATGCTGTTACAGTGTAATTATTATTTTGTTATTTTCATCTTTAAAAGTCACCAGAGTGCAGGAATCAAAGTCTACCCGCTTTGGTTTTGAAATCCTCCCTCTTTTTGAGATTTCAAGGTTGGCAAGTATGCTGACTGCCTGTCCTTTCAGGCCTCCCTCCAAAGCCACTCCCCCACTATTATCCTTATTCACATAAACAATGAACATGTCTATTGTTAGTACTCACAGCTGTCAAGCTAGCAGCTTGTGGAGGACTACTGTGAGTGCACAGGCAGAGTGCACGCAGGCAGGCAGGTAGGTAGACAGGTAGCCACAGTCCTGGGACAGCCACAGATTTTTTTTTTTGTCAGAGCATTTGATTTATAGATTGCTGTCAGGATGTAATGAGGATTTAAAGAAATATAACAAAAAATATGTTTTTGAAGAACACCACCAACCCCAGATTTAATCAGCAGGGCATCCTCACGGAAGGATTGCTCAGCAGAGACACACCCAGCTGACATTCATGTAAAACAGATAATATTAAAGGGACTGTTTGTAACTTTTTACACGTATAAATCTACCGGGTCGGTGTCCCATGCGCGCTTGCATGTGGCTACGTTGTTCAGACCGCTCCTCTGCCTGCTTGCCTTCACTCACACAACGCGTGCGTTCTCGCTCCACCTCACGTTCATGCGTGCACACGACACACTGCAGAAGAGTTAGTAACTCTGAGAATATCTAGTGGACGTTTGTGGAGAAATAAATGCTGCAGCTCCTCCAGACCAACAGAGGTTTTCCGTGTCTTGTGAAGTGACGGGGCTCCGCAACGAGAAACGTTATCGTCTCCGACCGGGTGCCGGTGTCTCCCCTGTTCCTGGTCGGGAGGCTGAAAGAGGAAAAGCCAACACTAGTATCAGATCTAAATCATGTTCATGGAGAGACCTTCGTCTGGTCAGCTAACATTACTGCCAAGCAGGTGAAATATAGAGTGATATTGTGGTTTTAGCTGACGTGTGTCGCCTCACTGTTTTGAGCAATGCTCGTTCATGTCTATTTAGAGCGAGCAAGCTCGAGCCCGACGCTGACTTTCGTCGACTTAACGGCCACAGGTGTCGCTGTTAACACGCATTTCTGAAAGTTATAAACAGCCCCTTTAAGTGAGAGTTAAACACGAATGCCCCCAGTTCTTATTATATTATTTTGCATTTGGCACTGACGGACGGAAAACAGGCCATTTTGCCTTTCCATCATGAGCATTCAGAATGAAGTGCATCAAATAAAGAGCGATTGTGAGGCTAAACACACACATCATCTCTCGGGTTGAGGATGTGGGTCGAGGGAGGACTCGTTTCCTCTCAACCCTCCTCATCTGTGGGTCTCTCTCACAGCCTACCAGGTCAGGTACAGTGATGCGCGCTCAACGCCAGACGGGCTGCAGTGCGCACTGGCACATGTTGCGCGCTCTGCTGTTGAGCGCATGTTCTTGTTTGTTTCTCCTCGAAGATTAATCCGTCGGGATCAGAGTGGTTTATATGATTTTGTTTTTTTTGGATACTGCAGGGGACTAGAAGAAGAAACATGACAAAAGCTGTCACTGAACTTCACTGCTGGCAGAAACAATGAGAGGAATCTGAAAACCTGCAGATGGAGGAGGTGAGTTAAAGCTTGTTGATCTGGCATCTTCATCTTTTGAACCGGACACATTTTTTTTAGTGTGGAAAAACTGCTGTTTCACTGTAGTGTCACGTTTCTTTTTTTCTAAATGATTATCACAAACTGCAATGAGACTCAATGACAACTGCATTTAACACTTTATGGATATGGCATACCAGAAATATAACAAGGCTACAGTATAATTCCACAATATTTCAGGTATGCAGGTTGTCACTCATCTTCACTCTTAGTCACAGATTCAGGTTTATCTCGTGAGAAGATAAGTGAGGTGATAATATCTAAATAAATCTGTGCAATATTAATACACTGAATGTGAATACATTTATCTATGCAATATATCCTTGATGCATTATACTCCTCAAGTGCAACTTTGTTTACATTTTATTTATTACATCTACCCTTCCTATTTTACAAGTGCAATTACCTCTGTTTACATTACATCTATTTTTATATTTTATACTTCTAGTGTAACACTTCTGTTTATATTTATTTATTACATCTACTTTACATGTTTTATTTACTTTATAACTATGTGTGTTTTACCTGTTATATGTTTTATCTGCCTCGTCTTGTCAAGTATTTGTTTTAAAGCACTGACCAGAAGTGGCAACTGTGAATCTCGTTGTATTTAATACAATGACAATAAAGCTTTCTATTCTATATTCTTTCCTTTTTTTTTTTTCAAATATTAACAAATATGACTGCAGCATACATCTTTCAAGGAGAATACTGTATGTGACTGTGGTTCATAGTCTAAGATCTTTTCAAGGGAACATTCACAGTAAAAAGAACATGTTGTTCTTTTTGAAAGTAGAAGTCATGCTGATACACGGAGCAGTTATAAACTGGAAAACAGAGCATCATGTCTTAAATTGATGACACTTTGTGGAGTTTGGAGTGACCGACAGTATTAAGACAGAGAGTTTTATTTGTAGATGGCTGGATCAGAAAGTGTGCCTATCACCCAGCTGCTGCTTTAAGAGCTTTTGTTGTATCTTGCTCCATGTGAAACAGCTCCAGGATCAGTCTCCTGAAGGCGTCAGTGTGTTTAGCTATTTTTTTTATAAGACTTGTTATATTTACAAATCAAAAATGTTCTATACATTATTGGAGATGTTGAATGTGTTAAATCTGTAGTTTATGGTGGACATTTCAGTGTTAAACACATTGTTTTCAACACACTCATCTCGTCTTACAAGGCTCATATCATAAATCAGTTGATCTTCCACTGTAATGCAAGTTATATATCCATTAGGCATCTGTGCATTCTTAATTGAAATACTTAGAATCTGTTGAAATCTACACTTCCTCTTTCGGCTGCTCCCGTCAGGGGTCACCACAGCAGATCATCTGTTTCCATCTATTCCTGTCCTCTGCCTGCATGTCCTCCCCCACCACATCTATAAACCTCCTCTTTTCCTCTGGCCCGGCTGCTCTACCTTCAGCATCCTTCTCCTGATATACCCAGCATCTTTTCAATCAGCCCGTTCTCATTTCCAGGGCGTCAAATACTGTGGCTTTGTCACGGGCGACGACGTTCGACACTGGCGCACACGGCACCCTTTAGCAAAGCTATGAAATGCACCGGGCGTTCGATTAACTATGATGTTAACCCATCCGTGGCAATAGTAAACGCTCTGAGAAAGTTGAAAGAGCAAAGAGACACACCGGGCAACAAACACAAGGCTTTCATCCGCTGTTCGTGTCCCGTGCGTTAAGTTTCACTAGTCGCGTTACAATCAGCTGTTCGTTTGTGTCTCATGTTCACAACGTTCAGTCATAATAGTCGTAGTAGTTTAAAGACCGACCATGTATTTCTTTCCAAAATCTAACTATAGTAGTATTGCTACGCCAAGGGGCGTGACAAAGCGGTGGTATGTGACGAGTTGGGATGAGAAGGTGTTGGTCCAAACCATCTCAATCTCGCCTCTCTCACTTTGTCTCCGATCCGTCTAACTGGAGCTGTCCCTCTAATATGCTCATTCCTAATCCTGTCCATCCTCCCAATGAAAATCTTAGCATCTTCAACTCAATACTGCACCTTCAAAATAATACTACTAATGTAAATTAAGAAAAAAAATAGAAACTAATTGACTTTGTCTTGGTCACAACATGTATGTCCATTGCTGAAAATTATCTCTCATCTTTTCACAGAGTGACTTATGGGGACTGTTCGCCATGGATACAGCAGATGAACTCAACACAACTCAAGTGGAAGAACTTGAACTTCAATCTTCCAACTGCTGCTCAACTGCCGGCACAATAAACGATGAGAACTATTTGAAGCTGGACGACAGCACGAAGCTGGTTGCAGTTCAAGTTGTTCTCATCCTTGCTTACAGCACAATCATATTGTTTGGAGTCATTGGAAACTCCTTAGTGATATATGTCGTCTTCAAGTTTAAAAATCTTCGGACTGTCACCAATTTCTTTATCGTGAACCTAGCTGTGGCGGACCTGCTGGTGAACACGCTGTGTTTGCCGTTCACCCTCGTCTACACTCTGTACGGCGAGTGGAAGTTCGGTCAGGTGTTGTGCTTCATGCTGCCCTGCGCTCAGGTCATGGCGGTGCACGTGTCCACCATCACAATGAACGTCATCGCCCTGGACCGCCACAGGAGCATCGTCTACCTCATGGAGACCAAGATATCCAAAGACATGTGCGCTGTGGTAATCCTCATCACTTGGGCCGTCAGTGCCCTGTTGGCCAGCCCGCTCGCCATCTTCAGGGAGTACGGCACGTTCGACATTTCGCCGGACGAGTCTATCCAGGTGTGCACAGAGAAGTGGCCGGAAAGCAGAATGAACGGAAGCATCTACAGTATATCAGCACTTCTGATTCAATACGGTCTACCACTGGTCATCAACTGCGTCGCCTACATCCGCATCTGGAATAAGATGAAGACTCACATGATTTACGGAGGTCGAAATGACCGCCATCAGCGCAGGCAGAAGACCACGAAGATGCTGCTGACCATGGTGGTGGTCTTCGCCGTGAGCTGGTTGCCTTTCCACGCGTTCCAGTTGGCTGTAGACATCGACAGCACCGTGTTGTATATGAAGGACTTTAAGCTGCTTTTCACTGTGTTCCATATTGTGGCGATGTGCTCGACGTTTGTCAATCCCATCCTGTACGGGTGGATGAACAACAACTACAGGACGGCCTTTTTGTCTGTGTTTAAGTGTTACCAGCCCGTCAATTTCAGTTTGAGGTCAAGATGCTCCAGTGGCAGAGAAACACCAAAAAATGAAGGCGGGGTTTGTGCAGATTGCAAATCAACAAATGTCTAAGTTGAAAGTTCAAAGAAAGTTCATTGATAATCATTTGTGGAAATGTGAAGTTTTGTGTGGGCATTTTGAAAGATCAATCAATCAATCAATCAATCAATCAATCAATCAATCAATCAACCAATCATTTAATAATGACCACACAAGGTCGTGGAATTTGCTTTCAGTAGAGCAGAGTGAGTAAGCTCAAACTATAGTGTCAGTAACATCAACATAACATTAAACCACCGACTGTATATAAGAAGTGGATGTAGTAACCATGACGATGACCATTGGTTTGTGGACTGACGTTTTGAAGCCTCAAGTTCGGCATTTTGGCCATCACCATCTTGTTTTTTTGCAACCAGAAGAGACAAGAGGATGGAGCTAAGTACAACTGAATGCTGAATAAGACATTTTCAGGTGACCAAAAAGGTTATAATTCATTTTCGTGAACTGAAAACACGTTATGAAAGGGTTAAAGTTCTTAGACGAAAACACGGAAATCACCAAAACTGGACAACGCCTTGATAGCGACCTGTCAATCACAAGTTAGCCACGCCCTAAAGCATCCCCTGCTTTATGGTCTATTTGACTCTAAATGGGACCATAATTTACTAAATGAACATCATGCTGTATTGAAGAAGACTTGAAACTAGCGATTGAGACCATAAACTCATGTTTACAATGTTTACTGAGGTAATAAATCAAGTGAGAAGTAGGTATGATATCACAACAGACATTATTCACATATTACCACCAGGGTGAGAGGGGACAGAGATTTTTGTTCCTCTTCTGGTTGTGCGTGTTAGATATAGTGATTCAATTAGTGGGATGGGGGAGCCAATAATCTTGGATGATTTATTGACTAAGCACTGCAGTTTTTTTTGTGTGTGACTGATGAAAAGATAAAAACGGCCTCAAATTTAAAGTGACTAAATTAAAATGACTAACACTGCGACAAAGGGGGTCATTCTAGCCCTCATTCCAATCAATACTTGCCAACTCACAAGTATTTATGAGTAAAACTATGATGGATATTCCTCTTTGTTGATGCAGTTTGTCTGTCTTGTTTCTTTATGATTTTTCAGACTGTTCCTTCTGATGTATTAAATAATATGAATCCTGGAGCTCGGTTAAGCACATGTCCCCCTCACTTTTATTATTTCAGGTTGATGCAAATGTTGATACACTCATCTTGTGAGTCGCCTTCACTTATTACCTTCAGCGCTCAGAGCAATGAGTAATCACTAAGTGCTTTACAAACCTTTTTTTGCCTTTGGCTTTGCCTCTCAGGCTGCTTACAGCCCGTCTACCTTTTTGGTGAAGAATGTTTATGCAGCCTGAAAGTAATACCTGCAGACAGTACGAAGACATTAAAAAAGTACTTCCAAAGTTAATATTGGTCAAAAATAAGATACTACACAATATACAGTACATAAGTACTACAAAGTTCCTTGTAGTAAAGATGCAAATACAGCGTTATCTATCAGAAAGTGTCAGGAATCTATGAAGGAAACTAAACACGATTTTAAGTAACATTACAATACAGATGTTTACATAGAATATATCTATATCTATATATTAGGGCTGTCAATCGATTAAAGTAAGTAATTACAATTAATCACATGATTGTCCATGGTTGATCATGATTAATCACATTTTTTATCTGTTCAAATGGACCTTAAAGGGAGATTTGTCAAGTATTTAATACTCTTATCAACATGGGAGTGGGCAAATATGCTTGCTTTATGCAAATGTATGTCTATATATATATATTGTTGGAAATCAATTAACAACACAAAACAATTACAAATATTGTCCAGAAACCCTCACAGGTACTACATTTAGCATAAAATAATATGCTCAAATCATAACATGGCAAACTGCAGCCCAACAGGCAACAACAGCTGTCAGTGTGTCAGTGTGCTGACTTGACTATGACTTGCCCCAAACTGCATGTGATTATCATAAAGTGGGCATGTCAGTAAAGGGGAGACTCGTGGGTACCCATAGAACCCATTTTCATTCACATATCTTGAAGTCAGAGGTCAAGGGTCCCCTTTGAAAATGGCCATGCCATATTTTCCTCACCAAACTTTAGTGTAACTTTGGAGCATTATTTAACCTCCTTTGCGACAAGTTAGTATGACATGGTCAGTACCAATGGATTCCTTTGATTTTCCAGTTTCAAATGTTGCCATTATCTTCTTCTAGCTTTAAAACCGAGCCTGCTACAACCTAGACATTATTGAGTATATAATTTTAAAATTAAAGAAATTAGTGGCGTTTAATCAAATTTGTGTTAACGTGTTATCGCATTAACTTTGACAGCCCTAATATATATAATTTTTTCACTTCATTGAATCTCCCACACTTCTGAAAACCACGCCCTTGAGCAACCCCTATAATTTCCAGACAGTCCCTTAGAAAAATAAAATTGCTCTCATCTGTGCCATGTTATAAAACCAAATTGATTGTCTTTATTTTTGATAAGTAACTAACGAACTGACAACATAACATGACCCACTTTTGTTGCAGTGTTTGTATCAGTGACTTTGTCACTTTAAAGACCTTCTTCTGTGAGGTGTTTACATTATTTTTGCTTCTCCTCTCGTGACACGTGTGAAGCTATCAAGTATAATTAATTTCAGTTTCATTCCAAACCATAGCAGTAAAGGATAATTCAAACACCAAAAACATTATAAAGAACCAGAAAATAAAGTATATATCACATACAGTACAAACCACAAAAATTGTAACACATGTATCGTATTAAATAAAACAGACACAATAAAACATTTGCATCATATGTTCTCTGTTCTCAGGTCAACATGTTACTCTACCTTCTCCATTCTGTATATACATTAAGATTTCTCTTCACTGCCTGACATGTGGACCATTCATTCGAATTAATTAATTAATATATCCCCATAGAATCTTACGTCAATGTAGCATCATTATACGTCTCTGCATACATGTTTCCAAACAAAGCTCAGGTGATTCAGAGGCATACAGTCAGAACAGCAAGACCTTGACATCAGTAGAGAACACGAGACATTAAGAACAATTTGTTAGCCTGCGTATAATTAATCCACCTGCATCTCTATAAACCATTAAATCTTCTGTAAAATGGTGAATAAGATATTTGACGTCACTCTCCACTTGAATTTAATTTCTTTCTTTTTTTTTTAACCCTTTTACATGTAATTATTGGAAAGTCAACACTGTAGCCTATTTAGATAATACACCTAACTGCTGAAAAACATCATTGTGGGGCGAAACTATTACAAAATCAACTGTTAACATAAAAAATACAAAAAAAATATCTTGCATAAAAAGACAAAAAAAGAAAACACCACCATCTATCCCAACTAACCTGTGTGGTCTAAACACAGTACTAATTATAGGTATTGAGATTCTCCGCTAACCCTCATTTTACTAAAAGCTTTTCCAGATTGGTTTGATTAAAACGCCTTTGAAGCATCTAAAATCACTTTGGTGAAACTGAGGCTATTATTGGTGATGACTGATGATCATATCTAATAAACCTCTTTCCAAAATTCGTCACAATAATTACTTCGCAACTTTCTGGCAAGTGAAACAGCCTCCATAGTACTTTCGTTTTGTCAAAGAGCCAGTGTGAAGCATTTGGGGGATTTATGTGCCGTATTCACACGGCGGCTATTTTGCTCTTACAACTAAAATTACAATATATAAACTTATTAATATACGCCGCAAAATAAACTTCCATGGCCTCCGCCATTTCTAACAACATCAACAAACACGTCACAACTCGTGAACTCGAAGCTTTCAGAAACTTTCCATATACGAGGTCGTGAATATGACATGAGGGGGGCGTTCATATGGACTCTTCCCGTGAACACGGTAAACACGACCCCATTTGAAGGCACCACTAGTCACACTGATATAGTTATGGTGAAATGGTCCAAACATTTGACTTGTGTACCCCAGCTAAGTGTTGAAACAATCAAATATGGACAGAGAAGTCTGTAAAGATCCCCAGAAAAATCTAAACAAAGGGATATAGCAACTGGATTGAAGGTTACATGCACAACGTCCAGCGAGTTGCTATTTAACATTAGCTATGTTGGCAAGTAGCTAACTTGCTAGTTAGCGTGATGTAAGAGCAAAATGGCCGGCGTGTGAATATGGTCCATTGGCAAAAATGGGATATAATATTGGGTTAATGTATTCTTTAGTGTATAATCAAATAAGAGTAGCCTAGTTGTGTTTTTGTTTAGATCTACAGGACCGGGTCCCCTTCACGGAGCCGGCTGCCATGTTTCTACAGTAGCCCAGAATGGACAAACCAAACATTGGCTCTAGAGACGGATATTCATGTTTTCATGTTTTTGCGTCAACCACCGTAGTTCTCCTACACGATTGGCACAACGGAGAAGTTTTTCAGTTGGTTGCAATCTGCAAACTCAGGCCGCCAAATCCTACACACTGCACCTTTAAATGAAGAGGCGAGCCCATTTAAATTGGTGCCCTTTTGCAGATTGAACAGGGAACCCATCACCTGCAACCAGGTTTCACAACTAAATATGTCAAAACCTCAGTATTTTTACCTTGGATGTTGTACATGTTTGTACATCTCTACATAAGGTTGTTCTATGCTATTCATAACCTGACATATTTGATTATATCAAATGCGATATTGTTACTACCAGTGGTGTCATTTAAAGTCATAACAACAGGTAGTAGGGCCTATATGTTTCATTAGATGAGATATATCTGTGGTAAATGTATTTTTGGAATGTAGAATTAACAATAAGAAGGCAGTGGATTACTACATAATGCATTAATAACTGAAGCTTTTGTAGATATCTGGAAATATTAGCATGTAATGCCTAATGTAATGTTATATAAGTAAAATTTGCAGCTGCAACAATCAGGAATTTACTGCATTTATCAAAGGATAAATCAAAGATAACCAAGGACCTTAATTTATCAAGGCAAGGGTCCGCATACTGTATAAAAGAACAGAAACAAAAGGAGTTATTTGTTGATTTCCGGTGGGATGTAGTCATTTGAATCGGTGTTATTATTATTATACTATAACAATGTTGCTGAATGGACATTTAATGGACGTCCCATTTTATCAGCCTGGTTAGACATCATAATGATATCTTAACTGTCAGCAGTGAAGCGAAGTTCACAAGTGTTTGGTGGTAAATTATACTGCATGCTAAAATATACAAATACATGGACATATCAAATGTCTCCTAAAAATTGCATTCCCCATAATGTTTAAAAGTGCAACCATAACCTGGGAGAAAATGCTTCCCCCCGAAGGCACATCAGTCGTATGGGAACGTAATTTTGTAGGAGACAGGGTTGACATGTGAAATGGAGAAAGTGACTCGTGAATTATACATTTAACTTTGTTTCAGCCTTGACGTTTATTGGGGTCTTTGTAAAGGGGTCTGAGCTACAGTCGCAGAGGGATTCAGATGTTTGTATTATGGGTTCAGCAGGATACAGCAATAGGTTTTCTTATTATATAGATTAGAGGAGTTCCTCCCCCTCCCCAGTTTGTCTTTGTTTGCAGCGAGCATCCTAATTACCACTAGTTGCTTCTCCAGAGATTACACCGGTGCTCAGCCTTTGAAGAGCCCTTCCTGTTGACCAGGTCCTCACTGATTTACTTTGTTGCGTACGTGAGGAGCCGAGGGACTGATGTATTAGCTGTACATGTCCATTTTTAGTAAGCTATCCATGATGTATACAGCACTAAATCAATAATTGTTTCTTTAACCGTCTGATGTTATTGAGCAGCTGCTGCTGTCACAAAGTGTACCCTCAGGAGGAGGATACTAGCTAATTAAGTAAAACAAACAATAGCTTTGAAACTAATTAAATTAATCCTTGTTTGCTGATGGTCTCGTCTTTTGGCTTTCATAAGAGAAAGCACTTAAGTCACTCCCCATGTCTGTCTCTTGGCTTTCCATCCATATATATTAATATTTGATTAATGGCATTCTGTCTGTGGTCAGAGTATCGATATTGTCAATTAATTGTCTTTTTATTGTGAAATAATTAAGTGGAGCTGGTAGTGAAACACAGTGTGACAGCATATTCAGGGATGGTTCACTTAAAGAACATGGTTTTGGTTAATGGCTCATAGCGTTCTTGGGGGATATTGTTACTATACATAATATTTATGAGGGTACATTCATTCTGAAAGATTATTTGTATCAATCAAGTATTCGGGTAGGCAGAAAATTCACCATGTCATCACATCAAATAAAACTGCCCAACATTTCAACTTTTTCAATTTGTGTGCTCGTCATATTATTGTAATTTGGATGTTTTTGGACTGATGGACAGATAAAATAGGTCACTATAAAGCTGTATTTTTTTTGGGAAATAATAATAAAAGCCAATATGTTAGCAACACTAAGTCACCTACTTACACATCCAGCAAACATAGAGCAACGTTAGCATTCATTGTGAGTAATTTCTTTGGAACCTGAATACTGTTAAGGTAAATATTCATTGGTGTTGTAGCTGTGGTTTGGTCCAGCAGGTAGCATGTAGCCGGTTTATAATGACTGTGTTAATGGAAACAGCTATCTGTGGTAGATCATTTGGGCTGCTGAGAGTCAACCATAAAATGTATGAACCACTTGATTTGATGTTAATATAAAAAATTATTAATACAGCTTTACACCCCAAAATAAAAAATGCATAGCTAACTCAGTGAGCTAGCAGTATCTGTTAACTATAAACTATAAACATCCCGTCCATGAGTGGATGCACGCTTCTGCATAGTGATGCGGTTGGCGGGTGTAGATCGGTAGCAAGAAAATAGTTCCTACATGATTCTGCTCACAACAAGGTCTGTGTATTATCTGGAGTAACCAGGTCATGATTTCTGGAAAGAGACACTTTTCAAATGTATTTTTTGGCACTTTGAGCACCATAAGCCAAGTGCCTTCTGGTTCCATTATATTCTCTATACTGCCGATATCTCCAACACCCGCCAACTCACATCAAAACAATCTAGATCGATAAATAGCACTACAGGTAAGAATTTAAAATATGTATTTTTGATTATGGGGTGCACTGTCCCTTTAAGACATCATTTTGGACTCGTTCATAAAAAGTGGATGTAGTCACCGTAATGTCACCCATTGGTTTGTGGACTACGGTTTGGTAGCTTCAAATTCGACAATTTGGTCATTGAGAGGGTGGAGCTAAGTACAACCGTACGCTGAATAAGACATTTTTAGGCAACCAAAATGTTAATATTAACTTTCATGAACTGAAAACACACTGTGAAAGGGTTAAAGATGTAAGATGAAAACACGGACAACTCCCAGATTGGACAACGCCGTGTTAGTGACCTGTCAATCACAAGGTAGCCACGCCCTAAAGCATCCCCTGCTTTATGGTTTATTTGACTCTTTCATGGGACCATAATCTACTAAATGAACATCATGCTGTATTGAAGAAGACTTGAAACTAGTGATTGAGACCATAAACTCATGTTTACAATGTTTACTGAGGTAATAAATCAAGTGAGAAGTAGGGTCATTTTCTCATAGACTTCTATGAGGAGGAGTCGCCGCCTGCTGGCTATTAGAGAGAATGCAAGTTTAAGGTACATCTGCGTTGGCTTCACTTTTCAGAACCGGAGGTTGCCGCCTGCTTGTCATGGGTATTTCGGCTTGTTTTTTGATATTTTAAATTCAACAGTAACTCACTAAAAATGATGTACTCAATCAATAATCAAAATCCTCATCATTATGTGCAGCTCTAGAGTGAACTCCACATATGTTACAGTATATATACAGTATACCTGGTACCTAAGTTTGACTACAGTGTTTTCTGTTGTCATGTGTGAGGCTCAAAGAGCTAAAATAATGATACTTGAGCTCCCCCCGCTGTCTCAACAGGGTCCTACCACAGCAGCAGGAGTCACTCCTCTCAATATACAGTACTGTATTTACAGTAGATGTAAGCTAATTGATGCAACAGTTGAGCTTTAATATTATTAAGCAAAGTACCTGTATTCGTCTGCATCTTACAGTGCAGTAGTGTCATTGGAGAGTTTTAGGGGTTTATTAATCAGTACAAGGCTGATGTTTTTAACAGTATAATCACTTCATTTTGTTTCTGACTGTTTCAACACTTTATTGCAGATGCTTGCATGCTTACTGTTTGTGTTTTTTTAATGACTGGACCATGCCATCATTTACCTCAGTTTCAGCCTGACATACTGGAAACTGGAATTTGAAATAAAATTCTGTAGTTTTGAAAAACACAACGTGAGTGAGTAGTGATGGACCCATTGGCTCGGTGTGCTTTATTCTCGACAGACTCAGTTGCGTAACTGTCTGTAGCAGACGCAGGAGAGGAAATCTTTTAATCTCACCAATGACATTTTTTATTCCAGCTGGCCTTTCCTTCTATACTTGTTAATTGAACTAATTAAAAAAGGATCAGTACAGTCTGTTAGACCATTGTGATATACATTCTTGCTTGGGTTATGTAATGGATGCTGACGCACAGGATCAATACTGGTGTTACAAGGAGGTGTATTACATCACTTTGTATTCCCTTTTTGGCTTTTCCTTGTTACTAGCAAGTTCCTTGACATTACTTCACTTCATCAGGGTTCCTATATTCAGACACTTGGGTCCCGGTCTACCAGTCTGCTCAACAGCAGCGGTCTAATCCATCACTGTAGGCGCTCTCGCAGGGTGGCTGCTGGCCAGCGATGATGTATTTTGTCTCAAAAAGAACAGATGATGAAGACCAGGTTACACAGAGGAACCACAAACACCAGATGTAACCAGATGTGCTCCCTTTTACTGCAAGCATGTTGAATTTCAGATGAAGTTGAAAGTATATGTGGGGCTGGATTGTGTTAAAGGCAGAAGTGAAATGTGTTGTTTATGGATTTTCTGGTGGACAGATCCCAGTGTGTCAGGGTAAATTGTATTGTGGGTCTGATTTTGTTGTGCTGTGGCAGAACAGATTCCAGCTGGTCGGGAAGAAGCCTGAGAACCAGTTCCCACATATTAACTTGGAGAAACAAATCTCACAAGTGCATTCCCAACAGAAAAATGCCTTCTAATGATGGAAAAAGCCTCTTTGATAATAAGGAAATATATAAAGGGGTTTCAATGAAAATAAACCAATAAACAAAATAAAGCCAGCAGGCGTTAGGTTATTGTTGACTCTTGTACGGATAGCACCAATAATCTGCCCTGATGCAGGTAAACTAGTGGAAAGGTGTTCTTTAATATTTTCTCAAACTAGGTTTCAGGATGCTAAAAATCACCCTCAATTAGAAGAGTTAAGAGAGTAAAGAAGTCTCAAAAGTGCCTAAAGACCAGCATTTCTGGCTGAATGTGCTAAAATGAGGTCTGCAAATTTGCTGCCTCCTCGCCCCACACAACAGCAGCACTCTTGGTTTTCATAGCACCCTCAATCTGACTAATCTAGACTAGTGCAGATGGCTTTTCTTGACCTAATCCAAGAGGTTAGGTGATGAAGAAATGCAGGAAATTTGTTTTAAATAAAAGAAAATTCTGGGGGAGGACCGTAAAGACCCCCCGCCAATTACATATTTCAAATTTTTCTCCCCCATTTTTTGTTTTTTTAGGTAAATACCTCAACATCTATTGGATGGATTACCATGACATTTATGAGCAGTGCCATGCCACTGTTCCGACGGTCTTAATTAGGAGCCAGTCACCACACCCGGGGCAACAGGTGATCTGAATAACTCTCCAAACAATTCACAGATTTTAGTCCAAAGTGGTGGAACAACCAACCTACAAATTTAAATATCAGAATTTAAAAGGTTCATTAATTTTTATGCCGGAGGCATTACGTTTTTGGGTTGTCCGTCCGTCCGTCCGGTCCATATCTCAGAAACCCCTGCAGGGAATTTCTTCAAATTTGACACAAACGTCCACTTGGACTCAAGGATGAACTGATTAGAATTTGGACATTTTGGACAGACATGGATATAAACTGCAACTTGACTGGTTGCGGGAGGCATACAACCGCAAGGTGGTAATCTTAGTTTAATGTCTCTTTGATGTCTTTCGGAGGACACATGTAAACTGGATGAAGACAGTAGCACATGCACTTGTAAACATTTGATCCGTATCCCTTTTCCTTTGTGGTTATTTGCATGCTAATACTAGTCATCGCAAGACTTCACATACAGATGCCATCTATGAGTCAGTATGAGCAGAGGTCTTTATTGGAAAGACTTTAAATTGTGAGACACTGGCAAGATGAAAGTCTCTGTAACTGCTGCTGGGCTCTTTAAACAACCAGGCTGTTCAACTGTGAAATATTCCTACACAGAGAAAACATCATACTGTCACATTCAAAGAGTAAAGTGTATTCTTATCGAAATATTATTGCACACAGACAACATCAGATAGGCTAAACAAGTACAGATAAACACATAAGACAGATGTAGGACACATGAGTGTCTGTTTGTATGTGTATCTGAGTGTTTATTGTGAATCTATGCAGAAGGGAAAGTTGTGATGAGGTCGTGTCCCTCCGGTGGTCTCATTCTAGAGCGAGCGTGAGTCTCACAGTACAGCTCTCCCTCCACAAAGAAATAGCCCTTCTGTTTGAGGTTGACGTCACAGTCGGAGCACACAAAGCAACCAGGGTGACGATATTTGTCTCGTGCTTTCACCACCGTCCCGCTGTAGCATAGAAGACAAAGACAGATATGTCAAAAGCAAAGAATAGTGTATGTGTTAGTAATAGTAAAGTTAGTGTAGTAAACATATAGTATACTATAAAATACACCCTCCCTAATGGTTCCAAACTGGGGGTCACTGACAAGAATAACCTGAAAGCAACACAAACTGCGTACATTTTCAATGGGAAAGTCCACACTATCACAATAATTTGAACAATGTCATAATAAATAATAATACAAATTCAACATATAGTGGCGTTAACAAAGGTAAAGAAAAATATGATTGATAGAGACTGAATTATCTATTTATATTCAAAACTATTACTGTAACTCTTTACTTTAACACTGCTATCTAGCATTTATAATAACCCAATAAATGGTTTATAACACACCATAAGGACACTTTTACAGTGTTTATTAATGTTTTAGTTTAATTACTGCTCCTATAACATATCGGGTATGGAATTAGTCTGCATATGCTCTGGTGAGAGAGACCAAACTTTTCTATGGTTGTCAGGTTGCAGTTGTTGAGCCCGTTAAGAGGAGTGAGGAGTCAGCAGTCAATGATGGTATAAAATAGTCAATAAAATATTTTTTTTTTTACAAATGTGAATCACAGCAAACACGAGAGGTCCTTGAGCATATGGTCATAAATTAGCACAAAAAATATTTGGCTGATGGGTCCAGTAGTATACAAGATTAGCCGTGGACAGACAGACACATGCACGACGAACGCATGATCTCCCCACAGGCTTACGGCTGGCGGAGACGATGAAAACGTGATAACACAGTAAAACATAAATATATCATATATAATGACTTATGATATATTATTACAGTGTGTTACAAAGCATTTATTAACTATTAATATACATGTACAAATAATTTATAGGCTGATCATAAATGGTTGATATCTGATTAAAATGATGTTACAATACTTATATTTTATGTTACGTTAATTTATACATTGCTTGGCCACAAATAGGCACATTTCACGCTAACGGAAAAGTGGTTAATTCATTTTGGTTTATGTTTATGTGGTCAAAGAACAAAAGGATTCCTATTTTTGTTGAACAATGCATTTGCATAAAGGCCTATAATGTTCCGATTTGTGTTACGGTGTTAGTACTTTATGACAATGTAATGTTCAGCTTATCAATGTAATTAATTTCTATACAATCTATAGTTTGTGTTTTTGCTGCAGTGGACTGTATTGTTCCTATAGTTGTCTCCACCAGAGTCTCTGAGTGTGAATCACACATTTTTCTATTTTTACTCACACAATCCCATTCCCACACTTGTCGCAGACGGGCAGTTTCTGCAGGTTTCCTGTGGGCGTAGTCGGTTTGGTTGAGGGGGCTTTAACTGTCCTGGTCACAATGGGACGAGTGCCTGCCCACATGGGAGAGAGACCACTCAACAAAACAACCCTGTACTTATACAGGAGCACATAAATACAAACAAAACACTCAAGAGAAATGAGGCAGGGACACTTATAGCCTCTTGATTCCTAAATGAATGCTTCCTTATCGAGTACAAGCATATTTCATAACCTCAGCTCTATTGGGTGCCTTTTACAACTCAGGAAACACATGGAGGAGTGCTTTTGTAATAACGTATTGTATAGCTTTAACACTTGAATAAGGGGAATACATGAGGGTGTGACCTAATTATATATCGTGTTGCATATTGTGTATGTTATGAGACCGGTTCGTCAGACAAGGCCAACATATTGCATAAATGACAAACAATGTTATCTTTATCTTTGTTCCCTGCAGCCTAATTTACTGGACTCATGTTTATGCTACAGTTAATGGGTCATTGAAATGAGCAATGTGGTTCAGTAAATTCAGCGTAGGAGTTATTGGTTCAATCCCCGGCTCTTCCTGTCCACATGTGGAAGGGTCACTGACACTAAACCCACAACATTGTTCCTGATGTGTGTATGGGAGGTAAAAATATAAGTCGCTTTGCAGAAAAGTGATGAAGAAATCCAAAACATTTGCTGCTGCGCCTTATTAAATAGCTATTATGTGCTCCAGCGCTAATCAACCCCAGAATGTAATGTAATGTAAATTAATTTTCAATACGGCAACAATGATAATCCTAAAACAAAAAAACTGCATCTCATGAAGAGAAAATTGCAGAAGTAATGCAAAAAAAGCTTAAAGACCCAGAAAACTTTACTTCAAATCTTAAGTATTTTGCTATAATATTAAATGTTCATAAGTAAAAAAGCAACTAAGTAAAACAAAACATCTTTAGGTATTGTTTATTAAGCCTGCTCTCCTAAAAATTACGTTCCTATACAACAGAACTGCATTGTCAATTACGTTTGGTGGGAAACATATTTTCTGCTGGATTACGTTTGTTTTTGATGTATCACAAATTTTGAGTCATAGACTGCGGAAATCTGTGCATGGAGGAGGTCAGCGTGGTCGATGGGTCAAAAAACACAGAACTTCCACCCAGGAGACCGCTGTTCCATTTTAATTTACGTCTCTACTATAAGTTAAATAACATCGGCCCACTTATGTTAAGCCAAACCATGATGTTTTTACTAAACATAACCAAGTAATTTTGTTGCGTTTTTGTTTTGTTTCAATTCACAAGGTTAACCACGTGTTTAAAACTGTGACCTTAATCTGGGAGAAAATATGTTTCCCTTGAAACGTAATTGAGAATGCAGTTAAGTTGTATGAGAAAATCTTTTTGTAGGAGACAGGTTTGGTTTATCAAGAGTATGTTGCCTTTTTTTCCAACTGAGCCCCGTCTGCTTCAAACTAGTGAGAAGAGATGGTCATGTCTAGATGGTTACTCTAGATTTGCGAAAACTCTTGAAAGACTCGCTGCCCGACGACCTATCCTAACCTTAACTATTCAAGGTCAATGCCTAACCTCAACCGTCTCACAAGAGTTTCGCACATCGAGGGTTACCATCTAGACATGACCAGAAGAGATCAGGGAAAATAAGAAACACAAAAGTCTCTAATGTGAACTTTGGCAGAAATTAGTGCATTCATGCAGAACCCCATAACTCATAGTAAAAAGCCCATTTAGAAAACAAGTTTTCAGGGCCTTTAAAACATCTGTGTGTGTTTCTACAGTGAAGCATTGCGTCTTCTTGGCTGTAAGTAAAAGTACAAATATTTCTCTGTACTGGTAATCATTTCAACCTGTAAGATGTTTTTCTGTTGCGGAGGTTGTCGACTGGGAAAGATGAAGAGCTCACCATCGCTGTCAATAAAGTCCTGCAGGGCTCTGAAGGAGCCAGACTGCCGAGGCTCCTGGGGCTCCTCCTGGTCTTTCTGTAACATCTGGTATACGTCAGAATCCTCGATGCTGGTCAAAGTCCTAGGGCTGAGCAGCACGTTCAGACAAACACATACATACAAGTACAATACCTGGTCAGGAAACACAATGCACACTATACTGTCCAGTAATGGAAGAAGTATTTAGATACTTTATTTAAAGGAACAATGTGTAGCATTTAGGGGATCTATTGGCAGAAACCGAATATAATATTAATAAGTGTGTTTTCTTTAGTGTATAATTACCTGAAAATAAGAATTGTTGTGTTTTCGTTACCTTAGAATGAGCCGTTTATATCTACATAAGGAGCGGGTCCTATCTCCACGGAGTCCGCAATGTTGCACAGTCATGTATCAACAGTAGCCCAGAATGAACAAACCAAACACTGTTAAGTTTTCCTGCTTGGGCCGGAGTCAATAACATTACTAGTTCCTGTCGCCGCCGCTCTCTCTCTCTCTTGCTTCACCACTCACTTCCCACATACACACACACACTCTAGTCATGCTACTCTTACAACAACTGGCTCTAGAAAGGGCCATTTGTGTTTTTGCATCGATCACTGTAGCAATCCTACACCCTTGGCACACAGGAGAAGTTGTAATCTGCAACCTCACTGCTACAGTAACTACCGCCAGATCCTACACACTGTTCCTTTAATTAAAATATGCAAGTATTATCAGCCAAATTTACATTAAGTATCAAAAGAAAAAGTACTGCCTATATGATGTTTCTGGATGAATATTACGGCTGTATTATATTGCATTTTACTTCTGTAGATTTTTTTAAACTCCTTTATATACTGTTGGGTAATTTAATCTACATCTGCAATGCATCATATTCAATTAAAAAACAGACATTTTCAGCTTTGTGACGATGCATTTTCCAGCTGATCCAAGGCTTTTTATTTATAGTTTATTTAGCTTGAAGAATTTTCTCAACCCATAAAGGTCATCCTTCAGTTTATCAGAGACATTCAAATTCAAAATCAAAGTAGTAGTATAAGTAGAAAGTATAAGTAGAAAGTTGCATAAAATGGAAATACAAGTTGAGTAAAAGCACGTAGTTACTTCCCACTGCTGCTATGATACAGCAGTTCTTTGGTCTATAGGTTGCCATTGTGACAAATTGAACTTCTTTCACCCAGACCATCCTAACTCAATTTCATTAGAGGGATTCATGTGGCAGAAATGATGCATTGCAGTCTTAACTGCATTTCCCTGAGTTTTTTTTTTTTTTTTTTTTAACTTGTAGTGAAGCAGATCAGGTGAGAACAACCAGCTGGAGATTACAGAGCTACAACACAGGGAGTCAACCTTAAAAGGAGAAAAAAGGGGTTAGATGCTAAATGTGGGATGAGACCACGGAGAGGAAAATGAGAGAGGAAAGAGGATGCTGATAAATAAAAGATTTTAGCTGAGTTTTACAGCAGGCTGATTCTACAACATGCTCTTTTTCATACATATTGTAATGTTTTCCTTCCCTTGCCGGCTGGTTATAGTGATTATGAATACATTACAATGGAATCTACATCCCTACTTTTCTACGTAAAGTGAGTCTATGTTGTATGCTGACATGGTTTTGGTTTGATGTGACAGGCCTATACGTCTTATTCAGAATTTGTGGTTAAACCGTGGACAAATTCATTCCTGTGGGCTGTGGTAATATATTCTCAGTGTGACACACCATCTATCAGGTAGCCTAATGAAATCCACATTAGGGGAAGGCTGAAGGCTAACATACTGTATGTGGCTGTATTGAACTACTCAGCTGATACCTTCAAACAAACTGAGGAGGTGAGTCATGTAAAGACCAGGTGGACTACAGTGAATGTAACAACAGCAAAGCAGAAAAGAGGCAGTCGGAGAGCAGAAGCAGAAAGAAATCACGGAGGAAACAACATGTATTGCTACGTTGGTAGCCCTGTGAGGCTGTAATGATCATTACACACCAGAAAACATAACATGGAAGGATGAAAATGGACACTTTGCTAT
Organism: Sebastes fasciatus; assembly: GCF_043250625.1. Taxonomy (NCBI): domain Eukaryota; kingdom Metazoa; phylum Chordata; class Actinopteri; order Perciformes; family Sebastidae; genus Sebastes; species Sebastes fasciatus. The sequence goes on along the minus strand of NC_133797.1, from coordinate 21,484,061 downwards.
TCTTAGATCCTTATTAGTGGGGATAAACGTTGGCCTAAGGGTAGCGCCAGAGGCAACACTATTTATGTTGAAACAATTAATTAATCAGTTAATCGGTAAGTTCTGTGACAAAATATTCTAAACTTGGCTCAACTTTTTGTCAGAGCTATTGTCTATGAAAAGCTAACCTTGACTTTATATTATTCCATTACAAGGTGAAGAATTAACCTCATTTAATTAGTAGTTTGGCAGAAAAGTAACAATTACAATATTTTGCAAACAGACAATTAAATATTTAAAGGGAAATTTTGGGTGATTTGAAGTGGGGTTGTATGAGGTTCTTATCAATAGTCAGAGTATTACTTACATACATCTAATGTAAGTAATAAAAAGAACGGTTCGGCGTGCCCCACCATCGAGAAACAGACAGGAGCACCAACAGAGGAGCAAAGCAATAAACTGTTGTGGACGGGGACCGCAGAAAAAGGTATTTTAGCCACCCAACAGGGCGGCTGTGGCTCAGAGGGTAGAGCAGGTTGTCCACCAATCGGAAGGTCGGTGGTTCGATCCCCGGCTGCTCCGGGTCACATGTCGATGTGTCCTTGAGCAAGACACTTAACCCCAAATTGCTCCCGGAGGCATAGCCATCGGTGTGTGAATGAGTATTTAGATTAAATCCTGATGGGCAAAGTTGGCACCTTAGTAGCCTCTGCCATCAGTGTATGAATGTGTGTGTGTGAATGGGTGAATACTGACATGTAGTGTAAAGCGCTTTGAGTGGTCGGAAGACTAGAAAAGCGCTATATAAGTCCAAGTCCAAGTCCTAATGGAAAGGCTCACCTAAAAAAAATAATATCAGTTTAAGTGTACAATATATTTAGAATATTTTTCGATGGCGAACTGAACTGAAAGTAAAACATATCTATACTGTTCGTGTCATCTGAGCCTGCTGGTTTTGGAGAGAGCATAGATAAGTTTCACTTTCAGTTCGGTTCCCCGTCAGAAAAGAGAAGGAACGTGCCATCGGACGGCACGACAAAGCGGTGAAAATATTCTAAATATAGCGTACACTTAAACGGGTATAAATTTTTTAGGTGAGCCTTTCTTTTAGGTGGCTGAAATATGTTTTTCTGCTGGCCCCGTCCATAGCACTGTATTGCTTTGCTCAGGTGTTGGTACTCCTGTCTGTTCCTCCAAACTGGGGGCGCACCGACCGTCATCTACTGTAAAAAATAAAAATGTGATTCAAGCTTCTACATATTTGGGTCCAGACATCAGAATTGGTTGACTCCCTCACATATATGTTAAAATAATATACTGATATAGCTACTGAAGATATTTTATGGGACCTACTGGCTCAAGGTCTGATAATACAAAGAGTAGTTTGGCAGTGTTTTGTCACGCTCAGAAAAAAATTTATTCATCAGCCTTTTGTAATGATTGTGTACGGCAAAATATAATTTTGGTTGCGTCACATGATTTGCAATTCCAATTGTGGCCACTACTGCAAAATGAATGCAAATGAACGATGGCAAAATGAATGCGAAGCCTATAGCGCTGTTCCTGGACCATAGATATCAAGTTTCCTTTACCAGAAACAGAAGCTACGTTCCAAATCACATACTTTTTCTTTTTACTTTTAGTACATACTGCAGCTGCCCTTACAAAGAACGTACTGTTGCATGCAGTATGCATACAATTGGGACTACTTCATCATAACATTGTGCCTTGAACTTTGACCCTCTTGCTCCTATATCCACTGCACAGAGAATGATGGGTCAGAATAGCCGGAAAAGCATACTGGCTTGCATACTGCAAAATACGACCAGATGTAGTAGGACATCCTGGTATTTTTTTTTGAGGTACTAGGTATTGGGACATACAAAATCTTTTTTCTGGCATACTAAATAGTAAGGTAGTATGGGCACTGGAACGCACAGCAACTACTGAACAGGCTGAATGACAAACTTACATAACCATCTGTTGAGCCATATTGCTAGCCTGACTATTAGCACAATCAGTGTATTTACGACTCACGTGCTTTTAGTTGTATGGTGCAGCGCTTTGAAACAACCTGACTGCCGTGTTTAAGCAGTAGATAGAGTGAGAACCATCACCTCGAAGGCTTGGGTAGAACCAGGCCTCGGATCTGGCCCTCCATGGCGTCCTGGATGTTGCCTGAGGAGTAGAGGCCTATAGGGGTGTTGTAGGCTGAGCTGACCACCTGATGCGTGTCATCGATGTTCGCCGCCGCAACAAACGGCTGAGCTTTCCGGTTGTGAGCCGCGCCAATAGGTTTAAATTCCTTATAGGGAGCAGAGGGAAACAATGGCATTATTCTTAAACAAAACAGCTACCATAATCTTTAATAATCTCATTTTACAAACCTGCTGTTCTGCTTCCAGGTTCACTTTATATGGGTGAGCTTTACCGTCCTCCACAACACGTGGTGACCACATTCTTGCTTCATTTCTGGAAATAAATAACAGATCCTGGTCAGAAGGTCACCACAACATAACTGATGAGTCTGAGTGTGTATGAGTTGTCTTTAATCCCAACCATGGACTGATGCCATGGTGGATGACGCGTCTCCACTTCCTCCCACTGCACAAAAGTGAAGCCAAAATATCCCTGATACGATATTTGGAGCCAGAGCTTGCGCAGTAGTGATCGGGGGGTCGGAGCCGTATCGAGGTCCCGCCCACAAACCCGCCTGAGCCAATCACGAGTGGAGCACAGCCGTGGCTTGCTAGCGTGAGCCACCTAGCTGCTACGTTACCACCATGGTAGCTGTTTGGCTACAAAAAAACTACAATATCTCTATAACTATCTATGATCAAATTGACAAATGCATCTATTACACAGACTCCTGTTGGTTATGGAAAGTTAAAGTTAAAGTTACTCCTCTTTCCTACAATTCCCGAACCTCCGGCTGCACGACTACTTCACTCAGAGCATCTGTCAATCACAGCTGTCAATCATATCGTCTCACCCCCTTTTTATAGCATCAAATAACTTATTAAAACCAAACTTATCAGAAAAATGAACACTTGAACATACATCACTGTGATGAGAACTACCTAAAATTACAGAAACCATTTTTTACTTTGACTTTTTTTTACTTTGGCCCATGTCCCATCCACTAACATGGAGGGGGCGGGATTTATGGCCTATACTGCAGCCAGCCACCAGGGGGCGATCAAGATGTTTGGGCTTCTATTATGGGGAGCTGTAATGTCGTCCATCTTTGTATACGGTCTATGATCCCAACATATAAAACATCAAAACTGAGGTTTAAACTCCTGCTCACATGTTGGCCTTTTCCTGTCATACCATTGGAATTTAAAAAAAAACTTTTTGTAGTGGGTTTTGAGTGTATCCAAACCGGAAAAGTGACTAAATTAAGCCAGAATCATAAGCTAAACAATGCTGCTGGACACTACTTTCCCATAATTCACCCAATGAAAGAAAGGTAAGATGCTCACAGCTGGAAAACGTTCAGATGGTGGAGGTAAAGCTCCAGAAACACAACCACAAGTTTTATATAACAGCAATTGGACCGATGTCAGCAAACATCTTGTGTCAATTCCTGTTAGTACAAAACAGTGAAGTATACTCATTTCTTGCATACCAGCTGTAGAACACGTACTGTATGAAGATCAGCATGCTGTTCATGCTGTAGCAGTGGTTCACAACCTGGAAGTCGGCGCCCACACAAATGGAGCAAAAGATAAATCTGAGAGGTCGTTGAGATGATTAACAGGCGCACAGAATTGTGTTTATTTTTCTCTGACTTTCCTTTACTCTTATTTCTGGTGAATTACTGGACATTTTTTTTTTTGCCTCTTCAGGCCTCCAAAAAGTCGAAACATAAAACACCCTCATAAAGAAAACACTCTTTGGTGACAACTGGCATTCAACAGGTCACATGGGATTGCAAATGTACTTTGTTTTAAGGGGTTACAGGCCAAAAAAAGGTCAGGAACCACTGCTGCACAGTATCAGTATGTGTTATGGAATTGGGACATATTAATTTTGTGTGTTTTCCTACGAATGTCCAGCAACACGTGTCAATTTATGCTCGTTACATACATACATACAGTCTTTTCAAAATAAACTTCCATCTGCACAGGAACCAACTTAATTAGGTCAAGGCAACAAAACTACTTAGTTAGGTTTAGGAAAAGACCGTGGTTGTGGGTTAAAATAACTGCGGAAGTGATGTAACTTAAGTATGGAAGTTATGTGAAATAATCAACGTTGACTTCTGGTTTCACACGGGATACAAACACCGGTCTCCTGGGTGAAAGACCAGTATTTTTTATGTTGTGACGTGGATTACATATAAGTTGATTTTGTGGGGTAGAAACAAATTACAATGCATTAGTTTAGCTACGAACAGTGTATGAGAACAGCCTGCACTGGATATGAACCTACTGGACACAGTAAAAGCAACAACAGTAGCCTACAACATGTAATCCAATGCAGCACTTCAACAGTGGCCATCAAACTTAATTTAGAACTGAATCAACAGCTGACTGATACTAATATAACAATATAAGCTTCAAAAACACAGTAATTACTGCAAGGCTGATGTATTACATTTCATCATACTGTGCAGGTGTTGCCTCTACTGTGTCCACCACCTGTTTGTGTCACATGCTTTTTGTTTCTGCATATAACCTTTCAACAGTGAGGCTGAGCCGATGGGTGGACTCTTTTATCTTGTTCTGGGCTTCACAGTGCAGCATGTCGGTGGCCGAGACTCCCTCTATGGCCAGGACGACGTCACCGGCACACAAGTTGGCTACGGCGGCCTTACTGCCGGGAGTGATCTGGAAGGGAGTAGAAGACGGTGTAAATAACAGAAATAAAGACACTTTGTTTTGATTCCTTTGCTAACTTATCACTGAGTAAGAAGAGGAACTGATGATTTCAACAAAAGAGAAAAAACAAAAAGAGAGCATAGAAGCCACCTCTTGATTTGCTTATACCTCCGCCCCCTCTACCCTTTTTTACTGTACATAACTGATTTCGAGTCAAACTCTTGAAAAATAAATACATAAAGAAGTATTTTCTACTGTATATAATCAATTTTGTCCCAACCACAAACAAAAATATGCCTTACTTTAACATCTGTAATTGATGGGGATCGTGAGAAGTCTGGGACCTAAAAACAGGGTCATGGGGCAGGTTGGAAACCCTGATTTAGCACATCAGTGGAGGCAAAGGGAGATCCGTCCATCTTATCTAAAGATTTATAGTTTCCCATTTAAGTAGTACAGGTCATCTAGCAATAAGGGTTCCTGGTATTTTGATTTAAAGCTTCAGTAGGCAGAACGTTTTTGGCATCATTGGGCAAAAATTCCATAATAACCTTTCAGCATGTTGTAATTCAAGTGTTTCGAGAGAAAACTAGACCTCTGCACCTCATCATGGCTCTGTTTTATGGCTTTAAAAAATCTAGCCCCATGACGGGAGACTTTGGCCAATCACAGGTCATTTCAGAGAGAGAGCGTTCCTATTGGCTGTGCTCCGGCTGGTGGGCGGTGCTTGGCATTTTCTCAACAGATCTCAACGTGGCTGCCGGGTCACAAACTGTCTCATTTTACATCTAAACAGTACACTACAAGATGTTTCTGAAAACATTTGAGGCGAGAAATAGACATTACAGTAACAGAATATTGATTAATATGTAATCAGTGCTGCCTAGTTTGACTGTTTGATCGGAGTTTGCGAGTGATTGACAGCTGCTCAGATTACCTGTCTCATGCACTATTGTCAGGATATAGTGACCGTTTCATATAAATAACTTTTTTTTAATCATATTTGCTCCAGTTCTACCCACTGCTGCTTTAAGGGTTCAATACTCAGGTATGCAAATGAATAAGACATTATACTGTTCTTATTGACATTAGAATGAATCCCAGAGCAGTGGCGTCTAATTTGGTCAGGCAGAAAACAAAAACTCTTTTTGCTTTCTGTCTTTCTATGAATCCCATTCCAGCCAGTTCAGTGTGAAGCCTACAGGTGGGGCAACATTGTGAAAGGTTTTGGTCTGTTCTCCATCACTGGCACTTCATCTCCTTCATCTCGTAATACACAACTCAACTGCAAGGCCCCCTTGTTCATGTTCCCCTGCTGAGATCACAGCTTTATATGATTTTCCTCTCCCTTTCTCTGAGTCTCACCTGGCCTAAATACTCGTGTGAAATACAAAACACAGACTCCACTAAGAAGCCCAACTATTCAGAAAAGATTCAGGCCATTCATGACCTAAATCTACTATTTATTTCTCACCACATGCACTGTGCCAAACAACTAGCTGCTCTCTGAGATGCAGATCGCCCTGGTTGGTATGCATGTGTGTAAACTACCCGACTCTTGTCATGGAGATAAAGTAAATATACGCCGCTTCGCACTAAGTGACAGCATCCAGATGGAATATGTATTCTGCTGGCCAGGAAGTGATCAAGATGAATAAGAACTCCCAGAGAGCCTTCGGGGTCACAGAAAATAGCTCAGGAGGCAGCTTCATACCGAACCAAACATTCCCACCTATGCTACAGAGGCCGTGACCTATGCTCAGCCGTATTGCATTACGGGACATAGCTACACTGGGATGTTGCATTGAAAGTTGAATTAGGTCATCTGCCTATAAATAACTGTGGATGAAAGTGCTGAGGGGATGTCTCATGCTGCCAAAGAGGGAGCAGTGATTTACTGTGCTGCTGTCGGTCCGCATGTTTTACTGCTCTGATGTCTGTTACCTGAATCCGATCGCAACTATGCTTTTTATTGGATTCTTTCGTTTCCACGCGGCTCAGTTGTCATGTCAAACATTTGTCTTTGTTTAAAGTACAGACATCTTTTCCTTTTGCCTTTCTGTCTGTTTTGTGTCTTGCTTCTTTCCAACTTTCGTTTTCTCTTCCCTTTGTCTTTGCTGCTTCCTCTACCCTTTGTTTTTTTCCCTTATTTATTTTCTTTTTTTCCTGACATCCCTTTGTTCTTCCATCTTTCCTTCTTCAAGAAAATCTGCTAGCATGAAAATCCCCAAAACGGAACAAAGAAAAAGATAACTAAATTCTTCCTTCCCTGTGAGTACTGTTACTTAAGATACTTTAAGATAGAAATTATGTAGTCTTGTTAATAAAAAAAAGTACTGCAATGTGAGGAATAAAAAAAGGAAAGAGGGAATCCAGTTACAGTAATACACTGTCCAGTAAGTACATGCAGCACTGGGGAAACCAATCTGTTTGCTGATGTGACTTGAAATCCTTGACACTTAAAGGAGTATTATTGTACTTAAAGCTGCGCTCATCAATGTTTCAACAATGGATCAAAAGTAAAAGGGGATCGCTTTTAGTGACAAACCGACAGAGTTGTCACCTGACTCTGCAGCCGGACAATTTTAGCTACTAGTTGGTGAACGCAGTGGAGCATTTAGCAGCTAAAGACACAGATATTACCCTCAGGAGTTGGTGGAGACTAAAACAAAGCTAAAAGGAGACTGTTCCCAGAAACACAACTCTTTAGGGTTTTTAGTTAGATGCCTGAAATAAGGTCTGTGGTTAACACAAGCTTAAGAGGGCTGAGCAATTATCAAAATTTTATCAAAATCGCAATATGGCCTATACTGCAATTTTCAAATCGCAGGATGAGGAGGAAATCGCAGTACTTGTTAAAGGTGTAATATGCGTCAAAATACCATTTTAAATTAAATATTGTGGTGCTGCAGAGATGTCCTGGCCTACACATACTATTCTACAGACTTGATGAAAACATCTTTGTTTGGTACAGATCCCCGCAAAAATCACACCATAATCATTTTTTAAGTAGTTTTTTCAAATAAAATGAGAATGATGAAAATGTATTCCCTCTAATATCGCAAATCATATTGCAATTGCAATATCAGTCAAAACAACCGTAATCAGATATTTTTAAAAATCGTCCTCATCCTAGTTTTATTCTATGATATAAAACACGTCAGTAAATATCCCACCACTAAATGAGACTACTAAACGTCATCATGCCGACTTGTCCGCCTTTACAGCCTTGTTGTGTATACTCGCGCTCATACAACTGTGGTGTAGTTGGTCTATAGCGGTCTATAGCCTAACGTTACCTTTTTACTTCTGACGATTGCATTTTTACTTCAAAAATCATTAAAGTGGTCATTTATGGAGATTATCTTACTGAACAAAACTTATAAGTATCATAAACGTTTGTTTGCCACAGAGCCTATTTTCTGCTATAATCCAAAACCCAATAGAAAAATCTCATTGGCTTTTTGAAAAGGGAACAAGAGCGATTCTACCTTCCGGGTTGGCCTACAAAAATATGTCACCCTTGCACCAGTCTGTGCCCGTATCTATCAGTGCTCAAGTTTTTAACGCAGGCGTACTGTCATAAATTCATAGTCTCAACGCTCAAGCTAAAATAACCCCGATGACATCACCAGGGTTATTTTCTCAGACTTGACAGAAGCCCCTCCAGAGTCCCAGATGACAGTCTACTGTACAAGTGTTTCCACAGGCTCTTAAGTACTCCCCATGACATAAAGATCAAGTAAACTGATCTCGACGTGTAAATCCGGCGGCGTGCCCCTTTAAGGCTGCTCTCTGCTGAAGAAAAAGATGATTATCACTTGTGTTTACTTTACTCGACCAGCTGGGAACAGTGGCGGGTCACAAAGAGGAGGATGTTCCTGACCAAAAATGGCAGTGAAGGGAGACACTTGTGTTTAAATGAAGCCAAGAGTTCATGGCAGCAACAACTCCTTCAATTCGTCTCACGGACAGTGAATGTATTACTGAGATGTTTTATCAGGTATCTTTCACTTTCTTTTCTTTAATGAACCTCTCTCTCTTACATGTGCATTTTAACACATCACTTCTTGTATTACTGCTCACATATCGTTTACCCTCCCAGATTCCTCTCCCTCTCTCCTTCCTCGTCCATCCCTTTCATGACAGCGTCTACTAACACAACAGCTGTGGGGTTATTGGACAGAGCCAGTGGTTTGGAGACCTCACTATGCTTTTAGTCAGTACTTCCTGATGTCTTTCCTAAATATAGACGCACATAACCTCAACAAAGCCGGATGACTGGGTCTCCTCACATCTGATTCTGTGTGACAATCAGGGATACAGCACACAAAGTCTGACAGCTGATTAAGACACTACGGTTCATATATTCAGCATGTTTACTTTGTATACTGACTTTTTTGTTTTTTCCTAATTATTTATTTATTCTCTTCGTCTGTCTTTCCTTCAATTAATTAGTGTTAATCAGTGAGCTTTAGAGGTGCTGGTTGGGGAACAGAACCGGGCTAGCTGTTTCCCCTTGCTTCCAGTCTTTGTGCTAAGCTAGGCTAACTGTCTACTTGCCCCAACCGTACGGACATCAGAGTGCTCTTGATCTTTTCATCTAACTCTTGCCAAGAAAAGGTGAATAAACGTGTTGAACAACTCCTTTAAATGGAATAAGTTCTCATCAGTAACCGTCTTGTTTTTGTCCATGTGATTCAGTTGCTTGGTTTGGTTTACTTTGCATAAACAGGAAATACCATATTAGTTTCAGGAAATTATCATTTTCATCAACAGATGAAGATATTCACCAATCTGAATCAGCAGCCACGACCTTCTAAACGGTTTCTCTATTTTAGTAAGTATCTGTCTATAATAAATCCTTTTGTATCTGTAATTTGGTTACTGTGTTTTCTTTAATGAATTACATTTACGTTCAGTTTTACACTCTGTCACCTCCCAGTGTAATGCTGCGAGTTGACCTCAAACTGACGTTTAAAAGCTTGTGAACAGCTGCACCGTTATAATGATGCATACACAGTGACACATGTGCTCATCTTCTCCAATAACCGACAAATTGATTCTTCTAATGTGTTAACTCGGCTGTCAGCAAGGCTGTGTGGAGGATTTAAATATATAAAGTGGATTCTACCTTTCTATTTCTATGGGACAGTTTAGGAATAATATCGTGACCTCCCCGTGCTCCTGAATTCTCCAGTCTGAAATCCACTCAATGAGACGTGTATGTATGTGTGTGTGTGTGTGGGTGCACATGTCAGAGTACAATGTAAGCTGCTATTTGTATCTAAGCCTCTTGCATTCAGTGTGGCACAGGTGCAAGCCCCATACCAGTCCAGACAGACTCTTTCTAGAACAAACCCTCCTGGAAAAACACAATGTTGACGTTAACACTGGCTCCTCTGGACCGGACCACCAGAGGATTAACATTCACATTTAAGACATTTTGGCTGATGACAGTAGAAACATTGTCAAATCCTTAATAATCAAATGATCAACCAACAGGAAAGACAGAAAAAAGCTGTCGAAAGATTTTGTTTCAGATCAAGTTATTAAAAGGAAAGTCTTATAATAGAGACGTCCTGTGACTCACTCACCCTGGAGATGGACAGGGGCTGGTTGAAGTCCTTTCCTCCCGTCAGGCGAAACCCCCAGGGGGCCGGACCGTCCAACACAACATTGAGTGCCATGACCCTTTAATGTCTCCCCCCCGCTATTAGATAACAGCAGCACAGTAGACAGTACACTGCACACTGCGGGGAACAAAGTTAAAGAGCAAAGGAATATCAAAGTGATGGAGATTTTGACCCATGTGGGTGGGTGCAGTGGGAGGAGAATGGACAGACCCCACCCCAGCAGTGAAGTAATTGGTCTGATTTTGGGAACTGGCTCCCAGACTGTTCTACCAGCACTTGCTTGCCAGTTTTCCCTATTTATGTTGAGCACTTTTTCTTATTTTCTCTCTTACAACTTCTGTTTCCAAATAGAAAGCAATTTATTTTTTGCTTCTTAAATCAGGTGCTGCCCAAAGCTTCAGTCGTTCTAAAGTTTTGGCTCATAGTCTCAGCGAGTACCTACATGGCCACTTGTAGAGAGAGTGAGGATGTAAACCAGCCCCCACTCATCGCTTCTCATCCCTGGGCAGCTCACAGTCTGGCTGGCCTCCTCTCACTCTGGTTGATGGGTCTTGCTGCTCCTGTCCTTATTTGGTCTGGAGATGCAGCTCCACTGTGGGTCTCTGGAGGTCCCACAGGCACATTCCAGCCACTATTGATCTGGATGGGACCCAGGACTCTCACCCCTGCAGCTTGTCAACAATCCAATTTCAACACATCACTGTCTTGTCTGTTTTTATCTCTCAAAAGATTTCCTCTATAGCCTACAAAAACCTTATTTACTGTGCTCTTTGTTCATTATCACAGTGTTTAATTCCAGCCAGCTTCTCTAGTTGCCGCATTCCCTTCATATCTGCCTTATATCCAAAATTATAAAAACACCAAAGGCTTAACTGTACGAGAGCACATGTCAACAAACTGTGAGTGAGGCTCGTTAATCTCCGTCAGCACCGATAGGCTTTCCATCATGTAAATGAATCAAAGTGCCAGTTAAAACAGTTGCGCAAATTAAGAATCACAACCACAAAATCCATCAACTGCGTAGAAAATTGTGTTCTATGCAAATATTATAAAGTGGACCATATTCATTTGTTTCTGCATTTACCATGACGATGTAACTCCCTGACTAATAATGGAAGTTGATGATGACGCATTCAAACTACAAACTTTCTCTCTCTTTGCAGACATGCCTGCATTAAGTTTTCCTATATTCATGCACTCATTCTCTTTAGCATACACATAATGCCTATGCTGTACTATCCCTTTGTTTATGCTTTACTTGCTAAACCTGCAAAAGACATGAACATTAGAACTGAATGTAACTTTTATGTAACGCATATCAACTGAAATAGTGGTTAGACGAGCGGCCATGGGCTAGTGGGGCACGCTCACATGCACAAACGTGCACTAAAAAGGCACTTGTGGCCGGCCCGGCTTTGTCAACAAAGCACAGAGAAGCTCGGATTAAAACACACACAGAGAGAGAGAGTGACTTCATTCTCTGCTCAGGTAGACATTACTCTAGTAACTAGGAAATAGTTGTTTGCTGCTATATCAATACTCTGGATATCGTATAGAGAACCTTTAAATTGCGTAAAACGAGTATTGCTAAAACCTTGGAGAGGTTGAAATGGTTGAAAGTGTGTTGAACCTGTAACCACGCCTAACAATAATGTCACAGTGTATGGACTCACCTGGGAATACACTTATACAGTACATCACTGCAGCGAGCTGAGAAGTTAAAGGACAAGTCTGGTGATATTTTTTTTTTGTTATAGTCAACAATCCCAATGAAAAAAATCCCAAACTAACAATTAATTGATCTTATTAAAGGTTCTATTGATACATTGATAACATTCAGCCACTAGATGTCCCACCTTGTTGGAAGCCGTGTTAGAAGTGGGAACCAGATGTCAGATATCTTCCACAGAGATAAACAAAACATTAATTTCGGACCCGCCAACATTTTTTAAATGATTAATTCACTTTCATAATATTTTTTTTCTCAGGAAAAGCCATACTTGTATTGGGTACCTTTCTAAAAGCTGTCGATGTATTATAATTTTTTTTTTTTTTTATTTCGTCTACATAAAAATATTATAAGTAAATGTTATTAAGTATTGTCTGTGTGTGAGTTTATTTCTCTTCTCAAAAACTATTAAAAACACATTAATGAGCACACTGTTTCTCTAAGTGACATGTTCCTTACTATGTAAATGAAGTTTACTCACACTTATACTGTTTACCTTCCTGCTGCCTTAAATACTCAATAGAGCACCTAGTGTATTAATCCACAGCTGAAAATAGTCCCCAACAAATACACAATTTACTCTTATTTGAGAAACATTGCTAAAAACTACAGTGACAAGTCATTTAGAAAATGATTTCCCCTTTTTTTTTTAAATAAACTATATAACCTCGACCTGTTTCAGTAGAACTGTTGTTTTTAGTCTTTTTATGGAATTTGTGGACATTAACAAAAAATCCAGCCTTATCCTTTAGACCACAGGTCAGCAATAACAACACTTTTTAAAGATAACCTGCAACCCTGTGGAGTTGTCATTGTCGTCATACAGTTTTTCATTTACTGCACATTACCGCCACCAACAGTCCACATGTGGAATTGTGTGAAATGGAAAAGACCTGAATGTGTATAACATCACCTCAGTGCTTAAAATAAAAGTGTAGGAACGAGTTCAAAAACTCTGTAACGTACCTTTAAACATCATAAATGAGATTTCTTTTTCAGTCATCAACAAATGACGTCATCTTTTCTGTAAAGCTGAAAGCAAAAAGTAATTGGAAATATTTCATCTACCAGCTGGATTTTATTAGCAATACAGCCCCATAAAATCATCCAACAAATGCTAAGATATTGTAGAAATACTTAGGTCCAAGAGTGTGCATTGAATTTGATATTAACATGAATAACATATAAGGTTAACACTTTCATTACATGTATAAACATATCAGGAGTCAAATTCATGTCTTCAATCCAAATCTGTTTCCTAATGTTGTATCAAAGGCAGACTAGAGGTTTACTGTTTGTTTTTGTGATCACTCGGTGCACACGTTCCTGATGTTTTCTACGCTATATATGCATAAATTAATTTTTTGCATCACAGAAGAGGTTTACATATACATGGCTATTAAATTAGTGAGTTGGATGTAAGGCAGCAATCACCAACTCTACTCACTCTAACTACAGTAACTTCAGTTTAAATACGTCACTGGCTCTTAAAACAACAAATAACTGGAGAGAAGAAGAAGAAGGCCTACATGCCTGGCTACAATAATAACTGTGAAAAAGTGGAAAAGTAGCACCACCGATGAAGAACGTGAAGAAAGAAAGGAGAGGAAACCAAATGTGATGGTGGGTGAGAAAAAAGCTGACTTTATAAAGCAAGTGGATGTTGGCCATTTTACAGCTCTCATACAAAAAGGCTTACAAAAACACCACAGACACACACACACACACACACACACAACGTGTTCTCACACCAGCTGAAATAGTGGATGACAGGGGGGGTGACGTGAAGGACAATGAATGATAAAACAAATATATCTTAAGGTGCTTTAACAAATGTTTTGTTGTCAGTGTTCATCCTATGTGAAACACGTAAAATGAGAAAAAAAAAAATCATATTCACTGAGCATGACAAGCTAAGATGGAAACTGCAGATAATTCCAATATAACTACATGTAACAGTGACGCACTCAATCTGACAACAGGGTTAAAAGATGCCACCGACGTCTAGTGGAAAAAAACTGCAGTTACACAACTGAAGCTTTTGATAAAATGCTTAAATAATTCAACATAAAACATGACACCTGGCATAATTATAGCCCATCAACTATTGTGTTATTTGTCACTCAGCACCTATCTGGACAATGATACTTCATCAAATAACAAGCCTTAACATGTGCTGCTGTCGTGTTGTTCCATCCTTTCTAACATCGTCTTATAACACAGTTCGACCAGCTAATAAATATAATACCTAAAAGGTTGGTAACCTTTTTTTGCTTTTCAATCATGACCAACGTACCCCGAAGCCCCACGGACATATTAACGACTACTGTGTAAAATCTGAAGTGAAATTTGAGATAAAACAAACACAAAAAATGTGTTAAAGTTTCGTTAAAGTGCATCAATCCTAGTGTGAAGATGAAGATTTTTTATCTTATGTTTTAAATCAACATAATTTTTCAAACTTCCTCATTTGCAATATTTGCTTAATAATGATAGTCTGTCATATCCCCAAATTCTTATCAACCAATCGATACCATGGGCGACGCATAACATTGATGCATGCACAGTCTTTTCCACGTTTAAGCGTGGGAAGTAACATCCTTTTACCTGAAATATCGGCCGCAATCCCTTCAACACAGTTCGTATACAACAGACCTGCTGACAGAACACTGTTTTTACAACACTCTCTGCACTCAATGTCTTTGGGGATATCTGTAATTGAACACTGAAATGAAATGTAACAAGTGTTTAAGTTTGAAAAAAATAAAAAAAGGTGATTGTGGTGATCTCACTGCCCTTTAACAGAAAGAAAAAGCATCGCTGTCGTGCCTGTTTTCTATCATTGGCTGTTCGTAAAGTTCCTTTGATATCCTTCCATCACAGTCAAAGGTTAAAGGTCACTGACTGGAGCACAAAGTTTGGGTTCTCCATGATAGAAAAATAAGGATAAAAAGATAATATTAAAAAAAACAACGTTATTTCATAGAAGTCTTCCATTAAAGATGGCTAGTTAGAGCTAAAGGTTCTGTCTGTGTGAAGCTGACGAGCCACACGTACACGCAAACACATCAAATGTGCGACAGGTCTCGGGGGGGGGGACCGGTGTTTGGGTTGGGGGGTGGTGTCCTGCGGGTGCTGTGCTGAGGGCGATGAACGTGTCACAGAAAGGGGCGGAGCCGGGGGGGGGTCTGGAATCATCATTATAGCTGCTTCACGTAGTTTCCTGGGAAGGTTCCAAACAACTTGCTCCTTCGAGAGGTCCCTTCGAAAACAAAAATGAGGTCGTCAGTGCTTGAAACTTGGCAGTAGCAGCAGCTGTCACTAATATTATTTCAGCTCAGTGGCGTCTGGAAACCAGCCAGACCTGGAGATCAAACTGAGTCACATGGATAAAATCTTCAGAGGGCAAAGTTTTTCCGAGAAGAATGTCAAGATTAACACGTCGAGCAGATTCTTGCTCAGCTGTTCAGGATAATCTGGACTTCCTCAACAGTCATGTTATAAATATGTGGTGGGATCACAGCGCCATCTAGTGGTCTCTGTTTGTTGATATTTTATACTGTATTTAAGTACCTCTACATCAGTGGTTCCCAGCCTTTCTCCTCAAGGGACCCCTTTCCTATCATTAAACTGATGACCCCTGACTAAGTGACATATTTTATGGATATTTCCATATTCAATGCATAACAATAATAGTACAGAACAACTGATAAACTGTACAACTGACCCCAAATAGTGAGCATAATAACTGCAGGCCGTTTGTGTAAAATGAGCAATTGGGATGAATTTAGAGCAGATTATTTCCTGTGAATACGGCATCAGCGATGGGTTTTTCTGTTATTTCTAGAACTCTTGATACAGTTCTCTGTCTGTATTATGTTTTTTTTTTGTTTTTTTAACAATCATACCTACTCAATATTTTTTTTTTTTTTTTTGACAAATGAATTGTTTTCTTCTCCCTGACGCTTGGCCATTGTTCCATTAGCACCACATTGCAAATCCTGCGTAGACAGTTCTATCAGATCTATTTGATACCTACTGTATTTGTTCACGGTATATATTTGTTGCCCAGCTGTTCTGTAAGATATACATATCTAATAGACAAAAATGACACTGTATCCCCTCCTCTTACCAACAAACCAGCCATCGTCACACTTCTCCATCACGTCTACGATGTCGCTCTCCTTCAGCTCCAGCTCGTCCTCGTTGCGAGGCATGTAGTTGTACACGGCCTGGTACCTGTGTTGGAAACACTGATGGTGAACTGACACTCATAATATGCTGCAGTAGTGATACTGAACAGTAATGTTACTTTTTCTGTTATATGTGATCACTTTTTTTTTTTTCCTTTATATAGTATTTTCCCTGTTATCTGTTTGGGTTTAAAGGAACAGTGTGTAACATTTCGGGGCGAAATGGAATTGCCTATAACATTCATAACTATGTTTTTATTAGTGTGTAATCACCTGAAACTAAGAATCGTTGTGTTTTCGTTAGCTTAGAATGAGCCCTTCATATCTACATAGGGAGCGGGGCCTCTTAACAAAGTCCGCCATGTTGCTCCACCATGTTTCTACAGTAGCCCAGAACGGACAAACCAAACACTAACTCTAGAGAGAGCCTTACACGTTTTTACGTTTACGTTCTCCGTATTTCTCTGACACGCTTGTGAAACTGCGGTAACGTGAGCTGCAGAGTGCAAAACCGTGGTACTGCCAGCCGCTATCTGACTTCCGTAATCTGACTCCTGAAGTAGTGTTATTATGGTAAGGATGGCCTTTTGAGCGAGGCGAACGGCGTTACCACGGTTTTGCACTTGGTGGCTTATGTTATTGCATTATGGAAAGTGAGGAGTGAGCGGAGCGGTACTCAGTTGGTTGCAATCTGCAACCACCACTAGATGCTGCCAAATCCTACACACTGTCCGTTTAAATATTATACCAATAAAGAGACAAAATTGAAGTTAAACTTGACATGGTGATATGGTTTAACAAGTATTATTGATTACAACTACTGTACACATATTGTAGACCTTGGTAAGCCTTCAGTTTAGCACAAAGAGATATCTCCTTTTCTCGGATAACAGCAAATCAGTGGTATAATAAGAAACATCACTTACGGTTCTCCTCCACCATGGAGTGCATCCTGTACTAATCGCTGTGGGAAACAGACAGACAGAACGTTGTTAAGGGTTTGAGGAGGTTTAACGGAAAGACTCGTCTGATGTTGTCCCTTATGATGAATGAGGTATGATTTCATATCTAGAGGTGTGACCAAATCCTTTGAAAACAAGTATGTAGAGACAAACCAACCAAACAATCAGCAGAAATACTACAAGTTCTCATTTGCTAAAAGGAAAATTACACTGTGTTTGAAAAACTTTGTTTGTTTGTTATAGAATATGTCGTTTTAAAGATTTCCTTCCTGCACAGACAAGAGCACAGTAAGAGCATGGTTGAATGAAGACATGCCCCCCTACCCTTCGACCTCTAATGTGGGACAGATAGGACGTCCGGGTCAAGATGGGGCTACGAGGAGGTTTACCACCAACAACTGCATCCTGCTTAACAGGCAGAAAGACCAGAGGCAACAAACCGATAATCTTCAACAGTGAACGAGTCAGCAGCCTTCACTATGAGCTGAACACACAAGCATAAAGGCTAATGACATGCTGGAAAACGTCATTCATCGACATGCCGACGTCAATGAAAATCCTCCTAAACACACCACAGAACAACCAACACGAGCAAGACCAAGAATGTTCTCTGCTGTCCATAAATCATCACCATATCACTTTCATGATAGCGTACGACGTATGTTAGTGTACATGACGAAGTAGTCTCAGCTACGGCTGCAACAAATGATTATTTTCCATATCTGTTAATCTGTTGACACATTTTGATTAATCGTTTAGTTTATAAAAAGTCCAAAAATAGTGGAAAAAATGCCCATCACAATTTACCAGATTGTATTTTTGTCCAACTAACAGTCCAAAACTTAAAGATAGTCAATTTACAATGATATAAAACAGAAAAAAAGCATAGAAATTGTCACAGCATTTTCCCACATGAATAACATAAACGATTAATCAGACTTAAAAACATGTTGTCCGTTCATTTTCTGTCAATTGATTAGTTGACTAATCACTTCAACCAGAGTCTCAGCTTCAGTTATGTCAACGACACAAGCGTTAGAGAACAATATCATCAGATGAGCTCTTCTCATACTCCTTGGCACAACAAACTCAAACGAAATCAACGGCATCATCTCCACATTCCAGCTTTACCTTCACCTTGGGAGACCTATGTCCTGGAGGGGGTACAGTGGGGGGAGAGCGTGGAGTGGTGAGGGGAGGAGAGGCGGGTTTAGGGGAAGTCAGGGCGGGAAGAGGAATAGGAGACTCTGAGTCAGGGCGGGATGTGACCGGACGAAACACATAGGGAGAGCTTGAGATGTGAAAAACAGAGCGTTGTGAGGGAACGTTTGGAGAGGCGTGAGAGCAGTGGAGGGGAGTTGGTGAGACGGGCGGAGAGGGCGACGTCATGAGGTGAGGAAGGGATGGGGGCCGAGGGGAGACTGGGGGAGAGGGAGGGAGGGTGATACGATCCTGCTGTTGTGAGCGGGATACAGAAGATGAAGAAGGAGTAACAGACGTAGAAGGAGAGGAAGGAGTAAAAGAAGAAGTAGAAGGAGAGGAAGGAGTAAAAGAAGAAGAAGACGAAGGGGAAGGGGGAGGTAAGGAGGTCAGCGGTGGTGGTATGGAGGGTGAGGGGAGGCTGCAGTGAGGAAGCCGTGTCAGAGTGGAAGGAGAGACACCAGCCTATGGAGGTAATAACACAAACATCAGTTCTGAAGCTGAATCACAGAAACTAAATGTTGAGGATTTTTATTGAGCCCCGAAAAGGACATGGAGGGAAATATTTTTAAAAAACTACTTTTGTATAAGTATACAGTATGCTGCACAAAAATGATATTTTAAGACTTGCGTCGTGTCCATGCAGAATTCCTCTTTGATTGATAAAGTTACTACGAGGAACTTTCATTTTGCGTCGATTTTGGCGTTCCCTGTGGACAAAAGCGGTTGTGTCTGAGCACTAGAGTGCCTTGTATTGTACTTTATCCTCAGACTGGCTGTATTCAAGATCACTCCCTATTTACTATGTAGTGAACTCTATTTATTGTTCACCATTTCATTTGAGTGTTCAAATTCAAATTTACCCACTATATAGCGCTCTCAAAAATTCCAACAGGCCTTTTTCACAGCAGGCATTTTGACTTAGCATGTCCATGGCATGTCCGCTACTTTCTGCTAACAATCCAACAATTCAATGCGTCACATTTTCCGGATGCGAAAATTACAGTCATACGTCACTACACCTGTGAATGATAACGTAAAATGACAGATCCATAAGTGTCTGATTTTTTTATTATTAAGAATTATTTTAGCAGCATTCACTGCTGTGCATGACGGTATAAAATACTAGATAAACTTCAACGCACTCCTCTGTCTCCATTATAAATAGGAAACATCTGCCACCATGGTTGTTAGACGCAGGTTTATTTTTTCTTAGATTAAAAACATTTCCCTCCATCTCCCTTCCAGGGCCCTGTAGTGTTTCACTCAATGCTCACACCATGCTCTACCTGTGGACTGAGTCTCTCATTAAAACCTTTAACGTCCTCCACTGTGTCCTCTATAGCTTCATCCTCTTCCTCAATGAACAACTCAGTATATCCCCTTCCTTTCACCGATGGTGGTCTCTGAGGCTCGACTGGTTGTTCATTGAGAGTTTTTGACTGCCCTCCCCAGCTGACAGAAAGTGGCTCCATTGTCACAGGCTTGTGAAACTGCACCTCTAACCGAGCGCTGACTGCCGAGTCGTTGGCTGGAGGGACCTCTGGGGGTTTCACTGCTGGCTGATGGGATTCTTCTGCTTTTAGCTTAAACCTGCTCCGGGATTCATTTGAATCTACTGGAGGCAATCTTGAAAAGTCCGAATCGCATGTGCTGGTAGAACCATCCAGAATCATGGACAAAAGCTCATCATAAGGGTCTTTAACTTGGAGCTTAACATCGGGGATTTTGCTGCTTTTGTTCACTTCCACATTTGACTTGTGCCGCAGAGAAACTTCTGTGGGTGATTTTATTGGCTCTGGCACTGTGCAGGACAAAATCTCTGGCTTAGAAATATGTAATGATTGAGCTATTCCTTTGCCAATGTTGTATCGCAGTGAAGAGTCAGGCAGTGGAGGGGTGAATGAGGAATGAGGAAGGGGAGGAGGAGGAGGAGGAGGAGGAGGTGGTTGGGAGAAAGGCAGGACAGCAGGGGTGTGACCTAATCTCCCTGGAGGAGTTATGGGAAACCTCTGGGGCGGCAGGGCGAAGCCTCTTTGTGACGGAGCAGGTGAGGGTGAAATAGGCTCCCTTAGGAGAGGTGCAAGGTCAGTGGGGAGAGGGGGTGGCGTGGGCGGTACAGGGGTGGTTGTGAGGGAGTGAGCTGGAGTGGACGCTGATGGCTCCAATGTGAGGGACAGCCACTCGTCTGTGATAGCTTGCAGGTCAAGCCTTCTCGACGGGGTGTGACGGGAGGGGAGGTCACGAGTAGTGGAGGATGGAGGTAGATGGTAGAAAGGCTCCATGAAGGTGAAGTGAAAAAGAAGGAACAGTGTAATTTATAAAACTGGTGTGTGTGTCATTTGAGGGCTGAACAGAGCTTAAAAGCTGTAGTTACTCCTTTACGCAGATGATGTATTTACTTATTTAATCAAATATATTAACTATTTTACTGAACTGGAGACATTTTTCATGTTCATGTTACTTTTTGAGGATGTAAAATGTTTGTTGGCATTTGTGTGGACATAAATAAATACCCCCACATTATATGTTTATCAATCAATCACTCATTTAAAAAAGCAGCTCAAAGTGCTTTAGTCTTATTTGTTTTGATTTGCTGGTTAGAAATTTGTAACTCTATTCTATTGGTTTATTGTATTCTATTATCGCGATGTTGTAGTGATTCCCCTACCTTGATGGGTGTAGAGCTTGGTGTCCTGTTGCCAGGGTAACCATGTGGGTCTATGTGTTGGGCGGAGCTCTTGGACGGGGAGCGCTTGACAATGTCGATGTATGACACAGGAAAGATGCCCTGTTTGGTTGTGTCTGGGATCTTCCCCTCGTACCAGTTCTGGTCCACCTGCCTTATCACAATTACTCTCTCACCCTACACACACACACACACACACACACACACACACACACACACACACACACAGGAGACACCAAAAATATACAAATAGTTTTTAACTGCAATATTATACAGCACTGTTGTAATGAACAGAACTCCAGAGTACTACTTCTCACACTTCTTAGGTCCACTTGTCTCGCCTGTTTTTCTTTTCGTCCCACTGTTAAATATCTGTCCATTCTGTAAACCCACAGATTATCTATCTGAATGAACACCATTGCTATTGTGAAAGCACGATTTGTTTACTGCTTCGCTGTGAAAAAGATTACGGTGTCAAGACATTAGTTCTGCATCACAAATTCCCCCGAGATCACGCGTTCCCCACCTATCATGCCTCTGCACAGCACACTTTGAGAACTAATGATGTGACCATATAGTCTATGGATGTAACTGATGATTTTCATGCTTTAACCACATCTGGATACTACATACTTGTTCCTCTATCATTTGAGAAAATTTGGCATCTTTTGATAGTTCGTCAAGAAATGCAAGGTTTCACCCCATAATTATAAACCATTAAAAAATGAAAAAAAACAAAAACTCTTACAGTGTTTCATCTTTTCATTCACACACAAACAATAAATAGGCTACCTTTCTGAGAGACAGCTCCACATTAGTATCAGCATTGAAGTTGTAGCGAGCTACTCCCTCTCCGATCTCTCTGACATGTGCTGGCGGAGGAGGACGAATCGGCTGCTGCTTCTCTGAGGACGGCATCTTCTGTTTATGTGTGTGTTGAAGAGGGAGAGAAATAAGGGAGACAGATTATAAGACACTAAATGGTGCACATCAACAGTACTCACATACAGTTTATCAGCTGCACACTTACTTCTACATATGATATGGGTAATATCCCGACCCGTCCACGGTGCTCCCCTTCATACCAGTTGTTGTCTATCTGCCGGATGATGTTCACTGCATCACCCTTTTTAAACGTCAGCTCCCTGCAACACATTCATGTCATCAAAGTACCGGCACACAGATGTGAAGAGCTGACAACCAGCACAGCTATTTTTATACAAACAGCATCAGCTACAGAACGTCAGCCACTGAAACAGGATGAAATAAGTCCAAGTACAGCAAAAATCTGCTTTATTCATGCATATATTTAAGGACTGGGTAAAGTAAATCAGTTAAAGCCATCCAGGTGTGGTGGTAAAATGTGACAATGAAGTTATCTTAGAAAGCAAAAACAAACTTTATGCAATAAATGCACAAGAATCTGAAATCATAACATTGAATGCAATGAGTAGAGATGTGTTGATATGCAGTTAGGCATTCATGCTTCAAAGCTCGGCCTCCTTGTGCATGCACAGTGCATTTACTGTACTCACTTAGCGGTTTGTGCCTTAAAATCATAAATGGCTCTCGCAGGCTGTTTCTGATGGAGGAGAGAGAACAGAATAAGTTGTGTCATCTGTTTATGGGAGACCTAGGAGATGAGAGTGAGAGAAAGAAAGCCGGCAAGCATTACCAGGCAAAACATAAAATAAAAGCTCTTTTGTGAGAAAATGTAACTGTGCTGCGTCATTGTGATGCTAAAGACCAAAAACAAAGCCTGTTGAGGTTCAATCTGAAATATTCTTATAGTGCCAACCACATTATGTATTTGTACTTAAATAAAGATATAGGTGTTATTTCTGAATTATTTTAAAGAAAAAAATGTGCTGCTAATGAAGTGCACGTTGCATCAGTTTCAATGTTGTACCTCTCTGTCAGGAGTAGGTCTTCTACTCTGGGGTGTGTGGCGTCCATCCATGGTGGAATAACACCTGGAGACATCCTGGTCTGTGATCAGCAAAGACACGTCATAAAGGTCATGAGAGTTACCATAGTAATCACAATCATCTCACATGATGAATGCTCACAATACAGAAATGTGCTTTGGCAAAGTACAATGATACAGTAATGATGGCATTCCAACAGGTAAATGAGGGAATGAAAGCTTGGGGTCCAAAAGTGTGTTTTATTTCCATTTCATTGGAAAAACAAGGTAATTGTGATTCCCACAATATGACACATGCAGTCAAGGATAGCTGAAACACAAAATGAAACAAGGGGTATACGGCCAAAAATGACTTAATATGATAAAACCATTTACAAACATGAACATACAAGCAAATGGCTTGAAGGAAAGAATGATTGTGGGATAATAAGACGACTCCATAAATAAATCTGCAAAACAGACAAATGATACAACCAAAACAATAATCAAATTATAAACAAACAGAGGGATATTCACATTTATTTACTCCGACCAGAGTAATATACTGTAAATTCTCAAAATATTATATACCTCAGTTACAGAGAAATCCAGGCCTTATTACATGTAAGTACTGTAATAAGACTCCCTGTTTCCTGAACTGCTCTTACTTACCATTCTGGTGCTCTGAGTTTTCTCTTTCTAACAGAAATATTGTCCCCCCCTCACTATTCAATTCCAATTGTTCAGCATTAAGCTGCTGTCAATCAAAACCAGCATTTTCAAATTAGGTTTCCTGTAGCTCAAAGGACATAAACCTTTAATGTGAAACATCAGCAGGAAGTGCTTAGTTTCACTGCTTGACACAGAACGAAAGACTGGCCATATTTTAACACCAGGTTATACTTGAGAATTTACAGTAAACAGGTCTTACTGAATGTCATATATATATATATATATATAGAATAGCACAGTAATGAATGTATAGACTGACCAATGAGGGGAATAGGGCAACCACCCCATGCAATACTGGAAGAGACATTGAGGTAAATGTATGTGGAGTATGTAGGGGATGTCACGATACCAGAATTTTAGTCGTTTTTGATCAAACACTCCTTAATTACCATTTGCATACTGTTTTTTGTTAAAACGGTCATAATTCCATCTCTATTGTTTACTTTATATCGCTGTGAAAACATCTCGTTCAAACTGCATTATTCAAGTTTCTCGCCAAAAACTACATTTTTACAAGATTACATCATGATAGCATTAGAATTTACCTTTGCCCAATACAAATTTGTACAGAATAGAGCCTGAACACATCACAATGTAAATCAATGGCACCTCCTGTGTTGAAATCGGCAGGACGAGAGGTTGTTAACATTAGCTGCTAGCAGAGTTTACTGCATCCCAAACACATTTTCTATCATCCCCGGAATGATGGGACAACGTTAGTCTCGAGCCCTGATGATACCTATTGTATCTGCGGTACTGTAGAAAAACAAGTTCCATCAAAATTTTGGCATAGACTTGGTACTAAAGTATTGGTTCTCGTGACATCCCTAGGAGTACGTATGCAAGTATAGGTGTGTATATTTGTGCAGAAAAAAAAACTATGTGCCGGTGTGACTGGCTTCATGACAACATGTACATGTGCATATTTGAGGTGTGACATGCGTATTATCTCCACCTGAATAACAGAGACCATTTCCATTGTCCTGCTCCTCTCCATATTCATTATTGTTTGAGGTGTCTGAGTGGCGTCCGTAACAGGCACTGATTGGTGACTGTAGCCGCGGTGTGGGGGGATCCCCTCCATGTGAGGCATACCCAGTGGGGCTCCCATCTGGGTACAAAGATGCAGAGGACTGACCCCCGTGCCAACACCCCCTCCTCCCGCGCAATGAGGAGCTTCGTTCAGGCACATTTGGCAGCAGTTCGGCCAGTATTCTCCTCAGGATGCTGTCGTCAGGTGCCCTTGTTCCTCTGTGGCCTCTCTCTGCTTGAATGTGCTCATATATGTCTCTCAAGGCTGCATCTAGTGCTTCATAAATGGCCTGTTTGGACTTGGGTCTGCTACCTCGATCTCTGCCACCATCGCCTCTTCTAGAGGTAGGTGGTGAGCCCTTTTTCCTGCGGAAAGGCACTGGGCTGACCAGGAAGGCCAGCTTGGACATCGCTTGCTGGGACGGTGAGCTCTGGTTTTGGGGATGGCTGCTGTGGCTCTGCTGTGAAGGTCTCTGGTGCTCCTGGCGCGCTCGTTCTCTCTCGTGGCGAAGCATGGTTGTGAAACGGGTATAAGAGGCCGGGCAGCGGCCTTTGCAGGAGCTGATGAGGTGGCGGTGTTGGTAGCCCTGGCTCTGGCCCAGACTTTGGTGCCCAGGTTGGTGGTGGTGATGGTGGTGGTGATGACGGAGGTGGTGGTGGTGGTGAAGGTTGGAAGAGCCGTACAAGCTCTCAGAGGAGGTCAGTGAGCAATGGTCAAAGTCACTCTCACTGCAAAATGAGGAGCCCTCGACCTGGATGAAGTCACTGAGGTCTGACGCAATAGCGTCTTGTTCACTGTCAGAGTAGTCCGCGTTGGCTTGTGGGACCTGGGGAACAGGAGGAGCAGGAAAGGACCGCCCACGGCCGGGCTCCGGCCCAACACGAGGCTGGCCCTCAGGTGGGCTACGAGGTCGATGCAAGTGAGCCATGGTGTGAGGTACTGTTCCACTGTTGCCGTTGTTGTCTTCTTCTAGTAAAGACTCTATGGAAAAACGGCGTTTTGGAAAAATGGGTGTGCCACCGCCACCACTGCTGGCTCGGGATGACGAGCCACCTGGCGTGGTAGTGCCTGAAGGCACCTCAGTGTCACCCAAGTTGGGCATGGATTTGGACTTCTGAATAAGGCGCTCATATGCAGTAATGCGGGTTGGCACCATATCGCGTGGCACCTCCACGCCCCAAGAGGGTGTCCAAGGAGAGAGACGATGCCGATGCAGGTGAGGTTGGCGCTCTAGATCCAGGATGCGAGCGCGGACTGAGCGGATAACTTCAGATGGGATGAGCTGAGCTCGGTCGATCTGGTGCATCTTACGATAGAGCTGGAGAAAGCCCGGTGAATCGTGTGCCCGTCGCCGGTGGAGGCGAGGCAATGAGCGAGTGGAGATGGATCCAGTCGAACCTGAGGGATTCCCATCACAAACCAGTGACCCAGCACTTTCTGAGCGGGTGGCGTTGCGCCCGCCTGAGCCAGAATGCCCATCATTGAGTAAGTCATCACAGCTGCGAGACTTGAGCTTGCCAGGGATGGGCGGTACCTCCTCCGCACTGCTCCATGTCTCTGCATCCTGGCATTTTGTCTGCCAACTGTTCTTACAACTGACAGACTGCTTGGAGGAGGAGCTGCCTTCCTGGCTGGCATCCTCATGGCAATGGTCAGGGTCAGAGGGGATAGGGGGCAGATTAGGACCTGGGGAGGTCAAACTGTTTGAATACATGTTGCATGCGTCCCCACCTTTCAGATGTCCAATAGAGAGCAGCGTGGTGAAAGAGAAGAAGGAGGAAAGCATGTTAAGCAATAGTACCCAGCAAAAGGGTGGAAGAGCTGGGGAGAGGGAGGAAAATTACGAGAGAAAAGAAGAAAGGTGGAATGATGATAATTTTTCTTCAGATTTCCACCAATAGGAATCAAGGAAATTTATGACCCCACCAGACAGACATTATGTTGTAAAAAACACAACAAATCTTCTTTGATTTTCTGGCGATGTGGTAAGTAAGTACACACATAGAACAGTCCGGGGAGAAGGGAAAAGAGAAGAAAAAAACACATCAATTGAAAAGGAGATGTTTGTGTGTATGTGTGTGTACCTTTGGCTCTGGAGGGCGAGGATGGTGAGGAACGAACCACAGGTTTCTTTAGGCTGCTGCTGGGTCGGTAGGCATCCACTGGTTTAGGGGAAGTTGCAGCTCTGCTCTGAGACTGGGCGTTCCCCTGGGAACTTGACGGCTCAGACTTCCTTCTCTTCCTGTAGTCGCTGGCAGCACTGCAACGCAGACAATGACAACTGCTTTCAGAACACTATACACGGTCGCCGGTGTGTGCGGTTTGCAGAAGGCAAATTTAATTCAAGTGCTATAAATATCTTGTGAGTACATTCTATTTACTTTATTTCCTGTATCATCAATACATACAAACAATGTATACACCAAAATATAATAAATAATATAATAAATATAATAAATAATGAGCAACTCAAATCACCTCTGTGAACTATGTGAAAACAGTATAATATATTTTTTTCTCTCTTCTAAACCAATAAGAACCAAATGAACCTGGTACATAAATTGGTACTGTTGGGCAAAATTATTTTTTTTCCAAATATTTGGGGAATTTTCATGTTAAACTTTTTCAGGGTAATTTATGGACTCATTTTTAAGTATATCTAACATTAAGCTATTATCCATGATTTGATTTGATAGGGACGATGCGACGATTCGACTCGTGTCCATAGTTGGGTTTTGTGTCCGAAAAGATGGGACAAGAGTTACCATAACTTCTCTTATTCAAAATGTCTAAAAACCCAAAGGGCTTTCTGCTCAGAACAAACACACTCAATGTCACATGAATTACATGGCCTATTCATCTCATCCCATTTCTGTCCTTTCTATTCACCGAGGAAAATGCGACTGAATAAGCAGGCCATTGGTGAAAGGGAGAAGGAAGAGGGGAGGAAGAGGGGGGGTTGAGGGAAGGATAGGAGGTGAAGGGCAGAATCAATAGGTTTGTTGAGTTAATTTATTCTGGCTCAGTTAGTGAAAGGGAGATGCAAAGCTGCTTCAGTGGCAAAAGCAAATAAAGACTAACACTAATCCTTTGCAAAATCATTCTTAATAGCAGACACAGAGGCTATTTGCACCAAAGTCAGAAAGAGCAGTTTTGATTCCCTGCTGAATCACAACAAGGACCAGGGCTGTTGAGAGGATGGGGGAGGATGGGAGGGGGGTGATGCGGAGGAAAATAAAAGAAACATAGGTTACCTCGCAGGTCTCTCCGGAGCCTTGTCAGCGGGAGGGATGTGCAGGGATGTCTGAAATAGGGCAGACGACAAAAGAGAAAAGTGAGGTCCGCAAGAACAAAGACTCGAGGAGGCAGAGCAGCTCACAATGCACAGCCTGCATGCGGTTGTTGCTGTGCCACACTCAAAACTCTCCCCCAGTGTAAGGTGCGACGAATGCTGGTTCCACATGGTACACCTGAGCAAGAAGAGGCCTACCGGTGTAAAGCGGTGAGGATGAATTTCTGCTCTCTCCTGGGATGCTTTGGAGGATGATGGCAAAGGTGATATAGCAAAAGGATGTTTTGAGCTGAGCTCAGGGGGCAAATGATGGACTGCAAAATCTGGCATGGATTAGCTGGAATGGGTCTTAGTGGTAAAGATACACTTTAACTGCAAAGGTCTCTGAGGAAATGCTAACCATCAAATGCCATCACGCAATCATTTTGGAAACCAGTGGATTATATTTCGAGCTCAAAATAAAAATAAAATAAATCTAGATCTTCATAATAATTTTCCAAGGAGAAAGATGTTAGCAGATTTTCATACAATTCATATTGTGGTTGATGGCTGACATGGTGACATGAGATCACACTGACTTGACACTACATTACACTCATTTTAAGCAATCATATCTAACATTTTCTTTAACAATATAGATTTCAATTCCTACGATTAGTTAGAAATTGTGAGATTAACAACACCACTGGAACACTCATGAATGTGAGATTACCTCAATGCGCTGGCGAGCGGAGATGTCTGGATTATAATCCAGCCGTTTTTTAGGAGGCTTGAGCCCCAAGCAGCAGCAGTGAGCAGGAGAAGGAGGATGAGGAGGAGGAGGAATAGGAAGAAGGTGAAAATGAAGTGAAGGAGGAGAAGCGGTGGTGACATCATGGGGAGAAAACAAAAAACAAGAAACATGTGGAGAGAGTGACACTCGTTAGAGAATCTGAGTAACCAGAGATGGACTAGTTTCACAAACATTGCACATGTGCTCTTTACATGTACAATGCACACATGTGCACACACTCAATACACACTAATACTTTTACTGACAAACACACACACAGACCTACACATAATACACGTTCATTCCATAGACTGTATATAAAAGATAGACGACATGACAGCTCCCCAAAAGTGAAGCCAAAACATCTGGATTGCCCCCTGTTGGCTGGCTGCAGTATAGGTCATAAATCCCGCCCCCTCCATGTTAGTGGATGGGACATCGGCCAAACTAAAAAGTCAAAGTACCCCAAAGATGGTTCCTGTCATTTTAGGTAGTTCTTATCACACTGATGTAGGTTCAAGTGTTGTTTTCTTGTACGTTTGGTTTTAATTAGTTATTTGATACAATAAAAAGAGAGTGTGACGTCATGATTGACAGCTGGGGTATCACAAAGCTCGGCTTCGCTGGGAAAGTTTATGACTGGGTGCTGGACAGGAAGCTTTGTACCTCAGATCCAGGATGAGCAATGCTGACTCTGTCAGTATAGGTCATAAAACCCGCCCCCTACATGTTAGCGGATAGGACAAGGCCCAAACTAAAAAGTCAAAGTACACTTCAAATGATATTTTAGGTAGTTCTTATCACGCTGATGTTTGTTCAAGTGTTTTTCTGATAAGTTTGGCTTTAACTAGTTATTTGATGCTGTAAAAAAGGGGGTGAGACGTCATGATTGACAGCTGCTCTGAGTGAAGTAGTTGCAGCCGGAGGCTCGGGAATTGTACGAGAGAAGAAATGCAACTTTAACTTTCCATAATTGACATGAGTCATAGAACATGTGTCAATTTGATCATAAATGTAGTAATTAAGAAATTATCAATCACAAGCCGAGCTGCGGCCGTGCTCGGCTTGTGATTGGCTCGGGCAAGCGTGTGGGCAGGACCTCTGTACCACGGTTCCAGCCACCGATCACTACGGTGCGTGCAGAGCCTGGCTCCAAATGACATCACAATCTCGAGACGGCAGCTCCCGTATCTGGGATATTTTGGCTTCACATTTGTAAGGGAGGAAGTGGAAACTCGTCCTCCATTTATATATACAGTCTATGGTTCATTCCTATGCACATTCTAATGTCATCTATTGATGATTTATTCCAATGCTAATGCTACAGTATGTCAAAAATAAATTAGGCTAACTAAATTAACCTTTATACCACACCCACACACACACACACACACACACACACACAAATGTGCTCATGTACCACACACACATGCAGAGTGTGAGAGCAAGCTGAAAAGCAGAAAGCCGAGTGAAGCACAAGCTGCAGTGTTTATTTGAGAGTGCAATGAATTGCACTCTCAAATGCTGTGATTTAGTGCAGGTTTACTAGTGCAGATCAACTATTGTTCACTCAGTCGGTCCAAACCTCTTGTGACTTGTCACCTCAATAAACACTCAAACACTGAACATACGGTGAGATTCTGTCCCAGCTGGACCAGTCAGTGCACGTACGGAAACCTTCTACTCACTAAGGGCTTATTCGGTGGTGTGAAACATTCAAAATATTGCAGGTAGAAATCTCAACACGCAGCCCAACATGACTCCGGGTCAAGTCATGCCAGCTTCAGATGTGACATTTTCACCTGAACATTTCGAATAAGCCCAAAAAACATCACCGTAAGTCATGCTCTGGCATGGACGGAGGCGTGACTCAGTCAGGTTGGGGTAATTTGTTCCCAGATCTGTGGCATAAGGCAATCCCTGCCCTGGCATGTTATTACCACCTACATCCAGCAGAGGGCACTACAGCCTTGAACTTGTAGATATGCAGAGCATTGCTCCACCAAAAGTGAAGCAAAACGAAACTACTAGCAGAAATAAATGAATGATAAAATGAATAAACTGACTAAATAAAAGGCTGATTAATTGATGTAAGCTTGTGCAAGAGACGTTGAAGAAACTGCACAGATACAATATGCATCCTTAGAAAACTCATCTATTGCATATACAGTATATCAATGTCATGATTGATTGATTGATTGACTGTTCTGTGCAGTTCTACCAGTCAAAATGTCAGGTTATCTAAAGCATCTGGAGCCTTTTTAACCTATTTTCCTGCTTATTTTTGGACAAGATGCAAACCAACCAGCTGAAATAAAATGATCCAGGTTTGCACGTGAACATTTCAATGCCTGCTAGCCACCAGACCAAAAAAACCCAGCAACGCAGAGACATAACACAGCCTGTCACAGGGTGGGGGGAGGGGGGTCACAGCACCCAACAAGTACCACATGCCCAAACAACTAGCCCCACCCGGTCTATTAAAAAAAAAGAAATCACGGGTGGAGTGGAGAAAGTGGGTGTATGCCTATAGCGGGGTTGTGGTTGAGGGAGTAGCTATGGCCCTGACTTACCGGCCGCCCAAACTCCAGCTCGGAAAAGAACTTATACCAAGGCTCGTTCTCTAAATCTATGTCATCATAGTTCTGGGAAAGCATGACAGTGACAGAGAGAGGAAGGTAGAAGAAAGACAGAAGAAAGAGAGTGTGGAAAGAAGTCACACACAAAGAGAGACATGGACCTCATGGTTAGGAGGTTATGGGCAAAGGTTGAACAGAAGGATGGGCACAGGATGGAGATTTAGCCTGGCTCATGGGGACGAAAGCAGTGATGCAAAAAACAATTTACTACTGACAAATCGTCACACAAAACATGAGGGAATCCAGACTATTTGTTAGGTAGTGTGCAATAGTCAGACAGTAATTAAACGTGTATATAATCTAATATGCACAGTCCAACTCTTGTCACCATCAGGGACCGGAGAGGCAGACAATTTCAACGCCTAGGCCCTTTTGGATTGCTATTCATTCATTTCATATGCATACAAATGAACAGGGCTGTGAATCCCATGACATAATCACATTACCGCTGCCTTATTCTGAGCCATAGCACAGGTGACAGATAATGAAAATCAGAATGTTAGTTTGAGCATTACATATTTAACACTCAACATCATTATCCACACCTTTGAGCAGGCTCAGTGGATGGAATACTAAATACAGGATGTCAGAGTGGCTCTCATTATAGTTAAGAAGAAGAGGAAGGGACACATATTGAAGAACTGTTTGGAAAAGACACGAGGGGTTATTATCATGAGTATACACCAAGTTTCACTTCTACATTGGTGGATGGTATCACAAGTGGCACACACTTGAATATATCAGAAATACGCGATTAGAGTTAACATACTGACTATGTTTTTTGAGTTGTTGTGTGCTTTTGTTAATAGAACAGGTAAAACATTAAGGGAGGACAGTGCTATAAAGCATTAAACTGCCCTAGCGGTTCATATTTCTAAATAAGAAAATGTTAATTTTTTTTTATTTTAGTCTTTTACAATTCTATCTGTGCGTCTTTTTTATATTTTATATTTATTTTTTCTTTTATATCCTGTCTTAAAGGATTTGTATATCAATTACTCACCCTGTGTTACCTTGAATTCTTTAAGAAAACGTTGTTCTTCTTGCATGCCTCCACGACAAACGGAAAATCAAAAAACTGAGAAAAGTCTTGATGAATTTAAGTAAATGGGCGCTGCGTTTAACAACATATCGAAACACCAATTTACAAACTCTCACACAACTCATGCAGTATAGTCCAAGTCTCATTTATCCAGTCGTATGGTCATTACTTCCCAAACACAGGCATTTTTGCTAAAATCGTATTAATTAAAAATGTTTTTGCATAAACAAGTCTCATGATTATGCAGGCATGCTACTCATCCATGCGAGTATAAAGTGTTTTAAATAGTAAGGGTTTTAGCGAAGGTGCATGTATTTGGGAAGTAATGACCATACGACTGGATAAATGAGACTTGGGATATACTGCACGAGTTGTGTGAGCGTTTGTAAACGGATTTGATAAATGCGACCCCAATTTACTTCATTTCATCAAGAGTTTTCTTTATTTTTTCTATTCTTTGTTCACCCTGGAGGCATGTGACAACGTAACACATGGTGAGTAATTGATATACAAATGGTCATTTTGTGGGTGAAGTATTCCTTTAATGCATTTGATGTCTTATGTAAAGCCCTGTGAATTGCCTTGTTGTTGAAAGGTGCTATACAAATGAACTTCTTGCCATCACTCAAATCTGCCACACTCTCCCCTTGTCAATTATCCCCATCAGCACACTTGACCCCTTCATGTCTAATAACGGAGATGCTAAAGTTCAGAACTGAGATGCATCTTTCATATTGAGGATCGACAGCTGCCATTCAATGTTGCTTTATCATTTGCTATATGTTACTGGCTGAAAACTGTATGGCATGTTGATGATGGACAGATTGCCTTAAGGAAGCAGACGTTTATCTCTGCTGACGTGACATGATGGATTATAACATCAAAACACTTCCTTTGTATCACAGAGAGATACATTTTCATATCAAATCAACCTCCAATAAACAGTGTCAGGTGGGATGTAAGTATTTACATGCAACTAAATCAGACAGGTGAGCCAAAACAACGGTTACCGCTGTGCAGCACGTTAATCATCTACTCTCTTCTGTTTAAACTCCAACAGCTTTCTCTATTTTACACACTTCAGCGTGCACTACAGTCAAGAGGCTTATTCATTTCACTGTTATTTTAACTGTTGAGATGAGATGATGCATTGGTTTACTACTCCGTCTGCTCTCTCTAACCCCATTCCCACATGGAAATTTTCACGCCAAATGAAACACGGTCAGGAGATGTTTTGTAGGTGTTGTGTCGGTGTTACATCTCTCTTGCTAAAAAGAGAATTCAGCTTCGAGACAGATGAGTCACCCTGTGAAAAAGCGAGAGCCTAGAGCAGACACTGCCAATCACACACACAAGTACTGTTGACGCACACAGGAAAGAAGAAACTAGAGAAACAGAGTGGTAGAAACACTGTTTTGTTTGCTATGGCTCATAATCAGACACCAAATGGAAACTTCGCCATGAAACAGGATGCTTTTGGGAGCCATTTGTTACCTTGGAGAGTGGAGAAAAAAGCTTCTGTACAGACAACATATATAAGGAGTCTCAGACAGCAGATTAGCCAGCGTGGGCTCACTTCCACTCTTTGCAGCTCTCTCCTTTTATTGCCTTATCAGGAACTGACTCATGCATTATTGCCTTGAGAGCTCTCTGCAGTCATTGCATTTAACATCTGCAAAACCTTCACAAATACCTTTTCTTTTTAATCTTCTCCCACATAACAGACTGCTCATCTATTCTCCATTATCCTGTTCTCCATCTCAGATACCTTATGTCGATTATTTTTGCCCTCCCTCTACACGGTAATTATCTCTGCTGTCTGCTTTGTCATTCACCCCACACAGAGTGAACAGCCAGTACCGTCACTAGTGGAAGCAGCACTAGAAACCTGTGCTTTTTAACGCCTACACCGTGTCTGAGAGAGATGTCAATGCAAAAGCCCATAATATGAAAATACATTAAGTAAGAAAGGTAAATGTGCTTGTGACTCTATTCTCAATTTGACTGTCCAGTTTTTTGTTTTTTGTTGTACTGTAGCACCATCTCTACAGCGTTAGTTCACTTCATGTTTTGTTAATTTACCTCGTCAGAAATGGATCTTTTATTTAGCTCCAAAGCGAAGCAGAATAGCGACAGAATGAATCTGTTACTGAACAATAACAAGCAACAATAGTAACAGAAATATTATCCCAAGA
Source organism: Sebastes fasciatus (assembly GCF_043250625.1). Lineage (NCBI taxonomy): Eukaryota > Metazoa > Chordata > Actinopteri > Perciformes > Sebastidae > Sebastes > Sebastes fasciatus. Next base: position 21,449,236 of record NC_133797.1, on the reverse strand, counting down.
TACTGGTGTGAAGCCAGCGAGCCTCACAGGTTCATCAAACATGAGGGAAGGCAGTAACGTCATGATGGCTACCAACTGTTCAGTGGATTTTAACGGGACAATGTCAGAATTTATTATAAGGAAATGAAAGAACATTTTTAAATATACTCACTGGTCTTTCCTGCTCCAGAATGGAGGACTTCCCAGGCTCATACTCAAAAATACTCTTAGGCTCTGCGCGGTACTTTCGTGTGTCCACTTTCCGGTTTGGAGGACCCCATTCATTCCTGGTACGAGAAAAACAAAAAACATGTTTCTTAGAAAACAGCCCGACACTGAGTTAGTTAATCATTCAACTATATATTTTAGCACATTCTAAATGTATATGATTTAAAAGGAGCTCTATATGGAATTCAGAGCAAATCTATGATTGAGAGATTGCCTCCACGTGGCTCTCAACATGGCGACGGCTGAGCCGCTAGCTACCAGCTAACAGTGCTAACAGCACGAACAGTGCAAACAATGGCAACAGTGCTGACAGAGCTAACAGTGTTAACCTAGCGGGGAACCGGAGGGTGGGCGCTACGCTTATGTGACAACGCCGTTTGTCGGAGCAGCGTTATCAGCTGTAACCGTCATAAGAGCACAATGCACACGTGGCCAGACCAGCTACGTAAAACAAAGCACAGACTAGCTTGGATTACAACACACACAGAGGGAGAGTGACTTCGTTCTCTGCACAGGTAGACATTACTCCTCTATATATATATATATTTACATAGCAAATAGTTGTTTGCTGCTATATTAATGCACTGAATGTCGTACAGAGCACCTTTAAGGTGGCTCAAAAAAGATAATTCACAAAATGCACATAAACTATTATAATAAATACATAATCCTTCATTTGTGCACGTACATGACAAGGAGAGATTTCAGTTTCATTTTGATTGCTTATACAATCATGAGTGAGTGCCAGTAAGGATGTCATTTTGAAAGACAAAGCTCCTCTTACGTGTCAGGCGAGTCTCTCTCACGGTCACTGTCTCTGGCTCTCAGCTGGAGGAGAGATGGCATGGGTGGAGGGGGTGGGGGTACAGGGGACGGCGAAGGCTCCCGAGGGCCCAGATGCCCTCCGTTGTCCGAAGGGCTTTTGGCGAGCGGCCTGTACGTATGTGTCCGGGGAGCAGGGTGGGCCATGGTGGCGTTGGACGACAGGCTGTAGTCATCTGTTAAGGACAGGCCAGAGGAGAAGTAATGAGGCAGAGCAAGCCAGACCAAAGGAGACAAATGTTGAGTAGAAATGACTTATGTAGAAATGAGACACAACTTTCGTTATAATAGAGCATTTCTCACCGTTGTTTATGACAGCATATGTTGCATTGTATGTGTCAGAGTAGTCATCATCTGCAGAAGAAAGGAACAAAGACTGAATACATGTGCAAACATATTTTATGGGAGAAACAGCACTTTTAGACAGCTTGAATACAGTCAGTTACAAAATATTATCCAATAGTGACCATTTTTCACAGCGGAGAGAAGTATTAAAACCATCCAAGCAGCATAAACCATTTCCCCTCTGTCCATCCGCAAACTCAGCATTGTTTTTCCAATATGTCTTTCTCTGAGTTACACACAGCACAGGGGCCACAGCACCCCACAGAAGTAATGTATTAACCATATTTCGACATAACTATGAGTATTTGATTCTGGCTGAATTCAAAGCTGCTGTTTTCTGCAAATAAAACTAAACATTTTTAGACTCTTTATAATGAAAAACTCCCTTTTTAAGTGCTTGTGCACATACATTTGGGTGTCTGGAGTAACTACCAAAGCAAACCAACCCAGTATTTCGTGGGCTGCCTAGTGTGATTCAACACATTTGATTCAACAAGATTCAGATTTGGCTCCCCTTCCCATGTTACATGCAGGCTTATTAGAATACACCACCCACAGCTTGAGAACTACCTTTGCAAAGGTGCATCATATTTTTCTCACAACCCAATTAGAGCAGACTGGGCTTTTTCGGGAGGGGTGCTTAAAGAGACAGATGCTAAAATTAAGCGTTTCAGACGGAGGGTGAATACAGGTATATTCAGACAGACAGTATGAGAAAAATATTGTGTCTTCTGAACATTAAAGCATGTAAACATGTTCTAGTAGAAGCCCAAAACACAAGTATGAATCTGAAAATGAGCACGATATGTCTCCTTTAAGTCTACAGGGCCTTACTCAAAAAATAGATTTTGGTGGGACTGGAATATTTTTTTATAAACTCACTGAGAATATGTGAAATATTCAGAGTCGTGGGAACTCTCCTAGATGCATCAAAAAGATAATCACAGGCCTGTAAATGTTTTAAGGCACATACATAATCATGAAATAGTATGTGTGTGTTTGTTTGTTTGTGTGCTGCAGTAGAAGAAGCCTGAGCAGTCTAGAACGAACAGGCTTTGAACCGACTGTGTGATACAGTTGAGCCCATAAAATTAGAACAGATTTCCCAGGACAGCTCTGTGTCTATTAGAGGTTTCTCTCAATTCCTCCTCCTCTCCAGACTCTCTAGCTCTCATCTAATGAGTTCTGGCTCTGAGGTTCTCTGGCTCTTTGGGTTTAACAAGAGCTGACGTGCATGGACACACAAAAATACACACATACACACACGCACACCGCATGCATGCTTGGCCAATTCCTCTCATAATGTCAGATGATCAGATCTCATCAAATAATTGGACATTTTCTGATTTTCAGTAGAGACTTACCTGCTTTGTGAACCTTGTGGATCTGTTTGAACATAGTTTTGTACCAATCCTTGGGCCTATCCACCGTCTGCGGAGAGAGAAACAATCATAAAGATTTATGTTCCGCGAAATGCAACATAAACGGGACAGCTGAAGTTAGAAAGTAGAAAGGGTTCCTGCTGTTTTATGGGGCTGAGTTCTTACCGAGTCAGCCTCTCTAGAGATCCATATTTCACTCGCCAAGAATTTAACACATGCTGAGACATGAATAAATTATATATAAAGATTCATCGTAGGAGACAGTCTCCATATGACTTCATCTCCTTTTGTCTTATTCACGGTAAATGTCAAGAATCATTTGCATCAGCCTGTATAACTTAATTCAAGGTATCAGCTCCAGTATAGATGACAACAGTCTGAACAGTGAATTGCATGGTTGTCAGACATTTATTAAAGATACAGTGAAATGAAAAATATATTTTCCAAGTTCCAATCCTGTGTATGTATCAAAGATTTCTGGAGTATTTTTGTAAAAAAATCGCTCTCCTTTGTCTTCCTGTAAAACATAACAAAGAGATATTTCTGATGACTCATCTTGAACTCAGGGACGTAAACATGAATTCATACAGTAAACCACACTATTAGTGCATGGGTTGTAATAGCTAGCAGAGTGACATCATAGTAGGATGCTTCATCACCATTAAAGAAATCTGAATATGTGTATAGTGGATATTTCAGCTTTTAAACATACTAACTATATATAAATTGCCACAATATTCATTATTAATATTACATATATTTTGGTCTAGTTTTCTGAACTTCATTTTGGCTTTTATTCTTATTTTTGTCTCTTTTTTGTCTTTGGCCTTCATGACCCTGCTTTGATTTGCTGATATTCCTATATTTTGTGAGGATGCATACTTAATATATTGATATTGTATCATATGTCACTACCCAATGTCGTGTATAAGAAAATTCAAATAGATAGATCACAAACAAAATACATAAATTGCCACAATATTCAAACATATAGCCAACATAGCCAGAAAAAGACATAACAGTTCTGTCAGAAACTTGATAAACTACTATTGCAGTTTGTTTTGGTTGAGTTTGCGTGTGTATGTTAAGGTGGATTGTGCCTACTTTCAGAAATCAATGTCAGCAGGTTTGGTTTTGCAGCATAGAGGACACAGAAGCCATGTTGCTACAAACCCAAAGTGGGAGCTCCTGGTGTCGTGCCTGGAAAATCCAGGAGAAGCCCTGGTATGTGTGTCTTTGTGTATACAGTATAGATCCAACAGCCACTTCAAAAAAGAGCTATCAAATGGCAGAGAGACCTAATCCTCCCTTTATTCAGCAGCGCTAAACACTGTGTCTGGACTCTGGTCAGAGAAGAGGCAGCTTGGCTCCACAGTGAAGGAGTGTGTGTGACTGAGCATGTAGCATTGGCACGGCCAGGAGACGGGCCAATTACCACTTCACTCTCCATGGTTACCAAATAAAGTGCCCACAAAAATGTTTGTCCGCTCACAACAAGGAGCATCTGTTTTTCTTCTCAGCAGCTTTTTTTTTTTTCTCTTTTCACCTTTTCTCAGCAGCTTTTATTGCCCATCTCTCTTTCTTCCCGTAACTTTCTCTGGCTCACTCATTCTGTAGTTGAACAAGCTGCTCTTCAAGAAATGGATAACTGAGTGAAGTGTTAATACACCAAAAGCCTTAACAGAGATAACACACAGACACACACTTTGACAAAAAAAAAGCAGCGATGACCTTGCAGCACCAAAGCAAAGACCTTGTCTGAGCTCATCTTTATAACTAGCACACAGAGGGAGAGTAAAAGAGATACTGAGAGATGGTGAGAGCGGGAGAGAAAGGGCTTTTAATATGAGGTCAAAAGCTGCTGACAGCTGAAAGTAATCCCCTCTCGTGAGCCTGATCACATATCAAGACTACAGAAATAGGTCAGAAGACACTCCTGTGCAACACTACAGTACCTAACTGAGTCAGTCTGCTGTACGCCAATGTGTTTAGCTCAGTGTATGTTTGACCTCACCGTGCGGATGGCGATAGGGATGCCAGAGTCGTCCACGGGGCCGATGCCTTCATAATGAGGGGCTTTAATAACGGACACCCTTTTCTCTTCTTCTGAGAAGCGGGCGATGGGCACCATGCTGCTGACGCTGGTGTGGCCCAACACCACCGACTCTCTGGTAATTGACTCGCTGCCCTCTGGATATGAGGAGGCAGAGGAGAGAAAAGAGAAAGACACACTATCAGTTGTACCTACTAATAAACAGAAATCCAACCCCAGCTGAGCAAGCAAACACTGAATCATCCTAAGATTAACTGCTCTAAGAGAACAACCATTATCTTTCACTCCATTTTGTCCTAATTAATTCACACTGCTCCACAACTAAATAGTTCCATCTTCTACTAATAGGTATATCCATTATATCCTGGGCTTGTAACAAATACATTTACCATTAACTATTTAATTGATACAGGCAATAATTAGATTAATTCACGAAGATCCCTTTATGGGTCCCAAAAGATTTACACATTCTTGAAATTCTATGCACTTCAACAAAATTTCAGAGCAGGTCACATTAAGATGATATACAACCAATAACGGGGTAGATTGATAAATGGTCAGCAATATATACCACATAGAAGACGATTAATTTGAGATGCAGCTCAGCAATGTGTGTCAAATTGTTCTAGTCATGAATCAGACATACAAATTAATTAATAAATGAATGATTTAAAATGAATTGTGAAAGTGTATAAGGGCTTAGAACATTATGATACAAGTACATGATGGGCATTCCCATGTTCACTTATGTCTCATAAGTTGTTGCAGCAATTTTTGGGTTGATACCATTTGTTACACAGACTTGGTACTAAATGTAACCAGTTTTTACCACTCAAGAATAGAAAGAAATGATCAATAATCCCTCCAGAATACCACATTAAGACACCAAGACCTTGAAGAACACCATAGAAAAAGTCATGCTGTAATTTGGTATCAAAAACGTTTGACATTTGGAGATTTCTGCAAGAATTTAATTTTTTCGGCGATTGGATGGTGAGCACTTCTGTTTTGAAAACTGCGGAGAAACCCCCTTACTGTCAATCTACCTAAAAAAGCCATCCATCCTCTGAATGCTGTAAATCTGTAGTTTGTGGTTGTAAAGTTTCATGAGGCTGTGATTATCCTAGAGGTCACCACAGATCATTTTATACAGTGACGTCAAGTTTTGGTCTCACTACAATGAAATGGCTACTATGGGGACTAACATCATCACACATGAATACAGTTGGGCTCATTGGATCCACAAGAGTGTCAGCTTTACAGTGATACACAATTCATGTAATTCCAAAACTGTTTAGGGACCCCAGTATGCAGAAATAGTCAAACACACCATTTTTAGAATAGGTGAAAATAACACATTTATACAGCATGCAAAAAACTGCATGTTTTTTGCCCATAACTGCATGTGATCATCATAAAGTGGGCCTGTCTGTAAAGGGGAGACTCGTGGGTACCCATAGAATCCATTTCATTCACATATCTTGAGGTCAGAGGTCAAAAGACCTCTATGAAAATCGCCATACCATTTTTTTCCTGTACTTTAGATCATAGCCTCCTTATGATACTAATGGATTCCTCAGGTTGTCTAGTTTCATATCATATAATACCAGTATCTTCACTCACTGAGCTCGCTACAGCCTCTCGGATTGCTAACAGGTTTTAATGATGTTCATGTTCTGCATTTGTGTAAGAGCGGGAGGTTCTGAATTAAATCTGTAGTCAAATAGTACTTGTCAAGTACTTGACTTCACCAACAAAGCATAATAACCTCCCTAATCGTGCATGTTGATGATTTTCGCATGTCATATAGTAAGCAGTGATATTATCAAAGAACTGCTATTAAAACATGTGGTCTCCTCGGCTCAAATACAAGGGACAAAAGATCAGTGACTCACCTGAACTCCTGCTCTGTCTCTGGAGCCCAGGGTGGAGTGAGGTGGGGGGAGGAGGATAGGACGGAGGAGAGAGGGGCCTCTGTGGCGCACTACCATTCATAGCGTGAGAGAGGACCTGGCCCTAGGAGTGACCCACAAGCCAGAAACAGAGATTATCAGTCACTACCAATCACAAATCTACAAAAATGTAAAAATTTCCTTTTATAGTGGGGAATGTTGCTGTGCTGCCCTCCAACATTAGATAATGAGTGCACATATTTAAAAAACAAGAGAATGATTAGTTTTATAAATCCATATTTAGGCATAATATTGCTATAAAATGTAACAGTTAAAGGGGTATTGGAGCTTATATGGAAATGAATGTACATGTAGACAGATCGGGGCTGATGTGATTCAGGAGTTGCTGAATCTGAAGTGACTGTACAATGTAAGAGCAGTTAGTGAGGGGAAGGCTGCACTTATTGAATCACTTCACTTCAAAACGGACAGAAGAGATTAAAACAATGACGGTAAGCAGATTCACATACGTTTCATTATACATTAGTTGTGACAAACAAGACAGCGGACACAATGGGAGGCTCTTCTGGAGAACGCTCTCCCATTCAACACAGGAACATACAATTTTCATCTGACAAAAGGATAAAAACAGTATTATAATTTTAAGGCCAGTGTGTTTCGATCAAAGATTCATGATTGCTCTAAAACCAATGACTATCTAGCAAAAAATGCCAATGCAACAATTTAAAAATGATCAACTCATATTTAAGCAACACACAAACACTTTAACAACACTTAATGCCAGTCTATCTAATGGCATTTCTACACAAGAGGTTTTTCAGTCTTCTTCTGTCTAATAAGCGTCTGATGCAACAGACGCTTCTATTTTAAACAATCGTAAGTAACGGCTTGACTGTATATAAGAACTGTGACGTCACCCATTGGTTTGTGGACTGCCATTTTGAAGCCTCGAGTTCGGCATTTTGGTCGTCGCCATCTTGGTATTTTGCAACCAGAAGTGACACGAGAAGGTGGAGCTAAGTACAACCTGAATGCTGAATAAGCTATTTTCAGGTGACCAAATATGCTAGAATTAACTTTCATGAACTGTAAACTCACTGTGAAAGGGTTAAAGTTGTCAGATGAAAACAAGGAAAACTCACAGACTGGACAACGCCGTGGTAGCGACCTGTCAATCACAAGGTAGCCACGCCCTAAAGCATCCCCTGCTTTATGGTCTATTTGACTCTCAATGGGACCATAATTTACTAAATGAACATCATGCTGTATTGAAGAAGACTTGAAACTAGAGATTGAGACCATAAACTCATGTTTACAATGTTTACTGAGGTAATAAATCAAGTGAGAAGTAGGCTCATTTTCTCATAGACTTCTATACAATCAGACTTCTTTTTGCAACCAGAGGAGTCGCCCCCTGCTGGCTATTAGATAATAATACAGGTTTAAGGCACTTCCGCATCGGCTTCACTTTTCAGACCTGGAAGTAGCCCACAGGTGTAGACACAGACGGAAACCAAGGGTTTGAAGCTGGCCGTTATCACACGGTTCCAGATTTCTGAATCACTCACTACATCTCAAATTCTGTTGAGATGTTCTGTGAAAAGTCTGGTGTTGCTCTTATGAATGAATATTTTCTTGGTTGGAGAAGCAACCGAGCCAATCAGCACCCTTGTAGGTGGAACAAAGGTTGGGAATGGCATCTGTGGTAGAACATCACCATGCAGTGAAGACATTTCTCCCTGGATTACACTGATAGTGGAGGCAAGTCACAAGGCTTGGAGTAAACAGAGACAATGCAATGCAACTTTGATTGCTGTGATAGAAACCAAACTAATTGCTTGGCTAACAAGAAGCCACTGTCAGACTAAATAATGTAGTCTTAACGAAATGACAATTCAGTCTCATTACAACTGGGAAGACAAGCTGCACATGGAATGTATGTCACAAAGATGTACCATTCTGCAGCAGGGTCCATTACATCTATTCCCACGGCAATATAATGAGTTGACAGGAAACGCAACTACAGTCCTCCTCACGCATGCTATATCATAAAACCTTCCACTTCTCTCTGGACAAGTTCAAGATGCCAGCAACCTGCAGCCAAACGCTTCCAACTTCACCCTGCTACAACTTCTCTGAAAAATGGTTTTGTCTCGTCATGAATTTTTGATATGAACTGGCCTTAAGAGACAGTTTAACTGCATTGGATTGAAAAAAAAGGCATAACAGAAACATATAAGCACATAGACAGAGTTCTTATGAGTACAGACACATTAACACAATAAGGAAACATTAGGTTGTGTAGTTAGTGAAAGGTAAAAATCGGTAGTAAAACACATTTTGTGAAGGTTGGGTTCAGCCATCCAAATGAGTGAGGGGAGGTAGGGAACCATTTGTTTTTGGTAATGATGTGTGTTACAGCAGTGACTTGTTGGGATAATTACGTTAGTGACAGTGGCTGCTGCAGCAGTGGAGGCCACAAAGGTTGTTAGCACATCATCAGGGCCAGCAGTGGATGTGTAGGTAGAGGCATGGCTGAGGGTGGGCGATGGCGTGGGCGAGGCGCTGGGCGAGTCCAGGCTACAGATCTGCAGCTCGTCCAGCAGACCCGCCGTGGACGACGAGTAGTGGCTGAGAGCTGACACCGTCACGGGGGAGGCCGAGGGTGACACGCAGCCACCGATGCTCGCACTGCTGGCTGTGGTGAGGCTCGGCCTGCTGACAGCACCGGCTCCGCTAGCAACATACGGGGTGGGTGACAGAGCCTTGGGCATTAGGCCTGGCAGGTAGTCGAGTGATTCAGAGCTGTGGCAGCGATAGGGGGAGTGTCGTGCTGTGGGGTCGGGGGAGGGAGGCCCCTGGTGTTGGGGGGGAGAGGGAGTTGAGTGGAAAAGGAGGAAAGGAGGAGAGTGCTTAGTGATATCACTCATTAGCCACGTTGTCACAAAAGGATGTGTTGCAGTAACACGTGAGCCTAACAGAAGGTGAAATGCTGCTGTGAAAGCACACTGAAGTGTCATCAATCTTCTGAAACACGATTAATGCTGTGAATGGAAGAGGCTGTTAGTTGAAACTCTAGAAGGCAGCAATTACAGTATACAGACAGTAACAATGGTATCAAATAAATCAAACAGTTGGTTATCACACATACAGTATGAGTTCACACAACCATAATTAGTTTGTTTGGTCAGATGGCAGCACCAAGCAAACTAAAGGGCAACACACACAGGCAGCATATGACGTGCATCAAAACACCTATGCTTTTCTATGTAAGGCCAAACACTAGTGGCTTCAAGGAACACCACTGTCAGACTTCCCAGTGTTCGTATGCGTCAAGACAACAGAAAAACAGCAATTTTATCACTTTATGCCTCTGAATTTGGCACATCCTGGCTATGGGTTTTTGCCTACTTCTTCCGTTTGTATGGGACATTTAGTGTGTGTCAAATGATGCGACACAGCCAGTGTGTTGCCCTTATATCACTCTTGATGTCACCAGGAAAAAAAAACCCAGCGATGTTGTATTATTGTGGCCTTAAAACGGACACAATCATTGCTCTCTTTTGTTCCGTATTTACAGTATGTAGTCAGTTATGTACCAACAGTTTTGCAGGAGAAGGTCTTGGTGGAACTGCAGGAGGAGCCTTCGTTATCTCCACCTGGGATGGAGCTGGACTTTGGGTTTGATTTGGGGCTCGATCTGGGACCTTGAGCCCCGCTGTGTTGTTTGAAGGCTCTGGATGTTTCAGGTTCTCTGCGCTCAAGGGGACCGAGAGCGAGGCTGCCTGTGTTGGGGGCTGAGACAGGTTGGTGGGACCCCTTTGTGGAGGAGTAGGAGGAGGGGAAGCTGTGGTCTGGGTCTCAGGTTGCGGGTCAAGGTATGAGTTGCAGTGAGCCGGGGGGTCTGGGATGGTGACGGGGGTTAGTTTGAGGGAAGACACCTTACGCTCCTGGGCCTGTGTGTTAGTGGTGGCAGATGCACTACAGTTGCTGATGTCATTCGGGACAGTGGACTGGTGGACTGAGTTTGCATTGGTCTCTGAGTAAGAGTAAGAAGATGTGCTGCTCATGGTGTAGGACTCTTTCAAAACTGCTTTCTCATTCTGTGTGAATGTTAGCATTCCAGGGCTAAAATCATTAGCCAGGGCAACAAGGGAGCTGTAGTCTGGCAGATTAGTGGCTGTGGGTGAGAAGTGGAAACTCTCTCTCCTCGGGGGTGGCAATGGTATGTGATTGATATCCTTATTGGCCAATTAGAAAGCAACAACCAACACAAGTTCAAACAACAACAAAGAAAAATCATCAGTGCAAAGCTTGATACAAATCATCAAGTTGTTCCACAAACATATTTAGAAGAACTGCATGTTTCTGTGTAAATTATAATAGAATAGCAGAATACACTTTTCACACAAACCAATGTTTTGATTAAATATAAATAGCATTAAAAGAAACATCTGTGAGTGTGATGTGTGAGACGTTGTACCTGCGTTGGCGACTTTTTGTCCTGGAGGTTGGGTCTGACGCTGCGGAAGCCTTTGGCAGCAAGAGAGGAGCTGTTGGCGTCTCCATTCTTAAAGCCATCTGTTGCGCTGCGTGACCGCCAAGAATCTGGAGATGAAGTTAATAATATTAATATCACACACTGCCGTGTTTTGATTAACTCTCCTAATGGGGTGATTCCTAGCTTCTTTTTTTTTCATTTTATACAACTTCAATTCACCACAAGGAACAGAGACTTACCCAAGTCTGATGAGTGAGAATCACTCCCTGGGGAACAGAGAAGACACAGCAACAATAAGTGACAGGAGTGAATGTGTGGTCACATTTGTCCCTGCAACAAATGAACTGCATAGGGTTACATCTAAAGTAGTGGTCATGTCAAAAATGCCTGTATGTTTAATGTGAGAAAGAAAAACTCTATGGTGTAAGAAGGGTAAGAGATTAGACAAAGCTCTGAAAAGACACAAACTGAAGAGGAAAAAGCGCACAACCTTGCGGTTAAAGGACGACCACTCTACCCACTGAGCTCCAGCCGCCCCACAATACAAACACAATATCACCTGCTGTTTTCCCGCCATCTTTCAAAGACGGAAAAGTGAAAGCTACACAAATTCACAGGCAAACTAACAATTGGTTCGGATTTGATGTTCAAGATGTTGCTGCTACAGGTTTCTAAAGTCAAAACTCACGCAGATTTACCAGTATCAATTAAAGGTATATCAATAGATTCTTTGTATGAGCGTGGCTTTTCTTCAGAAGGTTGCTCTTTATGTGCAAATGTTCTATCAGATTCTGGCTTTATTATAGACTACAGACTGTGTACAGTAAAAAGAGGAGGAGGGGAGTGCTTGAGGCCTTTCATGCACATCAAGACTTGATAGACCACTTCACTCCCAAGACTAATAAAGGAAGAAATCCTCCAGAGCACACTAATGTGAGCCCCATTATTGAACATAAAGATTAAAATCTACACGGCATAATCACCACTGTGCAAGGAGCCACGCTTAAAGGCTCATCTCAGTTTAGTTCAACCTGGCATATTTCCAATAAATGTGGCTATTGTGGCTCTATGGGTCGTGCCAACTTTGCACTCGTCACATCATCATTTTCTGATTATGAATGAATATGTCTCTGTGTCAATTGATTCCACGTGGTTATGTGGAATCTGGTTATTGCTATCTCACAGCAATATAAAGAGCTAGTTTTACCAATTGAGATGGCTCAAGCTGGGATGGTTTACTCCACAGCAGGCAAAGCTGCCTCCTTAACCTGTACTCTCGACTAGTGTATAGTTGGAATAACCCCGGAGGGTGTTTTTCTTGAATTTTCTAGCATTGCATATTTTGGAGTGTCGATTCCAAGTATAACAGTATGCTAAAACAGCAATAGTAAGTGTACTGTACACCCCTGCCAAGGCTGAAGGTCCCTCAGAAGCTGACGCCTGCACAATAACGCTCTGAGTGGTGGTTTGATCAGTCCTACCATGCTCCTAAACCTTCTATATCTGACAACAGCTCATCAGTTTTCAGACAGTGCCTTGTTATTGTTTGAAGGAAGCTGACGGTGCTAGAACGCCGACATGGGTGCAGCCGTTAACCTAGATGCTGACAAGGTCCAGGCACTGCTCTTTCAGCAGAGTGAAGGAATAATAGGCAGCTGGGGACGTCCAGCTGTAGCCTCTGGAAGCTGAGGATATAAAGCTCTTCATCCTGCTATGTAAAAAATCTCTTCAGTTTATAATCTTGATCTGTAATTTCAAATTACGTGTGAAAAGAAATAGGCAACTCCTCTGATCAGGAACAACGAAGCAGAATGGTGCCATTTTAGTCAACACACAAGCCCATACAAGAACATTTCCATATTCTTCAAGAGCTCAGAGTCAAGAGAGCTGTGCCATGTCCAACCACTCAATACTGACAGAAAAGAACGAGAACAGGAACAGTAGAGTAAAGTACCCATAAAGAGGGGGAGATGATGTGGAGCAGTGTGAGAGCATGACATGAGAGCTGTTAAAAGGAAGGACGATTCAACAACAGGTAGGTACGGTATCATTTTTGACTGAGTAAGGAAGCAAAAACAAGCCCAAGATGGGAGAGACTAAACAAAAGGAAATAAAAGAATTATACAATGATTTGATTAGAAAGAAATAGCATCCCGCAGTCCAAACATTGCTTAAGCATACTGAGGCAGCCGCAGCCTATTTGAAAGTATTTCAAATATGCTCAAGCCATATCGGGTTGATGAAGGTCAAACATGAAAATCAACAAGCCACTTTTTAAAGACTTACCTCATGCTTTGAGAGTTTAGTCCAGTCAATACCTGAGGTGGCCCGTATTTTAGCTACACGTATAACTGTTCTTATTCAAACGTGTTAATTTGTATAGTTTGTTTGTGAGTGTTAGTACCTGAGCCTAGATTTGGAGAGCTCTGGACCCTCTTCATGGGAGAGAGCATGAGTGTCAAGGCCGCGCTTTTGCGAGAGCATCCTCCGCTATCTGAGAAATCACAGCCAGGCAGGTGATCACAGAGGCCCGAAGCAGCAGCAGCACACATGCACATGCACATACACAAAGACACAAAGACACAAATGCATCCAGGTAGAAACATAAGGCAAACAAGTGGCAGCAAAGCACATGCATTTAAAGAGTCTGATTTTGATTGCATCAGCTCAGGATATGTGATGAAACTAGAAGTTTGAAAGATGTTGTATTGCATTAGTTTACACTAGCCAAACCATTTCTGATACAGTATGAAGGAATTAGATCCTTTTAAATTGAATGACCCTGGATGCCTCTGAATTAGGCTTGAAAAAGTCTCTTGACTTTAGTAAGACTAATGTGATACATGAAATTAACACTGGGCCCATTTGTTAATAGTGGAGAAATCAAGTGTCAATATGGCTAAAGCCCATTAAATCTCTGTTTACTGGCCTGCTGACACACAACGGAAACACCACCATTAACCAAACTGTAGTGAAATACCTTTACTACTCAACACCATGGTGTTCTTCACAAATGTTTCCACACATATTTTCCCTATTTCTTCACAATGAGTGTGTTTACAAGGACATGCATAACCCGTTTATGATCAGGTTTGAGTATCCCGTTTATGTGATTGAGAAAACCCGGATATGTGAGCTGGAGTACTCCGAAAGAAACTGGAATACTGTTATATGTACACACCTTAAAGGGATAGTTTGTGTGTTTTGAAGAGGGGTTGTTTGAGGTACTTATGTGAGCCTTTCTTTTAGGTGGCTAAAATGTGTTTTTCTGCCATCCTCATCCACAGCACTGTATTGCTTTGCTCCGATGCCGGTGCTCCTGTCTGCTTCTCCAAGCTGGGGTCACGCCAACCGTCATCTACTGTAGGTAATACACCTACTATGGATAAGTACCTCATACTTCCCCACTTCAAAACACCCAAACTATCACTTTAACCTGGTTATTGAGAGCCGCCGAATATCTGCGCAGACGCGGCTTCAGCCAAGTCTTTCGGTACTGAAAGAGGCTGCGTATCTTCATCCACTGCTTCCTTAACCTACGTAGTGGTAGTGACAGTGACAGTGACAGGCTGGCACCGGTGTGGATGACAGTGTTATAAGAATAGCGTAGCTAGCTGCTTTCAGGAATAGCTCAGTACGTAGTGTGTGTGTGTGTGTGTGTGGTCGAGAGAGAGAGAGAGAGAGAGAGAGATGGTGGATGATGAGCTCAGAGCAGACAGCTGTTGACGATCAGAGCAGAGATGAAATTAGCTTTAAAGTTGTTAAGTGGAAGTAAATGTACAGTGTGAGTTTAATATTTCCTGTGGCTCTCATCTCCCGTTTGTTTTTGTGTGCAAATAGAATGCAGTAATCAGTAACCGGGTTACTATCATGTATACGGGGAATATGAATAACCAGATTTCTCTGCGCTCACATAAACATATCCTGAATGTGATCATAACCGGGATAGGCATACCTGGCATTTACACAGATAATGTTGAGGTCTGTGAAAAGCTGCTCTTCTGTAGCAAATGTTTACATCAGTTCTTTACAATTTAAGCTATTGGACAATACAGGTGGTTTAAAATCCGTGCGTCAAACTCTAATTCTGGTAGTTTTATTGGTCGTCTTTCAACACATGACAAAGCTATTTTTGTGCGGTCTTCTTTATTGTAAATACAGGCAAACAACCAAGATAAGTCAAGCTCCCACTGGCAGCCACACAGAGCGGTGGTGTGTGGTGTGTGGCGAAGGCTCAAAGACGGATTACTCATCATTGATTCTCCGGCTGCAATACACACTTTAACTCGGGATGACTGCCAGGTTTAGGACAAAGCTTTGGGAATGTATTGAGGGAGGAATACGTCACTGTGGTGAAAACCTTAGCCTACTATTCTTATTGATGCTTCCAGTCACAATAAACCAGGCCCAAAATGGACAATCACCAAAGTGGTGAGACCGGGTCAGGGTTAGAATTATAGACTCATGCCTGTGGTAGAGCAAAACTAGCACACATAACAGCTTTTAAAATAGCCATGTGGTCTGAAATGTAAAAACTTATTGACTTTTTGTATTGTTATGTATCAAATGTAAATGTTCAGTTCATTTTTTAATACAAGAAATATAAGATACATTGCAAAAATGAAACATAATAATACAGCTTTGCCAAACCAGAACATGTGTGTGTGTGTGTGTACTGTATTCTTGAATACCTGTATTCATATTGAAGAGCACTTCTTACTGGTCTACTGCAGGGGGACACACTTTCCTGCAAAACAAAAACAAAGTATTTCAGAAAAACTAATTTCCTCTAGAACAGCTGATTGGCCCTCTAAAACAGAGCAAAGCTATTGTCTTTTCCAGTGATTTGGATTTACAAAATCATCTTCCTGAGACTGCTACAATAAATAATTATTATAGGCAGAAATCTCGTTTTTTTTTGCGTCAACTCTTTTGTATCAAATCTCAAATATAAGCATTTATTTTGGAAATCTGCTAATTCCCTACTGCCCACTAAGTCATTTGGTTCACTTTGATTCAAATCACCTAAATCTCTTTGCAGGGAAAGTTTAAGGGGAAGAGATTAATGATGTTTAGGAGTAGGAATGCTGTGTGCTGACATACTTCAACTGACTGCAAGTCAACTTGATTTGAACTCCTTTCACACATTTCATTTTTCCAATCTTGGGCTGAAGGCTGAAGTGCAGACTTCCTGGATTTGAAAAGTGACAATCATAGGGGTGAACTAAATCATTAACTGCACTTCTGGATTTCCAGACAAAATAAGGTGACCTCAGAACCACCTCCCACATTTCCTGGGTGACTCCTCTGGTTGCAAAAAGAAGTCTGACTGTATAGAAGTCTATGAGAAAATGACCCTACTTCTCACTTGATTTATTACCTCAGTAAACATTGTGAACATGAGTTTATGGTCTCAATCACTTGTTTCAAGTCTTCTTCAATACAGTATGATGTTCATTTAGTAAATTATGGTCCCATTTAGAGTCAAATAGACCATAAAGCAGGGTATGGTTTAGGGCGTGGCTACCTTGTGATTGACAGGTCGCTACCACGGCATTGTCCGGTCTGGGAGTTGTCCATGTTTTTGTCTTACAACTTTCACCCTTTCACAGTGTGTTTTCAGTTCATGAAGGTTAATATTATTCAGCAGTCAGTTGTACTTAGCTCCACCCTCTTGTGTCATAATGGCAGTCCACAAACCAATGGGTGACATCATGGTGACTACGTCCACTTCTTATACAGTCTATGATATGAACCAACAGATACTGGTCCAGATGATTAGGAATGCCTCAGAAAGATTACAAGAGTATTTCTAATTAACTGCTTTAACAACAAGACAAACAATATTGGATGGACATCTTACATGTAAAATGTATGTCTTGTTTTAAAAATAAGGGCTTTCAAGAATGTACTTCAACAGCCTGTGATTTGGTGCAACTAAAAAGGATGTCACTTACACACTTTCAACCCTCTTTGACTTGATTTACTACGCAACACTGTACAACATGTTTAAATCAAATCAACACATACAGCCCGTCACGTTCTAAAAGCTGTTTAAGCCAGTGCCTAAACCCATGGAATCCAAATGTGAGAACATAAATTGTTCCAGCTGAGTGTTTTAATGACCTTAGCAAACACTTCACAGCACATAGATGAAACATAAATAACGCAAATGATAAATGATACAGAATGCCATGTTTACCTAACTGCATCCATATGTGATGCCTGCCTCTTGCTATATGGAGACCTTTTCTTGGAACTGCTGCAGCAGGGTGCATGATTGATATGAATAGGGCACACATCAAAAGCCAAAGGGCGCAATGCAGACCGTTGCATCGTTGCGTGAATGCATGCACATGTGTGTCATCATGGGACTTAGTGTGTATGACAGATACTACAAGTGACAGCCTACGGTGGCTGCAGTTGGGATCATACATGTCTGGTATGTAAATAGCTATAACATACACAAGGCTAGCCTTGCCTTACACACACAAAGATATTGTTGTGAAGTTTTGGGAATGTGATGTACGGTAGCTGTTGTTTAAATGTTAGTGTGAATGGATCCAGAAGTCTTCAATTACTCTGAAACATTATGACTGGTTCAACACACAGTGGACATCCAATTTAATTTGCATTTTATCAACATGTATTCCTTTAATTGAGGTTGGATGACTTTAACAATACTAATCAGTGATTTCAAGTTATTTTAATCCTGGCAAGAGAGCGTTTGTGTTGAATTGGGTGTGTGAAATGGTCACAAACAACCTCTGGTAATATCTGGCAGCTGCTAATACTGTATAACAATATGTTCAGTAACCAATAGAGCAGAGCAAATACCTAATTACCTGCCTTGAATAATTATATTCTTTCAGTTTCTATGCTCAACACAGAGGAGTAAAATGCACATACTGCCTAAATATGTACAAATGATGTGACACTATAGTACATAAAAAAGTCTATTTTACAATCACAAATTGTGTTTGCATATCTGTGAGTAGGGATCTCCCCTAGACATGAAGGAGACTGTGTATTGATGAAAGCATATACCAAAGTTGTGGTTTGTGCCTGAACTCGTGCATTTTTAGTATGCAACAGTATAGTAGTATGAGTATGAACAACCTGACAATGCATTACCAGACATTTTCTTCAACACATTGACAAGTAAAGTCCTGATAATTGTGGCCGTCATTCATTGGGGCTTATTTTGGAAAAGGTATGCAGCTGTATTCTGACATGAATGTGTAAACTGCCGTAGCAGTTGGCTCTGGTGATGAGTGGCACTAATGGATGGCATACCATGGATTTGACCACACTGAAAATCTAACAGGCATCCAGATAAGAGAGCAGTTATTCTGAGATCCCTGTCCCATTAAAACACCTGGATACAAGTCGTTTCACACCAAGCACAGATTTCCATCCAGAATATTTGCACAGAAACAGACTTTGTGGGTTCTAAATGAATGCTTGAATTTCCGCATATTTTACATATCAGTATTGGCCTCAAAAATCCAGTATTTAGTCAGGCTATCATTAGAACATAAAATAAGAACTCGATGTACGCAAAGTGTTTGTTGTGTCACCTTATTATTACTTTTCTTTACCTTGAGGGACCATGCCTTAGGAACACTGGTTCACATAGTAGCTAACACTAACCTCACTAATTAGTTATGTGAAACCTTTAGTTAAGCATGGGCAGAATTTTAGAATGCTATTGTTTGCAAAAATGTTGTTTCCATTAACACAACCAGATTAACATGAAAAATTGATGTGGTGTTCCCTTATGAGGTAAAGAACTTGATTTTAAAGATGCAACACTGGCAACATGGAATATATATATATATATATATATAATTATGCCACCTAATTTATTTCACATAGCATTTCATAATAAAATACAAATGTACATTTTATTTGTATCTTGCCAATTAAAAGGAATTGTTACTGAATGTGCAACGTAGATAAACTTAAATGGGGGAAGATGATAAAAGCTGTGCCTAGATAGGCAGTCAATAAATAAGTAATTATAACTGCTTATTTCATAAAAAAGTGGTGTGAATTGTACTTGGAATCTAATTTGTCATCGATTATGTTGTACATTTCTGCTTTGCCAAGGCAATAACATGAGCCAACACAAATGTATTACTGAGTTAGTAACAGAGAGTGTTTCCTAGATGCACATAAAGGTGCCTTTGGGACTATTTCAACCCCCACAGTCTTCCAAGAATCTTTACAAGAGCTCTTCCGCAACAGGTGTAACTTGTAAGTACTTTATATCGTCCTGAAATCAATAACATAACATAATTTACCCACATATAGCTACAACTACTTTGTTGCCACCATGTGAGGGTTTCCAAACATAGTTAACGCTGGTGAGGAGGAAATATTATTACTTGTGGTACCACATCAAGCCGTGCACCGTGGGATACTTTCAGCCCCCGAAGACCTAACCCTCACCCCCTCGTACAGCGCGCCCTCGTAAATCAATCTCTAAAAAACACACACATACACCCACACACACACACGCACTGGGGTAAATCACGGGTCTGGCGTCGCAGGCAGTCGCCGTCCAAATGATGGTCAGATTATAAACAGGATCATGTTTCTTGGGGACAGATCAGCGGCGACACAGCAGCTGTGGCCGTGGTGTAATGTTATGGCTGGACACTTGAAGAAAACCCGCCGGGCTCTACACCTCCCAGCAACTCTCGCTGTCTGTTCAGACCCTTTTAAGCTTTTAATCACAAAATGGGCAGCACTCTCTGAAGCCGGTGATAGATTAGCATTAGCAGCTCATGCATTTTTCAGCATGCATATATATCATGGTTTACAGTGTACTGGAGCGGCACCAAATGTTTCCATTAATATTCAGGGAGCGCTACTCTAAAATGTAATGCTTAATGTAATACTTAGAAGCTGTTGGTAATAAATGTTGACAGACAAAAAACGTGTTATCCTATCACTTCTAATAATGAATAATGTAAATTCCCAGAACTTTTCTCTACATTGAGTTCTAATATATCTTTACTGAAAGAAAGCTAAATGTGCTGAATAAATGGATAACAAACAAGAGACCTTAATTTCCAAAGAGTTGTTTTCAATTGCTGTCCTAGTTTTGCTGCACAAAGCATTTGGTATGCTAAGTTTCTTTATTTTCTTACTTTGGCGTGGTTTATCCACCGACTGTAATTTAGGCATTGGTGGGCCACTCTGGAGACTAGTGTGTATATAATTACTGAGTGTAATAGCTGTGGGGCTGCAAATACCCAAGTCAGAGCTATAAGCCGCAGAAAGCAGTGATGTCCAACACCACAAGCCCATCAAGTCTCATTAGTCTGTTGAGTGACCTACTGGGACCCATTCGGTTCGTATCAGTGGACTAACAGGGTTTGAGCTTTGAATCCTTTTGAAACATAAGACACTGTGGTAATACGGTAGGAAGCGCATCCTCCGACGTATTAGAAGTACATTAGATTAATTTGAGCTCATCATCAGAGAGTGTTTCTATAATGGCATGGCCATTTTCCTCCTCTCGACGACATGGGAATTTTCCACACCAGGAGAGTTTTAATATGCGGGTCGTTTTCTCGTTTTTGCCACTTTGGATTTAATCCCATAAACCAACCATCAGCATACACGGACCATCCAGCCCCGGTTAATGCCACAGTAAACATAAAGATGGCTTACTTAAACTATAGGCCAACGCCACTCGTCAAGATTAGAAGAAAGCTGTGTTATTTTGACCGGCTCTCATAGTTTCAGCAGTTTGGTTGAATTTTGCATATTCTTGCCCTGCTGTTAGTTAGTAGTTGGCTTGTTTTTATAACTAATGACTGTAACTTTAGACTGTATGGACCCAGTAGTAGAGGTGAAATGTTGTCTAGGCTTGCCGTAGTAGTTGGTGTTACAGGTGTTACACGGTGGTCGGGCACACATCAATTACATTACGTACCCAGCGCCCCCACCCTGATTTTGCTTTTGTTACAGAAATAAAAACCCATTTAAGTAATTTTCGCATTTAAGCGCTGTGTTATCAATACACAGCCGGACGACGGACGCTACAGACTGAAAGTAAAAGTGTCTATTTGGCAATATTTCAGATTTAAACCCAATGCTATAAAGGAACCATTACACTGATGAGGTAATCGGCGTTAAGAGGACAGAGCGTTCACAGCCGGTGTGCGCGGCAGAGCAGTGCCGGGTGGAAACCTGCGGCCCCGCGGCGAAAGCCGTTAATCGATAACATCAATGTTGTCACAAGTTTATTAACCGGTGGGAAAATTTCCTCACCGTCATATCCCTTATGCTTTCCCCTATTTCTTTGGAGCAGGTGGCCATGCAGGTATACACATTGCATCTTTAATCAATGCCACTAGAGAACAAGGTTAACGCATATCATAAAATGTCATGAACCATTATATTTTTAAGCCCTTAATAACAAAAGAAGGGTCATTTGGCTATGTTCTTATACTAAAGGAAATGTCCTGAAAAAACAGTAACATGGTGTAAAACAATGTAATGGAAAACCAAAAAGGAAGGAAAGCCAAACACAAACAATGCACTCACAAAGCGCTGGCCGGGATGCCCATTACTCACTGGCAGCTTGCCTTGGCATAGACAAAATAATGTGTCACCATCCTTCCAAGAGAGAAATGATAACAACAAAAACATGAAATAAAGAATAATGAAACTGTCTGAAGCGATATTTAAGAATTTCACACAACTTTTTTTCAATCTTGTGCTCACTGTATATGGCTATAGATGGAAGTCCATAGAAATACCGTATTCCATTTAATTTATTTGATTTCAGAATTGCATTTTAACACAGCTTTTAAAGATCCTTTTAGTGTGTGTGTGAGTGTGTGTGTGTGCTCATGTGTTTGAGGACCGCAGGACAGATGAACAATCATTGGAGATAAGCGGACTATGGCTTCAAGGGTCCTGACCCGGGAGTGGTCACTCAGACTGAGACATACTCACAGGATGTCAACAGATTAAGCTCCTTAGAAAATCTATTTAAAGACCGAACCAAAAAGTCATCAGATAGACATTTTGTGTTCAGCTGTTCTATATACCAAATATTATCAGCTGTTGGAAGAAAAAATACATTAAGGCAGAAATATTAATGGACTATTTGTGCAATATTCTGTGTAAATTAATAAGAAATATTGAATCGCTGAGTAGGGGGAGATCAGAAAGAACAAATCCCTTTTAAACAAGGCAACAGAATGTCCCAGGAGATCCTACATAAATCATGGTTAGCCTGAAACCCGACTGACAGGGAGAGTGACCCCTCCAAAAAAGGCAGAAGTTAGATTTGCTTCATTCCTTAATTGGAGCCAAGTTATTTTAGTGGTGCATTTTTGTGGTAAAAATGTAGGGGAGTGCAAAGATGTGGTAGGGAAACAAAGAAAGGCTTGGGAATCGAAATAAGAGCCCAGCTATAAGTATTGTGCTTTAAGTGGACACTGTATTTTACAGCTTCAAGTATTCATGTTAGACATCAGCCAAACAAGTAAAACAAGTAAACATGTCAACAGTATATAATTCAGTGCTATACATAGTACAGGGGAAGGATAACCTTTGAGTTTAGCTGTTTCAACAGTGAACTTAAAGCAGCGGTAGGCAGAACGTTTTTGGCATCATTGGGCAAAAATTCCATAATAATCTTTCAGCATATTGTAATTCAAGTGATCTAACAGATAAGAAGACTTCTGCACCTCCTCATGGCTCTGTTTTCAGGCTTTCAAAAATCTAGCCCGTGACGGGAGACTTGGGCCAATCACAGGTCATTTCAGAGAGCGTTTCTATTGGCTGTTCATTTAACGGAGGCAGCTGTTAATCACTCCAAAACTCCGATCAAATGGTCAAACTAGGCAGCGCTGATCAAATATGAATCAATATGCTGTTACTGTAATGCCTATTTCCCGCCTCAAATGTTTTCAGAAGCATCTTGTAGTGTACTGTTTAGCTGTAAAATGAGAAAGTTTGCTCCTGCTGGTGGGCGGTTCTTGGTATTTCCTCAACATGGCAGCTGGGTCACAAACTTTCTCATTTTACAGCTAGCTTTTACGCGACAAGATGCTGAGCTGAAAGCTTGCAGATGCCGTTAGCAGCACCGGAGGACACAAAGGGACATGATTTTCTTCCAGATTACCTGTCTCATGCACTACTGTCAGGATATAGTGACCGTTTTATAAAAATAACTTTTTTTAAATCATATTTGCTCCAACTTTCCTACTTCAGCTTTAAAGTAAATTACAATCACATCCTTCCGTTTGGATCACGGGATCATCAAACACTGACAGTCTTGATGCAAATAATGCTTCACTTAAAGCTTCTACAGCAGAGAAAATTGCAGTAGCAGTAGAGTGTTACGTCAGCTGCTGCAAAGACAAAGTGTCACTTGTTGTCTATTCCCAAACCTCCTTTTTGGACAAGTTATAAAAATAATATTGGCTCGACAGCCAGCCAACCTACTGGAGCATAGCTATATGGTACAGTGGACCTATTCATATCGATGATACATTAATTAATAATGAGGCTGTTCTGATTTTTTTTCAAGGCTGTGAAAGCTTCAGATAGAGAGAATGTTGATACTGCATACAAGCTAGGGACTGTGGACCATATAAGCATTTGAATTTGTGGAATTTGTATTTCCATACAAGCAAGAGAATGAATTAAGTCCTTTTTCTATGTTTTGTTTAAAAAGTCTATCTAAAGGTCATATATAGTACACCAAACCATACCCTGGAAAAGTCAGCAATAAAAAAAACTTTCTACCATGATGGTCTCATCAGTCAGTAAAAAATAAAAAGAGAATATGACATTAAGTTCTAATCCACATCAAGGTGTGTTTAAGGACTTCAGATGATGAATAATCAACACAAAAATGTGAAATACTAGCCTGTGAATATTATATCTAGGGATTTTATTGTGAAAGGTAAGAATGGAAGGAGTGGATCTGGTCTGTGCTGCCTTTATCAAGGTTGAAAGGAGAAATAAAGTTTCAGTCTCCATGTTGTTGTTTTATAAATATAGTCGCAACTCAACCGGTTCCGCACAACGTGATTGGTTTATGCCTTTATTTGCGATGCAAAAGCTCAGAAAATAGAAACAAATTATTTGGCTTTTTTTGGCGTATAATATTTGCATTCTGTGTGAAAATACTCGTGATAAAACCAACAGTTTGAAAAAACATATTGACGTGTATTAATCCGTGCCCTGTGTCAAAATCTTTGCTGAAGGTACTTCTTAACTGCAGTGTTAAAATCCTTTAATGCACACATCAGAATGATTATCCTGCTCATACCCTGGTAAATTGCCAAAAATGTTAAACAAGAACATTCACACATTTTTTGATGATCGTTTTGGACATGGTTTGCAAAAGTTACTTTAATAATAAGTAACAATTCAATACATTTATATCTATGTATTTATTCGTTAAGAAAGTAATGTTTAAGTCAGGCCTGATGTTGCCTTACACAAAAAAAGAATGATGCCAGTCACTTCCACACAGTGAGGTATACAGCCTATTAATTAAACACTAATATCAGATCGGTACTCGGTATGGTAATGCATTACTGAAAAATGTGAAACACGTCTTCTCTAACAGCTACAGTAAGTGCAGATCTAACACTTCAAATCAATGAGTTATTCATGCAATGCTTTAAACCATCTCTTTCACACAAAATACAAAGTCGTTGTTAGACTCAGGCAATTTTATAAGAAATATTTCATCATCTCCATGTAACTGCTCCACCACCACATTACTGCCACTAGTTGAACAACAACCACGTCCTACAAAGTCTCTGTTATCAGCCTTGTTTGTTCAACCTTGCCACTCATTAGCAGACCCCCCTCTGGCTGTATGAATGGATAGGAGAGGTCAATACGCTGACCCTGCGTGCCCACTCACTCCCCATACTGCGAACAACAGAGGCCCGTGTGTTCTGCACATTGCATCACAACCCCGCTAACGAGCACAGCTATTGGCCTGAGAGCACTAATGCAATTATGCAACACAAACCTCGGCACTGTGAGTCGGGGCCTACGGGTGGAAGAAGAATGAATTGGATGTGACAATTCGTGGGTTTGTTATTTTACCATTTTCTATGCAGAACTAAAAATGCATTCACTTTATACTGAGCTGATGTTGCCCACAGAGGAAGAGAGAGATACAAAAAAAAGAAGAAAGATATGATGTACAAGCATAGAAGAAAATGGCAAATAAAAAACACAGAGAAGATGAGAGATGATGAATACGTTTGAAGAACACTGAGCCAATATTATCATGTAGTATTATGTAAGCTGTCTGGCTAAAGCCGTCTGGGGACACAGCATCGCCAGTAAACAACACCTCTAGAGCTGCCACGGTTTCATCTCCTGCTCTGCAAGATGTGTACACAACATGTAGAGCTCTATAATAATAGAGGCTAGTGATTACAACACTGTAGAACCCCAGGCTACAAACTGAGACAATCACAACAAGCTAATATAAGCAGAGTTACAATGAAATGATGCAAATGGAGGGACGCGGGGCTAGATGGTGTTGAACGCCAAAGCAATTTTGAAGATGAAGATTGAGCTTTTCCTGACGAGACATTTTGATTTGTTGTAGCTGGGTTTCCAGTTATGGCTTCAGCTTTTTCAAATGGTTGAGTGATGGGAGAACAACTGCTGGTCACCTCGGAATCTCAAACACTTCCTGTTCAAAATTTCATGTTAAAACTGTAATGTTCTCAGCTGAAGACAAACTAAACCACTATATTTTACACTTTCTTATGCTCACAAAATAGTGCAGGCTCTATAGATCATTTCACAGTTGTAAGCGTAAACATTAAAAATGTGTTGCAGTGAATGGTTGCATCCTAAAATTCATACTAAAATGCTATTTATTACACTAAAACTGAAATTTTTAGTATGTCTGAAACCTTAGTATGAAACCAATAGTACGTGAATTGCATACTATTTCTGGTGAAACATTACAGTATGCAAATGCTGGACACTGTCTGTTCATAACAGACAATGGCGGACAGCTCTGTAACGTCAATAATGCTTATTGACTTTAGTGTAAGTATAAGATTCCACTTTGCTATAGGCGTAATATAGTTTTTAAATTAGTTCAGACTTTGATTCTCAAATCAAATCATTGTTTGGTCACATGAGGTTGGTACGGGTTACCAGGGTTTGCGCGTCTCGAACCGGCAAGGAGGCTCCGAGGAAGTGACGACGTAAGTTATTAAGTACGTCAGAAAAGATACTTTTTATTCACACAAAAGTGAAGTGATGTTGAACGACATATTGAGTATGTAGAGCGAATATGGACGCAGCATATGTGAATGACATAAGCTGACGTGAAGTAAACATGGACCCAAGCTGTTGCCTAGCAATGCAATTCCGTTGAAATGGTCTATAATAGTAAAACATGAAGTAATTTCTTATAACGTTGCAGGGATGATGATTTTTATGAGCACTTCCCCCGCTTGAGAGCAGGAACCCATGGTAGGTTAAATGCCACAACTACGACCCTAATGCAAGTGAGTAGAGGATCCACAGTAAGAGGAGTACCATAGCATAGACAGGTCATAAAATAGGTTGTAGATGACACTAAATACATGTCTGCTTTTAAATTACGACTTTTCCAAATCATGTTCAGACCTTTGAGAAACAATTTTCATGACAAAGGCTGATTTAACTGCCCTACAGTATAAGCCATCCCAGCAAAATTGAAAAATTGAACGGCAGTCCGTTTAACAAGTCAGAATAATGTTTTTCATAATTGTCTTTCACTCCAATTTGAACCCTATCTGCTGCCAATGCATAAGGCCTATGATTTTAACTGAATGTGACACTCTCTGGTAATTAGGAGACATGCTTAATATGGGTTATAAGAGGCCTAATGAAGAAGAGACATTCAGGGGAATGCAGAAATTAGCTTCTTCAAACACTAGGATCGTAATACACTCCTATCTTGAGGGAGGTAAACACTACTTATTATGAATCACTCTTGGGGGAATTTGTACAGAGTGACAGCAAAGAAACCTTGTGGATCATTGCATATCAATAGAAAACAATGAGAGGCTGAAGAACAATATAGCCATCTTGTAGACAGATTTGATACCTATTAGCTGTGAATTACATCACAATTTATGTTTAGTAAAGATTTTGTATGCCATTCTTATTATAACATTTTCAAAATCTAATGACAAAAACAAACATTTTGAAAGTAGTCTGTTATTTGACGCAAGGGGTAGACTAAAGCAGAATGGCTATCAGCTGTGGCTAAGATTACATTCCCCCCATACATAGTCTGGATTCCCCAGGTAGCAGTGTTAAGTGTCGAGCATGAAGATAAGAGGAACTTGATTAGCAGCGGTGCTATATTTACTGCCAGTAGGACCCTTTACCCTCTAAGGTGGTCCGGATCAGCGTGAAAATCCATCTGAGGAATCTTTAAGTACTCTGGGTGTTTACATGTTTAATTTAGGGCTGCACGATTTGGAAAAAAATATCTAATTGCAATTATTTTCGACTCATATTGCAATTGCGACATGATTTACAATATTAGAAGGAATGATCATTTTTACATCATTATTCTCATTTCATTAAAAAAACGTGATGATTGATTATGGTGTGATTTTTTGCGGGGATCTGTACCAAACAAAGATGCTGTCTTAAGTCTGTAGAATATGATGTGTAGGCCAGGACAGCCCTCCAGCACGACAATATTTAATTTAAAATGGTATTTTGACACATATTTTGCCTTTTGCGATTTTAACAAATACTGTGATTTGAAAATTGCAGTAGGCCATATTGCGATTTTGATAAAATTTCAATCAATTGTGCAGCCTTAGATTAATTCCAGCAATTCACCAGGTGGTTAAAAATAAATGGTAAACTCCACCATCACAACTGGATACACAACAGGAAGCATCTCAGAGAGGTGACACTTTATATGTTTAAATCAAGTCATGATGGGTTTGACATTTCAGTTGCGATGCATACGACTTATGTGTGGGCTTAATTGTTTTCTGTTTCGCTTCTACGTCCATGATGGCCATTAACCAACACTGCGATTAGCTACAAAAACCTCCTTCCTCTGACAGAGCTTTCTTGATGTCAATGGTAAAGTGCAAATATGGCAACTAATGACAGTATGAGTCAACATATTCTCAAATATTTGAATAAATACCAAAGCAGCTTTTAATGTGTTTTGCAGGTCACACAGAGTAAGATAGATGCCGGTTTACTGAGAGTATCACAAATTCACATGGGATTGTAATTCAAGAGCCTTGTGGTTACAGTTATTCTGTAAAGGCAACTTTTGAATGTCTTTGTCCTTTTGTACATTAAACAAATACCCAGTATCGGGAAGGAATGAGGAAGAGGAGGGCCAAACAGAGTGATAGTAACAAGGGAATTAAAGCTTCCAAGCCGCTACAAGTGAAACAATAGCATTTCTGTACAGACCTGGTAATATGTTCCTTCATTTGTAGTACGAACATACCTCAAAACATTCTGTACTTTATTCTTGATGTATAAATAAATACATCTGTGTTCAAACCTGACTTTTTTGGGTCTCTCTCCAACACCACTTCCTAGATCCACATCACGCCAAGCCATCTCTTTCCCAAATAATGTAGCTTATATGTCTAACCAAAACATTTTACAGGAGCATTTTAGAGTTCTGCAAACACATAAAGTTTTAGAGGGACTGGAATGAATCATATATATGTATTAATAATGTCACATTTACCATGGAAATATGGGGTGCCCTGTGACGGACAAAGTGCCTCACACTGGTCTGTCAGGTCGGGCAGAAAGGGAACCAAGCGAACCCATGCTAGGAACCGAGGCTGGGAACCACCCCTCACTGTGTACCCAAGGGGTCAAGGTGACATTCCACAACACCTCTGAGACCGGCCTAATGGAGGGATTGGAGCATGGCTTTTGTTGAGTGGGAAAGAAGAGACCATGAAAAAGGGTGTAACAAGAGATGGAAATATGTAAAAGGGACAGAGGGAAGAGAATGAGATTCTTGGGCCAAATTATGGGAAGGTGGGAGATAAAGGGAGAGAGGGCAGGACGTTTTTGGAGATTTAATTAAAAACTTTCCCCATGTTTACTCGATCAAAATACAAAAAATATAAGATATACAGTAGTTCAACAGGTGAATTTCTGTAGTATGTAAATTTTAACTTTCCTTTTTCAGTTTTCAGTAAAGTCACACACATTTTTTCCCTCAAGCCTAAATTAATCTTCTAGGGTTGGCGTATATATTTTAAATCCACAAAACTGTAATCTGTTATTTGCTGACGCTATTTCTGAGGTGACAGCGGTATCAGCCACTGTTTTATTTGACACCAGATCCCCTGTCAACTGTCACAAAAGACAAAAGTTCTACTCTTGGTCTATAATTGTGGGTTCTGGCAGAACAGATAAATCCAACTCCCTTTTGGTGTTTGGGTTGTAAAATCTATTCAAATCTTTTTAATTTGCATTCCCTTTAAAGCAGCAATGTGTTCATAAATGTAGACACGTCACAAAGGAGTAGACTGCACTATATATCATAGGCCTATACTCGAGGCTAAATACTTTTTTTTCATCTTGAAAAATTAAAATCTTCACCCCTGATGTAGAAAAGAAAAGAACAGAGTAGGCTGATTTTAATATTATTATTATTATTATTGTTACTATTCAGTATTTTCCATCTTATGCTATGCATTATATTTACTCTATTTCATCTAATTTTTTATCTTGTTTTTATTTTTATATTATTTTATCTTTTATAATGTGTTTCTCAATACTTTTAATGTTTTATGTTTTATGTAAAGTGCTTTGAATTGCCTTGTTGCTGAAATGCGCTATATAAATAAACTTGCCTTGCCTATGATCTGTTTGTGTTTGTACTGAAACGTGAAATTTAAGACAATTTCTGAAACACAAATGTACGTAAATCATACATACATTTATTAAAATATTAAAATGGTCTTTCATGAGTTAGGATGGTGAATTCAACCTGTTATTTGTCCATCCGTAATTTATATTTTCAATCTACTTTCAAAAACTGGAATGTGTGTTTTGGCATGAAAATACACAGGAGAACATTATCTACTAATTAAATGTGACCCTGCAGTATCTTTTTGCGACATTTAACCCCTAAAAGCCTGACCTCTCAACCTAGCAGAGTGCAGGTGCAACAGTCCATCAAGCAGAGGAAATTTAACTCTTACCGTCATAAAACCAAAAGTCTGGAGACTTGCTAAGAAGAGTCAGGTATAGGTGAGCTGTGAGCCCTTCTCCTCCCTCTTTCTCTTCTTATATTCGGATTTTTTTTCCCGTCTTCTACCCTCTGCTCAGGATAAGTCTCTCCTCCCGGACGGTCAAGCTTTATTCCCAGATCTTACCCCGTTTAATGCCTGGGGAGCACAGAGACAACAGAACGAGGAGAAAGTTAGAGTGGGAGTGACGGGGAAAGAGAGTTCCCTGTTTGGGTGAAGCAGTGATCAGATACGGCTATTTTCAGACTCAGGCATGCACGTCTATGAGACTGGAAAGTTACCCCCCGGTGTAGATGGGTGGGGGCTAAGTGACAGGGTTGACTATCTCTATTTTACCACACGCACACATGTTTGCATGCTATATACACATTCACATACTGTAAAAACACCAACACAGACACACATTGTAATTCTATGGTGCATCGGGTAGGTACACCTCTTACAAGTTATGCATGGTTAAATGAACGTTTAGGATGTCAGCGAGCCTCCATCTCTCCTCCAGGGCTTTAATGTCACACAGCGGCCAATGTCGTCAGTGTGGGGCTATGTCAAGTGGACTACTCCACACGGAAACTGACAGGAGTGTCAAATTCTTCTCACATGAGGTTTTCTTTCACTTTCTGTTGCTGACACTTTGACCGCCTGAGAAGACGGCTCGCTGGGAGACGTGCAAATGCACACGCATATGCACTCGGAGAAGCGGACACGCCCACTCTTTCTCTTTTTATCACAGATAAACCGATGTGCAGTCAGTGTCGCATCAGGCAGTAAATATATACAGACTAATTATGTGTCCACTCACCTGTGTCATTAATAACTTTACTGCTGTGTAATCCATATGGGAATGTATATTTGGAAATGACCACACACATACACATACACACACACACACACACACACACACACAGGCTGAATATACGCAGCAGGGAGGTCATCCAGAGGCACCTCTAGACCCCAGACTCCCTGCTATTCCCAGAATGATGATGTAACTACTGCTATTAGCATCTCACATTTAGAGCCTGGACACCTAAAACCAACCAGGCAGCTACTGTGCAACTCGCTATTTGGATCACTTCCACCTCTTCCCTTCACACCCAAACTCGACAATAAACAAAACAGGGACCAAAATCAGCAACCAACAAATTACTGTGTCGAGTTCAGGAAGAGTTCAGCAGTCTTTACAAAGGAAATCCATTAACGTATGGTAATGTGGCTCCATTAGTAGCTGCTGATGAGATTGCAGAGTGGTGACTTATTTTTCTCTAACAGAAAGCCCAAACAACTTTGATTCCCACTGTGACTATTACAGTTGTAATGTCTGTTGCCTCCTGTTGAGTTTTTCCTGCCTAATTTTAACTTAGATGAAGCAGTAAGGTGACGTCACCTCCCTTAATCCACAGCCTTTGTTAAAATGGCATGCAAATAACTAAAAACAATCATTTGTGTCAGTCAACATCTTATGTAGAGCTTCAACGATTAATCGATTAGTTGTCAAATATTCAATTAATCACCAACTATTTCGATAATCGATTAATCGGTTTGAGTCATATTTTAAGGGAAAAAAGTCAATATTCTGATCCCAGCTTCTTAAATGTGAATATTTTCTGGTTTCTTTACTCCTCTATGACAGTAAACTGAATATCTTTGAGTTGTGGACAAAACGACATCATCTTGTAAAAGAAATGTAAATTGTAAATCAACTTTTATTATGGTAAATGGACTTGCATTTATATAGCGCTTTTCTAGTCTTACGACCACTCACAGTGCTTTACACTACATGTCAGTATTCACCTATTCACACACTGATGGCAGAGGCTACTAAGGTGCCAACTTTGCCCATCAGGATCTAATCTAAATACTCATTCACACACCGATGGCTATGCCTTCGGGAGCAATTTGGGGTTAAGTGTCTTGCTCAAGGACACATCCACATGTGACCCGGAACAGCCGGGGATCGAACCAACGACCTTCCGATTGGTGGACAACCTGCTCTACCCTCTGAGCCACAGCCGCCCGATATTATCACACGTTGTACACAACACAGCACACAGTGAAATTCAGCTTCTGCATTTAACCCATCCTAGTATATTAGGAGCAGTGGACAGCTTCTGTACAGCACCCAGGGAGCAGTTTGGAGGGTTGATGCCTTGCTTAAGGGCACCTCCTGGGCACTTTGGTAGTGCCCAGGAGGTGAACTGGCACCTCTCCAGCTAGCTGTCCACACCCTGCATTTGGTCCCTGCGGGGACTTGAACCGGCAACCCTCCGGTTCCCAAGACATGTCCCCACGGACTGAGCTTGAGCTTTGGGAAAAACTGAAGAACATTTTTCACCATTTTTTTACATCTTATAGACCAAACAACTAATCGATTAATCAAGAAAATAACCAACAGATTAATGTACAATGAAAATAATCATTAGCTGCAGCCCTAATCTTAAAAAGACCCATTATAAGTAGCATATAAATCTACCATAAAACTAAAGGTAAAACACTAAACTAATGAACACGCTCAGTTAAGTGTCGACATGCTGCCAACCATTAAATCAAATATGAAAGGCCTTAGTTGAGATGTCCTGGATCAACACTATCTGTGTCCGCTGTCGTCGTGCCAATGATGAAGTGGTAATGTAAAAATCCCAGCTACACGGCCACAGATGGCTCCAATGATAAGTAGCACTCCTCCTTCAGACCTCGGGGTTTCCGCAGCCACACGACAGTGATTGGTGTGTCAGCAGACATGATCGAAAAGCAGCTGGTCCCCAGAAATTTCTGATCACGAGCCAAGGATCACAGAGGTATGGTGAAAAGTGACAGCTGACAGGTGCTAATGATGTAACCTCAGGGCCAGAATCATTTGCAATTACAGTTATTATCTATTTACTTCAGACATTATCCTTTAACCCGCATGAGACTTTACAAAAGGCGACAGACAAGACCTCCGTCAACATCCCTCGTGCAGTAAAACTAAAATGTGACTTTGATGAGCATCTCCTATCAAGTTAAACATGTGAAGGAATGATTTATAAAAACAATTAAAACCAACATGACACAGCAGCAGCTTAGGAATGATCTCATTAAAGTACCGGAGCAAAGTATTTTTATAGCGACTGGACTGACACACACTCACACTCAAACACACTGACACTTTGACCTATGAGCCGCTCCGGACTACAGCGGCCGCGTCGACATGGTCTCGCCCGTACGGTTTCAACACCTAATTCATTATCAGCTTCTGCAAGGCCCCGCCGTTCCCAGTTAAGTAAGTGGCAGGTTATAAAAAGCAGGAGAGCCGTGCATGTGCACATTAGTGAGTGTCACTTACTGGAAAACACTTAAACCTGGGAGCAGATCAAAAAAGGAAATATATATATATCCACACATATATTGAGATGGTACCAACGTTTGCTTTGGAACGGCACACGACACAGAGGAATATGAGCTAGTAGGAACTCACTGTGTTTTGTATTGATACAGTAAATACAATGTTAAGATGTGAATTAAGAATATGGAAGTGATTTATGATACATTCCAAGCCAGCTAACAATAATATCAAAAGGATTTAGGCCTCTCAATCAGGAGCATTTTATTCCCTTCATAGTATTGAATATAAATAATTCATACAGTCATTAATCAAGAGAATCCCCACAGAAAGTCTGGCTTACAGCTCTGCAGCACAACATTAAATATTTTAAATAATACTTTTTTATTGTTGTAGTCCTACAGGATGTAACAAAGCATATAGCTTTACTTAAAGTGGCAATCTTGAAGATTTTCATTTAAATAAATGACTGTTAAGTCACTAGCCAAATGAGGTAACAATGATGATTGAGCCATGGCTCACTGATGAAAGAATTGCAATATTGATATTTCAGTTTTATTATTATTATTATTATGAAATGGGTGTCTGTGGTGACATTCGTGGAAAATTACAGTTTTTCTGCATTGTATACAAACAAAAAAAGGCACTATGTACACAATTCTGAAAATGTGAAGCTTGTGTACGCAGAAAGATAATTTTTCCTTTCTTTTTCTATGCTCATGTATCAACAAAAACACTCCAGACTGCTAAACTATTAGTTTTTAATGAACAATAACGATCAAAATGAGCCTATGTTGTTAACATTCTGCACGTTTCACCATTAGCCATAATCTGCAGGCAACAACCACTTCCCTAACATCATCTAATGCTCAGCACACTGCATTTGTGGATTCTGACCTACTGTGTACCCGAGGTAGTCTTCCAACACTTTCTCCTAGCTTAGCAGGATGGACTCCCTAATACCTCTGCGTTTAGTCGCTAATTAGTGTAAAGCAGGTCTCAATCCTCAACTGCTTAGCGCTTTTTTAAAATTCTGCCTTTTTACACTGCTGCGATACATTAGTGTTTATTTTTACAACCACTGAAATGGATACATTAAAATAGGGCTTCAATGAAGGAATATTTTCATTATCGGTTAATCTGCCAGTTATTTTCTATATTAATCGATTAATCATTTGGTCTATAAAATGTCAGAAAATAGTGAAAAATGTCCATCCCAGTATCTCGAAGTCCGAAGTGATGTCTTTAAATGTCTTATTTTGTCCAAAATCCCAAAATATTCAGTTTAATTTGATAGAAAATAGAGAACAGCAGGATGTATACATATCCATAGCCTCTGAGAGGCTGAAAACGGCATTTTCTGCCATTTTTGCATAATTAGACGATTATCAAAATAGTTGACAATTATTTTTCTGTTGATCGACTAATTGATTAGTTGATTAATCCTTGCAGATCTGCATTAAAATTCACTGGACGGATATAGTAATTAGGATAAATTTAAAGAATACAGGATCCTGGCTGGGACAGGTTTAAATAAAGATTTTCCAGTAAATTAATTTATGTATGGTATCATTTTTTATATTAAAGCTTCAGTAGGCAGAAAGATTTGGCATCATTGGTCAAAAAATTCATAATAACCTTTCAGTATATTGTAATTCAAGTGTTCTGAGCGAAAACTACACCTCCTCATGACTCTGTTTTTCAGGCTTTAAAAAAATCTACCGTGATGGTAGACTTTGGCCAATCACATTTCAGCAAGAGCGTTCCTATTGGCTGTGCTCCAGTTGGTGGGCGGTGCTTGGTATTTCCTCAGCAGATCTCAACATGGCTGCCAGGTCACAAATTTTCTCATTTTAAAGCTAAACAGTACACTACAAGATGTTTTTGAAAACATTTGAGGAGAGAAATAGGCATTACAGTAAAAGAATATTGATTCATATTTGATCAGCGCTGCTTAGTTTCACCGTTTGATCGGCGTTTGCGAGTGATTGACAGCTGCTCAGAGACGGCAAGGCTCCAGCTCTGCTCTGATTGGTTGTTTCCCTCAAATCTGTGAAATCTTGCAGATACCATTAGGAGCACCGGAGGACAAAGAGGCACATGATTTTTTTTCAGATTCTGTATCATGCACTACTGTCAGTATATAGTGTCCGTTTTATAAAAATAACTTTTTTTAGTCATATTTACTCCAATTCTACCCACTGCAGCTTTAACATAGCCTACGTTATTACTTTTCTTATTACGTCCTTTTAAAATATCAAACCACTAAATGCTCCAGTGCTGCATGGGTAATATTTTACAAACATTTCAGTAAAACTAACCCACCTCAGGAGATCTTGGTTGTCTGAAAATATATATTTTTTAACACGTTTTGAATGAAAGCGCAGAAAAATAATGTATACTTTACTTATGATAATATACACTTTCTTCTGTCTCTGCCAAACATGTATTCCTCCACATCTGATGTAAATGAACAACATTAATGCACAGTAGTGTCCAATCCACAGTGTGGGGCACTTGAGGTGCTTCCCCTTGTGTTCATTGTTAGTTATTGCAATTATAACAGTAGATAAAAGCAAGATCTGACTATAGATGTTACCATCCTATCCCTACTTAAAAAAAATAAAATAACGAAAAATAGGCCTGAGCTTTTCTTCCCCACAATGTGACGTTACCAGCTACTTTTATAGTGGGACTGTCTGAATTCTTAATAATAATCTATAAATTAGTAGACAAATTCAACATCAGTGTGACATCCCTGGCTCAAACTGACCCATAATCCCCGATCATCCGCATCAATCTCCACTGTCGACAACAAATTAATAATTGAATAAAAAAAAAAAAAGGAACTGACCCAGTAGTTAAGGCAAAAAAGTCCCCATCATTAAACAGCTCTCACAGATTTGGTCATTGAGACAGCTCAGGGAACAAGCATGCCCTGCGAGCGGCCCCTTTTATCAGCGAGACTAAGAATTAGGAAAGCTCTTCACACGCCACTTGAGCCATGACATCAGCCGTCTGAAGAAGGGCAGAGAGAGGGGAAGATGGAGGAGGAAGACACAGAAATAAAGGGGCAGCAAAACAAGGAAATAAACAGGCAAAGAAAAATTAAA
The DNA here is from genome assembly GCF_043250625.1 of Sebastes fasciatus. Lineage (NCBI taxonomy): Eukaryota > Metazoa > Chordata > Actinopteri > Perciformes > Sebastidae > Sebastes > Sebastes fasciatus. The sequence goes on along the minus strand of NC_133797.1, from coordinate 21,412,301 downwards.
AGGAATGTGTGAGATAGAGAGAGATTAAGAGAGAAATGACGTGAACTATGAGAGTAACCCCTCCCCTGTTACATTCTGTATTTTCAGAAGAAAATGTATCACAGTCTCCTGTTCCCTGATGGACTGCCTTGATCCTCCTCTCCCTCTCTCCCTCAAACATGCATACACACACACACACATCTCTCTCAGTAACTCTAAACTGGCAGGTGCAACTGAGTTAACGCTAACAGAGACATACTCTCTGGCTCATTGGCCATCAATCAAGTCAAAACGCTATGATCACACATCATAAGTGTGTATATTTAAGGCTGTTTATTGGCGCAGCAGCCCCTCATGAGACAGATAGCAGCCAACTGTTGCTCGTCATATTGCATCCCACTGTGACGCTTCCTCTCCCCCAGACACAAGTATGCAGTCATAGAAATACACAGAATACTACATCAAAGATACCGTCCAGTCAGGCCTACGCACTAACACACACACACACACACCAACACACCAACAGGCCAGGTAAGCCTCACTGGGAGTGGTATGAGGTTCCCGGAGTGATAGTGTTACACTTTGTGCATCCTGGACACCTCCCCAATCTCCCTGTTCACCCAGCATTCAAATGAGACTCACAGATACCATCCATCGCTGCTGGCCTTTTTGTTTTTTCCCCCTCATTACGTCATCCCTTTATATCAGATAGCAGGCAGCACCAATGAAACAGACTATTCCATACTGCTTTCTGTCAGATCTAGGATATGACATGGGCAACAGAGCAACACATCTGTCTTACAATATGACACAAAATGCACTCTACTGCAGTACCATTCAGGAGTCTGAGGCCCACTGGTTTTCACCCAAGCACTTTCAATAAGAGTGAATCCGCAACAAGCAAATGTTTTGGTGGGTTTTGGTATCATATAAGCAACAATACAAAACTCAGTCCTATTTTCTTCCTCTTTAAGCCTGCATAACAGACCGAACTAAGATTAGCCTACTATATAATTATTATTTTTTCATTATTACTAGGGCTGTCATAGTTAATGCGATAATAACGCGTTAATGCAAATTCATTTTAACGCCACTAATTTCTTTAACGCATTAACACAATTTGCGATTTTCTGGTTGTTGCGGGCTCAGTTTTAAAGCTAGAGTGAAGATACTGGTATCATATGAAACTAGAAAACCTAAAGAATTCATCCTTTGGTACCAACCATGTCATACTTGCTTGTTGCAAAAGAGGTTAAATAACACTCCAAACTTACGCTAAATTATGGCAAGGAAAAGCTGTCATGGCTATTTACAAAGAGGTCCCTTGACCTCTGACCTCAAGATATGTGAATGAAAATGGGTTCTATGGGTACCCACGAGTCTCCCCTTTACAGACATGCCCACTTTATGATAATCACATGCAGTTTGGGGCAAGTCATAGTCAAGTCATCACACTGACACACTGACAGCTGTTGTTGACTGTTGGGCTGCAGTTTGCCATGTTATGATTTGAGCATATTTTTCATGCTAAACACAGTACCTGTGAGGGTTTCTGGACAATATTTGTCATTGTTTTGTGTTGTTAATTGATTTCCAAAAACAAATCTATACACACATTTGCATAAAGCAAACATATTTGCCCACTCCCATGTTGATAAGAGTATTAAATACTTGACCAATCTCCCTTTTAAGATACATTTCGAACGGATAAAAAAAGTGCAATTAATTTGTGATTAATTGTATCGATTGACAGCCAGTTATTATACATAAAATACTGTACAGCACTGTAGAATTGCAAGCAAAACAATAGATATTATCATAAGCATTTGGGAGTATGCTAAATGCAGAGGGTTTCTGGACAATATTTGTCATTGTTTTGTGTTGTTAATTGATTTCCAATAACAAATCTATACACACATTTGCATAAAGCAAACATATTTGCCCACTCCCATGTTGATAAGAGTATTAAATACTTGACAAAATCTCCCTTAAAGGTACATTTTGAACAAATAAAAACCATTAATTTGTGATTAATTGTACCGATTGACAGACAATTATTATACTGCATAGCACTGTAGAATTGCAAGCAAACAATAGAGATTATCATAAGCATTTGGGATGTAGGTTAAACATGGATATCCCAATTCATGCTTATAGCAGGCAGCATGTTTATTCTCTCGTGTATTTAGGATAATGTTAAGAAACATTTCTACAGCTTAAAAAAAGGGCTTGTGGGTTTGAGTATTTAACATCCTCCCAACAATCCTAACCGCATCTCCCTTTAATGCACTGCAAAACAGCAATCCACTGGCATGCACTTTATAGTGGAAACAGGAGCAGCAACCTCACCGCATCCCGGATGAGCTGAATCATTTAGTCTCCCACCGATTACAGCTTGTTTTTGCTTGTAATGCACGTAAAAAAACACTCAAAATAGCCTCCTCAAACAGTACATCCAGCTTTGGGGAAACACATTATTAGCCTCCTTTAACAACAACAACACTGCTGCTGTGTGTACCAACCTTAAAAAGACAGGAATCCCGCAACATATCGTCAGGTAATCACCTTCTTCTTCCATGTTTTTGACTGAAGTCCTCGGAAGAACACAAACACAACAGGAGCGGAGCTGCACCGCGGCTCGGAGGCAGCTAGCGGCGGGGATGATGGGATGAAACCGTACACCTGTTTTTTTCGACGCGCATGGATGTTACCGGTGTCGGTCGGTCAGCTATAACTATAAAGGCAACTCCCTCTCTCTGTGGGGGTCACTCTATCGGATAGCAATGCGGTGAAGCTTCAAACCTTCAGAGAAGAGGCGACGCGGCACTAGTAGTTACCGCATGTCTTCTTCTTTTAAAGCTACAACCAGCCAGTCGCGCCGCACCACCACCACCTCTCTACCGGGCTCTACAGCACCACAGCGTCTATCTCTCCACAAATGGACTGAACCTGCCTCCCCGTTTCCGCTTTTTATTATTATTATTATTATTATTGGATGATGCCGTATAGCTTTTCGTTCGTGCGCAAAATGGCCTCTGTGTTATTTTCATTCAGCAACAGTCACCACCGAGAGCTTCTCATTGGGTCTCCGTGTAGCCATGGCAACGCCCGCGGTTCAATCAGTGCTCCTGCAGAGGGCACACACACAGAGTGTAGAGCTGTGCGTGCGCGTGTGCGCGTGTGTGTGTGTGCAGCTCACTGCTACTATAGCAGGGAAAAGTGCCACTATTACACCTTCTCTCTGCAGGTTTAATGGAGGGGCTCCATGCTGTGTGTTAATGTTACAGACTGGATGTTACAGACTGGATGGTTTAGCCCTCAATGCTGGGTATCCTGTATCCTGTAACATTTTGGCCCTTACTAGTTAACTAGTGGCTCTTTTTGCCCCACATTAGTTAACTAGTAAGGTAAAAAAGACCTTCACTAGTGCAACTAGTGGACATTTTGTCCCTTACTAGTTAACTAGTGAACATTTTGAGCCACAATAGTTAACTAGTAGGGTCAAAAGGCTTTAACTAGTTAACTAGTGAACATTTTGAGCCGCACTAGTTAACTAGTAAGGTCAAAACGCTTTAACTAGTTAACTAGTGAACGTTTTGAGCCGCACTAGTTAACTAGTAAGGTAAAAAAGACCTTCACTAGTGCAACTAGTGGACATTTTGTCCCTTACTAGTTAACTAGTGAACATTTTGAGCCACACTAGTTAACTACTAAGGTCAAAAGGCTTTAACTAGTTAACTAGTGAACTTTTTGAGCCGCACTAGTTAACTAGTAAGGTCAAAAGGCTTTAACTAGTTAACTAGTGAACCTTTTGAGCCGCACTAGTTAACTACTAAGGTCAAAAGGCTTTAACTAGTTAACTAGTGAACTTTTTGAGCCGCACTAGTTAGCTAGTAAGGTCAAAAGGCTTTAACTAGTTAACTAGTGGACATTTTGGTATTCACTAGTTAACTAGTGCAGGAAATTGTAGGTCACTAGTTAACTAGTGAGTTGAATATGTCCTTTACTAGCTAACTTGTCAAAGCTTTGCAGCCTACTAGTTAACTAGTAAGACTGTCAGCGTTACTAGTTTGGTCCAGAGGTCCACTAGTGCGTCAAAAAGCAGTCTAGTTGGGCTTTGGTCCTACTAGTGTGTCTACATTTTATTTATTACATCTACCCTACCTATTTTACGAGTGCAATTACCTCTGTTTACATTACATCTATTTTTATATTTTATACCTCTAGTATAACACTTCTGTTTATATTTATTTATTACATCTACTTTACTTGTTTTATTTGCTTTATAACTGTGTGTGTTTGACCTGTTACATGTTTTGTCTGCCTCGTTTAGTCTTGTCATGTATTTGTGTTAAAGGACTGACCAGAAGTGGCAACTGTGAATCTCGTTGTATTTAATACGATGACAGTAAAGCTTTCTATTCTATTCTATTCTATTCTATCCATCTAATATTTGCATTAATTACAAAATGTCAAGTCTCAGTGCAACATCACATGCAGACAGATCTGCAGACTTGGGAGAAAGCAAAAGCCCTATTGCATGAATTCATGAATTTGTAAAACCTTTAGACTGTTATGGCTGTTAGAGATGGTTTAATGCTGCAATATGAGTGAACTTCTTACCACAGGTAATTAACATGCCTCAAGCAATGCTTTCATGGTTCAATCAGTGCTCGCGCAGAGGACACACACAGTAGAGCTGTGTGCAGCTCACTGCTACTAGCAGGAAAGTGCCACTACACCTTCTCTCTGCAAGTTTAATGGAGGCTCCATGCTGTGCGTTAATGGCTAGAACATGGTGATAATAATACAGACAGGATTAGTCAGTGATCCACACAGACCCATGCTGGGAATAAAGCTATAGAGCTGTGCCAAAAAATGTGTATCTATAGTTTCCCTGGCAGCATACCATGTTGTCATCAAACTGTTTTGAAGGCAAATGGTGAGCTATTAATAAATGACAAGCAAGTTATAGCTCAACATCCTCGTAGAGTTACTGGGCCACTTGTGTTTTGAGGATATACGGTTACAAATTCTAGTACAGAATTGGAAAAGATGAACCTCAAGTAAACCTGCATTATGGGCCAAACTAAGCATCAGTGGTGGAATGTAACTAACTACATCTACTCAAGTACTGTGCTTAAGTACAATTACTTGTACTTTACATTTGATGTTACTTTATACTTTTACTCTGCTCCATTTTGAAAGCAAATATTGTACTTTTTACTCCACTACATTTATTTGACGGCTTTAGTTACTAGTTACTTTGCATATTGAAGATTCAAGATTGTTAATAGAACCCCCCCCCCCCCCAAAAAACAATAAATAAATAAAAATAAAAATAAATCAACTAATACAGTATGATGTATTAGTAGTATGTATATGACAGGAAATTGAAAACAAGTAAATAGGTAAATAGATAAATTATATTATATTAATCTAAATGAAATAATAAAATTAATAGATAAATGCCTTAAAATGAAAAAACATATAGTGAAAAATAATAATGAAATAAATAAAAAACATAATAAATAATGATTTTAAAAATACAAATACAAATACATTTGATGTATTGTTATTATTATTATTATTATTGTTATTATTAATAATCATCATCATCATCATCATCATAATGATGATAATAATAATAATATTTTTTTGCATCACTAATTATAATTCAATAATATATATTATTCTGAAATGGGCCATTCTGCAATGAGTATTTTTGATACTTTAAGTAGCCTGTATTTTGATGCTATTACTTTTGTACTTTTACTTAAGTAAGACTTAGAACGCAGGACTTTTACTTGTAACAGAGTATTTTTTTACACGGTAGTATTGCTGCTTTTACTTAACTTTACTTAAGTTAAAAGTCTTAATACTTCTTCCACCACTACTAAGCATACAAATGAGTTTTCATTATCTTCATAATACACTAGAAGTGCAAGCTAACACTGAGTAAAGGTTATCAGCGGTGTATGTAGGTTGCAGGTTAAACAAGGACATTTATATTACCTGTTATCAGGTACAGTAGGCTATTGTAGACGATTTGTTTGTAGAAACCTGCTTGTCTCCCTTGTAGATTTTTTGCAGAGAAAATCAGCAAAAAATGTGAATTATTATGTAATTTGATAGTAGGATGTGTAGCCTACATCTACATTGCTGTGAGGTGTTTTGGATAAATGTAATCTGTACAACTGTGATGCATCGTTCTAAGTGTTAACACTGTAAGTGTTGATTTCCCAGTTGTTGACAGAGAGCTGACATCATTTTGTGGCAGCGAAATCCTGCAACGATCCGAACGTGTTAGAGTCTGACAGGTGTGGATTTATATCAGCTCTGACATGGTGTTGGTTTGAACACACAACATCTTAAATTAAATCTGACATTTTTGCTGTGAGGTCTTAAAGTGCCAGAAGTTGAATCATGGTTTTGACTCCTTAAGTGTTGCCCTGTAGCAAAACTGTATTGGTCTTATCTTTGTCTTCATTAAGCAAAGCCACTGGACCGTGTCTTGATTTTTGATGGCTTAACTGGGGAATTCTGCCTCTCTGCTTCTGTCCGTCTCCCACTCTCACACAAACACTGAGCTGTTAAATTATTTACAGACTGGATGGTAGCCCTCAATGCTGGGTGTCCTGTCACCATGGCAGAAAACATGGCCTTTAACATTTAGCACATTGTTTTGCTTGTTTCAAATGAAATAACATGAGTCATATGTGTCTATTTTTGTATACTTGAAGAGAAGAGAAGCAAATAAACAACAGGTTCAGAACAAGACGTATCTATCCATCTAATATTCGCTTTAATTACAAATGTCAAGTCTCAGTGCAACATCACAGACATAGATCTGCAGACTTGGGAGAAAGCAAAAGCCCTATTGCATGAATTCATGAATTTTTAAAACCTTTAGACTGTTATGGCTGTTAGAGATGGTTTAATGCTGCAATATGATAGGGAACTTCTTACTGCAGGTAATTAACATGCCATCTTAATAATAAAACTTTAAACCTGCAGTAGGCAGAATAGTTTTGGCATCATTGTGCAAAAAATCCATAATAACCTTTCAGCATATTGTAATTCAAGTGTGCTGAGAGATGACTAGACTTCTGCACCTCCTCATGGCTCTGTTTTCAGGCTTTAAAAAAAAATCTAGCCCGTGATGTGAGACTTTGGCCAATCACAGGTCATTTCAGAGAGAGCGTTCCTATTGAGCGTTCCTATTGGCTGTGCGGTGCTTGGTATTTCTTCAACTGATCTCAACATGGCTGCTGGGTCACAAACTTTCTAATTTTACAGCTAAACAGTACACTACAAGATGTTTTTGAAAACATTTGAGGAGAGAAATAGGCATTACAGTAACGCAACTTGATTCATATTTGATCAGCGCTGCCTAGTTTGACCGTTTGATTGGAGTTGGCGAGTGATTGACAGCTGCTCAGAGACGGCAGACTCCAGCTCGGCTCTGATTGGTCGTTTTCCTCCGGTCTGTGAAATCTTGCAGATGCCATTAGGAGCAACGGAGAACACACAGGCACATATTTTTTTTTTTCAGATTACCTGTCTCATGCACTACTTTTAGAATCAGGACCGTATTATAAAAATAACTTTTTGTAATCATATTTGCTCCAATTCTACCCACTGCAGCTTTGAGTTACATTGACAACACATAACTAATCAACAGGTTTAAAGCTGCTGTGTTATTTTGTTATTCACACGTGCATAAAGAGCCCTTTCTTCTGTCAACATGAAAGGTGTACAAATTTAGACCGCCATTGTTGACCTTTCAGAAGTGTCAACCAGACCACATCTGTGAGTGTGTGAATGCATGCATGAATGTTTGGTCTTTATCACCAGCTCTTGTGAGCAGTATAGACAGCCCTTACTGAATCTACTGTTGTCAAGTAGGTGCCTTTTTATAGGTGGTATGTTATCCAGAGACATACTCTTAGCAATCCATCCTGACGGGGGGCCAGCAGGGAGGATGATGACGATACATTATGTCTGGTATGCAGTGGTCCATTGGTGTTACAGGTGTAGACATACTAAGGGTGGAGTTCAGGCGTTACAACACATTACAGAGCAAGACTAACGGCATGTCTACACAGGAGGTGTTTCAGCCGCGTTTTTCAGTCTGTTCTATTTGAATCAATACAGCTGTCTATACATACAGAAGGCTGCATAACAGCTTGCATTTCACTGGCCTTATATACACCTAAGCGAACCAAAGCATAATGTTAACGCTTCAAGTCTATTTCGTACAGTGATTGTGTACAACCATGCTAGTGATATGAGGCTATCTTAGCTAGGCACAACAGCAGTGCTTTGAGCTAAATGCTAACGTCAGCATGCCAACTCGCTCACAATGACAATGCTAACATGCAGATGATTAGCAGGTGTAATGTGTACTACTGTATGTTTGTTTGTTTGTTTGTTTATAACAAAATAAATAAAGGTAAAAACTAAAGAAAAAAAACAATAAAAGGAAATGAACGATACACCTATAGGCTACATAAACTCAATGTCCACATGTGTTATTATTATGCTAACTAATTATCATTAAAACACAAAGTAGGCCCATAGCTGTGGCTGATGAGAATGTCATTAATCTTAGTCATGAACCAAAGTATTGACTAAAACAAAATGTTGACATGATGATTGTGCTAAATTTACAGGTTTTGATACAGCATTTTAAAGGTATCACAAAAAACAACAACATTAGGAACAGTGTGTTGCAGAACGGACAAACCAAACACTGGCTCTAGAGAGAGCATTTTGAGTTTTTACGTTACCTGAAAGCCAACATTGTTCTCCGACACTCTGCGGTAATGTGAGCCGCAGAGTGCTAAACTGTGGTACTGCCAGCCGCCGTCTGACTTCCGTTGCTCCTAAAGTAGTGTTATTATGGTATGGATGACTTCTGAGTGAGACGAACAGCGTTACCACGGTTTTGCACTCAGCGGCTCACGTCACCGCAGTCTTGGAAAGGGAGGAGTGAGTTGAGCAGTACTCAGTTGGTTGCAATCTGCAACCACACCACTAGATGTCGCCAAATACCACACACTGTACCTTTAAAGGGGACATCAATGTCTGTACCAAATATGTCAATCTGAGACATTTGACTAAAATTGTGAAAATTGGTACCCTTATGGTGGCGCTAGAGCAAAAAGGTAAGGGGACATGTCATGTCACATAATAACAGCAAACCAATAGTTAGATATTTAACTCTGGACCAAAGTGGTGAACCGACCAACTGACAGACCTACATTGCCATCGCTATAGGCCTCCTGGACTGTGTCACTACATATAGTCACAGGAATCTCTACCAACCCCCTCTGAGAGCCAAGAATGGACTTTAAGCATACTGTAGGTATAGAGGTGCCACAGTGTGCAACATCCATCTAGTGGAGTCAAGTGTTGACATGAGTGCGATCCAAAAGCTGGCCTTGGATACAAGATATAGGCCTACTGAAGCTGACCACTGGCAAGAAACCACGACACTACAATCCACACAAAGGATCTGGATCTGTGCCAGACCTTCATCCAAATAATAATGCTTCCCTTTATAATATTTCCCTTTTAGGATGGCAACATGAACCATATCTTAGAGGGCTTGACATCATCAGGAATACAGTATGTCATGCTTTTATGGCCGCAGCTTCCTGTCCTCATCCACATCATGTTTGCAATGATCTAATATCCGAGCCCTAACATATACCACAGCCGCCATGGCCCCTCTTAGAATAGCCCACAATAAAGGAGAGCAGGCTGGCACAATGATCTTGTGAGAAAAATAACTCTTTTATCTGAGCAGTGGCACTCGCTCACATCTTTCCACTGATGCTTTCCAAAGGATTCCAATTTGGAACGGCTGATACTGAAGTTTGCTCGTCTGGCCAGTGTTAAAGTGGCACCACAGTGGTGCTGAATGAGTGGATGGCATATTGTGAGTGCGTGAGGACATTGTCTGGCCGGTGACATCATGCCACTTTCACTTAATTTGCAGACTCGCTTTGATGTCTAAGAGCTGACCAGGTGAAATGCCGAAGCCAATCTGTGAGAGAACAATGCTGCTGATGTAGAATCCTGCATCATCTCTCTGTTTAGCAGTGTCACTGAAGTGCAAGTCAACCCTTTACCCTCTGTTTGTAGGCTTGTATTTTCATGTTAATAATATTGTTAAATGTTTTTATTTGACTCCTTTTCACTGCAGGTTTTCTTCATATTGAGTAGTCTCTCCTTTTCAAGGTGTCAAGCTGAGAATGTCAGGTACTTTCAAATTAGTGACAATATTTCATATTCAGCACATCTGCATATCTGCATATATACGGCATGCCTTGCTGTTTTTCTCCCTTCAGATGAGGAGTCAGCAGCTGTCGAACACTCAGAGGCAGCTCAGAGGCTGTACACTAGTTGTATAATGAGTCAAACACTGTAATTACAACAGCAGGACATGATAATGATTCTAGGCAACCAGAGTGCTTATTTCTCTGCTCATCTCCCCCTCTTGCAATTTCCTGAAGTGAAGCTACGCCAGGTGATAAAACTTAATTTCTAAAACACAAACAGCAAATGTGTTTAGACTCTTACATAACATTGAAATTCCATTTTAAATGGAGTATGCTTGATAAAACAAGTGTAACCAAACATTTTACCGTCTGCCAGATGTGGGCTAATCTTTAACAACATTCCACACATGGTTTTAAACATCCCCAAGATATCAGGGATGCACACTGACATATCTCAACAAATGTTGGATAGATTGTCATTAAATTTGGTACAGACATTCATGGTTTCCAGAGGATGAAGTCTAATGACTTTAGTGATCCCCTGACATTTCCTCCAGAGCCTCCATGAGGTTTTATGTGGAATGTCTAAACAATTATTGATGGATCGCCATGGAATTTGTTGGAGATTCATGTCCTGTGAGGAAGAAATTTCAATGTGTCCAATACATTAGTTTATGACCCAATACCTGCAAAACATATGGCATTCCCGTCATCCTTAACTCTGCTATGTGTTCAGTGCTAATGTTAGCATGCTAATGCACTAAACTAAGATCGTGACCATGCATGGTATACATCATACCTGTTAAACATCAGCAAATTAGCATTGTCATTATGAGCATGTTAGCATGAATATATCTGAATCGGCCCCTGGTGGCTGGCAGCAGTATAAGTCATAAAACCTGCCTCCTCCATGTTAGTGGATGGGCAAAACTAAAAACTCAAAGTACATGTCAACTAAATTTTCCCCAAATATAGTTTCTGTCATTTTAGGCAGTTCTTATTAGTTATTAGTTATTGAGATATTATGGTTAGTTGTTGGGCCTTTCTAGCCAAACAGCTACCGTGGTGCTAACGTAGCAGCTAGGTGGCTCACGCTAGCGAGCTGCGGCCGTACTCGGGTCGTGATTGGCTCGGGCTGGTGTGTGGGCGGGACCTCAATACCGTGACTCCAGCCCCCCGATCACTACTGCGCAGACTCTGGCTCCAAATTACGTCAAAATCTCGAGATGGCGGCTCCCGTATCTGGGATATTTTGGCTTCACTTTTGTACAGTGGGAGGAAGTGGCGACGCATCGTCCATCTACCTTATGTGATGCTGACGTTAGCAGGCATGGCTGTACTCTAGTCTCCATATGCATGTCTAATGATTTTAATAATTTCCATACTGATACCACTACATAAAGTATGATCCATTACCGCGCCCCTGATATTGAAAGATCTAATCTGACTCTTGGCGCTCATAACCTCAAACACCTCTCTGCTTTTCCTTATCGGGGCATGGAGCAAAGGCAGAGCGGCTTACACTCGTTATGCAACGTATCTCTTCATGTTTCCCACGTGTGTCTTCCAAACACAATTACTGATAGACTCTCTCTGGAACAAGTTTCTAATATTACTCTGCACTTCATCCACCTCGGTACCCTTCACTGATGTTGGTAAGCCAGGCCTCTCCTGTGTGACCGTTGAGTGGATTGATAAGCAGTGTTGTGGCTGATGAAATGTTGCATAGCTGGATGCTGATGCGGTGCCTGCCAGAATCCTCACTGCTCACTAGAAGAGCAGGAGGGTCGAGGAGACTCACTCAACGTAGAAAAGACAAACTATATGTTACTGTATATATAAACATAAAAGACGAGGAGTAAGAGCTGAAGAGAATTGAAAAAGAATATAATGAGGAAGTGAAAAGAGTGTGCAGAGAGGAAAACAGGGAACAATGAAAAGTGACATCACCGAGAGCATCTTCAAGAGGATGTGATGCCAGTCACCTAGTGGATATGCCAGCTGACTCACACTGTGTATTCACATAGTCTTTGAACCTTCCAGGTTCACACTATCAGGTGTTTTGTGAGAAAACACACACATTGTCAGCTTAGGAAAGATGTGTTTGGGGGTCTCGTTGATTTTGTAAATGTGGAATCTTGATGCTGTTTTCAGATAATTGGGATGCTATCACATAGCAGTGTCTTCATATAAGAATTACTCTGTTTCTTTGCGAATTATTTATTTAATTGTTTGTCGTTTAAACTACACTCAACATTTATCTAACTTTTTTTCAAAGAAAAGTTTCTCTTGATTTAAACTAAATGTATCTTATCTGTTTGTATCGCAAGACGGCAAAAGGAGAGGAGGCGGATACATTAAGAGCAACACATCGACCACGCAAAGCAATCAACTACAGTGCAACAATACTACAAACTATATCCTCAAAAAATGACCATGAATCTGAATCACCAGCTCTCTGAAAAAAAAATCTGAATTGCAAATTTGAAGCTTCTCAAAACATGTTTTTTTTACAGGAGTTTTGCAATAGTTTGTGATACATGGTGCAAGTGTTGGTAGTCCTTAATCGTATCTGCCTCGTGTATTATCTCTATTAACAGATTCTGCATTCATATGTAGAATCTGCAGGCAACAGCCAACGGGGACAAGATTTGGGCATCGGATAGGTTCTGGTTTCCGTTTGTAGTCTGAGTAGTTTTGACCAATCGCATTTGAGCAGGCTTTGGTTGAATACAGGTAAACAGTCCGTGCTGCGGAGAGCAAAAGAGGCGGAACGTAATGGCTGAAATGCAATCTCGGAAACCCGCCGGCCATTGTCTGACGACAATTTAGCTTTTTATTGGTTTGAAATGAGCTTGTAAACTGGCTACTTGTGAAACAATTTGGTCATACACGTCGTCTCTCAACTCCAACTCCCATCTTGCATCTCAAAATCGGACTGTAAACAATGAGCAGCGCCCGGAAGAGGAAGTCTTGGATATCCGCTGGCTACACCGGAACCCCCTGAAATACAGCCCTTTGCCTCCCAATATTGCCTCATGTATTACTTTATACATTTATAATACATAACATAATGTGTTTTACAAAGACCCCTAAGCAGTCCGGTATCAACTGTCCCACTAAATTCACCTGCATTTATGATCCATAGCCAATGACAATGTTGAAAGGCACCATTAAGCAGGAGCTGTGAATCTTATTCAACCTATAAAAGGTTACAACAGAACAATCTACAATACATAAATTCTACATTTTGCAATCCTAGATACCTTCCATAAAAGCTGAAATAGTGCCAAATTCATGGGGATGTACTTTCACTCTGTGGGTATAGCTTCCACATTCAGCACAACCAACTGAAACACACCAAAACACATGTTTATCTGGGAGAGAAGACACAGAGAGTCCTCACAGATTTGGACAGGCTCGACATCTCACTTGAGATGCTCAGGTTTTAGCCCTGCCTGCTCTTTAAGCTGAATTTGTACTGTTAAGTCAAATTCTGGGTTGTATAACCATTCACCATTGTTTTGTTTTGAAACACATTTCCATCCTTGAAGCAGATGGAGTTTCAAGTTGTTCTGAAGCCAACCAGTAGAGGGCATCATGGGTGACATCTCAATTGATCTATCCGTCCAGTTCTTACACTTTTCATATTCTATTACCACTCCTATTGTAGCCTATTCCAGCATGCATTGAGAAATAGGTTGAGAGAAACCCTGGACATGCTTTGTTATTAAATGACAGCAGGACTTCCACACTTGAATACAGTTAAAAGCCAATACTATCTTTGGCCCAAGGTTTCTGTTCACGATTAAGCACAGGTTCTAACACCAATAATTTAACATTTATTTTGTCTAATTTTAACAACGGGCCATCTGATTTTTAAGAAGTTAACAACTGCACATCATTATGATGTCTTTTTGCACATCTCTGCACATACACCCATATTCACATACTGGGTAATTATTGTGATGTTCCATATCAGCAGTATGAGAAACCAGCTGGGGTTGATTTCACAATGTTGGCAGAATCACCCACATTACCAGCTCTTTCCATCATCTACTTGCTAATGAGCCTGTTAGGAGGAAAGTATTTATGAAAAAAAAAGAGAAAATATCTGCTTCAGAATTCTTGTCCTTGATTTATTGTTATAGCTGTAAATCCTCTTCATAGATTTTCAGCTTCTTCTTGGGCTTGTAATTAAGTAATGGCTCAATTAATCCTATCAGACCTGCATTGCCAGAGAGTAGAGCAGGCAGGACATTCATTAGGAGGCAACAAGAGGAGATTAATCCAGACCAAACATACAATAGTACGCAATTGTGCACATGATGGTGCAAATAAATCTCTCTGTAAGGGGATATGAGCTGCAAAAATGACAAAATATTTGTATTCATAGAAAAAAAAACATGGATACAGAATAATTTAAAGGTTGAGGGAAGAAAAAGTTAAAAATGAACACTGTATACTTCCTCTATAGAGAATGTGCAGCAGAGCAAACTGCTTCTATCTCAAAGCTGTCGCAGGCCTTTCACTTCTAAATTCCAGTAATTTGTATCACAGCTTTAGCACAAACAGGAAATGGGAATAATGTACGAGTGGCAAATTGTCCTGAATGTGTTGCACGCAGCATCTGTTCAGGCTGAGAACTTTTTAGGATGAGGAATGTGAGCCATGAATCTCCCTCTTCCTTCTTTGGTAACAGCGCTGCTCCGCTTACATCAAAAGAGACCTAAATCGCTAAATCAGTTTCGACCACGTGACCCAGTGAAATATTTGTGTGTTTAGCCAAAGAGGGATGAACTTATTAGTGAACGGAAGAAAAATGTCACGAGTCTTTATTTATTTATTTATTTATTCACACAATCCACAAAATCCAATCAAAATAGTAGATCTTATTCTTTTTGATTTGGTTTTCTTGTCTTTTTTGTTTGCTTATTTGTTTGTTTGATTGAAGATACTGTGCTGCTCTGTTGGACAATGGTGATATTCAATCAGCACTTACAAATCATGTGAGGAAATGGTCAAAAGTCTGCTGTAATTAAAATAATATGTCTGAGCCTTCTGGAACATAATGATACTCCTGAACGATGAAAGACAGCTAACGTTCTGTACTTGACTTTGAGAAATGATGCTGGTCTGCTGAAGTTCTTCTAATTATGGTATCCTATTTGTACGTTCAAAGGAACCATTACACCTCAAACCTTTCCTCAAACGGTGTGGCTTTTTAAATCAAGAAGTCCCATCTGCTAACTATCACTGACAAGCCGGGTTGTTGGTGCTGCCAGACTGTTGTAGCCGAAGCTTAAGGTGCTGGCACAAAGCGCTGCCTGCCTGTTCTCAGTTTGGTGTTAGGAGGGTGTAATCTCCCTCTGAATAGGCCACTTGTCTCACAGCTTTCAACACACAGTCAAAACCTTGCAGTGTCAAGTCTTCACACAAGATGTTCCTGCAAAACTGGCAGACAAATCTCAAGGCACTATCTGTAAACTGCAGGCACAAATTAGATCTCATCACAAAGCCCTTCGAAGATGTTGTGAGAAACTGAAATTTAGTGAACATGATAATGACAATTTGCAGTCTGTCCGTGATTCAGATTGAAACCAACATAGGTAACACTTCATTTTATGGTAATTATAATTATCAAGTAACCTATATGAGATTTCTTTGGAATTACTGCCAAATTACCCCAATATTTACCTTAAAATGTATCGAAGATTACTTTATAATAAACATGATTTAATAATGATATGCTAAAATAGCATATAATCGTTAAAATAGGGCGCTTAGGCTTGAGGAGCGGCTGTGTGCTGCTCTTCATCGGAGGTGGAAAACCAAAACTAATAGAAGACAAATGTAACCTGGTAGCTATGTAATGATTCAGGGAGTTTTTAAAGAAATTTCAAATTATTAGCTAATTATGATCTATTTATCAGCAGACATGGAAATAAAGCATATCAATTAACTTTGTATTCTTTTCCTAGGAAATGTATTAAATATATAATGCGCTATTTATTACTGTTTATTGGGAAATAGTGGAATATAATTATGAAACAATGTTTATAATAGATAATATTAAAAGTCCAGAGTCAAGTCCCAAGTCAAGACAGCCAAACAAAGTAATTTTCTATGCATTTTGAGGTACATATTGTGGTAATTTGGTAGTAATTCCAAAGATATTTCAAATAGGTTAGTTGCTAATTATCACCTAATTGCCATGAAATTTGTGGACCTGTAAAATGAAGTGTAGTAACCCCAGCATACATACACAAACACCCAAAGACCAAAGCAACTTATATTGTTCCTTCTTATTCCTTAAAGGTACATTGTGTAGCATTTCAGGGGATCTATTAGCAGACATGTTTTGGTTTTCTCATCAGCTGTTGTCAATGAAAAAGCTCTGATAAACCCACAGCACACTACCTGTTCAGCACCAAACAGCAGACACACAAAGTTAGCGACTAGCTGGTGAACATAGTGGAACATCGCCGGCACCTTTTAGCGTCGGCAGACCCACCGGGCTTTCCATTAACTACAATGTAAACCCATCCGCGTTGGAGTAAGTACTCTGGAGTGTTGAGTGTGTTGATGGAAGGGGTGTTGGATGGGTCCAACAACACAAGGCTTTCATCCAGTTGACCGCTGTCTGTGTCCCTGTTTGTGTGTTGAGTTTCACTTTCATTTTACAATCAGCTGTTCATTCGTGTCCGATGTTCACAATGTTAAGTCTCATTTTCACTTCACAAATGTAATTGTAAGCCAAACCATGATGTTTTTTTTCCTAAACCTAATTAAGTGGTTTTATTGCCTAAACCTAAGTGAGTGTTTTTGTTTGAATTCACAACGTTAAGCACGTGTTTACTGCGACCGAAAAGTGACGCCAGGGGGTACGACAAAGCATCAGTATGTGACGATGAGAATGTTTTGAGAATTTAGCAGCCAAAGAGCCAGATATTTCCCTCAGGAGTTGGTGGAGACTAAAACAGAGATAAAAGGTGAGGGAATATTGGACTTACATTTGCTGAGTGCTCACAAACATGACTCCACATGAATGTTACTCCGTATCATCTGGATGTGCACAGAGATGTATATAGTCAACTGTCTGTTAACACATTAGCCATATCGACTTTATCAGCTGATACTAATGTTGTGTTTACACCATAATGAAAAAGTGTAATGCTGAAACAGCTGATTAGGTGGTCATAACTGCATGCCCTTGCCTCTCTCTGTTTCATGTAATTGAAAAAAATGAATACATGTCATTTCTTTTGACTATTGCTGAAAAGCAAAAGGGGATTTTCAGGCTGGTCTACACCCGTGTTTAATTGAACAACTGCAGAAAGTTATAGCCTTAATAAGGTTTTCATTGTCTGGCATATTTCCAGCCGCGGTGCTCCCCACACACTGAATTGTCTCTCCTTGCATTTTACTGAGCTGCACTGCAGAGAGTTAACAGCACAGTAGTAGATCCACGCTGCTGATTCCAGTTCAGTATTGATGTCCTGTCACCCCTGGGGACCACTTATAGTGAGAAGAGACCTGAGTCAGCACTTAGTGGGCACTGGCCAGTGATGAGAAGCACATACCATCAGCTAATGCTCAAATAAAAAAATAAAAAATACAGTGATGTGTCGATAATTGCTCAACATTTGCAGCTGACGGTGTATGTTTTCACTGAAGTGGAGAACTTCTGTAAATTTCAGTAGGTTTTTTTTCTCTCAATCTGTCATGTGGGTTTCATTGATCACAATCGGGAATAAAAGCTTCCACAAATCCTTATGAATGCTACATCTGTTCACAGTAAAATGTTACTGAATGCTCATTCCCCTGAGACAAACACAGCTGGCTTTTTATGTGCAGTGTGACACATAGTGGAGTCATCCATGTAATGTGTGTGGGACACAATCTAAGAGTACATCCATGTCCTGTTCTGTTCTGTATTGCCTTTTAATCATTTGCCCCTCCCTTCCTCTGAGGTGTAATAACCGCCCGTGTTCTTGAACAAGCTGTGTGTCAGTGGCTGACACCAGTAGCAGAGCTGGGTGTCTGACCTCCAAACATCATTGGTCAGCAAACTGGGGAGGGGGAGATATGCTGCAGTGTCTTTTTTTTTCTGCAGAGGGCAGATAGAACATACGACAACACTGCTGCTGCTACTAGGTGCACCGCTCCTTGTATGTACATCATTGCTCTTTCCCTCCTCCCCATCTAAAATCTCTTCATCTCACCCTATTCTCCCTGTTTCGTCTTCACCAGATGAAGACGAAACAGGGCATTTATCCCCCGTCTTCTTAAAATATCAGTGCAAAGTCAATCTAACAGACTTCAATCACCACAGCTCTCCTGCTTTTTTAGGATTCCTTGCTCTAGTTTTGTTTCTCTCACTTGAGCTGCAGATGCCCATTATACGTCAGACAATCACAATGCACTGCTGTGAGACTGCAATTAACTCCATTAGCTACTTCATAAGGTTTATTTGTTAAACACACAGATAAACTCACAGGCAACACAAAGTGAGAGTATATATATCAGTATGCGAGGATCTGAACATGTTGATAAGGACGTTACTGTCTGAGTTAATATACAGGATTACATAATAACATCCACCATGTATAGCAGTGAAGAGCCAAGAACTTACCTTTGGTTTCGAGGCATTCCAACACTCCAGAGATTCAGTGTGCAAATGAGGGAGAGGAGATTTACCCGAGCCGGTAAGATGAAGAATGTGGCACACACACTCCCATTGATGGAGCCGCTGCCCTCCCCACAGTTATCCCTCTTGCATGAGTGCGTTCAATCACACGTGGGCATGACACGCACTAGCCAGTCTAGGGCTACTTTAAGTGAAACATGTACAGCAATGCCCGTCACTCAGTCCCAGTACGGTAGGGGAGTTACTCCTCACCTTTAATCCCTAATTCCAGTGCCATGTTGTGTTTCTCCTGATAGAATCTGATGTGCATCTAATTCCTGTCAGCTTTCAAGCCTGTGTTTGCCTCCTTCCCCTCCTGAACTGTTGACAGTGCACTTCATGATATTGCCAGTTTTGGAGCAGAACAAAGCTGCGTCATTTGCTCTGGTTCTCATCACGGCCTTTTTTGCTCTCTGTTTAATTCATAGCTGAGTTTCCTACAGCAATCTCCTGAATGTTATCTCTCTTTTTTATCTGTCACATTACTAAGTTGACCACCACCACAGTGCTATATCTCTCCACTTTTTACAGGTCTTCATGCAATCCAGCCATTGACACAAAGCCCTGTAATCTGCCTCGGCTTAACACGGGGCTAAACCAATCAGGTGGCCTGAGGTCTATCCCAGGACGGACCTGCTCTATTTATTTGAGGAAAGGATCAAGAGGAAAAGAGAGGGGATAGAAAGGTGTGTCCGTGTGACTATGGTGGATGAGGGATAAGAGTTTATTGCAGAGGTCTTTTCTCAGGGCAAGGTAACGGTTCCTGCTTTGCACATTGTAGAATCACCAACACAGATCTACAACATGATTGTCCTCTTCCACAGTATCGATCAGTTACCAAAGAGAGACTGTTGCTGTGATGAAAGGTCACAGGTCTCAGTGTCCTCCCTCAATAAATCTCCACAGAATCAATAATCTATTAGCAAAGAGACTGTGCAGGTGAAAACGGGGGAAATAAGCTTACATGCTACATCAAAAGGGGAGTTAAGACATTTAACAAAAGTTGTTAATCACTTTTGTTTAGATAGCAACATATCAAGAGATATTATTGGTGCAGGAAGTTCTATGACACCAAAGTACATCCAGAAAACAATCACAGATATTATATATTTTAGTATCCAGCACATAGACTGTACATAAGAAGTGGACGTGGTCATCGTGACGTCACCCATTGGTTTGTGGACTACGGTTTTGAAGCCTCAAGTACGGCATTTCGGCCGTCGCCATCTTGTTTTTTTGTAAACAGAAGTGACACGAGAGGGTGGAGCTAAGTACAAAACCGAATACTGAATAAGACATTTTTAGGTGACCAAAACGTTTCAGTTAACTTTCATTAACTGAAAACACACTGTGAAAGGGTTAAAGTTGTATGACAAAAACACTGACAACTCCCAGACTGGACAACGCAGTGGTAGCGACCTGTCAATCAAAAGGTAGCCACGCCCTAAAGCATACCCTGCTTTATGGTCTATTTGACTCTCTCATGGGACCATAATTTACTAAATGAACATCATGCTGTATTGAAGAAGACTTGAAACTAGTGATTGAGACCATAAACTCATGTTTACAATGTTTACTGAGGTAATAAATCAAGTGAGAAGTAGGGTAATTTTTCAAAGTGATTAAAACACTAGAAATATAGACAGACTTCTAATTAAAGTTCCTCATAGATGTCAGTGAAATAAATACTTAATTTCAGCAGCACTTTGACACAGTGTGGCTTTGAAACGTGTCAGTGCTGACTTGGGAATGATGGGACATGTGCTCTGTTGCGTGACAGCTGATGTCAAGCTAATTAACATGCTGTGATTCAAAGTGGCTGTTGGTATAACGATTTTAAATGACACAGAGGATATTCCACTGAAAGACATGCTCAGTGAGTGAACTGTCAACAGGATATTAAAGCAATTATGAAAAAAATAAGTATTTCCGTTTGAAGTGAAATTCACTGAAACTGAAAAGACTGACTTTAAAAGATGAAATGACACATCACTTACCCATCAATTACAAGACGTCAATTGCTTTTCCTTCCAGTAGTGGTGTTGGTGAATCAACCTTTCCAATTTATGAGTCATTTAGCACCAGCAGGTCATTTCTGTTTTTACATTACTGCTGACCTTTCTAAATGGGTTTGGCTATGTGGTTATCTTTAGATTTATTGGTGTTTGGACTGTCTCAGTAATGCACTTACTTGCTGCCTAGATTTGTTGTGATATATACTGTTCAATGAATTAGTTTCAATGCATTTCATTTAAAGGAACAGTGTGTAGCATGTCGGGGGATCTACTGGTAGAAATGGAATATACAGTATATATACATATATATGGTGTAATATATATATATATTATATATAATATATATATATATTACACCAGAGGGTGACATGCAAAACAGAGGAGTTCGTCCTCTTGTTTCCTGTCACGTCTTTACTATCTGCTGCCATCATAAAAAAGCATATTTTTTTGTCTTAATCGCCCTGAAAAACATTGAATACGTATTGTGTCACTTACAGTTGACTTGTGTTCTTTAGGGCTCAGACTGGGGTGAACCTGTGGCTCCTGTTGTGCAATTCCCATTAAAGTAAAAATCCCCAAAAAGTTACATATGATGCCAAATCCCAAACTTAATTCCTAAAAAAAATATTTAGTCACGCTAACAAAAGAGAAACAAGGGCAGGGAAACTTGTTGGAGGTGAGCAACAACATATATCATATCACTATCATATGCTACAGTATGTGCACAGTATTCAAAAAGTTAATCTGTTGTGTCTTTTTGTAACAAAGGCTGTTATATATGAAACAAAGTGACTATTGCTGGGATGTTGAGTAGCTCAATAACAGTGTTTTACTGCCCTCTAGTGGTTATTACAGGGTAACCCAGTTGTTTTTTTTCTCCCTTAAGTTTCACTTCTCCTGTGTTCTGGATGAGAGCATTTAAAGTTATGTAATGTAATAAAACTATGAAGAATTAAACATCATATGACAAGAAAGATTTCTGTTTTCTCGACTTTGGCCCAGAGGAGTGAGTGAATGGATAACAGCCACTCCTGCTACGGAACTTTTAACGTGCCTTTGAGACTGTGTTGGTGCCGGGCAGCTGCAAGGTTTGTACATGTGACTCTGTCTATGATAGAAAGTATTCATGCGCAGCAAACCTACCCTTGGTGTATAAGGGTTTCTGCGTTATTATTAATTGATAAAGTTACTAATAACTTTATTTTGCAATATGTTGTGAATTTTAAATGCAGTGTTTCTGCCCCAGGAATGCTGAAATATAACCCAGATGATCAGGACAGGAAAAATAACACTTGTGCTTTTGACTTATATTCTTTCAAGGTTTACTAAATTAAACTCAATAAGTGTAGTAGTTTACTGTTTGATTCTGCTAACCTGGATATTAAAAACTCCTTCTGTGGGATTCTTTAACTTCTGCATCTTTACTATTGCAGAGTCTATTTTAGGGAACCACATACCACAGGTGAGAGAATCTCTCACTTCCACTTCCATAGGGTTTGTTTTTTAAGCTATATTGTTTAGGGCAGCAGCTGTTCTTAGATCAGAATAAACATGCATTTATTGGTCACACTTTATTTGGATGGTTCAATGCTCATATTCAGCTTCCTATCATAAGTGTGTCAGTGTCACGTTCTAGTTGAACTTTGGACTACACAAATAAAGTGGTACCATAATGACACCTGCTGCCCGATCCTGAATAAGGTTATACAAATAATGTGTAATTGTAGATACAGAGCCAAATATTTTGTACAATTTACAGGCAGACTCATTTATGCTATTTGAATTCTGTCCAAGAATAATATGTTGTATAAAATATAATGTTTGATTGAGTGGATTGGAGTATTCAGAGCAAGACTGGGCCAACATGTCTTCTAGACAGGGTGACATTACAGCAGATGACCATGAGTCAGACACTAAAATAAGTTATGTGCAGAATATGCATAGTCATGCTCTGTTTTCAGAAGATAAGCCTACATACAGGTGCCTAAAAACTCCTATAAGACAGCATAGACATACACAGTATTAAGACAGGTAAATTCATGTTGTTTTAAACTAAAATAACTTAAATAACACTATTTACAGCACAATTGCAGCACCACATTACATGTCTTGCACGTCTACTCTTACATTTACGGTATTTATTCCACACAGTGTTGAGTTTTGCATGAAGTTTTTTTTCTATAGAAATCACCACACATGTCAAATGAATTCATGTCTAACTCTGTAAGAGTAATCTGTATTTAGTTATCAAACGATATTAAGCATTTTATAGGCGATTGGAAACAACTTGCCCTTATTTAACACACATTACGGTATACAGCCCATGTGTTTCCTTTCAGGTAGCCTACCTATGTCCTGTTTACATCCTGTTACACACTGAACATATTTAATAATATTAACTTAATCTCACTGGTTCCAGTCTGGTTTGTAGGAAGTGAGAGTATGAATTTCATTCCTAGACTTCACTATTTCTGTTTCCTCCTGCATGAAAGAGTTAAACTCTCCAGTGGATCTAGACAATAGAAGTGAAACCGGAGTTGCCACTTTCTCATTTCCGTGTTTTATTGCTCTTTGACTACAGTGAGTACTGTTGGTGCTGCAGAAGCTCCCACTGAGAGATCCTGTCTGCGCTCCGGAGGTGCTGGAAGGGGATGTCTTTGGTTCCTAGTCTTTAATGCAACAGATCATATGCAAAGGGAAAAATCTGGTAAGAACTCTGCAGGTTTTATATCCAAAATATTAGCCAGATTTAGTGTCAAGAAGGTGACACCAGTGATATGATTAGCATACAATCCTAGTAATACTCATATTAGTATGCTGTGATAGTAATAATAAACTAATATGCCTTTAAAATAGAGATATTTCTGTAGACAGCTTTTTAAAATTAATATTAGGCTGGAAATAGAACAGAATTGATGACAAATCTTTTCTATATTAATGCTGCACGAATGATGTGAAATATGTTGCTTGTGACTCATCACCTGACTTGACTCGGTTCCCCTCACCTCTCTGAAACGTTTTAGTGTCTTTCAGCTTTTCTTTTTTTTTGTGGCCCACAGCTTTCCTGTTTTGATTCACTCTCAGTAGCGACAGGCATTTTTTTTTTTTTTAAGCATTAAAGCTCTGATAGATCCACTGTTTGTTAACTGCTCAGCACCAAACAGCAGACGGACAAAGCAAGCAACTAGCTGATGCACATAGTGGAGCATTTAGCAGCTACAGAGCCGGATATCTTTCTCAGGAGTTGGTTGAGACCAAAACAGAGCAAAAAAAAGAGGAGTTGTCAGAAGCACAAATCCTTATATTTCCTAATGTTACTCTGTGTCTTTGGGCTGTATAAACAGGTAACTGTTTGCTAACATATTTGCCACATTAACTTTATAAGATAATAATATATCAGTGTTACGGAAGCACCGATGCCGCATCGGACATCGGGCCGATACTGACTCAAATAACTGAATCGGGTATCGGTGACAATGTTGGAGTTTTGACCAATTTTTACATTAAAAAGGGTTGTTGAGGTTTTAACAGGTTTCTATTCATTTGAAAGATTTCAAACCGAGTTTCTGGTGTACGAATTATTATTTTAATAATAAATAACAATTCAGTAAATTTATTTATTATATATATTTATATTATCATTTTCACATTTTTGCGTCGGCAACCATAGTTCTCCTACACGCTTGGCACACAGGAAAAGTTTCAGTTGGTTGCGACCTGCAACCTCACCGCTAGATGGCGCCAAATCCTACACACTGCTCCTTTAATAGATGTTTAAGGTTTGTGCAGATTTTAATCTATCTCTCTTTTTTAAAGGTTTTTGAAACGATGCGTTCCCCACATTCCCTTCTCCTCCCGGCGGTGATCATATGTTTTTTTATGACGGTACCGCACAACTGCGTGGCCTCCCAGAAGAAGACCTCCTGCAGCGTGCAAGACGGCAGAGCTGACTGCAGCCACCTCAGCCTCAGCGCAGTCCCTCCAAACCTTCCCAGGAACATCACCAGCCTGGATATGTCTCACAACAGATTGAGGGGGATTCCCCCTGTGTCACTAACCCTATACCCAGACCTCCTACACCTCGATGTCAGTCACAACAGTATCACCAAGCTGGACCCGGGGTGGTGCCCGACACTGCCGCTGCTACGGACGCTGAACGTGGAACACAATCAAGTGTATGTGCTGAAGGAGGAAGACCTGAGCCATTGCACCAATCTGACATGGTTGATTATGGCTAGTAATAAGCTAAAGCTACAAGGAGAGCCCTTCTTGGCACTGCAGGTACAGATGTCACACTGTTACACTGATGAGCTGGATATACGACGGCATATTAGGACCATTGTAGCTAAAAAAATAATAATTACGAAGCCAGGGAAGGGTTTCAAATTTCCGATATTGTAGTCCTAAATTTACTTGAAAAAAACTTGGATATTCTCAGAGATTCTTCTCAACAGTTGGTTTTTAGTGTTAATTGTGCTGAAATAAAAGACACGCCTTTGTTTAGTCAAAGATACTTTCCTGTAACTTCTACAATATTTGTACTTATATTAATAAAAAAACACAGAAAAAACACACAAAAGAAAATGTGTATATTAGGGCTGTCAATCTATTAAAATATTTAGTCGCGATTAATCACATGATTGTCCATAGTTAATCGTAATTGATCGCAAATTAATCACATTTTTTATCTGTTCAAAATGAACCTTAAAAGGGAGATTTTTTCAAGTATTTAATACTCTTATCAACATGGGAGTGGAGAAATATGCTTGCTTTATGCAAATGTAAGTATTTTTATAACTGGAAATCAATTAACAACACAAAACTATGACAAATATTGTCCAGAAACCCTCACAGGTACTGCATTTAGCATAAATAATATGCTCAAATCATAACATGGCAAACTCGAGCCCAACAGGCAACAACAGCTGTCAGTGTGTCAAGTGTGCTGACTTGACTATGACTTGCCTCAAACTGCATGTGATTATCATAAAGTGGGCATGTCTGTAAAGGGGAGACTCGTGGGTACCCATAGAACCCATTTTCATTCACATATCTTGTGGTCAGAGGTCAAGGGACTCCTTTGAAAATGGCCAGGAAAGTTTTTCCTTGCCAAAATGTAGCGCAGGTTTGGAGCGTTATTTAGTCTCCTTTGCGGCAAGCTAGTGTGACAGCTAGTATGGTTGGTACCAATGGATTCCTTAGGTTTTCTAGTTTGATATGATAGATCATCTTCACTCTAGTTTTAAAACTGAGCCCACTACAACATCAGAAATCGCAAGTTATGTTAATACGTTAAATAAATTAGTGGCATTAAAACAAATTTGTGTTATCACGTTCATTTTGACAGCCCTATTGTATACGTATCTTTCAGGAACTTCACCTCACTCAGAAGCCATCCTTACCTTAATAACACTACTTCAGGAGCAACGAAATTCCGACAGTGGCAGGCGTTACCACAGTTTTGCACTCCAGAGTTTTTTTCTCATAAATGTATGACTTTATAATCTCGCAAATTTGTGATTTTCTTTCTCGTAAATTTTCCACTTTAATCTCAGAGAATATCCAAGTTTTTTTCTCGTAAATTTAAGACTTTAATCTAGGATATTCAGATTTGTTTTCTCAGAATATTATCCACATCCCCTACAATTTTAAACCTACAATGACCTTAATACGCCGTTGTATGGATCAGTATATCTGGAGAGAAACTGATTAAAAGCCTTAAGAGCTAGGGTGCAATAATAGTCATCATGACAGAAATTAGACAATTTCCCCACACTAGTTTGATATGCCTCTCATGCATTGCATTAAATAACACTTCATTCTGTTTTTATTCTCCTTTCATCATTCACAGAGCCTTAAAGTTCTTGACGTTTCCACAAACAAACTGAAGTCAGCCAAGCTCGGCTCTCAGCCCCAGCTGCCCAGCCTCGTGAGCCTCATTCTGGCATCCAATGACTTCACCACTCTGAAGAAAGATGACTTTTCTTTTCTTAACAATTCGTCCTTCCTACAAGTCCTCAACATGTCATCTGTGTCTCTAAAAACGGTAAGAAACTTACCTAGAAATAGGAAATGAAATGGTGTTGTCAAAATCGGAACAAGTGTTAGAAAGTAGTGTGTGTGGCACCTTGCTTTCAGTTGTCTGTTTTGTTTCCCTTTTTTGTCTCACTGTGAGATCTCTTTGTTATGTTTTGTTGCAGGTGGAGCCCGGTTGCTTTAACCCAATCTCAGGCCTGCACACTTTAATCATGGATAAAGGCAATATGGGCACACTGGCTACTTCTAAACTCTGCTCAGAGCTGTCAGGGACGGCCATTGATTGCCTGTTTCTTCGTGAGATGAAGCTGGGCACACTCACAAACACAACCTTTAGGGGGCTGCAGAAAACAAATCTAACCTTTCTGGATCTGTCCCGTAATGGCATGGGTAAAATTGAAGGAGGCTCATTTCGGTGGCTGTCCAGACTTCAAACTCTAATTTTGACCGACAACAAAATGAAGCACCTGACCAAAGACACATTTCAGGGGCTCAAAAGTTTGAAAAGGCTCCAAATGACGAAAGCTCTCGTAAAAGGAAAAAGCACCCCGGAAATCGATGATTTCTCCTTCCAACCATTAAGTGCCCTGGAGAGTTTGATATTACAGAGAACTTCAATTCATGAAATCAAAGAGCACACATTTACAGGCTTGACAAGCCTTAAAGAACTGGACATGAGCTGGAGTAGTTATGTCTCACTCAGAAACATCACCAACAAGACGTTAGTGTCCCTCGCGGGATCGCCTCTCAGAATGCTAAATCTGACCGGAACAGCGATAGCACAGATCAATCCTCGATGCTTCTCCGTTTTGAGAAACCTCACCACTCTTTATCTAGATTTCAACTTTATCACGCGCACTCTCACTGGCAAAGAGTTCGAAGGGCTGGACCAAGTGGAAGAGCTTCACATGTCCAACAACCACCAGAAGTTCAATCTAAGCTCCGCGTCCTTTGTCAATGTGCCCAATCTACGGGTCCTGACTTTGGGAAAGAGTCTCAGAGGCGAAGCTGTGAAACTGGATCCGTCTCCATTCAGACCCCTGCCCAACCTCACCCTCCTGGATCTCAGCAACAACAACCTCGCTAACATCCCAGAGGATATGTTGGAGGGGCTTGTGAACCTGAAGGTGCTGAAGCTCCAACACAATAACTTGGCCCGTCTGTGGAAGAGTGCCAACCTAGGCGGGCCGGTGTTGTTCCTCAAAGACACACGGAGGTTGAAAACCTTACAGTTGGATAGCAACGGGCTGGATGAGATCCCAGCAAAGGCTCTGATAGGGTTGAATGACCTCCGTGAACTAAGCGTGGCCTACAACCTCCTCAATAGTCTTAAGGACTCAATTTTTGATGATCTGAACTCGCTGCGGGTTTTACATTTACAGAAGAATATGATCACAAGTGTGAGGCCCGAAGTGTTCAAAACTCCCATGAGAAACCTCAGCCTGCTCGTCATGGACAAAAACCCATTCGACTGCACGTGTGAGAGCATACTGTGGTTCGTGACATGGTTAAATGAAACAAATACGACCAGTGTGCCAGACCTCAGGGACCAGTATTTGTGCAACACTCCGCTAGCCTACTTTAACCGCTCCGTCATGGATTTCGACACCCTCTCTTGCCAAGATAAGACCCCGTTTCAGGCCCTTTACATACTGAGCAGCACCGCCGTCATCATGCTGATGGTAAGTGCCTTTCTAGTGCGGTTCCAAGGCTGGAGGATCCAGTTTTATTGGAACATACTGATCAAGCGCACGTTAGGATTCAGCGACGCCAGCGCTGAAGAGGGCAGGGAATTTGAGTATGACGCTTACGTCATACATGCAGAGAAGGACGCCGGCTGGGTGGAGAGAAGGTTGGTGCCCTTAGAGAATGACAACTGCAGGTTCTGTTTGGAGGATCGAGATTTTGGCCCTGGCATGTTCCAGCTTGAATCCATCGTGGAAAACATGAGGCAGTCCAGAAAAATCTTGTTTGTCGTCACTGAAACTCTTCTCAAAGATCCCTGGTGTATACGGTAAATCAAACATACACAGCTTGATTTATACATTATTCTACATAAGGTTAATTGGTTAATGATAATTGGTTATTTGTAGTATACTTTATATTTGTGATGAAATGACTTCTCACAGTTGTCTCTCTGCCCTCCTACCCTTATCTCTTTCTTTATCCAGATTTAAAGCCTATCAAGCACTTCACCAGGTCATCGAAGCCAGCAGGGACTCTGTGGTTCTGGTCTTCCTGCAGGACGTTCACGACTACAAGTTATCTCGCTCACTCTACCTCCGCAGGGGCATGCTGCGACCAGGCTGCGTCCTGGACTGGCCCGTCCATAACGAGAGGGTGCCGGCCTTTCACCAGAAGCTCCTCATAGCACTCGGCATGACGAATCGATTGCAGGATTGAATGTATCTCTAATGTAATAATAATTACCAATGTATGTTCAATTATTACTAACTGCAACCAATTGCGGATTGTTTTGCCCACTGTGTGAATATTGTGCTTACTGTTTATATGCACTGTATACTGAACTATCATGTGACATGCCTGCACACACACACACACACACACACACACACACACACACACACATTTACTCACACAATAACTATGGCTTTTTTGTATCTTTGTTATTTGCCTCTTCAAGTACTGCAAGGTAGAGAATTCATCATAAACTCTGATGTTGTTTTAAACAAAATCCAGCTGAACTGTTACATTATGACAATCCTAACCTAGTAGTTTACTCTCTAAATTTTGTAATGTACAGTATAAAATATCTATAGAAATAAAGAGAAATCTATTCCAAGTGCATTTTTTTTATGTTTTCATCTCTTAATAAAAGGTTGGCCCTTATATCGAAAAGTCTAATAAATCCTGAATTAATTAAATAAAGAAGTTATATATCGCAGTCTTGATATGTGATGGGAGAACTTTTAAATGTATAATATCGCTGAAAAAGTATTGTGGCAATTATTTGTCTATTTTTATGTAATAATCATATCATTGCTTTGATCAACCTCGGGGAAAAAAGCTTTCTGTAAGAGCAGAGAATTAATCTCCCCTCTGCAGTCTCTCAATATTGTGTTATCACGTGGTTACAGTAAAACCATTTTATATGCTACAAATACTAAAATCTTCCTTTAATGATCTGACCATGTGCACATTACAAAATAGATTATTACTATTTAAATTGGTAACAATTGTCAGATATTCATTCTTACTAAGCTTATATAGAATTTATTACACATTTGTTTTTCTGAGCATCTGAATATTAATGAGAAACTTGTTGTCTTGTAAAGTTAAGTCATTTGCATGAGCTTTCTGTTTCCCGGAGGCTCTTAGTCTGAGTGGCCCAAGTGGGGCACTGACTTATGAAGGGGTGGCATGAAGTGTGCATGCCCACACTCATAACTACGTTAGTTACTAACATTATCTTACACTTTCTACATTCCTGTGTATAACGTTTTAGTTTAAGACCTATACCAATCACACAACAGAGTACAAATGTAAAACTTCCATACTTAATTCTTTAAGTCCTCAAAAAGAAATTGCACATCCAAAAGTAGGCTGCATACAAAAGAAAACGATGCACATTCAAAAATAAAGTCACAGTATAAAGTCCCAACTAAAGTGGAATAAATAAGCCTGTGTGGAGAAAATTCTGAATTGACCAAATTATGCAAAACTTTAAATACAATACAAATGTCTTATAATAATATAATATAATAATTCTTAGTAGTAAAACTTAACGTGAACGTAATATAAATGTTCTCATGTGATTAAAAAATATTGCAATCAAATCAAGACCAAAATGCAAAGAGAGATTTAAGGTAAACTGTAAGTAATATATTTTGTATTATTTACATTCATTTTACAACAGTGAAATAATCATAAAAGAGAACGAGCACAAAGATAAGGCTGTTATTTATTAACCAATCAGGTTGGACCTGATCATATTTTGTCAGACAAGGGGAGAATAAATACGACAGAGGCCATGGTCAAGGCCAGTCAGATATTATAAGGTAAATAATTAACATCTTTATTTTATCATTTGTGCCGACATTTACCAGCTCAATCCGTCATTTTCAATCACATTTTATTCTCATGTTTATCTCCCATGTTATGCATCTCTTAAAGCATTCTGTAATAAATGACCCAGTGAGCTGTCAGTGATTGGACTGCAGAGAAAAGGAGGGGAAAAGACACGTCACACGTTCATAATAAAGGCACCGGTGGACCGCCTAGTACTGCTATTCAAACACACACACTGTACATACACACGGCAAAACAAGATGGCAGTACTCGGTAGTTACTCGATACCTTTACTTGGAATCAGCATCTTCATTGCTACTCTGACCTACATCACCTACAGGCTGCTCAGCAGTTACCTGCACAAATGGTTTACCATGAAGCCCATCCCGGAGGCAGAAGGAACGTATCTCTTCATTGGAAATGCACTGCAGTTCAAAGCCAATGCAGGAGGTAAGACAGCAAACAACATGCTGATACAGGAGGCCCCATAGGCTGGTATAGTACAATACTTTTAATTGACTGTCATAACGATGACGTAATTGCCTACTTAATGCTGTATAAATACTCTATTCACTGTATATAAAGGTTTTCTTTTTGTTTGTTTCAGATTTCTTTCGTCAAATTCAGGATTTTACCCGTGACTTCAGTGATGCACCGCTATTTAAACTCTGGGTTGGACCAGTCCCATTTGTGGTTCTGTTTCATGCTGAAACTGTTGAGGTACGGTGACACTAAGTATGCATACAGCAGGTGTAACTGGTAACAGTCCACATGCCTTATCCTGTAAATATGTAATCTCAGTAACTGAATAGGCGCAAAAAGTTTCACATTCAGTGAAATGTAAAGCAGTTGCAGATCAAATTGTTTGTACAGATATAACTAAATACTGAAGCACTTCACATTTTGCTCATTGAATGAAACAGCAAGCGGCTGCACTAAAGCTAAATTCAGCTAAACAGCTCTGGGTGACCTTGACCCCAGTTACTCCCTATGACAACATGGTCTATTTAGGATGTCATTGCACTTTACACACTGACACTGCATATCACTGTTACTGCTACACACTAACCACCATTCCAGCTATTTATCTGCTGAATAGCAACTTTGCTGTTTAATTGCTTATTCTTTCTTACATTTTTTATTTTGTTTTGCCATCAATTGTCGTTCGTAGCCGGTTCTGACCAATGCTGTCCACATGGAGAAAGCCTATGCATACAAGTTCCTCTACCCTTGGCTTGGAACTGGCCTTCTGACTAGGTATTTACTCATCTGCTCGATATTAAAAGCCTGTCAGTGACGATCCGAAAAGATCAAAACATAAAGAATCTCGCATTAATGAAGAGAAAGAAAAACATAGTCCAGGCATAGAAACTCAGGCAACAGCAACATGATAATGAAATGGATGAATAAAAAAGCTGTGTATGTCCAAGATGCATGTAGTCTAAGTCCAAGCATGTTCTGAGTTTGTAGTGTGCTCACATTGAAAAATGTGTTTATACTAACAGCCAGAGGGTGGTGCTAGAGAGGTATGTAAGTGTAAAAAGTGAATTGCATGATAATTTGTTACTTGATTTTTAAATATTCTACGTACAACAGAAATAAGTAAGTTTGGGGAAATGCAAAGGGAAAATCATGAAGAAATAAATACATAAATAAATACATACAATTTAATATGAATAAATACATTTTAAAATAAATACAAAATAAATGCAAAAATAAATACATACATTTAAAAGTTGATCAAAATAAATACATAAAAGGGGGAATTAAATAGAACAGAAGATAGATAGGGGAAGTAATACAAAGATGAATAAATAAAAAAGCAAATTAAAACAGAAATATAAATTTATGTCACATTTTATCAATTAATTAATGCCTACATTTATTTTTTACTATTATTTTAGTTAATTTAATGGCATATTTATTTATTTATTTATTTACCAAGTCATTTGTTTATTTATTTAGTTTTAATTTTGGCAGGTTCCTTAACAATAAATGTACAAATATATATTTACAGTTTACCCATATCAATATTTCTATATACAAAATCCACATGATTACTGCCTAATACAGATTAAATAAAATGCATAATAAACTAAATAAATACCAAACAAAAGACAATTTATCAAAGATCCCTCTACCCTCTTACTTTGCTACTTGCTTCAGTCTAACAAGGTAATTGACATCAGCTGGAGTCCTGTGGCACACTTTAAGGTTTGTGCTCCAGGAAAACACGACCCCCGGATGTAGACTAGAGTTCCCCAAAATAAAAGCACAACATAAAAACATGAACTTCTTGTATTAGTCTGTTTTGTCAAACTCATTCATTATGAATGTGTGTATTTTTTCACCTCCCTCACACTGTTCCAGTGGAAATACCGGCCATAGGCTCAAGGCCAGAAGGTCACAAATCATTATAATTTATTCTCTTGTGATCATGAATGTCCGCAGAAAATTTGATGTCAATATGTTTTCAAGATACTGTTACAAAATCAGCTCCACACACACACAGATGTTTCAAAAGCCAAATCAATTTATTTATTAGGAAAGTAAGATGGGGTGGTGGAGAAATGGAATGAGTCAGTGGTGTAATGCATGTATGGATGAGTGAAAGTATGTGTGTAACACATAGCCTTAATGAAACTACAAAGGTGTGTAGGCCATAAGGAGATGCCGAGCAAGAAAGAGCTTGGTCTGCTGGGAGAGCAGACCTATTTGTGCACTTTGCCACTCCCACCTGTCAGGTGCAGATAGTTGCTCTGATGACCCGGACAGGCTCCTGCAGTAAGGACGTAGAACATTATGATGAAGTATAAGATGGCCATTCCCTTTTCACCTATGTCTCAGAAGCAGTTTTTGGGTTGATACCATTAGTTACACAGAGTTGGTGCAAAAATTAAAACATTTTTGACCACTCGAGAATTGATAAAGAATTGTCAAAAAATACCACATTAAGTCACCAAGACCTTGTGGAACACCACAGAAAAAGCCATGTTATTATTTGGTATAAAAAACCTTTTGAATTGGACATTTCTGCAAGAATTAAATTTTTCTGCGATTGGATGGCGAGCGCTTCTGTTCTGGAAACTGCTCAGAAACCCTCTTATTGTCAATCTACCTATGAAAGCCACACATCCTCTGAATGCCTCTGGGTCTGTAGTTTGTGTTTGTAAAGTTTCATGTGGCTGTGACTATACTAGAGGTCACCACAGGTCATTTTATACAGTGACGTCAAATAAAAAAAATAAATGGTGTCACTCTAATGAAATGGCTACTATGGGGACTAACATCTTCACACATGAATACAATTGGGCTCATTGGATCCACAAGAGTCTCAGCTTTCCAGTCATATCTAATTTATGTAATCCAAGACTGTTTAAGAACCCCAGTATGCAGAAATATTCAAACACACCATTTTAGAATAGGCGGAAATAACACAATTATACTGCATGCAAAAAACTGCATGTGATTATCATAAAGTGGGCATGTCTGTAAAGGGGAGACTCGCGGGTACCCATAGAGCCCATTATCATTCACATATCTTGAGGTCAGAGGTCAAAGGATCCCTTTGAAAATGACCCTGCCATTTTTTCCCTCACCAAATTTGAGCCTAACTTTGGAGCGTTATTTAGCCTCCTTCCCAACAAGCTAGCATAACATAGTTGGTACCAATGGATCCCTTAGGTTTAAAATTGAGCCTGCTACAGCCTCTGAAAGACAGCGATGTTGGTCGTGGACACTGTAGAAATGTCCTAGTGTGGTGAGGTTAAACTGCCATTGATGTCTTCTCCTTTTGGTCAGCACTGGCCCTAAGTGGCGTCAGCGGCGGAAGATGTTGACCCCCACCTTCCACTTCTCCATCCTGACGGACTTCTTGGAGGTGATGAACGAGCAGGCGGAGATCCTGGTGGAGAAGCTGGGGAAGCAGGCGGGGAAGGGTCAGTTCGACTGCTTCAGTCACATAACCCTGTGTGCCCTGGACATTATCTGTGGTGAGTCAATATATGTGTACTGATTGTGAACGTGTGTGTCTGTGTTGATGAACCTTTAACTCTCGTTTGCACATAACAAATGCTGACTCATCAATATACAATAAGAAAGATGTCCATTGTGTTTTCAGAAACGGCAATGGGAAAGAAAATTTACGCCCAGAGTAATTCTGACTCAGTGTATGTTAAGAGCGTGTACAAGTGAGTTATTTTAATTTTCCTTTCCATCACACTAATGCGTAATAAGTAATAAGGGAATAATTATATGGTCAGTTTAATGTTTCCCAACTTGTTATCCTCAGAATGAGTGATATTGTCAGCCGCAGACAGAGGTCACCTTGGTTTTGGCTCGACTTTGTGTACAACTTCTTTGGTGAGGGCCGGGAGCATGACAGGACCCTCAAGATCCTGCACTCCTTTACAAACAAAGTGAGTAATGGAGACAGAGGTTTAACAATCAGAGGATGTTTGGTGTTTATTACATTGGATGCAGAATGGAGCAAAATCCACATCCAGTCTTAACCTTGACCTTCATTTTGTCTTAGGTGATACACGAAAGAATGGAGAACATTTCCTATACTGAATCAGACAGCGACTCTGACCAGGGCGCAAGGAAAAGACGAGCGTTTCTGGACATGCTCTTGAAGACCACAGATGAGGAGGGCAACAGAATGAGCCATCAGGACATTCAGGAAGAAGTGGACACCTTTATGTTTAGGGTTGGTGGTTAGAAATACAACTCATTATTATTATCTCCATGTGTAAGCCTGTGGGGAGATCATGTGTTTGGTCATGTGAGTGTGTCTGTCTGTCTGTCCATGGCTAATCTCCTATACTACTGGACCCATCAGACTAATATTTTTTTGAGCTCATTTATGACTGTATGCTCAAGGATCTCTCATGGTTGAAAAACATACATGTTTTATACCGTCATTGACTGCTGACTCCTCACTCCTCTTAACCGGCTGATAGGGGCAAGCGATCAACAACTGCTTCAGCAGCAAAAGGCAATCGGCTAGGCTAAAAACAAGCCTTACCTAGTCTGTTGCAGGCCACATTTTGGCCTTTGTCGTGGCTCAAAAACTGACATCTATAGAAAAGTTTGGTCTCATTTTGAACCGAAGCATCTGCAAATTAATTCCATACCTGATATGTTAGGATCCACTTTTTTTGTTTTTATCTGCGGGAGCCGGGAGAGACAACTGAGTGAGATTCAACTCTTCTTTGTTAGGGAGGGGAGAGGGAGACACACCACTGAGAGCACTTTTCTTCTCCTCATCCTCGCACATACCTCTGGTCATAGTTATATGAATATCTAATCTCTATTAACAGATTCTACATTCATATGTAGAATCTGTTGGCAACAGGACAAGATTTTGTTATCAGAAGCGTTCTGGTTTCCGTTTGCTGTCCGAGTAGTTTTGACCCATCATGTTTGATATCCGCTGGCTACACCGGAACCCCAGAAACATAGTCCCTTGCTCCCAGAGGCTTCGTCACGGTTCGTCAGAGGGTTCCGAGATTGATTAATATTTGACACACGTGCAAAACACACTTTCATAAAATAAGTACAGTACTCCCACTAACAAAAATAACTACACATCTGTATCATATTCAAATCATCACTGACTGCCTGTGTCATGTCTTACATTTGTTGTGTGGCCAGAAACCCAACACCAAATAAATGCTAATGTTTTTATGTATTGTAAATACATAATGGGTTGTTTTTATGTATTTAACGGCCCTTCGTTATGCAGGGACATGAT
Organism: Sebastes fasciatus; assembly: GCF_043250625.1. Taxonomy (NCBI): domain Eukaryota; kingdom Metazoa; phylum Chordata; class Actinopteri; order Perciformes; family Sebastidae; genus Sebastes; species Sebastes fasciatus. The sequence continues at coordinate 21,375,509 of NC_133797.1, read as the reverse complement.
ACTACAGCAGCCTCTATGAACTGGGCCATACATCTGCTGGGATCCCACCCCGAGGCCCACAGAAAAGTTCAACAAGAGCTCCAGGAGGTGTTCGGTAACAGCAACATGCCCTCTCCCCCATCACCACACACCTTCTCACTTTCATGACATCATTTGTTTTCCCGCCCAAAGGCCTTTTGACTCATCTTTGCTCACATTCATTTGTTCTTTACAAGTACAGGGATAATGGCTGTGGAAATCCTTGCCAAAATACATAGAGAATAATTGAATTGTTTCCACCGCTGTGTGGATTTACCATTGGCTCCATGCATTTTTTCCATGACGTGAGCTAGATGGCCTCATAGTAATAACACATGCTAAGTTTACACCAGTTTGAGGATCTAAACGTGTCCTCAAGCATGGACACATTAACTTTGTGATATACTCAACAAATCTTTTTTAATGTAAAATTATTAATTATGTTACTTTATCACACTTAGCAATATAATCAATTTGTTATGTTAATAACTGTTGATTTATTGTCTATACGTAGGATTTTCTTTTTATACGAACGCTTATTGATTGCAGTAAAGTCTTATCGAATAAACACATCAACGGGGTGTGTCACTTGGACAATACAGAACAAGTAATCTCTTATCAAGGTGGGGAATGTAGAGAATAAGTCAAGGATATATAATAGGAGAAAGTCCAACAGCAGGAAACTGCAGCACAATCTGATTAACAACCATCTAACCTGAGAATTAATTTACACTTGGTTCTGTTGACCTGCATTTTGTGCTGAAGAGTTTAACAGTGTTTCCTATTTAATGTGCAAAGGTACATCCGACAGGCCCGCTAACATGGACGACCTGAAGAAGCTCAAATACCTGGATTGTGTGATCAAGGAGGCCCTGCGACTGTTTCCCTCCGTGCCTTTCTTTGCTCGCAGCCTCGGTGAAGACTGCCATATCAGTGAGTTGAGGATGAGTGATGACACGTGAATGAAACATTCATTTGTTGAGTGCAAATCCCCCACGGCGGTGGTATTTTTTATAAGAAGCCGGGGAGGCCAGGCTTCCTCTGTCATTTTCTTTTGAAAAATTGATTTCTTTGTCACACATCGTATAGTGTTGTTGGAGCTGTCACTTCCCCAGGGTTTTTTCAAATTTATAAAAAAAGGCCCCTGTGGATTGCGACATGTGGTTTGTGTGGTAAAAGAGTGAATGGCGCTTTGTGGTAGATCATCATGTTAGGTTTGGAAATGGAAAGTCAAGAAAAGTTGCTATTCTTTGAACACTATATGAGTAAAGTAGGCTATAAGAGTTAGGATTCTGACAAATAGTGACGTAAAGACACCAATCTTATCATAGCCAGTTAGCAACTTTGTATAATAAAGTGTCAGCATTTTTTTTTCTATCATTGCTAATGACAGCTACCATGCGTTTGTAAGACCATATAGCTAGGAGCAATTGATGGTGGGGATTTGAAGTTTTGCTGAAAAACAATTGCACAAGATGCATCTGTTTACCAGGGAAGCACCTACAGGTCTGAAAAGTGAAGCCAATGTGGAAGTGCCTTAAACTTGCATTCTTTCTAACAGCCAGCAGGGGGCGACTCCTCTGGTTGCAAAAAGAAGTCTGATTGTATAGAAGTCTATGAGAAAATGAGCCTACTTCTCACTTGATTTATTACCTCAGTAAACATTGTAAACATGACTTAATGGTTTCAATCGCTAGTTTCAAGTCTTCTTCAACACAGCATGATGTTTATTATATAGTAAATTATGGTCCCGTTTAGAGTAAAATAGACCATAAAGCAGGGTATGCTTTAGGGCGTGGCTACATTATGATTGACAGGTCGCTACCACGGCGTTGTCTGGTCTGGGAGTTGCCCATGTTTTTCGTCTTACAACTTTAACCTTTTCACAGTGTGTTTTAGGTTCATGAAAGTTAATTGTAAGGTTTTGGTTGCCTAAAAATGTCTTATTCAGCATTCGGTTGGACTTAGCTCCACCCCCTTCTGTCACTTCTGGTTGCAAATAACCCAGATGTTCATAAACCAATGGGTGACGACACGGTGACTACGCCCACTTCTTATATAGTCTATGCTGTTTACTCAGGAAATGGACCTATGAAATGAGACTTGTCATTCTTTGCCTTTACTTTTTGAGGGTATCTGTCTCACTTACATCATGCAACCGCCGCAAGAAGCTATGTGATCAAATGCAAGCATCACATTCTGCGTTCCAGACAACTTGGAACTCAGAAATGTCTGACTTCCTCCTAGAAAAAGTACAAAAGGACGCCACTCAAAGTCGGAGTTCCTACTTGTAAACTCAGGGTAAATCCATCCACCCCAACTTCATGAAGAACACAACAATGTTCTTTACCTAAAAGGCAACGTTAAGTATATTTGCCGGTATTTAATTAAAATAATACATACTATCATATAACCTGTTGTACATTTATGTCAAAATTTGTCGCCATGTTATTCAGTAGCTGTTACAGTAAACAATATCAGAAAGTTATCTTATGTGCAAAAAAGTCAGTTGGTAAAACGTTAAAAATGCCCCAAAAATGTGGAGGCTGCTCTGCTGAGAGTTCAATTGTGTGTTCACGTGCTAAAGAAACATCAGTTTGTCATGGTCAGCTATGATTTTTTTTACGTTGGGGGAAAAAGTCTGACCTCTGAGTTGTCAGTAACGTAGCATACGCCTTCATTTTTTTGTACTCAAACAGCTCTCATCTGTCCGTTCCTAATGGCTTAAGCTGAGGCAGTAACATTCATAATGATTTTATGTGAAACAAATTATGTTTAGTGATTAGTAAGGACCATTTTTCTGACAGTAACTAAGTGTATTTGTACCTGTAGATGGTTTCAAGGTGCCTAAAGGTGCCAATGCCATCATCATTACCTACGCTCTCCACCGTGACCCGCGATACTTCCCTGAGCCTGAAGAGTTCAGGCCTGAGCGCTTCCTGCCAGAGAATTCAGTAGGAAGGCCTCCATATGCGTATGTACCCTTCTCCGCTGGACTCCGCAACTGTATTGGTAAGAACAGCTTTAATTTGTTGTTTCCTGGATCTGTCTTCATGCATACTAGACTCTCTCCAGAATAACCGCTGTGTGTGTTTCACTATAATCCACCTCAGGTCAACGTTTTGCTCTGATGGAAGAAAAGGTGATAATGGCGTCCATTCTGCGTAACTTTAACGTTGAAGCTTGTCAGAAACGTGAAGATCTGCGGCCGCTGGGAGAGCTCATCCTGCGACCAGAGAATGGCATCCTGATCAAACTGGAAAAGAGGAAACACCAAACCTAATAAAACTAGCACCTGCTCCTGTCTTTTCGCTAAATTCATCGTCCATTGTGGTCTGTATTTACAGGACATCCTTACAAATTCTAATGGTGGTGGACACTGTAATGGTTTCTAAATACCCCTTAGATTTGAGAATGTTCTCATCATTATAGTCATCATAATTACAAAAACTAAGCCATATTGAAATAAACTGAGATCTTTTTTATTTTTGACATTGTTAGTTTTAGGAAGAAATGATGCACTATTCTGACTGAACAACTCTGCAATTTTGTTGTGCCCCAAGAATGTTGATAAAAAACTGTGCAGTCATGTTATGTTATGTTTAAGTATTAAAATGCTATAAACAGCTAATCAATGACATTTGGGGATTCAATATAAAGCTTTATTGATTATTAACTGGATGAAAATGAGATGGATGGTGCTACTGCACTGATATCAGTCACTGCCATCCATTTTCTAGGTTGTATGCTTTTTAAGAAAAAGACTATATACAGTAGGTCCCATTCATGGAACCATTCATATTCAATCTACAACTATTTTATGACCTTTTAGTGGCATTTCTAGGGGAAACAAAAACATGCTTGAAACGCTTAAGATGTTTTATTTTTCGATTACATTTGTTGAAAGAGTGTATGATGGATGAATATGAGACTGTACATATTTTGTGGTGTTAGCCGGTAATGAAAGCCTGAAACCTCTAACACTGTGGTGCAGAGCGGGGCTTAATAACAAACACCTTTACATATTCATTACATTTACAAACACCACAACAAAGATAAGCCTTTCATTTGTGCACCATTTCCACTGAATGTTAATTTTCAAACCCCTAGCTGCAGTTTCTTTCTTTCTCTTTCTTTCCTGAAGTTAGTTTATTATTGTATGTTTGGTAGATCACCTGTTTACTGTGTATCTCTCTCTCCTTTATCCAGTGTAAGTCTGACTGAAGGACAGTTTGTGTAACTGAGGTTGTGTGATGTTGAAGAAACAAAAATGTAAAAAATATTTCACAATATTAGAAGTTGTATTGTTGTATTAAATGTTAAAAACTGGATCTTACATTTCCCATGATGCAACGCGACAGCAGTTTTCGTCAGACTGCTACTTGGTAGGCAGTATTGTGATCTTCGTGTGTAATGTTGGAGTCCTCCTTCAATGGACCCGCTCCCTATATAGATATAAACGGCTCATTCTAAGGTAACGAAAACACAATAATTCTTATCATCAGGTGATTATACACTAAAGAAAACATACTTATTAATATTATATTCCATTTCTGCCAATAGATCCCCCTAATTGTTACACACTGGTCCTTAAAGGAACAAAACTACTCTCACAACATTGTCAAAAATTCCTTCTTTACTTTTGAAATAAGCTTTTCGGTAAAACTCCTGACCTCTCATCACCCCGATGGCTGGACCTCTTATGAGAATCCATTCAGGTTTATGATCATAATGAGCCAAACTCTTTAGTCACTGACTCCCATTGAGGTCAGAAGGATCTATTGTAACAAAGTAGCAATCATAGCATGACACAGTCACAAATGACCCCCATCCATAATGTCACCAGATGATTTAGCTGGCATGCCTCCAAGGGTCATTGCCTAACACCAAGACGACATGACTGATGATGAATTGCATGCTCTTCTCCGATGCTATTATTTGAATTATTGAGCACATCTCTAATCAATGGCTGGGTAGAGCTGAGGCGCCTGAGCTCCAACTGAAGCAGGAGGAGTTCATTTATCTGAGAATCTCTAAGAAATGGCTCGATTAAAGGTGCTTTTGCTCAGATTCAGGATTTATTTAGGACATTATGCATGTGCTAAGATAGTTTCTAATGATAAAGCATTAATTTCTACTTTATAGAATATATTCAAAGTAGTGCCAAATATCTAAACATTACTATAAAACAGTGTGTGGAGGGCACCAGGATGATATATACAGTATATATATATACAGTATATATATATATATATATATATATAATTTTCTTGTGTTTTATTTCATACAGTATTTTTCAGTGACTTATTTTTGGCAAATGTTGTAGACATAGATTTCCTCTTCATTCGCAGTGCATTTTTGATGGTCAACTGTTTGTTTTGTTGAACATTTCTTAGTTTAAAAAACAAATGGAAAAAGACTGAGGGGGCACCAGGCTGACCCCATTTGTCTGCCAAAGGTCCCTCCGCTCTCCCATGCCTGCCGGTTCTATTTTACTGTGCATTGCAGTTATGTAATCATTTTCTATAACATTTCCGTTACTCGCAGCAACAGTGACAAAGCACCATCTGTACATTAGTATCATTTCTAAAGTTGCACAAGGAAGACAGAATACTAATTCATGAAGAAAGTTGTTTAACATGAAGGCATTAGATAATCAGTGCAGATTTAGCAGTTGGCAGCAGTGCCAAGGAAAGTTTCCAGCCTATTTAAAGTCTGTGTGCTGTTTCAGATTCCAAAACAGATACTGTATGAACCAATAAAGCACTGGTTCCCAACCTGGGGGTCAGGTCCCCCGAAGGGGCCACGAGATAAATCTGAGGGGTCATGAGATGATTAACATGGAGAGGGAAAAATTAGGGCTGCTCCCTCTCAGTCGATTAGTCAACTAATCGGTCGTTTTGGTTGACTGAGATTTCTTTAGTCAATTAGTCGTTTTTATGCTTTTTTCATGTTGAAACTTATGAGCACATCTCTGGTAAACACAAGATTTAAAGTAGTGCTTTTGTGTGATTCTTTGTGGAAAACTCAGTTTCACAGATCCTGTCGATTAGGGTTATATTCCAGGGAAAAATATATAATACTGAGGTCATGACCGCTGTGTAGTCACAGCTCTGCAACTACAGAGCTCAATTTTGAGGCGTCGCAAGCCTCAAACATGTTTTAACAGATATCTATTTCTGTCATTATAGTGTTGCTTTTCTGCTGAACATTGAACTCAATCCAGCAGACACATGCAGAACACTATGAAATAACAATAAAAACAACATGAAAGACTTCAATCAGACTTTAATGTCAGCCAGTTACACCCGAGACACACATACCCTTGGGCTCTGTGATGAAATTGAATGAAACCACGTTAAGGCACCAAATGAAGATAGATTTCCCATTTCACGTTTAAAATTGAAATTTTGTTGCAGGGATTATGAAATATTGTGACTGCGCAGAGAGAAAAATAAACCATGTGCTCTAAGGACATAATGAGGTTTTGGCGTACAAGAGAGTAAGTAGCAGTAGATTATAAAATGACTGTCATTAAACTGTAAGGTGTAGTTCAAGCAGATGTCCAGAGAGAGGCAGCAGTGTATTCTTTTCAGGATGTGAGCAAGGAGATGACATGCATGCGTTCCTCTGTATTGTACAGTGTGTGTGTGTGTGTGTGTGTGTGTGTGTGTCAGACAATGAGTGAGGGGGGTGGGAGAACAGCACAAACAGCAGAATGTATCTACAGTTGTTTTTTCTGTCTGGATGCCCGGCAGCTTCAGGCTGATGTGAGTGACAGCTGTATTCAGTGTGTGTACAGTTTATAGCCTGTGAGTCTCAGATTTTCCGTGTTCTGACACTTGAATGACACATGATAAATGTGCAATCTCCCTTTAAAAATGCTTCATTAACAGTCCAGTCTTTGGAACATTGTAGCTAGGATCCACAATTTTCACTGCATTTCCATTTAGAGAAAATTTAACAGCTCTACTGACACTGAATCAGTGTCAGTAGAGAAGATTACATCAATCTGACTATGAGACATTCATACTGTAAACATAAAGCAACCTATTTAGAAATGGCTGCAAACTGAAAATGCAAACTGAAATGTCATCTTGAAGTAGCAGACCTGGATTTTCTCCAGTTTAGAATAAAGCCATACGGATTAACTCATCCCCCATAAAAAGTTAGGTTTCATTTTCTCACGCCTACGACCCACACTATGCAATCACTCAACAGTAATAATGTGGACAAACTCTAGAAGGCTATGACAGCCCGTTCTCATTCCCAGGACATCAAATACAGAGGCTTTGCCGTCAGCGTTTGGTACCGCCGCACAAGGCACCGTTTAGTGCTGGTATGAGACGCACTGGGCATTCCATTAACTACAGTGTAAACCCATCTGCGGCAACAGTAAACACTCAGAGAAAGTGCGCCAGTAGTGCAGTGACGTAGTTTAAAAAGCGAAAAGACACACTAAGGGCAGGCGGGGACGTGGATGTGTATGGAAACCGCTGTTCGTGTCCCGTGCGTTAAGTTTTACTTACACGTTACAATCAGCTGTTTGTTCGTGTCACGTGTTCATTTCGTTCAGTTTCGTTTTCACTTTACAAACATGGTAGTTTTAAGCCCAACCATGTAGCTTTTTCCTAAACCTAACTAAGTGGTTTGGTAGGGGCGTGACGCCAAGGGGCAGTATGTGACGAGTTGGGATGAGAACGTGTTGGCTTGGATCACATGTTCCCTATTTGCTGGTTGAGCCCTGAGCTCTATGGACGATAACTTTACCCAGAATTGAATTTAAAAGCTCAAATAGGAAAGTAAAGGAAAAGGCTGGTGATTTTCTACATTTTAATTATTGTCGGAAACCCATGAAAAGACAAAAAACAACAATGAATGAACAATGAAACCTACTAACAAGAAATTTTAACTTCCGTTCGAACATGCATGGGAAAAAGTCAAATATTCAAACTTTATGGTCTATAAGCAAAAAAAAGTAGTTTGCCTTGTGGTCCAGCCGAGGGCACTCCTCAAATTCAGTTTCACGTATGTGTTAGTTTGAATTAGTTCAAACTTTACTGTTTGTAGTATTGTATTGTCTGTTGGGCCAAAGCACATCAATGAACCACACTGTGCCACAGACAGGGAACAAAAAGAGAAACAAAGTTGGTTTTGGGTTTTTAATGGGATTTATAGACAATTAATTCTCCAGCCTTATTCTTTAAAAGAGAAAATAATCCATTATTTTACTGTACTAGATAATTAAGACGTAATTAAATGTGGAAAAGAAAAAAGAAACCCCCAAAATTAAGAAATTGGATATTGAAATGACAATTGGATATTTTGAAATGGCAAATTCAAAATGGCAAATTCAATTAAAAACTTTTATTTCTGGGTAAATTCATCCTTTATAATCCGCCTGATCAGCAAAAAACTGATATTAATGTTTTTTATTGTGCTTTAAAGTGCTTTATGTCACCATAACTATTCCAGCAACGCATTCAAGCGAGTCACAAACCTTGACTTTGACCTTCAGATTATTGATGTCGTTAGCTAAAAAACAATAGTCAGATCCCTGTTAATGACCCATTAAGATCGATAGATTGGACTGAAGCTGCAGCCGCCTCGGGACATTAGACGAAGGTGTAGTGGGACGGTGTAGTATTTATATCTACATCTCTGTGATGTCTTATAGACCTCGCCGGCCCACAGAGCATAGAGACCAGTGTTGAGGAGGATAGGATGTGACAGTATCCCTGGATCTGACTGAGCACCATGCTGGAGCTTCATGACACACTGCTATCTCTATTGGTTGCTTTTAGTCACTCTAACGCACACATGCACGCACGCACGCACGCACGCACACACATACACACCAGCACTCAGTTAAACCACCCACTCATTTCCAGCCCCTCTCCCTTTTGCTCTCCCTTCTCCGCCAGCCTCAATTCAGTCTATTTTCACATCAAATGAATGCCCCTATTAGAGACCAAACTCAAATAAGGATTGTGTCGTCCAATATGGAAGGAGGCAGGGAGATGTGGATGGAGAGAGTGAAGGAGAAAGAGAGAAACAAAGCGGCGAACAGGAAGTGACTGAGATTAGATGGAGGGGAAACAAATGAGGTATCAGGCGGAGTGAAAGCGCGTAAGAGCTGAAGTCTGAAGGAAGGACAAATTGAAAAATGAGGATCAGTGAGAAGCAATGATCACACAAACCAGATAATCCGACCTATCAGCCGAGGATGTAGCAGTCACGGCAGAGAAAGGATTTCTTGGGGTTAATATAAACCCATCTGCCTGCCATCTTTACTGTTCCCATAGAAACGTGTGAGCCAGTCCACCACAAACTTTGAGGTGGACGGGTACGCATTGCTCAAGGCGCCAAGGCCACGTATTCTTCACTTCCTTTGAAGTACACCAATACTTAATCTCACAGCTAAATTGTTTGAAATGTAGGTCATGGCTCCAATTTTACTACAGTGGGGTAAGACTTAAAAACCAGCCACAGCTCGATATATCAGTGCTTAGCCCCTCTTGTACCTTGACTCCAGAATAATCTTCCTACAGTCACTTCTCATTAAGCTGAAGAGTTCCTGGACATGCTTCGTGTTAAGTTTCAATTTTAAGTAGCCACGGGTAAACAACGGTGTACGATTGGAGTCAAAACCATTAGTTTCTTTTCCTTTTTTAAAAATCTACTTATTTATTAAATCATACATTATGGTGTTACACTTGTACATTTGAAGGCATTGTGGTCCTGTATGGATATTGAGTGTCATATATTCATTTTAGATGCGTTTTAAACTTGTTTAGATGCCTGTGTGTCCTTGGCTGTGTTGTGTGTCTCCGCGACTGAAGGTCGGTCGAAGACACTTCAAGGTATCCCTTGATCACTGTTACTGCACCTGTCAGGCTTTCCATTCTCACATGGCGTGTGCAGTTTACAATGATTGACTTGAACTGAATGTAAGAGTATTGCTTTTAAGCTCACAGATACATTACAAGAGGATGGAGGGTAAGGTGGTTAGAGGAGACGTCTGCTTGTGGAGCTGGAGTGTAATTTTCAGCGATTGATTTTTGCATTCTCAGAATTAAAGCTAGGGTCGGTAATGTTGAGGAACTAAAAAGAGTACGCTAGATTTTTAAAATGATCCAACCGAAAAAAACAAGCCCAGTGTTGCCAACTCTTTTCCAATGAAACTAGCTAGCAGCACTAGCTCCAAAAGTCCCTAAATATAGCGAGAACATTGCCATAATCATTATGAACGTAAACAATGTGGCTATTGTTAGTACTCACAGCTGTCAAGCTAGCAGCTTGTGAAGACTCCGGTGACTCCGAATGAAATGATTGGACGGGTTTATTACAGTCCTGCCACAGCCACAGATACTGGATACTTTTTGTCAGAGCATTTGATTTATTTATTGCTGTCGGGATGTAATTAATATTTCAACAAATACAAAAGTCTGTCACTGACTGATTGACTGAGTGATGAAGTTACACGATTGGTCAGCCGAGTGTTGGAGTTTCCTCATTGGCCGTTGCTCTTTCAAAATGAAAAGGCGGGGAACCGTCCTTTATGCGAGTGAGCCGAACACGTCGTGCAGGCTCGAAAACTTGGACCAAGCTGTCAAACTAGGCGATGTAGTTCTAAAATGAAACAAGATGCAGCAGTGGCATAGTCGATTTCTCGCTAAAAATGTTTTCAGATGTAGATTTTGGCAGGTTGTATAGACTGAAAAACAAAGTTTACGAGCAGGCCGCCGTGTTGTTTCCTGTTTGAAATGGCAAACAGAAAACCAGGGACCACTCAGGCTCATTCCACGTCACCGCTTGAAGTGGAGCAGCGCGCCCACTAGTGTCCTCGCCGGACCTGGTGGACATGTACCGCTGGATATAACATTATAGATATGACCGCTGACTATAAGTGTAACAATTTAGCCACAAATTCACAAACTGACCATACACGGTTCAGGCATATACTCGGTTTTGTCCGAGTCTTGTTGAATAATATTACCAAACTTTAAATATGCAACTAAAAGAATCTGCCTAACACCAAAACATGAAAGAAACATATTTAAGGATTAGATTCAGAATCCATTTTATTGGGCAAGTACAGTATGCCCATATATGGAATTTGACTCCAGTTCTCAGTAGCAGTGACAGGGAAGGGACAAAGGCCTATATTACTATTGAGTAGTTACAGAACACTTATTAGTCTGACTGTCAACACCGACGCCAGGCGCCAGGATGAAGTGACTGAGGGCTCTGTTCAAGGGAGGGGAATGCTTCTCATAAAACAGACTTCATTGATGGTGCAATAGCCTCAGAAGATATACATAACAGTAACAACATAAGGCTACTGTTTCAAAATCAAAGAGTACATCTATTAATCAGAGCACTCACATAAAAACGTCGCACTAGCAGGGCGCTAAATGTATTTTGAATTTATGAACTATGGCACTAGAAACAGCTCTCTGTCTTGCTCTCTCTTTCTCTCTCTCTTTTTCTCTCTCTTTACAACTTCAAAAAGCAAATGCTCAACTCGAGGCTTCAAAACGGCAGTCAATCACGGTGACTATGTCCTCTTCGGTTTAGCTGCATGATGGCATGTAGAAAAAAAAATCCACCCTCCAAGTTTTTTATATCCAAGGTAAATAAAAAAAATAAATAAGTAATCTGTGTTAAAAATGTCCCAGTTTTGCTACAGAAGCTATCGACCAATGTAGCTGAATACAGACTAGGAAAGATACAGAAGGACATTTGATTAGTGACCTCTGTGCGAGTTCTCCCTACTGTAGGGGAAGAGAGAGACAGGCAGACAGAGAGAAAGAGAGGGGATTTACATGCTCCTCAAAGTCTGCACCTTATCAGACTCTCCATGACTGGCTTCTCCACGAGCCCCCAGGGTGCCCGATGGGCTAAAGAAAGAGGCGAAGAAAGAGATGAAATGCATGCAGAATGGATAGCGGTGCATCCAAAATCGCCCCGAACCAGAGAGCAGTGTGCGATTACCATTTTGAGGGCAGAGGAGTGTGTTAAGAGAAGCAAAGTGGCATAATCATTAGCAGGTTCCTGACATGCACAAAGAGGGCCAAGGTTAAAGCCTCTCCAAGGTTGAAGCAGGACTGAATCCTTTAGCAGCTCCATATATGAAGAAGAAGAAGCATCACAAAGACGAAATCCACTCCTCTTTCCTTCCAACACATTCTTGTCTAAAAGCTGAACATGTTCTCCAAAGATGGATATTAAAACTTCAGCTTCACTGTCTGTCTAACCAGTGACTTTGGTTTTCTGCCAATTGATTTGTTTTTCTTTAATCGCAGAGGTTGAATTAAATAACTCCCATTTTAGACTTCTTGTCCTCCGGCTCTTTTACTGTCTGTTGAACTGACTTACAGTCCTCACAGTCTGGATCTTGGAAAGGTTCTGGGTCATTTGTGTTAACACATATAATTCAATAATAAAATGATATTACTTACTACTAAGTCACTTAATCCTTTCTGTCTTTCTTGCCTGTATTTGAAAGGAGAAGTTGGGTATAAGTAAAACCTGCACAGCACATAACAGACAGCGATGCAGCTTTACGTGTGACGGTTCAAAACCGCCTGACCAAACAACCAAAAGTGCTATGGAATATTTATTCTGGCAGCCGTGTTTGCCCAAATATGAACTGTGCATGATGGGGAAGCAAATGTGCCCTGCTGTTTATTTGGATTGTGTACATTTGTTACGCTCTACTCATCCTCACCTTGTGTGGAGAAAATCAGAGTGACCTTAACTGAAGCTGCTTCATTTTCAAATTACTCTTATTATTAGGATATGAGATATATTGAGGTGATGTCTGTCTGCTCATCTCCACATGAAACAATACGCCAACTAAATAAATACAGAATTCAATTACTCCATTCCTAACCTCGTAGCCATCTCCATTTCTCATTCCAGCTCTCCAGTGCTCCAATCACCTTCCCATAAAAGGCAATTATTTATACTGAATCACAAATTCACATATTACTAGAAAAGTGGATATTAAGTAAGGGTTAATGTACAGCGAGCCGGTCATTGTTGTGAAAGAAACCCTGACAGGGCGATGCCGCACAATCGAGTATTCAACACAGCCTGGTAATAATATCCATTATTACACGGCTGTGTTGAATACTCGATTCTGATTGGTCAATCAGTTCGGTCATTGTTCTGCGGACTGTAATTTCTTTATAACAGACCGTTGCTATGTATAGCAGACCGTATGGGCGCAGTTCTGATGTCGGACTCTGGCGGACCATTTTTGTGTCAAAATATTGATTTCTTCAGTAAGTAGCTGGATAATGTAGAATGAAAGAATCCCCTTCAGGGCCGATGAGAGACCCCTCCACTTTGCGTCGGGGTGCAGCATCACCCTGTCGGGGATTCTTTCACAACAATGACCCGCTAGCTGTACATTATCACTTACATATGTTACACATTAAAGGAACAGTTTGACATTTTGGGAAATGTGCTTGTTCGCTTTATTTTCTACCGTACAGTCATGAGAGTAGTATTTATCTTCTCAGCTAACTTTCGGCAAAAAAGCAAATTTCCAATCAAACCACTCCTTTAACAGGTTTGTTGGTCCTGTAATGAAACTAGAAGTAAAGCCTTGCTGTTGTATGCTTCTGCCAACCAGTCAAGTTGCAGTTTACATCCATGTCTGTCATGTTCATAATTTTATCCAGTTAGAAATGTGTGTGAAATTGTCATAATTAGCACATGAAATTAAGGACACAAATGTGATTTGTGAGGTTACATTGACCTTGACCTTTGACCGTCTACCACCAAAATCTAATCAGTTCATCCTTGAGTCCAAGTGGATGTTTTTGCCCAATTTTAAGAAATTCCCTCTACGCATTCATGAGAGTGGTACGGACGGTGTACAAACGACTACGGTAATAGAGGCATCAGGGGCTCACCTGAGAGAGAGACCTTGCTCTCAGTGAACTCCCCTCTATACAAATAAACATTTTAATAAAGTAGTTACTTATTGATACAATTATTGCATAATTGTATACAGTTGCTAAATAGTATTACAAAAAACAATTGCTCCCCAAACCTTGTGACACTTAGAATCTGTTCTTTTCAGATGGAAATATGGTAAATGGGCTGCATTTATAGAGCGCTTTTTTACCTTAACAAAGGGCTTTACAATTTTTTGACTCTCATTCACACACCGATAAAGGCAGAGCTGCTGTGCAAAGTGCTGGCCTGCACATCGGGAGCAATGTGACGTTCACGTCTCTTTATCTGCTAAATGCTCGACTATGTTCACCAGCTGGTCATTACTTTGTCTATCAGCTGTTTGGGCAGATAGCAAACAGTGAGTTTTTACAGCTTTCTCAATAAAGACAGTTGTCTACTACGGCTAGAAATGACACTGATCAGAGCGGTGAGACTCAAACAAAGTTGTGGGCCGTACAATCCATTTTAAAGTACACAGCGTAATGTGATCGATTATTAACATAATAATATTGATTAAAGCTTCAGTAGGCAACAATTTTTTTGGCATCATTGGGATTAAATTCCATAATAACCTTTCAGCATATTGTAATTAAAGATTTCTGAGAGAAAACTAGACTTCTGCACCTCCTCATGGCTCTGTTTTCAGGCTTTAAAAAAATCACAGGTCAGTTCAGAGAGAGAGCGTTCCTATTAGCTGTGCTCCGGCGGTGCTTGGTATTCCCTCAAGAGATCTCAACATGGCTACCAGGTCACATACTTTGTCATTTTACAGCTAAACCGTGCACTACAAGATGATTCTGAAAACATTTGAGGCGAGAAATAGGCATTAACGTAACAGAATATTGATTCATATTTGATTGGCGCTGCCTAGTTTGACTGTTCGGTCGGCGTTTCACGAGTGATTGACAGCTGCTCAGAGACGGCAGCTGGACAGCAGACTCCAGCTCGGCTCTGATTGGTTGTTTTCCTCTGCTCTGTGAAATCTTGCAGATGCCATTAAGAGCAATGGAGGACACAGAGGCACATGATTTTTTTCAGATGACCTGTTTCTTGCACTACTGTCAGGACATGGCGACCGTTTTATAAAAAAAAAATGTTTTAATCATATTTGCTCCAATCGCGCCTACTGCAGCTTTAATGCGTTTTTTAAAAAAAAAGAAAATTTCACCTGCATGTACAGTACATGTTGTGAACTATTTGGTAAACAGTTGAATAAAGTGAAAAGAAACAAAACAACAAACACTGCTACTCTCTATTTCCCATACGTCTTTGAATGCAGATGGAGACTGTAAATCTAGACTTGTAATTTCAAAAGTATGCATGGTTGCCATATTAATTATCATTCAACTAGGGTCTAAAGTAGCCTGCAGTAAACTTCTACAAGTCACATGAAGAAGACCAAGGCCTTGCCCTGAAATACTTAACCTTTTTCCGTGCTCTGGAGTCTTCGTCATCGTCCTCGGTTTGATGTGGCCATCCACAAAGAGAGAGTAGAGGTGAATTAACTCAACCCTGAATGGGATGCCGCAACACACACAGAGATGTCTGAAGGACACAAAAGGCTACTTGGTCAAATATGATGAGGGTGTCATGACTGACGTGTTTTCACCTGATTGGACCAGGTTAAAATTGCACAGGATGAGACCTAAAACTGTTTGTTACGCCTTACTCATGCTGTTATTACCACAGTATAGCCTCATACTGACCTCATATTGTATCCTTGATATTAATAAAATTCAATTCTGACTGAGTCACGCATGTTAAGCCACATTAAGTCCCATTAATTGTGTGCGGTCTTGATTGTTTTCTAAATATATCTCTCTTCCTTTATACTACAGTGTGGCTTCACCCTTATTTTACATTTCATTTAATGTTTTATATGATGTAGAAATTATCATTATCATTTGCTCCCATATATTTTCCATATAATCTTTGTTGTTGTCCACCCTACTTAATTGCATGATCTTTTTTATGCCCTTATTTATTTAGTCTCATCACCAGCAACTTCTCCTGAAAAATTTCAATTAACTTTTTTCATTTAAGAAATAAATGTACCCATATGAGGCTAATTTCCTGGCAAAAAAAAAAGAAGCTCACTCACTTTGAAAACAGCTGTCCCATTGTTCTCTTCATGAATTAATAATTTCTTTTCTTTCCTCCTCAAAGTTATTTTTTGTCCTCATTAAGAGCAAGTGGTATCTTTGCAAACTTCAGAGTCCCGACTAGAATTTAAACTGAAGCTCTGAGGCCATGGGCATGACTACACAACATGCATTTGCAATCATGAACTGGTGAGTCCATTGGGTGGCCATTGTTACAATGTCAACCAATTTTGAATGTGAACAGTACTGTATTACCCCCCCCCCCCCCCCCCCCCCCCCCCCCACACACACACACACACACTGTGGATCTCACTGATTATGGCTCCCAGTTATACATATGCTCACAGCAGAAGATTAGGCGAAGATGGGCTTTCACACATAATAACTGAGATTATCCTGCTGACTCCTCTGACGTCAGAACTTCTGATCTCACAGAAATTTGCATGATTCAACGTGACACCAATCCAAACATCACGGGAGACAGACACCCACACTCAGATTACTCCTCGCTGAAAAACAGATGTCACAGTCGGCCTCTGAACTTGTAAATTACACTTCCCACGACTTATGATTCACTGGATCACATACCTGTAGATTTATCTACATAACATGTTATACCTTCCACTGAGCACCACTGTTTATAGTTGTTTTTTTAGTACTTTAATCACAATATTTAGCGCAACAGTGTAATGCTGTAGTACTATTTCATTTTTGGGAAATATCTCACAGTTGCAGTTAATTATAAAAAAAAAAAAAAAGTGAAGTGCTTTAAACTTGCATTCTTTCTAATAGCCAGAAGGGGGCGACTCCTCGGGTTGCAAAAAGAAGTCTGATTGTATAGAAGGAGAAAATGAGCCTACTTCTCACTTGATTTATTACCTCAGTAAACATCTTAAACATGAGTTTATGGTCTCAATCACTAGTTTCAAGTCTTCTTCAATACAGCATGATGTTAATTTAGTAAATTATGGTCCCATTTAGAGTCAAATAGACCATAAAGCAGGGTATGCTTCAGGAAGTGGCTACCATGTGATTGACAGGTCGCTACTACGGCGTTGTCCGGTCTGGGAGTTGTCCGTGTTTTCGTTTTACAACTTTAAACCTTTTACAGTGTGTTTTCAGTTCAAGAAAGTTAATTGTAATTTTTTTGGTTGCCTAAAAATGTCTTATTCAGCGTTTGGTTGTACTTAGCGCCATCCTCTCATGTAACTTGTGGTTTGCGATTTGAGAACCAACTGGAGATGAGAAAAAGGAACAAAAAGGGGAACCGCGGCTTTGATGATATATTTTCCTGTTATGTCCTTGTCAGGGACGCATCAGGATGCAGTAGGAGTAGAAGTAGTACAGCATAGAAATCCCCCCCGCCCCCCATGACAATTTTAGGGCGGACATAGATGACAACATTTCCCCAGTAATAGAACTTCTGCTTCATCCATTTGCCGGTCCAGTCAGAGAGACTGAGGGGAAATGACGCAAAGTTGAGGGTATTTAAAAAACCTAAAAGTTTGAACTTTGGGGCTTTTGAGAAAACATTCGAAGCTGGAGCCCCAGAAGCCCCCCCGCTCCGCCCTTAGGTTTGAGTGATTGGATCACAATGCATCTTTGTTGCTCAGTAATAGTCATACTGGACCTACACATACAGTAGAAGACCTACAGACAGAATATAAAGTGTTAAGTGAAAGCAGACTGATAAATGAATGATTGCACATTTGCTCAAATTAAAATGCGCTCATCTGCACATAATATCCTTTGCTGGTTGCATTTAATGTGCAGTTTTTGGTTGAGGTGAGCCATTGTCACGTGACCCACATTGAACACTTCAGGGTTGAATGATTGAGTCCATATCTGATTTACCGCATGGGAACTCAAGCCTAAAGTTATGATGAAGCAGACGCTCTTTACTGAGGATGATCTCAAGACTGCAGGGCCTCACAGAAATCCATACATGATACGCATCGCCACAGTCAGTCAGGGCGTTTGCGCTTCAAGGTCAGCTATTCCTCCCATACTAAGAACGCGCAACAGCATTTATATTATGATGAGACAGAATTAAAAGCAATGTTCCCACTCAACAACAATGAATCCTAACGGAACGCTGGATTAAGAAAGTCTATTTATGAAACTATTCAACCGCTGTTATTCAGCATTTACTTTATAGTCAATAATCTCTGAAGAGAGTCCTGGAGAAGCAATGTATTCCTAAAAGGTGAATTAGACAGCTGGCTGCTTTGATCTGTGTGCTTTGATGAAGTGAGACTTCGGGAGAGCCTAAAATTAGCAACACAACAGATTGGTCCTCCAGTTCTCCCGCACTTACTGAACAAGTAAACAACGCACAGGCTTCGAAATGTGCTGACATACATGCGAGTGGATGAGGTTTTCTTTGTAATGTGCTTGGAAGTTTGAGGAATTTTAGAAAAATAAAGTTTCTGAAAGTATAAAGAGAAGTTGTGTCGCTAATTCCCGGAGCACCCTTTCCTTTTAAGTTTAACTGGAGAGTAATTTTACTAATCAGCAGTGGCTGCATTGAAATATGTTTTTGTGAAATGAGCACAATGTCTTTGCAAATTTTTCATAACATGAAAGGATTATGTGAAGGAATTATGACTAGAGTAGCTGTAGAGTGAAACAACTCAGTAGAAAGTGTTGTTGATAAGTGTAATACTTTAATTATAATATCCTGTTATCCTTTCTGGTGAAGTAAAATATGTTTCTTTTATAATATAACGAATATGAGCGACACTGCATCCACTAAAGTTCAGCACTTAAAGTGGAGCGGCAGCATAGCAGAGTTAAAGGGCGCTGACGTGTGTTTGTATAACTTACGATGCAAGTTCTACAAACACCGATGCTATACTTTTTTAAAAATTTAACCTTTATTTAACCAGGAGTAAAAAGTCATTTAGGTTAAAAATCTCTTTTCCAAGAGTGTCCTGGCCAAGATAGGCAGCAGCAAGGCAATACCTAAAGCCGCTCTGTATCGGTTCTGGTTGACTCTGTGAAACTACTGAATGCTGATAATACACCCCTCCTTGTAGGATCACCAAAGGCCCAAGTGGTTGTCCAGGTTTCATATGATAATATTAAAATAGTTCTTAGGCAGCTGCTGGGGTCAGGACATGGTAAAACAATCAGCACCTACTCTCTATATTAACTCCAACATACAGCCCTGTTAAGAAAAATGTATTATTGGAACTTTATTTCCCTAGTTTTATTGGCTAGCTCTATATGTTCAACAGGGAAAGAAACAGTCAAAGGGCATATGAAGGTGAGATGTAAAATTATCACCCACAATTTCCATTACAAGGAGCAAATTGCTTGATAGGTCTCACGGTTTCTTTCTGCAATGACTGATTATTAGCTACATGATGGATGCACTAATTTTACTGATTTATACCTCCAAATAAAGTATAGTAGCCAATCAGGTAACTAATCTGGAAAACATAGCCTCACATCATTCACACAAATTAAATGCTGTAATGTTTTTTGCAGCCTGCGTTTATTTCCCCCAAACAGCCAATATACCGACTGTACGAAAATGAGCTGTAACTAAACAGTGGGCAACCTCTGCGTCTGAAAAGTGAAGCCAATGCTGAAGTGCCTTAAACTTGCATTCTTTCTAACAGCCAGCAGGGGGCGACTCCTCTGGTTGCAAAAAGAAGTCTGATTGTATAGAAGTCTATGAGAAAGTGAGCCTACTTCTCACTTGATTTATTACCTCAGTAAACATTGTAAACATGAGTTTATGGTCTCAATCACTAGTTTCAAGTCTTCTTCAACACAGCATGATGTTCATTTAGTAAATTATGGTCCCTTTTAGAGTAAAATAGACCATAAAGCAGGGGATGCTTTAGGGCGTGGCTACCTTGTGATTAACAGGTTGCTACCACGGCGTTGTCCGGTCTAGGAGTTATCCGTGTTTTCAACTTCAACCCTTTCACAGTGTGTTTTCAATTCATGAAATTTAATTAAAACATTTTGGACGCCTAAAAATGTCTTATTCAGCGTTCGGTTGTACTTAGATCCACCCTCTTGTGTCACTTCTGGTTGCAAAAAAACAAGCTGGCGAAGGCCAAAATGCCAACTTCAAGGCTTCGAAACGGCAGTCTACAAACCAATGGGTCACGGTGACTACATCCACTTCTTATATACAGTCTATGTTTATAAAGTACAGACATGTTTTTGGTGCATTGTTAGTTTCTGTTTTTGGTATTTTCCCCCAGACTCCTTTCCTTCTCCTCTTCATCTCTGTATATTTGTTTAAATAGTGTTGGGATATGCGAAAATTATATGCTCAAGCTAAAACATTTTCAACTTGCAAGGACAGGACTTTGGCTCAATTCACTCTGCCTAGAGCAAACTTGCAGCTATTCGTGTCCACTAGTTGTGCCACATATACAATTTGCTCTGCTTTCATTCTGAACACATCTTTAGAGGCTCTGCTTGTGGACACTTTTACATTTAGTGACAAGTGGGACATCAACAGAAGCCTCATATTTGAATATTTAAGCACACTGGGGATTTTTCTTGATGCGGCAGCTAAAACATTTGGAGCGACTGGATGGGTAGTCAAGCACTTTAACAGAGCTGTGGTGAAGAGTTTTCTTATCTTCTCAGTTACAGCGTGTTATGGCAACTTAATCACCCAGGAGAGAAAGCAGTTGGACGAAGCTGAATTCACAACATCTAAGATCATTGGCTGCCACCCCCACTCATAACACTTGGTCCAAAATCCACACATTCCTCTCTCTGTGCAGAAACACCTGCTTCAGGGCCTGAGACTGTCCAACATTTAAACTTTATTTATAAGAGTATTGCTGTCATTAGCACACAGACTGTAAATGTTGTAGCATCAAGCACCACAAACAGTGGCACAACTCAGCATTATTGTGTGAGAATCTCTGCATGTAGACGTGCATGTTGGATGTCTTTCTGTGGGATCTTTATTAATTTGATTTTTATATTTTTTAGTAAAGCACTGAAACTGTCCAGTCTGTGTTTTAGTAATATAATCCAATATGTAATGGGTTAACATGACATAAAAAAATCCTAATTTCAAGTCTGTC
Source organism: Sebastes fasciatus (assembly GCF_043250625.1). Lineage (NCBI taxonomy): Eukaryota > Metazoa > Chordata > Actinopteri > Perciformes > Sebastidae > Sebastes > Sebastes fasciatus. Next base: position 21,354,349 of record NC_133797.1, on the reverse strand, counting down.
TGGGAAATGAGAAATACCCTTTTGGCTAACTGGCACATTTACAGAAATGTGTATTCATGTGCGAAGTTGCTGTCAAATAAGACAACAAATAAATAAATAAATTTGCGCCCACAACATTTTTTTTTTATCTCAGAAATGAGCCCCATTTTACCAAAACTGATTAGCCTGCATAATATGACTAATTGTGAGGATAAAACCTCAGAGAAGAACAAAAAGATACAACAACAAAACATCTTATTGTGGTGAAAATAGTATTTTTATCTTTTAGCCTGTTTCAAATCACACCAATGGAAAGCTTGTTGGAACAACATCAGCCTTTATGACGTGACTTCACTTTCACCACTGGGAATGTCTTGCAGAAATATGTGCCATTGTCCTCTACCTAATGAACAACACAGACATAACCCCAATCAGTATGGTAATTGGTAGGAGGACAATTCTCACATCCTTAATCATGAGCAGTATTCACAAATACACGCATGCAAATGCATTCTTCAGCCCTAATTTAGTGGGAACCATTTCTTATACATCACCAAACATTTGCATAAATATTTCAACCATCTACTATGTTATTATGTGTTTGCAGTAAAGCAAAAATAAATAACGTAAATGTAAATCCAATTTTATCCTCACACAGGGACATTTAGTTACTGCATTTAACCCATCTTAGTATATTAAAAGTAGTGGGAATTACAGCTCCCAGGGAGCAGTTTTAGCGGGTCAGTGCCTTGCTCAAGGGCACCTCGGCAGTGCCCAGGAGGAGAACTGGCACCTCTCCAGCTACCAGTGCCCACTTCGTACTTGGTCCGTGTGGGAACTTAAACCGGCGACCCTCTGGTTCCCAAGCCAAGTCCCCACGGACTGAGCTACAAAACAAAGGGCATTGACTGTGTTCATATTTTTGTAAAAGCCAAGAAGCACAGCCAAAATTGTTCTGCATGTTAATAGTGTTTTATCAATATTTCTTTATAAACTAGGCATTAGGTTATTTGTTAAGCAAGCACAAACTCTAACACTAACTAGGTCTGCCCTGATGCAGGTCACCCAGTGGAAAGGTGTTCTTTGATATTCACACTCGCTAGGTTTTAGAGCGCTCAAAAGCACCCTTAAAACAAAAGACAGCAAAGAAGTCTCAAAAGGGCCTCAAGACCAGAGTTTCTGGCAGCCGATATATCTGCTAAATTGAGGGTTGCATTAAGTCGAGGAAGGATCAGAAAACCCAGGGTGAGCAATTCCCCACCTAGCCCTTAAGAAAGGGCGCCGTCACACCCTGATTGGCCAAGAGGGGAAATGCACCAAGCTGCTCTCAATTCTTGATTAGGAGCCAGTCCCCACAACGGGTGATCTCACTGCACAACGGGTAATCTCAATAACCTTCAAATCAACTCAGGGGGAATTGTGACATTCAGCCAAAATGAGCTGGGCAAAGGGAAATGACAGCAAGTACCAAAAAATGAGGGGCTGCTACAACTGTGATAAATGACTACCTGTAATGTAACCTCTATAAACAGATTCTGCATTCACATCTAGAATCTGTAAGCAATGGGACAAGATTTTGGCGTCGGAAGCGTTCTGGTTTCTCTTGGTAGTCCGACCAATCATGTTCGAGCAGGCTTTGGTTGCATGCAGGTAAACAATCGGTATGGAGAGCAAAAGAGGCAAAACGCACTGGCAGAAATGCAATTTTGGAACCAACTGGCTATCGTCTGACAATGATTTAGCTCTTTATTAATCTCAATTAAGCTTTTTAATAATCTGGTCGTAAATGTAATCTCTCAACTCCAACTCCATTTCACGTGTCGGAAGTTGCTAATCGGACTGTAACAATGAGCAGTGCACGAAAGAGGAAGTCTCGGCCTGGATATCCGCTGGCTACACCGGATCCCCAGAAATATTGTCCGTCGCCCCCAGAAGCTAATAAGTTGTCAGACCAATAGCCGATGGGTTCCGATATTGCGTGTAATGTGAAACATGTCGGGTGTTCTGACTGATTCACAAAAAAATGATCACCTGACATTGCCATTTACCTCAGCTATACAGAGCGTTTTGGTGTCGTTCAGCTCATTTTTTGGTTTTAGTAGACAGCTGTTTTCATCTAAAAAGCTCTTATAAACTCACTGTACGCACCCTGCCCAGCAACAAACTGCAGATAGCCCAAGTTAGCAACCAGCTGGTGAACATAGTGGAGCATTTAGCAGCTTAAGAGCCAGATATTTGTCTCAGAAATTGGTTGAAAGCAAAACAAAGCAAAAATGAGATTGGACTGATAGGACTTGAATTTGCCTCAAAATTAATGTTAATGTTGCTCTGTGTCTGATAGATGTGTGAACAGGTAACTGTTTGCTTACACATTTTCCATAAATGATGCTATGGATGGTTTTGCTTGATGATATGTGGGTTTGATCCAACCCTGCTGTTGCCCTCTGAGATGATCTTACTAATTTACTTTAGACTTGGATCAGTTTAGGCTTAAGATGCTTTTGGGAAAAAGGGACCGGGTCATGTTATCTCCTCCACTTCCCCAGTGGTGGAATGACTCGATAATTGCGGTCACTGTATAAATGTCGCAATTTCTTCTGGGATTTAAAGTACACACATGAACAATGTGTAACGGAGTGGAATTGGGTAGGTCATATTAATTGGTTTTCTTTGTGAGCAAACTGAAGAGGATTAGCCCATGACACTGTGTCTGATATGAGGTCTGACACATGTTATTAAGTAGGGAATACACTGAACCTCAAACCCCTTTACCGTTTTACCTCTAAGGCAGCTAAAACAGCGATGGGATGGATCTACTGGAGGATGTACTGGTTGGATGTACAGGAGATGTAGGCTAGAATTCCACATTTCATGGCTGCATACATTTAGCTTTACAGGATAGTACTAGTGCTGTGAAACCGGATGAATATGAATGTCTTACGTGAGAGACTGTAGAGTACATACAGTATCACCAAATGTAAATAGTACTACTAGAAGTGGATTACTTCTTCTCAGCCCAGTCGTCAGGGAAAAAATGTTGGCATTGTACGTTTCTGCAAACAACTGATGTTTTGAATGTCTACGTTTTTGCATTCGGTCAGAGCAGGTGACGTGTTCCAACAAGCGACGCGCAGAGCAAATAACGTAGTATATCGAGAGCCACCGTTATTGAATGTTACGCGGTATAATAACGAGCATAACAAGCAAGAAAGGCCACTAAGGGCGGGTGGGAGTGGTGATGGTGTATGGGTCAAACAAACAGGACTTTCACCTAGGATACCGCTGTTCATGTCTCGTGTGAAACCAAAAATAAAAGTTGACTTTACTATTGTTACGTAACATTGTTACGCTTGTTACGTAACACTAACGTGAGAAAGTACGTTAAAGGCATATTTTATTTACGCTTGTTACTTGTTACAGTTGTTCCATTACGTTATTATACTTATACAAACCATGATCTTTTTTCTAACCTTAACCAAGTAGTTTTGTTGATTAAACCTAACCAATCAAAAACCACATGACATTGTACGTTTCTGCAAACCACCTTGAATGTCTACGTTTTTGCATTCGATCTGAGTAAGTGACCTATTCCAACATTGCTTGTTATGGTTGTAACGTTGCGTTATTATCTTAACACATGATCTTTTTTCTAACCTTAAACATAGTTTGTTGCCTAAACCTAACCAATCGTTTCACAGCATTAACCTCATGTAATTGTGCATATCTACAAGCGGGATACGAGGCTGTTATGAAACATATTTATGAAATGTATTTTTGGTTCAACATTCAATGTATCCCGTGGTTTGCAGAAACGTACAACGCCAATATTTTGTCTTACGACTGGGTTGTTCTGCTTGTGGCTGGCTGAAATGTTGTTTTTGTTTCATTCCAGAGGACAGTTTGTCAGAGTATTTGGTATCAACTGTGTATTGACTGACAAATTATTTCTCAGAAAATATGATTCCTAGGGGCTTAGGTTAAACCACCACTCTCGTTGCACAGCTCTATTAAACTTCAGGTAACCATAGCAACAATAGTGCTGCTTGATGAAACATATGAGTTAACGATGAGGACACATGAGGACAAGTTGAACACAATTTGCCTTTTATTTAGTTTTAATTTTGTGTCTTGACACAGTAAACAACAGACCCAATAAAGAAAACACCTCCAACTCATGTTTTATTTTGGTGTATACCGCCTACTGTTTATTTAATTGTCACATCTAATACTCATTTTACTGCTTTTTTACGAGGTTTTAAATGTGAACATAATTAATCGTTTCATATATTGTTTTTTAATAATTGTGATTAACCACTGAAAATGTCCCACACATCTTCCTCCGTCCTTACTATTATCACTAGTTAAACTGATTACGCTATTTGGTTATTTTAGATTTAGTGAGAGCTTGGAGCAATAAACCAACAATAATCTATACCGTTTGCAGTGTTTTAAGTGCCATAGCCATTAGTAATACACATCAAATCAAATCAAATCAATTTATTTTTGTATAGCGTCAAATCACAACAGAAGTTATCTCAAGACGCTTTATATATAGAGCAGGTCTATGACCGTACACCATAGTTTAGAGACCCAACAGGATCCACCAAGCGCACTGTGGCCAGGAAAAACTCCCCGATTACTGGGAAGAAACCTGGAGCAGAACCGGGCGCAGGGCGGGCGGCCATCTGCCGAGACCGGCTGGGGGGATAGATAGATAGAGAGAGAGTGAGGGAGAGAGAGAGAGAGAGAGATAGATAGAGAGAGAGAGATAGAGAAGCAGCCACAATAGCAGTCTAGCAGCTGTAATAGCTAATACAAGTAGGACTGATAACACAAAACCAATAGTGGTGGATGGAAAGAGTGATAATACAACTATCGGAAAGCCAGCACTGTCCAGCATCTCTCCTCAGTACGTCCATGTGTATTGGTGTGGGACGTCCCTGCGATCGATGCCCGTGCATTGGTTCCTGCAGCATCAGCATGCTTGCTGGGAGCTCTTGATGTCTTTGGCAGTGATTGAGAAGTGTTATTCTCCAGGCTGCCACATTGTCACTAGGTGTTGGAAATCCCTCGTAGCATTGGTAGTCCCTCGTACAGACGTAGTTAATTAGGGATGGTAGCAGTTGGTGTCAAGCAGGCACCGACGCGGCAGCAGATGCAGCCACAATACCGGAGACCACCAAGATCCAGGTGAGACCCTGCTCCAAGTGTACCCATGCTCCAGGTATAACCTCGCTCCCGGTGTGATCCCGCTCCAGGTATGACCTCGCTCCAGGTGTGACCCCGCTCCACGGTTAGCTGCGAGACAAGGAGGCACAAGGACTCCCGGGAAGGAATGAAGTTAGTAACAACATGGACATGGGACATGAGTATATACAGAAGGAGAGGGGAGCTCAGTGTGTCATAGGAAGTTCCTTATGACAGTGTGTCATAGGAAGTCCCCCGGCAGTCTATGCCTATAGCAGCTTAAGTATAAGCGTTATCAAAGAGGAAAGTCTTTAGCCTACTCTTAAATGTAGAGACGGTGTCTGCCTCCCGGACTGAAACTGGGAGCTGGTTCCAGAGAAGAGGAGCTTGATAGCTGAAGGCGCTTTGTAGGTGAGGAGGACGATTTTAAAATCTATTCTGGATTTTACAGGCAGCCAGTGCAGAGAAGCTAATACAGGCGTAATATGATCTCTTTTTCTAGTTCTAGTCAGTACACGTGCTGCAGCATTCTGGATCAACTGGAGAGTCTTAAGAGACTTATTGGAGCAGCCTGATAATAAGGAATTGCAGTAATCGAGTCTAGAGGTAACAAATGCATGGACTAATTTTTCTGCATCATTTTGACACAGGATGTGCCTGATCTTCGCAATGTTACGTAGATGAAAGAAGGCAGTCCGTGAGGTTTGTTTTATGTGAGAGTTAAAGGACATATCCTGGTCGAAGACAACTCCCAGATTCCTTACGGTGGTGCTGGAGGCCAGGGCAATGCCATCTAAAGTAACTATATCATTAGATAATTTGTTTCAGAGGTGCTCAGGGCCTAGTACAATAACTTCAGTTTTGTCTGAGTTTAACATCAGGAAATTGCAGGTCATCCAGGTTTTTATGTCCTTAAGGCATGCTTGAAGTTTAGTTAACTGGTTTGTTTCGTCTGGCTTGATTGATAGATATAATTGGGTATCATCTGCATAACAATGAAAGTTTATGGAGTGTTTTCTAATAACATTGCCTAAGGGAAGCATATATAAGGTAAATAGAATTGGTCCAAGTACAGAACCCTGTGGAACTCCGTGACTAACTTTGGCGTGCATGGAGGACTCATCGTTGACATGTACAAACTGAAATCGATCTGATAAATAGGACTTAAACCAACTTAGTGCAGTTCCTTTAATGCCAATTAAATGTTCCAGTCTTTGTAATAGGATGTCATGGTCAATGGTGTCGAAAGCAGCACTGAGATCTAGCAAGACAAGTACAGAGACAAGTCCTTTGTCCGATGCCATTAGAAGGTCATTTGTAATTTTCACTAGTGCTGTCTCTGTGCTATGGTGCACTCTAAATCCTGACTGATAATCTTCGAATAAATGATTGTTCTGTAGAAAGTCACACAGCTGACTGGCAACTACTTTCTCGAGTATTTTGGAGGTAAAGGGAAGGTTAGATATAGGTCTATAGTTGACTAGGACCTCTGGATCAAGAGTGGGCTTTTTAAGAAGAGGTTTAATTACAGCTACTTTAAAGGACTGTGGTACATAGCCTGTTAGTAAAGACACATTGATCATATCCAGTAAAGAGGTGCTTACTAGAGGTAACATTTCTTTAAGCAGTCTAGTTGGAATAGGGTCTAGGAGACAGGTAGATGATTTAGATGAGGAGATCAGTGAGGTTAATTTGTGGAGATCGATAGGAGAAAAGCAGTCTAAATATATATCAGGTTGTACAGCTGTTTCTAAGGTTCCTAAGTTTGAGGATAAATTGGTACCAGTTGACGGTAGGAGGTGATTAATTTTGTCTCTAATAGTTATGATTTTATCATTAAAGAAACTCATGAAGTCACTACTACTGAGGGTTGTAGGAATACATGGCTCAATAGAGCTGTGACTTTCTGTCAGCCTGGCTACAGTGCTGAATAGAAACCTAGGGTTGTTCTTATTTTTCTCTATTAATGATGAGTAATGGGCTGCTCTGGCATCACAGAGAGCCTTCCTATATGTTTTAAGACTATCTTGTCAGACTAAATGAGATTCTTCCTGTTTGGTGGAACGCCATATCCTTTCCAGTTTCCTCGATGCTTGCTTTAATTTGCGTGTTTGAGTGTTATACCATGGAGCTGACTTCCTTTGTTTTACTAACTTCTTTTTTAGAGGGGCAACAGAATCAAGTGTGACTCGCAGTGAGTCTGTAGCACTATCTACAAGATGATCAATTTGGGTAGGGCTAAAATTAACATACGAGTCCTCTGTTATATTGAGACATGGTATTGAATTTAATGCTGATGGAATCGCTTCCTTAAATTTAGCTACAACACTATCGGATAGACATCTAGTGTACACACTTTTATCTGATGGTGTATAGTCTAGTAATAAGAATTCAAAAGTGATTAAATAATGGTCTGATAAAAGAGAGTTCTGTGGAAAAACAATTAAATGTTCAATTTCAACGCCATATGACATAACAAGGTCGAGGGTGTGGTTAAAGCGGTGAGTGGGTTTATGCACGTTCTGTGAGAAACCAATTGAATCTAATAAAGAGATAAACGCAGTACTGAGGCTATCATTATCAACGTCCACATGAATATTAAAATCACCTACTATAATGACTTTATCTGTTTTCAGGACTAAGCTTGATAGAAACTCTGAGAATTCAGATAGAAATTCAGAATATGGGCCTGGAGCGCGGTACACTATAACAAATAAAATTGGCTGTAGTGCATTCCAGGTTGGGTGTGAAAGACTAAGAACAAGGCTTTCAAATGAGTTATAATTTAGTTTAGTTTTAGGGTTTATTAATAGGCTTGAGTCGAAGATGGCTGCAACTCCACCTCCTCGGCCGGTGTCTCGAGGAATGTGAGTATTAATATGACTGCATGTGTGCAGTTCCCAGAGAATTCAGTGCTATATGTTGAAATATTGTAACCTTTGCTGTCATAATAATAAAGGCAATCTGTGCATCCAAAATATATCACACAGCAGCACAAATGGCGCTGCACACATACGTGCCATTAACACTAATGAGGCTGACAGCAGATGTGCAGCGCCACATGGGGAAACCTCTCGTCCGCATCTTTCTGTCCGCCAGTACATCCTGTCGGTTTGCTGCTGTGCTGTCTGCCCGTGTGGACCAGAGGATACACGCTCATCCTCTTCTTCTGCTCCAACCCGATATCACGCCAAAGCGTGCAATAGACCCACCTGTCCACCAGAGGACATCGTTTCAGTGTCACGTTTTGTCTCTCAGAGACGTGAATATTACACGTCTGTATTAACGTGCAGTGCCAGCATGGGGCAACAAATCAGAATCAGAAATACTTCATTGGTTGCGCTACAGTTGCTCTTTTAAAAACATAAAGAAACGTAAGAAGATAGAAATAAAGAATAATGTAATTTGTAAATTATGTAAATGATACTATAATATAAACACAATATATGTAATGAAAGTATTGAAATTAAATATAATAAAATGAGAATGTAAGAAATATGTACAAATATGTGCATTAAGACATGCAATATATAACAAATAATCACAGAACACTGAGAAGTGGGATCTATTAAGTGTGTTAATGACAGTATTGCACAGTTGAATTATTGCAAAACTTATTTTATAGTTGAATTAAGTCACTCACTTAGGTTAAGGCAAGAAAAGCACATAGGTTAAGGGGAAATGTCATGGTTGGGCTTAAAATAAGTACGTAAACTAAGTAAAACACGTATGGAAACAACATAACATCAGTACGGAAAACACGTGATAAAATTCACGTGACAAACGTCATTAATGTAATTTACAAAACAAAACACCAGTCTCCCGCTTGAAAGTCTTGTGTTTGTTGGACCCATCCACCTCCTCACCCGCCCACCATAAGTGGTCTTTCTCACTTTCTATAATGGATGTATAAAAAGAACTGGATACAGCGTTGGATTTCATTCCTATGAGAGTTGCTCAGTGGCGCATGAAGCCAAAATGGCTCAACTGCTGAGAGATGCAAGAAGTGCCCGGATCATCTGGCGATCTACCGCACCCATTGGGCCCATAGAGCAGGCACCGTAGCGTTTTCTTTAACCCCGCCTCCCAACCCTCGGTCCAGCCTGTTACAAGACAACCATCACAAAAAACGTGAAACTGGCACGCTTTCTTCCGGTGGTCTTTGGTGTGAGACTGGGCAGTTTGCTCTGAACACCCTTCAGAGCTGCCTTTGAAACTCCTCCGATTGGTTAGCACCATAATTGCAAGTCATAGCCATTGACACATTTTCCCCAGTGATTGTCTGCCATCGCTAAATGCTTTTGTGCTCTCGCTCCGCCTAAACTGGTCATCTAAGCTCCACCCAGGGATGCTCTGCGAGGCATGATCAATAGGTCACACTTAAGTCAGGCTTTCCCTGTTTCTTGGCTGTCTTCTTAATACTGGCAGATTGACTCAGAACAGACAAATACCCTTTGCTAGTTCAGAGAGATTTTTCTTTCTAGTGGCATATCCGTCTTGATCTGTTCTCTCTTGTGTCCCTGTCCCAGTTTCCACTTCCTCCTCCCTTCCACGTTTCCTTCCTCGGCTCGTTTCTAAGTGACAAGCCAAGACTGAGCGGAGCTTACAGGCATTATTCTGAAGCTGTTCTTTGTCATTGCTTTCTTTTTTTTTTTTCTTTGTTGAAATAACTTTTCAAGAGGTAAACAAGAGACAGTGTGAGTAATTGAAAGACGGCACAGCAAGAATCGATGTCAAAGCGATGTCAAAGAAGGAACTACTGCACTGGTAGTGATTCCTGATTAAGAACATAACAGCAGTTTAGCAGTATATTAGGCTAAGTTCACCTTTAAAGGTAGGCTCAAATGCTCTTAACAAGACTTACCTTTAATGAGCGTAGCAGTAGAGCAAATTTATATTCCTTTATATTAGAGGCAAAAGGGATCAAAGCCAGAGTAACCTGAAAATAGATGTGAACAAACGGAGGCAGTTAGTCACTAAGCGGGAGACATGAGAAAAAGCAAAGATTTGTCAAATTATACATCCAGAAAGGTATCCTTTTACTTGCTGACACTGTGTGGGAAGATGTATCACAGCTTGTGCTTGCCATGTTGGACCGGTGCATCTGGCAACAAGCAGGGAACAGTGGGAGCATCACAGGCAACTATCTGAGAGAGCCGAGGGAACAGACAGAAACCATGCTGGGATAAATTAGCAGATGGTTTTTCATCATGGTTATTGAATGGTCCCCTGCTGGAGCTGTTGCCCCCGCGACCCGATCCCGGATAAGCGGTTGAAGATGGAAGATGGATGGTTATTGAATGACACGCTAAGTCAAAGACTGTAGGGTTAAAAGAGGAAGTAGTGAGTGGTTATATCAGAGACTAGACGGTTAAAACAGCCTTGACACCTTCTTCTCAAAGTAGGTCACAAAATGCTCAGGAGAAAGAGAGAAGGAAGGTGGAGGGTGCTAAGGAGAGAACTATAAACACACAAATGTTTTCTAGCGTTTCAAAGCAGGAGATTAGATTTGAGAATGGCAGGTTGATTTAGCGACTGACGGATGGGAAGATGAAGGAGAATAAAGGGGTCATGGACAAGTTTGTGTGTCACTTTCTCTTTTAAACTTTGAGGCAGTTAAAGGAAAAGTCAGACAGTTTGGGAAATATATGGTATTTGTCTCATTTGCAAAGATCAATATCAATTTATTCTGTGTGCACCCATTCAAAACTGAGATAGATTCAGGACGTGCCTAGCCAAGCCCAACTAGCTGTTTGAGATGTGCTACACAGCAGTTGTTCTTCGAAGAAATAGCTCCAATGTGAAACTGCACCTAAAACAACTATATATTGTTTTTCTAACTATTTCTGTTGGTGATGTAAAGTGGACAAAACATGTCGAAGACTGGCTTCTGTACTGGCGGTTAAGAGATAAAATGAATCTATCCATGAAGTAGGCTACCTATAGGTCCAGGAGATAACGATGCATCACGATACAGCGATTCTGCGATACATTACAATACCATCATCTACGATACATCACGATATCTGTGTAACGGAAGAGGACAAAATATCTATATATACAAAAAGCAGGAATTATGTATTTATTAACTGCATTGTGGTGTCATTTTAACAACAGATATGAAGCAAAGTACAAAGAAGGGCATAGAGTCTTTAATTAATTCACAAACACACACACATACACACCGACTGCAACTTTTCCATGTCCATGTATGCCATCATTTTAATGTAAAATAGCCGTAAACTGGCAAAAAGGCCAAAATGGCAGGAAGCAGAACAGTTCTGAAGTCAAAATGTTTAAAGGAAGGCTACATACAGTATACCTCACTAAAATCTTTCTAATCTAAATTGACAACTCCTTCTTAAAGGACCAGTGTGTAAAAATTAGGGGGATCTATTGGTAGAAATGGAATATAATGTTAAGTATGTTTTCTTTAGTGTATAATCACCTGAGAATAAGAGTCATCATGTTTTTGTTACCTTAAAGTGAGCCGTTTATATCTACATACGGAGCAAGTCCTCTCCACGGAGTCCACCGTGTTTCTACAGTAGCCCAGAACGGACAAAACAAACTCTGTTAAGTTTTCATGCTTAGGCCGGAGTCGATAACGTTACTCGCTCCAGTCACCGCTGCTCTCTCTCTCTTGCTTCATCACTCACTTCCCATGTACACACACACTACGCACTCCAGAGAGGGACATTCGCATTTTTTAATCAGCCACCGTAGCAATCCTACACGCTTGGTACACGGGAGAAGTTGTAATCTGCATCCTCATCGCTAGATATCGCAAAAACCTACACACTGTTCCTTTAAGGGTTTCAAAATGAAAACAACAATGTGTGTGGCTGCTTCTTAAATCTGCAAAAAGGTGTGGTGTAAGGACCGAAGACAAATCAGATGGTTTTACAGACAAAAATGTATTTTGATCAAGTAATAAATAGCGAGGTCAGAGGTCTGTGTGTGTCGTACATTAGACTCTAAGTCTTGTCTATATATATTAACCATTTATTGCATTCACGTTTTCTCCAAAATTTACATGTTTTTTTTTTTTTAACAAAGCTTTTTTTGTTTTTATAGCTTTCCCTATCACAAGAGGATCTCATTTAGTGTAAACTCTGGTTCCCTCTTGTGGCATTAAACATACCTTTTTGGTGCGTGAGGATCTACAACACACAACTATATATAACTAATTTATACTGGCTTCAACTTTGTCATTGATTAGGATTATACACAGACACACGTGGTCATTTGAAACTCTTGGAGTAGTTTGTCTCGTTGTAGTCATCAGTGAAGACCTGTCCACCTCCAGTCTGCGAAAGTTTAGGGAACGACCTGCTGCAAATCCCCGAGCTGCATATCCTTTGTTTCAGAACCGATCATTCTTTGAACTGCACTGATGTCATTTCCCCCGGGAGACCTGATTTCAGCATGAAAACACTGCGAGAAGAAGTGGTTCCCACGCCTCGGCCTTCCAATCACTAATCCTCGTCAGACAGCTCTAGATAGTGGGAGTGTGTGTGGTCTATTGTGTATATGTGTGTGCATGTGTGTGTAGGAGCAGGATAGTCCACAGAATGCTAACCTAGATTATGTTTACTCAATCAGGTGATGAGAGGGCTTAACCACTGATGGCTCTTCATCTAATTTAGGGGTACGTAGTTTCAGGCTACCAGTGAGCCCTTAAAGGAACAGTATGTAGACTTTAGGGGGATCTATTGGCAGAAATTGAATATAATATCAATAAGTATGTTTTCTTTCGTGTATAATCAACTGAAAATAAGAGTTGTTGTGTTTTCGTTACCCTACAATGAGCCATTTATAGCTACATACGGAGCGGGTCTTCTTCGCAGAGCCGGCCACCGTGTTTCTACAGTAGCCCAGAATGGACAAACCAAACACCGGCTCTACGGAGGGTCATTCGCAGGTTTTCACGTCGGCCACCGTAGTTCTCCTACGCGCTTGGCACGCGGGAGAAGTTTCAGTTGGTTAGAATCTGCTACCTCACCACTAGATGCTCTTCCTGTGATGATCTCTTAGAGATGCAAATGTCACTGTGTTTTTAGAAAACATTTCACAATAAAAACCCTTTTGCAAATTCTAAAAGAAAGCCTTCTAGTTGAGAAAATTGGAAAAGTCAGTGACAAAACTGTGCTAAGAAGATAGATGCAGACATCGGCGCCAATAACTTCAAGAAAATAAAGTAAGTATCAAGAAATTGTCATAACCTTGACACCTCTACTCGTTTTATGCTTTATTATTTGGACCATCTGGTGGTGCGCGGCGGAGGCATCTTTTAAATATGTGCTGACCCCACCAACATTCAAGATGTTGTTTACCGTAAAAACTATGATAACTCGCATGTGTTTTCCACCAGAAAGAAACGACACAGCAGGTTGCTGGGAACACCAGACCCCCCCGGACCCGCAGTGTATAAGGAAGAGTGCCTTGCTGTCAGTCATCCTTTCCTCTTCAGCCATTTTCCCACTGACTCAGCTGGTCAGGATCAGTTTGGTTAGGTCGATGTGGTATCGCGGCAGGGCGTACATCCATCGGGCTTCACCCACTGGACCCATAGAGTCCACTAGAGGGCGGAGCCTGTGTGAGCTAGAACACAGGTTATGATATTGTAACCCTAGTTCTATAAGCACAGGCCGAGCCCTCTACCAAGCCCGCTCGCTGAAGATGGCATGACAGCAGCACTGACAGCTAGGGACGCTGCCTTATGTACTGTAGTGGATAGTGATACAAGTGATACAAGCACCAAATTTGGCATGATGATTCCCGAGGGGACACTTAGCAAATATGAACGCTTGGCCACTTGAAAATCCAAGATGGCAGCCATTTTTCAAGATGGCTGCCAAATCGACCTGCCCATAATGGTTTCTCTCATAGAAATTCATCTACTTGGTCGAGTAGGGGATCAGTAGTCCAAAGTTTCCTTCCCTGAAAGACTGGATAAGCAGGAATATGACAAGCTCCATATCCAACACCAGGTGCTAGAACTGGAACTGTGGGCTCTCAAGCCGCAAAGAAAACACAAAGCAAAGACTCAGCAGAGAGCCAGAGAGTAAGAAAAAACTTATTGGAGGATGTTAAAGCTGTACAAATTAGATCAAGTGTACAAGAAAATATATAACTCTACATCACACATTCAAATTGACCAAGTGCACGCATTTCCTTAAAGGTCACCTAATATAAAAAATGCACTTTTCCATGTCTTTTAAACATCAATATCTGTCCCCAGTGTGACGCTGTGTTGTTGAGGACGTTTGATTGACAGAAACGCTGACCAATCAGAGCAGAGTGGGAGGAGATAGGCTGTGAATCAACTTCTGTCAAACAGAGCCTCTAAGCAGGCATATTCAGGATGACAGTATGAGAAGAATAAAGGGTTTTTTAAACATTGTAAACATGTTCTAGTGCAACATTAAAATACATCTATGTACCTGGAAATGAGCATAATATGAGACCTTTAAGAAAAACATTTTCAGCGAGTAAATTTAACAGCCATCTTGAAAAATGGCTGCCATATTGCAGTTAAAAATCGTTAAAACTATCAAAATTAGATCCAGCATACCAGAAAACATATAATTTGACACCAAGATCACTCAAATCGATCAAGTGGATGAATTTCTATGAGGTAAATCATTATCAGCAGGTCAATTTGGTGGCCATCTTGAAAAATGGCCGCTATCTTGGATTTTCAAGTGGGCAATTGTTTATATTGGCTTAGTGACCCCTCGGCAATCATCATGCCAAATTTGGTGCATGTATCACTATTTGCACGGTTTGATTGAAAAATGGATGTTATCCGCTCCACTGCTGGGGATCCACACGTATTTGGGTAGGCACGTCCTGATTGGTCGGCTAGGTTTATGCAAAATTCCGTGGGTGAATGTTTACGCATGACTGGAGGAGAGTTTTACCCATTAGAGTCCAGTAGAGGGCTCCACCTGTGCTAATAGAACTAGGGTTACTACATCATAACCTTCGTTAGGGTGAGTGGCAGCCGCAGCATGAATGAATCAAAGAAGAAGGTACCATGACACCAAGATGTATTTGAAAAATCTCTCTGTCAGCCTTTAATACATTTTTTTCTTTTTCTTTTTTACCGTACGCTAACTTTTCCCAGATCTAGCAAAAGCTCTTGTTTTAAAGAATGGTGTTCTGGTGTTTGAAATTGAAAACTCACATACATGCATGGAAATATCCCTATTTGGTTGAAGAGATGCATGATGAGACAAATCAGTAAGGGAGGCCAGAGCAGTTTGTGTGTTTATGTTTATGGAATCAGAATCAGAATCAGAAAGGTGTTTATTGCCAGGTGTAAGGGGTATACACGAGGAATTTTCTTTGGCTTTGTTGGTGCGAGACAAACAGTATAATAACAAGAATTAAATAAAACGTTAGAATAAAATAAGAATAAAAATTTACAATTTACAAATAAGCTATAAAAACAAACATGATATAAACAGATAGTGCAAATATTGCCGGTGTGCAAACAAAACAATCAGGTAACAGAGGGAGAGAGAGGGAGAGAGAGGGATACTGTAGGGGGTGGTATTGAGAGTGTATGAGAGAGGGGGAGAGTCAGTGTCGGGGTAGAGGGGTGGGGGGGGCAGTAGTGTGTGTGTGAGGGGGAGACAGTCACAGGGGGGCGGATGGGTTGTTGGAGAGCCCCACTGCCATGGGGAAAAAACAGTTTTTGTGGCGTGAGGTTTTGGTCCTGATGGACCTTAACATCCTGCCAGATGGTAAAGTCTGAAATAGATGGTGACCAGGATGGGAGGGGTCGGCCACAATCTTCCCTGCCCTCCTTAAGGTCCTGGAGGTGTACAGCTCCTGGTTGCAGCCGATCGCCCTCTCTGCAGCACGGATGACCCGCTGCAGCCTGGCCTTGTCCTTGGCGGTGGCTGCGGCGAACCAGACGGTGATGGAGGAGGTGAGGATGGACTCGATGATGGCCGAGTAAAAGTGCACCATCATGGTCTGTGGCAGGTTGAATTTTTTCAACTGCCTCAGGAAGTACATCCTCTGCTGGGCCTTACTGGTGAGGGAGCTAATGTTTAGCTCCCACTTGAGGTCCTGGGCGATGGTTGTGCCCAGGAAACGGAACGACTCCACCGTGTTAACTGGGGAGCCGCGCAGGATGAGGGGGGGGAGCAGGGCTGAGTTCCTCCTGAAGTCCACTGCCATCTCCACTGTCTTCAGAGCGTTCAGCTCCATGTGGTTCTGGCTGCACCAGGATGCCAGATGGTCAACCTCCCATCTGTAGGCAGACTCATCACCCTCGGAGATGAGGCCGATGAGGGTGGTGTCGTCTGCAAACTTAAGGAGCCTGACAGATTGGTGTCTGGAGGTGCAGCCGTTGGTGTACAGGGAGAAGAGCAGTGGGGAGAGAACGCAGCCTTGGGGGGCACCGGTGCTGATAGTCTAGGTGTCGGAGACTTGCTTCCCCAGCCTCACGTGCTGACTCCTGTCAGTTAGAAAGTCAGTGATCCACCTGCAGGGAGAACAGCATCCCATGTATCCTCTAAAGTACATGCCTTGCTGACACAGTCTGATTATAAAAACACTCAGTACAACATTGAATACATACAGCACAGTAACCTTCTGACATGTACCATTGTAATGCTTTCACTACTTGAACACAATATGCAATTTGAAGTCCTTTCATTGAAAACCTGCACACAAACAACAATAACAGAGCACTTGAAAAAACGCTGCGGTGATCACAAAGGCAGCCAATACAGACCTCAACTCAACAGCTGGATGAGCTTCTTCTGTTCAACCCGTAAGGCACATCTTTTTTTTAAAAAGTAGCTGCAAATTGGATTATGATATCAGTGACACAAAAATTTAAATTTTAATCTCCAGAGGCGTTTCCTGAAATGCCTCATCACAACAAGCTGTTGTTTACTGTAAAAATCATGTCCATGTTCATGGGAACAATAAAATTCAGATGAAAATCTGACTTTCATCATTTTATATTCCCAGCACCCTGCTGTGTCTTTTACTGCTGTGAGAATATGCTGGTCATCACGTTTTTTTTTTTACAGTAAACAACATCTTGTTGTGATGAGCACGGTTCAGGAAACGCTGCTGGGAATTAAATGGAAAGGAAACAAATACAGAAAGAAAATGCAAATGACATGCCGATTATCCCACAAAGTAAATTGTTACACGCTGCAATTTTAACTTCAAAAATCCAGCTTTAACACGGATCTTTGCATAGTATTACTGATTTTCTAATCAGATTTTTGCAGCCACTTTTGTGTGAAACACGTGTGATGTCTGCCCTCTACACGGATCAGTTAAATGCACAGCCTCACTGATCCATTTTGTCCAGTCACACACACGCACATTGAATGAGGGAACTTTATTGTATGAATGGGGCTGATGACGCATCCGATTACTGATACCCAATTAGGGAGGACGCTTCTACGTCTGCTTTGATAAACACGGTTAAAAACAACGTGACCCTGTAGGAAGCTGTAATGAATGCACACTATACATCATCAGAGAAATAAAAAGAAAAGAGAGAACATTAAGAAAAACATTGAAATGACTGTTTAAATGAATCATGATTGAATTTCTTCTGTACAGTTTGTTCTTACAGTACACACCACTAAATATGCTTTGCATGCATGCATTATCAAGACAGATCAGCGTGTTGCACCCCCCAAACACAAATACATTAAAGCACCACATTATGCATCACATTACCATTTCATTTTCTGGCAGTGAGAGTTACTTTGTAATCTACAACAAACAAGGAGGTGAGGAGTTGCTGCAGTAAATCTCCACGGCGTCAAGTCTACTGCCCTGAATTAGCTAATGCAACAGGAATCACTTGACTGAGGCGATCCATAACAAAAGCTGCGGAAACTGCAGCGAGAGGTCAGAGGAAAGAGGAGTTTTTCCCTATCGATCGAGTTGGCATAAGGAAAAGGTGTGTGCATTTGTAAAAGAAAAAGAAAAAAACTGCCTGGCTAACTGACTGAGAGAGAGATAAAGATAAATAAAGAGTGGAAGTACATCTGCTTAGATGAGCACATACTCCTGACCCAGGAGTGTGGCACAATAGAGTGCTACAAGAATCAGTCCTAAATCCCGGAAAATGAGTTCCCTTGTCTGGAAGTCAATGGGTTTTTTGAATGGGTTTTTAGTAAGATGCCTGAAATAAGTTCTGTGGTTAACACAAGCACAAAAAGAGACGTTAACATTCTGTTCTACGACATAAAATACATCAATACTGTAAATACCCCACTCTAACACTAACACTAACAAGTGGCTAAATTAGACTACAAAACGTCATCATGACGACTCGTGTGCCTTTACAGCCTTGTTGTGTATACTCGCGTTCAAGCGACTGTGGTGTAGTTCGTTTACAGCCTAACGTTAGCTTTTTACTTCTGGTGATTGCATTCAGACTTCAAAAATGATAAAAGTGCTGTTCATTTGTGGAGATTATTGCTGAACAAAACATGTAAGTGTCATAAATGTTTGTTTGCCACAGAGTTTATTTTCTGCAATAATCCAAACCCAATGGAAAAAATCCCACTGGCTTTTTGTCGAGGGAACCAGGGCGATGCTAACTTCCTGATTGGCCTACAAAAATACATCATCCCTGCAGCACTCTATTGCAGTTGATGGATATTTTAAAAAGTGAGTGAGAGTTGCTACAGCCCCGTGAAGTTGAAAAGGCCACTTCAGGCTAATAATGGTCACTGATAAAACAAATGAGTGAGGTCAGAAAGCAGCGTGCACATTGGCACAGCGGGGGGAAGATTCTGGGTCAGACAGCTGAGGAGAATTAATTCATAATGCCGTGTAACTGGATAACAGCACAGGCTTCTGGTTAAAGACCTAAAACGGAGCTGTGTCCTTTGCATGAGTGATAAAATATAAATAAAGTAACAGTAACTGAGTGGACGGCTTGTTTGCTCTGTAACAGGCAGGGAACCTCCTGGTAAACTTTCTGTAGTGTGAGTAAGAAAATCTCCCCTTTGTCTTTGTAAAGGAAGTTGGATTTCCCTGCATGCATTGTGTCCTTTTAGTATTCCGCTTATGCCAAGGTCGAGCAGCTGAGGTCTCATTTTCATACGGTCACACCACTGGCAACGTCAATCAAGCCCATGTGAACAGGAGTGCCGGTATGGAGAGTGGGAAGGGTTACGGGACACGGGACTGAGCCTCTCCATGCTTAATGGCCTGATTAATAATAAATCCCTTGTCCAATTATGAAATGGTCAAAACTAATGAGATTTCTGCCACCCGTTTTCTAATGAGCGTATTACCAATTCCACTCACTCTGTGTCTCCTGCCACGCAAATGATAACATCTGCATATGTCGTGGTCCTTGAAGCCTGCACAACACATGAATATGAAACTTTTTGTTTAGTGCAAGCTGTGCCTGCTGCTAACAGGTGTTCAGGGAGGGGAAATAATAAGACTGTTCCTGCATGCGTTTCTCTGAGCGACTGCACTTCAGTGCCGACATACTCATCTTATTTACTCCACCTCTGTTTGCACATTGGCGGGGAGGGTTTGTCATACTTAGGGATATCCTAAGCTGGCTAATATAGAGATCAGATGGACTAAACCTCAGACAGAGTAAAATGATGGATACATTTTTAGAGTGTCACAACCCCCCCAAAATGACTGCTTATGATCAATTCAGTCAAATAACATTTGGGAAGTCCAGAAGAGCCATATGATTCATCATTTTATCCTATTCTTGTGTGCAGGGAGCGAACAGGATGTTACGCAGCTCGGCCAGCAGAAGTCTCTAAAAAGGCGTCTGAATGCCACGATAATGCGCAAGGCATTCAGCGTGCAATAAGAACACCTTTCTCGATTTCCGTGTGTTATTTGTATGCCATGTATCCTGTACTGACAGCAATGTAAATGCATCTGCGTATAAATGCTACAGTAAGGGTTAGTGACAGACTATAAAAAGTGAGAAAGACTGCTTATGATAGGCGGGTCAAGAGGTGGATGGGTCCAACAAACACAGGACTTTTAATCAGGAGTATGGTTGTTTTGTTTTGTTATTTATATTAGTGACGTTAGTCCACAGGCACAGTTTGCGTTGGTTCAGGGGGCTCACTGAACCCCCTAGAAATGCATCTATATTTTTTATAATAACGCAGAACTAATAATTTATTGTAATGATGAACAATATCGACAGCCAACAGTAGCCTAGTAAACTTTCCGGTGATCTCCTGGTGATCTCCATCCAACCAGCTGCCTCCTTGTTTAGGTGTTTGTAGTGAAATGAGCAGGTATCGTACAAATAACTCAACATTTCATCAGCCATTCCTCGTCCGTTGTGGCACTTTCAAATTGAGCGACAGGAATAAATAGAAACAAGGCGTCTGACAAAAGTTCAGCTCATACCTGCACGCTGTACAGCACTTTGTCGCTCGCAGCCAGGACATTCGGGTAGAAAACAATGCAATCAAACTGATTTTGTCACTTGCGTTGCATTCTGTTTGGAAGGTTTAATATGAAGGCTACACGCACCCCGATACATTAGACCTCTCTGCGTTGTACACATTATATCCCCTCCAGATTTTTTTTTGTGAACCCCCAACCTTAAAGTTCAAACTGTGCCTATGCGTTTGTCACCATTTTTAGTGAAGTTTGACATGTTTTCTGTCGTTGTTTTACGTGGTTTCCGTATGTATTTTACTTAGTTTACGTAGCCCAACCATGACGTTTTTCCTAAACCTAACTAATTGGTTTTGCTGCTAAACCTAACTGTGGATGTTACCGTAGTTTTGTTGCGCGGCGCATAAATGAAGTGAAAATCCTAAAATGCGTCCTTATTACATACGCGGAATGTCCATTTCATTTTGTGCTATTTATACGCCTTCCCGTGAGACCGGGTTGTTGACGTGTACACTCTCAACCGGCTCTGCTAGTGTGCATGCTCTGCTCTGCTTTTAGTACTCATTATCACATACTACATTCCTGTTTACACCGCTGTGTACATATATTACTTCTCATCATGCATATACATACTACATCCTGTTTACATTCAGTTTTCCCATCTGAAATACTGTCGTTTACATGACTATTTTATACTCACTTATGTTAAATTTATTTTAACTGCATTATTTTATGCCTTAGATTATCATTTTGCTTTTACATTTACTTGTGTGATGTCCTCTTTTATATATACATATTTATGAGCGTTGTTGAAGGAACCTGAGACCAAAGAGTTTCATTGCCAATGACTGCTTTGCTGGAATTGATATATGACAAATAAAGAACTTTGAACCAACAAATCCACTATTTAAAGCTTCAGTAAGCAACACGTTTTTGGCATCATTGGGAAAAAATTCCATAACAACCTTTCAGCATATTGTAATTGAAGTGTTCTGAGAGAAAACTAGACTTCTGCTCCTCCTCATGGCTCTGTTTTCAGGTTTTAAAAAATCTAGCTGCGACGGGAGACTTTTGCCAATCACAGGTCATTTCAGAGAGAGAGCGTTCCTATTGGCTGTGCTCCGGCTGGTGGGCTGTGCTTGGTACTTCCTCAACTGATCTCAACATAGCTGACAGGTCACAAACTTTCTCATTTTACAGCTAAACAGTACACTACAAGAGGTTTCTGAAAACATTTGACGGCGAGAAATAGGCATTACAGTAACAGAATACTGATTCATATTTGATCAGCGCTGCCTAGATTGACCGTTTGGTTGGAGTTTTCAAGTGATTGGACTCGTGACTCTCATAGACGGCAGCTGGACGGCAGACTCCAGATCAGCTCTGACTGGTTGTTTTCCTCCGGTCTGTGAAATCCCGCGGATGCCATTAGGAGCATCGGAGGACACAGAGGCACATGATTTTTTTTCAGTTTACCTGTCTCATGTACTACTGTCAAGATATAGTGACCATTTTATAAAAATAACTTTTTTTAATCATATTTGCTCCAATTCTACCTACTGCAGCTTTACTCCTGTTTGAGTATGGTTTGCTTAAAACTACAGCGTCCAGCTGCTTTGGAAAATGACTGAGCCTTTTTTTAAAAACAAAAAACTGAAACTACATCTATATTTGTGGCTCGTTTTTAAGGATTCAGCAGGAATGAATGGACTTGGAACTGCTTGCCACAGACAGGGTAGAGATGGACTAACACATGGTCGTTTTGGGGAATTTGTTGACAATAAAAAATAAATGAAAGAATAAATAACACCAGCTTTATCATTTAAGTCGATGGCAACACAAGCTCAGTCCAAAACAGGCAAACAATTCCAAGAGGGCTTGGCACAGTTATAAAGAACAAGGCAGGGTGAAACACAGGCATGGAAAATGCTTCAACGCTTGGCACATGACAACAAAGACAATCTGGCAAGTGGCTGCAGTAGCAGTAAACAGGCAGATATAGATATGGAGGACTAATTGGGTAATTAGTGGCAGGTGTGTAAGAAGAAGGTGACTGGCGAAGGACGGAAACTCTATGAAGGCAACTGATGAACAGTTGTGCAATCACAGGATCTGGAAGGTGCAGGAGCCAAGGGGAGGATGTGAGGATGAAAAAGAAGAAGAAGAGAGGAAAGCAGGGCAGGTGTTTCCATGACACCGGGTTGCAACTTGGTAAACATGAATTTGGTCATTTACTAAATGGAGCTTGAGGGGGAGATTGTTTTGTCAGCTGCTGTTCCCAAGATCAAGAGTAAACATAATGAATCCATCAATCAATTAAACGTTATCGCAGATGCCGATGGTTTCGGATGATGTCAGGCTTATACAAGATGATATAAAGTAACTGAATTAAAAGTATTCTGTTAGTGCAAGTTGTGTAACAGTATCCATGGTGACTGATGTTTCTTGCTCATGGCAAAGAGTGGCAACTTCATCCAACAGTTTGTCACCATCAGAGACTCCAGTTCCACCCCGGCCCCAGTCAACCATGGCGTACCTCAAGGCTCTGTGCTGGGACCCCTCCTCTTCACCATCTACATGCTCCCCCTTGGTCAGATCATCCGCCACCACGGTCTCAGCTTTCATTCATATGCTGACGACACAACTATATCTCAGCACCAAACCATCCACCCAGCTACCCCCACAGTCACTTGTAAACTGCCTACATGCAATAAAAATCTGGATGTCATCAAACTTCCTAAAACTCAACAGCAACAAAACCGAGCTCATGGTTGTGGCTCCCAAGGCCCTGCTCCGGAAGGTTGGAGATCTCCACCTGGACGTTGACGGCTGTTCCTTCTCCCCATCCTCGGAAGTCCGCAACCTGGGTGTCATCCTGGACCCAACACTATCATTCCAATCTCATATCAGGTCCATCACCAAATCCGCCTTCTTCCACCTCAAAAACATCTCACGTCTCCGGCAATCACTCTCTGACTCTGTGGCAGAAACCCTCATCCACGCTTTCGTCACCTCCCGTTTGGACTATTGCAATGGAGTTCTGTCCGGGGTTCCCAGCAAAGCCCTGGACAGGCTCCAGTATGTGCAAAACTCGGCTGCCAGGGTTCTCACCCGCACCAAGCCCTGGCAGCACATCACCCCCACCCTCATCCACCTCCACTGGCTCCCGGTCAAGTCCCGCATCACCTACAAGATCCTCCTCCTCACCTACAAATCCCTCAATGCCCTGGCTCCTCAGTATTTATCTAACCTCCTCCACCCTTACACACAGCCCCGGAACCTTAGATCCTCAGGCACGGGTCAGCTCTCCATCCCTCACACAAGAATGAGAACTTTTGGGGACAGAGCCTTCAGTGTGACAGCCCCCACCCTCTGGAACTCTCTCCCCATAGAGCTCCGCAACGCACCATCTCTGGACACCTTCAAAAGACTCCTCAAAACCCACCTCTTCACCAAGGCCTATGGCCTCTAGCTACTGTTACATTTGTTGTGTTTATTTATGTCTTTGTTAAGCGTCCTTGGGTTTCATGAAAGGCGCTATATAAATCCAAGCTATTATTATTATTATTATTATTAACAGTTTACCTGCTTTTATACCCTCGAGTGTGACTTCACTTCATACAGAGTAACACTCCATAGTGAAGGGAAAGAAGCAGATCATAGGAGCGTGACATCATGTTTAGACAGCTGGAACTCAACCAGTGGCGTTAGTATTTAGGCCCCTTTGGCTCACATGTAGATGATCCAATGACCTCATACACACACGGACAAAAACATATAATTGATGTAATGATTACCTGTCAGCACAACGTTGATCTTTCGCATGGCTGAGTCAGATACACATGGAGCATGCGGAAACATGAAGGCTGCAGCTTATTTGACTTATTGATTCTTGTTGACAAAATTGTATTATTCAGCCTAACTAACACCATAAGGGATGAGGGTAAACTTGGTTCATTTCCAGGATCCAACTCCACTCTTGGCTGCTTGAGCGCTATGATCCATCTTTTTGTCAACCCAACAGACTGCCTTGCTCGCTTCCAAATGGGTTTGCTGTTATGACACGTTTTGGTTGAAATCCCATGACGCTAATTCCTTCATGGTTGTACTGTAACACAGTTTTGTTGAGAAAAAAAAGAGTATATTTTTCAAACATCTTGCGAACTTACACTGCATGAAAAGAACCAAATGTGGATGAGGAAACAGCAGGACTTTTGCTTTTTCCCCACCACTGATCCAGATAAATGCTTGAGAGCAGGCACCATTTCCTGTGTGTGTGTGTGTGTGTGTGTGTGTATGTGTGAAACAGAAAACTGACATCAAACACCACAGGGGGCATCCAGAACACATTTTCACACCTTACATTTGCATTTTACACCTAAGGGATGCTCTAATGGGCTTAATTAAAATCAAACTTTGATTAGCTGCATTTGAACTATGGCCTTCCCTCCAAACTGTGAAAACCCTGTGTAGAGCATTTTCATTTAAATTGTTTGATTGGCTGAAGGTTATTTATATATTTACCTACTTATATCTAACTATTGAGCAAACAATCTCTGTCTGTCTGTATGTACGTGTGTCCTTCGCGTATCCCAAGAACCGGCCATTTGATCTACTTCACACTTGGAGGGTGTATTGCTGGGGACCCAAGGATGTGCAATCCGGAAACGGTACCTTGTGCAGCAGCGGGGGCAGGGCTTCAGTTCAGAGTCGGGCATGGCGTCCACAGCAGGCATATACAGACAGCAGCTCATTGACTGCGGTTCACTTTTGCTGCTGAATGCTGGATATACTAACGTTACAACCAAAGTCTTCTTCACTTCCCCGGAGTCAACGAGCGATGAGTGGGTTTTGAGAACAAAATGTCACAAGGTAGCCACGCCCTAAAGCATCCCCTGCTTTATGGTCTATTTGTCTCTAAATGGGACCATAATTTACTAAATGAACTTCATGCTGTATTGAACAAGACTTGAAACTAGTGCTCGAGACCATAAACTCATGTTTAAAATGTTTACTGAGGTAATAAATCAAGTGAGAAGTAGGGTCATGTTCTCATAGACTTCTAGACAATCCGCAACAAAATCGACGAACTCCAGGCCCATGATCGCGTTCAACACGAGTTCAAGGAGGCCGGGGAGAGGGACCGGGACAGCGAGCTGGCAATAGACGGGTTTGGTGCGCCTTTACGTCCGGACCGAGAGGCTGCGATCACTGGCAAGTCACGAGGTGGGGGTGTGTGTCTTTATATAAATGAACGTTGGTGCAAAACCGTCCTAGTCAGAGAGACATTATGCACCAAGGACATTAAAATGCTCTCTGTGTCTATGCGGTTACCTCGGGAATTCCCACAAATATTTTTAACTGTGGTATACATTCATCCAAAGGCAAATGAGAGCTCTGCCTTAGAACAAATTTATACAAACTGTGCAGAAGCTGCAGTCGTTTTCTCCCGACGCTCCTAATTTAATCCTGGGAGATTTCAACCATTGCTCACTGACAAACACTCAGAAACTTCTATAAATATATCTCTTGTCCCACCAGTCATGGCGATATACTGGACCGATGCTATTGCCAATTTAAAGGAGCTTATAAATTCATACCACTCCCCCCCCATTAAGCACGACGGATCACAACTGCGTACATCTTATTCTTATTCTACCAGCACATTGTTAAGTTTGTAATGACGCCTTTTTAGAATTGAATGTGACAAAAACTAAGGACATGTGCACTGATTTCAGACGTCAACAACCAACTCCTACAAACACTAAAATAAATGGACAAGATGTTGAGATTGTTGAATTTTACAAGTATTTGGGCATCATAATTGACAATAAATTGACCTTTGAGAGGAACACAGATATGCTGTGTAAGAAAAGCCAGCAGCGTCTCTTTTGTTTGAGGAAGCTAGCCAAGTTCCAGGTTGAGAAATCCCTGATGACACTGTTTTATAAATCTTTTATCGAGTCAGTTTACACTTTTGCTTTTATTTGCTGGTATGCATCCCTCAACCTCAAACAGAAAAACTCATTAACAAGAAAATCAACAGCAAAATCATTGGCACTAAGCATTTATTCACAAACCTAATGTTTATCTGGGGGGTTTGCATTTCACACAAATCTTATTTCTACATATAGTTAAAAAATCTCTTTTTTGTGTTCTATACTGTGAGCTCAGGAATATTTTAAAACTCCTTATCTAATGATTTGCAGCTCTGAAATGTTGGAATGCATTTTGAAAAATATTTAGATTATCATTATCAGGCACATCATGGCAACACTAATGCATCCACAACCAATATTCCTTGGCGAGGCATAAAAAATACACGTCAGATCTCAGGTGTAATTGGTTACCATGCCACAATTTCACCAGGGGTCACAGTGTATTGAATTAAACATTTCCTCCTGCCCCACCCAATTGTACCACTGAAAATCTCATCATGATCTGCTTCAGTGATTTGCCGCTCCTCGTAGAAAATGTATTGTGGGGGTGTCTCCACAGCTTCTGGCACAGCCTCACAGTAAGACTGTCGCAGATTAGACTGTGTCCTTTGTATAAGGGTGAAGTTCAGGTAACTGAAAACTGCATTTTTCTTACAAAGGAGCCATTAATTTCAGTAAGTCAAATTAAGATAACAGCCACTGAGTGATTTAGTTAAACTGGCAGAGACTTTTAATAAAAAAAAAGCCTGGAAGTGCTTGTTACCTAATATATTATGTAATGGTTGCTGTTAGGTATGTGTGTCTGTGTGTGTGTGTGTGTGTATGTGTGTGTGAGATGGACAGCAGATGACAGCAATCAGGGCGAGCACTGGAAGTGTAGCAGATGTGTCTCTGCTAAAGCTTATGATGCATTATGTCTGTTAATACATTACAAATCTTACTATGTTTGTTGCTGGTGTGCAATGAGCTGCACTTTAATACATCATAGCACTATTCATCAATACCATCACCACCATTCATCTTCATCTTTAAAGCTACTCTGTAGTTTACGGTGCAGGTTGTCCAAAGATGTATTGAGTACTTGAGTTATACAGTACATGGAGAAGAATTATGTCAGTATTTCTAATTTACACAGTTTATAGAACAGGATGACATGGCAATATAACTTGGTTTAATCCATAAATTGATGCGCACAGGAGGTCAATTATATCCTGCTGCAATACATAAAAGCAGACTTGAGCACGAGCAGGTCGCATCTGAAGTGTTGGCTGGTGAGCAAAAAGCAACACAACCCTGATATCATGCAGCCACACAGCCGCACACTGCACGCACCGAGGCTTTAAAAAATTCCAACCCAGTCCATGCATGGTTAGTGTGCATTATTGGAGGATAGAGAAAGTTCTGCTGAAGCATAAACGTAAGCTGCAGTCTACTCTGTTGTTTCTAAGTCAGGTTATCAAATTTAACTTATTTTTATATTTTTTATAATTTCAAATCAGTGTTCAGTCAAACACTGATGAGTCGGTAATTGCATTTTTTAATTATCCATAACCACAACTTAGATTTAAATACAACAAATTAATTAATAAAAATGTGCTCTACTGATAATTGATGTTTCCATTTCAACATGCACAAATATTTACACTGCCGTCGAACTCTCACTGAAGCAATAATCTGTGAGACTTTTACATGGGTACGCAAACTGAACAACCCTGGTAATTATCCTGTTTAAATGACAGTGATGCACCCACCATTAACCTCTCTACTTTGGTGCACAGTGAGAGAAAAACAGATGAGGATGAGCATTGCTGTGGCTCAGGAAAATGTGGCTTTGCCGATGGGAAGCTACAGTAAGTGTTGCACACGTGGCCGGCAACAAAGCACGGAGAATCTTCGAAACAACACACACTGAGGGAGAACGGGTTCATTCTCTGCTCAGGTAGACATTACTCCACTATATACTTACATAGCAAATAGTGGTTTCCTGCCATTATAATGCTCTGGATATCTTATAGAGAACCCAGCCGATTGCCAGCCAGTTTCCAGCCAACTTCCATCCGCTGGGAGTCTCCCCCATCCTCCTGTTTCCTGACAGGGTGTGAATAGATTCCACTGTAAACACATCCATTCATTCAATTACAGGATGTTTTTCTTCATAAAAACACATAAACCGAAGGACACTTAAGGTTTCTTTGTCAAGGCCATGGTTTGCACTGTTTCTCAGACTTACAGTATTTGCTGGAACTTCAATGTTTGCCACCCCTCAGTTGTTAACAGTTATTATTTACATATTTTTAAAGAGGACCTATTATGCTTATTTTCAGATGCATAGTTGTATTTTGGGTTTCTACTAGAACATGTTTACATGCTTTAATGTTAAAAAAATTGCTTTTTTTTCTCATACCTCTTTTCAGCCTCTGTCTGAAACGCACTGTTTGAGCCCTCCCCCGAAAAGCCCAGTCTGCTCTGATTGGTCAGCTGGTGGTCAACCAAACCAAACCCCGCCCCAGCTCCACTCTAACTAGCTTTGTTTGAGGGCGTACCAAACTAGCCGTTATGCAAATGTTTTACTTGGTGACATCACCACGTTACAGAAGAAAAGGCAGGACTTCAAGCAAGGCGTTTTAGGCAGTTCAAGAGCAGTGTTTCTGTGGGAGAGAGTAACTCCCTTTCACAACAAAACTATATAACACAATAAATGAAAGGATAGAAGTACAAAAGCATAATAAGTCCCCTTTAACAGCATAAACCCTGATTTTCAGTGGTTAAATGTAACTAAGTACATTTATTCAAGTATTTAAGTACAGTAAGTTCACGGGAAAAAGTCTTTTTGGGTCCAATGGGATCATGCAACCAACCCTGATGTTGTAACTCCATGGTTTAGCCATTTTGTCAAATTGGCTTCAAAGCCCGGCGCTCCTGGGGGCTTGGTGTGCACATATTCAGTATTCATTTATAACTTTTACACTGACTCAAGCCTCATTTCATTCTGCAGTTATCAGCTTTAATCGTTATAATGCAGTGTGCGTATCCTACATACACCTTCTCAGCAGAAAATCACCCTTGATACTGCCAGTCACCTCTGCGATCTTTTTCAGGCGATCCCTCGTCGTGCTGTACTTGCTGCAACATCTGCCTCATTATGGGAGTTAGAAGTGAATGTCAACTCATGTCTACTCTCTGCTTTTAGTGTTACACATCAAAGATGAAATTAGGTGCCAGGCTTTTTATGTCCACGCAGTAACTTGTATGTGTGTGTGTGTGGTGTGTGAAGAGTGAAAAATGAGACAATTTCAATACTGCAACAGGCAGCCAATAGTATGACTTGCAAGCACAGCATTAGGTAGGTGTTTGACCACTTTGTAAATTACACTTGGAGCTCTCAACCCCTATAAATGGTTAATGACTAAAAGCGATTTATTATCATAATACCTGAATGATATTCCAGTTGATTTTAAGAGGGCTTGACTTATGCTACATCATCAGTTTTGCAGCTTCACAGAAATGGCTCGGGAGTTGACATCCATGTGCCTGAACGACCTGTGAAAGTGTGTGTGCTGTTAAATCACCCTCTCTGATTCAAATCGTTTTACACCTCTGGCAAAAAATCGTGGAAACATCTACAATGTGATGCCCACGCTTTCTGTTGATTTTGCTCGACATTATTTTGCCAACGCTATATTTCAACAATTCACACTATTACTGGGACTTTAAGATAGACTTAGTAAACTGATAGGCAAGTCTAGAGACAATACTGCTGAATTATTTCTGAAAGAGATTATTTGGACAAGCATGAACAATATTTTTTATTTCATATACATATTTATATATGTTATATTTGTAGAAAATGTTCATTGAAAAAATATACAGTTCAACAACTTAGAGGCTGAGGATACAAGAGCAAGGTGCAATGTTTTTGCATTGCATTGAACAGTATTAGAATATGTTAAAATATGTGAACACATGTTTAACAGCATTAAAAATATATATTATATAGTTTTCACATATATATCATTTTATTCATTGGTTTGTGAAATACATATTTCTAAAGTTCAAGAAATAAATACAGTCAGGAAAAAAAAATCCTGACTGAGGTTGTCACAATTCATACATGAAAGGGTTAATTCAGAGTAATATTTGTGTGGAAATGCTGCTGTCATTACTTGTTCAGATAAATGTCATATGGAAATGCTTCGACAAGTGAAATAGAGAAGTAAAACAATGCTAATTAAATATTAAAATCTTATAAACTTTATGAAGTACAAAACTAGTAACCAGAGAAAACTGTACAAATGCACATAAACATAATGTGGATGGACCACACTGAGCATATACTGTATGCATATGGGCAGCAAAGAGATGGATTATGCTGCAGGAATGGTTTCTTTGGACTTTTTGATCCTTTTTTTTCTGCCGTGAAAACTTGTTACCTTTTCAACCGACATAAATTCAGTCTGACCATAGCGGCTGTTCTCTGTGAAGGATGAAACTACCAACTCTTAAGCCTTCAAGCTCTCAAGCCTACGGGGGCTAAAAGGATACGTTTTGGGTGAGGTATTCCTTTAATGGATGGATACAGCGTTTTGGAGAGTTTTTCTTATATCATTTTTCTAGTATAGTGTCATATCCTGGTCAATGATCCAGAGCTATGAAGCTTGGGCGACATAAACAATAATGATCGATGGATAACAAGTCAACTGTGACAGAGACTAAGAATCATGGCCCTGTTTTTATCACACGGTTGAAATATTGCACCATGCACAGCATCGCATGATGAAAAGGCTTCACAGAGCCGGCTTGACTCTCCAGAAGTAAATCTGTAATGTGTGAATGTATAGCGGCACAGTTTTGAATGCAGTACATTTTTGTGGCGTCACTATTAATTAATTCACAGTATTCTATGTTGAACTAATATATTTATATGAGTTACACTTGAATGTTCCTTTTGTGTCAAAAAACACTACTTTTCCATATTATTTTCATGCATGGGAAGCCACATATGAGATAACAGAACAGTCCAACAGTAATGTTAGCAGTTAATGTCAAAAATAGATGGCATTGTATTTTCAAGTGTCCTTGACAGAACGGAAAACTGTATAGCTTTGATCTGTTGGGATAAAAGCTCTTCAAAGACCTCTGAGCCCAGCACACCAGGGCACAAAACCGGAGCCAAGTTTCTATCTGTTTTGGGTTTCACTTTGGCCCACTGTGTGCATATGCATGCCCATGCACACACATACAGTACACACAGACCCTCAAACACAAGGGCATCCTGTCAGAAGTAGATCCATACCAAGTCCAGTGCCAGAGCCCTGGAGCCACGAGATATCTAGTGCCTAGAATTTGTTTGAATATATTAGCCAGTTGATTTGGCTCAACACAATCTGAAATGAGTGCAAATTATTCATTTATGTGATAAATTGTGCTGCTTTATTTTAAGCGCAGTGTACACATAGAATTAGAGAGCTGAGCTTAGCAGAGTGTCCTGTTGATCATCTCCCTTGTCGTATGTGAGATCGTGTGCACAAAATAATGCCTAGCAAAATCAACAGAAAGGTTGCGACACATTTGAAACCGGTGACTTTTCCTGACACCGATGTCCTTCCGTGCCCTGGGTTGGACACATAAAATAAAGGATGCTAAACGCTCATTGTCAGCACGGCCAGACATGGCCATGCACACGTGACAAATATTGACATGCTTACCTTACAGTTTCCTAACCCTGCGCCATGCCCTTGGCCTAGACTGTCATGCTTTTAAAAAACAGCTAGCATGCTCTCGTTGCAGTCGCCGCGTCTCCTCCACGGTGACATTGCTTTGCTGACTCATAACATCTATGACTTTGGGAAGGATAAGTGGTCGTTACAACCGTCATGGCTTGAAGTGCAACATGATCCAGAGGGGATGAGGAGAGAATTTAGGGGCTACAGTACATATAAACAACAAACACTGCTGACTGGGAATGAGTTAACAGCTGCAATGTAATCACGGTTTGCCCTTGACTTACAAAGGTATGACCTGTAGTTGTCTTTATACCTTAGCTAACAGGACAAAGGCAACGCCATGTCTATTGTTTTAAACATTGAATTACAACCAGAATCACACGGTGTAACGCAGGCTACGGTATGATGATTAGTTTTAATCTTGAGAGAAAACTAAATTTAAATGACAGATTGAAGCGACTCTCAGCAGGCACCAGATGGAAGATGGCGCTAAATGTACCTTGCTCAACATCACGGGTGGAAGTGCCCTTGAGAAACATACTGGTAGTGGTGGTGATGGTGAAAAGATTATTAATTACACCTGTGCACTCATTATTCTGCGAAACGGACAGGTGGTAACTACTCTATGTATTTACAGAATGTGTATCTGAAGGATACAGAATGATGACAGGATTTTTGGCAATCCAAAAATGTATCCATCTAAATGGTAAACAGAACAGAATATGTTTATTTTCTATGGGTGACACTGGATGCATGTTAGAACAGGTTCAGCTTTACATTATGAGCACCAAATCAATTCAACACAGACACATTGACACGCCACTATTGAAGGCCATAACAAGGCCTGTATTCTCTGGTGAGTGGATATACATACATACATACATAGATAGAGTGTATCCATGTTTCTGTGTGTGTATTTTTGAGGAACAGCAAATGCAAATGTGAAATTTAGAGATGCCACCATGCAAGCTGCTTAGCATGCTCAGCATTAAGCCTGCCCACAGCTTTGGTTTTAACAGTTAAATATGTCTGGTCTAGTTGTCTAATTAACCGTAAAAAATGTACCATCGCTGCCAACTCTTAATTAATTAGGAGAAAGGCACCTGTTGCGGAACCCCACACATGCCAACATTAAATCCCAAGATGAAATGATTTTGTTTATGAAGCACCAAAGGAAGAGCAATGCCCGTGTCCTTTAGTGGTGATAGAAATATTAACTAGGGCTGTCAATCAATTAAAATATTCAATCTTGATTAATCGCATGATTGTCTGTAGTAAATCGTGATTATTCACAAATTAATCAAATTTTTTATCTGTTAAAAATGAACCTTAAAGGGAGAGTTGTCAAGTATTTATTACTCTAGTGGGCAAATATGCTTGCTTTATACAAATGTATGTATATATTTATCATCGGAAATCAATTCTATGGAGCCTCCATGTTGTTGTTTCATAATATAGGCGCGACGCAACCCGTTCCGCACAACGTGATTAGTTGATGGCTTTATTCGCGGTCCGAAAGGTCAGAAAATCAACCTTGTTCTGGAAAAATGTCGCTTTTCACGGCATAATATTTGGGTTCTGTGTGAAAGTACTCATGATAAAAACAACAGTTTGAAAAAATATATTGAACTCACAAAAAAAAAATGCTGCTGGTGTGTAAAGACCTAAATTATATATATATATTTTTATCTTTTTTTTGGAGAAGGAGGGAGGATTTTTTTTTAGATTTGGCCTTGAGAGCCTCTTAGGCTAGAGCCAGCACTGCTAGTTACTATACTGCTATGTAAATACTACACTATTTTCCTCTGAAATGTAGTGGAGTATAACGTATAAGTATATAGTTTGTTATGTTAATTATATTATTTATGTTACTTGTGTTAATTCTTGCCCAAATGACAGCTGACCCTCTGATCTGCCCAGCTGCCCCGCTGGTTAGTCCAAGTGCCACTCTAATGTAACTGTTCCATTCCACCTGTCATGATTACGCTTTTTGCATGTCATTTAACGCCATGTCGTGACTGTGAAATGGTCGTGGTAATGTTTGGGCAACAAAACTAAGGTAACGGCAGTAGTTAGGTTTAGGCAACCAAACCACTGAGTTAGGTTTAGGAAAAACATTATGGTTGGGCTTAAAATAACAACATAAACTAAGTAAAATATGTACGCAAACAACGTAACATAAGTACAGACAATATGTCACAAACGTCAGTATAAAATAACTCGACAACACTGTGGGACACGAACAACGGTCTCCTGGTTCAAAGTCCTGTGTTTGTTGGACCCATCTACCTCCCCTCCCCTCCCACCCGCCATAAGCAGTCTTTCTCAGTTTTTATTCTACGTCACTGACTCTGAGCATAGCATTTTCACATGGATGCATTTGCATTGCAGTCAGTAGTGTTAACATGTACACACGACATGCAAAAAGCAATAAAAGTGTTGTTATTGTGCGCAAAATGACTTTCAAATTACCGTGTCATTCATATGCCATTTGGAGAGACTGGACTGGTAGCGCAAAACCCTGAAACAACAACGTGTTTCGTGTGTGCAGAGTAGTGGTACCGCTGTTTTTATAACCCTGCTCTTTATAAACACTGTGCCCACTACTGGGCATTTGAATTTTTATGTTGATATCTGCATTTAAACAGGCGGGTTTCTTCTGCACTATTTCTTGTGGAGCGCTGCTCAGCATCACACTGAGGCCAGCAAGTTGTTATTCTAACTTGCTAATTAATGAACCTGTCAATCGCACATTAAAAGCAAAGCCCGTGGGAGGTAAGGGAGGGGGAGCGTGTTCTTATTTTGAATATCTACTATTGTGTTTCATGTGGATTCAAAGCACTGCTGAATGATCTGAAAGTACAGCATGGTGGCTTCACTGCTGTTATGAGCATCAGCAAAAGTTCCTCGTGTTTGATATGCAAGGTTTTTGAGAAATTATAATAGGAAACTTTTTTTGCAACTAGGGTAATGATTTGCATGTGCTGTTTGGACTATTCTTTTGGAGCAATGTCCCTCTAGATACTGAGGATAACATGGCATTATTACTGCAGTGACAGAATAAGGAAACCATAGTGTATGTCATGACAAAGCTCTTTTTTTTAACCACACAGACAACTGATCTCTCTCTCTCTCTCGCTCTCTCTCTGTCTCTGTCTCTTCTTTTTACTTGCCTTTATGTTTTTGCACTAACTACTCGCATTAACATTTCCAGGAGACATTTTGATGTTATTCTCCCATCACATCCCACATCTAACTGCTAATATGAAGGCTAGTGGACTGCATTGTGTAGGTGTGTGCCTTCCTCTGTGGCACACTGAGATAATTGGCAACCGTCAGTATAAACATCCAACCCATCTCGAGTCAAACAATGTGTATGTGTGTGTATTTACAGCTCCATTGTTATGTTTATAACTTTAGTTGGAGTTGCATTGTTATGATATCTTGTGTATTTGGATTTCAAAGAACAGATAGAGGATATAAAAGTTGCGCTGACACAGGTACGAAGCCTAACGCAGATTGCGCAGTAACGCTAAGCGTCTTCAGTGAGCAGACGGCTGGGAGCTTCAAAGCCGGTGTTGTATCCGCCTCACAGCTGTGGGAGAGCTTTGGTAGACAGCTTATGGAAATCTATACGTATGGTTTTGTGGAGTGCTCATTAAAGCTATGCATATTTTAGGCGTCACAGCAACAACAGCCTTTGTGTGGTTAATACATCAGTTTAATGATTGAGTCGTGCACTTTCAGTTCCTACTAAAGCTCACTTAAAATGCTGCATTTTTGGAGAGGCGAGTGATTATTTAGCCGAGGCAATCAACACCGATCTGCTCCCTAAAGAGCCCCAGGATGCCACCGCTCTCCATTATTTCAGCCTCAACGGGGTTTGAATATTGGCTGGCTGCTGGTATCACTGGGCTCTGTGTTCAAACATGGCACAGCAAGTGGTGCCTTCAACAGTGGCAGGAAGTTGATGGCTGCTTTGTTTGGCCACAGTTCTATTTGAATATGAACTCAGATGTGTTTGTTAGCCTTGGGCTGTTGTTTGAAAACCGGCGGGAGGAAAGAATGAAATTTGTAGATAGGATAAGTTGTAATTGGACTCCCTGCTCTTGGTTTGAATCAGTTGGTTATTCTTTGGTATGATTGTTTTGTGTTTTACCCTCTTGGACTCAGGATTAGAAGCCATATATATTTGACTTATTTTGAGGTAAAATATGTTTCTTCTACCTCCAATAATCCTTCTGCTATTGTCTCTTTTGATCTGTTATGAACAGCAGATGTTATTTCTGAATGGAGAGAATTCAGATGTTAACACCTGCTCCTAGAGAGAGTGTTGCATTATGGATTGTTTGTCGTGTTATGGCTGTATTTTTGTGAACCCTACGGTGCAGCGCAGATCGCAGCCAAGTAGTGTTCCTTGCCCAGCGTGTTGGGGATGTGCCAAACACGCTTTTGGTATTTGCACCCGTAGAGCCCATGCAGTTGTACTCTGAGTTCCTTTCAGACATCCAAGCATCTCACTCCATCCCTATTGGTGAGCTCAGACATCTTGCAAGGAAACTCATTTCAGTTCAATGAAAGGACTAATCAACAAGGCATAACTTATGTTGATGACAGAGGACAACTGTTCCTCCTACATTTCCAAATGCAACCTGAATAATGGAATTTGTCACTGATTTAATTTTAAGGATGAGATAAGTATTCAGGAGTTTTTTTTAATGGCTGGGAGTATTTAACTTTGTTTGATCACATCCTTCTGACTGTAAGTGTGCCATATTCAGTGTGAAGTGTTGGAGATGCCCCCATCACTAAGTAAAATGTTCCATTCTGCCCCTGCAATTTTACAAACGGCCTTTAATCAAGGAAATCAGTTGCCTCTCAGGAGATGCCAATGGAGGTAGGTACCCACTAGGTAGGCCATACATCCCTCAAACAGCAAATATATCTGCTCGTCTAAGGTCTAAAATCCTACAAGGTAAAGACATTTCATCCTGCTACACCCTGAGTCCCCCAAAACAGTCCCCACCGGAGAAAACGTCATTGGGATGATCAAATCTGCAGATCCACAGTTAAACAGAGACATCGGTCCATCAGTCAGTTTCTAGTAGCCAAAACGTGATCTGCTCTATCCAGAGAGAAGGCCAGACTTTGATTCTTTGGCACTGATTTGGTGATCTCAATCTCAAATATGGAAGGAATATTTTCTACCAATACCAGAAATCCTTCTCCAGCAATCTCTCTTTCCCTCTTCCAACTAAATCAGCTGACTATGGATGTTACTCTTTCAGTTAAATCAACCAGATTTTGCCACGATCTCTATGAGCCAATCATATCATTGATGTCGAACTTTAAAACTGTTCTCCTCTCTGCTGCTGTCAGCTGTCTCAATGGAAAATTGATGCGACCCTCCTCCACCCCATTTGCCTCCAGTTCATCACATCCAGCGGCCAGCATTCCTTCCATCATCAGAAGACTCTCTCCACATCACATCCCTCCAGATCTTCAACCATTTCTCTTCACCCCTTCACCGCCATCACTACCAGAGTCTCGACTACATTGGGGGGGATATTCCATAACTCATGGCATCACTACCCTAACTAATAATATTAACTTTCTGAAAGCCACTGCTTCTCAATAACCCTCTGCAGTGTCCCACAAGCAATACTGTGTGTGTGTCTCTCTCTTTCTCTGAACTGGTTGTTAAAAGAGCCTCTGATCCACGGGACAAGGCTGGACGTCCATAGTGGCGATACGCCCAGGCTGATGGTAGCTCTTTGCTGAACAAAGACTCTGTGCCTGAAGCAGCTGGTGGATACAGCGGGGGTCTCTGCTGGGTGTCCGGTCTGTCCAGGTGGCTCAGAGGGTCCTGAAGCTCTGTAGGTCGAGATCGTCTGGGAAGGAGAGGAACCTCATCATGGAGTACAGAAGGGGAACAGCTGAACCCAACCAAAGAGATCTGTTCCCTGAAATTAACCTGAGCTTTGGAGTGTTTGGAGAGTTGAGCAAGCCCCTGCTGACGGCTATGTAACTCTGAAAAACTGAGCGTGCGCAGAGCGGAAGATGATGAATTGCAATTTGCATGTTTTTATTGTATGATTTTACAAAACTAAAAGGGTGAGTGGAATACACACTTTATTTTTTTAAGCATTTTACTGATTTGTATGTAAATATGCCTGTTATGACCAGGCTCAGGTGGCCACAGCAAAAAGTATGTTAGTAAGAGTTTTTTTTTTTAATTAAATGGTAAATGGTAAATGGACTTGGACTTATATAGCGCTTTTCTAGTCTTCCGACCACTCAAAGCGCTTTACACTACATGTCAGTATTCACCCATTCACACACACATTCATACACTGATGGCAGAGGCTACTAAGGTGCCAACTTTGCCCATCAGGATTTAATCTAAATACTCATTCACACACCGATGGCTATGCCTCCGGGAGCAATTTGGGGTTAAGTGTCTTGCTCAAGGACACATCGACATGTGACCCGGAGCAGCCGGGGATCGAACCACCGACCTTCCGATTGGTGGACAACCTGCTCTACCCTCTGAGCCACAGCCGCCCTAAACCAAATTAAATGTTAATTGCATGGAGTCTAGAAATCAGTGGTGTCAGTAATGTGTGAGGTGCATGAGTGTTATAAAGGTGCATGAAAATAAAGAAAGAAACTAAAGCAATATAACCAAACCAAATGGGAGAGTAAAGCTGCCAGCAGAGAGTCAGCCAGAGTGAAAACAGACTGCTAGTAGCAGCCAGACTGCTAGTAAACTGGGAACACTGGCCCCAAGTGTTCAATCACCAATCAGCCCATCAGCCAGCTGCAGGGTAACGAGAGACAGGGACCGGTTAATAGGCTCGTTTGAGATGAACGTCGCCTCGCTTGGAAAGTAGACGAGATCAGGCGGCAGCAGCGGGGGGCAGAGACAAAAAGCTGCGGTCAAGTCGGACAGTTTCCAGTCGTTTCGTGCAGCCTTCACGGAATTTACAGGAAGTCACAGGAAAAGTTACTTCCTGTTAGATCCGATTTGTAGGCCACTTGTAGTTTTCAGACCACGTTGGGATTTATTTAGATTTGTTTGTAAATATATGTGGAAATGTGCGTGTGTCTGGCATTGGATTCTATCCTTAATTATTTTTATGTCCGCCTCGTAAAGCACATAATGAGCACTCCTTTTGATAAACGTTATATATAGATAACCTTCATTATTATAATAATAATTATTATAAACCACACAAGATATGTTTGTAAAGAGATGAAACCTTCATTGCACAACATGAGACTAATACAATCTAGCGTTAAATATTACAATTACACAGAAAGTTGTGACTTTCTACAACATGTGGTGTTTGCTGTCAAAACTAAGAGCCAATCAGCTCTTTGATCAGGCGCGAGTCAGGCGTTTCCCATCATGCTCTGGGTCTTGCAGTTGGTGGAGAGCAACTACGGCGCCTGGCTCTAAAAACTGTGGCCGCCTCGATCTTGTGAGGTTATCGTTGCCCACGTGTGCATGACGTCAGAGCAAGTCGGCATCAAGTCGGCCTGAGGTGTCTTCCATTTTATCCCCATTAAAAGTTATTTTTGGGGAGTTTTTCCTTTCTCAAAGCAAGGCTCATAAAGGACAGAGGGTGTCGTATGTTGTATAGATTCTAAAGCCCCATGAGGCAAATTTGTGATTGGTGATATTGGGCGATATAAGCAAAATTGATTTGACTTGATTACCCCCTTATAATGATGACATCCCAATGGGGTCTAATCGCCAAAGACTCTTCACATTTCTATTGTGCACCATGTCAAATAAATTACTTTGATATCTCTTAAATTAAGTCTCTCCAGAGTGAAATGACCTCTTAATAATGTTTGATGTGCCCAGAGGCATACCACAGCCAAGCTGCAGCTGCTTTGGCTTTGTGACAGCTCCAGCCAATAGATAAAACAAATGTTTGACCTGCCTGTGGGAACACAGCCAATCTGTGACTCTTAAAAGCACCAGTGGTTGCGGATTCTGTTGTTCGATTTAGCAACTTTTCAAACCATACTGGTGAAAATCAACAAATTGTTGACATTCAGATTTCAGCCAAAAATCTGTCCTGTTGATGCTGATTTGCTCCACTTTCTGCCAAAGATGTGTGATAATACATCATTACCCAGTGAGAGCAGCGGGACCTCAAAATATGGTGATATGCATACAAATTTGCTCATGATGAAGCTGCAGTAGCCATTTTCTATGAATGGGCAACATTGGAAAGTGATGAATAGCAGAGGAAAGGCAGACAGTCATATACAGGTCAGACTTTTAGTAATGCTCCTGGATAACTGTGTTGAGGATAGAGCTGCTTTTCCTCCCAGTGGAACAGATAGTCTAATGTTATGTGACAGAATGAATGAAGAATTTAAAAATGAATGAAAAAGAATTATGGGATAAATGATTCCTTCTGGATTCATCTGGTAGACCTACCTCACATTTAAAAGTTGACCAAAGATTTTAAACATATCTGATGTGGTTGAGACATTCCAACACAGGAAACACAAGCAAAGTAAAGTGTGGGCGGCCATGAGGAAATTAACTACCCAATTGGAGTTGAGTGTTTAACGTTAAACACGTCCACACGAATCAGGCTGATGAGAGGCAAGAGAGATCCTGCCACTTTGATTCCATATTATTGAGCCGGGGTTTACCCTCTGGGGGAGACGAACGTGGTGGCACATTTACTCGATGTTTACTCAATGTTTCTATTAATATTTTTGTAATAATAAAGCGCAGTCTTTCTAACCCATTAAGAACCCATCACCTCAGAAATACTGCAGTTTTCATTCTGTTAGACTAAAATTGCGAAGTTTGCCAACGTTCTTGCAGCAGTTTTGCAAAGCAGCAACGAGGATGACGGAACCTCAGAGCCTGAAGGGTTTGATTCTTCCGATAAAAATACATGCCAAAAATAATAGGGATCCATTTGAAAATGGGTAAGTGTATTTATTTTACAAAAACTTTATTTGACAATATCACAGAAATGGTGCACAAGATGTGACCATCTTGGCTAAATGCTGCTTCTGTGTGTAATAAGTCAAATTGATTTGTGTATAGTCATGAACTTAGTTTGACAAAATTGACGATCCATTTGTAAAGGTTTACTCCGTGTAAAAGTTATTTCCTTGTGTAAAAGTGAGTTTCACTTACAAACAGTATAGATAAATAGATATGTTTTGGCCATTGACTATTTTATCACTGTTCTGTACAGATAGATAGATAGATAGATAGATAGATAGATAGATAGATAGATAGATAGATAGATAGATAGATAGATAGATAGATAGATAGATAGATAGATAGATAGATAGATAGATAGATAGATAGATTGATAGATAGATAGATAGACAGTAACTTTATTGATCCCGAGGGAAATTCAAGTTTCCAGCATCACAGTTCCATAGTGCAAACATATTAGTAAAAAGGCACAAGTAAGTAATACAGAGTATAAAATATATATATACCAGATGTAAAAATGACAGGAGATGAAGAAACTGTTAAAAATGATGAGACAGATGAGACAGTGGGGGATCGGGTTGTTGTAGTTGGTAACTCAGAGAAACAGGAACTAAACCCAAATGCAGCCAGTAGAAGAGGCAGCAGGATGATTTTGGTGATTTATTAAAGAATATGGCTTAAGAGCTGAAAGTTCACAGGCAGGCCAGCCCGTTCTCATTCCCTGGGGTCAAATACTGAAGCTTTGTCACGGTTATCGGCGTTCGATACCACTGCATAAGGCGCCCTTTAGCGCTGGTATGAAACGCACCGGGCATTCCATTTCAATGTAAACCCATCCGTGGCAAAAACGCTCAGAGAAAGTGCGCCGGAAGTTTGGTGACATGGATTAAAGAGTGAAAAGACACACACTGGGCGGGCTGGAAGGGAGGTGGATGGATCCAACAAACACAA
Organism: Sebastes fasciatus; assembly: GCF_043250625.1. Lineage (NCBI taxonomy): Eukaryota > Metazoa > Chordata > Actinopteri > Perciformes > Sebastidae > Sebastes > Sebastes fasciatus. Next base: position 21,312,188 of record NC_133797.1, on the reverse strand, counting down.
GGCTTTCATCCCGGAGACTGCTGTTCATGTCCTGTGCGTCACGTTACAATCAGCTGTTCGTTCATGTCCCCTATTCACAACGTTAAGTGTCATTTTCACTGTACACACATAGTCGTTTTAAGACCAATCATGCATTCCTTTCCTAAACCTAACTATATTGGTTTTGATGCTTAAACCTAAAGTGATGCCAAGGAGCGTGACAAAGCGGCGGTATGTGACGCGTTGGGATGAGAACGTCTTGGGTAGGTAGGTAATGGCAGTCAAGCAACAAGTTCCAGGCAGCAAAACAGGGAAATCCAAAAGACTGGTAGCAGGGAATAAAGTAGAAAAACAGCTAGAACGCTTCTTACAGGGTGAGATACAGACGACGTGACACTAAAACAAGGAAAACACACTGACTAACAAACTAATTGACTAATGGAACACCGGTGTGGCGGGAAACAGGCGGGAAAACACATGGAGGCAGGGAGTGAAACAAAACAAGACAGAGGAGAGGACTTTCAAAATAAAACAGGAAACAAACTTAACAAAAACCATAGGACCATGACATTGGAGGAAGAAAGGAGAAAGGGAGTGAGAACTTTCTTTCGATGAACTTAGCAGTAATAAATGACCTTCATTTTTATCTTTTTTACAGAGAGGATTCAGGCCCAGTGAACCACATGCGGCATCTCTTCAACAGCCACCAGGTAAACATCAACCTCGGCACAAGGGCCTCCACCACAGCCATCACCAGCAGCCCGACCAGAGGTCCAATGGCCCCGAGCACAAGAACCTCCCCCACAGCCACCAGCACCTCATGCACCAGCGCCCCCACCCACACAGCAGCCAGCTCTGCTGTCTTGGAAGACAGACAAAAACCCGGACACTGCTCCAGGTTTCAACCAGCTCGGACACCAGAGGCCCAGCTCAGCTCCACCTCCACATGTAGGCCTCAGCCTCTTTAAACTTCTTCCCTGTACAAACAGAACAACACCGTCAAAACACAAACAAGCAGGCTGTTAAACAGATATCACAGGGAGAGAAGTACAAATTGGATGTGGGGGGATTTTTACACATCCGTGACAGATACAGAACTGCATATTGAAACCTTCATCTTGGCGACCCCGATGAGGACATCCATAATGATAGAAAAAAAGTCACAGTCCACCATGACAAACTCTTCCAACTAAAAGTGAGGAGTCAAGCTGTTGGTCTTGGCTGATTCAAAGAATGGCTACACAGTGGACTTTTCAGTCTACACCGGCAAAAACGATATTCCCTCCGGACATGGCCTGTCCATCGGGATGTCCCTTGTGCACCTTGGCCCAGGCTACCAATTTATATGGACAATTTTAATTCTAGCCCCAAGCTCTTCAGGGCTCTCCATGAGCACAGATTTGCTGCCTGTGAGATTTACAGGGAGAACCGCAAGGATCGCCCCCGGATAGATATAAACGGCCTCGCAAAAAATCAGAAAGAGGCTCCATATGGATCCGAGATGGCCCCGTCGTCTGTGTGAAATGGATGGACACGGGGGAAGTATCAGTCTGCTCCACAATTCACAGAGCACACTCTGGTAAAACTGTGCAGAGGAGGGTGAAACAAAGAGATGGCTCCTGGACAAAGCTATCAATCCCCTGTCCCACACCAGTTACAGAGTGCAATGAACACATGAGTGGAGTTCAGGAGTATCAGACCAACTCTATCAGTATTATTCTGCAAAACATAAAACCATGCACTGGTACAGACGCCTGTTATATCATTTTCTGGACATCACCACCACAAACAGCTTCATTCTTCACAAGGATCTCTGTCTGATCCAGCAAACAAAATCCATGACACATAGAGCTTTCATGGAGGAGCTGACTGCTGAGCTGTGTGGAGAGCCTCTCCACATAGCTCCTGCCCGGGCACCTGCAGATCATCTTCCTGTGCCTATCGCTGATGTCCATGCAGCAGGCACGAGAGCCACGACTCGAAGTCGCAGTAAGTGTGTCAAACATTGTCAAAGCCAAGGCCAGCAAAAGGACTCACCTTGGAAATGCATGGGAATGTGATGTTGGCCTCTGCCTGCAGCTGGACAGAAACTATTTTGCAGCATGGCATGAAAAAATGAAACATGAAAACATTTAGAATTTTTTTTTTTTGTATATAGGGTCGTAAATATTAGGTTTGAAAAAAGAAAAATTGTTGTAATGCTCATTTTTCTTTTGCACACATCCCATGAAGCTTGATATGTAGAATTAATTCATTCTTCAGTCCCTCTATGTAGGGCAGGGCAGTATATTGATATATCAATATTGTGATATGAGACTAGATATCGTCTTAGATTTTGGATATGATAATATCGTGATATGGCACAAGTGTTGTTTTTTCCTTTTAAAGGCTGCATTACAGTAAAGTGATGCAATTTTTTTAACTTACCAGACTGTTCTAGCTGTTCTATTATTTGCCTCTACCCATTTAGTCATTATATCCAAATTATTGATGATAAGTTATCAAAAATCTTATTGTCTAAATATTTTGTGAACACACAAATAGTCAACCCTACAGTATCGTCGCAATTCGGATATTAAGGTATTTTGTCAAAAATATTTCTTCATATTGTTCAGCCCTACCTCTGTGGTGAAAGTAGAGTGACAGATATTATTTTTTTTATAAATTGATCTACTATTTTATTCATATACTGTTTTACACTATTTTAGTGAACCTAAGAGTTTGATCAACCCATTTCAAGCATCAAAACAATTCGTCCACATGTGGAAAGGTTTGTTTTCACAAGAGATTTGAAGAATTTCAAAAATTGGACTTCAACTTTCCAGCTTTTGGGTCAAATTATCTCTTTACAGAGTGCTCTAGGACAAATGGGTGCCTCATTATTGAGAGAAATGAGACTTTTCTGCAAATTTGGATATAAAACACATGGGTATCATGTTATATGCAAGCACCTTTAAAAGCTGAATTTAAGAAGATACATAGAGAAAATGCCCTCAGTCTTAAATACATTTAGATGCAGTCCAAGTTTTTTTTTTTGTGTTCAACCATTCGTGTCTTAGGAATTGGAGTATTTCCATTTTCTGACATTGTGTTGCATGCATATTGCAGCAGTGTTGTATTTAGAGAGTCTTTCTAAAGGCGCTGTATCTTGTCAAATTGCTGAATATGTTTTCTGAAATTGCAGTGTCTCGGAATCTCTCGGGCATCCTGTAACGTCTCAGAAAAGCATCAGTCATGTCTCCAAATTGTCTTCATTATTCTCAGACTTCCAGTGTGTCTGTTGACCTGGACCCTAGATTACATTGACAGTGCTGAGTGGATTTATTACGCATTAAACAGTATGTAATGATGACTCAGTACCTGATTGTTTAATGAGCGTTATCGAAGCGCTACATTTTAGTTTTTTATCATAATGCTAATTAGAGACATTGCACTATTTCCTCAGAGGAGTTATCTGCAATTACGTCACAGCTCTGTGCTTTGCATTTAAAGATGATGACTAACACACTTATACGGTTCAAATGTCTCAAATTGGTTGACATGTAAGCCGGAGCAGCCCATAATTGAACTTATAAGATGTTTTCTCATTTGGATTTAAATTGACTCAATCCATTTATGTAATTGGGCGCCTCCATAAAAGCTGATGAGCATGAAATGAGTGTAACTGCTGTTCTTAGACAATCACTGACAACAGAACAGATTAATTTGATCTGAGTACAACTCAGATCAGGCTTTTCATCTCTGCATGTCACTGTGCTGCACTAACAGGGTGTATCTATATAATGTAATATGACATATTTGGTAGTACCTGCTTGTTGCACCATTCATCATGTCTGTTTTAATAACACGGTTTATATCACCGGGGGGAAATGACATCGGATGTATGGAATATATCATGAATATTGTCCAGCTGCTTTTTTTCTGTGCCCCGTCACATCTTCTTCTATCTCTCTAATATGTATGGGTGGCATACATACCACTTTCCTGTAGCTGCACAGTACTTAACCAGGAGAAAATTGAGTTCTTCTTTCATTAAATCTTCAATTAAATTGCAATAACTTACAGTATATCTGTCGCATCCACAGCAACAGCTTTCATTCAAGTCATTCTGACTTTTAATTAAAAAAAAAGAACATGCCGGAGACTATTACCTGATAGTGTGTATGCCCGAGATTCTGACTGTCTGAATGTGTGCGTATGTCTGTATGCAGTCATTTGCCCCCTTGCCATTACAATTATGGCTGCCTAATGGAAACACCATTTAATAATATACACAAGTGCCTTTTTTTATACAATGCATAACCTGTGAAAGGAGGAAGGAACTGAGGGAGAAACAGTATCGGTTAAGAAATATTTAATCCACAGCAAGACCCATAATCATACTTGCCAACCCTCACGATTTTCCCGCGAGACTCACATTTTTCATTGCCCTCTTCCGGTTTCCTCCCAAGGTCACAATTCTCAAAAATATTTTCAAAAAATAAATGAATGAATTAAAACCGATGAATATTAGTTTATGCCAGAGAGGGGAGAATTAATCAGCTTTCTTTCCTGAGAATTAAAAGTAAAATTAATGAATTTCTTGCAATGCACTTATTATTTTACTATTTTCATTCTTTAAAAGTCACCAGAATGCACGAAACAAAGTCTCTGAAACTCAAATTCTGCTTTGGTTTCAAAATCAATCTCCCTATTTTTGAGGTCTCAAGGTTGGTAGGCATGCTCACAATTGTGAAGATGTTAAAGTGGCAGTAGGCAGTATATTTTTGGCATCATTGGGCAAAAATTCCATAATAACCTTTCAGCACATTGTAATTCAAGTTTTCTGAGAGATAACTAGACTTCTGCACCTCCTCATGGCTCTGTTTTCAGGCTTTAAAAAATCTATCTTTGGCCAATCACAGGTCATTTCAGAGAGAGAGAGCGTTCCTATTGGCCGTGCTCCGCTCATGTGACCGGCGTTTATCTCGTATATCTCAACATGGCTGCCAGGTCACAAGCTTTCTCATTTTACAGCCAAACCGTGCACTACAAGATGATTCTGAAAACATTTGAGGCGAGCAATAGGCATTAAAGTAACAGAATATTGATTCATATTTGATCAGCGTTGCCTAGTTTGACCGTTTGGTCCGAGATCGCGAGTGATTGACAGCCGGCTCTCATAGACAGCAGATGGACAGCAGATCCCAGATCAGCTCTTACTGCTTGTTTTCCTCCGGTCTGTGAAATCTTGTAGATGCCGTTAGGAGCACCGGAGGACACAGAGGCACATGTTTTTTTTTCAGGTTACCTGTTTCATGTACTACTGTCAGGATATAGCAACCGTTTTATAAAAATAACTTTTTTTGAATCATATTTGCTCCAATCTCGCCTACTTCAGCTCTACGGTGTAATAAATTGTTTATTTTTTTCTCTTGACAAAGAGACAAACAAACAGATTAGCTGAAAGTTTCAAGTCAGTTCATTACATGGTCTTGGGTTTGTTGAAATACTCCCTGGTTTACAGAAGAAAAGCCTCCTGTTCTTCCTCTAAAGCCCCCCCCCCTTAACCGTGGCTCTTGTCGGATTTCCAGCCAAAACAACTTAACAGCAAGAAGAACAACAGCAACAACAACAAAGTCTAGCAGCCATTTATATCAAATTCCCGGGTTATGAATAATATTTGAAATTCTGCTTGGGTCAGTCGGCAGCATGGCCGTGTTGTTTTGCTGACACAGGTCCTCATTAGAACCAGTTGTTGATTAAAAACAAGCTCATCTCGTCATCCTCCGATTCCCCCCCTCCCTCTCCCGTCTCCTCTTCCTCGCTCATGTCCTTCCCTGTGCTGTTGGTTCAACATCAAAGGGACCAATTTGCATAGAGCGAGAAGGGAGTACTGAGAGCCAACCTTGTTTAGCTAGTCAGTGTTCTGGTGGTGCTTAATGGCTGCTGACAGATGAAAGGAAAACTGTTCCACTACCCAAACCTCATAAGTACAGCCTCTTCTTTTCCAACTGGCATGATACAAAATAATTCTTGCAGTAAAAGTGAACATCCTCGCAACTATCTACAAGTATGCACATAATAATTAGGGCTTGAATGAGAACAATAACACAAACACTTCAGTTGCCATTTATTAACCTGCGATGAGTTCCTCGCTGTATAATTTACTTGTATAATGATTACTGGTTTCATTAGCTTTCGCTATTATGTGCAATTTACCACTTAGATCAAGAGCTTGATGACCAAACAGAGGTTGTTATAATGCTAATAAGGGATTCTTAGCAAACATTATTAATTCCTGACCACAATGTCACATTAATCGAAGTGATTGGGTTGATTTAGAACGCCTGTGTGTGCGTGTGTGTGTGTGTGTGGTTGTGTCTACATGTCTGAGCATGTGTTTACAAGGTTGTATGCATGCTTGCTATGCATCACTGCTTTACATCACATGTAATGAGGTTTTATTTTCATGGCAGCGCAAAGACTGGCAGAAGGAGCGCTGCTATAAGTTGCTATTTTTTTACCTTGAAATGCTCTTCCCCCATTTGTAAGGTGTTTTTGTTCCCAGCGCAGCGCACACATGGCACAAAGATGATGAGGATGTACAGTCTCTGTATGTTTGTTTACATTGGTTTCTACCAACATACAGTATGTCATTACGGGAAACCTTTCAAGGCACCCCCCCACACCCCGCTCCTATTCTACAATTCATCATACGACAAGCAACTTACATCACTATGTCACAACCTTGACATGTTGAGTGTAAAGCATAGACTGTATACACTGTAAGAAGTGGACGTAGTCACCATGACGTCAACCATTGGTTTGTGGACTGCCGTTTTGAAGTCTCAATTTCAGCATTTTGGCCGTTGCCATCTTGGTTATTTGCAACCAGAACTGGCACGAGAGGGTGGAGCTAAACACAACCGAACGCTGAATAAGACATTTTTATACGACGGAAAAGGTTATAATTCAATTTCATGAACTGAAAACACACTGTGACAGAGTTTAAGTTAAAACACGGACAACACCCAGATTGGACAACGCCGTGATAGCGTCGTGTCAATCACAAGGTAGCCACGCCCTAAAGCATCCCCTGCTTTATGGTCTATTTGACTCTAAATGGGACCATAATTTACTAAATGAACATCATGCTGTATTGAAGAAGACTTGAAACTAATGATTGAGACCATAAACTCATGTTTACAATGTTTACCGAGGTAATAAATCAGGTGAGAGGTAGGGTCATTTTCTCACAGGCTTCTAAATAATCAGACTTCTTTTTGCAACCAGAGGAGTCGCCCCCTGCTGGCTATTAGAAAGAATGCAAGTTTAAGGCACTTCCTTATTGGCTTCACTTTTCAAACCCTGGAGTATACTCATGTAGTATGTATACATTCAAAGATAAGTTTATGTGTATCTTCGGAAAAGCATATTTTCAGTTAAAGTTGAGATGAATGTTCCATTTAAAAATGTATTTTTGACTCCTGTGTTGTCTAACAGAAGAGAGAGCTGAGGTTACTTTACTCCGACGATTTAGGGGGCCAGCCTATGTTCTATTATTACGAAAGCCCATTTCCCAGAGCAGCAACATTGACCATTATCCATTATAACCAATTATAACTATTACACACACGTGATTATATATTTTAAGGGCTTTGCGGTTTCATCATTGGCGGGAGAGAGTTAACTGGAATTATATAATTTCTCTCCTGGGAGATTACAGGCAGTGATATCCTTGACCTCCTGCAGGACTCCTTACGGGAAGAATCCCTTTAATAGTTAAGACAGGTTGAGGGTGAAACCGTGATGGAATTGGTGTTAAAGGCGTGTGAATGTGAATGTGTGTGCACCTCTACAGATGACCTCCAATTCTGCTCGCCACTGAGACTGATTTTCATTCAATAAATCCCATCAATTGTCTCATATAATCGCAGACTGGAGAAAGGCAATGAATTTAAAATGCAGTCCTCGATTTCTTTATTTCATTATTGATTTTTCCTCTGTATTTCTTTAACCTACTTTTGTACTATTTCCCTAAACTTAGTTAAACAGCCCTAACTAGGCACAACAGGCTTTCTCTGCACGTTGAAGCAGTGTGCTTGGGGCTGTAGCAAAATTGTAAGGAATGAATTAAACAGCGGGTTTGCAAACTCTCACGTAAACTTTTTAAAAAAAAATGTTTTCTTTGTTTTTCTTTTTCTACCTCCGTCTGAGATCAAGGACCCATTGTTTAAAAAAATTACAAGGAATGTCAGATGGTAGAGCACCCTTGGTATCATGGTAAACTCTCATAATAATAATTACCCATTTGGACCAGAGTCCTCTGGTTCTGTCTTAATCCAGACTCTGTGGGGGGCCTGGAGTTGCAGCGTCTCAGGGGTGCTAGACCCACTGTGAATAATCTGCAGATTTATATGTAAAAGACCTTTACACCTGATGTACGCACAGACATACAGTAGCCACCACCACTAATTTCGTCAAGGTGAGGGGTCACTATTTGCATCTTTCCAATAAATGACTTTTTACAAGAATTATGATCATCACGGAACTGACAACATAGAAAGAAAAAAGAGGAACTGAGGAAAAAAATCCAGTCAGGTATTTAATTACAACCACATGACACCATACTCAGACTCTGGAAAAAGTTATTACGCCAACAAATGGGTCAGAATTCCCCATAATCTCTTGTGAGAAATTAGGTGTGAACCGAACCTCTTTGATTCCAGTTTGCTCTGTTGAGTTCAGTTTTCTTTGTTTGCAACTCTTTGGTGTCTCCAATTTTCCACCACCATGACTATGAGCTGGAGCCTATTAATAAAGAAATGGATTTGCCTTCCATCTTGTGATGTTTCATTCTAATACATTTTCTTTTATCATTAGGTAATATGACATTGCCTGAATGTGAACAAATGTGTTTCTCCTGTTCAGCGCAGGCTAGTTATAATTTGACAGCCACTGGGTCTCTAGCAAATTGGGTTTATACCTGACCTTTCACCCACATGTACATATAACGGGAGGTTGGTAAGATGGCTGTCGTCAGCAGGATTGGTTTGTTGGGCTCCACACCTGCCTCTATCATAGACTGTGTATACAGATGGACTACGCGTCTCCACTTCCTCCTACTGTATAAAAGTGAAGCCAAAATATCCAGGATATGGGAGCTGCTATTTGAGATTTTGATGTCATGTGGAACCAGAGTCTACGCAGTAGTGATCGGTGGGCTGGAGCCGCGGATTTCAAGGTCCCGCCCATACACCCACACAAGCAAATCACAAACCAAGCACCTTGCTAGCTGTCAATCACAGCTGCCAATCATAACGTCTCACCCCCTAGGAGCCACTATGAGGGGAAACAACATTCCATCAGTCCTCTTTTCCAGTTAAAGGTCCACAGATGTTGAATATTCTGCCATTAGAAATAAAAACATTAACAGATTTTAAAGCTTTTAATACTAGGGCAAAACTATGGCTTAAACAAAGGCAAATCTGTTAACACATTTATATAATATACATATTTGCATTCCTTTTTACTGCTCTTAATTAGGGATTTTAATTTTTAACCATTTAACTGTTAACCGACAATACAAAATTTGACAAATTAATGCTATCAGTTAAACAGCTTTCTTAAAAAAAAGAAGCTGTCAAAACGCAGTGGATTGTTTTTGTCACTTAAAGGGTAACCAGTATTTTTCAACCTGGATTGATTTTCCGATGTTTGTGTCTAACTAACTACTAGGGGCAACAATTTCTTAAATTGGTCCAGTATTGAGGGAGAGCGTTGTAGACAACATCTGCTCACAGGCTGCAATATGCTGCTATTGGGACAAGCTGGCACCGTCATTTACATTCACTGAAAGTGCTTGTTTTTACCATGACAGGCTCTGATTGTTATTATAAGTGTCTGACATTTTGGAAAGAGTCTCGCTCGAGGAGAAGCCTTGTTCTCAAAGATACTCAGTGAGAGCGATTTAATTAATTTAAGCAAAACTATGTCCATCTTGGGCGTCACTTGGTAATAGACATTCCAAGTGATGAATGGCAGATTACTGGTGATCAGTTTAATTATAACAGATAAAATCTGATACAAATTAATATTCTAATTATTACTGATGAGATTTTGGGTCTTCAGCTAATGTTTGACAGAACAGATAGATTGACGCGTGACAGGTCTTGACATTGCAGAAGTAAATTAAACATAGAGCTATCTAGGTGTGATTGGCGATTTTTTCAGCATACACATGGGGAATTGGACAGTTAAGAAGATTTAATGTTTTCCTTGACGAGGTGCACTAAAGCATGTAACAGGGTCTACAACATCATCACTGCGGTGCATTATGGCACAACAGATTCAAGACTTTGTGCCTCCCAGGCAGGCATAACCACAGTGTGTCAAATTTCAGCTTTAATGGCAAATGTCCACATGTGATGACAATTTGAGCAATACCAAATGTATGTCTCTGCATCAAGTATGGAGCCTGAGACAGGAGGCGATTCGCTTAACTCAGGTCAGCTCAGAAGAAAGACTAGAAGCAGAGGAAAACAGCCTGGCTCAAAGTTTAAATAAATATGCCTGCCAACCCCTCAAAGCTCACTAATGTGTTTGATTAATCTGTACACATATGTAAAACTTCCCGGAGTCTTGTCTGTTCATCAAGATGAACGGCACATAACTCCCCTTAAAGCCACAAATTGGAGTTTTTAAATGTCTGTGCCTAGGCTAATAAAGATACAAAAGGTTAATTAGTGACCTTTAATTGGTGCTGGTAGATAGGGATTGTGTAGTTTTGGAGAGAGCAAGGCAGTTACCCCGACCCCTTTATTTTGAAAGTGCCTATACCCACATACGATTAAGTGTGAATTTTAATGGAGCAAAATTGACATAAATCATTTAAGATTTGTTAAGGGGATTTTCACAATTAATAACTGCAAGTTAATAATTATCATAAAACACTTTGTTTTCATAGGTGATGCTCTGCCAGGCCAATACTGCAGCCAACATTCCCTTCCTGAATGTTTTCCCCTTTAACCACCCTTAAATAAAAGAAAGCACTTCAACCTCAATGATGGTGTAATTTCCAATCCACCATGCTGGATTTGAACTATTTCTTCACCCCATTTTCTTCATGTACATAACAATTTCTTCTGATTGCTGATGTTCTTGGCCTTTCGAGGCTCACAGCATAAGTTAAAGAAAGTGGCTTGTTGTATTTAAAAATTTACATGAACAGGTATAATACAGATTAACAAGAGCAGTCAATTTTAGTAATTACGTATCAGTAATTGAATTTAGAAAAAAGATGAAAAAAAAATGATAAATAATTTTTTTGTAAATTTGCCCCCAAACCGTTAGCTTAAAAGCTATTATATCTAAACAACAGACAGTAAGTAACTACCAACCTTGTCTTATTAAGAAATATGCACAATATGCACATTCACATGTTTTGAGGTGAGAGGTCGAGGGACCCCTTTGAAAATGGCCATGTCAAAATTTAGCGCAGGTTAGGAGCATTAATTAGCCAACCTAGTATGACATGGTTGGTACCATTGGATTCATTAGGGTTTTTTAGTTTCTTATGATACCAGTATCTGCACTCTAGCTTTAAAATTGAGCCTGCTACGACCTAAAAATCGCAATTTGCATTAATGAAGTAAAGAAGTTATTGGCGTTGAAACAAATTTCCGTTAACACGTTATTATCGTGTTAACTTTGACAGCCCTACTTATTTGATTTTAATTCATTCATCTTCTAATATACCAGGTTTGGTCCTCCATACCTGATTATTGCAGCATAGTTATTGTTGGCTTTCTTTCTCATATTATTTAACAGTTTTATTGAATAATGTATTCCTCTCCTGATAAGTCAGGTTTGGTCCTCCATACAGGTTCAAATGAAATGTGTGTGTTCAGACATTCTAGTGCCAAATTCACCTCAAATCTCTCTTTCTGCACTGAAAACATGTTTTTAATTTATCTTTTAACAAACGTATAGTTTCACTCTGGGTGGCCGATCAATGGAGTGATTGCTAGAAGATTAGTTCAAAAGGCAGGCGAGCTCAGACTGACAGGTTTACAGAAAAAATCAAAGAAAACAAAGGCAGGTGGCTTCCTTAATCCCACAGTAGCCCGACGATTCCATTATCATTTTGTTGAACAGTGTCAGGCGAGGCGAGGCATATTATTCTTAAGCCTACGTTTACCTCGATATGAGGATATCTAGGTTATGTTCTGTGTGTACATGTGCACGTGCACAGAACCGGATCGAGCTAGTGCACCAGGAGCACAATTGGCTTCCATCAGACACAAGCTGTTGTTTGGTCGTAATCTTTTGAATCTAGTTTTTTAGTGAGATTCATGATCTGATGGAAACAGTTTTTAACAAAAACTAAATTTAGGATGTTCCACAAATGATACAAAATATTTTTTTATTATAGAGCATTTTCAGAAATTACAAAGTGATGACAGCGAGCAAATACTGAACACTAAGCTTAGAAGTTTTGCTTCACTGTCTTTTTCTGATAGTCTAACCCGACAGTGATACTGTGTGTGGTCTGCAGTGCAATAGACCTGAAGGATTCAACCAGAAGAAGTCAGTGAAACAATGTTTTGTAGCATGTTGTTAAAGAACTAGTTCAACATTTTGGGAAAGAGGCTTATTCGTTTTTTTTCCTCAGAGGTAAATGAGATGATTTTTACGATACGCTCATCTCGAAAGTATTTCCCTATAAGCTCTGCTATGAGAACAATAGCAGAATTACAGCTAAGGACTTTTATGGCAAACAGCAGTTGGGTGCAGTATTGAACCTCATTGTGACATCAATACTACTAATAGGCAACCAGCAGAGACACAGAAATACTGGGTTGTTCATCAACTCAGAAAGCACACATTGTCGTTTTTACATTACTGTTTGGGTACAGATTAAACAAACAAGATACAACAATGTTAATTAATGAACTTTAAAGGTGTGGATAGATGCATTTTGTCAATTTTTGGACAAAGCCAGATGACCTGTTACCTCCTGCTTCCAGTCGTTATGCTGGGCTAAACTAGTGATCTCCTTGCTCCAGCTCAATACTTCAGACACAAACAGGAGAATAGAATGAATCTGCTCATAATGTTCAACTATTCCTTGAGTATTTATTTAAAAATTACAAGGTCAAGCTAAAAGCATTCGTTTGGGGACGTTATAGGGGGTAACTTTTCAAAACTGTAGTTGGACATCAACAAAGAGGGGATTTCTCAGTTGAGAACAATTTGAAAACACAATGAAAAACAAAGAAAATACAATACAAATGTTGTTCTCCTTGCACATGTCAATATCAGATCAACAGAAACTCAATGGCAGGCACTTAAATGATAATATGATCAATCAATATTGATTTTTTCACTAGGCTTTATTGGAAATCTGATGTTTAGTTAGTGTTAAACATCATAAATCAATGTGGATAAATACCGTTGTCTGACAATATTTAAATGATTGAAAGGAGTGATTTTTGACAGTGACTTGACTTAAATGGAGGACCAGATAAATGGTAAGTGGACTTACATTTATATAGTGCTTTTATAGTCTGCTGACCTAAAAAGCGCTTTACACTACATGGCACCCATTCACACACATTCATACACTGATGGCAGAGGCTGCCATAAAATGTGCCAACCATCAGGATCTAATCTCAATGCTCACTCACACACCGATGGCACAGCCTTTTGGATTGGGGGTTCAGTATCTTGCCCAAGGACATTTCAATTTGCGGACTGGAGGAGCTGGGCATCGAACCGCCGATCTTCCGATTAGTGCTCTACCTCTGAGCCACAGCCGCAGGTAAGGAGAGTTGAGTAGTCCTACTGAAATGCACTTCAAATCAAATTTTGTATCGTTTTCACTTCATTTGTTTTGTGGGTCATTGCTATTTATCTTCGTAAAACTTCTAATACTTCTCAAGAGCCTGCATAGACACGCAGCATCAAACAACTAGGGCACATAAAGCATAAAAACTAATTTGTTATCCAATATAAGGGGATCAGCTAGTCCATCTTAGAATCCTGAGTGTCCTCTACAGTATATCCCTACTTCATCTCATTGTCTGACACTAATGTGTTGGAAGAAAAAAAGAACAGTGAATAATAGATTGTGTAGTGCAACAAAAAAGGGTCAGAACCCAAGGTTGTTATTGTTGCTTTTATTAGAGAGCGGATTAACCTGGTGCTAGTGTGGGTCTAACTGAATTGCATGCTAATGAGTACATTAGTGTGGGGCCTCATTGGTGTCACCCGCTGGTACAAAATTACACCAAAATTCAATTGGAGCACAAGTTTAAGAAGGAGAGGAAGACAATCTATCTGAGTTACACTGTTCAAGATCTATCTGAGTCAAGAGCACGGCCTGTTCATATATCAATCTGTAGTGCATGATTTACATCCAGTGCCTATATTCAGTGTCAATGATATGGCCTTTAAAATGGTAAAGTAACAGACAGTAACTTTGCGTCACTACGTTAGAGAGTAACGTGTCCCCTCGGCTTCTGATACCGAGGCACAAGTCCCCCTTTACCATGTTAGATACAAAGCGGCCGTATTTCACAGATGGGAACGGGTTGTGTTATGTGCATGTGTTCCAGTGATCCCCCTGCTCCTCTTTGTGCTGTGAGTGCAGCTATGATAGGTGTGTGTCTGTAGTTTGACGAGAGCAGCGCTGAGCCATAGCCAGCAGACAGGAAGCCTGCATTCATTCAAAATCAGAGTTGGTTGTGTGTTTTAGAACGTTACTGCGTGGAAACAATCAGAAAATAACATTTTATTTCTCTGATTCGCTGCTTTGTTCTCACTAACGCCGCTCTCTCTCTTCAGTCACTCTATAGCTCGCCCGACCGTCGCTGCTCTCTCTCTCTCTCCCTCTCGGTTCATTGAGCTGTGGAGGTGTGGCCAACGTTGAATGTGGTGTGTTTACAAACAGGAACCGACAACAGTTACATATTTTACCTTAAAATAAGTGGTTTACTTGCCTAAGCATACCTCAACCATTTGCCATAATTATCATGTTTCTTTCATCTTAACTATATGTAATTGACATGCACAGATATTGTACAAAGAAGTCATTTATAAAAATGCTGGCACTTAACAAAAGTTTGCCATTGAAAGCAATATGGGGTTTTGCAGAATCCTCCAAAATCAATGTTTTTTTTCCTAGTGATGGAACAGATGACTACCACAATGAGCTGAGCGCTACAAAAAGCTGCAGAATTTGGTGTTGATTCTCAGCTGGTTGTACTAGTATAGTGAGTTCATGCTTGAATGTCGTATGAAGACTATTACGTGAATAACAGACACAAACCACTATCTTTCACGGACACAGGTTTCAATTACTAATGGCTCAACAGTCTGTGCCATTCCAAACCTGCAAACACTTAAGCAGCAAGTTGTTTTTTCCTTCCCTTAAGCAATTAAGAGCTCAGAGGTTGTTTTTCCTAAACAGCATCTGGTCCACCCGAGTCTGCTGAAACCAACCTCAGCCAGTTTCTGAGACGACAGACGACCTTGATATGGGAAGACTTATGGTAAAGCTGTACTCGGCCTGTGTTCATTGATCTTCTATGTTCTTGCTGAGCGCTTCTATTTCTCCATGTCATGTCGGTATTTTATGAAAGATGTAATGCACTTCCTAGATCCCTGTTCCCATAATCCCTTAACATCCTCCTAGCTCGCAGAGCTAGAGACCATTTGTGCAGTAAATGTTCTACATTCTACTGGCTAATGGCATGAAACGGTACCCAAGGTGCCCAAGGTAGAGCACCTAAGCACTTTGAGCGTCCGCTAAAGAGACTCAATGTTATGCTCTGACCAGCTTCATTGCCCAATTCTAGGGAGGTTAGAAGGTGTTACATAAGAAGTTCAGTTAAGTTCTCATTTTCCACTCTGTTACGAATCTCTGCATGTCTATATTCAGCAGCGCAACAGAATGTAGCCTGGCAACAGTTTGAACAAGTCTACCTCAACTAACTTGATGTTGTGGGACAGGCACACCACCAAAAAGAACAGTGTGCTGACCTGAACTGACCTGACTTGTAGAGTGTTCTCTGTTGCATAAACTGAGGGATTTATGTGTGCTTAACATGAGCAGTCTATTATTAGATTAGTTAATGGAGAGGAGGTGAGCCTTCATGAATTGCATATACCTTACATCTTTCTTTAATATAGTATTACATTTATGAATAGAGTCTGTTAAAATATGTATTGATCTTTAATGCATTTTTACATGTTTAATGTTTTACTAATGGTGGAGACATATAACATTTACTCAAGTACTAAGCAAAAATACGAGGTATTTGTACTTCAGAATATCCATTTTATGCTACTTAATACTTCTGTTTTGCTATTTCAGCGAGAAATGTATTTTTTTTCATTTTACTCCATGGTAAATGGTAAATGGACTTGCATTTATATAGTGATTTTCTAGCCTTCCGACCACTCAAAGCGCTTTACACTACATGTCAGCATTCACCCCTTCACACACACATTCATACACTGATGGCAGAGGCTGCCATGCAAGGTGCCAAGTTGCCGAGCCCCCGACCTTCCAATTGGTGGACGACCTGCTCTACCTCTGAGCCACAGCCACCACTAGATGTATTTGACTAATTACTTTTCAGAATACGATTTTACATATAAAACAATATTTATTTTTTTTACTGTAAAATGTGTTGATAATTATTATTACCAGTAGTAGTAACAATGATGGAAGTGACTAAAACAGTGGCTACTCCATGGATAGCCATGGTCTTAAGATGACCAGTCGTCCAAAATGCCCCTTGGTGATACAGCTTTTAGTCAAGAAGCCCCGTATTATCGGATGGAAGAACACAGCGACCACCTAAGGTGCACCAGGCAGAATATATATCGATGTAAAACACATCAACTCCCATTTTCTGCTCATGCTATCCCATCGTTCACCTCACCTGATTTCTTCTCATGGGCATTGGCTTCGCAATGACACGGACTTTCCATTAGCTCCGAGCTAACACCGTTGTCAGGTTACTGCGTTGCTACTTTGCTACCAGCACCAAACATGCCTTAACACACTTAGAGAGCACTGACAGCAACTTGAGTTACCTCTGCTCTTCATACAGGCAGCCAAAGGTCCAGCTCCTCTAAAGCTATAGCACAGTGAAAATAATATGAAAAGGATGTATGTTCAGCTGTAGGGTCAGGTCAGATGTTCTTCTGAGCAGCAATTTGAATATGAATTACAGTTCGATGAAATTTTATGACAAAACAATAAGTGTTTGTAAAGGAATGGTGTTATAAGATGTGTTATGAGATTTGGCCAGTTTTCTGTGCACAGGGGCAGGGGTTTCACATAAAATTGTGGGCCCTCCGTAGGCCCCCCTCCCTGTCTTTTGAAAAAAAAAAAAAAGTTTCTGCTCGCAAAACGCACCCCGCCGGGAGGTTCTTATACAGACCTTTGCACACCAAATCCTTATTTTCCATCCGAAATTGTCGCATGTTTAAAAATAAATAGTTATCTCAATCACGTTTACACTCCGAAACCTTTGTCCACCATGAAATGTTTTCAGAACAGGTAAAACTTTCTGCATTTTTCGCATTTGTTAGAGTTGTTTGACCTCTCAGAAACGACATCTGATAAGCTGATTCACTTTGTTCGTTTGTCTCCCAGCACAAATCACTTTACGACAAACAAAGTAAAGACTACAGAGATGCGGAAGTTAAAGATAGATTGTGGCAGGTGATTGCAGGATATGGAATCGGGGATGGTCACAAAACAAGGGATGCACGCAAGATTAGACAGTAGTGACTGTGCTCTAGCCAGCTAAATGATAGCTCATTGCTAATGTCATTCATTCATTAGCCCCGTTTGGGTCTAGCGCTATCCATTGCACCCATGTAATAAATTCAGTTTTGTCTCATATTGAATAGAATAATAAAACTCATCAGACTCAGTGTGCAAGGTTTTTGTGCGCAATGATTTTTAGTGAACACAAGTGTTTATTCAACGTGTCGCATGACTTCATCCATCCTTCGTGCATTTTCAGTACATAGTAGCGCAAAAACTAACATCCCTAGCTCTTCCTGCCCGTCGTCTGCCATGTTTGTTAAGTCACGTTTGATGGTGAGAGACTTTGCGAGATTTCCATTTCTTGTAGTCAGGACTATTGTTCATGAATGGAATCTGTTGGTGTGTGGTGTGCTGTTTTGGGCCAAATTGTTGCTCTCAACACACTATAGGAACAAAACTGTTAAATTTAACATAACATGTTGTCATGTGTGGAATCTCTCACATTTTCAACATCTGTTAAGATTGTGTGGGCCAGCCTCCAGTCGGACTCCCAACTCTCTCTGGGCTACCCTGGCTTTGAAGCTCCATCCATCAACAGAAAATACATTTTTGAAATAAACCCAAGTACATCTCCTTCAGGAAGCAGCTTTTTTATATCAACGATCACAGATAAAGTCATTTTAGGGTCCCGCGGTGGTTTTAAGAAAGGATCTTAGTTCAAGATTGTTTTGGGTGACAGACTGGCTTCTAATCCAAGACTGTTCTGTTGAGGAAAGCCTCTCTGATATACGAAAGCAATCAGTCAACAGTGAACCTGATATCTGTTAGATGAAATCACGAAGGGGAGCACAGGAGTGGAATGAAACTCCAAACCACAGTGGCTCAGTTACAAGCTGCAAAAGCTACTTAGAGCCGCACGTATATTACAGTTAAAAATGGAGCTCTCTCTATAGTCGCGAGCAATGTGTGGTGAGCCAAACAGTTAAAGGGAGGAAAGAACCACAATAGTGTAGGTCAGCACAGATATTGTCTGCTACAAGGCCACAATGAAAAAAACATGTGATCATGGCTTGGTTTGGCGATACCGGGCGCCTGACTTTGTGGTAATGGCATTCCCTTGCATTTGACCTCAATTCAAGCCCTGCTGTCATGTGAACTTTGAGCAATCAGTCACAACACAAGGTCATACAAAAGTTAATGTCTTTTTTTAATGAGACACTCGTGTAATATGGACATCCTCGCCATCCATTTGCAATACATCATCTGCGTATTGTAATCCACGCCTGGACTAGAGTAGGTAGTAGGTATGAGCGTAATCAGTTGAGTGCACCTCCCTCCTCATTCCATATGCATTTAAGGGATCATACAAATACCAAGAAGATTGGATAAGTTTAGGTGAGTGTGCATGCTGCTGGTTTCCTAGATTTATTAAGGTTAATGCAATTTAAGAGGGTAGGTTTTGTGGGGAAAAATCTATGAGCCTAAGGAACAGCTGCAAATCTGCATAGGTGCATTAAAGTATGGTTAGGGAAAGAGAAAATTTAATTAACCTACTGAATAGAAATCAACATGACAGCAGAAAAAGGGTGAGCGCATCACAGAATATATGCAGGTGATCTGTACTGAATTAGTTTGAGTATGAAAAACAGCTTTTTATGAAGGAGGAGAGAGCAGTAATAATAACTCAAGACAAAAAAAAATTACTATTTAATACGACCAAACACAGAGTGAACAGTAAGCTGTGGCTTTCTGGTCATTAAGTTTGAGCTTGACCTGCTAATGCACTATATTGTATGTCCACTGCACTCCTGTGGCTTGCCATTTTTTTTTTTTTTTATGAGTAATCGTTTTATGTCTTTCTATTTCTTTTTCATTCCCTCATATATTTGTTTAATGACTCTTATCGCTTTAGTTCAACAAACCTTTTTATACATACAGACTCAGCTGCAGTTGACTGTGTAATTAGCCTCCCACTTAGTAAATCAGATGCTAATTTCACACAGATTGCGTCTGCAAATAGCATGAAAGGCTCATATTTGTACCGAACTTAGACTTACTGTAAATCTGTCATTTTGAAATACATACAGATGCTGATTTTGTATATTGAAGGATTTACCTTATTCTTGATTTTTATCTCAGTAGATACTGTATGACAGTGACCACGGATGTATGAAGAGAACTGGATAGAGCGTTGAAGGCGGGCTCCCGTTCATTCTTATGAGAGTTGCTCAGTGGCGCATGAAGCCAAAATGGCTCGACTGCCGAGTGATAAAGCACCGGGATCTGCCGGCGTTTTTCAGCAATCATTGGGCCCATATAGAGCAAGCACACTTCCTTTAACCCAGCAATTTTTTGAGGGCACAAAGGCCAAATGGAGTGAGAACGGCGGTCGTGGCCGTCATGGCCCCCGTGCCCCCTGTCCTGCTCTGATGTATTTCTGACTGCTGTGCTCCTGGAGAAGCAAACTGTGAACCGTCATGTTACCAGCTGCAGTACAACTGTATATTTAAGTTTTTACAGTGATTTTGTGGTTTATTTTGTGTTTTAAGACATATGAAGATGACTTAAAAGGAAATGTTTTTTTATTTATATAGTGAAAATTGATTATATTACATGACGAGATGGAAAGAAACCTTGCAGCATCTTCAGCCAGTCCTTAAGGCACACCACGGTGCCGCAGGACCCACTTTGGAAAACACTTGTTGTTTTGTAAAGGCTCGGTAGATCAGCAGGTTTGAACCGAGATGCACGACTCAGAGACAAGCAAGTTAGGTTTCCCCAAAAACCAGGCAGGCAGATCAAACAGCTAAACACATCCGAAAAGAGGTCAGCTAGCGGTCCAAGGGTCAGGCAGACAAAGGCTGAAAGACGAAGGCGTAAGCACAACAGACAAGCTGGCAGGGAATGAGCAGAAATTGGCCATGATACTGCAGGGAAAGAAAGTGATGAGGGAAAGTGGGAACAGGTGAGCAGGTGGGCGGTGGGAGGGGTTACTGCAGGGCAGGAGGGTGTGGCTGGATCTGACATGACGGAATGATGAGTGTGTGGCAGAAATAGAGCAAACAACAGAGTGAAGGAGTGGGAGTTGAACTTTGAACTTACCTTTAATTTGTCATATACATACAGATACATACATGAAATTTGACCTCTGTATTTAACCCATCCTTAGGAGCAGTGGGCTGCTGTAAAGCGCCTGGGGAGCAACTTGGGGTTCAGTGTCTCGTTCAAGGACACTAGGGTCATGCAGAAAGTAGGAACTGCCAATTTTGCGGTTAAAGGACGACCAATCTACCCAATGAGCTACAGCCACCCTAGTTGGCTGAAGTTGTGAAAGACATTACAGTTACTCTAGCTCTAACTATAAAGCAAGGAATCCTTGGAAGTATGTCCTTTGCATATCTCGAGAGCCGCTGCAAACTTGGTGCCATTTGGCCAATAGGTGGCGCTGTAGTATCACCATCTATCTATAAATTGAGGAATCTCTGTCTGTTTATGTATGACTGCCCTTTGAATATCTTGAGAACCGTTCATCCAATCAACTTCACACCTGGTGGGTATAAGCAGCCAGCCATACCGCATTTCTGGGCGAAGCTGCAAGCAGAACTTCTGGGGGCCAAGCACTCGGCAATCCAAACCAGCCCAGTCGCACAACAGTTCGTGAAATAGTCACGAAATTGAATGTATTGATTCGTGAACATAGACAAAACGTCGCATTGGGAGGAGGTCGGAGTGAATGGGTGGTTCAAAAAACACAGGACTTTTGCCCAGGAGACCGGCGTTCAAGTCCCGTATGAAACCAGAAGACAAAGTTGATTTATTTGTCACGTAACTTCCGTACTTAAGTTATTAACTGTTTATTATTATTAAGGGTGTTATTTTAACCCAAACCAAGTTGATCTTTTCCTAAATCGTACTAAGTAGTTGTGTTGCCTAAGCCTAAACAAGGCAATCTTTTCCTAAACCTAACTAAGTAGTTTTATTTTGAAAAGACTGGAGCGGAAACTGACACATGTATCACGTGTTGCTGGACATTCGTAGGAAAAAGTACGAAAAATACGTTGTTGAAAGTCGTGCTGAGAATCACAAAAAAAAAAGGACATTTGTGTCTGTGTACAAGAATCAAATGGATTACATTTTTGACTATTTTCTCCTGTCTGGACAGGCAAGCGCACCCAACGGGCACTGCACTAGTACTACTAATTCGCAGAAGCAAATATGCTAAGAAAGAAATGCACTCCCATCTATGTGTTTTATTAACACAATGAGGAAACATGTTGGTATCTGCAAAACATTCTCTCTTACAATATCCGTTTCTACAAACAATTTTCGCTGGTAGCTACTGAACGCATAGTGGCACTCAAAGTCTTGGTTAAGTAATGAATGAACAAAATGGAGAAACCTCTGTTACAGCACGTGTTTTTGAGCCAGCTGTTGTTCTGGAACACAAATGGCTATTAACGAAAAGGCAAACTGAATTTTATTTATGTGTGTGTGTGTTTAGATAAGGAACACTACTCCCTGCCCATGCAGCAGAATAAATTAAGTAGCCAACTTAAATGACTGTGTGTTGTGTGTGTATGTGTGTATCTGGCTGACAGCAGACTGCAAGAGAATGGAGATTGCGTGCCAGGAGGAGAGACAGGGAGGGAGGGGGAGAGAGGGTTAGAGACTGAGGGAAATAATTCTAAAAACGTGCACGGGAAACACCTCTATTTATAGCACATCTCCTCAGAGAGCAGCGCAACGGCATGAGCTGAATGATTTTGAGAGTGGGAGTGAGGGGGGGGGGAATGTGGTGTTGGAGAAAATAAAGCTAGTTTTATTTTTAGCTCCGCTGCATTCATACATTTATGACTCTATATATGAATTGCAACGTTTCTTGCCTCCAGCAAATCCCATCCTTGCTTTTGTTGCTGCTTGGCTTATTTGCAAAACAGCACACAAAACGTCCTGGTGTGTTAAAACCCTATCAGTTGTGGCAGGTTCAGGACGCACGTGTGAAGCAAAAAAGAAGCATGTGTGTGTTTCGGTGTGCGTGTCTGGGAGATGGCTTGTATGCCCACGCCACGTCTCTATGAGAGTGACAGAGTTGGTGCGTTGCTCTGCTGTGAAATATCCTGAAATGGCTCGCCTTCAGGGGTTTGCGAAAGTATGAAGCAAAACGTGACTGTGTAGTCAGTGCTTCACGACTGAATGGAGAGAGGAGGGGAAAGGGAGAGAGGAGGATTTGAATGAGCGGGCAGGTAAAAGAAGAATGGGGGAAGAAAATGAATTAGATGTAATGAAAGGGAGGGAGAGGGGAAAAAAAACAAACACACTTCAATGAGACAGAGGAAGAAAGAAAAAAAGAGTGATGATGTATCCGGCGAAGCGGAGGCAGTGAACTGCACAGGCTAAGTCTGTCACGTGCGGCGCTTTTCAATTTGTCAATTTCCGTGGCACCATTGTGGCTAAAAATAGAGTGCATATAAATAGACACTGGTCTGGTTTTCTCTCTGAAGGACAGAGTGGCCACATTTATTATATCTATTTCATATCTCCAATATAATCTACCTTAATAAAAATGATTAAAAAATGACTTAGAAAGATGATGAGATTTCTGGCTTTACTTTATTTTCTTTTAGGCTCCTGCATCCCATAACACCATCACTGACGCCAGGTATGTGAGGATGTGTAACCTTAGGATGACTGATATTATGTTGACAGGGCATGTTTAAATTGCTTTTTGGTTTTGATTTTTCCCTCTCTCAGGTTTTATTGTTTGCAGGAAGGGCAGCACAGGGTAAGCACTAAGTTTTGATAGGAATCAATGGAAGAACACAATAAATGGTCACTACACCAATGCTAAAAATTAAAATATACTTGACTTTTAACTACATTAAAAGAAAACACACACACCTACACACATAAGTTTGGGGTTTTCTTGCTTAGGCTTTGAAATGTCACCATCCCAATACAATGGAGGTAAAGCAAACCACTTACCTCACCGTTTTCATTTTAACTACCTTCTAACAAAGAAATATGGTGCCTTCAAATGGAGTCGCGTTTACCGCATTAACGAGAAGAGTCCGTATGAACGCCTCCCTCTTGTGGTATTCACGACCTCGTAAGTGGAAAGTTTCTGAAAGCTCAGAGTTTTTTTTAGTCGTCTATTGTTTTTCTTCGTTATTTTATAATAGGTCTGAGGAAAATATTGATATTCCCAATGGCCTCATCTTTTTTCTCTGTCATTATGCATTTGCATTTCCTGCATTATGTTATCCACTTGCTAGCTTGCTAAATTGTTAGCCTCTGTGGCTTCTAGATGCTGACAGTAACGTTAATATTGGCGTTGCTTTGCAGCAGCGTTCTCACGAATTGAACACTTACATATTGTAAACAAAAGCTCACGAGTTTAATTTGAAGTCACCATTAGTCACCATCAAACACGGTTCAATGATATCAAAACATCCAGAAACTCTTCCTCAGCAGCATAATCCACCTGCCTGGTTTCCATTTATATCTTACATATGTTCCAAATAAACATTCACAACAAAATCGTCTAAAAACAAAACTCAACCACTCCTACAAAAAGCACTATAAGAGAGTCTGATGTGCTTCCATGATAAATTGTGGAGAATGATGTTGTACATTGTGAATTTCTTTCAATAAGGAAGTTTCATTAACAGTAACATCAATTTAAGGTAGGTTTGGTTTTTTGTACTGTATTAGTCAATTGGTTGGGAGGCCTACCTGCCTGTCTGCCTCTGGACTCACTGCGCATCAACGGAGTCTTCCACAAGCTGCTAGCCTTACAGCTGTGAGTATTAACAATAGCCATGTTCGCCATTCACGGTCATTATATGTTTCTATTCATTATAATCATTTTGTGGGAGTGGCTTTGGAGGGAGGCCTGAAGGGATGGACTGTGTTACCGAGTTGGCGACGTTCTCGCTAGATTTAGGGACTTTTGGAACTAGTCGATACTTTCACTACTTTCATCGGTAAAGAGTTGGCAACACTGGGCTCGGTTTTTTGATTGGATAATTTTTTAAAAACCTAGTGTACTCTGCTAATTTCTCAAGATCACGACCCTGCCTGGGATGTGAACTACCATCTCTCGTGTTAAAGTCAGACATGGGTGGTGCTATGTTTACATGCGTAGTATGAATTTTTGCCCTTATTCCGTAAAAGACAATATTCCTACCAAGCTGTATAGGCTACATGGCAAATGAAAATGAATATTTCACTAATATTCCTGTTTACATGCAGCTGTGCATACTACGATTAACGTAACTGGTGGACTAGTTCGACCGTGTAAACGCAGCCTTGTTCTTTAATTCCTTCTACTACCTTCTTAAAAAGGTTGGCGTTGCAACATTTGCGCAAATCCAAAAACCTGTAGAATCCAAGTCTTTCAAAATTCCAACCAGCGATGTGCGCTTTCCTTTTGGGCATGTATCTCAGCGAACTGTTGGTTAGTTGGTAAAGCACAGACCGTAAACAGGCAAGAGGAAAGCTCAAACTGCCGTAAAAACCTCAATTGAGATGCATATTCCGAATGTGCTGTGTACATGTCCAAAGAATGCTCCTAAAACCTGAATAATATCAGCATATCCAACAATACTTAATCGGAAAATTCTCCATACGGAATAAGGCCTAATTCAGCATATCCAAATTGAATATGCTGTTTACATGACCCGAATCAAATTTGGAATATTGTCATATTCAAAATGATTGTGGAATATTAGTGTGCATTAAAACATAGTCAGTGTCCTGCTACTTCAGCCTTTCCATCACAGAGACAACAGTCATAATTCGCATGGAAATTAGAGGTCACTTGTCTAGAAAATGTAAACATGAGTGGTTTTGGGTATTTGAACAAACAGCTAATTATCATTTTTCAGGCCAAGGCAGTCTCATCACTTTCTGTATTTACGGTGAGAAAGAGATATAGTGTAATGTAATGTATTGGTATAATAGTCATTCATAAGGAGGGTGACAGATGAGATTTACCAAGAGACATTATCACCGTCACGATGGAGGTGTTTATCACTGGATGGAGCTGTTGAGTGAATACAAAGCTTTTTTCTTTTTTTCATTTCTTAAGTGTTCCAGAAAATCATCCGGCAGTTTGAGCATCACAAATGTGTTCCAAGTTAAAAATCTGTGTTGCAAACTACAAAGCTTACATTGATGAGATAACAATGTTTTGATGAAGCTCCTCTGCTCCAAATACAGCACAAGATGGAACCATAATGGAGCCTAAATGTTGAGACTTTCAGTGTGCCAACTTCTGGATTCTGGGCTCTGCTTGGATTTTAATCGGTTCTTTGTCCAAATGTGTTAGGAGGAAGAAGAAGGTTTAATTTGAGCTTTCACATATTCCAGAAAAACACAACTTGATCACAATATGTCTACGTCAGTGCAAAAGCTGCTTTGCAGGCTTCAAATCTCGCAGTAATGAAACACCATAGTGTGTTAATACTGCCTTTCTAATTTGAATTCAACACACAACTGAGTGTGTTTAATCATGGAAGCACATGATACGAGTCCATGTTGAACATTGAAAGGACCGAATCACACATAGTAATGATTTCACAAATTGTGTGGATCTCACCTGACCCTTTGTCAACGGTGTGTGTAAGGAGATGTCATTTCTCCTGTGACTAAGAGGTACATATACAAAGTAAATGGACTGAACCTTGAGGCACTTCACATGTAATCAATGATTGTTAGAAGACTACTCAGAGGACCTTTTCTTCTCAAAGAGAAAGAAAAACTAATGTAATTGCTGACATACATTAGAAACCCCAATCTGTCAATGAGAATGCTATGGTCAACAGTTTCAAAAGCTGCACAAAGGTCAAGGAGCACTGGCTCCTTTTCAATCATCTGTTGGTGAGATCAGAAGAATCCTTATCTTGGCTTTCCTACTGTGGCTAGCAGTCTTAATATATTCAGGAACAACAACAGAGGACAAGAAGATATTCCTACTAGAGAGCAGACCTGGACCTGAGGAGTCTGAAATGCCTTCTTATTTTTCCAAAGAGAAATCTGGTCGGTAAAATATCAAAGGACAAGAAGATGGTATGATATTACGGAAAAAAGCTGCACAAAGTGACTAAATGTATTTTGATAGAAGAAGATGAACCGTCAGTAAAAGATGTAGGGAGTGAATCCCTGACTGAATTACCTGAAGCCCTCACCTTTATCTCAAAAGAAGGTTAAAGATGTCTTAGTACTTGAGAACTCAGTAACGCCAACGAGGAACATCGGACAGGTTGAGCAAGTCTGATGATGCAAGTCCATCAAAGTATCAAATATAGTCCAGTAAACTATAAAAAAAAAATGGCCCACTTGGGCACTTGAAGCCCAAGTGGGTTAAATGAGGGACAGTCTTTGTAGTATCTACGAGATTATATTTGTTCTCAAATAACAGGATTCTTTGGGAAATTTCAACTGAAGATTGACTTTGAAGTTTGTTTAGCATTATTCATAAATATAATGGATTAAAGAGTATATTGTGTTTTGAGAAATGAGTTTGAGAAAGGTTGAAAGATTGCAAGACATGTTGCCTTGTATTGAAAACATAATCAACATTTTACCCATTGATGGGTTAATATGAAAGATTGTATTTGTCAGACACTATTCGTAAAAGATGATTGTAATATATTATGTTCTGTATTCATGGTTATTTATATTTAATTTTTAGATTTTTTGTATTAACTAGGAGCAACTATATTTTGTGAGAAAAGGACAATGATAATGTTGCCCATGTGGGCCAGTTTTGTGAATTGTATTCAAGGAAACTGGAAACATCCTGGCATTGTGTGCCGGAGAAGAGCTTTTCATCTTGATAATTATTTTTTGTACACAGTGGATAGAAATTTGGCCCCAAATTCAGGCCTGAGGCAGCAGATGCTTTTATTTCTCCAATGGGATATAATGACTGGTTGAGGAGCACAGATCATCACAACAATTCAACAAATCATTAGTGTAGGAAGACTGAGGCAAAAGAATAAGTATATAGGCCAGTTGTCATATTTCTTAAATATACAGCTTTGATTTGAAGGAGCACATTGATTGTAAGGGGCAAAACATTTACTGGGAACAAGCCTACTCTAGTTTAAAAGCACCACACAGAGGCCTTCCATATTATGCATATGTAAGTCACAAGAGGGATTGTACCACAACCACCCCTTGACTGAAAGCAGCACTTAGACCTTTTAAAGATGTGAGAGCAAACAGAATTTTTGCTTGAAATGTAGATTTAAACACAATGCATCCGTGATCACACACACACTTAAATCTTCCAAGGCCAAACATTGAACATTCGGTTCAAGGGTAAAAGCTAAATTAAGAATCAGGGGCTCTGAGATGTTGTGTTTGAAATTAAAAGACCTGCAAACTGCAAGGCCATTCAACAACTCATCTGTGTGGATAGTAAAATCCTCACTTTGTCATGATGCTATAATGTAGATACAAATACAGCATTATATTTTGAGGGAGGATGAATAGAGTCAGGGACTACATCTACAGTAAGTAACGAATCAAAAATAACAGTCAGTTCACAACCAAGGCAGCTAGTCTAGGGAATAATAAAATCAGAACGTCACATATAGGCACTGATTTGGTCCAGAATTCCCAAAAGACAGTGCATTTTGAAAAGATAAAATACACAATAGAGAGATATAAAAGTCAGATATCCAATTCAGAAAGGAGAGATACTCAGGCACTAGATGTGCAGAGTGGAGTATATACTTACTCACAACAATGTATACAACTTGAAGTGAAAAGTAGTTTGGTTTACACAAAATTAGCAGCTTCAAGTGCCTGGGGTGGACTTCATATCATGACCTGATACAATCCAACATGATAGCCTTACAATAAATTACACCTATTTAAGAATAAGGACTTTTTAAAGACAAGGGATTAATACAGGTAGTGAATCAATACAAAATATAATGCATCTACAATGCATTGATTTATTAAATGAAATACAGAAAACATGAAAAACTAAAAGCCTGCTGGTATTTATCATTCTCAAGAACCTCTCATCTCAAGAGAATGAGCATTAGCCAGTGGATTAGAGTATTAAGCGACCATCATCGACCCTCTTGGAAGCAGCTGGTGGAACAACATCCATCTTCTCATGAAGAGAGAGAGAGAGAGAGAGAGAGAGAGAGAGAGAGAGAGAGAGAGAGAGAGAGAGAGAGAGATGAAGAAAGATAGCACACTGGCTGTATTCACTATCCCTGTAATTTAGCAAACATTTCACACTATATGCAGAAGTCTGTACGCTTAAAGAGCATAATAGTCTCTGTTCTTTTCGGTTTCACGGTAAGATGTAGAAAGCAGACAGAAGCGAACGATCGAGATGATCGTTAATTAAATCGCATATTATGATTTATGAAGCCTCACTTTTTGGGCACAGGCTGGTGACTTCTGCAGGTTTCAAAGTGTACTCCCAGAGAGAGGGGGGTATAAAGGACAGCTTTAATTATGTGACCAATGAGGATCTATAGTTTTTCATTTTTCATACGCAGTTCTATAATGCATGCTATCCTTTGACCTCGACAGAGGACTTTTTGTTTAGGAGAGGATGAGATCACGATCCAAAGCCCAAAAGCAGACGATGCTTCTAAAAAATGTCTCCTCTTTTATAAATCAGACTCCACTTAGTGAGTATCACTTAAAAAGGTAATAGCCACCACTTTCCACTTCATCTCCACATAACAGCTCTCAGCCTTACACTCTATTTGCAGCCAGAACAGTGAGTAATCCTCTCTATGTATCTTATATCTTCTTCGAGGTTTCTAAGATACGGTCCATCAGTCTTGTCACTCATGGCTTTTAGCCAGTAGTCTCTGTGGGGATAACCCAGGCCTGTAGTTTTGGGCAGTCTGCCATAGAAGTCTCATCAGATCCAGCCCACAGTCAAACTGCAAAATCGAATCGCTAATAGTTTTCCAATGACGGGACGTGTCGGTGCAATAAAAGACTTCCTACATGGATGATCTCGCGTACCATCCCTCTGAGGAGACCTTCGGTCAATTTGCTCCCGGTCTTCTCTTTATCCCATTTCAGGGAATGGCCACATTCTTCAAGATGGTGATCCTTTATTGCTTTCTGTCTCACTGCCTGATGAACGGAGGAGCAAGGAGACAAGGAAGCACGAATAGCTCTAGATGCAACCCAATACTTTGCTCCTTCTAAAAAGGTGGCTGTGGCTCCAAATAAGTGGAAATGAAGTAAAGTATTTTTAAATAGTGTATGAGCAGAGATTAGATCAGACAAAAGAAATCAGTTTGTCTGTAAATACAGCATTAAATCTGTTTTGTGTCGCAAAATACATAAAGTAATTACACAAGCACATGCTACTTCATAGTTGCCCAACCCTGTCTCCTACAACATGACGTTCCCATACAACTAAACTGGGTTTCGAGGGAAAACGTATTTGATCCCGCATTAAGGTCGCAGTTTTGAAACAATTGAAACAAAACAAAGCAAAAACACAAAAAACCTACTTGGTTAGGTTAAGTAAAAACATCATGGTTTCATTTAAAATAAGGATGTTTGTTACGTTATTTACGTTACGGACATAAATGAAAATACGTCCACGCTGACTTTTGGTTTCACGGGAGAAACGAACAGCGGTCTCCTCAGTGAAAGTCCTGGGTTTGTTTGACCCACCCGTCCACCCCGACCTCCTGCGCGGACCGCCGCGGACTATGATTAGAAACGTGCTTGTGATACATCGAAAACAAACATAAACCGGGAGAAAATATGTTTCCCTCGAAACATAACTGACGATGCAGTTGTTGTATTGGAATTTAATTTTTAGGAGACCAGGCTGTGTTGCCAAGCTTCTAAAGTGCTGGTTGGAAGGAACCCCTGCAGAACATGTAACTGTTTGTAAAACAAATGAATAGCTGTATGTGTCCTGACTCATTTAATTTGTACCCAATGTTAGCCACCTCAGACAATCAACATGAACAGATGCAGTCACCGCAGGAAGCCACCCAGATGTAGGAAGCCCAAGCAGCTGTATGGCAGCAGGAACTGTTTCACATGGCATCTACCCAAGCCATGCATACAGAGGAACTGAAACAACAACCTTTGAATATTTTCTACGTGGGCAGCATGTCCTACATTTTGCCTTTGAACAAATGAGGACAATTGTGGCTTCTCAAAAACCATAAGGCTGGTCCAAGGACAAGAAAAATGGCCTTCAGTTTATATAATTTGCTCCAGGCCCAAGAACATCAACTGTCCCTGTATAACCGAGGGGCTCACCGGAGGCAATTGTCACCAGGAGATGAAGTACTTGTATTGCTTTCATCCTCTGCTTACAAATTGCTGTATACATTGCAATGAAACATGATGGATGTTGACTGTGAGGTCACTCATATAAGAAAGAGGAGGGGCAGAGCAATGTTACCGACTTGATCTCCGTAAAGAAAAGGAGGCATAGTCTCTCTCTGGAAGAGATGAGTCCTCTAGAAATTGAAAGTAAATTGTGTCGGTGTTTCTGATCCAAGTCAGTCTGAATGACAAGACGCACAGGGATGTATTTAGAGTCGGTAACTCAGTTCAAATGTTAAGTCAGAAGAAGAAACTGGAAGAGCTCAGTTCACTTCAACACCTTCACACCTGTCAAAGAGCACCCGTGTGACTCTTTAACAGATGCAGACACTTTATACTGAGCTTTAAAACTGCTCCTCAATTTTCTTACAGCAGGAGAGACAGTCCTGACAGACAGAGTTTGGTTCAGGGCACTGACAGGGAAGCACACGCCTCCTACACCAACCTATGCAGCAGTCTCAAAGCAGATGTCTTCTGTCCATCACTTCTCAGGCAATACCACAAGTTAAAGGACGTACAGTTTTAGGTGATTAAAAAACACCATATTCCTACTTTTGCAGTGTCCTGGAAACTACCCTTCATCTTCTGCCCTAACAACAAGGCCTCGCTTTTATCTTAAGGTGTGTTCAAACCAAGAGAGAAGCTAACTTTTACATGCACGATTACATACAAAGTCAATGCAAAGAGGCGAATAGACGCAAATTCCAACTTGAGCGACAACTTTGCGTGACGCTGTGTCGCGAAAGCCTATCAGCGTTGAGATTCTCCCCCTGTGGTCACTGACGTTGTTGAATCAGAAATGGAGGAAATATATTGTAGCTGTCTGTGGGCACCCAGAGCTACGATATTACATCATTTGTACAGACTCTGTGTATAAATGTATGTTCATAAACCACAAACTGTCTATGGTATAAACAACAATGTCGCTGGTGAATTTATGCCTAGATGACTTTATCTTGTGTGTTGATGGAGCAGCTGCATAGCCTGGCACTGATCGATCCATACACAATTCAGAAAACAAGCATTTTAAAAGTTGTTAGCTTGTAGTCTTGCGGACAGAATTGACAAAGCATTCATATTTTTTACAAATCGGCATTATTGTGTCGTTATTTCGGCATCCTTTTTATCTGTTTGTTGCAATTAAATCACAGCACAATCTGTTTATTTTAGGCTCATACCGCAGTAGTGACATGTGGCTTGCTAGATACAGTCAGTGCAATGGCACGGTATGTGAATACAGCTCACCACCGGGTGATGTTATGAACCCAAACACAACGTTTTTTGGTTTTCTGACATATCGGAGAGTTCCACAACACGTACAAAGCAGCAACAGAGGTTATTTATTCTGTGGTTGATGGCAAAAATGGCGGAAAGAAAAGTTGTTGGTATCTATGGAGACAAGCTCCTCTTCCTCTCCGGTGCGTCTAGCACAAATGAACACAAATGATACCGGTGGTTTGAACTCACACGAGTAAAGTGAGGAGACAATTTGCATCGCTCTTGGTCTGAACACAGCATTAGTGTACTAAACTGTCTTCTTAAAAATACACCTCCCTCATTTTGATTGTAAAAACTGTGATATCATCTGCATAAGCAGAAAACACTAACGGCAAAAACCTTGGAAAAACCCAGCGAGGCAAACCCAACTAATCTGTCCCCAAACCTGCATAACAAAAGTTCAATTACTAAGGAGTAGAACCGTCACGAAATTGGACAGCCCTATCTCATGCCTCCCCTGACAGGAATAGTTTCTCAGTGT
Source organism: Sebastes fasciatus (assembly GCF_043250625.1). NCBI lineage: Eukaryota > Metazoa > Chordata > Actinopteri > Perciformes > Sebastidae > Sebastes > Sebastes fasciatus. The sequence goes on along the minus strand of NC_133797.1, from coordinate 21,279,330 downwards.
AATTTCAACTTCATTTCAGAGTAATAAAGGGTATTGCGTGCGTCTGCCCCTGTTTGAATTGTCTGATAATTTGCCTGCAACAAGGCTGGGGTTTTATAATATTCTCTGTGCAAACTCTCCCATTTAGATCGAAGAGCTGAACATAAATGTCTGACTATTGAGTCCACCGTCTACTGGCTTACTTAAAATTCTGTTGTGATTTTGCAGACAGGAAATGTCATTTTGTTCTGCGCCAACAATAGATATTTATCAGGCCAGTGAACATTTATTAAAAACTGAATTGCAAAAAGTACTTAAGTGCAGCAGCACAAAAAGGTGTTGATACATTTGAGTGTATATGTTCAATTGCCTGTAAACACAAGAAGGGTTGTGAGACAGTGGAACAATACCATGCAAGGAATAAGAACTTCCTAGTCTGGACGTTTTAAAGGTACCACCTGCAAAGCAGGACATGAGTATGCAAAATTTGACCGAACTGATAAAACTCAGAGCCGGTCAAAATCCCACTGCTATCTTGTAATTTTCAAATGTGGCGTCGGCCTATAGTTTATGTTATCTTTGTGTTTACTGTGCCACTAACCGGGGGCTGTACGGTACGTTCACAGGGTGGCAGAGAAGAGGGAATGACTTGTGTTTTCTTTTCATCCTTCCTGCCGACAGGGGACTGCTCACTCCCCTCCCGGCGGCTCCGAGGGATGAAGATTCAGTTTCCGGCAGTGGCGACTCGGATTCGTCTGGCGAAAACAGGAGCAGGCTGGTGGAGCGCAGGGTCTTACCTGTGTATCGGCAGCAACAGAAAGTTTGTTGATTGGAATTCGAGCAACTGCTAACAGAAAGTCTGTCGCCGTCTCCCGGAGCTGCCGCACGCTCTACTCCCGGCGGAGCAGTCTCCTGGCAGTGAGTAGGTCAAGGCAAGGGTGCGAGCCATTTTCTCGTTTCTGCCACTTTGGACTTAATCCAATAAACAACTAAACGAACACAGCCCACAGATGTATTATTGACAAGCCCTCGGGGTATCTCTACTTCTACGTCCTCTCATGTTGGACTGAGGGCAGACTGGACGTCACTCACTATCGCCTCTCTAGGAACACGTGGTATTACAAGACAGGACGGGCGAGGGCTAGCTGGTTAGCATGTTCATTTCAGTAAAAATCTCTGCAACACAGTACATAGACATCTGATATAATGTCAACACTGTAACCTCTTCACTTTCTGTTGATGATGTTGGTTAATTTTTTGAATGTTTTAAAGGTCCAGTGTGTAGGATTCGGCAGCATCTAGCGTCAAGGTTGCAGGTTGCAACCAACTGAAACTTCTCCCGTGTGCCAAGTGTCTGTTTGTCTGTTCTGGGCTACTGTAGAAACATGACAGACGGCTCCGTGAAGAGGACCCGCTCCGTATGTAGATATAAACGGCTAATTCTAAGGTAACAAAAACCCAATTCTTATTTTCAGGTGATTATACACTAAAGAAAACAAACTTATTCATATTATATCTAATTTCTGTCAATAGATCCCCCAAATGCTACACACTGTTTCAGTGTTCGAACTAAAAAAATTCTGGCCATACCTTACACATTGCACCTTTAATTCTGAATAGCGGACAATCCCTGCAATCATTTCAAATCATTCAGAATAGTCCGAATAATTTTACACCATATTAATGATTTTATGGCCTCTCTCCTATCTCTGTGAGCAGTTACACTATATAGCATACCACTTCTCTAAACTGTCTTAAGCCGCCCGTTGCTAGGGACTAACACACTAAACCACAGAATGTAATATGAGAACATGCATTAGACCTCAATCGCTAAAACATGCATGTGTGCTTTTAAATATGTTTTTGAATTATTCATTGTTTGCAGACATGATGCTATTTATAAAAAGTGTGCCAAAGTTATGTCGAACGGAGCTCCAATGCTTAAAATATTTACTGTTTATGCTAAGTATATTCCATCTTCCTTCAACAGACAGACATCGTCTCTGCAAAGGTAAGATGTCACATAAATGATACGAGGATCTTATCTTGCTCCTTTGAGCCTTGTAGGCTTGTATTTGATAATCTTTTGCCCTTTACGTATGTTTGAATTGGTAAACAGATAAACAAATGTGCCAGGCAGTGATCCTGCTCCCATGCATATTTTACCCAATTTAGTTTGTTTGCGTAATAATTTAACACTTAATTTACGACATAAAATGACCTTCCTTTTCAATCACAGATACAATATATAAGATGACACGGAATAAAACATTATGCCAAAAGCCTTTGGCATCTCAGTGGTCTGTGGCATTGCTATGGACTATATCGCCCATGTTTTCTTGATAGACAGCTCTGAGACATCACAGTGACAATCAAAAAGAAGATGAAGTGACAGGAACATCCACTTGTGTGCATGCACTCCCAAGAATGAACAACACTGTCTGTGCATGTCCACCGTGTCTTTCACACATACACAGATCGTTCAACGTGAACTCTTGGCTAGTGTTCATGGCAACGGGAAAACAGAGACAGGCAACTGTAAATAGAGCTACTAAAACAGTGACAGGAGTATAATTTAATGCAGGCAATAATCCAGGGGCCAGAAAAGAGAACATGTCTGCAGTGTTGCTTAGAGCAATGTCAAGATCACTAAAAGTAAGAACTGAAATGAACACTACGTTCATGACTGCATGGACTGAATATGTCAGCGCTAATTAACTTTACACAGAACAAAAGGTTATAATGCGTGTGGGTGTTGTGGGCAAACAGGTAAGGATAAACTGCTGGGGAGCCACGTGCCACTTAGACAGTACCTAAGCGCTAAATATTGTGTGGAAAGGGAAACAAGATTGCTGCACTGACCTCCATGGGTATAAACCACACACACACACACATATCACATCCCCTCACTGTGCTTTAAGATAAATCCATTTAGCTTAAATGGCACGGAGTATCCTTCAGAGATATCTCATTGACAAGCACATCCAGTTTTCACTTCTCCAGCTTTGGTAACATACATGATTCTTGCATTTCTTAGTTAGTGTGTACCGACGCAACACAAACACAACAAAATCCACAAGGGATTCAAAATAGAACTAATCAATATGGAACAAAAGCTATTATAAGATCAACATGAGCTAGTTTCAAAGCTGATAAGACCATATAGGAACGTGTCTGTGATTATATAAAGAACGTCTTGATGATGCACTACTCGATAATATGAAAGCCCCCCCTCCAGCCAGTTTTACTTCCTGTTTTTTGGTCAATGTTTTTTCTCAAACAGAGAATGGGAGTGTGGTTTACAGTCATACGTAATTCATTACCGTGATTTCATTGCGTTCACTTCACCCGTTCACCTCACACACAAATGCCATGGTGAAAATTAACACACTAAAGTTTTGCAGACTACAAGTTTACTAAATGCCAACATTATTTTCTGACGACTGGGCTGTAAAAAATGTGGTATTTCCCGCAAGAATTTTAATCCTGGCAGTATCGCGATGAAAAACCATCCAGACCTTCATGTTGAGAAATTTATAGACATTAGAATTAAGCAGTAAACAAAATAAATAAAATTATTAAAAAATTTCAAATAATAAAAAAACATAATGACTACAGTATAATAACCATCAAGACTCTACCCCCACCAGCAGGGTAGGTCACTTCCTGAGTTACCTGTGTTTAAACGGGAGCAGAGGACGAGACGCAGGGAGGAAGAGCGGTAACAGGCATGAAGGAAAAGACAGGGAGGGACGAAGGGACAGACAAAACGATGTGATGATGTAGCAAAACGCCCTGACCAAGTGGAGACAGACCACAAGAGAGAGGTGGGGAGAACACTCGGCGGCTAATGGAGTTCAACGCCTGAATGAGATGAGTAAAGGAAAGTCGGCTGGCTGTAGCGGCAGAGCCCTCATAGCGACTCCTCTCCTCTCCCACTCATCCTTTAGAGATGCTTTCCCCCCTCTTGGACTGTTCAGACTCTTTTTATGGACACTTCAGATTCTGTTTATATTTTATTGTACTTTTGGGATGGTTAATTTTGTGGCGTTTGTATACAAATTAAACTATTTTGGCTCCTCCTCCAGCCAGAAGCAGAGCTTCGCCTCGCTGCCCCGCCGGTCCCTGCTGGGAGCCCTGCTGGGAGCCAACACCGACACCACGCTGCTGGAGGCGTATTACTGGGCTCGCTGGAGGGAAGGGAGAACCAGAACCAGGACAGCATGGGGCAAACTGCAAGCCCCGCTGCAGTAAAATGAGAGTTTTTTTAAAGTGACTCTCATGCTCAGAAACACTACTGCTTTTGTCCACAGGGATCGCCAAAATCTCCACAAAATGAAAGTTCCTCATAGTAACTTATCTCAGATTCTCTTTTGACATAAATGTCACTGGCTGAAACATCGTCATTGCCCCAAACATGCTGACACAAAAACAACTTGGTTGATGTTGGAAAAAGTCTGTGGTTTGGGATAAAAAAAGTACTTGGTCAAGGTTAGATAACAATCATGGTCATGGATAGAAGACATTAACATAGACTGTTGAATGAAAATGGGGAAACAAACAAAGCATGTCCAAGTCTGATGCTTTATTGACATCTGCATTCACTACAACCTCTTCCATACAAGGTTTTGTAGTAACATCACGCTTCTTCCCGCTTTGTTCCCGACTGTCAAGAGCTCACAAAAGGAAATGTAATCATAGGTATCAGGCATTAGAACAAACAACTAATGATGTCATCTTCCTTGTAAGGACAATCTTTTGCAGCTTTGATGACTCTTACACTATTATCATGCTAGTTGGAGTGGAGTTCATTGTAAACTCATCCCTGTGTTCTCATCACTGTGCATGCATTTAAATCCTGGTCCTGCTTCAATCAGGATCGCATTAACTTGCAGATGCATCTAGAATACAGAAATGAGACACATGAATAAAATTCTCAACAAACCAAGCGGTTGCTTCTCTCGTATGAAAGGTGCTGCGTAAATAAAGGATTGATTGACATTTGTTCCATCTTCACTTCAACAAAAGATTGAATGGGATGTTCATTTTAACAACAGATGGAGTGCTTATGTAATAAACTCCATCTGTTGACACTCAATAGGTGACATGACATCCATATAAACACACAAAGCTTCTCAACCGCACACAGTTCATTCAGGAAGTATTCAGACCCCTTCGCTTCCACATTTTGTTATGTTGCAGCATGTTAAAATCTTACATTACATACATACATTTTTCTTTCATCAATCTACACTCAATACCCCATAATAATGAGGTGAACCCAGGATTTTAGAATGTTTTGCAAATTTATTAAGAAAAATACTGATCACATTGACATAAGCATTCAGAGCTTTAACTCAGTACTTCGTTGAAGGACCTTTGGCTGTGATTAAAGTCTCGAGTCTTCTGAGAATGATGCGACAAGCTTTGTGCACCTGATTTGTGGATTTGGTTCTGGTGTTCGCTGCAGATCCTGTCTGGTTGGACGGTGACCGCCAGACAGCCATTTTCAGGTCCAGAGATGTTTGATTGTTTGACAGGCTCTGGCTGGGCCACTCAAGGACATCCACAGTTGTTTCTTGGCTTTGTGCTTAAGGTCATTGTCCGATTGGAAGGTGAACCTTCGGTTTTCATTAAGGATATCTCTTTACTTTGCTCTGTTCAGCTTGTCACAGTGTGACCAGTTGCTCAGGGCGCCAGTTAGATCAGCGCCTAAGTATCTTTTCATCAGGATTGTGAGTCAATATTTTTAAGGTAGTCAACCGCACACAGGACTCAATCATAGAGCATAATAAAAAACAAAGTACAGACCAAGAAACAATAAAACATCACAACAGATATATCTAAATTCAATTATGTGTATTAAAGAGCCAGTGTGTAACAGTTGGGGGGAATCTATGTACAGAAATGGAATATAATGTTAATAAGTATGTATTCTTTAGTATATTATCCCCTGAAACTGAGAATCATTGTGTTTTCGTTAGCTTAGAATGAGCCCTTCATATCTACAGAGGGAGCGGGTCCTCTTCACTGAGTCCGCCATGTTGCTCCGCCATGTTTCTACAGTAGCCCAGAATAAACAAACCAAACACTGGCTCTAGAGAGAGTCTTTTACGTTTTTACGTTACCTGAAGGTCACCATAATTCTCTGACATGCTTGTGAAACTGCAGTAACATGAGCCGCAGAGTGATAAACCTTTGTACCGCCAGACGCCGCATGACCTTCGTCACTCCTAAAGTAGTGTTATTACCATAAGGGTGGCCTCTGAGCGAGGCAAACGCTCAAATCCAGAAGACTCAAGGCTGTAAACACTGCCAATCGTTCTTCAACTAAGTTGAAGGACGCTCCGTTACCACGGTTTTGCACTCGGCGGCTCACATTGCCGCAGTCTTGGAAAGGGAGGAGTGAGCAGAGGGGTACTCAGTTAGGTGCAATCTGCAACCACACCACTAGATGCCATCAGATCCTACACACTGTCCCTCTAACAGTTCAAGTGCAGGAAAAAAAACAAAAAAACAGTTCCTTCCAGAAAACCCCAGAATCCAGTCCGTATTTCCCATTCCAGTCTGGTAAACTGTCCAGCACCCCCCCACCCACCCCCAACCCCCCTTGCAACCCTGAATAGTATGCGGTTACAGATAATAGATGGATTTCCCACTCCAATAAATCCCCCAAACTAATATTCACTTCCAGTTCCACAATTCACTTGCAAATTAAAAAAGGAAACAACAATATGCATTGCTCACAGATTTCACTAGTGTTACATACGACTCACGTGAGTTCAGTCAAGTCCAGTCCGTGCTTTTCGGGGTTAGTTTACAGCTGTTACATGGAACTCCAAGGAATACGATCTTGGTCCGAAGAACTCACAGGAATTAATTTCCCGGAGGTTTCAGCAAGAGAGCAAAACAGATTTACGTACAACGTAAACTATAAACAAGGACGATATAAAGACGATGGATGCCAAACAACCAACGTTCTGCTCAGACAGGACGGTGAATGAATGAATTGATTTACGAGTGGGGTTTTGAATGTGACAGGGATGAGTGTGTGTGATGAAAATATAATAACCTCTTGTGGCAGTGATAGCAGATTGCTACAAGTTTTCTGTCATCCCTGACTAGTCACCCCTGCAGCAATTTAACATTAATTTACCAGGATGCTTGCATTCAGATTGAAAAAGTCTTTTTCAAGGGAGTATTGGCCAAGACGGCAGCATAAAAGGTTACACATAAAAGCAAACAACAGACTTAAAACATGAGACATTTAAAAAAAAAGAAACAAGCAACAGACTTAAAACAAAACAGCAAATGACATCAAACAATGAATTGGTAGTGATGTTCAGTAACAGGACATGTACATTCAGTGGTCTAATAGTCCTTAATCCTGTTTTTAAAATATTCCATGCTTAAAAAAAAATTACATAGTTCAAAGTGACTTTGTAGCTCAAACCAAGACGAGGGTGCAAAAACTTTTTAAAGCACTTGTGTTGGAATACAGAGATCAAGGGTCTCCACAGCAAAGAGGAAAAAGAGCTCTGTGTACCTTTGTCTTACATACAAATGATGAGGATGTAAGGGTGGCTGTCACGCAATTATCAGAAACAGATAGTTGGCTTGTTGCTAGAGTCTGTTACTCAAAGGTGCACATCCTTGACATGATCTCAGTTCTTTGTATCTAAAGAACATTTCAGCGTCTAGCAGACGGGAGATAGAGGAACTGAGTCAGACAGCATTCCACTGACTGGTACCCTTTAACATTTAGAGAAGAGGACAAAGATGAGCAGTTGAGAACACTTTTTTCTAAGGCTGTCAAAGTTAATGCAATAATAATGCATTAAAACAAATTTGTTTTGAAGCTACTAATTTCTTTAAAGCTGCAGTAGAAATGGAGCAAATATGATTAAATTAATAATAACAATTTTTATAAAATGGTCACTATATCCTGACAGTAGTGCATGAGACAGGTAATCTGAAAAAAATCATGTGCCTCGGTGTCCTCCGGTGTCCTCCGGTGCCCTCCGGTGCTCCTAATGGCATCTGCAGGATTTCACAGACGGAGGAAAACAATAAAGCAGAGCTGATCTGGAGTCTGTCATCCAGCTGCTGTCTCTGAGCAGCTGTCAATCACTCGCGAAACTCTGATCAAACGGTCAAACTAGGTAGCGCCAATCAAATATGAATCAATATTGTGTTACGTTAATGCCTATTTCTCGCCTCAAATGTTTTCAGAAACATCTTGTAGTCTACTGTTTAGCTGTAAAATGAGAAAGTTTGTGACCCGGCAGCCATGTTGAGATCTGCTGAGGAAATACCAAGCACCGCCCACCAGCCGGAGAACAGCCAATAGGAACGCTCTTTCTGAAATGACCTGTGATTGGCCAAAGTCTTCCGTCACAGGTTAGATGTTTTAAAGTCCGAAAACAGAGCCATGAGGAGGTGCAGAAGTCTTGAATTACAATATGCTGAAAGGTTATTATGTAATTTTCGCCCAAATATTACAAAAACATACTGCCTACTGAAGCTTTAACGCCTTAACGCAATACATTTTTGAGGTTGTGGCAGGCTCAGTCTTAGGCTAGTGAAGATACTGGTATCATATGAAACTAGAAAACCTAAGGAATACATTGGTACCAAGCATAAAATAACGCTCCAAACTTTCGCTAAATTTTGGCGAGGAAAAACTGCCATTGTCTTCAACATATGTGAATGAAAATGGGTTCTATGGGTACCCACGAGTCTCTACTTTACAGAAATGCCCACTTTATGATAATCACATGCAGTTTGGGGCAAGTCATAGTCAAGTCAGTATTCAATCGATTGACAGCCTTACTTTTTCCCACTGCATACTTTCACCAAAGATGTGTGCAGGTTCGAGGAATGAGTAACATAATTTGTCCTCATGACCAAAGTTTACATTCACTTATGGTTTTAGGAGTCAGTAGATAACATGGATAAAGGGGGCAGTTTGTGTAATAGGCTGATGAGGCTGCCACCACCATGCTTCAGCGTTGGAAGGTATTGCTTAGGTGATGAACAGTGCTCCAGACATGACGCTTAGAATTGAGGCAATGAAAATATCCACACTGTATCTCCCCTTAAGTGCAATTTGTTAAGGCAAGTTTATTTATATAGCTCATTTCAGCAACAAGGCAATTCAAAGCACTTTACATAAAACATAAAAAGCATTGGGACAAAGTGCAAAAGACACACTTTATAAAAAGGCCATTCAAATAAAATTAAACAGTCATTAGCACATCCTCAAGTGAAGTTTCGAGCAGATGCTCTCAGTGTGTGGCCAAACTGTTTAATCATGGTTTCATTAGACCAGAGAATTATGTTTCTCACGGACTGAGAGTCCTTAAGGTGCTTTTTTGCAAACTCCATGCTGGCTTTCATTTGTTTTTCACTGAAGAGAGGCTTAAATCTGCCCACTCTGCCACAAAGCCCAGATCGGTGGCATGTTTTTGTCCACAAAGGATCTCTACAGTTCAGCCAGAGAGACCATCGAGTGCTTGGTCACCTCTCTTACCAAGGCTCCCCTAGGAAGAGTAAAGCTTGCTGGCTTGCATACTGCAAAATTGGACCGGATGCAGTAGAATTTGTCGTTATTTTTAGCATACTGCATTTAACATACATTACGACATACTGAATCTTTTTCTTTCATACTAAATGGTATGGTAGTATGATCTGTGCCTCGACACAATCCTGTCTCTGAGCTCTGCAGGAAGTTTGTTCAACCTCATGGTTTGGTTTCTGCTCTGATATCCAACTGTCAGCTGTGACCTTATACAGACAGGTGTGTGCATTTTCAAATCATGTCCAATCAGTTGACTTTACCACAGGCGGACTCCAGTCAAGGTGCAGAGACATCTCGAAGATGATCAAGAGAAATGAGAGGCACCCGGGCTGAACATCAAGTGTCACAACAAAGAAATGTAACTCGAGTAAAAATGTTAGAGGACAGAAAAAGTGAGGACTGGTTAAATAGCTAAGAGATGCATTCACACACACACACACACACACACACACACACACACACACACACACACACACACACACACACACACACACACATTGTAATATGGTGGATCACAGCGTTTGTATTTTCCTCTTTTTGGCTTTGCTGTTTGGGATAATGAACTAGGCTCAGAGCTTGGATATAAATCCTTAATACATCTTTATCTCTTTCTCTCCCACTCTCTTTCTCATCTCCCTGACACAAACACTGAGATACTTCAACATTCGGCTTCTCAAACAAGCCTCCGCTGCCTACCTTTACTCCCATCGGCTAGAAAAACAAATAATGTTTAGTGTGTACGAGTTGTTTCACTGCACACATTTGGCAACTGTTATTTGTACAGACACTTTCGTTTAAACACACTGTGGAAAATAAACCTCAGCAATTAGAAATGTACTTGTCAGGACTGTGAAACTGATTAAAATGGATATAATACAAGAAAAGATGTGAGATGATGTGTGATTTGCATGTTAGTTAATTGATTTTTGAGATTTGCCTTTTTAAAGCTGTAGTATTGTGTCTTTTGACCTCTTCCTTTTGACCACAGTCATAAGGAAGTTATATCCCACTATAGTCCAGGGGTTCTCAAACGTTTTGGGGCCTTAAGAGGAGAACATTTCCCAAGGACCCCCTCATAATCATAAAATCAATTAAGTATAATGCTTTCTACCATTTGACATTGACTACATTTCAATTTGAATCATGTTAACACCACTTTGTTTTGCCCCGATATTCCGGGTGCCTTGAAATAAGATGTCACTTTAGCTTGGCCGGCTTCATGGCTTTGATCGTCGGCACCTGAAGACACATGACACTTTTTTGGTCTCTGTTGCTCAATATAACTATTGTCATATTTTCTCTATTTAGCTAGTTTGGGCTTAGTGTCACTTGACGATGTGGACTGACTCAAATATTTTTCCATGCTCAACAGCTGGCTAATAAGCCAAGCTAAGCAGCAGCAGGAACGGTTCATTGCGCCCTGAGCGAACTGACTGATTCATGACAGATTGACGTGATGTTTCACAATCATATCAGAGTTTCTATTGGTTCAAAGCTAACCCGGGTATGGAGTAATGGACACAACATGCTTGTTTTATTTGTGCAAATAGTCCCCATCTGTATGAAATGTACTTTTTAATGATTCAGCACAATTTTATAATTTATAGCAAATTATTTTGCGGACCCCCTGACAGAGCGCCACAGACCCCTTGGGGTCCCCGGGCCCCACTTTGAGAATCATTGCACTAGTCAACCATGTTCTCCACAGTATTTTAGAATATTCATCACACATTATTCATGTTAATAGAAATGGTACCATGACTGACAGTCGTCTATTAAAGAATAATAATAAAAAAAACAATTCACTAGGAACTTATAGTATATTTTCATATAAAACTTTGTAGCATTGCATCTATATCATTTGATTAGTGTGTGGGTGCTGGTAGTTACATTTAATATGCATATGCACATACATTGAGGCTAAAATTAGAAGATGAATGATAACCTTGCATGTTTCAATTATACCTTATCTAAATTGATCCTCTGATTGACGTGTTGTTATCAAAAAGGTAACTGCAGGATAGCAAGTATACTTTTGTTGGAAATGTAGGCTTCAGAAATAACTTTTACTTCAAAATACAGCAGCCCTCTGAGCCAGTACAGAGGATTATGGGATTTTCCTTTGCTATTTGCATGTGTTTTTCACTAGACATTTCCTGCGGTTGGAGTTGCTGGTGTGCAGGCCATTGATCTCCGTCCAGGAGAGCTGTCCTTTAATGTTGTTGAGCTCCTTTAAGTGCTGCAGATTCCTTTCCAAAGGTGTTAGACATAATGACACTTTGCCAACAGACTGGACAAGCGCTTTCTGGTGATTTGTCTTTGAATCTTGCTCTAGAGAGATAATACAGCAATACTTTCACTTTCACAGAATAGTGATGCCAAACATAATCTGGTGCCAGGGGTCAGTTTCACATGATGTTTTACTAGTACTGGGAAACTGTACGGACCTGCTGCACTTTCACAGCTGTGTTTAGACAAGACTGTCCTCCTGAGAAAATTACATCAGTCGACATATGTTTACATTGAAGTGGCAAAGTAGGAAATCAGGTGACGTTATTATAGAGCAACTACGTCCTTAATACATCGGGGGAATAGATGGGTCAACAAAACATTGGACTTTGGCTGGAGAGATCGTGGTTTGTTTCCTGTTTCCCATGCCACTTGGCATATTTTAACCATTATGATGAAGATTCCCTAAGCTAACCAAGTAATTATGTTAACCCAAACCATGATCTTTCCTTAACCCAAGCCGAATAGTTTTGTACTTCTTGTTGGTATCAGATGTCAGATCAGAAACCACTTACATGTGTTGTTTTGGAGGGCAATTACAAAGCGGCATATTTTTTCCATTAATTGGACGGACTTCTTTCTTGAGAAAATGGGGTTATTTCATAGAAATCTAACGAGTATTTAATGAGTAAAAGGACAAACTTGTGACATTTTAATTGCTAGGATAAAAAGGTTTAATTTTTAGAGAAATCATTGTTCTGTAGTTTGTCACTTTGAATGCAATTTCTGCGAGGAGCCAACCAATGCCACACCTACATCAAGGACAGAGGAGGTTAATGACAGAAGAGGAGTGTGACACTGTACGGATAATAGCTATCAGCCCTTGTTTGACCTCCAGCAAGGTGGGTCCGAGATGATCGGCAGACGTGACCTGTCTGAGAAGGGTGCGTTGCCTTTCTCATTAGGATGAACAGTGTAATACGCACAGGCAGAAGACGATTTGTTCATTTCTAACAGGCGAGGCGGACTCGGTTTGTTTCATTTTGTTCACCTGCGACTAGTAAACCACCTCTTGAATGACTCTTTTGGATAGGTTTTAACCCCCACATAGCCATATAGTTTAGAGATTATAGATCTAAGACTACAGTAAAAAATGCAATTACAAATCCGTCTGCTACTTCAGCACCACGGACAGTGTCATGGATTTATCAATACACAGCACAGTTCGGCTACTGATGTTTCAGAGCTGTGGTCAGGGCCACAGATTCTAACTTGCACAAACCTCAGTCAGATAAAGGATCAATGATTCAGGCAGACTAGACTAACATATTCAACTAAACAACCCCTCTGCCCCGGCACTCTCTCTAATACTATAGGGGATGGAGAAGGGGGTTTGGCAGGTTAACAATTTTGCTAACAAGGGGGATGGCATATCCCCTCATTCCCCCCTCAAATCACCTACTGCGCACAGGGATGGTCAACGTGAGTGCAAATAGCTGGCAGAGGCTGCAGAGTAGCCCTCCAACTGTACCCGTCACATGCACAACCTCCAACTAGCATGTCGTCTATAGCAGCAGTACAGTGTTTTACACAACCCTCATATAGGAGGTGCAGGGAAGGTGAATCATGAAAGGTCAAACATTTAAGTAAGCTGTGACATTTTGGCCTATTTTCATGTGTGATCTTGATATTATAGCATAAAAACGTGAGGCTACATATAATTATTTCATTACCATGTACACTATAAGTTCTGGTTTTGAAGAGTGTATCCGTGCTTTACATGTGTGTGTAAAACATTGGCTCTGCCAGCAGGTCCCTCCACTCCAATGTGCTAAGTGTATCTCCTCCATCTCTTTCATACGGCACATGCACATCTGCTGCCCTTTGTTCTGTGTGATGTCAATGTCACATCTGTGACCCATAGCAGTAATGTACAGGACACAACATGCTACAGAGAATGCGCTGACTCTCTGACGCCTATAGTGCACTGTTCGACCTGACCGTTCCACCGACATCTGAAATGCACACGTAATCTAAAAGTCCTGTCCTTGACTGGCCAGACCCCACTAAACACACTCACACAAAGGCTCACCACATTCCTTCTTAAATATCTTCCTTATTCAGACGATAAGGAAGGTATTTAGAGATTAGCTTCGGGCAATATCTAGTGATTATAGCATCAACATATCTGAATAAAATATGTTTTAAAAGTGGTGCTTATCGTCAATCAATGGCCTCATCATCATGGAAACATCAGTCGTTTTTTTTAAACAAGCATGCAGGCTTCCCGCACTAACCACAATACCATCTGCACTTGATTTAGTGGAGGCGGCTTTAGTCAGACAATGAGAATAAATTGGCATTTTGTTTCACTTCATTCATTTAACCTGACATTGTAAATTTTTTGCCCTCACTAGTGAAGTGAAGTATCCGACCCGCCAACGTCATTTTCAGTTTACATGGGGGCTGCTGTGGGGGTTGTTAGGAGCAGTTACCGTAATGTAACACATTAATCAATAGAATATGTTGATTTAAGACCATGATTAGCTATCTGCCAGGTAAGAGGCGGAACTTTATTCGAACCAGGTCGACTTCCAACAATTTGTGCAGCTTTGTTGATGTCATCCACGCTTGTCACAATTTTTCTCACTATTTTTTAGGGCTGTCCAGAATACCATTTTTTGGGCTCGGAGCTTCAGTAGTAATCAACACTGAATATTCTTTTGGAGGCCGATGTCTCCAAGCATTACGCACCACCTCTCCGGCAGTGGCAGCAAGGGCTCCGACTTGGCTCGTCTCCATGATATGACTCGGGAAAGACTCAGACAAATGTCTGTCCGTTCTCGGCTGAGCTGGACGGCATAGCGCTGCAACACGTCTTTTGGTTTCATTAAAGGCATTCATTTTTAAGGATTCTGTTTGCTGCTGGCATTATATTTTTCAAACAGGTGAGCAACCTTAGCCACATTAGCTAGATAGCTATACTGAAGCTATTTTATTAAAGGTACAGTGTGTAGGATTTAGTGGTGCGGTTGTAGATTGCAACCAACTGAATACCCCTCTGCTCTCTCCTCCCTTTCCAATACTGTGGTGACGCCGTTCGCCTCGCTCAGAGGCCATCCTTACCATAATAACCCTACTTTAGGTCCAATAGAAGTCAGACGGTGACAGCAGGACTCATCGTTTTGCACTCTGCGGTTCACGTTACCACAGTTTCACAAGCATGTCGGAGAACTACGGTGGTAAAATCGCAAAAGGCTCTCTCTAGAGCCAGTGTTTGTTTTGAGCCACATGGCGGACTCTGTGAAGAGGACCCACTACCTATGTAGATATGAAGGGCTCATTCTAAGCTAACGAAAACACAATGATTCTTAGTTTCAGGTGATTATACACTAATGAAAACATAGTTATGAATATTATATTCCATTTCTGCTAATAGATCCCCCAAAATGTTACACATTGTTTCTTTAATGCACCTCTGTACTCTGATCGGATCTCGGAGGTATAGTTGCCAGTGTAGTTCCAAGGACCTCTTTTAGAGAGAGCTGTGTTTTGTGTCACAGTGACCGTGTGTGAACACTTCCTCAGCTGGAAATTGCTTCTGAGGAAGGTTTCTGTTCGGCCGGCCCGTCGTTCTGACCTGCAGAAGTCAAGAACAGGGGAGAGAGAACTCACACGGGGCTTTCAATTCATCACAGCTGCCCGGCTGATGTAGCTGAACGGATGGAGATCCGCAACCGCTTTGAGAGCCAACAGTCAGGGCCGGGAAAAGAGGCCTGAGATGAGGGTCATGACCGCAGGAGTCGTTGTCTAAATGTTGCATTGCTTTTTTGGCTGCTGAATAAAATAAAAAATGGATGCCAAGCGCCAAGGTGTCCCTTATATTGGATGCAAATTTTCATTGTGCTGCTGTATACGGGAGAGCGGTCAAGCATAGAGAGTCTGCTTGTTTGGTGTAGCCTGTGTGAAATTGGACTGAAACCTAAAATCAATACAGGGAAATCTGTATACGGTTTGTCTGATACTTAAAAATGTAGCAAACACATTTCAGTTCAAGAAGAATCAATGAAAATTTTGCATTTTTTTGACGGCCATTCAATTTGCACTAAAAAGGCATTAAAACACACGAGGCAATAAAAACACATTAACACATTTACACGCCTCTCCTTTTGCCCGACATTACTCTCGACACTCTCAACCAGTCGGGAGTGCAGTGTCACATTGTGTCATCTCACTTGATGCCCGTGTCACCTTGCATCCAGAACACGGAGCTAATGCTGAGTTAGGTGTTTGTCTCCCACTGGGGGCTGCCTGTGTAAGACAGCGCATGCTCCCAGGGAAGCGCACGCCACTTGGGGCAAAAACATACACTCAGTACATGTGTTCCACAGAAAGCCAGATCTTTTGTTTCATCACATGCCCTTCAAATTACCCACTGACAGGTACACTGTGCTTCCGACTGAGGAATGAGCTTAACTGGACGTCAGTGATCAGTGCTAAAGATTTGCAGCAGTATGTACAGACGCCGCTCCTTAGTGGCCTACATTAGGGAGTGAGCAGAGGAATAAAGATGACTGGATTTAGGCTTCTATGTGGGATTAGATTAGGAGCTAAAACCCAGTGTGACTGACAGTATAATAAGCCCCAAAGATTTGATATACTGTAATCAGTATATCTTTTCATTTGCCATTAGTGCAAACACATTTTTTTTCTCTCTCTCTATATATATATATATGTTAGTTTCTACTTATATTCATGAATTTATGTTTTCCTTTTCTCCTCACGAATTCCACCACCTCCTAAACTTCCCATTTCCCCCCTCCATCTCTTTCTCCTCCGTCAGTCTTATCGCTGTTCCCTTGGCTTTCAGTTCCCCGGGGCTTTGATGGGGTGCTGTGATGGCAAGATGACTGACAGGCTGAGATGATTTCCACACACTAATCATGACATCACCGCTCAGTCGATTTCATTTCACATCACATCACATCACATCACATCGAGGGAGGATGATTGGAAGGTGAAAAGGACCAAAATACATTTTCATCCTTTTATTATTGAGAAATAATGTACAGTTGTCAGTACGATGATCCGACTATACACTTTAATGGATTAGCAGTTATTTGAACAAAGAAAGACATAAACCCTATCCACCCACGCACTCATTTATTTAATTTTTGCTCATCACTGCCCTGTGACACACTTTGAATTAGCTGTGTTGTCTTTAAAGTGTTAAAGCTGCAGTTGGTAACTTCAATAAAAATAACTTTTTGTCATAGTTTGGCTGTCGTTTCGGCCGCACAGTTTGACAGTTCAGGAGCTTAGCAAGCAGTGATTGACGGCTGCGTTCGAGACTCCTCGGCTCTGATTGGTTGTTTCTCTTTGGGCACGGCAGAATCTTGCAAATGCCATTAGGAGCACTAAAAGGAGACAGTGGAACCTATTTTTTTTCACCGATTATCTGCTTCATGTACTTCTGTCAGGATATAGTGACAGTTTGAACAGATATGACAAAAGTTATTTTTATTAAAGTTCCAAACTGTAGCTTTAAAGGCAGGGTCGCTGATCTTGAGAAACTACCAGTACACCAGACTTTTTAAAATGATCCAACCAAAAAAACGAGCCCAGTGTTGCCAACTCTTTTCCAATGAAAGTAGCTAGCAGCCATACTGTAGCTCCAAAAGTCTCTAAATCTAGAGAGAAAGTCACCAAGTCTGCCAAACTGAGGCCCCCAAAATTATCATTATGAACGTAAACAATGAACATTGCTATTTTTAGTACTCACAGCTGTCAAGCTAGCAGCTTGTGGAAGACTCTGGTGACGCACAATGAGTGCATGGGCAGAGTGCAGATGGGCAGGTAGGTAGACAGGTAGATAGATTGTTGCTTCATTGTCATGCGGTAGGTCAATGGACTTGCCAGTATAGACTGTTTAGAAAAGTACCTGTTTGTGCATTAAAGGACGCTCCACCACCTGACATTTCAGGGTCAGCTGCAGAACAGATAGCCGTCTCTCAAGTCATATATGTTGTTGTGAACTTGAACGCAAGGATGGAGTTTGACAAGAAAATGAAGGCCATGAAATATGTACTGAGATGGATTGCCTATAAGAAAATTTCAAGTGTGTGCAACTTGGTTTGCACAATGCAGTGAAATGCAAAATAGTAATTGATTTCCTGTAAGAAATCAATTACTTAAGGCATGCTTTGGAAGATGGTCAGCAATAATTTAAAGTATAGTAGTAAAACACACAAATAAACCAAGTACTATATGATCCTTTTAAGGGAATTGAGTCTGATGGCAATCTACTGATATGAAAAGTTAAACTTGATTACTATAGAAAAGTTTGACCATTATCCTATTATCTAATGGAGCTTGACTGCCATGTTCCCAATGAGAGAATAGAACCACTCAGCCAAAGTTACTTGGATCAGATTTCAAAAATCAGATAATAACCTGAAATCTGCTTCTCTACAATCATAGCTTTCATACTCAACAAACAGGTACATCTAGTTCCAAGATTTTAATGATGGCAGACCACAAAAAACACTTCCCCAGAGAGCTGTGACAAACTACAAATTCACCGAAAATAGTGTTTTCCATTCTGCCCGTACTGTAATTGCTTCAATGGTTCTCACTGGGACAGCAAAAATCTTCAGATACATTGGAAACCAATATCCAGTGTGAGACCAAATTAATTTCTGCAGCTCCAGATGCGAAGTGATAATTATGCGGTTTGGGAGAAACCTCAATGGGCCAGTGAAAATTCAGGCTGATAACTGTGGTCGAACTGTAGCAGTATTCTGCTTTGCTAGAGCCTGAGCTGATGCTCCTGCATGTTCTCCACATACAACACACAACACAGCTGCTGTTCAGCAGTGGTCACATTGGGCTAAAGATGGAGAACAAGCAAAATGGAAAGACAAATGCGGCGCCAAGAAGAGCAGGATGAGCCAAGGAATTTAAAATCATGGATATATTTTGTTCAGTTTGGCAGTGTCGGTGCAAAACATTTGGAGTTTAAAGAATACTTAGTTGCCAAAATGCTAAATTAAAGTTGGCAGTTGACCTTAATCTCTGGGAAAAAAATGAAAATAAAAATAAATATGGTTTTACATGTATGGTATTATTTGTTATGCTCAAAACATAGAATAGCATTACATTCTTGCAGTGTGTTTGCAGTGTGCCTTAGTCAGTAGAAATGCTGCTAAGCTAGCTAGCGACATGGTCAGTGACTGTATGATCCATAAACTGTATATATACATATATATATATATATATATGTATATATTTAATTTACCATGTTCTATGTTTAAAACAGACTACCACGGTTATGGAAACTTCTCCGGAAATTCCTACTCTATGTACAATTCCCAAACCTCCGGCTGGGCAACTATTTCACTCAGAGCAGCTGTCAATCATGACGTCTCACCCCCTTTTTATAGCATCAAATAACTACTTAAAACCAAACTTATCAGAAAAGCGAACACTTAAACATACATCAGCATGATAAGAACTACCTAAAATGAAAATAAAACATCTTTGGGGAAAAAAATATTTGACGTGTACTTTGACTTCTTAGTTTGGTCCATGTCCCATCCACTAACATGGAGGGGGCGTGGTTTATGACCTATACTGCAGCCAGCCACCAGGGGGAAATCAAGATGTTTTGGCTTCACTTTTGGGGAGCTGTCATGTCGTCCATCTATACATACAGTCTATGATTGAACAAGACATAAAATCTGTGTAGGCAGAAATGAGCATGTCCCTATAAATAGATACCAACTGGACCAAGGAATTCAGAAAAAAAAAATTATTAATACAATAATAATAATAGCTTTAAATGGTTCATAAATGCCGACATTATCTGTCCATGCCAACAGTTGTTTTTCCCGTGGCCTTTCCAACAAATCTCATTTAATCTGTCAAAGCAAATTTTAGGCCACTTGGGGACAGCAGAACAAACTGCAAAGATAACAATGACATATTATCACAAAGTTGTTATGATGAGCGTTTTACCAAACAGTTAACATTGACATTCATTTGTAGTCCTGTTTCTGACCAAATTTAAGTATCTCATTTTAGTTCATTTTTGGTCTCCACCAGCTCCTGACTAAAATATCTCGCTCTGTAGCAGTTCAATTCTGCACTATGTACACCAGCTAGTTGCTTTGTCTGTCAACCATTTGGTGCCGGGCAGTTGGTTTATTAGAGCTTGTTTGCTAAAAAAACAGTTTGATGAAAGCGGTGAGAGACCAAAACAGTAAAGTTACGGGCAGTAAAACCAAGATAAATGAGCTAAAAGACCATTTAAACACTCTGAATAGCTGAAGGGAACTGTGGAGTTGATGATAATTGAGTGATAATTTAATTAAATATTGATTAGTGCAGCTTTAAATATCCTGCTAAGGCAAGAAAACTGAACTGCGTTGTTGAAGGTTATTATCTCATCTAATTTGCAGACTCTCCTGGCGTACCATGAGAAAAAATAATAAAATCTTAAGATAGTTAAGTTTTATTGTAACAATCAAGGCAGCATTTCACACCTGGGCTGAAAGTCTGTCCACTCCGCCGCTGTAAAAATAGATTATTCACCATAAAGGGGAGGCGAGACATGTGAAGGCTCATATTTGACCCCCATATACCTACCAAAGTTTTACATCTGGCTAATGCACTTAGGCGCTCATATCCCCCATCACTCTCTCTGTCGCTTTCTTTTTATCTCTCTCTCTCTCTCTCTCTCTCTGAGCATGACTATACTATACTATAAATAGCAGCAACTTTCCCCCAAATCATCTTCTCACTGGGGGAAAGGGAGCGTTAAACTTAAATAGCCATGCCTTTGCCTGACAGGCAAAAGGCCAGTGTTTCACCTCTAAGCCTGACGCTAATCATGGTGACAATATTTAGAAAAAAATGCACATAGATACTCATAGCAGCTCTGTCATCTCTGACATTTCCCATTTTCCATCTTGTTATCTGCAGCCTTCTGTTGACATTCCCAAAGCCTCACGTGCGGAGCCAGAAACAGTCGAAGGAGGACCTAAAAATAGAAGCGGCACGCAGCTCCAATATGAGTGAGCACGTTTTTAATATCTCCTCATTGAATATGCATGAGATTAAGTACTCTAGACGCCACTGTTTATTGAGTGACGAGCATTGTTTTTAAATTCATCAACTCCCTGCACCCAGACGTCTAAATCCCTTGTTTTTCCAGTTCAGTATAGATGAATGCTTAACTTAATGATACGTGAACGGTACGAAAATAGATATAGAAAGCATACTGTACACAGTATTGTTATTATTACCACACAGTGAAATAAACCCACTGATTTCCTCTTTCTTTTACAAATACAGACATCCTCTAATGTCTGTCTGTTTCTTGTCTTTTCTTGTAAATGCTAATTAGTACAACTCTCGTTGCCACATTTACCTGATCAAATGATATAATTGACAGGATAGATATATCATTTGATCTTCTAAAATGCAGGAAAGGAGGTACAGCGTCTGTCTCTACAGTCTGTCAGACTTGCACTGTTAAATCTTTTAATCATGCTTTGAGTGACTGACCGTCAAAGGTTGCACACTCACCCTACGGGGCACACACACCCACATATTCTCTGTATGTCATATAACTCTCTGAAGGGTGTTGCTCTGCAGCTTTCTCTCATTAAACTGTGCTCATAGACCTCTAATGATCTGTGCAGGTGCCACTACTTCAAATGTGGGTCATCGCTCACGACCCCACAAACTGGGCAGCGTATGCCACGCAACATGCTGACAGATCCGGCCAAACTTTGTACGTGCGTGTGACGGATACCGACTGTGTGTGCAGCAGACTGTCTTCATCAATTCCCTTGTAATGATTTACCAAGAGGATGCGGTAAAATAGGCGCAAACGTTACCAGGCAGCTAAAATCCCTTTGCTGAATTGGCTCCAGTGCCAGCCTCTGTAATCCGAAGGGACAGGTGTTGCCATGACAACAGCTTGCCCTGAGCTGAGCTGGCAAAGCTTACAAACAAAATGATTACATGAGTGAAAAAAACCTATGTCTGTGCCAAATATGTGCGCAAAGAGCACACAAGGTGTTCTGCCTCCTCTGCTGCTCTGGAGCACGAAAAACGAAGAAACAAGTCTTCAATCAGCACCTCAAACGAGTGTTAGAGACGCAAGGTGGATACCACACAGTGGGCACGAAATGACCTTGGATCTAACGCGAGATAACTTAGGAGCTGTGGACCGGCAGCGCATGGTGGTCTCCTCGCTCTATAGGCAGAAGATGTAACTAATAATAGAGCTACTGTACCTTAAGAGCACAGCACCATTACCAAACGCAAATGGAGAACAAAGTCCATCACAAAGTCCATCACAAAGTCCATCACAAAGTCCATCTGTGCATCCATTCTCTTCCACTTATCCGGGGCCGGGTCGCAGCGACCCACAAAGTGCTTCAAGCTAAGTGAATCCAGGAGGGAGTCACTATGTTGCTGCTGGCTGACAGTTCCATTTTATTTCAATTTCTGACCTCTTCCCATCATTTATTAGTAGGAGTGGTTGACCAGACCGGTGCAGTATGTGTAACATGGGCTCAAGTTAAGGTTGTAGACTTTTATCCACATCAGTTAGTCCCGTGCTGCTTTAACAGATTACGGGCTTAATTGGAAGTCTTGTCTCACTTTTCCAATTCCCCACTCGTTTATTTGCTTATCAACTAGGCCTACTACTCTGGCTGCTCCGGGTTCTTATCCTTTAAAGAGGATAAGAACAAACACTGGGCTTGCAGTGTTTCAGCAAGGTAAGTCAGTTTATCTCAGTTGTTGTCCCACAGGTACAGTAGATGCGGCGGCCGGTAGCTCCATTGAACTTTGCTGCATTTCTGGGTCCCACTTCATTTTACAGGTAATTTCATGGTTATTAGGTGATAATTAGCAAGTAACCTATTTGAAATTTCTTTGGAATTACTGCCAAATCACTTCAATATTTACCTCAAAATGTATCGAAAATTACTTTATTATAAACATTGTTTGATAGTTATATGCTAAAATAGCATATAATCGTTAAAATAGGGATTAGGATTAGAAGCGGCTGTGTGCTGCTCTTCATCGGAGGTGGAAAACCAAAACTAATAAAAGACACTTCTGATCAGGCACAAATCTCACCATTGTGTGACTTATTGTCTACACAAATGAAACCTGGTAGAGAATGTAATGATTCAGGGAGTTTTTTAAGAAAGTTATTTGCTAATAATGATCTATTTATCAGCAGACATGGAAATAAAGCATATCAATTAACCTTGTAATCTTTTCCTGGAAATGTATTAAATTAATTACCAGCTATTGGGAAATAGCGGAATATAACTATTAAATAATGTTAATAATAAAGTAAAGTTTTGAGGTAAATATTGGGGTAATTTGGCAGTAATTCCAAAGAAATTTCACATAGGTTACTTGCTAATTATAACGTAATTACCATGACATTTTCAGACCTGTGAAATGAAGTGTTACTCATTTGTGTTTTAATTTTTTATCTTTATTACTGGAGCACGTATGGCATATATGACAGAACACACTCATCAACATCGGAAAAGGAAGTGGGGGGATAAAGTGCAGCGGACCTTGAGACGATCATCGCCCACAGCATCTTCCAACTACCCAGCCATACCAGCAGGACCAAATGCCATCGAAAGCAGAGTTGACTGCCCCAGGAGGAGAGCTAAGCTAACCCAGCTAGGACCTAAGGCTGTTCCATTACCCAGCCTGCTCCTGGCTGATGTCCGTTTGCAGGAAAATAAGATGGATGAAATAAGACTCAGGCTAACCCAGCAACGGGAGATTGGTGACTGTTGTGTCCACATCTTTCAATAGACCTCCTCCTCCTCCATCGTGGCATCTCGAATCAAGGTGTACTTGACGAGTGGACCGTAGGACAGAGCGCGGTAACAAAATCCAACTGAAAGCAGCTCTGAAGCTCCCTAATTAACACATTATATCTCATTTTTTTAAAGGATCAGAGTGTAAGATTTAGCGACATCTAGCGGTGAAGTTGCAGATTGAAACTTCTCCCGTGTACCAAGCATGTAGGAGAAATACGGTGGCTGACGCAAAGATGCAAATGGCCCTATCTATAGCTGTTGTAAGAGTAGTGTATGTCATTTGGAGTAGTGCCAGTGCGTAGAGCGTGTGTGTAGCCTACGTGGGAAGTGAGTGGTGAAGCAAGAGAGAGAGAGCGGCGGCGAATGTGTGTGAGTGAACAAGTGAGCTAGTGGAGCAGAATAGGGAGTTAGTTTAGCTCTGAAAATATCAAGTGAATGCACAATGCACTGTATATATCCTTGTATATCATCCTTGTCTCCTCCTCTTTCAACACAAGACACGATGGTCATTGAAGCTAATTTTTGTAGTGGCCAAATAGTGGTACTACAACTTCCGTGTCCGTCACGTTATGCCATTTCTCCCAAAAAGACTTTTTCTCATAGTCTTACATGGGAAAGAGACGTCTGTAACTCAGCGGATTTTTTTTTTTATAGGTAAATCAACTTCCCAGTACGAACACTTGAATAGCCCTTATTTAAATCATTAGGTCCTAAAAGTTGAAAAATGCACTAATAGCTGAGTCCGGAACACCGTGAGTCTACGTTGATAATATGAACTGTGATATTATTGTATTTTTATCTCTTTACATTGCATTTTACATCGTCATCATCAAGTCATCGACATCGTTTTGTCCCTTTACAGAATATGAAATGTTATACCGTTCTCATTACCACTGAAGACTCAGCAGGAGACGATGGCCCCAAGATTAGACTGCAACATCTGCAGACGCTTTTCTATTTGGCCGACTCAGCACATGTGAACAGGACCAAAATGGTGCACTTACCTCAGCACATAATGTCCCTCTAAGTAGAAACACTTCTCTTCATTTGTAGAGTAATAATTGACATAATTTTGTTTATCACTTTCTTTCCAGTAAAGAATGTTTGGGCTTTGTACACAACAGAAAACAAAAATGAAGGAAACTAAGAAATAAACATGCTTGAAGTCTTTGTGAGTGGTTGTTCTGATCTTAAAGATAAAGTTTGTTCTCTGCTAGGTGAAACCAGTTGACACACTACTCAGTTCGTTGCATGTCTTACCCCTCTGTCTTTGCTCATGTTTCCTGTCTGTATGTCTACTGACAAATCAAAATCACTCTTGATAAAAATGTGTCTCAACAGCACCTAACTGTTCGTATACTTCATGATCATAACAAGCAATCGTATTAAAGAGCTATGTGTTCAAGTGAAACATTTTTCCTCATTGTGGTTCAAAGCCTGAGACTGTGTAAGATACGGCTTGAAGGCACGGTTCTTTTCAGCTCATCAGTTCTGTGAATCCCTCAGGTTACACAGTTTGTCTAATTTTAGCAAGTAAAAAATCTGCTTCATTTATGTTGTGGAACTTGTTTATTTGGCTTTCCATAATAGACTGCACAGGCATTAACAATTTACACAGTCAATGCCTTGTGAAACTATTTTTGGGAACCGCAACCTACAAAAGCTACCTTTCCCTGGGTAGCGCGGGCTGCAAGGGTAATTTCAGTTTCTAAAACCAGCTCTCACGTTTGCACTTGTGATAGAAGAGCATTAAAGCATGGAGGCATTATGAGTCCTCCTCTGTGGACTACGGCTTATATTCTCGCAGAGCTGTCTCATCCAGCAACACTTCAAATTAGCATCTCTGCCCACAGGGTAGAACTAGGAAAACACTGGACTGTCTGTAACGTGGGAGCCAGGAGCTGGCTGACAAAGCCCAGAGGGCCAGAGCAGCCCTCGCTGCCTTTGGTTCGGGGTTTTAGAGAGTGAGTGGGAGAGATAGGAAGAGTAGGTGGACAGTTTCATCACTGTGAAGAAAGGGAGAAAGCAGGGTGCTCTCCCAAATAGTTCTGGAGGGTGGCGGTAACAATTAAAGATGAGCAGAGTTGAGTTGATTAGTTAATGTGAGAAAAAGCACACCTAAGTACCCTAACAGCCATTCAAACCCACACATTCGCTCCCAGGCATGTCTGTGTAGGCTACTCGAAAGGGATTTGAGACCGCATGAAAAACAGTACAGTTAGTACAAAAGCCAATCACATCCATTGAACATGCAAGAGGTCATTTCAATTATTCAGCAAGCCCTGCTTTCTAATTATGCATATGCACATAAGCATCAACAATTATGCATATGAATTATTCATATTATTAGAGGGTATTACAAATATTACATGAGGGGATTTCCAATGTGTTTTATTTCCCAGACCATTCCATTTAGTTACTATTAAATGTATTTATTTTTTCATAAAAAAGAAAAAATAAATACTGAAAAAAATACTTTGCATACATTCATCAATGGTTTTGGCTGGTGAAGCCAGTGTTTATTAACAGTCAGTGAAAGATGTCAAACCAATTAGTTTGTTCTTTTCTTTGGTTATATGTTGTTTGTGTTGTTGCTGTTGTGTTATATAACAGTGTGTCTTATTCTGTTTTCCATTTGTTTTGTGAAAACGAGATGCATCTCAAGGGGTTTATCCTGATATAATACATTTCATTCAACCAATATCCACCCAGTGGTAAAAATACTCAACGTATCTCATGGTTCTCCTACTAGCTTTTTGTGAAGCTTTCAACTGTATCTCACTGCTTTCTTCAGTGAATAGATCTCGCTGGATTTAAATGGCTTCCTTGATCTTCCTGCAGCTAATACACTGACTCCTAAACTTTGACGCGTTCCCAGTCGATGTTGCGAACACCGCTTTAACAATCCCTCTCCCCCACTCACTCTTATCACGTGACTGAAGCTCCGTATTGACTGTAGGTCAGAGATTGTCAACCAGGAGTACTTGTACCACCCAGCCCGTTCTCATTCCCAGGGCGTCAAATACCAACGCTTTGTCACGGTGGTCGGTGTTGGATACCGATGCACAAAGCTCCCTTTAGCGTCGGTATGAGACACACCGGGCTTTCCATTAACTACAATGTAAACCCATTCACGTGAATATTAACGCTCAGGGAAAGTTTGCAGGGAGTTTGGTGGGGAGGGGAGGCGAGATGGGTCCAACAAACACAGGGCTTTCATCCAGGAGACCGCTGTTCGTGTCCCGTGCATCACGTTACAATCAGCTGTTTGTTCGTGTTCCCTGTTGACAACGTTGAATGTCATTTTCACTGTACAAATGTAGTAGTTTTAAGCCCAACCGTGTTGTTGTTTTCTTAAACCTAGTGGTTTTATTACCTGAACCTGAGCAAGTGTTTTTGTATACTTCATAACATTAGGCACCCGTTTACTGCAACCAAAAAGAGTGACACCGAGGGGTCCGTCAAAGCGTCAGTATATGACGAGTTGGGATGAGAACATGATGTACCACCCCGCCTCTCAAAGGGGTATAATGAAAGGGTACCTGAGCACATCTGTTTGGGAACCACTGCTGTAGGTCACGTCATAGACCTTTTAAAGTCTGATTTAATATTTCTATGAATAAAAGTATGAATTGTTTCTGTGTTTTTTTCTCAATACATGTGACTATTATTTAGCAGTTGTTTCAGAACCATGGACAGCACTGTTTATTGTTTGTTATTTTCGGGTGCGTGTGTAGGTGCGGCGCTGTCCGTAGTACTGAAATGGAGGGAAGGAGATCGATAGACAGACAGACTGAACACATCACTTAGTTTGGCTTAGCCTGCTTGCTTTCCTCGGTTGTAAAGCGGGAGATGGAGAGAGGGCAGCAAGCTGCAAATAGCTGTTTCTACGCACCTCCCGCTGCTTATTTTAACTGAGAATTGTTCATAAGTTCCAAAAATATTTCCTGCTCTGCTAGTGCTACTTTCTTATGTAAGTTCTCTGAATGTATTCCTTGATTTTGAAACAGTAGCCTTATGTTGTTGTTGTTGTTGTTGTTGTTGTTGTTATCTAGCCTTTCTGAGGTTGGGCAATGAATTTTATTTTAGAAAAAAAAATTAAATAAAATCCCCCCTCACAGTTTTTGACAGCCCCCTCATTCACTTCATTCTGGTGCCAGGATTGATGTCAGACTAAAAAAGTGTTCTGTAACATTACTCAATACTCATACATCAGTAATAAAGGTTTGTTTCAAAGCATATGTCCCCATCCCCTCTGTGTTCCATAAAATTATGTGATGAAACTTCCATTTGTTGAAGAAAGCCATGAGATATAGTCAAAAGCTCCAGAAAAAGCTGGTAAGAGAACATATGTGATCCTAAGGTAAAAGATGCTCAAATGTCCATTGTGATGTTTCTCCATCAACACAGAAAAATGGGAGGCTTTGTGTAGTTGTAACATGCAGTTGGATTTAATTAGGCAGGAAACCTATTGTTTTTAACACAGTATCGTACCCTTCATTGACATTAGCATGCTAAGTTTGTTGCACCAAATGGTGGAACAGCTGTGTCCTCAGACAGCAGTATGAGAAGGCCTCAGGATTTTTATAATTAGCATCTTCGACCAATTAACCAATGGCCAATTAACAGGGCAGTTGGTTTGAGGTGTACGGGTTTCTCATATTTACAGTACATAATCATTATAAAGTAAGCTGATCGGTGCCCTTGAAGCTGTACATCTGTACATAATGTGTTGCACAGTCAGGGCAGATCACCTCTAAGACAAAGATTGGTGCACATTTGCCCCTACAAGGAGCTACGAGGATCATCAAAGTCCCGGCAGTGCTACGCCACCAGTTATAAAAAGTTGAACATGGGCCAGATATGCATCTAGACATGCAGAGTGACCAGGGGCCAATATGGTCCGACTGCGTTTTTTGGTTGCTATTTTGGACTTTCTAATAAAAAAAGATCTACAAAAATTAACCTGTAACTTAATTATGAATTCTAAATGTCATCCACTATTTATCATGGATCTTAGAAAGCCTTGTGTTTGCTCTCCAACCAAGAAGCCTTCCACTTTCATCTTCCCTTTTCTATTTTTGGATCTGTTCTGTGTTGTCCAGCATAGCCTTTCCTTCCAGAGGCTTGTTACTTAGAGCTGGTGGGATCTGGGCATATGTGTCCCTGTTTGTTTCCGATGTATTTTCAGAGAGGTTAATGCGTGCTGACATCACATAAATGTCCTCTCATCCAACTGAGAATATGCCAACCATGCAGCAAGCAAGCCAACTGAACACACGCACGCACACTCACACTCACACTCTTTCTATCACGCTGTCCTTACCTCCCAGCTGAGTTGATCTTTCTTCTTTCAATACACTGGGATCCCATCTCTCTCTCTTTATCACCATCTGTAAATAGCCAGGCTGTCCTGCTTGATTACTCTTACAAGTTCATGTTACAAAACACACTTTATCACTATGTCCGAAAGAGTGCAGTGAGTTTGACAGTTTTCAATACTGTTGGAGCACTTTCTACTAATCAAGTACTTTACAGTAAATACTAATAAAAAAGTAGAAATATAATTTTAAATGGGAAGTGACTTGCTTTTACACATTAAAGTCGATTGATAGGTTTTGGGGAGTACTACTGCATATACTGCTGCACTACTGAGGTTACCAAACCTTTTTAGCTCCTAATCTCTGCCTCGAGGCCACGTTAACCACTACTAGCATAACACACCTGAATCATGGATGTATGGATACAGCAATGGACGCCTGTTCATTCTTATGAAAGTTGCTCTCATTTTCTTTAACTCCGCCTCCCAGCCCTCGGTCCAGCCCGGGTCTGGGTCTCATTCACATGAACGGAGGAAGGGAAATAAATCTGGATTCGGCTAAAGTGTATTTCACAACTTTTAAGACCTAATGAATTAAATAAGGGATATTCAAGTGTTCTTACTGGGAAGTTGATTTACTTAAAAAAAAAAGATCCGCTGAGTCACAGAAGTCTTGGGGCCCAATGGCATCACGTGACGGACACAGAAGTTGTAGTACCGCCGTTTGGCCACTACAAAAATGTGCTTCAAAGCCTGGCGCTCTTCCTGGGGGCTTGACCTGAATGTCTCATCAAATCCTCGGTAGATGAGTTACATTGTGGGTAATATTGGTGCCATGTTTTGAGAAGAAAGAGGAGTGGGTTTGTCTAGAAGGTAACCCGCAAATTGCGAAATCTGATCTGAGATCTGCAAAAACTTGCCAAAAGTCTCGCTGTCCGACAACCTATCCTAACCTTAACTAATCAAGGTCAATGCATAGACTTAACTGTTCGAGATCAAATGCCTAACTTTAACCATCTCGCGAGAGTTTCCCCAACTTGCGGGTTCCCTTCTGGACACGACCGTTTGTGGTTCTGCTGCTTCATTTTGATAAAAAAAAATTTCAACTGTCCATCAACAGACTGACACTGTTATTGGAGTTGAATGATAAATCTCAAAATATATGACATATGGGGAATGAATGGAGTGCTGTATGGAAATTTGTGAATAGAGAAATAAAAGAGTGTAAAAGTGTATTTTCTGAGGAAAAATGCATGTGACTGCTGAGAGCAAAATGGTATGACTCTAAAAGGAACATCCGCTGGGGTCAGAGCAGAAAAAAAAATAGCTCCTGTTTGCTAGATTTTTACATTTTGTGAACATCATGATGCATAATATGTCTGTGAAGAGTAAAATGATGTGGGAGCTCTCTTAGAATCCACAGCTCTTTACAAAGAAGTACAATTAAAAGGCACCCCGTGAAGTGTTTGACCATTAGTAGTGCTATGGAGCAAACATAGCAAGGTGTCGACAAAAGTAGTGGGGAAGAAGACAGCTAGAAAGCAAACAAACATTTAAAATATCTAAACAATTGGCTTTGAAAATGTGAAAACGAAGGAAATGCATTCAACACGTTTGGTCAGAAACACAGATTGTAAACTTTTACAAGAAAACTCCACACCTATAACTGTGATCACTGAAAATGTACTATAAGAGCTATCTAAAAGCTGAATTAAAGTAAATGAAGTGCAAAGGGAGGTGGCCTGTGTAATGTTTGAATCAACATTCTAGCTGAAAGTATCACAATGTGGAAAGAGCTCAAAGAGGGGCAATGTTTGACATTCCTCTCATGGACTTCAGTTATTAAAAAAAAAGATATTTGAAAAAGCTTAATATTTCAAATATGAATAGTTGGGGCATGAACTTAATGTACATCTGAAGGTATTCAGAAGTGAGTAACGACATGACAAAGTTTTGTGAGGACAGGGCTGTTTGTCACAGCCTGAGCTGCATCAAGACTGCAAAGAGACGGAGAAGAACAAATGAAACTCTTTTCGCCCACTGCAGTATAGTATTATCGTGTTCTTTCCATTTCTGCAGAGATGTATTGACAGTTTAAAGAATGAAGCGTACAGGGTACACAGTGCAAGGACAACATCATCTCACAACACAGGCGGTGGACATACTTTTCTATAAACTCTGTCAAAATATGAGTGTGTGTAGTAGTTGCTCGCCATATCACAGTTCAGGAGAGGAGAGATGTATAGACATTATGTAAAGAAAAAAGTACTCATCTACACAATGAGAAATGTATATTTAATAGACTGGAAGGCCTACTTTCCTTTGGGTGAAAATTGCGATGCCTCCCACAATAACTTAATCAGTGTTAAGGCAGCATTGCAAGAAGGGAACAAGCATCTCTTTGAGAGCAATTAGCTTGTATTGTTAGCATGTTCTTATCATACATTTATCTTGTGGTCAGACAAGCTATAATTTTACGCCATCGCACCATTACAGTGAAATCTCCAACACACAAACCTTAATTAGCTCACCCTGTTGCTAAATAATGAGCTATAATACCAAGTTAACTCGCCCTGTGTCTCACACTATCACTCAAATACTTGTACAAACCACTGGACCTCTTTGTCTAAAATACTTCTTCAATCTGCTGATTAGCTCTCTTGACTGAAAGTGCACTTGTTCCCTTGACAGCAGTGGTAATCTACTTCCATTAATTATGGGGGGCATGACCATTTCAATCATACCAGACCGGCCCAAATATGGAATCCAGAGTGCTGCTTCTACATATTATGGCTGGAAAAGTGTCAGACCTGTCTCAAACATAATGCCTTTTTTGTCATTTAGCAACTTGCTGTGTTTTCATTTAATTGTCAAGCAACTTTTAAGCAAACTTTTGAAATGTTGGAAAAAAGAAATGCAAATTAGTCTCGTTTCTATTAACTGGTTTGAAGGGATTAAACTCGGCTATAGAGAAAAACACACCCAAGTCGCGGTTACTCCCAGTCAGAAACACCGTTGAAATACACTCTGGTTTACAGGGAAAAACACACCCATGTCTGGCTACACGCAGTCAGAACCACTGGTGAAATACACTCTGGTACACAGGAAAAAACACACCCATGTCATGGCTACTCAGGGTGAGAAACACCTGTGAAATACAGTCTGGTTCACGGGAAAAAACACACCCATATCCGGCTACTCGTGGTCAGAAACACAGGTGAAATACACTTACCCATATACAGACAGACAAAGATTCCTTGCTTTAAAGTTTGATTTGATTGGGCAAGTTCTAATTGTTCTTTTTTATGTCAGCCAGTAGGCTGTTGGCCATGTTTCATGCCGTCCAGAGATGAAGACAAGCATTCACACGTAATGACGCCGACAGCAGAAACAGCTGATCAGTCAGAACTTATTCGGCAAAGGCGTTTCCACATGTCAAAGACAAAAACCAACTCAAGTGAGCGTAAAAATTTGTTCTGCGCAATTGAGGAAGTTTTAATGCAATACAGCGCATAAAAATATGTGAATGGAAACACAGCGACTGTCCTCAACTATGACCTACTTAAAACCATTTGACAAAGTAGAGCCATTAAAGTTATCACACAAAGCTTACAGGAATATGCATACATAACACAGTGACCTTTGGAGTGCCACCATTCACAGTGGGGTATTCAGGCAAATAGAGCCACCTGGGAAAAAGGAGGAGCTGTTCTCTACCAAGCAAGAGAAGACATATGTCCTGTACAACACAGTTCATTAACCCCATATGTTACCCTCAGAGCAGCACACCGCATACCAGCAGTGCTCAGTACAGTAGAAGAGTAAAGTCACTTCTGTGCCAAGTACACAAGCTGGTTCACTTTTATTCTTTTTTATAGGTGGATGCAAAGCCAATCATGAATTGATATTTTGAGATGATACACGTGAAACAAAATCAAGATAAGTATAGTAAAACTTGGGTCCAATTTTTTAAAGGAACTTTTAGTATTTTTAGTAACTTATAGTATTAGCTGTCTGTGGAAGTTCTACAGTAAGAAAATCAGATGTATGCATTATGGTAACCAGCTGTCATGGTGTGGCTACTTCGGTTGATATTTCCGTGGGAATATATCCCTCTTTCCCTGGAAAAAAAACTGCTACAGAAAATAAATTTGTGTTTCAAACACAGAACTGTGGATAATTTATCATAAAATGGGGTTTAGTCTCATTGCTTTAATGTTATTTTTACATATTTGTTAGATTACGTACTAATATTAAAGTAGAAGATATACTAAATATTAGTAGAAGAATTCCTCTTTAAAGTACTTTGAGGTGAAAACAAGACAATGTCAGCCATATATATAGGTGTCCTTGGGTGTCCAGAAAGGCGCCACTAAATAAAATGTATTATTATATGGAATCATTTGACCCTCAGCTCAGTCTCTTACCAATTTTAATATGTCTGAGTGGTACTATGGGAGTGTATGACCACCTTTATCATGCTGATCTGAGGTTATTCCAGTGTGAAGATAAAGGAAAGGAAAATCTGTCGCGGTGTGGGTCGGGTTGTGTTCAGCTTTGGTTATTCCCAAATGTAAGAAATTAAAAGGTAGCTTTACACAGGCTGAAGAGCAGTGTTTCATTGCCCTCTAACTGAAGGTCTCAAGTCTGTTTGGCACTGATGTCACAGTGTACTGATGCACCCTGGAGTAAACATCTACATTACTGTATAGAGTGTAGCCTATGCGTTGCATTAGCCTGCTGAGCTAACAATCAGTAATGTAGGAAATACACATTGTCTTAGTGGCGCTTTCGTAAGCCAACATTTAGTCCGTTTTAGACGGACTTTGGTGCAGATCAACCTCTGGTCTGTTCGGGCGGTTGTGAATGCAGAAATCATACTCTGGTGGGGACCAAAACAACCGGTCCGAGATCACTTTCAAATAGGTGGTCTCGGACCGTTTCAAAGCAAATCGAAACGCAGGCTGCCCGTGTGGGCATTTGTTGAGATGGACAAAGGTAAATGACAGGTGAACATAAGTGGGAGAGGACTGGCTTGGACTTCTGCAGAAGTCCGATGTTTGCTTGACATCTGGGCCGAATGGAACATACAGAATATGCTAAATAAAGTCCACAAAAATAGAGATGGTTATAAAGTCATTTGAGATAAAGCGGCGGAGAATGGATTTGTACACACAATAGATCCGTGCCGAGTCACAATGAAAAACCTCGACAGCAATATATCAAAGTTCGCGATTCTCTGCATAGAATTGGCAGCTCTCCAGACGAAAAAGATAAAATTGCTCGTTCATAGACGCTGGATTCAGGTCTCAGTTTTAGGCCATGAGTAGAAGAATCAAATCAGTCAAATCAGTCACCTGCAGCAGGAGGTTCATCTCTACAGTTCCACAACATTAAAACCTAACTTTTGCTTTCATTGGGCGGTTTACCCTTGAAGATAACTTTACAGTGGGGACCAATCATTTTCTATATATTCAAACATGCAAAAGACCAGGACCTTTTACTGCACTGTATAATGTAAAAGTTTTACATTATACAGTGCAAAAGAGCACAGAAAAAATGGAAATGAATCCCAACATATTTGCACGTCATTGAATGTGCTACTTTGTAGTCTTTATTTTTGCAGTACAACAACCCAAGTCTGAGCTTCATGTTGGCATGTATCCTTCCAAGCTAAAGTGAAAAGAATCTAAGCCCCTATTATATCCAGGGATTCTATCACTGACTGGTTATTACTGTGGGATTTGGCGAATTAACATGCTCAAGATTTAGAAGACAAAGTTGTTAAGATTCTGACAAGTGAAGCTAGGTCAAATGTCATCCTGATTTGCAAATGTTGAACCGTAAAAGCTGCAAAGAAATTCAATTCACTTTCACAGATGAGACTTTAAGGCATATTATTTCCTTTAAGATCAGTGTCACGTAATAGAGTGACCGGGAGTGAGCGGATACAGGGATGTGAGCTTGATAAAGAGCAATAAAATGGCACAGAATAATTCTTCTCCTTGAGCATGACAAATAAACGAGTAGCAGTTTGAGCAGCGGATTTATGAGCGCTAACTTGATATGGTATTTGGAGTCTTGTCACAAAACAGCGTAACACATCGGATCCAGCCAATGAGACAAGGTGACTTTGGATTTGGCAGCCACACTGGTATTGTGCCCCTTTGAGAAATGCTCTTGTGCAGTATGACCCTGGCAGGGGTACAACGCTTTTTTTTGTTTCCTTGACTTCTTTTGAACAGACGTGTGGTCATTTGCTGTAATTTGTCTTTGCATATCCTTGGCTGTGTAAGTCAGATTCGTTAATTGTCTTGTAAATGATCGTAGAAGACGTTTACATGCAATATGGTCTCCAGGGTGACTGTCTGGAGGTTACTCAAGAGTGGAGTAGAAATGGGTTTTAGGCACTCCTGGACAGCCCATCGGCAGCACCGGGACATTTCCCGGTGGCCTGAGAGTCGTTTTGGCCGGCCATGAACACTCAACTTAACCAGCGATAACATAGCAAGCAGGAATGACCTCTCAGAATCCACGCATCAGGCGTGACACTCATGAACTCATGCCGGAGCTCCTGTTTGCAAGGCACACTTCTCAATCTGTGAGACGTGATTGGTTGATGGCAACGCACATTGAATCAATCTACGTGCTTCTCTGCCAATGACATTTTAGAAAAGGCGAAATGGATGGTCAGAAGAAAAGGAAAGGTGGACAGACGCAGCCAACACATTTTCAACCCAACTCGTCACATACCGCCCCTTGGCGTCACGCCTTGCCAAGACCCCAAAAGGCATCAAAACCACTATAGTTACCCTTGGCGTCACTTTAGGATTAGGCACCAAAACCACTATAGTTATGTTTAGGAAAGAACTACATGTTTGGGCTTAAATATGCAATGTTTGTACAGTGAAAATGACATTTGATGTTGAGAACAGGGGACACAATCGAACAGCTGATTGTATCGTAACGCATGGGACACGAGCAGCGGTCTCCTGAATTAAAGCCTTGTGTTTGTTGGACCCATCCATCTCCCCTTCTGCCCGCCTGTGTGTGTCTTTTGGCTCTTTAAACCACGTCACCCAGCACAATTTCTTGGAGCGTTTATTGTCGCGGATGGGTTTACATTACAGTTAATGGAATGCCCAGTGGGCATGGCTTGTGAGGCGGTACCGAACGCCGATGGCCGTGGAAAAGCCTCGATATTTGACACCCTGGGATTGAGAAAGGTACACCGCTAATTGCTTCAAAATAAGCGATATGTTCGCCAGTAAGGGACCTGGGCAGTCAAAAACATGCCGCCTACTGTTTAAATAGTGGTAGGCTTTTACTTTGAAGTAGCTATGTAGTGACTCATCATTGGCTGGCTGACAAGGTGAAAGAACATACAAACCTTTTGTATAGTGGCATGTTTTTTTAAACTTTGGTGTTATACTTAGTTATGTAGTTAAAGTTCAATTTAATTGACTCAGTGTATAGGTGTACACACAATCATTTGGCCACGTCTGTGCTGTACTTTACGAACACACATGTGAATAAACATTTGTAACATACTTAGATTGTCGTAGATTGTTCATTTTCATTGAATGTGTGTGTGTGTGTGTGTGTGTGCAAAACAGACAAAAAGTCCTTGCCGTATTTGTGATTTAAAAATGTTGTTCACATCATACAGACCTCTAGTTTTTGAACATTTGATTGACAATAATTAAAACTACACACAGGAAAGAGTCACAAAAATTTGTTTTAAGATTGAACACACAAACACACATACACGCACACACACACACACACACATACACACTTTTTTTAAGCAAGCCTATATACACATTGTGTTTTTTAGGTTTGCAAAGTGGAAATGAAAGCTAAGCTAACTAGCTTCCAAACAGAAAGTTGAACTGTGGTATTTCTGACCAAACATTACTTATCATTCATGTTATTTCAACACCAGCTGAGTCATTGGGGCACACAGCAGCAAAATTAATAAAACATGTAGGCCTATAGCTTTTCCATGTACAAATTTAAAATGTTTAACCATAAAAATGTGTATGTATTATATGAAGAAGACTTAAAAGTAAGTAAGTAAGTTTAGTTTTATACTGATACTTTTAGTATCTTCAGGCAACCGTTAAGGATGACATTTCAATCTAAATCACATTTACACTTAGTGGCTTCCACTCTCGGAGTAACATTACTGCCTTGGACAACATAATGACTGCCAACAAAGACATAAGGACCTTAAGTATCTTTAATTATATTCAGCAGCTGTATTTAAGCTGTAAGATTATACGTCTATATCCGTACGGCAGCTTCTGTTCACTGATCATTAGCCATGACAGTCAAGGTGAAGAAATGATCTGCTCGTCTTAGGTGTCTGATATTTTAAAATAAAGCAGAACTGAAAGAGAAATGAAAAACGTTGTTGTTGAGGTATGTACAGTAATGTCTGTGTGCAAGACGTCCACAAAGAGAGAAAGAGAGACACGCTATGTCAAGGAGGATGTATTCTCGTCCAGCTAGCCCAGTTAACACTATTAATGGCTTCCCAGCATGTCCAAAAGCTGTCCTGCTTCCTCATTAGGAGAAAGTGTCACTGCCTGGACCTTTGCTAACAGGGACCCCGGCTTTGAACTGAAACAGACCAGACCACTTTCTCCTACTGGGGCCGCCCCTGAGCGTCTCTCTCTTTCTCTCTCTCTCTCTCTCCGTCTCTCTCAACTCCCTCTCTTTCTTTGTCTCTAAACCCATCCATCATTGCTTTTCCTGTTTTATCCAGGACCCGAGGAGGACTTCTTAATTAGTGCAGTCATTAAAAGTAAAAAATCGTACAAAAGGCGCTGTGGAGGCAAGCGCTAATTCCACATTCAGATGCCATCATCCCTCCATCGAAGGGATTGATTGGATGGTCTGAATATGCCACTTTATAATGAAAAGGAGCTAAAAATAACTATCCACTCATTTTTAATACAGCAATTTATCCGTTTGAAAAAAACATCAAGACTTCCTTAATTCTCTTCGAGATGTCAATGCACTCGTACAGTATCTGTCTGTTTCATGTGGGGTCTGCAGACACGTGGGAGGAGATGAACTGGTGGTGAAATGGTGTCAGCATCACTGATGTAATCAAACAAACTTACACATGCACTTCCTTTAGTTTTAATGAAATAAAACCTAAAAATGCAACTTACAGAAGACTTTAAAAAAAGACTTAAATACTTAAATCTCATAGGTTTAATATGATCAATGGTTCAGCAATAATGGGAGGCTTCTGTACATAAGCAGTCCATTTACTGTATATAACTTATTATAATAATTAAAGGGGAAACTAAAATTAAACAGGAACTGGACCCAAATGCAGGAAGTAGAGGAAGCAGCAGAATCATTTCAATGATTTATTGTATAGAAAATAGCTTATAAAACAGATGGTTCTTGATTATGATTGGCTGAGTGACAATCAAACCCGTTATAAAATACTCTACAAACCCACAGCTGTGACCAAATTAAATGGTAAATGGACATTTATATAGCGCCTTTCTAGTCTTCTGAACGCTCAAAGAGCTTTACACTACATGTCAAAATTCACCCATTCACACATACATTCATACACTGATGGCAGAGGCTGCCATGCAAGGTACCAAACTGCTCATCAGGATCTAAATTAATGCCCATTCACACACCGATGGCACAGCCTTTGGTCGCAATTCGGGGTTCAGTATCTTGCCCAAGGACACTTCAACATGCGAAGCTGAGGATCTAACCTTCGATATTCCAATTATTGGACCTGTTCTACCTCCAGAGCCACAGCCACCCCTTAAATGCATTACAATATAGCTCAACAGTGAGGTTCTGACAGTGAAAATCCCATTCATATTCTGAATCGCTGATGTGATTATTAGCCATAATGTCATAACAATCCAAGGTAGAGTTACCACGAGCTACGAGATTGTAAAAGGATGGTACATGCTCCTGTAGAAGCTACAAGTCCGTATGATATCAACCTTTTTTTAAGAAAACCATGTTTTATTATTATTTTACGGAACAAAACGTGTATCATAAATGTTTGTTTACCACAGAGATTATTTTCTGCAATAATCCCAAAACCCAATGGAAAAACCCCACTGGCTTTTTGTCGAGGGAACCCTTCCGGGTTGGCCTACAAAAATACGTCATTCCTACACCACTCTATGTGGTTTATAATGTAGGCCAACTGCAATTTGATTTTTTTTTTTGAGTATACTAAAGCCCATTGGGGGGAACTTCCTTGGCTTTGTTGCCACGGATTTGTAAAGCAGCCAACACTGCTACAACCTACACCAACCACTGCTTTTGAAGCACCACTGTACAAAAACCCTGTGATGCCGGCCTAGAGGCCAGAGAAATCATGTCAGTGATGGGGCATAATGTGAATCATCCTTTCAATCACTGGCGCCCAAACTACAGCGAGAGAAGATGGTGTAGCAATGTCCTTGCCTCTGGCAATGCACAATTAAAGCGCACCTGTCCAGAAAGAAACACCCCTGAACCGGCAAAGAGTGCTAACATGATTGAACTACTTCAACAATTGCACAATTTCCACTGTGTCTGTGTGTTGCTTGGCAACTGACCGAGCTACATTGCTTATTGTTATCAATAAATAAACTGCATTTATTGTTGCTGTGTGTTTGTAATAAGAAACCTTGCCAGGTATATGCTGGTATAAAATCACTGTACAGTCAATCACGGCCTCACGTGACTTATTACTTAATTACTGAGACCAAAAGCAGTTGGCCCAGCAGTCTAGTAAATCCACAAGACTAGCAATAGGAAATGAACTTGGAACACAAAGCACTAAGAACAAACTAACACAGGGGAAAACCAGCTGAACACTTCACACTGGGTGAGGAAATCACACAGGTGAGAAGCATACAACGGCAGGAAGTGAAGTTATCAGAAACGAGAGACAAGGTGAGTATTTCAAAATAAGACAGGAAACAGAATGAATGAAAAGAAATAAAGAAAAAAAACTCAGAGCAGAGCAGGATGTAACAAATGTGCTTATGTACTTTCTTTTCGAGCACTGAATTAAAACAGCATGTCAGTGCGTTAAGTAGAGAACTTGAGCTGGGAGGGGATTACCTTAGCTCAGCATAAACAATAGACTTTCTTGACCAGCACGAATGACTCTGGCCATAGCGCTGGTTGCCTGGCAACCTCGCATTACATCCAGGAAGATGCTCAGACAGACCACAATGCACATTTTTTTGATGTGGAGTGATGCATACAAAGTCAATTAAAAGACATGAATAGACACAACTTTGAAAATTGAACATTTTTAACTTGAGCAAAAAAATGTGTGCTTATCTGGGACTTAATGAACTTACCTATAGATGTACAGGGAGTAGAGGGAAAAGCAGAGAGCCTGGAGGGAAATACCAGGAAGAAGTAGTGAGTACTGAGATCAGTCTGAGGCTGAGCTGCCACACAATCACACGCAGACACACTCCTACACACTCTAACTTACTATACCAACAGTCCAGTAGTCAAATTTGCATGAATAATGTAAGGCAAGCATTTTTTTTCTTTCAGTACCACTCAAACTCAGTCACAGTAGAAAAATCATACGAGAAAATACACATGAGCACATTTCTCCTTAATTTCATATGTATATTTTTACTGTAGATCTATGGAGATTATGTGTGTGTTTGTGTGTGTTGCTTGTATCTAAATAGCCCGTCTAAATCTGGCTAAATGACCCTCTTATGATCTAATAGCAGTAATTGTCTTTTTGGTTTCAGTGTGATACTGACCTTTGCTGTTCCGTTGGCCTGTACTGGCACTATGGTTGTGTAATTTTAATATTATGAAAACACAATAGTCTTGAAAAAGGAATGCCCTATTTCAGTTACTGAACAGGCATGAATAGAGCATGAAACGTAAGACTGCTGTCTTTGTCGAAGCCAGACACAGGCTGTTACGTTCATGTGCCCTTGTTGCCAAAAACAGTTCATAATATGCTATAACTTATCTTCAGTTTATTATAGTTCTTGAGTAATATGATTGCTTTATGCAAGCTATATGGATATATATATATATACATCTTAAGCAGTTCATATGTCCTTTTCCAACATTTCTGTGTTTACATTCAGTGTTTCTCACCAAAATGCATCTTTTATTTATTTGTTTATTTATATGGGACAGTGCACATTAATGATGTTTAACAACATCAGTGCCCTCAGTGTGTTCCCACCAGTTCCAGTCACCTGAGTCTCACACCTATCTGCACACCTGCTTCCCATTTTAGAATTAATCTCCTATACTGCCATGCAAAGGCAGAGCGCAGTAAAAGCAGTGAATTTGAGAATAGGGCTTTATACTGTTCAGGCTTGATGGCACACCGTAAAAAAGATTTTAGTGTTTTCATTTATGTCTTGTTAAGCGGATTATTTTACCCAAATCATTCCCATATAAAACCACAGTGTGAACCAAGTGTGGTCAGTGTATACTTTGATTGGTTTATTACACTGTTCTTCTATTTGATGAAGCAAATGCAGCTGCGTATTTGTAGTGTAGATCCCCTTTCCCACTGAACGAAAAACCCACTATCACCCACTAACATCTGGTATTTGTCTTTAGTGTGAAAGGTAACAATCGGCATTCCTTTCTGGGGCAAATGATTCTGCAGTTTTCACGAGTATTTATTCAGCTCCGATCGACAGTGATGGAAACATGACACCTGGGTGGACACACTCATTTTCGCCCCTTTTCCTGTTTCCCTTTGTTTGTTATCTCAGCCACAAATTCCATCCGTCTCATACACAGTCATTTTGGTGGAAAAAGA
Source organism: Sebastes fasciatus (assembly GCF_043250625.1). Lineage (NCBI taxonomy): Eukaryota > Metazoa > Chordata > Actinopteri > Perciformes > Sebastidae > Sebastes > Sebastes fasciatus. The sequence goes on along the minus strand of NC_133797.1, from coordinate 21,237,541 downwards.
GTATATTATTCACTCTTGCCCTCCAAGAGTGTTTTTTTTAAAAGTTGTATGGCCTTTATTGAGTCCACTTGCTTCTCACTTGATGACCACTGACCTCTTTAATCAGAGCAACTGTAGGCTACTATCCCATTCATTGACTTGCAACTGCAGTAAGACAGTGTCAGCTCCAACCAACCGTCACATGAACATACTCCTGGGTGCACCCAACCAACAAAACCTATCCAGGCAGCAAGGCTTGCCTGCACTCAGCTGAACTTACACTTCAGGTACACAATAGAAGGACAGTCAACAAAAGAATACAAAGGCTTTGAAATTAGACCTGCATTCAATTGTGTTTCTCATTTTAACAGGAAAGAAAATGAACCGTGTTAGAGTGCTTGGTAAATGTGTCCATATAAATAACACTTTTCTGGCTTCCATTATTCACGCCCTGCAGCATCTTTTCTTACATGATGGCCTGTTTGATATGTAGTCAAATGATATTTTCTGAGTTTATAAGATCATGATGATTTGCTGGAATGTTTCCAGGCAATTACAATGGACCCGTGCATGATGGATTATGGAAAATCTGGGACGGCAAAGGATACCCCACTCGTGCAAAATAAGCATTTCTTGGTTGCCTTTGAAGGAAATGGGACTGAAATGGTAGTCCTTGTCGGCCCGATATGATGTATTCGCTCTAGAAATGGGGACTTGTGAGGATCTAGCCTCTGAATTGGGACACAGCCTAAGCACATATGGAAAGGATGGAAACTCCTGACTTTGCAATTTCAAAAGGAACTTGCTGGTCCTGACATGATTTAGTGTATTATCCATTTAACCGTGAGGACTACAAACATTAATTCATCTCAGCAAATTCATTTGACATTGACAGAACTTCAGCGAGAGAAAACAAAAGAACAGATTATCTTCGCCTCGTCACGAGGCTGTCAATTATTTTACACTTTTCAAGGTCAAAGTGAGTTTATCAGTTATAACTGCATGTTCTCTTAACTGTATCAACTGCATCAATATCTGTACATCTGTGTACCTATTAGTAAACAGTGGCACACACACACACACACACACACACACACACAAAAGACGTGCATGGTATTACATGTGACCCAGATAATCTTTCGTGCCTACACTTCTCTCAGGGTTCTAAAAATAGCTGCCAACATTAAATGAAATATGACTGCACTGCAATGTAAATAATGCAACGAGCGGTTAAAGACATAGACATCTAAACTACCATGCTGTTCGTACATTCACAGCTCTGGGCAGTTATTTATTTCTGTTTGCTTCACTGATGTTTCTGTTGTAAAAACTATGAAAATCTAAATTTTACCATAGCATGGATATTTTTTTATTCTGAAAATATGATTTCATTGTTATACAGAATATTTAACATCCTGACAGACTCTTTAAGAAAAATCAGTCCACTTTAAAAGTGGAAAAAAAATTCCCTCATTTAAAGATTTTACGCATTTTAAGAGACGCTGCGGACCTCAGGCACTGTGGCACCCTCCGTAGTTCAATATCAGCACGACAGGTAAAGTGAAAGTAATGGCATTTTGAGACATTGCCTTTTACTTGCATGCACCTGATGAGTATATATTCAGCTTAAAATATCCACGACCTAGTCCAGTCCAACTAAAACCATCAGGGTTATTGAATTAAAAGATAACTTTGGTATTTTTAAACCTGGAAGATATTTTCCCATGTGTCTAAGTGACTAATGGGGACAACACATTTTTGAAATTGATCCAGTATTGAGGGAGAACGCTGCAGCTGCCAGCCGCTAAATGAGCTGTAATGTCATCATTTGGGGCAACCTGGCGCCGTCAGTTTACGTCCACTAAAAGTGCTTGTTTTTGCCACTGCCAGGCTCAGAATGTTATTATGTGTCTGACACCGTTATGTAAAGGACCCTACAGAGAAATAAAAAATGTTTCTTACCTTTCACTTCCTGTTTTTTATTGTGTCATGTGACTTGGTGCCGGAAGACAACGGTGGAAACGTGAGTGAGAGTAGATAATGGAGTGCCGTGGGCCACCGGCGTTGTCAGAGTTTGTTGTGTTGGACTACAGAAAGCTTAGCTTCATGTTATCTAAAAGATTTTCAATGTCATGGCTGAATATTTAGATGATTTCGACAATGTGGATGTAACGCAAGATTTCCCGATGAGAGTTCTCCGAGAGAGACTCACAATAACAAACAGACCGGATCACGTGAAAGGTTAGAATTTTTTTTTATTTCTCTGTAGGGTCCTTTCCATAATGTTGTTAGACACTTATAATAACACTCAGAGCCTGTAGGTGGCAAAAACAAGCACTTTTAGTGGATTTAAATTGATGGCACCAGGTTGCCCCAAATGATTACATTACAGCTGTTTAGTGGCTGGCGGCTGCAGCGTTCTCCCTCAGTACTGGACAAGTTCCAAAAAGTGTTGTCCCCATTAGTCACTTAGTCACAAAACATGGGAGAATAGGTTGAAAAATACAGAAGAAAATTACTTTTAGGAAAGGAAAAAAAAGGATAAGAAAGCTTTTCATAAATGCCATCATTGCCCGTAGTCCAGGAATAAAGAGAGGTTGTGTCGTGAATGCTTACATGTACACTGATTCAATGACTTTGCTGCAGATTCCTACCCCAGTCTTCGTCTTTCTCTCCGGTTGTGGAGGTTGATTTGGCACTGAAGATAGTCTGGTGTAGTGGTGAAGTACACCGCCTCCAGAATCCCGTAGAATCATGGGATTGAATCTCAGCACAGTTAAGAGGAATCTAAAACACTCACACCAAAATAAAAACCTGCCCCCGCCTGGTCTCGTTCGCTTTCCAGGCAACCAGGCACAGTACATCTAGAACGATCCTATTGGCTACGAATAGAACAGGGACATTTTTAAAATAATTAGTAACACCTGTGCTTTTCCTACTGTGACAAGTAAAAAAGTATGTTGAGTTAGAAGCCGTTGATATACGAGGTATATATGTATGTATCAGTGTGTGTGTGAGCTACACAGCAGGGTTAGTGTTTCATGGCAGATAATGACATTACCTGCAAAGGGATTTTTAAATAAAATCTAATTATCTCACAGATTAAAAGTGGTATCACACTAATTAGGACACCTCACTCTACCAGGACTCAATCAGCCTCACACTCCCCTGGCAAGTGTTCCTCAAGAATTGTCCGCATGGCTCTCCGTCATCACAGTCACATTCACACATGACCGGAGCACCGAGTTCATGAGCAATGAAACGGCGTCCACAGGTACAGAACGGGATGTTTAAATATCTCAAAGTAATAAAGAAAGACGAGGGCTAGAAGGAATGTCAGTATTGTCTGAGAGCCAACTGAAACCCAAACATGAGTCATCTTCGTGCCTTTCCCTGGCAGTATCCTCTGATTAAATAAGCCGCTGCTCACACACAGTATTGTACACACTCGTACGAATAAAAAAGATGATGCTTGCTTAATGCCAACTACTCGCTAATATAGCTCCAATTTGAAACCTATCCTCTCTCAAAAGCAATTTTCCTACAATATCTAATCTCCTCTGATGTGTGTTTCTGCATAGGCGTACCATATTTCTCATTCTGAGCTCCCAAATGTCACTGTAGCTCATGAGTCATACTGAAATCATAAGAGAGTTAAAACTGAGGTGAAATTGTCCACCGCTGATCCTTGAATCTGAACACAGAGTGCTGTTTCAACAAAAATGTCACGTCGACATCATAACCATTTGACGGGCCTCATGTTTCTTTCTATTCCTGATAAGTGAATGGCATCAAAATATCACTCTGTGAAATCAACAAGTACTTGAGGGCTCCCTTGCAGGCTTTATGAGCACTTTGAGTAAATCTGCGGTGCATACGAAATGGAGTGGATATTGAGATTGGGATGTTGAGGGGATTTTTCTGAATTAAACAAGGAACAGTTTGACTTAAGTCCATGTTGCAGATTTAAGAGGCCTCCAGGTGTTAAATTGAACACTTAAATTAGTAATCCAGCTTAGTGAGACAAGCCTCAGGTACAGGTCTTCCTTAGTTATTTTTTTTAGGCCATCTCTGCCTCTGAGCGAATTGGAACATAAATATATTTTTCCGACCTAGTCGCCAGGAAAAAAATGTTGGCATTGTATGTTTCTGCAAACCACGGATACGTTGAATGTGGACATGTTTGCATTCAGTAAGAGCAAGTGATGAAGTACAGAGAGCAACACTCAGAGCCAGTTACACAGTATATCAATATACTGTATACCATTATTGAAAGTAACGTGGAATAATAACTAGGGCTGTCAATCGATCAAAATATTTAATCGCAATTACTCGCATGAATGTCCATTGTTAATCATGATTACGGTTTTTATCTGTTCAAAATGTACCTTAAAGGGAGATTTGTCAGGTATTTTAAACTCTTATCAACATGGGAGTGAACAAATGTGCTTGCTTTATGCAAATGTATGTATATATTTATCATTATTGGAAATTAACAACACAAAACAATGACAAATATTGTCCAGAAACCCTCACAGGTACTGCATTTAGCATAAAATATATGCTCAAATCATAACATGGCAAACTGCAGCCCAACAGGCAACAACAGCTGTCAGTGTGTCAGTGTGCTGACTTGACTTGCACCAAACTGCATGTGTTATCATAAAGTGGGCATGTCTGTAAAGTGGAGACTCGTGGGTACCAATAGAAACAATTTTCATTCACATATCTTGAGGTCAGAGGTCAAGGGACCCCTTTGAAAATGGCCATGCCAGTTTTTCCTCGCCAAAATTTAGCATAAGTGTGGAGCGCTATTTAGCCTCCTTTGGGACAAGCTATGATATGGTTGCTACAAACTAAAAATCGCAAGTTGCGTTAATGTGTTAAAGAAATTAGTGGTATTAAAACTAATTTGCGTTTAGGCGTTATTATCGCGTTAACTTTGACAGCCTTAATAATAACGAGTATAACTAGGGAGAAAGTCTACTAAGTGTGGAGTGATGGTTATGAATGGATCATACAAAATGAGGACTTTTACCCAGGAGACCGCAGGAGACTGAGTGAAACCAAAAGTAAAGAGTTGACTTTAGGCTTGTTATGTAATGTTACACTTGTTACGTAATATTATGCAAGAAAGTCTGCTAAGGGCTAACGAAAGTGCTCTCATAAATAGATCATAAGATAAATGTACAGCGAAAAACACATGCTATTAAGAGCACACATTCATCAAAAGCACTTCACAGTGCCATGAATGCAAATATGTTTAACCCTGGCAGCACTTGTTGAAAAGCTGTGCCTATTTATCTTTACAAAGCCACAAAACACATATTGCATAATGAAGAGTATACAAGAGTAAATGGTATCAGCCTTAAAATGAATATCTTTGTTTACATTTATAAAGCCTATATATTATGGCTTTAATGGTATTTACTCTGCCGAAACATAAATCACTTTGTGCTAAACATAACTAAATCATTGTCCATTTATCTGATATCCATAGACTGCAGTGTCTTCCCAGTGGACTTTAAGTGGATCTTTTTCTCCTCATAAACATTTTCTGTTGGCATGAAAGTATCTTGTTATAACAGAAATGGTTTCTCTATATTTCAAAATATTATTAAAATGAGAAAAAGCTTACTTACCCCTAAAAAAAAAAAACACTGGCTCTGCACCGTATATTATGTATCAGAGAATCCGATATGGAAAGGGTTCTCTGGATCCTCAGGCCGAAAAGAGTACTGGCAGCTTGTGAGATGTGCAAGAAAAAGTCACGGTAAGCCAGAATACGAATATGAGTAAAATGTAGAAATGTGAATACTGGCCCACTTCGAGGCACTGGTATCATCAGCATAGCAGTGGTAGGAGAAACCATCTGAGCAGATGATCTGACCATGACAGGTGGTGTGTAGCCACTTGAGAAGAGAAAGGGTCCAAGCACCAATCCTTGAGGTACACCAGAGGAAAGAAAGTAACACTTGGACATCCCTCCTTGCTACGCCACTTTAAACAATCACCCTCTGGGGGTTGGACTCAAACTAAACCAAAGGAGTGCTGTTCCATACTGAAGGATTAACTGGAAGGATCAGACTGATTTAAATGAAGTAGATCATTTTGTGCAACAAAACCGGAAACTTCAATATGTTCCAAAAATCATTCATAATTTTTGTCATTTAGGGTAAAACAAAAATGTTTTCACAAGCTTGTGTTACTCAGGCGCAATGTTATGAAGAGGCAACATACTGCTGCTACTCCACCTGTCAACTGGGTGTTTGAGAGAAACAAAACTAAATTGGAACGATAACTCTCCGATGTTTACTGGTGTTTTTGAATGAAAGCCATGAGCTGAAATGTGCAGCCCAGTCGCGAAGTCCCATGGATGTTTCAGCAAACCAGAGATAAATTGAATGTTGACGTTATTCCTTTCGGCCAGAGCAAGTGACGTAGTTTAAAGAGCAAAAAGAGACACAGGTGGGCAGAAGGGGCGGTGGATAAGTCCAACAAACACAAGGCTTTCATCCAGGAGACTGATCTTCGTGTCCTGTGTGTCATGTTACAATCAGCTGTTCGTTCGTGTCCCGTGTTTCACAACTTTCAGTTTCATTTTCACTGTACAAACGCAGTAGTTTTAAGCCCAACCATGTTGTTCTTTCTTAAACCTAACTACGTGGTTTGGTTGTGTTACCTTGTTACATTATTATTTGAAGAAAAACATGATCTTTTTTCTAACTTTAAAGGGACTATTTGTAACTTTCAGAAATGCTTGTTAACAGCGACACCTGTGGCCGTGAAATCAACGAAAGTCAGCGTCGGGCTCGCGCTTGCTCGCTCTAAATATACCTGAACGAGCATCGCTCAAAACAGTGAGGCGACACACATCAGCTAAAACCACAATATCACTCTATATTTCAGCTGCTTGGCAGTAATGTTAGCTGACCAGATGAAGGTCTCTCCATGAACATGATTTAGATCTGATCCTAGTGTTGGCTTTTCCTGCCTAAGTGCAGGCTGAAGCAGCGGGGCTCTGCAGCGTGTCTCCTTGCTGTCTCCGCCCGCAGCCGGAGAGAGCAGAGGAGACACCGGCACCAGGTCGGTAACGAGAAGACAACGTAACTCTCTGCACAGCTCCGTCACTTCACAAGACACGGAAAACCTCTGTTGGTCTGGAGGAGCGGCAGCAGTTATTTCTGCACAAACGTCCCCTGTATATTCACTAGATATTCTCAGAGCTAAACTAACTCTTCTGCAGTGTGTAGTGAACGCGCGTTCACGTCTAGAGGTGGAGCGAGCTGATCGAGAACGCGCGCTGTCTCAGTGAAGGCGAGCAGGCAGAGGAGGAGGGTACAGCGGCTACACGCGAATGCGCATATGCGAGCGCGCATGTGTGCCGACCCGCTACATTTATATGCTTACAAAGTTACCAACAGTCCCTTTAACCAAGTAGTTTTCTTTTTGTTTATTTATGAAACATATTTTTGGCATTGGACGTTTCTGCAAACCACGGATACTTTGAATGTTGACGTTTCTGAACCTAAAAATGGGTTGCTAATGTGCTCCTCTTCCAGTACATCAGTTTAGTGCTGCAGAGTGGTGAAGAAAAAAAAGATTGCACATGTATCTCCATTATGGCAAACATGAAAAGGGTGCATAATGCTTGGTTTTTGTTAGAATGTGGAGATAATCTAAAAAGCTTTTGTTCACTGTATCCTATAAATTCTGAAATATTTTTAATGATACAAAATAAGAGCATCTTCAGCATGCATTGTTACTCACTTTTTTCTTTTCCGTCTGTATATTTCTCTCAATTCACCTCATTTTTTCCCTTTATGCGGAAGATGAAGAAGTCCGTATCATTCCTGTGTGATCACGCAGAAACCAGAGCTGACACGCTCAACTGGGAAATGTGGTAAAAGGTATGTGAAAACAACTTCCATTATTGGATGAAAGCTAGAAAAAGGCAAGAAAAAACCTCAGAGAGAGTGAATACCTGAATGAGGCGGGAAGCGAAGATGCTGCTCTTGGCGGAAAGAATGAAATGAATATACTGTACAGTAGCAAAAATAAAAAAAAAATTTCAAGGAAGACTCACTTCTGACAAGGGGCTCATTGTCATGCTGCTGGATATTCTATAACATGTTATATTATATTCTACAACAGGACTCATGTAATTTAGCACAAAAGTAGAGGAGTGATGGTTTTGTGGAAGTGCAGTATGAAAGTGCTCAGTGATATTTTGTCCAACAGTTGTTGCGTTTTTGTATGGTGACATTCTAGTTGGAACACAACTAGGTTGCTAATGGTCACCTCTTTTCAACACATATCTTTGTCATGTCATTTTATGTAACTCCACTGGTGGTGAGCTCATTATGATCTTCTCCCTGCTGTCTTTCTCAGACTATAGAGTGCAGTGTTTTCCTACACCAGGCTTCGACAGCTCTGGGGAGCTTTCAGGGGCCCAGGTGGCAGCACTGAATCCTCTGTGGATTATGTCTCTGCGAGGGAAAAATGGGAGGACAGAGCTGCATTATCCAGCAATTTGAAATATCTTTCATTGGGACACAGAGTCGGCCAAAACAAACATCGAAGACACAGTGGCACCTTCGAGATGATAGCGGGGTTTTTTTGTTTTGTTTTTATAAAAATCTATTACAGTGTCACAGTCACAGAGCTGCACGTCAATGTTAACCAGTGACAACAGAATAAGACAAGAGGTAAATTAAATGAATTAGATATACAGCAAATTTCAAGGTTTATTATGTTTTTATTAGAGCTGTCAATCAATTATTTAATCACATGATCGTCCATAGGTAATTAACCACCCATTTATCTCTTGTTTTTTATCTGTTCAAAATGTACCTCAAAGGGAGATTTGTCAAGTATTTTATACTCTTATCAACATGGGAGTGGGCAAATATGCCTTCTTTATGCAAATGTATGTATATGTTTATTATTGGAAATCAATTAACAACACAAAACAATGACAAATATTGTCCAGAAACCCTCACAGGTACTGCATTTAGAATAAAAAATATGCTCAAATCATAACATGGCAAATTCAAGTCAGTGTGCTGCCCCAAATTGCATGTGATTATTATAAAGTGGGCATGTCTGTAAAGGGGAGACTCGTGGGTACCTATAGAACCCATTGTCATTCACATATCTTGAGGTCAGAGGTCAAGGGACCCCTTTGAAAATGACCATGCCAGTTTTTCCTCGCCAAAATTTAGTGTAAGTTTTGAGCGTTATTTAGCCTCCTTTGCGACAAGCTAGTATGACATGGTTGGTACCGATGGATTCCTTACGTTTTCTTTTTTTAATGATGCCAGTAACTTCATTCTAGGTTTAAAATTGAGCCTGATACAACCTAAAAATTGCAAGTTGCATTTATGTGATAAAGAAATTTGTAAGAAAGTGGCATTACAATGAATTTGTGTTTTTATGTTAGGTGTTTGTTGTTCTTTTTCTCTTCTTTTTCCCTTTTTTGTTAAAATTCCCTAAAGCTGCACCAATCAATATTTTTCCATTAACAATGGATCAAATGACTATGTAATGTAAAAGTTGCTGCTTGCATTGACAAACCCACAGAGAATTATTACCGACTCTGTAGCTGAAGCTTTTTAGCATCTTTCAGCTCTGGGCCTTTTACTGTTTGCACTGTTGTTGACTTTACTGTTTTGGTTTGCTTACCGCTTTCATCAACCTCGTGTCCAACAGCAGCAGACAGCTGTAATCAGCAAAAAAGCTCTGATAAACCCACCGTACGCTACCTGTCCAGCACCAAACAGTAGACAGACAATTACAACTAGCTGGTGAAGAGCCGTATATTTCCCTCAGATGATGGTGGAGACCAAAACTGAGCTAAAAGGAGAGTGAGTATTGGCCTTACATTCATCGTGTGGACAGAAGTACGACTCCAAATAACTGCTAGTGTTGCGCTGTTTGCATGATGTGTTCTCCATAGCAACTTTTAAAGGTTATTTATGTCCATATTGTGTTTCCCATAGGGTGGTCAAAGTTGACGTCATAATAACGTGTTAACGCAAATTTGTTTTAACACCACTAATTTCTTTAACACTTTAATGCAACTTGCGATTTTTCGTTTGTAGCAACCATATCATACTAGCTTGCGATTAATAACAATTAACTATGGACGATCATGCGATTAATCACGATTAGATATTTTAATAGATTGACAGCCCTAGCTTACAGCATGTTGTTCCCAAAGTCGAGAGTGAATCAAGACGCTCAAATGAACAAATCTTCCCACTCACTCTTGTGTTACATAGTCATGAAGAGTACAGCTATGTTTTTATTTGTTGAATTTTTAAGAAATCTCCCACCTTCCTGTCAAAGTTTTCACAGATTGCAGAGCTTTCCTGAAGCCGGTGTGGGCTTTGTTGTGCTCTGCTTTTCGAAGGATATGCTCTGCTAGAGCTTTGATCTATGGCCTTACCACAGTAAAGGACACATTCTATTTCCTTTTCTTGGCATTGAATCAGTAATGGAAGATGGGTTTAAGTCAGTGCCATTGCTCATGTAACACCTGACTTTTCTCTTCTTTATTGCTGTACATCCTGAGCTATAAAAATCTTTGGGCCCAGATTACAGTATAACTCTGTTTGGGGGCAGTGTAAATCCCTGGGATTTTTACATTTGCTCATCCACAACCCAGTCCTTCCCTACCACCCACAGCTCTTGGGATTAAGCAGAAGGGGGCAGGGAGTCTGCTGGGAGCTGGCTCTTTCAGCTTTTGCTTTGAGGATGATGGTCAGCGGCCGTTATGTAAGCCAAGTGGATTTTAAATGCATAGTTGAGCCTTTCTCCTCTGTGATGCATGATGCCTTTGTCTGTGGTCCACTAACCGGGTTGCCCACGCACGCTGTGCAACACACATGCAAACCAAGATGTACAGGAGGCTATACAGTCCCTGCCTCCTATGCACTGCAGTGTCCTTCATGCCAACCAACACTTATACTGTATATTCACCTTGGAATTTGTTTGTAGACATAACCTGATATAGCTTCATTGTTTAACTAGCGCAAATATGAGACTGACAATACAGGGGGTAAATACCTAACACAAAGCCCCATCATATTTAGAGATGATCCGATACAATTTTTCCTTCCCGTTACCGTTTCCGATACCTGAACTTGCGTATTGAGCGATGTGTATCGTCAAAACACGTCACCATTTGAACTGGTGGGATTTTCCAGTGTAAAATATTGCCAAATTGCTGACATTTTGTTCCGACTGAGATGAGAAAGAAGTGAGATGGCTCACTCATTAGCTACATCCATCATCGATTTTGGACGCAGTGATCATGTTTTCCGGAGCTGATGATGGAAGTAGCTGACGAGTAAGCCATCCTGCTTCCTTCTGATCTCTGTTGAGAGTTGCACATGTGCGGTACCGATCGGACAGGATGTAAGGATTGGGTAGCGAGTGACACTTGTTGTTGTAGCTGATGAATGATATGATAACGAGATATCCGATCGATGCATAGATGCGCATACTCGCCGATACCCGATCCCGCATTTCAGGCTGTATCAGAGGCATTTACAATAATGGTATCGGAATCGGAATGACTCTAATCATATTAATTTGTTGTGTTCCACTAAGTATAAAATCACATTACTCAGGCAGATTCGTAGCAGAGCTGTCATAGTTGATCCTTGGCATAAATATGAATCTAGAAGATCCGCTCAGGCACTCCTGAAACAAACTGGTTTGGGCAAATAGAACAATTTATATACACCCTGTTGCAAGTTTATTAGGTACACCTAGTCTAATTCAACAACTCTGAAATATGTTCTTCTTTAAAGGACCAGTGTGTAGCATTTAGGGGGATCTACTGGCAGATATGGAATATATATTAATAAGTCTGTTTTTCTTTAGTGTATGTGTAATCACGTTGTTGTGTTTTTGTTACCTTAGAGTGAGACGTTTATATCTACATACGGATTTGGCCCTACTCACGGAGTCCGCTATTTGGCAACGCCATGTTTCTACAGTGGCCCACAACGGACAAACCAAACACTGGTGTTAGATAGGGCCATTCACGTTTTTGCAATCTGCAACCTCCCCGCTAGATTCCGCCAATTCCGACACACTGGGTCATTAATGAAAGATATAATTTTTAGTTTTTGTTGAAATTGTAAGAGAGATGCTGATTTAACTTTATGACCAGTTTAGAGACTGTAGTATGTGGTGCAATTGAATTGTATTGCCTTATTCTATTTAAAAAAATTATATCCACCCTATTTATTATCAATAAAATTAGAATAAAGATCAGAAAAACCTCTGTTGTATAAAGCTGCATTAGTTTAAGTGAGCATTTGGTTATGTTATATATAACTAACCAAAGTTATGAACCAGAAATACTGAATACATTTACAGAATAAACTTGCATTAGAGAGTAAATTGGACACAGTACCAAATCAGATCATCCATCAATATCAGATTTTATTTTGCATATGAACAATTCCTGCATATCCATGCATACAGTATAATGAACTCACGAGGTGGCAGAGAGAGCGAGAGAGAGAGAGCGAGAGAGAGAGAGAGAGAGAGAGACTAAAATATATATTCCACTTAATGTATTGCAGGGTATAATAAGACAGCAGCAACCCACATTGCTTGCACTCAATTAGTGTTACAATGTCACAAATGAGGTTAACAAAGTTGGTTAACTTCATTGATAAACTTCTTCTGGTTATATTTTCAACCAAGTTGTGTAGAATTTTTTTATTGGCCTCATAAAATGTCTTCATTTAACTGGAACCTGATATATCTTACCATATACTGTATCTACATGACATTTCATACAAAATAAATATTTATATAATGCATGATACATTTATATCATCACTGTAAACATGAAAACAAAACGGACATCATATATTTACTGTACTACAGGTACTGCCGAGTCAAACAAAAGTGCTTGATAAAAGACAAAGATAATATGCACCCCTGTTTTTACTGTGATTGTTAAGAGGTCAGATAGCACCATATGACAGTCTGTGGACAGCTCAGAGGAAAGAAGCTGTTATATATTTATATTTGGTATTTTTCTCACCTTTTTTCTTTTTTTTTTTTACTCTCAGTTACAGCATATCTTTTCATGTCCGCGCAGTATATCTCGGAGTTCTGGATCAGACGGATTCCACCTTGACCTGGTTATTGTTGGTCATGAGTGGTGATGGTTTACTCTTGGGCCTCTCCCCCGCATCGTTGGAGCTCTCCTGGAAGAAGATGCGTGCTGTGCACACTGACACTACAATGCGTTTGTACTCACGCCGGAAGTTCTGGTTCAGCACACCATACACAATGGCATTAAGGCAGCTGTTGAAGTAGGCCATGAAGTAGCTGGCCACAAATAACCACTCAGGGATGAGGGGAACCACCACCTCTGGTTTGATCGCTACGGCCAGACCGATGAAGTTGAGCGGCGCCCAGCAAACGGCAAAGAGCACGAACACCACGAACATGGTGACAAAGTTTCTAACGTCGTGTGGCGTTAGCTTGGGCCGGTTGTCTGGCTTGACCCGTCTCCTCACCTGTATGACCAGTATCCAAATGCGCAGGTAGCAGTATGTGACAATCATGATGGGTAAAATAAAGTGAAAGAAAACCACTGCGATAGTGTACGCCGAGCTGGCCGACTGCTCAAATGTGCAGGAATAAACCCGTGGGTCATACTGAAGCGAACCCACAAACAGGTTGGGCACGATAGCCACCACAGTCAGCGCCCAGATTAGCAACACATAGCAGACAGAGTTTTTGTCACTGTACAGTTTATCGTACTTGAGGCTGTGGCAGATATAACAGTATCGGTTGATGGCAATGCCGGTGATGTTGAAGATGGAGCCGATGACGCTGACGCCCATGAGGAAGCCGCTGATCTGGCAGTGAACGTAACCCAAGTTCCAGCCATTGTGGAAGATGGAGGTGAGGACCAGAGGGTACGGGTAGATGGCCACCACGAGGTCTGCCACTGCCAGGCTCACCACAAAGATGTTCCCTACAGACAAAACAAACACCCACAGGAGAGACAAGGGAGGGCACATGAGTCATTGACAACAGAAGCACAGCAGATTGGTCATCCAAATGAACAAGACAAAGAGAGCGTGAGTGATTGTACCAAGAGAATGCCAAATTGTTCACTCAGAAAAAAGGACTGTACCACTAGTTTTGCTTGTTTTTGCATATTTGCTTTGTTCCCCTTTTCTGGCATTTGTTTCAGTATGGAGAAAGCTACAGTACAAAAAGTATAGAACACATGTTAACATGAACATCATAGAAAAAAACATCCATAATGTCACTCAGGTGTTTTCTGATGGGACAATTTCAAGCTTGGGTTAAGGTTCACTGCTGTCTGGTAATGTGGTAATTGCATTATCACAGAGCAATAACTATGACACTGAAGATGTTCCATGTGATGATCGAAATCAAAGTTCAAGGGCAGGCCTCCACCATCATCCCGGTCCCCAAGAAGCCAAGGATCACAGGTCTTCAGGACTACAGACCCGTCGCCCTGACCTCCGTTATAATGAAGACCTTTGAACGCCTTGTGCTCCACCACCTAAAGACTATCACCAACCCCCTGCTGGACCCACTGCAGTTCGCCTACAGAGCCAACAGGTCTGTAGACGACGCAGTAAATTTAGCCCTCCACTACATCCTCCAGCACCTGGACTCCCCTGGCTCCTATGCCAGGATCCTGTTTGTGGACTTCAGCTCCGCATTCAACACCATCAGCCCAGCTCTGCTACAGGACAAGCTTTCCCTGCTGAGCGTGCCTGACTCCACCTGCAGGTGGATCACAGACTTTCTAACAGACAGGAGTCAGCACGTAAGGCTGGGGAAGCAAGTCTCCGACACCCAGACCATCAGCACCGGTGCCCCCCAAGGCTGCGTTCTCTCCCCACTGCTTTTCTCCCTGTACACCAACGGCTGCACCTCCAGACACCAATCTGTCAGGCTCCTTAAGTTTGCAGACGACACCACCCTCATCGGCCTCATCTCCGAGGGTGATGAGTCTGCCTACAGATGGGAGGTTGACCATCTGGCATCCTGGTGCAGCCAGAACCACATGGAGCTGAATGCTCTGAAGACAGTGGAGATGGCAGTGGACTTCAGAAGGAACTCAGCCCCGCTCCCCCCCCTCATCCTGCGCGGCTCCCCAGTTAACACGGTGGAGTCGTTCCGTTTCCTGGGCACGACCATCGCCCAGGACCTCAAGTGGGAGCTGAACATCAGCTCCCTCATCAGTAAGGCCCAGCAGAGGATGTACTTCCTGAGGCAGTTGAAGAAATTCAACCTGCCACAGACCATGATGGTGCACTTCTACTCGGCCATCATCGAGTCCATCCTCACCTCCTCCATCACCGTCTGGTTTGCCGCTGCCACCGCCAAGGACAAGGCCAGGCTGCAGCGGGTCATCCGTGCTGCAGAGAGGGCGATTGGCTGCAACCTTCCCTCCCTCCAGGAGCTGTACACCTCCAGGACCATAAGGAGGGCAGGGAAGATTGTGGCCGACCCCTCCCATCCTGGACACCATCTCTTTCAGACTTTACCATCTGGCAGGAGGTTAAGGTCCATCAGGACCAAAACCTCACGCCACAAAAACAGTTTTTTCCCTATGGCAGTGGGGCTCTCCAACAGCCCATCCGCCCCCCTGTGACTGTCTCTCCCTCACACACACACTACGGCCCCCCCCCCCTACCCCCCTACCCCGACACTGACTCTCCCCCTCTCTCATACACTCTCAATACCACCCCCTACAGTATCCCTCTCTCTCCCTCTCTCTTCCTCTCTCTCCCTCTGATACCTGATTGTTTTGTTTGCACACCGACAATATTTGCACTATCTGTTTATACCATGTTTATTTTATAGCTTATTTTGTAAATTGTACATTTTTTATTCTTATTTTATTCTAACGTTTATCTATTCTTTGTTATTATACTGTTTGCCTCGCACCAATAAGCCAAAGAAAATTCCTCGTGTATACCCCTTACACCTGGCAATAAACACCTTTCTGATTCTGATTCTGATTCTGATTCATTTAAAAAAAAAAACAACCCAAAAGCTATGTTATGCTTTGGAAATGGCTGGCAGTAATTCAAGTATACATGATTTGTAAATATGCTAAAACATGCAAAAAATACCAGCACAATCCTTTTGAGACATCCATTTGTTTTTGTTTCTACGTCGTTACATAAGCCACAGGGAAAGGGCCTCAAGGCTAGATGTTGAGAGGGAATGCGTCTGCAAAATTTGTATTGTTTATGTGTATGTACATTTGGTAGTTTCCCCCCTGATGATTTGGTGCATGTGAACTGCAACTTGCATCAATTGTCACCTTTTGATGTTGGTGAATGATGAAAGCGAGGGGGTCCTTGTCACTAAATAATGCATATTTCTAATTGCCAGGAAGGACATGATGTACAGGCCGACCGGTAATCAAGGGCACACAAGTGCATTCTTTGTTCCCAAACTGATGGGGAAATTAGACATGGCTTGTTGGAGAACACACTGTTGCACATAGAGAGGTTACAGACGGCGGCTGTGATCCTCAACCTCTTTCAAGTGAAATACACGACATGCCCTTGAAAGAGACACGAGAGCAAATATCTTATTACTCTCTGTAGAAACAGCCTGACTTGTGTGTGTAAGCACACACTGCTTTGAGTCTCCTGTTTTCCTTAATTATGCAAAACTCTGCATTTTAGAATCATTTACCGTTGAGTGGCCTGTCATGAGGATGTCGGAGGATCCAAACATCTAGCCACACAGCATTTTCGCAGCTGTCATTTATACATTAGTGTGTTGAATGTATGGTACCATATTACGAGGCCTAATGACAAGTCCAGATCCAGTTGCCTATGTGACAACACCCTGTCACAGATGACAAGATGCATTTACTGCATGTCAGATGGGAACTAAGCCCATCGTATATCTCTACAATCACTGCAGTGCAAGATGCAATTTCATTTCGGAGCTGACATTCGGTCTGTCAGTATCAGACACACTCCCCCGACCTGCAGGCGGACCTGTCAGTCTCACCTGAGCATTAGAAGCACACTACTGATCAACCCGGTGGCCCGTTATCTCCTGTAGAACATACCAACCATTCCACTGCCAGGGATCACGTGTGACTATTAATAAAGTTTTGTCCTTTTATATCTGTCATTCAGCTGCCCTCTATAGGGAATTAGGTGCACCTGCTGTTGACACAGGATCCCATGGCTAGTAGAGAGCTTTACTGTATGTGTGTGTGTGTGTGTGTGCACTTTCATATTTATCTATCTTTGTGAGGACCTTGACATCAAGGACACTTTATGGAACGTAAGAACATTTTTCCAAAATATGCATAGCAAGGGCTATTTAAAGGGTTAAACACGCCCTGTGGAGGTTTTTTGTTTCCCGGGTGCTCATGTGCATGATATAAACAAAAAAACATCAAAACACTGCTCCATAGTGCCACTAGTGGTCAAAAACTCCACTGGATAATTGAAAGACTTGGTTTTAAGGTTAGAATTAGGTTAAAGTTAGTGTTTGTGTTGGGTTTAAGCATAGGCAATTGTGATGGTTGAAGCAGAAATTATTGCTTTTTTTCAGACACCTGGAGGCAGGGAAACAAGCTTTTAAGATTGTTGTGGCTAACATACATGTTAGCAACCAGTTTCCTATTTACAAATCCAGCAAACAGAGCACAATAACATTCATTTGGAGTGGTGTCTTCATCTACCTGACCAATGTCAGTCCAATATGTATCTCCTTTTAGCTCTGCTTTTGGTCTCCACCAACTTAAAAGGAATATATCTGACACTTTAGCAGCTAAATGTTCCACTATGTTTACCATAGTCGCTAACTTTGTCTATCTGCCGGTGATGGGCAAGTAGCGTACTGTGGGTTCAACAGGCTATTTTTGCTCACAACAGCTGCCTGCCGTTACTGGAAACAAGGTACAGTTCAAGGCAGGCCACACAACCAAAACAATGAGCTAAAAGATGCTATAACACTTCATAGAGTTGAAGGAAACTGAGTCAGGTGATATTTTTTTTGGGGTTGTCACTATGAGCAATCTATTATTAACATAAAAAAGAAAATTGCAGCTCTAAGGTTAAAGTAAATGTGCATATGTGTGTAAGTGTTTACTTATATTAATGGTATTGTGAGGACAATAGTCTCACATTGATAATATGGGGACTCAACTCCCCAAGATTAACATTACAAGATCATTACATTTTATGGTTAAGGCTTGGTTAATGGTAAAGCTTAGGGTTGGGGATGTAGTGATTATAGTTATGATTAGGAATGATTGTCAGTGCAAAACAAGTGAATATGTGTGTGCAGAGATGAGGGCTGGCTGTGGTAAGTGAAGCTCCATGCTTACTGTTAAATGAGAACATGTCCATGTTCGAAGAAGGTGTTGACAAAGCGTGCAAACAGTCATCTTTAAGGGGCTCCCTTTCCCTCCCTTGGCTATCTTTTACTGTAACAACCCTGTTACAGGATTTTAAACTCAAGTCACTCAGTATTAACAGCATTGACCTTGACAAGGTCATGTCGTGAAAGGCCTAAAGGCAGCTGGCTCTTTTGGCTGTTGGACTCTCGCCCTCACTGTCTCTGTCACTATGACTAGTCCTGTGATTGACGTATCACTCCGAGTTTTCATTTAGCTCGAGGAGAGATATGGTCTGGTACTGTGTCCCTTTTCCATTTCTGCAATCCCACACTTTCAACCGATTTAGGTACAAGTGAAGCCCATCTGAGCATTTTTCCCACTGTAGTGCGCAATGAATTTTGACACACAAAGATAAACAGTGCATTTTGACAATATCCAGCCAGCTCAACATTTTTCACAATTTATGGTGTTGCAGCATAATCTCTAAAATGGAATATGGTGACTATTTTTTTTGGCAACTATCACAAAAAAAAAAAATATATATATATATATAGACATATTGACAATGAAATGCAGGCAACACATCCAAATATGTTTTAACCACCCAAGTCAATAGTTCATTATTTTGGCAGTAATGGCACCTCAGAGTCTGTATCAGCCTGGAGCATCTGAATTCGGATTTTGTCATATTTTTCAAAGCACAGTTACTCCGGTTCAGTCAACTGAAAGTGAAACGTCTGTGAGCAGCTATACTGAGGTCTTTCCACAGATTTTCCAAAGGGATTTAAGATCTGGCTTTTGCTGGGTCATACCAGGACTGTCACATTCTTGTCCTGAAGCCACTGCAGTGATATGGAAGGCCTGTGATTTGATATGGAGCTTAGCGTTAAGTGCAGTCAGGGGAGACTATTTTATTCTTTAATCGTCTGCTTCTACTTGTTCATTGACTACTTTCATCCAATCATTTAAGCTCCGCCTCTTGGCTCTTCTCCATTCACAAGTTTTGCCCTCTTTTTCAAATCTCAAACAGGTGCAAAGTCAAGAGGTTAGCTTCCAATCAAATAAGCTTAATACTTTCCACTCATATCCACTTACTAATCAGTGTACTTTTATTTTCCCCAATCAGCTGCACCTTCACTTTCATCTCACAGCATAAACACTGAAGGCAACACAAGGCTGACCAATTATACGGTTATTACCCATAATTGTGCATTAACCCCAAACCAAGAACTGATCTTCGTTTAATCAATGAGACTTTGGGTTCATAAAAAATAGTCTCTCTTGACTGAATTGACTGTATATACCTCCTGGGGGAACACAAACTGTCACCATAACATAGGACTTCACATTTGGCTGCTTTTCTTCCTCCAACCTCACAAGGCCCGTGACCCTCTGCGCTAAAAAGAGCACCCACAGCATGAGACTGTCACTTTCACGCTTTACAGCAGGGATGTTGTTAGACTGGTTGTGAGCTGTCTGTTTTCCTCCAGACTGCTTTGGATTCCAGCTGAAGAGTTACATTTTCCATTGTATCAGGCAAATGTTTTGCTCTCTGTGACATGCTGCTTTTCAAGCAGTGACGTCTTTCAGTACTCTGACATGTCGCCCAGCAAGTGCTGCTCTGACTGTTGTCAGTCAAACTGTTCTATCTCAGCAAACTCTGTAGTTCTGTCAGTGGTCCTTGGATTCTTTGTCACCTCTCTGACAATAACCGAGATGCTTAGTTTGGTAAGAATTATTGAATATATTTCCCTTGTGATAACTCTTATTAGATGTTTTTACACATACATGTTACTTATTTTTGTTGAACTACAGTCTATTTTCCTGATATCTCAACACAGAAGTTGTTTTGTATCCTATCCTAGATCTATTCTGAATTATCTCAGTTCACATACAGTATATATACAATACTATTATCATTGCAAGAAATCTGGTCTAAATCCAATAGAATTTATGCAAAACGACTATTAAAAAAAAGAGTAATGTTTTCCTATGTAAAATAATCCAGTTCAGATCCTGTTTTAGAAGCCCAGATAAAATCAAATAAAACCTACAGCTCAACAAGCCATCACTTTGTATATGTTTGGGGTCCTTTTTCCTTCCAAAGTTGTGCAAAAATATGTATTTCCTAAAAAATTAAAGTCAAACCTCCGAAAATCACTTAAACTAAACTTATATTTTAACCTCACCATCACTCCAACGAAACATTTTTTTTCAGAATATTGACTTATTTCCAGCAAAATATCCATTTAAGACTTCCACCTACTGGCAATCTGTGCAGACAGCTGTCTACCAAATGTTGCAGACTGTACACTGATGATGAATATTTAGTGTGGATTTGATGCCTCTTTCTTAAAGTGGAAGAAAAATGTTCAGGTAATATTTTAAAAGTAGGAAGAATGTTTAGTTTAATTTCAGATTTTGTGCAGTTCCATATGAGATATAATGTGCATGTGCTGAAGGTTAGCGACAGGTAGAACAGCCTCGACCCAATTTGCCTTTAAAGTGGCAGTAGGCAGTATAATTTTGGCATCATTGGGCAAAAATTCCATATAACCTTTCAGCATATTGTAATTCAGGTGTTTTGAGAGATAACTAGACTTCTGCACCTCATCATGGCTCTGTTTTCAGGCTTTAAAAAATCTAGCCCGTGATGCGAGACTTTGACCAATCACAGGTCATTTCATTGAAAGAGTGTTCCTATTGGCTGTGCTCCGGTCATGTGACCAGAACTTGGCGTTCCTTCACCAGATTTCAAAAAGCAGGTAAAGTCTTTTAGTACTCCGCCCTTGGAAGAACATACTGCAGAACGCTCATTTTAATGTATGTTAAAAAAAGTGTGAAAAACCCAAGGAACACCCCAGGAACATGAATACATTTCAATGTGTCAGGAATATGTACATTTTAATTATAATGACACTACATGTAGAGCCAAATGCATATCTCATATCATGAATTTCAAATCCAAATGGCACTACTTTCATTGCAGTGCAAAAACTAGTGGAAACTGTGCTTTAAGACACGGGCATTTTCCTGACCTTGAAATGTACTTTGGTGCTTTGGTATGTTCACACCCAGTGCTGTGCACAAGATGGAAGAAGTGGCTTCAAGGGATGGCAGTTCCAAGCACATGAGGCAGTGCAAGGCAAGGTATCTATATTTTGCTTAAAATTGGTCTGTTATGCTGAAAGACTTCCCCTAACGTTGATCAAATCTCTCCAGCCATCAAAAGAAAGAAGTGTGGTTTCCCTGATTAATGCAACTGCAAACACCAGGCTGCTGCAAAATAACTACAAAAACTTTGCATTGCAGTGCACATCAAAATGTTGACATCCGGGTGATTGAATAAACCATCTGTCAATCAAACTAATGAAAGCAAAGCTAACTGAATCAAAAACATCACCTTCAGTGCCATAATTTGCTGTTATTTCAATGAAAAAATACTCTCAAGTTCTGATATAACTGATGCTTTTGCAGCATCTACGCTAACAGTCGCCTCTCTATGTTGTCTCACACTTTGGTCTCACCGGGTCTCACACACCTAAGCTACGCCTGTAGCTGCCAGTATGTCCTCACAGGACACCGGTTGGTCCTTGATCTGGCTTGCCGTACACAAACGCATTACTTGAAGCCAAGACAAGATGGATTTCCGCGTGATCTCACAACATCGTTAGAATCCAGCTGCCGCGCAAGGTCATGACCTAGTACTTTGTGCTGGTCTTTGCCATTGCGATGTTAAATACAAAGCCCTCTGTGATTTACCTTTCTACACCTTTTCTCTCCTTCTAAGAAATCATTCTTGTGAATTTTCTTTCATCATTACTGAGCGCCTGACTGCTCATACATGATTCAGTGATCGGTAACTGTGCCAGCAGATTTGGAAGTCTTGAATAAAGATGAGTCCTTGATGAATGAGAGTATAAAATGTGTTATTTGTGTGTGTCTGTGACTGAGTGTTGGGGGCATTTAGAGAGGTCTTGTGGAATTCACTCAAAATATCTTCCAGCTACCACTATGACAGGGAAAAAAAAATAAAAATTGGATTATCATGGCAGCTCCCGTGCGTGCACAGAAATGTGACAAAATGCACACAAAACAACTGTGATGTCGGGACTTTACTTGAACTGCATTAATAATAATCCTAAGAGAAAGAGGGAGAGAGAGGGAGAGTAGAATAAAAACACAGAGGGAGAGTTAGAGAGTTAGAGAGAGAGAGAGAGAGAGAGAGAGAGAGGGAGAGAGAGAGAGAGAGAGAGAGAGAGAGAGAGAGAGAGAGAGAGAGAGAGAGAGAGAGAGAGAGAGAGAGAGAGCTGGAGGCTGCCCTATGAAGAAGCTGAGTGATTATGTCCCTGGGTCACTATTGGATTTGCGGATATTGCGTTTATGAATGAAGCCGGCGACAGGCGTGGATGATGAGACTCTCGGCAGGTTTAATCTCCTCACTTCTCTTACACAAGCTATTTCAAGAGGCTAGCATGAGTACAAAAACACACAGTACATTATTAATAATATATGTATGCTGGACGACAAAATTTGTCAATAGCCTTCTCCGTTACTGTATAGAAAATGTATTTTCATCTGCTGAGAAAATAGTGTTAAGGGAAGCACTTTTGACATGGATTTAGGTAGGAGTGGTTTATTCCTACCCTGGAATGAAGGGATTTACAAAACTGACCTCAAGTGCCCTCTCTCCTAGGTAAGCACCAACCACAAACAGCAGAGTGGAAAGCAGCATTATGCACTGCCAACGTGATTCTAGTTGGCATCAAGCAAGTAGCCTGAAGATTACAGTTTTTAAATGTCAGAATCAAGCTTTAATAACAACTCAAACAGTGGCAGTTAAGAAAAATGGCCGTGTTTAATTTGAAGGTTATTTCCTGACTCATGACATCCAAGAATGTGCTACGGTGAAATTCTCTTATCAGACTGATGCAGTTTTCCCACCGGGTAGCAGATTCCTTCGAGATACTCTCGACCTTTGTCCAGAACAAATTAAAAACAGTCTCCTACAAAATTATGTTCCCATTCAACTAAACTGCATTCTCAATTACGTTTTGAGGTAAACGTATTTTCTCCTGGATTACGGTCGCAGTTTTAAACAGTTTTAAATATTTGGTTAATGTTGTAAACTGAAACAAAACAACAACAAAAATGTAACTAGGTTAGGTTTAGGCAATAAAACTACTACTACTAAAAGAAAAAAGCTGTGTTGTATTTTAATTAGGGGTGTAGGCTACCGAATTACTTTTATTTTAGCTTTCAAAGCTTCTATTGAGGATTTCGGATGAAGCTTTGAATGTCTGTCGTCACATTTAATGATATTTCCCTAAAAAAAATCTTCAAATAAAATTTAATAAAGTGATCCATCAGATTAAATGAGCAAGTCTTTTTTGTAAAATAAAATTTCTTTAATGAATATAACTCGTTTGACTGGCCTGTTAAAACATGTGCGTCCTTTGTGTGCGACGAGGGGGAGAGCAAATGGTTTTTGAATGGCTAAACACCAACAAACATGGTGATTAAAGTTATTCAAATCAATCCAATTTATATGCTTGTCAATTAAATAGTTATGCATTGCAATAAGAAAAGTTTCTTAATGTTTTTTTGTGGTTTTTTTTCTACATAATAACTGTATAAAATAACAATCCCTCTCCTTAATCTTTTTGGCCTTGTCGCTGTCTCGAGGGAATTCCTCTCTGCCTTTAAGTGTCCTCCAGTGTTTGTTGCACTTGCAGTGGCATGGTAAGTGTGGTTGTTGTCAGCTCTCCGCCGCTGTCTGTGTCTGTGCTGTCTGCGGTGGAACAACAAGCACCATGGATGACAACAAAACACAAGGGACTCTCACACTGAGCTGAAATAAAAAAAGTGCAAATAATTTATGTAAATGACATAGATAAACAGTCTCATGCTGCGTTTAAGGTGTGTTTCGCTGTGGCTCACTACCCCAACTCTTACACTCACATGGAGCTCAGCGGCGTGGAGGAGAGACGGACAGTGGGGAGTTTGCGTCGCTGTGCATAAAAGCGTTGCGAGTAAAAACACCTGTGTGACAGCTGACGTAAAATGAAGGATCGGATCGGGCCCAATATAGCCAATACCGATCAGGTAGAAAAAAAAAAACCTTGATCGGCCCACGATACTGATCTTTGAGACTGAATCAGGACATCCCTAACACCATTTGTAGAATTAGATTCCAGTGATGGCAAGTAGGATTGTTTCAGACTGGTGTGATCCAAACATTTCCAATAACTCCAGAGCGTTGTAAAGTCCAAAAGTCCAAATGTATTGAAAAAAGATAGATACAATAATTTTCGAAATTCACAACATGTTTTTATCTGACAAAATATTCTGCTTCAATCTGTACTTGTTGGCGTTTAGCCTTTCAAAAACAACATTTTCATATAAAGGGGGGCAGTCTAGCAGCAATCTAACAGCACCCAAAATTACATTTATATAACCACAATAAAAAACAACTTACTTCTTTCTCCTTTTTTTATTAAGGTAATGAGGACATAAAATATGACGACAGACATTCAAAGCTTTGAATGTTAAAAAAATGACATTCGGAGCCGCCCTACTGACAGCTATATATTTCAGATCTCAAGTAAGTATTTTGTCTTTGCTTTATTTAAGGAAAGATTAATGAGCTCTTCTTATAATTGGCAGTGTTATGATGTCCTGTGGGTGTTCGCACTGAAAAGAAACTTGAGTGAGACGTTAACAACGTCTCAGATCCAGTGAGGTTTACCGCTCAACCTCGGCTTCATACCTTAAAAAAACCTAACTAAGCAGTCTCAATCGCAAATTGCTGGGCCTCTTTCTTACAACAACCGCTGCAATTTTGAGGATCATGTATTGTGAAAATACCTGTCCGCCATGCTTACTTTCTCTGGTCAGGGAGCAGAGATGACAAAACACCACGGGTGGTGTCACACTGGATGTCAGCCAGGCCCCCACAGCTGGTGGCCTGACACAGCCTGACAGGTCCAGTCACGTCTTCCAGATAAAGCCCCCTAGACAAGTTGTCCAATGTCATGTTGTCAATCTGATTACACAGTCTTCATGTGTCATGAACTAGTGGCAAAACAAGATATCAAAAATTAACCTGTTTGTCAGACCAGGCATGAAAATGAACTAGATTAGCAACTCTGATATCTGTGTTAAACACCAGTATTGTCATAGATGTATAAACATTTATCTTTCCGTCACGCTGATCCTGATAAACATCAGGTCAATGTGTGGGGCATACTGTACTCCAGATCCCCTGAGGGGCTGTGGGGAGGGTGAACCATGTGGTCACAGCGCTTGTAGCTGCTGGTGCTGCTAAGATTTACAGTACTGCAGCTGCTCCCCAGTGAGCCACACTCTGTGGCTCAGCTACAGCATCTGTTCTAAAGTAGAGAAAAACTAAAAAAATATTTGTATGCAATGTAGCATATTCTGTCTTCTTTTTTACCATCCGAGATTACAGAGGACAAAAAAATAGGACAATGCCTGCAGAAAGCCCCATCTCAAGCTAAGTGCTGTTTGACTAAAGGTATTTCTGCTGAGTTCCAGCTCCATCAAACTGTCATTAATGTGGCAGGTGCAGCTTATTTTGCTGACGCTAGAGTAGAGGTAATTGGAGTGACTTTACAGTTTTTTACGGTTAATTAAGCAGGATTTTGAAAACAGGGCTCATTTTGTTAAAACACTACACAGAATTGACACAACCACACACACAACTAACTTTGCAAAATGAAACACTTAATTAAAAACTACAAAAAAACAATTTTGTCAACATATGGCACACACATGGTTCATAGTATCTGATTCTGTTTGAAACAGTTATTCACAGCCGAGCTCAATTGAACATTTCTACTTTTCTAACGATATAGTCTAGGTTTGATTTTTTTCAGACATATTGTTAAAGTACATGAATATATTGGCCAAACACAACACACACAAGAGTGTGTTGTACTGCACACTGATGAAAATATGTATTACTCTCCACATTGTAAAAATCAGTCAATACATCCATGTATTTCCAAAGGTTGCATTTTGCACCCCAGACAAAACACAGCAAAAACATTTGTGGAGACAAAAAAGAAAACATGAATTATATATTTTTTCAATTGCTAATACTTTATGTAAGATTCATCTGTCTTATGTAGAGAACCGTGTGCTGTGTGTTGCAAAAAGTGCCATGTTGAATTGGGTGCAAAGCAGAAAACGTGTTTAGAGTTTTGGGCTGAGGTTTTGCTCCCAGAATGTGAGTTTCAATAATTGTGCTTTATGTGTCACTTCAGTGTGTTAGCAATTGAAAAAAAAGGGTAACTCCTTTCACGTTAAGAAACGTGTGGTAATTTGTAAATAATAGTAATAATCGACAATTAAAACTCCGTACTATATTCATTCATGGAGCTCTCCAAGTCAATGAATGTTCTAGAACACTGTTCGGCACATATTTCAGAATAAAAGCCTTGTGTTAACAAATGAAGGAATTCTATCCACAGAAAAAACGCTTGAGGAATTTAATTTCGAAATGAAAGCAGAAAGTGTTGATTTAAACCCCGTACTTTATCAATTCATGGAGCTCTCTAAGTCACTGCATGTTCCACATCACTGACTGCTCATATTTCAGAATAAAAGCCTTGAGTTAACATATGAAAGAATTCTGTCCACAGAAAAAACACTTTAGGGCTTTTATTTTTAAATTAAAGCAGGAAGTGTTGATTTAAAATTTGAAGGAAATTAACATCTGTGTCACGTGTTGCTGGAAAAAGCACAAGAAAAATACGTTGTTGAAAGTAAAAAAAGGGAAATTCGTGTCTATGTACACAAATCAAATAGATACAATTTCTTGACTATTGCAAGAACTGCCGTGAGACTGTGTTATGACTATGACGGGCATTTAAAAAAAAAAAAAAACTTAACATTATTACTTTTCACAACATTATTTTCGCACAATGACCACATTTTACAGTCATTGTACTGTTTTGTGAAGCTCGGCTTACTTCGAAAGCACGTTTTCCCAATTGTCAAAGCATCGTTGTTGCAAAACTGACCTTCACACATACAAACACACAAACATGCACACAACCACCAAAATCACGGCAAGCAGTTCTGTATGAATTTGTGTGTTTCCTGTGTGAAAATCCCTACAAAGAACACAATGAAAGAGGAGCACGACTGAACAGAATACAGACAAATTATCTGCTGAAAACAGACTTTTGAGGCTGTCCTACTCACAAAAGAGGTACTTTTTACCCCCCTCTCCTCTCCATCCTGCCTCAGTGTTCCACAGGTGATTCCAGTCTGAGTAGTAGAGTAGCTGTCTGTAAGGCAGAGCATGGTAGGGGGCTGATGGGTTGACCCAGATAAGGGAGACAGACTTAAAGTTCAACCAGGATACACAGGATCGGTTTGAGTACAATGTTATGGTGACCACTGCTTCTTTCTCTCTCTGTATCTCTCCACACACAAACCCCAAACCATTCACTGTGCTCCTCTTCTCAAATCACCAAATCCCCGTGACAATTTAATCTACAGTTCATACAGCAACACACCTCAAATTTGCAGCGTTGATTATTTGCAGACTGCTCGCCACAGCAATTGTTTTCCTAAAGTACTCTTCAACAGATTTAATCTTCAACTCAACCGGGAACAGAAACGAAACGCAAACCTCGTCTGTGTCTTTATTTCCAGATATTGCTTCATTTCCCAAAGACAAAGTGACAATTGGTTAGAAAGACAACAGAAGTCAGGTCAGTTACGCAAGAGTATACACATCCAGCTCTGGAGACAGAGGGCTACTGTATGCATGAACAGAGGGACTGTCTGCAGATGGATGGTGTTGAAACATCCGATTATGCACGTAGTTGTGCTGAAACTCCCGCAGGTTAGTGGATGACAACAAAGAGCCTCAAGGCTTTAGAACCGGGCTTTTCAATTAAAAATTCCTTTGGTCCAGACTTTAAAACCAGGAAATGCAAATGGGCCAGACATTTTCAGATGCTTATTTATGACAAATTGATACAAATCCAAATGGATGTAGTTATCACTTTTGAAATAAAAAATATATACAATATTTTTGTCTTCTGTGATGTGCCTGGGTCACATATCTGACCCAGGCACATCACAGAAGCAGAATAAAGAAAGAGCTATAACAGTAACCAATAACACACACACTCTCTCTCTACCAGTATCTCCCTCTCCCTTCTCTCCTACACACACACACACACACACACACACACACACCACACAGTAGACCACTTCCCTACTCGTGACTGTCAATAGCCAGATGTTTTGAAAAGCTACTAAGCATGGTCGGTCACATCAGAATATGATTGGCGGTATCACCACCCAATCCGTACATCCTGCCCGATCGGTACTGTGCATGTGCAACTCTCAACAGAGATGAGAAGGAAGCGAGATGGCTCATTCGTTAGCTTCTTCCGAACACTATATAAAGTTTACATATCAGTTGAATAGACCCGCTTTAGAATATTACACAGAGCCATGTTTGATGGCTGAAATGATAAACTGAAGCCTGACACTACCGGTTAGGCTACATTATCTGGTGTTTGTGCCCATGTGACCTTAACCTTACCCGCCAGATGGTTTGTTATACAGATACCATCTGAGATGGCATTTTTGGAAACTTTCAAAACATATTTGGCAAGTGATTATCTGGTGTTTGTGCCCATGTGACCTTAACCTGACACGCCAGATGGTTTGTTATACAGATACCATCTGAGATGGCATTATTGGAAACTTTCAAAAAATATTTGGCAAGTGATTAGATGAACCAGATGACCTTATGTGACTGAAAGTCAAAAGTGTAAAAAGTCAAGTGCCACAGTCACCAGAATTTCTGTTAAGGAATTCGGTGAAGTTTTAGATGAAGTAATTTGTAATGTTTGTAATAACAGAACCAAGGTTTTTAAAACTATAGGCTACATATTAACGAGGAAATGGGGCCGGATGGCAAGTCTGCTTTTCTTTAAAGGTCACATATTATGCTCATTTCCAGGTTCATAGATGTATTTTAATGTTGCACTAGAACATGTTTACATGCTGCAATGTTCAAAAAACCCTTTATTCTTCTCATACTGCAGCCTGAGTCTGCCTGCCTCAGAGCCTAATTCAGCCTCTGTCTGAAAACCACTGATTCACAGCCTGTCTCCTCCCACTCTGCTCTGATTGGTCAGCGTTTTCTGTCAATCAAACTTCCTCAACAACAACAGCGTCACCCTCCCCCTCCCTCCCGGAGAAGCTCTCTCTCTCTCTGAGAGACGAGTGGAGAGATAGCAGCTAGAATAAAGTTTATAAACCTGGGCACAGCACCAGCGAAAATAAAGTCCATCCACTGGGTCTTCAGAGGATCCGAAGTGGGTACATGGTGCAAGCTTTTGTGTGGAGTATTGCAGCCAACAACAGAACAAGCGGGTTTTCCTTTCAGCATGTTTACTAGTAAACAGTCGAAATAACAATGGCGGACGCAGCTTGCTGAGCCGGCTACTCCGTGGGCGGGGTTACCAAGCCGGGGTATGGGGTGAGGGGGGTGCTGTTCTGTTTCACTGGAAACAGGAAAGCCATATATGGCTTGCATTTCTGCCTAATGACGTCAGAAGACTAGGAAAAAAGCGAATTTTTATTTCTGCACCCATTTCCGGACAAACGGAGGAGGAGAAAAAGAGAGAGGATGGTCTTTTATGATACTATGGTGGCCTGTAGACACACTGGGGACAGATATTGATGTTTAAAAGACATGGAAAAGTGCATTTTGCATAATATGTGACCTTTAAAGGACATTTGCTGAGGAACTCACACCAGTACGTCTGGCATCAACTCTTCCACTTCTCTTTAGATACATACACGGTGCCAAAGCTAGGGAAAATATCCATTATAATTCTAATCCCTAAAAAGTCTTGTACTCAGTAAAATAACAACTAAGCCACTTGCTGTGAATAAGAAATTGAGTACAAATGGTGCCATTTCCACAACACTGCACCAGGCCTTGAAGCACTTAGAAAGTTCTGCTGCATATGCCAGACTGCTTTTTTATCGATTTATGTTCTGCTTTTAACACTATTCATCCACATCCACATATCTTGCTCAAAAAAAAGAACTAGTTCAGCTGAAGGTGAATCTTTTAAGTCAAACAGGCCACAACAAGTGAAGTAAATTCAGCACTCTGATATAGCCGGAGGCAAAACAGGTGTCCCCCAGGGATGCGCCAGCTCACCCTTTTTGCTTACTCTGTGTACAAATTATTATGTCAGCTCCCAACCTAATCAATTTGTAGTGAAATTCTAAGATGACACTAGTATCCTCAGTTTACTCAACATTATCAGCTATAAAGCTGAAGTGGACAGGTTTGTTGATTGGTCTGATGAGCATCATTTACACATCAATTTACGCAGAACTGAAGAAATTGTGTTAGATCCCAGATCAATTCGAGATTATAATTATTTTGCCATACATGGCCGGGACATCAGACAGGTCATTTCTTACGAATATTAGGGTGTCCACATTGATAGAGAGCTCAGCGGGCACACTCAAGTGTCTGTACGAGAATCCATCAGCGCCTCCATTTCCTTTTGAGACTCAGTTTTTGGTGTCTGCGGGAATATTATACTCATTTCCGATAGAGCTACTGAAAAATATCACAAGGTTACTGCTGATGTGGAAAGTTGAATTGCTACAGGGCGTCCGATTAGAACTGGCAGTTACTGTTTCTTAGGGCGCTTTCACAAGCCATAGTCCATTTGGCTGGTCCGGATCAGAGTGAAATAGATACTTTTGGTTTGTTTTCTCTTGAGTCTGGTTCAGTTTCACAGTGCACAAATTAAAGCAGATCAAATAAAATAATTATTAGCTGAGGGGCGTGTAAGATACGAAGGAGCAAATTTATCTTTTTCGTCTCGAGAGCTGCCACTTCTCTGCAGAGAATCACGGACTTACTAATTATTGCTGTCAAAGCGTTTTCACTTTGACTCTGCACTGATCTACTGTGAGCACGAATCCCTTCTCCTTCAGTTTATCTCCAATGGCATAAACGTCACTATTTTTGCTGACTTTATTTAGCGTATTCTCTTCTCTTCTCCGTTGCAAACTTTCTCTCTGGCCCAGATGTCAAACAATCATCAGACTTCCTGTTGTTTACTTGTGTCCAGCTCAACAAATGCCCACAGAGACAGCCTGCATTTTGGTTCACTTGGAAATGGTCCGAGACGACCTTTCACATGCAACCTCGGACCGGTTGTTTTGGTCTGCATCAGAGTTTGATTACTGCGTTCACAACCTCCCAAACAAACCTCACCAGAGTTCAATTAAAACCGACTAAATGTTGGCTGGTGAAAGCGCCCTTAGTTACACACCTTCAATATATTGAAGGTGTGTAAGGATACTGTAGATGGATGTGGTTCTGAAACAAATATGAAGGAAATATACAGCATATTGAACCACAGCAGCTTCCATAGAGTCTATTTTACATTATGGTATTACCAGCTGGTTTTTAGGGATGTACCAAATGTAATTTTTTGGGCTCCGGAGCTTCGGTAGTAATCTGCAGAGAATATTCGAAGCTTTGGCCGGGGGGGGACCGTGCACGCTGGAGGAGCGCTTTAACCTCTCGGTTAGTAGGCAGCATAGGCTCCTCATTAAAGCAGCACAATTCCCCCGCCACACGATAAGGGGCTTCCCCCACATTTTTTAAACAAAAACATGTCATGATGAGTCCACGAAAGCTGTTTTTAAGCCTCATGTGGACGGCGCACACGTGCCTCTGTCCGTGCTCAGCGTCTTGCGGGCCCTCTCCCCTATATACGGTGCCGTTTTGAGGCTGCTGTGTCCGCGCCAAGCATCTCCTGTCCTCATCCCTCTGTGCATGCGAGTGTAGACTATACCTCAAAGTCACGTTTGCAGGCTTCCTAAACGGTGGCGTTATAAGGCTGCAAGCCTGTGTGTAATGCAGCCTGCGGATGCTTCTTCTCGGCCCTTTCTGCCCGATCCTCGCATGTGTTTCGCTCTGACGTAAGCAACGGCTACAAGGGCTCTTGGCTCGTCTCGTGACATGACTCGGGAAGGACTCAGCCAGACATTTCTCCGTTCCTGGCTGAGATGGACGGCACACTGCTGCAACACGTCTTTTAGTTTAAATAAAGGCATTAGTTTTTAGGGATTCTGTTAATCTACAGTATTGCTGTTTGTTTTGTTATTTGTTGTTGAAAAAGAAGAATTTTACAAAAGGTTTGGTGTGTTTTATGTATGTTTGTAATCCAGAGGGGTTAAATATATATTTTGGTATTAGGATACACTGCATTTATACAGCACATACATAGATATATCCTAATATCAAAATTGAAAATTGATTACCTACCCAACGAATGAATACCCGAATAGTCGAATATTTGGTCCAGCCCTACTGGTTTTGAAATCTAACGGTTGATTTTAAGGCTCAGATATTCAGCCCGGTTTAGAAAAGGAACGATTATGTCAATGTCAATATATGCTCATTACATGCATAGTGTCCTTTTAAAATAAACTTTGGTTTTCACAGGAAGTTAGGTTTAGGCAACACAACAACTTTGTTAGGGTTAGGAAACAGACGTGGTTTTGTTAAATTCATTGACTAGCGACTCATGTGACAACTGACATGACAAAATAAGTCAACACGACCACAAACAGTGGTCTCCTAGTTGAACGTCCTGTGTATAACCACCCCTCCTTCCCACTCATAAGTGCACCCTCACACTCTTAATACTACGTTGTTTGCTCTGACCTTCGAGTGATACCGCGGGTGGGTTTACATTAGTTAAAAGCCCCGTGCTTCGCATACAGTCACTAAAGGAAGCCTCTGTGCTTCGGTATCCGATGCAGAAGGGTAGAGAGGAGATAACTGCGGATTTGTTTGTTTGTGTGTAATTTATTTACTAAAGTTTGTATGTTTTGAGAGTAATGCCTGGAATTTCTGTACTGTAGCTCCTAGCAGAGAGAATGGCTTGTGATGAATTGGTTGGCTGTTTTTTTTTTTTTATCTCAGGCTGATATTTACACGTGTTCTTATTTAATGTGTTTTATTGTGATGTCTGGTCTTGATGCAGCAATTTCCCTTTCTCCAAGATCCCATGGGAGACAATAAAGTAACCTTAACGTTAACATTGGCACATGGCCTCCTTCAGCCACTCACATTTCACCGAGTCACACACACACACAGACACACACACACACACACACACAGTCGCAGCAACCAATTACAGGGTGGCTTGGATTCCCATTTGCAATTACCAAGCAGCTTGATCCTGTCAGAAGATTGGATTGATCCCATTTATGTCATTTGGGTCCCTGGAAAGCAAGTATTTAATGAGGAGTTACTGCCACTCATTATGAAATGAGCACACTCAACATGCTTCAAGGTTATTGAGGTTATTGTACAATGAAAACTCAAGCTAAGCTACAGTAAAATCCTGAATGTTTCTGTTAAATTAAAACGTAATATGCACACATTATACACGTACTGTACTGTAGATTTTAAATGGTTTTATTTTTAAATACAGTACACATCTTTTACTCTAGTTCTATAAACTTTCAGTAGCTGCCAAATTAATATTAACCACTAGCTGTGAAAATGCTTTTAGTCCTTTTCTTTAAAGCCAACTTTTGCATTGCATGTTAAAGTGAAAAACACTTTTTCCTGTAAGTCTTCACATTAACACAGGTTTTAAACAAAAGGATAATACTTCTGTTATGGATTACACTTTTTAAGCACTGAAAACAAAGTATAATTTGGTTAGTTTGAAATAAAAGAAACATTAAACTAAAAAGCAGGGGAGCCTCCCAGAATTGCTTCCTGAAATCGGGAAAATAACTTGTCATAATTAAATTAACAACTGAGACAGGAAGGAAACAAGCACAGATATGAAAGACCAAACATTTGCACAGCTTATGAACGCCCATCCACCTCCCTGACCTCCACATTTTTATTGTTCACTGTGCCTCACATTACTTCCTGAACTGGCAGTGAACTTGGCCACATAACCAAAAACATTAATTCAGGGTAGCTGCATAGGGCTTGGAGCTATAACTTAAGTTTATATCCCCATATATTTAGTATATTAGAGTAATGATGTACACTATATCACCGTAAATCGATACAGTACGAGAAACTGCGATAGTAAATATGGATGCCAGGAGTTCAAGTTATTTACAGTTAACTATTAATATACTTTACAGTGGTTGTGGAGGCAGTCTCCTACATGATGGAAACTCAGAGCTTATAACACTGCACAGCCGATGCCAAGTGTGTAGGTGCGTGTGTGTCCGTGTGTGTGTGTGTTTGCTCCACTTTCTCACGACAGATGCTGTACAATTTCAGGATCTTGTTTTGGGTGAAATACTTGCAGCATGGTATCAGAAACCATGAATCCAGTGTTTTCACCAGTACCTCAAAGCCATCTGTCGTCACAGCTTGGATGTTTCTACATACGGTAGATGATGTGGGATGATATATTATTACCTTCGCCGAGACCAAGGGCCTTGAAGGAGGTTACAGTATGTTTTCACCAGCGTTGGTTTGTTTGTCTGTCTGTCTGTCTGTCTGTCTGTCTGTCTGTCTGTCTGTCTGTCTGTCTGTTAGCAGGATTACTCCAAAAGTCTGGGATGGATTTGAATTATTTTTTTTGGAGGGGTGGGGTGTTGCACAATGAACAATGCATTAGATTTTGGTGGCGATCCGGATTCAGAATTTTTTTTAAGGATTTCGATCAGCCAGAACATTAAGACCTCTGGGTATAACACATGCGCAGTGTAACTGATGGCACGTTGATGACGCGTGACCCCGCCTCTTTCCTTCAGAGAGAGAGACAGAGAGAGAGTGGGGGGGTGACGACGGCAGCTATAGATTCGGCATTTTTTCACATTAAACTCTGTAAAATTAGAGTTGAGTTCGACCAAAGCACACTTGGTGATTGTTGGAAAGAGTACGGTTGAGGTGAGTTTTATTTTGTTTCTGTCCAATTTGAATGAAGTGTTTTAAGATGTTCCGCTACGTACAGCTGATCTCAACATAAACAAAAATACACATGGATGATGGCACAAGCTGAACGGAGAGGGGGGGCAATCATACCTTGGTATTGTACCTTGAAGCTGCACTAATCAATAGGTTTTAAAAGGGTGTCGCTGGTAGTGACGGACCCACAAAGAACCCAAACCTGCAGTTTTGCTCTAGTTCAGCATTTTTCAGCTAATTGTTTTGGTTTCTCTCACTGTTCTCATCAACCTTGTTTCCAGCAGCATTCAGCTGTTTACTGTATGCAACCTACTAGGGATGAGAATCGGTTCCCGCTGAAAACCGGTTCCCAATTGTCTGGTTCCTTTGAATTGCATGCCTCTGTGACTATCGATTCCTCATAAGGATAATTTCCAACTGTTGCACACAATGACGTAACCCCACACGCACTACATCATGTTTCAGTTTGTTTGAGGCCATGATGGAGAAGAGCTAGTTAACGTTAGCTGTTATCAGTCACTGACACAGTCCTGCTTGGCTAAATAGCGGAGCTAAATTATTCTATAATTGTATTACATTGAGTTACATTATGGTGCTCAAGCTCTATTCACTAAATTAGTATTGGGCAAAGGTAAATTATAACGTTATCGTGATGTGTTCAAATGTAATCTTGTAAAAAATGTATTTCAGGAGAAAACTGAATAAATACAGTTGTTTGAAGGAGATGCTTTCACAGCAATATAAAATAGATATTAAAGAGGGAATTATGACCTGTTTCACTGCCTTACACTAGCTCTAAGCAGCTCATAATACACAAGTAAAACCGCTGATGCCAAGAATCTTTTTTAATCAAAGTAAATATTTAAATAAAAATACGATCACTTATTTCCCAATCATTTGACTTGTATGTTTTGTATGCAAATAACCACAGTATATGACAATAACAAAGTAAAGGGATAACATTTTGAATTTTTGACGGGTTACGTTGACTTTGGGATGGGTGAAATCCTTTTTTGGGGTGGTTTCGGGGATGGTAGTGAAAAAAGTTTGTCTGGAGCCTTGCCTGTATGTACACCCAACAATTTATTAGGAATCGATAAAGAATCGTATTGATAAGAGGAATTAATAATGGAATTGGTATTGATAAAATTGTATCAATTCCTATCCCTACCATGGTGGAGACCAAAACGAGCTTAAAGGAGAGTGAATATTAGACTTAGATCCATCAGGTGGACACAAACAGAAAACAAATTGATGCTAATGTTGCTGTATGTCTGCTGTTCACCACAACAGCCTTATAACATCTTGTGACATCTGCATTACAAATATACTAGAGCTATTTGTGTCAGAGCCGGAGTTCATTCTCAGACATTTCTCGTGCTCGCTGACATGGTTAATTTTACGGTGATTGAGGAGGTTACTGCAACAGTTGCCCTGCATAGTCTGCAGATACTTTTATTCTGCTCAACATCTAACTTTTTACAGATGACGCATCCAGTTTATAACAATTTCTTTTGGTCCTCCCTCTCTCACTGTGCATTTCCTTTAGCTTAAAAGGGAAGAGTACGCTGACAATTCTCTGGTGACCCATCAGTGACACTACGTTATCAGCTATAGTGGTTAGTATGCAGGGAGCTGCACTGACGTTCGCAATACAATTTAAGTGGCAATTAATATCCATGGTACATATCTCTACTGTTATGCCGGGTGTCAGAATAATATGCAAGAGAAAGGATTGTATAATAGTTTCGGGAGATGAATATGTAATGTAATGAGTTATGTAACTGTCGTAAAGCAAACAATCCTTTGTATATTTTGATATATTGTTGCCGTTCCCATGGAAAATTGAGGTCATACCACAGCTCCAGCATCTGTTGAGCTTTATTATATATGATTGGTTTGTGCAGCAGTTATTTCCATCATCCTATCTGACCCCAATTGACCTGAAAGAGCTCAATGTAATCTCCTTATACCATAGTTGGAATTCTTTCTGCATTTTTTTTAATGTCATCTTTTGACTTGTGTTTTCAGACTTGCAAACCATCAATTTGAGGGCTTTGAACAGATGAGCTGTATTTTATTGCTGTGGTTAACGGCTTATCTTAACATTTTTTTTTTTTTCAGAGTGTCACTCTGAGCATAAGCTTTGGACACAGTCTCTAATTTCCTATTTGCTGCATGTAACAGCTCTGTTTCAAAGTCACATACAGAGCAGCCAGAATGTCATATTCTCACTAATCCCCATATTAAAAACCCACTATCTTTTTTTGTATCACTAGTATTTTCCACATTCATGTGTCTCTCAACCGTGCATCACAATTATGATGACGAGATCAAAGGTTACCTTAAACATAAAGCATGCGTGTGTTTACAGTCACACAATTGTATGCATACAGAAACGGAAAAATGGAAAGAAGCTTCATGGACCGACAATAAACACACAGAAAAATAAGCATCATGTGTAAACACACAGTGCAGCTGGGAGACACACATCAATCACCACCCACGCTTGTCATACAAACCCTCTCTCCTCCAGTCTGTGACTACTCACAAATAGACACGATATTCTGGAACAATGACATCAACAAGCTGGTGGTAGAAAAGGGGGACACAAACAAACCCAATGATACCGGAAGACATCGCTCCTCGTGCAATATTATATTTCTATCTTCAGGCATGGAACAAATGGACCCTGATGCATCAGAGTTTGTCGCTTTTGTTGGGGCGCTAAAGCTGAAGGATCCTGGGAAATAAATAAGCAAAACAAATTCAGCAACATGCATGTGTAACTAGGGCTGCAACTAATCCATGTTTTCATTATAAAGTAATCTTTCAATATTTTTTCAATAAGTTTAGTCTGAAAATAGTGAAAATACTCCTCAGAAGATAAGTTCCCAGAGCCCAAAGTGATGTCTTCTAATAATTTGTTGTATCAGACAAACAGTCAAAGTTATTACATTTGTAATAATACAAAAAATAAATAAGCAACACATCCTTATATTTGAGCAGCTGGGATTATAGAATGATTTGCATTTTTGCTTGATAAACAACTTTAAAGCTGCGCTAATCAATATTTTTGTATTAACAACGGATCAACTGACTGTGTATAATGTGAAAGAGGTCAGTCGTATCGACTAACTAGACAAGTGTATAATGTGAAAGAGGTCGGTCGTATCGACAAACTAGACAAACAGAGAGTTATCAACCAACCCTGCAGTTCCTGACAGCTCTACAGAGTGTTTTAGCATCTTTTAGCTCATTGTTTTGGTTTGACAGCCCACAACTTTACTGTTTGGGTTCAGTCTCACTGCTCACATTAACCTTGTTTCCAGCCGCAGCTTTAACAGCTCTGACTCTGATTGAATAATTATTTCAGCACTACATCACAACATAATTCACATATTCAGCCTCACAGAAATTAACACATTTATAGACACACACACACACACACGCACACACACACACACAGGGCCCTGACAGCATTCATTCTTTAGCACATAATCCTACCCTCGACCCTGAGCCTCACATGTCTGACCTCAACCCCTCACCCAAAGTTAACCTTCTTATTCTTATTATATTAGTTTAACTTCAACTAAGTGAGGCTCAGTCAGGATGACCTAATTTTGCAAAAATGTCCTCAGTCTGAATATCAAACTGGTCCTAACAGAGACAGGGACATGCACACACACATACACCTGGCCTACAATTACAGCGCAGGGCAGTAATTTGGACTCTTGACAGGATGATTTAGCTCATGTGGGATTAATGGACACAGATGATGAATGAATGATCAATTACTCATTTTGGATCCGATACTGTATTTGAGCCTCTGCACAGAATAATTGACAGCATCTGCAGCGGCCCATTTTAAAGCCTAATTGAATTACAAAAGACGGGGAGGACAGATTCTTGTATTCTGCTTTCAGCACAATTTGACGCACAGCTCTCGAAACATTTTTCACCCTCAGCAGGAAACATTTTCACATCGTCTGGCAACACCATCGCCCATTCCCTGAAGGCCGACTATGCACTATACTTTCCCATCCAACGAAAGCACTGTGGGCTAAAATGTGTTCTGATGTAACCATTTGATGTAAAATAAGTCTAGTCATCAAATCTAGTCATGGGGATTTTTTTTCAACACAACCTTGACCCCAAAACTGGAGATAATTTTAAGCTGCTGTGAAAACACCAACTTAACAGCTTGCCTCACACCTCTTTCACTATTCCAGTGGTAATATATGATGATCGAGGCTCGGCTCATACACATCGTGTAGATCCCACAAAATCAATTTGTGTGTTATTCACTTAATCGTGAACCAGGAAATATGAAGAGCTGCAAAAAGGGAGGAGGTCAGCCTGGATTGGTGGGTCAAAAAATACCGGACTTTCGCCCAGGAGACTGGTGTTCTTGTTTTTGTGTGAAATCAGAAGTCAGGGTTGATATATTCCTCACATACGTTACATACTGAAGTTACGCCACTTCCAGAATTATTTTCAGCCAAACCAGAATCTTTTCCTAAACAAAACTAAGTCCTTTTGTAAGCTTAAACTAAACAGGTTGTTTCCTGTGAAGGCTGAAGTTTATTTTGAAGACTGTATGCATGTAACATACGGATATTGACACGACGTGGGTGGTGGTTATTCGTAGGAAAACGAACGAAAAAGGAGGAATAACTTTTTTGTAACATATACAAACCATTGTATGAGAATACGTTGGATGATGGTATGATTGTCAGTTCAGACCGACTTGCTTGATGAAGCTGCTGTGGGCAGCATCTGTCTGTTCAGGTTAAACAGGATTTACTGGTTCACTTGAAGTTTCTCAAAGTTAGTCAGTTGGTCATCTGTAAGTTTGCACACGAGAGTAGAGCTGAAACTCTGTTAATCTTAATTAAGTCGTTTTTCAAGCAAAAATGTCAAACATTTACTTTTTCGAGAATCTCAAATATGAGGATCTGATTCTTTTTCTGTTTTATATTGTTATAATTTGAACACTTTTGGGCCTGGGACTGCTGGTTGTGACAAAACAAGAAATTTGAATATGTCACATTGTAAAACAAAAGAAAACAATTAATCGATTATTGAGAAATTAATCAAAAGTGCGTCTACTGTACGTCTGAGTAGCTCTTAATGTCCTCTGTCAATGTTCTGTATATGGTACATTTGCTTTCATTAGCAAAAAGTGTTTAAGTTAAACTGGAGTAGACCCTGAATGAACTTCATCAATTTTGATCCCTTATCTATTTTTCTTCCAAGCTTTGTTATGCTCTCATGTTAACACTGTAGTACATTATCAATATTAATACTAATGTTAAATTACATCCCAATTTGTAATAGCTGATCACTCGCAGTGGTCCTCGTCACTGCTGTTGGCCTGGGGAGCTTGTTTACAGTCACTCTTTATTTGCACTGTTTCCACTTTGTGTTGCGGCTGCTGCACAGCAATTTCCTTCAGGATAAATTAAGTTTTATCTCAAGTTATCTTATCTTATGACTCCTTTGATACACTTGAATCACTGTCCTTTATCTTCCATTCCCTAAGGTGGTTTTACTTTGCACCACCCGCGTGCTCTAACCTCACATTTCAAGCATTAGCTACCAGAACCATTAATCTGTTTTTAATGAAACGCACGCAAAAGCACAACAGCGGTATATTTTGGAAACACTACATTTTGTATGTTGTTGTTCGGTATGGTAAAATGTACTGGAAGTCTCCTGACATTACAGCTACATTACGTGAGATTCCTGATAAGAACAGTGAACCAAACTACGAAACGGCTGCTCGTTGTGCCAAACTCACTGTTAATCAACACAGCTTTACAGCGTTTTAGCCCCAGCGGAAGTAAACAGCTGGCTGGTGAACAAAGTCAAGAGTCTAGCAAGATACAGACCAAGTTGGTTGACAGAACAGAACTAAAAGATAAGGAAATATTGAGCTTTGACCCATCAGGGGTCAAGAAACATGACACCAATTAGATCAAACGATATGATGTTGCTCTGTGTTTGCTGGATGTTAAGTAAGCAGCTACATGCTAACATTATTATCTCAGGCACTTTGTTCTGTTTTGAGCTCCCGGATAAAGATAAAAAACACTTAATACAACTTTAATCATTTATAGCAGTGAACAGGCCTTGATAGAGGAGCTGATAGCGTCAGAGTTACGTAATTCTCAGGAACCAGACAACTTGGGACCGGCTCTAAATGGAGATATAAATGCTTGAATGCCATCCTTAATGACCTCATCCATAACAACGCTCTCATTGCGCACCACTAACAACAAATCCTCCCATCCTCTCATTTGAGCTCATCACAGATATATATATACAACATCCTCATCCTCATCTGCAACCGCTTATCCCGTTAGGGGTCGCGGGGGGGCTGGAGCCGATCCCAGCCGACATTGGGCGAAGGCGGGGTACACCCTGGACAGGTCGCCAGTCCATCACAGGGCTGACACATAGAGACAGACAACCGTTCACACTCACATTCACACCTACGGGCAATTTAGAGTCAACAATTAACCTAACCTGCATGTCTTTGGACTGTGGGAGGAAACCGGAGTACCCGGAGAAAACCCACGCTAACACGGGGAGAACATGCAAACTCCACACAGAAGGGCCCCAAGCCAGATTTGAACCTGCAACCCTCTAGCTGTGAGGCGCCAGTGCTAACCACTGCACCACCGTGCATTATACAACATAAACATTATAAATGGGCCCCTTTGTTTTCCCTGTTACAATGTTTGTTAATGCAGTAGCCAATAGGAAGTAAACGGTTGCCTTAACACCAGAAGGGTAATGAAAAGGTCTTTAGAGGACAATCCTGTGATGCATCTCCATAAGCAAAATAACTATTCAGTCCACTAAATGTCATCCCTTATTCATACGTACTTAGAAACAGAATAAAGAAATAGTCTGTTATGCTGCTATATGTCATCTTAACTGTGATTTGCTGTCACTGACTATTTCAATATGACCGCTTAATTTCCCCTCCTCTTGTCTTATCTACTTCTACTTAAGTCAGTGAACAGCAACTACATGAGTCTAACGTCTACCCTGGCGTTGAATCACACAGCGCTTCTGGTCGAAATTTGATTTCAGAAGATATTAGGTCGACTGGCAGAAGAGTCAGCAAAGAGTGTGTTAATGAACGTCCCCAAGCAGCAATGATATCATCCACATCTACAGTTTTATCACGGCGCAATATTTTCTATAAAATATATCAGATTATTTCTTCATAATACTACATGCCACATGAATTAATTCTCATATTATAAGAGAAAACAGAGGCTTAGACTATGTCACTGAGCGCTGAGCAGCAAGAACATCTAACTTCCTACTGCATAATTTCCTAT
Source organism: Sebastes fasciatus (assembly GCF_043250625.1). NCBI lineage: Eukaryota > Metazoa > Chordata > Actinopteri > Perciformes > Sebastidae > Sebastes > Sebastes fasciatus. The sequence goes on along the minus strand of NC_133797.1, from coordinate 21,194,805 downwards.
TGCTTTTGGACGGCACCCAAAGAACGCTGGAATGAACCCAAGCGATGTCTGAGTGTGTCGGAAAGTGTGACAAAAGACACTCATTTAGACAATAATCACAGAGAGCATGTTTATGGGTCATTAAAGGAAAGCATACTGTGATGAGGAAGTCTCACACACTAAGCTGTTGCTCATTAGAGGGACGCGTAGGACTCCACTAATTACTTAAAAAAAAAAAAATGTGACAGACCACGAAGAATGTGTCATAATCTGCCTCTTGAGAATTAAGTGTACACCTCTGCACTGCTAAGTGTGACTTGTATTATCTGAAAAAGACTGTTGAAAAGCTATTTTAAAATCGCTGTTCTTTCATCACTCATCGGTTAAAACAAATTGTAAGAGTTACTGACTCATGTATCCACAATAAGAGCCCTTAACAACTGGTCTTTACAGTACTCTATACAATAGTCCTACTCACCATTTATATTTGTAACTTCCATCTTTATGCATATGACACGGTCTTCTATTCCTGTGCAGATTCTATTCATGGTGCCACTCTCAAGGCCTTTAAACACCGGAGGGAGAGAAAGCATATCTAAGTATAACATGACAGGGGAAAGTTGACCGATGTTCTGCTTGCTCAACTGTTATTGGAGCACAGAACGAAAAAGGGGCGGGACTTATGGGTCAATAGAGAGAGTGCAACATTATAAACATCTAGGCATTTGGGTTGATGAAAAACGTACTTTTAAATTCCTTATTGTTGTTGTTACCAAAGCTGAGATTCCAACTGGGCTTTTTTTTTAGAAATAAATCTTGCTTTCCTTTATTTACGAGAAAATTAATTGTTGAAGAGGTTTTCGTCTCTGTAGTGGACTACGGGGGCGTTATTTATGGGTGGGCGGGCAGTTCCACTCTCAAACCTTTAGAGGGAGTATATCACTCAGCCTTAAGATTCATCGCAGGAGATAGTAATGGGACCAGCGTTCCCTATTATTGAAAAAAAAACTGGCTGCCCTGCTCTTTCAGTGAGGAGGAGGGATCAGCATTCGTTGTTATTTATTCGTACAGTTAGAAAAATCTGCTTTCTGTTACCGTGCCCCACATACTTTGAATATGCTTCAACAAAACTTAGTTGACCTCATTAATACAGCTGAGACAATTCCAAGGTTTATTTGCTACTCTTATGGATCCCAACTGTCATTGACAATTTATCTGCTTTTGGTTTGAATTGATAAAGCCATGTATTCTTCTTTTATTGCTGTTTGATTATAGTTGTTTCTGCATTTATTGTACCTCGGCACCACTAAAAATGTGTTTTAAGAGGTTTTCAATAAAATAACAGAGAGAATAGAGGCAGTTATATGAAGTGGATATTGAGTTAAGCGATCCTAAATGATGCAAAACAGAGACAAAGAAAAACTAAATTGGACTCTGGCTGCATAATAGAGATCTAATAACGGGAATATTCATTGGTGATTAGACTGAATTACATGGATGAGCGGCTGTTTTCTCAAACAAGCAGTTAATGATAGGATTGGCTGTTAGCACACAATTGCCTTTATACACATCCAGAAACCGAGCTACATTAGCGTTCAGCTGATGAATGTTATCCAATATTCGCTTTTAGCTCCTGAGGGAAATATCTGTCTCTTTAGCAGCTAAATGCTCCACTGTGTTCACCAGGTAGTCGCTAACTTTGTCTGTGTGTTGTTTGGTGAGCAGGTAGAGTACAGTGGCTTTATCAGAGACTTTTTACTGAAAACAGCTGCTGGAAACAACGCTGATGAGAGCAGTTTGAAGCAGAACAGTTAAGTTGCAGAACATCAAACAGTCTGTTAAAAGTCGCTGTAAAGCTGCATAGAGCTAAGGAGAACTGCAGAGTAATGTCGGGTACACACTACACGAGAATCGAGCCGATTTCGGGCCCGATTCCCCCTCCGACAATCGTCAGCAAAGCCCCCACTTTTTGTTCTAAAAATTATCTTTCCAGATATTCCTGTGCTGTGAGGTATGTTAAAAGTGTTTTTTACATCCTCCGATTGGCTCGGAAGTTCATCCTGGCTGCACCCATCTCAAATCATAAATATTGTAGATAATATATGTTCAATATTTCCGTTCGGATATCCTGTTGTGTGTGGGAAATTCTGAGGACAGCCCATAATGCAGTCACATCGAAAAGAATGATAGCCAATTGTGAACCAAGCTGACTGAAGCGGAAGGACGACCACCGCCGTCATTGAGGTCGTGGCTAATGCATGAGCTAATGCAAAACGTGAAGCATAACGTGCTAGTAAGATGGATCAGAGAAATGGAGGACCAACTTGTTGATTTGTGGCAACAACGTGAGGGTTTATTTAACGTGTCTCCATGACCTCATCCATCCATCCTTTGTGAATTTTCAGTGCAAAGTAGTACAAAAAATAACATCGCTAACTCTTCCTGCCCGTCGTCCACCATGTTTATTTACACTAAAGTCACGTTTGATTTCAAGAGATTTTGCAAGATTTCGTTTTTTTTTTAGTCAGGACTCTTGTTGTTCATGAGTGGACTCTGTTAGTGTGTGGTGTGCTGTTTTGGATAAAAAATAGTTAAACTTGCAGCGCGCACCGCGTGTCATGTGCCGAGGAACAACCAATCACAGTCAGCAGATCTTTTTTTTCTTCCGTAAATATCAGTCAGCGGGAAATATATGGAGGAGAAGTTAATCATTTTAGCGAAGGACTACCCAGAGCTTTGCATCCCAAGGACTATTTTACTTGCTTCACCCTTTCTGACAGAAGACGTCACAACATTCGGTTTAAAGGTGAGCCAAATTCCATCCATCCATTATCTGAAACCGCTTGTCCTATTCAGGGTCGTGGGGGGGCTGGAGCCAATCCCAGCTGACATTGGGCGAAGGCGGGGTACACCCTGGACAGGTCGCCAGCCAATCGCAGAGCTGAGACAGAGACAGACAACCATTCACACCTACGGGCAATTTAGAGTCAACATGTAACCTAACCTGCATGTCTTTGGACTGTGGGAGGAAGCCAGAGAACCCGGAGAAAAACCCATGATAACACGTGGAGAACATACAAACTCCACACAGAAGGGCCCCAAGCCAGGTTTGAACCTTCGATCCTCTTGATGTGAGCTACTGTGAGGGATTTGTGGTGCTGAAAATACATTCATCTTTGTTTTGATTGTGTTTAGTTTAGTCAGTGAGGCTTCCTGCTAAATTACCGCAACTTCATTGTCATCGCAGCATGCAGGTTTTGGTTGCTTTGTAACTGCAGGCACGACAGGAGCACAAAGCATATTGGAAAGAAAAACAAGCTGGGCTGCTGGCGTTTTCCACGCGTTTTTAGAAGCAGCATGTGTACGGCCCCTTAGAGCAGCTTTGATTATCTAATTTACAAGATCCTCATAAAAAGAACCAAATCTCAGCCAATGTCTTTTAAAATGTCTGTTAAAACTCTCTCACTGGTCGGTGTACTTAATTTCAAAAGGCAATTCAAAAGTGGAAATAAAATGAAGAACATGGCAATGAGAAAAGAAAAAAAAAGATTGAATATTTTTCCAGGGTGAACAACATAGTTTTATCTTTTAAGATAACAAATCTGTTTCTTGAAGATTTCACTGAAGATTGCTTAAGCGTCTCCTGACTCCTGACGTCTCCTTTACTTTCTGTGGATCGATTAAAGACTCCCTTTCTGTATTAACAGTGATACTTTGTTTCAGTGTGCTTCACAGTCACATCTAACAGAAAACATTTCTTGCTACTGTACTGGCTGTGTTGCATAACACAAAAGTTCACAGAGGGTTTCAGTGGAAATTCAGGATGAATCTTGTCTTGTGGAGACTGAAGGAACAAATACGTGACTCTGTGAATGTCTTAGGAAATACAGATTTTCATGGTCAGACTCGGTTCTTTTTTCTGTATCTCTCAACAACAGAACTGTCTCTTACCATTTATACGTCCTGTTTTCATTTTCTGACAAAGCATGCCCATCCTCCCTAAATGAAACACCTCCGCTCCAAAATTAGGAGATAACATCACACAAAAGACTTGTTTTTTTTTCTATTTCAGACTTTGTTGGAACCTAGTTACTAAATTTACGATGACAACATGCATCTTTCTAACCTCGGGAGTATTATTAGAACGTTATGCTCTCACTTCTTCGCTTTGTAGTCCCTGGAATTGTTATTTTTATAACGGTGCAGTCGTCTGGAGTGTGTATGTAGAGCAGAGCGGTGCTGTGAGTGAGTGATAAACCACGCTGCTGGACCCAGAGACCGTGGTCAGATAAGGCTGAATGGGACAGTGTTCACAGCGTTATATCAAATGGCATTCATGTGTCTGCCGTAATAATCATCATTACGTGCCATTCAACTGAATGAGAGCGTCGGCTCACAGAGAGTGCACGGGGTGAACCGTACCCTGTTTTTAACAAGAGATAAGGGAGGAGGAATTTGGAAAATAAGGATGTCAGTTTGTGTTTTTCCTTTTTTCAAAATTCTATCCGAGGAGGATCGACTGACCCTGCATATTTTCTCTTTTTTTTCATCAGTGCCTTGCTTTAACAGTCATACAATCTGACGCATTCACAGCTGGAAGCTGCTGAATCCAACTACAGTCTTCCACTGTTGGCCACTGAGTAGCAATGGTGGACTAAGTGCTTCACTCAAGGGCACCTTGAATGAAGCACAGAGGAGAGCGTCTCTCGCTTCCCCCCGTTCCGATTCTCCCAACCGGAATTCAAACTGGCACCCTTTCTCATCACCAGCCAGCATCTCTCTGAGCTTATGTTTATGTGTGTGTAATCAAATAGTTACCGCTCTGCAGTGAGTGCTCTACAGTATGCATGTGTTATGCACAGTTCCCCTTGGATGAGCATTAGGTTTTACTTGATCTCACTGCCCTAAGCTTCCCATGTGCGTCATCCCGAGCTCCCGTCAAGCAGAAAGAAGTTTTCACTGTATAATATTGTAAATGATTAAAAATAGCAAAGGGAGGGAGGCATGAAAAGAGGCAAAGGGGGGTAGCGGGAGTCTTAAATGCCTGCAAATATGCTCTCTTGTATGTATAAGTATTTATAGACTCATTATGTCTTCCTTTTGAAGTGAAAACATGCTCTACTCTGCGAGGGTGTTAGACAGAGAGAGGAAGGAAACATGCACAGGGGGGGGTTGCCACGGAGAAGACCAGATGCCAGACGCCTGCTCTTGTTAAATTCGACCATGTCAGGCTGGTCCGTTGTTTAACACTGATCAAAATAACAAGCTTAATTCATTTTGCCCACTTAACCATTATATAATCTGGAATCCACAGGGTTTGTGTGATAACCGTCTTGTTGCCTGACCGGCTTGATGCAAAGCGCTATTGGCAGAATTCCTCTACAGGTATGCGGCCTGACAACATAACGTCCACCGAGAACGATGGGGGTGTTGGATCAGAGTGATGCAAACAGACAGGGTGTCATGGAATATGAAGCCTGGAAGGTCAAATTTAAGTGAAAAGCAAAAAAAAAAAATTGAGTGTGCGTGTAGGGTGAGTGAGTTTGGGAGGAGGAGGAAGAGGAGTACAAAGAAGGTGGGAGGCCAAGATGAGGCGCCAAAAAACTTGGCGAGGGGAATGTGGAAAAACGTAAAATATAAACCAGAAAAAGAAAGAAACAGAAAGGTGTTTTCTCAGGAGGAGGAATGTGGAACAAACACAGCCTACATTCTTTGTCATCCAGCAGACGCACATCATATACTGTATACAGAATGGATTACTGCAGGCGGGCTTTGTGTGTGTGTACAGATAATCCGGCAAATATTAGAAAATCAGGAAATCGTCTAGAAGCTGAGGCACCTGGGAACGAGTAAGTCAAATGAACACTTGCTGCTGGGTCAATTTTTCTTCCTCTGATGACTCTTGAAAGAGGCCCAAACCCAGCAGGACAAGGTGGCACCTGCCAAGGCTGAAATAGTGCGGTCAAGTAGAGAAAAACAGAGTGTTTTTTGCAGAGCAATTTCCCCATGATTGTTGCTATTGATGTTACAAAAACAGAGGCCCAGTCGCTCATGGTGGGAGCAACAAACATGACTGAAAGGGCAATTCAGAATAAAAATGTAAGCCTCACTGTAGCGTTCTATGACCGGCTCGCACCAATCTGCTGCCTCCCGTTTCTTGTCTTTATCTCCGCTATCATGTACCGTCCGAGAGTGAAAGGCAACAGCAAACAAGCCAGATAAGGCTGGCAACACAAACAACGATAACATCATGCACACTCAATCCCAGCAGCGGAGCCACAGCGCCACATATATCTGCTACCTAATTAGATCTGTGTGTGATGTAATGTTTGACTTTTAATCCTCGCGGAGAGCCAAGAAGCCACTTTGACAGGAAATCTGTGCAAAGTAGATCTGCAAGCCAGGCGTAATTAAAACGTATAAAGTCTTTAACATGTTTTAGGACACACAGGAGCACTGACAGAAACGGTTACTGCTGACTGTAAGTTATCAGGTGCAAAGCAGCCTCGGGGCACGATAGCAAGCGCTCCTTTTTTTTAATTTTTTTTTCTCCGTGTCCCGGCTGACAGCAGGGGCATTAACTAATCTATATCTGGGAGTTAAGTGCCTCATGAGTAAAAGAAGGAGATCTTTATCCTCTCCCACTCAATGTTCATTTATTCAGCTCGGGCAAACTATAAATTAATTGCAAAGTCATGACCTGCTGGCTGTTGTGGGTCCCCAATTAGTCCGTGTTTTTCACCCACTGAGCCCTTTTCTCTCCGTCCTGATACTGTTAAGCTGCTCCACCACACTGTGCAGCTCCGATGCTTATCACAGCAATCACCACAGAAACTGACAAACCCAGCGAGCAGCTGTGACTCCCGCGCGTTCGCGTGTCCATTAGAGAACAGTAGGAATGATAAGACGCCAGCCCTCGGCCAAATACGGGCTTTAATTAAATAAAGTTGTCTATTACATTACCGTTTGCATTACCTGGTGTTTTTTCTTCAAATTACAATGAACTCCAGCATAAACACTCGGACTGCTATCAAATTCTGATCCAATATTTCAGTCATGATGACGACCGCTCTGAGATTGAGTTTATTTTATAAGGAGCTTAATCTGATAATGGTGTCAACGTCAGCATACAGGCATACTCCCTAACCTGAGGCCTTCTCTGTTATTGAGGGCCCCTTTAATAACTTGAGCTTTGGGGCCCACTTTAACTCTGTTAAATACTTTATAGAAAAGCTGAAACGGCCTCACACACAAAGGAGAAACATTATAGATCCCCTCCGTACATGTTCTATGACATAAAGAATTTGTTTCTAATATGTTTTTCATCAAATTACATCTAATCCTTCTGAATCTATGAGCATGCAAACATTTTTAACTTCAAAAGTTTAACTGCTGCACACAGTATGTCTCCTACTTCACTGTATAAATCCTACATGCTGTACATACAGTATATAGACATGTATACATGTACATAATCAACCAGTCCATGTATATGCATTCAGTATCTACTTCTTTGCGCTATTTGTATTGTTTACACTTGATTTGCTCATAGACATTTTTACTTTATTCTTATTTTATTGTTGGTCATTGGTGCTTTATATATGTATTTTAGGGCGGTCAAAGTTAACATGATAATAAAGCGTTAATGCAAATTAGTTTTAACGCCACTAATTTCTTTAACGCATTAACACAACTTGCGATTTTTAGGTTTGAGCGGGCTGAGTTTTAAAGTTAGAGTGATGTTACTGGTATCATATGAAACTGGAAAACCTACTGAATCCATTGGTACTAACCATGACATATTAGCTTGTCGTGAAAGAGGATAAATAACGCTCCGAACATACGTTAAATTTTGGCGAGGAAAAACTGACATTGCCATTTTCAAAGGGGTCCCTTTACCTCTGACCTCAAGATAGGTGAATGAAAATGGGTTCTATGGGTACCCACGAGTCTCCCCTTTACAGACATGCCCACTTTATAATAATCAAATGCAGTTTGGGGCAAGTCATAGTCAAGTCAGCACACTGACACACTGACAGCTGTTGTTGCCTGCCTGCTATGATTTATGCATTTTTTTATGCTAAATGCAGTACCTTTGAGTGTTTCGTGTCAGTTATTTATTTCCAGTAATACATATATACATACATTTGCATAAAGCAATCATATTTACCCACTCCCATGTTTATAAGAGTATTACATATTTGATAAATCTCCCTTTAAGGTACATTTTGAACATATACACCTATTTTTTCCACTAATTGTGTACATACTGTAACTTGTCTTGTCTTGTTTCCTCACCTTTTTTGTTCAGCTTTGTTGTCCTTGGCCCTTGCTGTTTGTTTGTTTTTCTTTTCGTATTGTGTACGTTCGCTTAGAGAGATGCATGAAACCGGAGTCAAATTCCTTGTATGTATGTACTTGGCAAAAAAAAAGTTATTCTGACTCTGATTCTGTAAAGTCCACTCTCAATGTATGTGCACTTCAGGTCTCAAGTTTCCACAACACACGTCATCCTTATGCAGTATGCACACATTTTAAACTAAGTTATAATGCTTACGACACAGTTTTTGATACCATTTATGGGGGTTATTTGTTCTTTACGGTTCACTCTCTTTCCATAGTGTCAGAACTGTTATAAATTACTGCTAATGCAAACAGAAAATCCCACCGCCGTCGCTGCTTCACATTAAAAGCTTTCGCCTGGCACCAAATCAACCAGGACGATCTAAATCTTAAGGATTACGACTTTAAGGTGAGCGCAGAGAGACGTCTCAGAGACAAAAACAGCCTTTTGGTGTCAAACTCCGCACATATATCATTCATGCACCTTGAAGCTCAAACACCCACGTGAAGTCATAACATTTTTGAGTGGAGGGGGACTAATAACTGTCATAGAGTATGTACTCCTTTCCTCGATACAACACATCTTACTACTTAAAGCTATAATGGCTTTGATCATGATTTGATCACTTCCTTACCTTAGCCAGTATGCTCTCAACACTCCTGTCCCTCAGTCACTGTGGGTGAAACTGTAGCTGTGTCAGCCAAAGGGGGCACAGCAGGGTTCACAAAGAGGTAGCATTGTCATCAGAGGTGAGAACACATGATCCAGCAGGCCGGTATTGATACCGCTGGCAGAGGATACATTACGCCGTGTAGCTCCACAATACCTGCAACCTTTTTAAAGACGTGTTACTGAATTCTTCACCTAGACTTTGCAATAAAAGTTTTTTGAACGTGGTGTTTGGCCATTCAGGGAACACACAGTTTCAGAGAGTACAATAAGTAGTATTTGTCTTCCTAATACAATAGTAGAATGGAACAACTAGCATATTTTTAAATAAAAAAGGTCAGCCCATAGAGGACATTTAAAGATATTTTAATTCATTGGTTGATGCAATTTTGTTTGTTTGTTTTAAGATCTTAAGATAAGATAAAAACCTAATTGTCCATTCACACGAAACTTTGTCTTGCATCACCTGCTCCAAACAATCAACAAAATACATCTTCAAGGTCACCCTCCAGCAACCGTCACAAACTCTGTCACTTCATATGTTGTTTTTAACTTTTTGCTGTTTTGTTGTTAAGTCTGTTATTTGTGCTTTTATGTGAAGCTTTTATGCTGTCGTCTTGGCCAGGACTCCCTTGGAAAACCGATTTCAATGGGACTATCTTAGTAAAATAAAGGTTAAATTGATAATAAAAAAAAATTAAAAAAAGACCAGATGGTCCCTGAGCACAGCATGAATTGAGAAACTGATATTGTTTGAGAACTAAACTGAGGATTATTAAAAGAAAAGGACAACATACAGTAGACAGGGCCAGGTATTTATAGATGCAAGTGAAACATTAAAGCAAAGTAAAAACAACAGCTGCCACTCAATTTCAACTCAACAAAGTGACCTTCAACCAACTTTTTAATTTAATAAATGTATCCGTAAGAGACACGAGCACATTCTTTCCTTAACCTCTGTTCTGGCATAACAAATCCAACCCAAGAAACTTGTTGTTCACCAGTTCAATCACGTCGCTCGTGCTATCTAGATACAGATATATGCGGCATGGACAAAGCCTGGTCTAAAGGATTACAGTTTCTCACAAAACAAGTCTTTCAAACGGCTCCCCTCATGATGACATAAAAGAGGACGCTGCGAAATCAACATCTACTACATACGTACAGCGTCCACAGAAGGGGATTTGTTTTCTTTTCACAGTCATCTCTTTATTAAGCTCCACAGCGCAGAGCCAATTTCCTTTTAGGATCTCCCGACAAAGCCAATGGATATTTAGGAACCTAAAACATTCATTTTTTTAAATGGAGACACATGTAAATACCACTTAATTCTGCATTAATGCCTCAAAATATTCATTACATTGAGAGCTGTAACAGATACTAGAGGTGTAATGAACGATCGGAAATAACATTGTGCAGGCAGTCAGCCAAGTCGCGCAATACTGAAAAAGGATAAACTGTCACAGTCACACGACAACCTTGTCTCTACCCGAACCCGAGGTCCCAGCACACTGAGGCTCGTCTTTGTCTGTCACCTCAGACTGTGAATGGTACAGTAGGTACGTTTAAACCTCCCGTGCTGTTGAACCTGTAAAGTTTTCTGCCTTGGAACAAATCATGATGATGTGACACGAATACGACTTTTCAGATTTTCTACAGACATCTTGCAGCTCTCTTTCGTTCTCATCCACTAACTCAAGCTGACTACACACGAGTGGAAAAGAGCAATGATGCCACTGTTGTGCTGTTAGGACTGCTGACACACAACCTTGCCGAAACGCTACACTGGCCATCAAGGACTGCTCAGATTTTCCACTTTTAAATCAAATGTTAACCCCTTTTCTCAGCGTGTCAAATCAGCATATTCTCTTCTTTGACATACATTATATAACAAAACGGAGAAGCTAAGAGTGTTGTACTAAAAAAGAAATCTACACGATGAAAAGGCATTCACACAGGGCGACCCTGTTTGGTATTCTCTTCTGTTGCAGCCCGTTCACACGAAAAGAAGTATGAATGACACGGAAATGCACAAGGCATTTAGAGTGCAATAACGCCTTTTTTGCTTTTGGCGTGTCTTTTAGAAGCCATGTAGTCTGTACTGACATTGTATGCATACAATTGCTCAACTAAGGGGCCTTTCACATGCTGCGTCTAAAATGCGTGGAAAACGCCAGCTGTGCAGCTTTCATCCTTTTATCCAAGGTGTTTAGGAGGTTGTGCTACTGTTGTGCCCACCGTTACTAAGCAACAAATACCTGCGTGGTGCGATGATGATGATGATGATGAAGTTGTGGTAATTAATCAGTAAGCCTCAATGACTACACAATCAAAACAGAGATAAATGGATTTCCAGCACCGTCAATCCCTCACAGTAGCTTTACTGCTCGATTTGTTCGTGTCAGTCTGGCTGACCTTTCAGTGTTGTGATGTTCTCGGACAGAAAAGGTGAAGTAAAATAGTTCCTGGGACAGATCATAAAGCTCTGGGTAGTCCTGCACTAAAACAATAAACTTATCCTCCATATATTTACCGTGGACTGATATTGACAGAAGAAAGAAAAGACATCTCCCGGCTGTGATTGGTTGTTCCTCGTCACATGATAGGTGCGCGCTACAACGTTCCAAAAGTTGAACTATTTTTATCTCGGGGTGCAGCTGTTTAGCCCAGAAAAATAGGCGCTTGGGAACACTTGCGCGTCGCGACGGCATCGCTCCCGTGTTTGAGCACCCAAAAAACACGGCATGGGTACGGCCCCTTAGTGGTTTTGTAGCCTAAACCTAAGTGAGTTATTTTGTTGCGTCAACCTAACTGCGAACGTTACCGTAGATGTGTTGCATGACACACGGAATGTCCATGTAATGTTGTGCTATTTATACGACTTCCCGTGAGACCGGGTTGTCTGTTGTCATCAAAAAGATAAAAAAACAGCCACATAAAACTCTCTCGTGTTATATTTTGTGAGCTAACGTCTCACTCTCTGGACAAGCAGTCAGCTGAGACTGCTCCTTGTTGGCATCTGTTGTTTATTCTTCAGCATGAATTTAAAAACGCCTTTATCTACAACAGAACAGGTACATTTATTATGATTTATTGGCAGTGAGCTGGGCTCACAGCGCTGATTCTGTATCCAGTCATGCAGCTCAAACCGCTCACCATGTGTTGCTGGCTTCACGCTCGCTCACTCATTCCGTGCACCGACGTAGGGTTTGGCCATGCACAGACCGCAGCGCAATATGTGACCACAACGCCTGCCAGCTTCTCCGCTGAGTATATTCCATTACTCGTTAATTTATCCCCTTGTTGTTTGACTGCTGTGCAATCTCTAACAGCGTTTAGCTCATGCCAAGAAGATTTATGCCCACTTGTATTTCCGTGGAGGAAATCCGATCTATTCCAACAAGAGGAAATTGAGTTCTTTGTGGACAGAAAATGTTCGCAGTTAAAATAAAACACCCCTGAAAGTTTAGACTGGTGAGATTTGTGGATGTGTGTTAAACAATCATCTGTGGCATCAAGTTCCCACAGATAAGGGCCAGGAACACAAACAGTGGCAGCCCGCCCGTCGCCAAAACATTCCAGCAGTGATGAAAGTATGAATGGAAAAGTTTTCACACTAATCAATATGTCTGCCAACTTGCATACGATTTGCCAATGGCTCGTTGAACAGAAAATTGTGAGAGCCTTTAGTTAGGCATGCACGTCTTCACAGCTTGAATGGAAAGTAGCGAATGCGCCTCAGAGGCATGAACACGAGGAACCACGTCATCAGTCGGCGTACGACTTGTTAGTATTCACGGACGTTTTTTTGCGTAACACAATTAAGCCAAGGGTTTTTTCATCATTTGATCCCTCAAACGTTTGACTTTTCCTCGGGATGCTTCGTCGTGGATCCGGCGTGGCGAAAAGAAAATGTAATTGTCCAATGAGCTGAATAAATAAATGGTGATTCCAGCTAGTAATGCTCGACCATATAGTGATGAATATGCAGATAATATGAGGCACGCTTGATTAAATCCCTGCTTCTGCTGCATTATGACCTCCTTACATGTAATTAATCATAATTAATGGGAAAACTTCAAAGTTTCCTAAATGTGTATCTCCTCTTTTAAAGGGATGCACCGATACCGGATCAGATATCGGGCCCATTACTGGCTCAAATAGCTGGATATTTGTGACAATGAGGTCAATCTATTCAATTCAATTCTATGTTTATATACTATATAGATTATATACTGGAATTTGAATTCCTGTTTAAGTTTTGACCTATTTGTTGCTGCATTAAAAAAGGTTTACACCTGAATTGTAATTCCTGTTAATTTTGAAGATTTTGAAGAAGTTATTGGTGTACGATTTATTATTTGAATGATAAATAAAGATTCAGTCAATTTCTGTTATGTTATCTATGTATTTATTTGTTACATTTTGTTTTACAAAGTTAGGAATGTTTAAGTCAAGCTTCCACACAGTGAGGCATACAGCTTTATTTATTAAACACTGGTATCGGATCCGAACTCGGTATCGCTATCGGGATTGAAAAAGTAAAAATCTGTGCATCCCTAGTCTTGTATCGTACTTTCACAATTTCACATGCAATGACGTGACTTTTACAAAATCACACAGTTTCAGAGACAAATTCTATTTCTCGGCTACAGCGAGCAGCTCTATACAAAAAAAATCCAGGGCACCTATACTGCATGTGTGCTTTATCAAACGCTGATAACTGTAAAGCAACGGGAGCTTGCAGGCGAAATCTCTGCAGTTAAGAGCCAATCATATCCTTGTACATCCCAGATAACACTTAATATCCCTCAGTCGGGGCTCTCTCTCCGCTCTCTATCCAACATGATGGAAATCTATTCTGACCCCCAACATTTTCTGCGGTGAGTGAAACGGTAATGTCAGGAGTGTATTTAGCAAATCACCCTACTGCAGCCTCCAAATGATGACAGCCATGATATGTGGAGCTGCCAGTCAGTGTGTGTGTGTGCTGGATCTCACAGCAGGACAGACAGACAGGAGCCTCCTGGGTTTTCCCCTCTCTCTCTCTCTCTCTATCCTCTCTGACTATTACATTACGAGCTTTTTACCACTTTCACTGCTGTGTGATTGTGTGTGTGTGTGTGTGTGTGTATCAATCTTGGGGATTTAATCCACAGCCCCATAATGTTAATTAAATTCACAGTGAAGTGGTGTGCATACAAAAACACACACATTCATCATGGAGCTGCACTAATGCATTAAAAACAATGTCATTATTGAATTAAATCTGCAGGCTTGGAGTAACATCGATAGTGGAAAAGCCCTGGGAAGCATTAGAGAGCCGGGCTTTCCCCATGCAGGCTTCATTCAGACTGTGTCAATAATTGCTGCACTACTGTTACAGTATAGTGTGGTCTGCCATACAGACATGTCACTGACCCACACTGTGACATTTAATCCCCTTCACAACAGAGCGTTACAATAAAGCCGAACTGTGCAGCAACCAAAACTATTATTTTACTAAGTATTTACAGTGATATTAAAGTGATACAACATGAGGGAGATAAAAAAAACAAAAACAATATTAAGCCACGTCATTGGGGGCTGGCGTGATATCGTGCATCTTCACGCTTTGTGATGACAGAAGATGGACAACCGTCCAAAAATGACACAATAAACTCACAATAACAGCGCCGATAAGCAGCACGACATTGATTCATAAAACTGGATTTGTCTCACACTGTGTTGTCAATTTAAAAAAAAATGTGACATAGTTTTTTGTTATTGTTGTCAGTTGACAATAAAGCCGAACTGTACAGCAACCACAAATACAATTATTTACAGTGATATTAAAGTGATACAACATGAGGGAAATAATAAAAAACAACAATATTAAGCCACGTCATTGGGGGCTGGTGTGATATCGTGCATATTCACGCTTTGTGATGACAGAAGATGGACAACCGTCCAAAAAAATGACACAATAAACTCACAATAACACAGCCGATAAGCAGCACGACATTGATTCATAAAACTGGATTTTTCTCACCCTGTGTTGTCACTTCAAAAATGTGACTTTTGCTGTTGTTGTTTTTAAACGTCGTCATGCATGCACGCACCACAGTGACTCTGACTCACCTGCGTTCCTGAGCTTCTTGTTGCGATACACGGAGAAGATGACCAAGAGGTTGCCCAGGATGTCGACGACGATGGTGAAGATGAGGAAGCACCCTAAAGTTGTGGTGACCCACGGCGGGCGGTTCAGGCTGCTGCTGGGGTCTGCTGCTGCTGGCCACGAGGAGCTGTTCAGGTGAGACCCATTTATAACCATTGTATACAACTTTTTCTCAAAAAACTGGTCCCAAATTCAGCTTCAACTCCTAAAAAGCCCGGGTGGTGGGATACTACTACAGCCTCCCGCGGCTCTCATCTTCATCATCCTTCTTCTTCTGCTTCCTCCCTCTTCACCCAGCTGTTGTGGATCATCAACTCCGGTATAGTCTCTCCTCTTCCTTACTCTGGTGGTCGCCTCCTCGGTGTCACTTTGTGCCATTCACTTTGTCGGTTACGCATGTGTGTGTGACATGAAGCTGCAACTTCAAACCTCTCCCAGCATGTGATCAGACTAGTCCGGAGAGGAGCGCGTTTTATTTTTTGTGGAGGAGAGAAACAGTGTCGCCTGGTGGAGGAGAGGAGGAACAGCAGGTTGATGAAGCGTCCTACTTCTTCTCTCTTCATTCATGGCTCTCTGCGGTCGCTTTGATTTGATTTACCTCAGCAAGCCCCATTCATTCTCATTTGGAGGGATCATTCATGTTTTATCTCCTTCAGAAAAAAAGTCTATAAGACAACAAGAAACTTGCTTATTTTAAAGGTCCCATATTGTAAAAAAAAAAAAGACATATTCATAGCTTTTGTATTATAAAGCAAGTTTAAGTTCTATATAAATACTGTGAAAGTATCGAAACGCTTAATCCATGGAGAAATACACACAGCCCGTATTCAGAAACTGAGCTTTTGAAACAAGCCGTCAGGATTTCTGTCCATTTGTGATGTCACGAATATACAATATTTAGACCATTATAAAGTTTTAAACATAAACATTCTAAATGGATCCCAGTTTATTTCCCGTTGCAGTGTATGTGAATGCCAACAGGTGACAGGAGGTAAACATGGACCCAAGCTGTCGCCTAGCAACGCAATTCTGTTGCAATTCCGTTGCAATTCCATTGAAATGCACTTAAATGGAGCGTTTCAGACAGAGGGTAAATACAGGTATGTTCAAGCAGACAGTATGAGGAAAATAAAGGTTAATTTAAACATTAAAGCATGTGAACATGTTCTAGTAGAAACCCAAAATACAAGTATGAACCTGAAAATGAGAACGATATGGGACCTTTAATGAATGCATGCTGGTTGATTGAAGGTGATTCTGTCTTTTAAATCATCCGGATTTAATTCACAGATTGGTGAAGAAACTTTGCCTTTTGCCCACACATTGGCATTATTGCCAAATAGATATACTTTAACACTGAATTTATATTACTGGCATCACTGACCCTCCCACGATGCACACTTCTAATTACTGAAATACTAATAACACTGTTTGGTTTGAGCATCATCCCTGACAATGGATGGAGTTTCTATACAAAGAATGGCCGTTATGCTTTTGTTAGTTAATGAGGAGGGAGGAATCATTCATGTTTTATCTCCTTCAGATAAAAAGAATTCTATTATATATAAGACAACAATGCTTATTTGAATGAATGCATGCTTGTTGATTGAAGGTGATTCTGTCTTTTAAATCATCCAGATTTAATTCACAGATTGGTGAAGAATCTTTGCCTTTTGCCCACACATTATGGCATTATTGACAAATAGATATAATTTAACACTGAATTTATATTACTGGCGTCACTGACCCTCCCACCGATGCACACTTCTAATTACTGAAACACTAATAATAACACTGTTTGGTTTGAGCATCATCCCTGACAATAGATGGAGTTGCTATACAAAGAATGGCCATTATGCTATTGTTAGTTAATGATGTTCACAATAAATGGGTCACCATCCCCCACCCTCACACACACACGCACCCACATAAACACATCTGCAGCCCATTCATGAGCTGTCTTCTAAAATGACAGTTTGTCATAATAAAATGGGTTTATTTTAGCCTGCAAATTTGAGGGTACTGCAAATAAGTAGGTCGGTCTGCAGGACAGATAATGCACTCAACTCATTTCTAACAGTCCCTTCTGCACTATATTCACTTTTTTAATAGTCGTGTATCACAGCTGTTACCCTGCACTATATTCAGTTTCAACAGTTTTCTTCATCTCATTGTATTTTTATATATCTGGTATATTTTTTTTGTACTTTGTAATTTGCACTACTAACTTTTCTACTGCCTTTTCTACTGAACATGTTTTGCGCTATGGAACTGTGATGCTGGAAACTTGAATTTCCCTCGGGATTAATAAAGTTACTATCTATCTATATATCATGTTTGATCGAGACTATAGACAGTGTGTGTCTACTAGCCTATGTGGCACAGCACCAGCCCGCCACCACCGTCATCAAGTCCTCCAAATTAGTCCCCCTGTTATTACAGTATTATGGTATACTGCAGTGGTTCTGACCTTTTTTGGCTCGTCACTCCTTAAAAATGAAGCAATGTATATTTGGAAATAATCGACTGCAAAGTCTTATGGGTTATAGTTGCAAGTCTGCCAAAAAACGATTATTTGAGTAATTTTTTAGAGGTTTAAAAATGAAGTATTATTGAGAAGAGGGTACAGTAGCTCAGAAGCAGGGACTTGGCTCACGGGAACTGGAGGGTGGACGGTGCCGAGGTGCCCTTGAGCAAGAATGCTTGGAGAGCCAGACACTGTGGCATCTCTCCACAAATCGAGCGTAGCGTTAGTTCAGGCATGCCATGATGTCAAGCTCTGCTCATACAACGGCTATCAGCTGATAACAGCTGATCTTAAGGAGGTGTGCTCTCCTTGCCTCATGCTACCACATAGGCTCGTGGATCCACGCATGCGCGTGGATGGGCAGGGAGGTCCCAGAGCAGAGCCATACCGCCAAATATAATGTATATAGTATATCACTGCAAATGGAATAAGTGTCTTTGACTAAAGTGGTCCTGGCTGAACTAATGCCAGGATTCAAGAAAATAACAACAGAGTGAAAAAAATTAAATTCCCCAGGAGGGATTAATAAAGTAGGCCTACTTCTTGAAATTCACAAGAAAAAAAGGAAGGATAGGAAAGCAGAAAAATAATTGCTACACAACATTTATTTTTTCAGACGTTTCTCTAATCCTGCTATTTCTCTTCACTCGTCCCTGATCGATTTTTGCTCTAATTTACTCAGCCTACATTTGTGTGGGTTTTGTGAAAACATGATGCAAACCTTGTTCCAGTTTGTCTCAGTTCATGATACCGACAGGGCACCCGATTTGACTGTTATCAGGCCATTAAATAGGTGTAATCAGTCGCTATAATCACCATAGATGTGGGTCAATAGGGGCCTACTATGCCTACTTTGCTATCAAAGTGAAACTTAAAAGCAACATGTTCTAACATGTAAAACTGAATGGAAAGTCACTTTTTGATCACAAAAAAAAGGCTTCTTTAGGCAAAAAAGAGACAGTTAAGTTTAGGGAAAAACATTGTGTTTTGGGTTAAAATAACTATGAACACAAAGACAACTACACATTGGATGCAAACTACGGTCTCCTGGGTGAAAACCCTGTTTTTTGTGTCCCATCCGTCATCCAATATGGAGTTTCACAATCTGTGTAATCGCTGTTGTGTTCTTTTATACCTTCTTTCGGTGATCTACCATGTGAATAGATGATAAAACCTACTAGTGTGTGTAGTAGGTCCCTATAGACCCTGATAA
The DNA here is from genome assembly GCF_043250625.1 of Sebastes fasciatus. Classification (NCBI taxonomy): domain Eukaryota; kingdom Metazoa; phylum Chordata; class Actinopteri; order Perciformes; family Sebastidae; genus Sebastes; species Sebastes fasciatus. The sequence continues at coordinate 21,175,916 of NC_133797.1, read as the reverse complement.
CGCCTATTTAATAGCCTGACAATAGACCAACTAGTCACTGACAGACACCGATAATTTGTAGATGACTCTCTCCTTTAAGCCCATTTACAACAATCATTACATTAACCTGCCCTATAGCCAATCAGGTTGTCAATATGTTTAGCTTTTATCAATACCAAATCAATGAATCATTCACTCTATAGTTATGACATGAAAGTAAACAATTGTAAAGTCTTGTTATTCAAGATGTTCATTCCAATAAGGGTTGTAGTTATATCCGTTGTCTGTGTCCTCGACTGTCACTGAAATCAGCCTTGTTACATTCTTCACCAAGACGTCAACAGCTGTTAAAGCTAAGCGGGACTTGTTGTTTGTGAAAAACTCTGACTTGTTTGTCTTCACAAAATCAAATCTTTCAATAAAGTAGGGATGTCAAAGTTAACGCAATAATAACGTGTTAACGTAAATTCGTTTTAACGCCCCTAATTTCTTTAACGCATTAACGCAACTTGCAATTTTTAGGTTGTAGTTGGCTCAGTTTTAAAGCTAGAGTGAAGATACTGATACAGACACGATGTTATACTAGCTTGTCGTGAAGGAGGATAAATAACGCTCCAAACTGATGCTAAATTTTGGCGAGGAAATGGACATTTTCAAAGGGGTCCCTTGACCTCTGACCTCAAGATATGTAAATGAAAATGAGTTCTATGGGTACCGACAAGGCTCCCCTTTACAGACATGATGCATTATGATTTGAGCAAATTTTTTATGCTAAATGCAGTACTTGTGAGAGTTTCCGGACAATATTGGTCATTGTTTTATGTTAATTGATTTCTAATAATAAATATATACATTCATTTGTATAAAACAAGCATATTTTCCCATGCCCATGTTGATAAGAGTAAAAAATACTTGAAAAATCTCATACATTTTGAACAGATAAAAAATGTGTGATTAATTTGCGATAAGTTGCGATTAATTTTTTAGTGGATGCTCGTATATGAATGTTGCTATCATCACAACATTGACAGCTCATTTTCTCAGAAACCATGAGGACACTTCTAGATGTAATTGTCATTATTGCAACTTTGGAATCTTTCTTTTGAAGTCATTCAGCTCTCTCTCATCATTTGTGCTTGTTTTAGTGGCAGCATAATACAGTGATCAGCCCTGACTTTGCCTTTTATTCTCATCTTTTATGCCTTTTTTACGACCCTCACAACATTGTTACTACAATTAGCCATAATAATCCTGAGCTGCCTTTTTAACTTCCTTTATCCTCCTTCTTATTGCCTTGTGTCATATCATTTTAAAATACGAAGAACTCATAATTATAAAATATTTGTGAATTGCATTGATGTAAAATATGATCATTATATCCATTCACATTCTCCGTTCATCTCTGTGTCTGGGGTCAGCCCATTCTTCTCACTGAACTACTCTGGAAGCAGACATTGTTTGGCACACGCTGTAATCTTTAGTGCATTCAAAAAACACATTACAGAAAGTTAGAGGGAGGGAAAAAACAACATCAAGGACAGATTTTGAATAATTACAGCAGTTAGTGAGACAGTACAGCAGACAGTAAAACCAGACTCAGAGAGAGAGGACAGGAGGAAAGGAGAGACTGAATCTCTGTGTCTCATTTGCTGATGTTCAATCATTTCCATTTGGCTTGAAGATAAAAGAGGCTTTAGCAGCATCAGCAGAACAAGTGGAACATTTTCAGATTCACTTCATCAGAGCTGCAAATACTGAAATAAATTGACTGTTATTCAACATCTTTACATGGTTTACTGGAAATTAACAGGATATGAGTATTTTATGTTTTACATAATTAGCAGGGAAATGTTAAATTGCTGCAATTAACCCCAGTCTCATCCACTGTAAGTATGGGAGTCTTCAGCCACCCTTGAGTCATGAATACTGTGGAGAGAGACTCCTTATCATGTCACAATCTCATCAAACAAACATCTTACAATTACTGCTTCATACATTATTTTCTTTTTTACATTTTTCAATAGAGGATGAAACCTTATTTGGAAATGTGGAAACAGCATCTAAGCTTCAGGGCAGGGCTGCCGCTTAGGAAGTCAAGTGACGAAGTATAAAGAGCAAGAAATTCCATGTAGGGAAGAGGTTGGAGTGGATCGTTGGTTGCAACAATCACAAGACTTTCATCAAGGAGACCGTTGCTTGTGTCCCGTGTGAAACCAAAGTTCACCTTATTTTACCTTTTGTTACGTAACTTACGCACTAAACTAACTTCACCTACGTAAGTTATTTAACAAGTTATTTATTATTATTATTATTACATAGTTATTTAACGTAACAAAGTTACTTATTTTAACACAAACCACGATCTTTTCCTAAACCTAACCAAGTAGTTTTGTTGCCTAAACAACAAGTTCTTGTTTGCGCAAGCACTGATCGCTCGTAGGAGAACACACAAAAACAAGAAATAACTTTTCATAAGATATCATACGAACTGTATGAGGATATGATGACCAGAGACTGGAGCACATCATAGCCCTGTAGCCTTTGAACGTTGATGCAAGAAGCTTTTTTTCCCTCTCTAAGCCCACATTAGAGGGTTACATTGGATTTTCGCTTCTGTCCCATCCCGTTCCTGTTTATTGATATTAGAACTGCACATTTATATATAAAAACTGACCTATTGTTATTATGATTCCCGTCCCCGAAATTGACTCCTATCAGTGGTTGATTGTGTATTCCGCTGGATTTACTGAGGTCACGTGATTTGTCACTGTCAGTTTTAGAGGGGAAATTGAATTTGAACTTGACCATCGATGAACTGTAAAATCACTAAAGGCTGTAACTAAAATTGTCTTTGTTTTGTTAAGCCATTGAAGTGTGCGCTAGCTAGAGATCACTGCGTTATAATTTTTGCCGTAAACTGAATCCGCAGTGCACATTTGTGTACCGTCATTTTCTTCGTAAATCTGTCCCTCAGTGTTTGTACCACATTATTGAAAGGAGAAGGTCTAGCTAGCGTTAGCTGTCTCTTTTTCATTACAAGCTATTCCTAGTGCCCGCCCACACAGATATTTCAACAATCAAATTGCAGTAGCCTACCGACCTTATGAGTCACTACAGGACCAATATCTCACATCCCCTGGAAAACACTAATGTAGGGGCTTTATCACAGTAAAAAATAAATACAATTTCCTTTGGTTAATTGGTAAATTTTGACCGAATAAGAAAGTGCACAAGTCAAACCAAAAACAGATTCAGATTCATTCTTTATTGTCCTCTATTGAGGACATTTGTTTTCACAGTCTGTACACAGAAATAACATTCAAAACAAGGAATAAACAAAACAAGAACATAACAACAACAAAAGTCTATTACAGTGTGCTCAGGCTATTAAAAGCAGTTATGGCTGATGGCACAAAACTCTCCCTAAAGCGTGTTGTATTTGCAGATTGGTTGTCCGTATCTGGAGGGTGAAGCATGGGTTGAGGGGGTATATACTGATATAGTATACTGATATCCGAGCAAAAATGTTTTGATTTTAATCATACACGCCAAAATATTTCTTCCTGTAAATCAGTAGCTGCTAGCTGAGAGTTCCTGTATCAACCCTGCTTCCCTGCTGCGCCTTTATAAGCATCCAGAGCAATGAGACTTTTATCTAATGGATAATTGAAGCGGTTTATAAATCAGTCATTTCCACGGTAGAGAAGCAAGCGAAGAGCATGTAACCCATCCTGAGACAAGTAATGAACAGGCTTCTGAGAGGGAGAGAGACATATCTGCGGGGGATACTTTGTTTTGTTTTGAGTCTCATGCTTTTAGGAAAGCATACTACTGCTGCTACAAGGGTTCACTTTTACTAAAATGATCTTAAAGAGTCAACAGGATAATGCTCTCGCACAGGACGCACCTATGAACTCTTGTTTTATGCCACATTATCATTTTCTTCTTTAGTCTTTAGATAGCCCGTTCACACGAAAAGGCGTATGAATGCCACGATAGTGCGCAAGGCATTTAGCATGCAAGAAGAATGCCTTTCTTGCGTTTAAGAAGAATGCCTTTCTTGCGTTTGGCATGTCATTTGTACGCCATGTACTGACTGCAATGTTAACGCTTGCTCAGAGCTAATGACGTAGAATAAGAAGCGAGAAAGGCCGTTCATGGTCATGGTTCAACAAAAGCCCTGTTTCCATCGCAGGAACTTTCCGCCATAACTGAGAACCTTTTGAGGAACTCATCTCTTTTTGACCGCAGAGACCAGGGTCTAAATTAAGTTCCGGGGACATTTTATGGGGCCTTTTTACCTCCCAAAAAAGGCCCTGGTCGGGGAGGAGTACTTTCTGAAAGTACCGGAACTTTTGGAGTGGAGTTTGCAGGGATGACTGTCACTGATGTGCGTACTGCTTCATTTATAAAACAAGGAAGTCTAGTATCGATTTAGGATAATTTTACGACAAGGGGAGAGCATGTTTCTTTGTTTGGTAACTAACAGTAACATTGAAAGTAAAGTTAGGTTCTGCTGTCGGCCCTCGACTCATAAAAAAAAGAGAGAGAGAAAAAAAAAGAGATTGCGAGGGTGAGCGGTAACGTTAGAAGAGACAGACGTGCGGCGCTGCAGTGAATGAGAGACAGAAAAGTTATTTTTCTGATCGTTTGAAAGCGGCAACAATCTAAAGCACAAACGTCATGTTGCTTTGAGCAAACTAATTTGCCATATTTTTGCAGCTCTCTAGACAGTGGAAACGCAGACAACAATGGGCTGAAGGAACCTTTTAGTTCCTTGAAAAGTAGTTCTTCGGACTTAAAGTCCCAGAAACTACCCAGGAGTTGGCCAGAAGACTGGTGTTCAAACCAGTGGTTTATTTTGATAGTTACATTAGTGACGTTTGTGATGATTTTTTTTGTACTTGTTACGTTGTTTCCGTTATTTATTTACTTATTTAAAACCCAACCATGACGTTTTTCCTAAACCTAACTAAGTGGTTTTGTTGCCTAAATTTATTTGCAAACATTGCCGTAGTTTTGTTGCGTGGCGTACAAATGACACACGAAAAGCCTAAAATGCGTCCTCATGACACGCGGAATGTCTGTGTAATGTCGTGCTATTTATACGCCTTCCCGTGAGACCGGGTTGCTTTAGAATAACATAATGAGAGGTAAAAGATGAGACAGAAGTACTTTTTGTATTTAATGCCAGTTGAGCGCCTTTGAATTTAATTGAACTGACTGAGGAGAAAAAAAATAAATGGTGCTATCTTCTTAAAAATACCTCCAAAGAAGAGTCTTCACTTCATTGGGTGAATTAAAGAGTTAAAAAGACAGCGAGAGATGGAGGGAAGAGATTTCGAGGAGCCTATTCTGTATGGTTCCATCAGGCCAAACAGAGAAACAGGTTCAAGAGAGCCGTTATGAGTTTCGTGGGGAAGGGTGAAAGTGGGAAAAGGAGAGTGGGAGAGAAGTGATGTGTGTGGGGGAGGAAAAGGGCAGATGCACCCGTGATGAGGACAGGAGGGTGCCGAGAGGAAACCCCCCCTTACACACACACACACACACACATGCACGCACACACACACACACACACACGCACGCACACACACACACACACACACACACACACACACACACACACACACACTCCGGCCCGCGTCTCTCATTTGAGAGAGCTGTCAGCAAAATGAAGGAGAGGAGACAGAAGTAATGTAATGAGTGCGGTCTCGACACAGCCCCGGCATGTCTCTGCTGCTTCACTGGTCATCACTACATCCCACAGAGAAACAAGAGTGTTTGCTTTTATCTGCCGTCTCTCCGTCCTCCTCCTCCGCCACTCGGCCCGTTGCCATGACAACAGCGGAGCTCCACCCAGGAAAGAGATGTGTATGCTGGTAGAAAGAGGATTATTGGGGTCAGTGGTCTCTGCGTGTATGCGTCTCTCTCTCTCTCTCTCTCTCTCTCTCTCTCTCTCTCTCTCTCTCTCTCTCACGCACATACACACATTTTCTCACGGCACATGATTATGCACAAGCACACGCTAATACAGTAACTGGTTTACTTTAACATGAATGGAGCCAGACAATTAGTTTTTTGTTTTTGTTGTAGTTGTTAATTTAATGGATTCCCTCCCCCCCTAGGGAGTTGAATTGAAGAATAAATTTCCCGCTGATTGACGGTTACGGGTTCATATTTATGTTGTGTTTGGGATTGTTATTATTTAAAACCAATGATAGGGTTTCTCAGCTCCTTTAAAGGGCTACTCCACTGATTTACTCTTGAACTTTCGTAAAGTTAAGGGATTTGCAAGAGACCGCTTATAAACAATGGAGGGTCAAAGTAGAAGGAGAAGAGGCTAAGATATTCAGACTTTTAGTTCCCTATTATTGACCAAAACTCTTTTCCCAATAATATACATAGACAGTATATAAGAAGTGGACGTAGTCACCGTGACGTCACCCATTGGTTTGTGGACTGCTGTTTTGAAGCATTTGTGTTTGTTGTTTGTGTTTGGCATTTTGGCTGTCGCCATCTTGGTTTTTGGCAATCAGAAGTGACACGAGAGGGTGGAGCTTAGTACAACCGAACGCTAAACACATTTTTAGGCGACCACCATGTTTCTACAGTAGCCCAGAACAGACAAACCAAACACTGGCTCTAGATAAGGCCATTCCCGTTTTCACATTTTTGCATCAGCCACCGTAGCTCTCCTTCAGGCTTGGTACATGGGAGAAGTTTGAGTTGGTTGCAATCTGCAACCTCACCATTAGAAGCCGCCAGATCCTACACACTGCACCTTTAAGAGGTAGAGGATTTGTTCTCAAACCATACAAACACTCCATCCTCATTTAAAAATTCTGAAAAAAGTTGGACATACATGGTTTTGATTGGACGGCAACTATGCATGACATCATTACCCAGAGATTTGCATATCAATAAAATGCTTAAAAGTTTGAAAAGTCAAAAAGCTTAATTGACTCAACTAGCTTTAAGATTAGCTATTATTATTATTATTATTATTATTATTATTATTATTATTATTATTATTATTATTATTACTTTTAAGTCAGCCAGGCTATAGAACACTGAATAACTATTGTAAGTCGAGAATAGGAAAATAAGTAAATCAAGGTTAAAAAGGAAAACAAGTTAAATAATTAAGCTATTTCAACTAGAACAGGTTAACAAGGAGATTCGTGTTCGGTCATTCGGAGCACTGGTAGACACATTCACAGCTCATTGGTTGTCTTGCTGCTGGTCTCTCCAGCTCACTGAACATTTCAATTCACTAAGAAATATGAAGAACTAGAACTTGTAAAAACATTGCTAAAGGGTCTTAAAAGTTGTCAAATATGAAATGACAAAGTTGGCAAAATAGTCTCCAAGCCCAAGCCGATGACTCCCCTCAGGATTTCACTATGGCATCATCTGAGTTATTTTCTCAGACTTGACAAAACTCCTCTAAAACCACAGAAGACCGTACTCATCATGATGAGTAAACTGATCTGCATGTGAAGATAAATTCCACTTCTTCTCCATTTTATGCCTTTTTTGCACCGTTGTTCATTCTTTTAAACGTGTGCCCACAGTCTTCCTGGTAAAACCATTATTGTTACATCTCAGATGGAATATAGTCATTATTCTAGCGACACGGCTAGAATACAGCTGTGCTAAAATGGTCCCTCCACAATGAAACATGTCATCATGATATTTGATGCCGCTCAAATTGACATGACAGGAGTTTTTCCACCTGCTGCTTCTGTTGTGACCAGACGTGTGTTTTCCTGCAGCAGCCCAGGGTTCCTCCCTGCCTGCATTGTGTGAGGAGAATAATGGGGCAGACAGCTGTGGTGGGTCGATGTTAATATCAGCTCAGAGTCTCTTTGTATAGACCTTTTCATTGCCATTCTGTTATAGGGCAACAGCTTTGGTCCAAGTTGACTTCCTGTCAGCTACTGTATTAATGGTGCCTTCAAATGGGTCGTGTTTACCACGACTCTGCTCCGAGTTCACGCCTTATGACGTGTTTGTTGACGTTGTGAGAAATGGCGGAGGCCTTGGAAGTTAATTTAAATTAATATATTGTAATTTTAGTTGTATATTGTTTTTCTTTGTAATTTTATAATATGTCTGAGGAAAATGTTGATATTCCCAACGGCCTCATCTTTTTCCTCTGTCATTATGCCTTTGCATTTACTGCATTATGTTATCCACTTGCTAGCGTGCTAAATTGTTAGCCTCTGTGGCTTCTAGACAGTTAATACGTTAATATTGCCGTTGCTTAGCAGCGGTGTTCTCATGACTTCCCATGTTGTAAACACGAGCTCACAAGTTTAATTTGAAGGCACCATAACAAACATTGCAAGAGGAAACACAAAATTACCCATTTAGACTAGTTATGTTGTAAGGTCTATAGATAAGGGGGCTCTCGGCATAATTCTCATGAATGACTGGGCAGATGTTTCTCTTCAGACAGACATGTTTAAACAACACGTTAGCTTCTTGTTAATCGCCATCTGCGTTTCTCTCAGACACTTCTGTTTGATTTGACTTGATATTTGAGGTATTTAATATTTGCTCTTTGTCTGAGGAATCTCAACTTGCATTCATAAACAGTCTTGTTCACACATTCTGTGCAAACAGCAACTCATAGTTTGAGGTGTGATCGGTGAAAAACTAATCTTGCTGTCAAAAACTCTGGATTACACTGACTGAAGTTTTGTGAAGTACGTGAATGGCCTACATACAAAAAGGTATATGCACTTTTTTTTATTCTACAAATGTGGCTTTCCCTTACCAAAACTAAGTTTATTCCAGTGTGCTATTAGTACACTTCTTTTAAACTTAAAATAAGAGAGTATACTTTCAATTCACTTTTTATGTACTTATCAGAGATATACTTAACAAAACGATATATACGTATGTTTGGCTCATACTGACAAGTATACAGAAAAGTGTAAGTATACTTGGCTCATACTCACAAGTAGTAAAGTCTAAGTGTACTTGGCTTATACTGACAAGTATACAGAAAGTCTAAGTATACTTGGCTTATACTGACAAGTATACAGTAAAGTCTAAGTATACTTGGCTCATACTGACAGGTATACAGTAAAGTCTAAGTATACTTGGCTCATACTGACAGGTATACAGTAAAGTCTAAGTATACTTGGCTCATACTGACAGGTATACAGCAATGTCTAAGTATACTTGGCTCATACTGACAAGTATACAGTAAAGTCTAAGTACACTTGGCTCATACCAACAAGTACACAGTAAAATCTAAGTATACTTGGATCATACTGACAAGTACACAGTAAAGTCTAAGTATACTTGGCTCATACTGTCAAGTAGTAAAGTCTAAGTATACTTGGCTCATACTGTCAAGTAGTAAAGTCTAAGTATACTTGGATCATACTGACAAGTACACAGTAAAATCTAAGTATACTTGGATCATACTGACAAGTACACAGTAAAGTCTAAGTATACTTGGCTCATACTGTCAAGTAGTAAAGTCTAAGTATACTTGGATCATACTGACAAGTACACAGTAAAGTCTAAGTATACTTGGCTCATACTGTCAAGTAGTAAAGTCTAAGTATACTTGGCTTATACTGACAAGTATACAGAAAAGTCTAAGTATACTTGGCTCATGCTGTCAAGTAGTAAAGTCTAAGTATACTTGGCTTATACTGACAAGTACACAGTAAAGTCTAAGTATACTTGGCTCATACTGTCAAGTAGTAAAGTCTAAGTATACTTGGCTTATACTGACAAGTACACAGTAAAGTCTAAGTATACTTGGCTCATACTGTCAAGTAGTAAAGTCTAAGTATACTTGGCTTATACTGACAAGTATACAGTAAAGTCTAAGTATACTTGGCTTATACTGACAAGTATACAGAAAGTCTAGTAGGCTATACTTGGGTTATAGGCCTACTTGTACTTAATCTTTAAGTATTCTTGCCTTATAAGCCTGTAGTTACGCTTACTTTTTGATAGAGTAGCCTATTAAAGTGTGAGGGGAGAAGACAGAGTATTGTCACTGGTAGACAGAGCAGTGTGGGGGAAGTTTGAGTTTACATCATGTGATCACTGTGCAGGTTTTCATACCAACTGATCCATGAATCGGCTTATTTGGCTGATTTGTGTTCCTTCATTCATCCAGAAGGATCCACTGAGTGAAATCATTTGATGAGACTCTAGAGTACATGTCTCTCATCGGGTTGCTCGGCTGATTTTGGGCTTTCAGAACCATCCCATCCGCCTCCAGCTTTTATGAGTTGTCATATGCAGCCATCTTGTGGTTTTAATCCAGCATTACAGACTCGCAGTCTCCCAAGTGAAAGCTAATAACCACGACTCCTGAAGCAGAACACCTCCTTTCCCACAGTCCTGATTCCATAGTATGAATAATGCATTAATAGGTATGAAAATCCTAATTTATTTAATGGAAGAACATCTGGTGCCATTTCCAGAGTTAATTGGATCCACCAAGCATGAGATTAAGCAGCACATGAGTGGTTGCAAAGTGATTCGAATACCAACCACTGCTGAAGTCTGGATTCTTCTCCACATTATACCTCTCAGACTGTGGAGCTGTTTCAGTCCACATGTGAAACCATGTTTTTTTTTCATTCTGCCACCCAACTGAGAAAGAATAGTCCATTCCCACTAGCTGTCTGTCTTAGCAACAGCCTCTTAGACCCAAGAGCTAATCGTTTCTAAACCAAGGAATGTCATCTGATGCTTAAAGAAGCAGTGTGATGACACCACTTACTGAGAATTACTGAGCACATTTTCTGCGTGAACCTAAGTGGTGAGATGCTTTTCTTATGACTTATTCTCAATTAGACTTCACCTAATTAAATATACTGGAGGGTAAATAAATGTGAAGCCAAGATGTGTTAAGATTTACTTTTAAATGTCGGGGGAAACACAAAGGTTGCAAGTGTTCTGCTTTTAGAACTTAACAAAACGTAACAAGATCTTGGTTTGGTCAAAGTGAACATACCTGACCAATGTGCAATGGGGACTGGGTTGGTTTGGTGAGAAATGAGGAAACCAGAGGGATTAAAACAGCATGACCTTTCAACTTGGTACCACTTTCTAATGAGGCGGGCTTTATAAAAGCATTTACATAACTTATGGCTTTGTTTTTTTGGTTAATAAGTCATTTATTAAAGCTTTATAGATCAGTAAGCGTGAGCAAAGACAACTTTAGGGTTACCACGTTGGGACAACTTAATTTGCCTCCTGTTTATCCTCCTGCTGCATGAATTGCTTTGTATTTTCAACTAGCTCTTAATTTAATTAAGAATACCCAAATGTATTAGGAAGCATTAAATGAGAAGATTGATACCAGTCTTGTTAATTTAGCTTATGATGCAGACTGATAAAAGGGGAAACAGCTAGCCTGGATCTGTCCAAAGGTAGAAAATATGCCTACCAGCACCTCTAAAGAGCACTAATTAACATGTTATTAGGGTTCAAGCCCTGAAGGGGCAGAACCCTAGAAAGGAATTTCAGCAGGTAATGTACTGAGTGGGATATAATCTGTCAGATATAATCCTCATGAATGAAATCAAACCATTCTGAATCAGAAAAAAAACTTTCCAGTCACAAGGTAGGACCTGCAATCAGTTTTTGGCAGGTGGAAACTGTATTTTATGGGTTGTAATGGTCCTTTAAAGAAATGTAAGCAGGTAAAAGGACTGAGTTGGCTATAATCTGTCAGATATAATAATCATGAATGAAATAAAACCATTCTGAGAAAAAAAAAAGCTTTTCAAGTGGTCCCAGGCACGGATCAACGGACTGTGCACGAGTACGGTACACAGCATTCACACTAATCAAACGAACTGGTCTTTGAGGTCAAATGTACTCAGGGTCCCTGATGTGAAAGCCTCCTCAGGATATTTCCCAAAATGTTGAAGACTTGTTTGTTGACACTTTATTAATGACTTATTAAGATTTATACCTGCACATTAAAGGCTTGTTATAAAGTAAGTAAGTCAGTAATCCATCAAGCCACCACTGTTTGTGTGCAATTTGAAAAAGTCCAACTTCAATGTCCTCCAGTGGCACTATCACAAATGACAGCAGAACTCTTATTTTAATTATGTGAGTTTTAATATAATCACATGAGAGAGTACTCCGTTCATTAGTGAGATCGTCCTGATGAAAAGACACAGCAAGTTCTGCTGGACAAGGAAATGCATACATGCATTTGTCACAACCTGGCAACCCAAAAGTTGTTGAATGCCATTTAAGCATTGATAAATTAGTCAAAACCATTATAAAAGCCACTAGTTACTTAGAAACACCTTATCAAGTGTGTCTCATTATATCAAGTATATCTCTTTATAAAGTGGTACTTAGATTGTATTCAGTATTTTAGTCATGTTGGTAATATGATTTGGACAATAGTCAGCCAAAAACAGCGGTTCAGGAGTGACTCCGCGGTCCTGACTGAAGGTCAAAAGATCACCTTCCACTGCCAAGCCCAGGAGGAAGAACAGCCAGTCGCAGTGCAGAGAGGCCAAACAGGGAGAAAACACAGAGCTCAGACTGTGTGGTGGTGCATCAGGCCCTGAGGTAGCAGGGTCATGTTAGTTTATCACCCTTGTGTGAGACAACCAGGGTTTATTGATACAAGCAGCCGCTGGGAGTCAGAGGAGGGAGGTGACACGGAGCTGCCAGACTAGAAGATGGCCTGGAGAGATTCCCCTTCTGAAGCTTTGACATTGTTTAAATCATCTTATTCCACACTGACAGTATTACACAGTAAGTATTCAGTCCCCCTCACTTTTTGTTATGTTGCAACCTTATGCTAAAATCATTTAAAGGGGACATATCAAGGCAAACTCACTTTGTCAGTGCTTGTGCTCATAAATTTGGATATCTGGAGTGCCTACCAACCCACAAACTATGAAATAAGACAATAAGACTTATATAAACCTCCAACAGCGAGCCTGCATCAATGCTGACTTGCTCGCCATATGCAACGCCGTTTTGTACTACCCAACATTAACTGCTCAAACTAAGAGACATTCAATATTGTCGTGCAGATGTTAACAACTTAAAAGTTACATTGTATTTAGGATCAAATGTCTAGTCTAGAAAACAGTAGACGTGTTCATTTGATTGTAAAGTGTTGTGTTTATTTATAGGGACTGTTGCAAAAACCAAGCACCTCATCAACATCAGAGTTAAAAACGAGAAGATGTTTATTTAAAAAAAGAAAAGAAATGGCACCAAAAAAGTATGGGAGTAAGTTTTATTTTTATTTTTAATTTCTCTGTATATTGCATATTATTTTCATTCTTAATACGGTGAACCTTTGCAGATCCCCTAGAATATATCTTTGCACATTTTCGCCAAGTTTTCCTTTTAAACAGATATATTGTGCATATTTTTTTAAATAGTTGGCCATTAATATTTATATTAAGTATTTTTTTACGTACGTTTCTGGTTTATGCACCAAAACACCAAAGCAAATTCCTTGTATGTGAAAACCTACTTGGCAATAAACCAGATCAGATTTTTCTCGGCTTAAGGCCTATTTTATGTGGAGCTACCTCACTGCCCACACTCTTACTTATGTAGCTTATTATTAGCGACGTGTATAGCAGTTGCTGTTTGATACGAAACCATGGTTACGAAAAGTTATGTTTCCGTCGGAGAGAGGGAAGTTCGTCCCAAAGTTTGCAGCTGTATTTACACCCTACACCTTAAAGAAGGCTGCTTCATTCAGCTGAGTGTGTGATTACAAACGGAGTTCACTCCGTCACAGAGTGGGAGTGGGAAGTGTCTGCTTTGAGAAAGGTCCCAGGTATATTCAGACAAACAGTATGAGAAAAATAATGTTGTTTTTTTTTTACACTATACATGTTATGGCAGTAGCCCAAAATACAAATATGAACCTGGAAATGAGCATGATATGTCCCCTTTAAATAATTTGTTTCCTCATAATGACAAAGCAAAAACTGGGCCACTCAAATACATTCACAGAGTTGTCCCTAAGCCACTCCTGCTTTGTGCGTAGGATCATTGTCCTGTTGGAAGGTGAACCTTCGGCCCAGTCTGACATCCTGATCACTATCTCTGTACTTTGCTCCCTTCAGCTTTCCCTCAACCCTGCCAATGAAAAACACTCCGACAGCATGAGGCTGCCACCACCATGCTTCACAGTTGGACCGGTATGGGCCTTTTTCACAGAAGACATTTGGACTTGTCACAGTAGGAAAAGCACAGGTGTAAACTAATGAAAATTATGAGAGGCTGAATTTCATTTAGCTGCTTTATTTCAGGGTCCTGGTATTGTGCATGCTGACTCACTGTCACTCTCACTGGGACACTTGTATAGCACAGAGTCATTGTTAGTGTTATAGTAACACCTGTGCTTCTCCTACTATGACAAGTCAACATGTCTGCTGAGAGACAGTTCAATCTAGGTTTCATCAGACCAGACAATCTGGTTTCTTACAGATCTATGCCTCAACACAATCCAGTCTCTGCAGCTCTGCAGGCAGTTCCTTTTACCTCATGGTTTGGTCTTTGGAGACCTCATATAGACAGGTGTGTGCCTTTCCAAATCATGTCCAATCAGTTGAATCGACCACAGATGGACTCCAATAGAGGTGTAGAAGCATCTCAAAGATGATCAAGAGAAATGGGAGGCACCTGGGCTAAACTTCAAGTGTTTTAGCAAAGGGTCAATGTGATATTTCAGGTTTCTCTTTTAAAATACACTTGCAAAAATGTCTAAAATCCTGTTTTTGCTTTGTCATTATGGGGCATTCGGTGTAGACTGAATTGATTAAAACTATTTTAGCATAACCCTGCAAAAAAATTTGAAAAAAAGAAGGGTCTGAATAGTTTGTGAATGCATTGTATATACTCTGGATCAGCTTGTTACAAAGCTTCATTGAAGCTTCACAATCTTAACACTGAGTGAAATATTCAGAACCAGGACTCTGTGTATTTTATTGCTGCAGCTTTCCATCAAATCGAATTATTCTAGATATTACTATTTTATACATATTGCGCTTAAAATTCAGCCTGACATATTTTGTATCTGCAAAAACTTTGGGATCTCCACAAGATTAAATAAAAAGTTTTGTTTGGCTGCATGCCGTGAGTTTTTAATGACCGACCCTGCTTGTTAAGAAGGTAAACACAGTTGTGTTACTCTGATTAAAAACAATTGCATTAGGCTACTTTTAAGATTTAAAAAATGTCATTTATCACATATATTGCATTAGATTGTTGGGCTGCAACCATAAACTGTCTATAAGAAGTGGACGTGGCCACCATGACGTCACCCATTGGTTTTTGGACTGCAATTATGAAGCCTCCAGTTTGGCACTGACACGACAGGGTGGAGCTAAGTACAACTGAACGTTGAATAAGACATTTCTAGGCGACCTAAACGGTTACAATTAACTTTCATGAACTGAAAACACACTGTGAAAGAGTTCTAGTCGTAAGACAAAAGCACGGACAACGTCGTGGTAGTAACCTGTCAATCACAAGGTAGCCACGCCCTAAAGCATCCCCTGCTTTATGGTCTATTTGACTCTAAATGGGAAAATAATTTACTAAATGAACATCATGCTGTATTGAAGAAGACTTGAAACTAGTGATTGAGACCATAAACTCATGTTTACTGAGGTAATAAATCAAGTGAGAAGTAGGCTCATTTTCTCATAGACTTCTATACAATCACTTCTTTTTGCAACCAGAGGAGTCGCCCCCTGCTGGCTATTAGAAAGAATGCAAGTTTAAGGCACTTCAGCATTGACTTCACTTTTCAGACCCGGAGGTTGCCGCCTGGCGAAAACTAAAGGTTATTTTCATTACTGATTAGCCAATAATCTTATATAGTCGATTAACCGTTTCGTCTATAATACATCATTTTCAATAACTACAATAAAGTGACCTGTTAAAAAGTTGAATTCCAGCCTTTATTTACTTTTTTCACAAACAATACTAGCTACAGAGACGAGTACTGCTTACTTCTTCAACTTGTTTCGATTCATAAACACAGTTTGGAAATAATTGCACGCAGACAGCATAGATATTTTTTAGGAATAATTTATTGCCAGTAGGAAAGCGTGAGCTCGTGGCAGTATTCAATAAAAACCTTAACAAGACCATAGCATTGCTCACACACACATAGACACCTGAAAAAGTCGCGTGTCCATGGATAACTCTGCACTATAAATATATTGGGTCCCGTTTTCTTGGTGGAAAAATAAAGAGGTTCCAAAGTCAAAATTTACAAACAAACAAATAAAAAACACAACAAGAATATGCAGTCGTTCATTGAAGACCCTTTTTGAAATGAGCAGGAGACAATAAACTTTACGAGTACACTGTGTTTCGGAAAAGCCACGCTCTTTTCTTCTCTTTTTTTAACATTTCCTTTTTTTCGTGAATGTAAGCACAGTAAGGCTGATAATGTCACACCATTTAACTCTTTTTTGTTGAAAATAAAAGCATAGAATATCTACAAAACCTAGTAAACTTTGAAATCAAAACTGTACATTTAAATTTACATTGAAAATGAGGATTTGTATAAAAACATTTTGCTTCGTTGTATTTATAGAAACAAAGATATTGTTGTGTTTTTTGTTTTTTTTATTTCATGATGCTTTTTCATGTTGTACATTGAAATGTTGACCCTTCAGACAATCCATGATGACAGTTACTTAAAGCGATGGCACTGCCAACTCAAGGGGACAGGAGTTGGACTGAGCAGATGTTAAGATGCTACAGAGTCTCTCCGATAGCTTCATGAGATCTTCTCAGCCGATTGGCCTTCACAACCAGTCTCAACAACCCCTGTGTTTAGACTCAATTCATCCTGTGTGTGTGTGTGTGTGTGTGAATGTATGTATGTGTGCGTGTTTGTTTTCTGTGTACACATACTGTGCATGTTTAGTGTGGGTGGTGTGTGAGGGGTTAACATAAGGTGTAGCTGTGGGTTCAGGCACTTTTGTTTGGATCCAGTGTCAGACTTCAGTGTGCTGTTGGGAGTCGAGCGCCGGGATGACCAGCCGCTCGAAGTGGCCCTCGTCGCCGCTCTCGTAGTCGCTTATCATCACCTCGGACTCCTCGCAGCACGCCGACATGTCCGAGCAGGAGGCTGTGGACGTGTACAGAGACAGGGACATGTTGTCCAGAGCTGAGGAGTCAAAGTCCCGACTACAACCTAAAGGGTAGCCCCCTCTGTAGCCACCGGCGCCCATGGTGGAAGCCGGGGTGGTGTTGCCCGAGGTGGAAGTGGCGCCTTGGCCCTCGGTGTCGCCCCCGTCGCTCGGGTAGGAGTGCTGCGGCAGGTACTGGTTGAGGCTGTACAGCTGGGGCAGGGCCGGGCGCTGGCGGACCCCGCCCGGGCTGCCCGGACCGGTCGCAGTCGGGTCAAAATCTCTGCCCGTGGGCCGCAGGGTGTCGCCGTACTCTGGCAGAGGTGGTGGCGGCAGGTCGTCGTTTGCATGGAAGTCCTCCGGCGGCGGAGGGAAGTCGCTCTCAATGTCGAAGCCGCCGGGATAGTAGTCGGTGTCGATGGCACTCGGGTCGCTGTACAGAGGGGCGGGCGACTCCACAACCTCATACTGTGGAAACTCCTGGATTCCAGGAAGTTGAACACTTGGCATCCAATCAGATGTGTCCCAGTGATATCCTGTTTGATAAGACACACTCATTAGTATTCTGCACCAAAGCTCACATACGGTACAGTTATTGACACTCACCAAATGACATCATGTTAATGTTAAATAAAAAAAACACACCATGCAACGGTAACACAATACGTCACACCAACACAATGAGTTGTTCATTAATACACACGTAAAGGTCTTATTGATAACATTTTTATGCAGACGGATATTAAAAACTGTGAATTAATCATTTAAAATGTTTTGACGGGTCCGAAATTAATGTTTTGTTTATCTCTGTGGAAGATATCTGACATTCGGTTCCCACTTTTAACAAGGCTTTTGAGCCAATAGTAAAACGGCGTTGGTATCACGTGATATGTCTGTGTCGTCAGCGATCAAGTTGCCAATTAGTGTGGAAAAAAATCGTGAGTTTGACGGTAGGTGCCTGGCAACCACTTGTTGTGAAGTAAATGCAATGGAGCACGGAGGGAGAATGCGACATCTAGCGGCTGAATGTTATCCATGTTATCAATAGCACCTTTAACTTCACACCACTTTGTGAGAGCAACTTTTTAACACACTGCAGACACATTCACAGACTTAAAGACAAAGTGAAATAAAACAATAATTTATCATATTTATTTCTGTCTCCTTGTGTTATTTATAGCATTATCTCTTGTTATATGCCCAAAAATATGCAAACAAAACATTTGTTTTGAGTATTTTTGTAGCAAAATCCCTCTTTTTTTTCCTTCCTGTAAAATGTTTAAGCATTTTGATTAATCATCTATCAGTGGAGTGCACCTTTAATATATATTAACATTGTATACCAGCTTATTTGCTAAGCCACGCCCACTTCTTAGCTATCCAATCAAATGTATAGGATGATTTAAATAGCTCTAGTAATTATACCTCGCCGCCACATTCTCGTCGTCAACGTCAAATTATTAAAGATAAAGACGCACTAACTTCCGTTAGTGTTCCCTCCACCACTTCAGCAGACAAATCATATTTAACATCTATAACGGGGCTTTCAGAATAACTAAACCACTTTAACATACAGTAAATTTCAGGGTTTCAAGTGTTGAAAATACTTAAATGCTGTGACAAAAGTACTAACAGACATACAAACACATACAACTTCCATCCAGTCAGTTCAATTTCCAGTTAGTTACTGAGCAAAACCTTTGATCATGTAACGCTCAGATTTTTCTTTAATGTTGTCACAGCATCAAAGCCATGCATGGGAGTGTTTTTAGGGTAATAAATAATCCTACGGAGGCAGACATAACACCTTCAGAGGCCACTGCAGAAAGCGCTCAGCGTCACACCAGCTCGGCCTTACAGGGCAGGTTTAACCCTCTCCTCATTGAGCTCTCGGATTAGTGGTTAAGAGTTAGAGGGGGCTGGATCAGGGGGGGAAACACCAATGAACAAACAATGATTTAAAAAGTCACCTCTCGGGTTCTTGAGATCATGAGCCAAAAAAGACTCTTTACATGAGGCAAGAAAGGAGGAGAAAGAGAGAAAGAACACATTAAAAACCTGAGAAGAAAGAACAATCGGCGAATGAAATGAGGGGCAATGAAACACTGAAAGGCATAATGATGATAAAGGAGAGTGATGGGGCAATCAAGGGACAACAGGTTTGCCATTTTCTTAGACTTCTTGAGGTGTGTAATCAAAAGTTGGCAAAGATCAATACTGAGACTTAAAAGGCAACACTTCTGTGCCTGTTTAATTTAGTATTTGCATATCTTTTTAATTAGCAGCTGTGTGTAAAAAAGGGAACAACGTCAGGGTTGGGTGAGGTTTAGCGTAAGAGAATGGCAGCTCTATAACCTGCACTTCACATCCCAACACCAAGGACAAAACTACTGGCAGATGGAAGCAATAAAAGGGGTACCTTCTCCTTCCACCGTGTCAACAGCAGAGTTGACAAGGTGGATTACAGTCACTATGGAGGCTTGTGAGAGGCAGGAGAGGGGAGAGTGGGTGGAAGGGATCTAGCATTAGTACAAATGCTTTCATAATTTGAAAAGAAAAAACAAACAAGTGCATGGTGATGGGAGCGATGCCAACACAAATGACACTTCCCACAAAATGTCCTTGTTGTAGGACACACGTTTTTTTGTTTTTTGTTTTTTGGTGTCGATGCTGAATGTCGGAGGGGGGTTTCATGGCTGGGCACAAGACAATGGTGGAAGGCGACACAGTGGGGAGGGTCTGGTTTTGTTTGTGCAACATAACACACAACAACAACATACTGAGATGCTACGGGGTGCCATTGACAGTACAGATGGAAGAATCAGTTAAATTCCCCCGGAGATATAAACACATTTTCCAACCGAAAAGCCTGTGTGTGTTTAGAAAACAAACTGAGGAAATGAGGTAAGCAGAAATGACTTGTTTAGGGAGATATTCAATTTCAATTTAGGAGTAATTGTCGGTGTAAGAGATGAAGGTTTTGATGACTTATGAGCAGCACAATCCCCACCATGATATCCCAGTGATGACATAGGGTAATAAGTGAGATATGAAGAGGAAATAACATATGCGTGTATATACCCTTGTGAACTGTTCCTTGGTGTTTGCTTTAAACATCCGCGTGTAGCTACATTTTAAACAAAAAGAAGAGACAAAAAAAAGAAGAAAAAGGCATGCAAATGAAAATGACCTTGTGAATGATTTTTCAAACAGAACGTAAGTGCTCTCTGAGTAAGTCATCAAACTCCTTTTGAACACAGGTAAACTGAGAGGCTGCAGGTTAGAAAATATATATATAAATCCCGGGAGAATTACACAGGACAAGTTTGTTGTGACTGCTTCCGTCTGTACCGGTAGTGTTTTGAGGACTTACAGGCTGGACCCCCCCTATTTAAAACCTTGTTCTGGATCTGTGGACTGATTTGATCCATATGGGAGCTGAAGCCCCGCAGCAAAAAGAAAGAGAAAAGAACACGTGACCCCAGAGTCACCATTTGGGTCATCCATTGAGAGCATGCAGAGAAACAGAGTTAGCATACAAATCATCAAGGCTCTATGAGACAAAGGTAACAGAACCCTGCAGGCTGATCAAACGAAAGGAAAATTCATCACAAGTGCAAAATGTCATCTCATACATGTTATAAAACAGTTTTTCAAACTATGCTGTCTTTTGTTAGTTGTTCTCAGATGATTCGATTGAACATGCTGAGTGGCAGCGTACCGTTATCATCGCAGGACTCTGACTGGAAGGAGCTGAGGGACTGGACCTCAGACATGCTGCCCCTGGTGTTGTAGGGGTGACAGGCGCTGTCCTCCACAGGCTTCTTGGTCAGACACGGGTCCAAGTCCACCACTTTAGCTGCAAGAGAAAGAAGTTTGGTTTTAGTGGAAACCAACATACATGGATGAGATATAAAAGTGTCCTGTGTAGGACACAGCAATGTAGCTGAAATCCATTCGTCTAGGGACATGGAACAAATTAACTTTTGAATAAACAAAAATACTGTTTTGTGGGATGTTGCTGCTTTATTGACGTTAAAGTGGTAGGACCTTATTAGTGTTTACTTCTCCCTATTCCTTTTCAAATATATAATTATTTAGTTTATTTCAAATTTGCTGTATATGTTTACTGTTCATTTTATTGGTTATTCTTGTTTTGTTTTCTTGTTTGAAATAAATCTATCTAATCTAATCTAATTTTCTATTTTAATGGTATTTTTCTACATTTAAAGATAGGGTTGGTGAATTTTTTTTAATTTTTTTTGTTGAAATTGTCATTACAATTCGACAGCAATCAATAAATCAAATGCTCTGACAAAAATAATAAATAAATCTGGTATTTGTGGCTGTTGGAGGACTGTAATAAACCCGTCCAATCCTGAATGAAATGATTGGACGGCCTATCTCCCTGCCTGCACGCACATTTTCATTGTTTACGTTAATTATATTTTGGGGGGGATTGGCTTTGGAGGGGAAGTCTGACGGGACAGACTGTCATTGTTGCCGACTTGGTGACTTTCTCGCTAGATTTAGGGACTTTTGGAGCTAGTGCTGCTAGCTACGTTCATTAGAAAAGAGTTGGCAACACTGGCTGTTTTTTTTGGATGGATCATTTTTAAAATCGACTGTTCTATTGCTAGTTTCTCAACATTATCAACCCTAACTTTAAATTGATGAAAATCAACATCAAACATACAGTATATTTTTCTGGTGTAAATATATATAGCAATACGACAAATATATGCAAAATCATATAATCCACTTGGACAACAGAATTTGGTAGCAAGTTTAGAGAAAATGGAGACAAAGTTAAACTAGTAATTAACTGAAATTATTATAAGTGTACCAATTCAACATTGCCTCTATTTTTTCCTATAACTGGTGCCAAATCACAACATCCTTTACAGGAAACTTCCAAGAAAATTATTCGGTAATTATGGACCCATTGTGTTTCCCAGAATTCCACTAAATATAATCACGAAAGAAATAATTGTAATAATTGTTGAATGCCTTAAATGCAATAAATGTCATAATAGTAGTCATTTAGAACTTAATGTGACTCCTGCCAAAGCACAGGCAAGTAAATCTATAGAGAACTTACTATCATAATCGTAGTCCCAGTTTGGCTTCTGGATGGAGTCACTGTCTGAGACGGAGTTGGAGGGAGGGGGAGGGGGAAGGTTGGGCGCCACGCTGCACACGGCCACGGTCTTGCGGTGTCCGTGCACAGAGTCCGGGTTGAAGGTGCTGAACTCCGGATGCTCCGGGATGGCTGAGCCCTCGAACGAGTTCCTGTCCAGGTTGTTTCTCGAGTCGCTTGGAATGCTGGGAGTGTAGGAGATGGGCCGTACGGGGACCTGAGGTGGGATGTCGGAGTAGATGTTCTTGTTGAGTTTGACGTCGAAGTACGGTCTCTGGAGAAAGGAGTGAGGCACGCTCAGATGTTTGTCGTCGTTGTCGTTTTTTGACTTTCTGCGACAAGCCTTCTTGCGGATGATGATGAAGAGGAGGACCAGGATGAAGATGCTGGACACGAAGACCACGATGCCGATCACCTCCTCCAGGCCGATGTTCCAGGAGGTGGAGACAAATTCATTGCGCACCTCGGCGCGGAGTTCACACACCTGCCCGCTGAAACCCAGCGAGCAGTTACACTTGTAGGCGCCGTACGTGTTCTGGCACTGGCCTCCGTTGGAACAGGGGTTCTTCATGCACTCATCAACATCGCTCATGCACCTGGATAATACAGTGGAATACAGTGAGTTGTGTTACAAACTGCTGATGCTAGAGATCGGACTTATCTAGTTGGAGATATTTGAACACAACATGTACATACCTGTCTCCCTGGAAGCCGGCTTCACACTCACACACCGGACCGTCCAGACTGTCAATACACTTCCCGCTGTTTTGACAGGGGTTGTCTCTGCAGTACGGCCCCAACTGGCACCTGAATTCAAAACAAATTCACTTCAGAAACCTAAAAACTATATCAAGATCATTCCATTTCTGATATGTTTTTGCAAACACATGTTTTATGTTGCTGCAGGATATACTACGGAGTAAAGTAATGGTTGGATAAGAAATAATTCATTAATGCAGATAACCAGTCGAGGAATGTCACGAGAACCAACACTTATTTAGCTTTGTTACGTCATCATCATCACACTGACACGCATGCAAAATCCTACTTCCTGCATGGCAGCAATGATGCATGCTTGTGGAAAATGTTCACTTCCTCTATTTCTAACTGAGACCAAACAGTAAACGGGTTGTAGTACCTTTGTCCTGAGTACTGGCCTCTGCACTGGCAGTAGAAGTCGTCTGCGCGAGGTACACAGGTGCCTCCGTACAGGCAGGGGTTGGAGGCACAGGGGCTGATGCCAATCTCACAGTGGGAGCCCATGAAAGAGGCAGGACACTTACAGAAGTAGCCTGAGAAAAAAGAAAGACTTATGAAGACGGTGACATTTTAAACTACTGTACATTCTCACATCCGAGCCAGTCTGGAAAGAATCACCGGGGGTGAGTTGTCTCTTAAAATGTCAGCCATGCATAAAGGCCAAGGGGGAAAGAAACTAAATGTACTGGTCTGGTACTTTCACTTTAATGGTTCACTTGTTAAATTCTGCATAATTTACATTAGTACAATGATATGCTTACCACACTGTTTGGAGTTTTTTTTGAGCTGATGTTACTGAAATTCAACACATCCTGCAGATGTTTTACAAAACAGCCTAATAGGGACAGTGAGGGATTATGCCCCCTGAACCGCTGGCAGGTTTTTAATGTGAAACAGATGCACAAGTGTTGAGTTTGCATTAATGGCTAACAGCACTAACTGCAAATTAACACAGCAACAGGAACACATCAGGAAACAGCGAGAGGTCTTGCAAAACCATGTTAAAAGACGCCAGTCTCTAATAGAACAGGTTCACACTTTGGTTGTACCTGTTTGCAAGTAGCAGAAAGGAAGTTGTTTAATTTGCTGTTAAACACATGATCAGGTAAGGAAATTAAAACGCCTCGTAATCTCCCCCGGAACAGGTACACAAAAGGACTGGAAATGTAACTTGAATGAAGATCTGAGTGCAATGAGCTGAGCAGGACATTATGTACCTCCATTAGGCAGCGAGGTGCAGCTCCCTCCGTTGGTGCACGGGTTGCTGGAACAACTCTCTGCAGGCGCGAGCGCACAGCCGGGGGTCACGTCCACGATGTCCTCCAGCACGGCGTGGGCCGGGCGAGCTTTTGTGTTGAGAGGCAGCTCCTGGCCGTTCAGGGTGATGGCCTCCATGCAGCCGCGGAGCCCGTTGGTGACGGGCAGGCTGCGCCCGTGGCGAGCAGAGGCGAGCTGGCGTACGTGACCGCCGAAGTAAATGCTGTTGTCGAGGTTAAGGGTCCGCAGGGTGCCAGGCGCGGCGCCTGAGGCGGCGTGCACCCGGTCCAGCACGAGCCTGGCGTAGTTGCCTTCCACCTCCAGCACGAGAGTGTGCCACTCCCCGTCGTTGACCTGAGCGCTGTGGACCGACACGAGGCCGGGGCCACTGCCGCAGTCGAACTTGTACTGCAGGCGGCCGTTCACAATCTGTCAGAGTCAGAAAATACGTTGTTAGAACATGACAAACAAGGAGGTTATTCATCTCACCAGTTCTGCTCTTTGTCTCCCCGTTTGATTAACACTCCGCAAGATTAAGACTTGGGCGGAGACATCGTAATCAAATAATCAAGTCGCTGTTATAAATCACTGTCTGACACTGTCATAAATCACTCCCTATCAGAAAATACAATATATTACCATGCCTTAAAATAATTTTGAATCTTATCTTGATAAAGAGCAAACAAATGTCTACTCGCTTTACAGGAAAATAGATTTATACAACAGTATAACTTCTGTTCTCGGTTTGGAGATATTAAAAGCCATACATGATAAACAATAACTGCCTCTTAGCCAGCCAGGTTTTAGACTAAAGCCTGGCATGCAGACTGCTATACTGTACCAGACTCTGAAAGGAATGTGTGGAAAACTGCTTTCTGTTCCCCTCCCAGTACTAAAATAGCTCTTGTGTGTGAGCTTTTTTTCAGCCCACCACCACATTCCCATCGTCCCTCATGAGAAAGGGGTTTTAAAATGCCTTTTTGAACCCTTCAGCACAGTTGATTGGCAGACATGGCTGGATGGTCTCATGGGGAGGGGGGGGGAGGGCAGTTATGTGTTTATTAAGCCCTTCTGATATGGAAATGCCGAGCGGTAATACAGAGACAAGCTCAGAAATGCAGACGGCCAGTCAGTCTAGACTTAATTATGATAAGCGAGGTTATCATTTCGAAACACTGAAGGAATAAATGCACTGTTGTGGCTGAGTAATAAGGCTGGACAAATACATTTACACACACACACACACACCTCGAGGATGCTGTAGTCGGTCCCTTTAGCGTACATGACAGTAGCGTGGGTGGAGAAGGTCCTGAGCCTCAGAGACAGTTTCATCAGCTCCTTGTTCTCGTTCTCCATCAGAAGGTACTTCACGTAGCCGCTGCCGCTGAACGTCAGCGAGTGGCCGTCTGCAATGAAGCAACAGACATGCGTCAAGAGGAGGTGGGAGTGACATCAGCATCATCTTTACATCATTTTCATCATCACTACAAGTAGAAGAAGTTGGGTGAAGACGGGTGAAGGTGAAAAGTGCAAATCATTCTTACCGGAGCATTTGCCCTTTTTGCCCTCTGGACACACACAGCCGTACACGGTATCTCTCGGATCTGCCACACACTCCATTCCATCAGGACAGGGGTGGTTCTCACACAGGTTGTTCAACACGGGACATCTGCCACCTGAACGCCAACATATTTCCACTCAGAATGGGAGTTTCTAACGGTTATTAAATGTGCATCTGTGTGTATATGAGGTGTAATTAGTCTACCTTCACACTGGCAGGTCGCAGTCCTCAGGTGTCGCGGGGTGACGAAGCTGAGGCGAGCCGTGCTGTAAGTGGACATGGCGGTCTTGTCCAGGGAGATGACCTCGTCGCAGAAGCTCAACGGGCAGTCCAGACCTGCACACAGCTTCTGCACCACTCGTACGATTCGAACCCCCGTCATCTCTTCGATCACTGCCGCAGAGGAGTTCAGCTTACGGAAGACCACCTGAAGACAAGTGAAACATGATTTTATGTCATCGCAGACTGAATATGTTTGGGTTTTGGATATGTTTGTTGGACGAAATAAGTGATTTTAAGACATCACCTTTGGCATTTTACACAAATTTCTGACACTTTCTGACACTCGTTGCAGCCCAATAACAAAATAACAGTTTGGTAACATGATCTCTTTACCTCCTGAGATTGATAGGGGCTGCCAGATCTCTCTAGAGCCAGCAGCACATCCAGATCTCCTTGCTCTGAAGGCTGCAGACTCACTAGCTGGACTTCACTCCTCCTGACTCCGGCGATGTTCCTCAGCGCCCGCTGGAAGTTGCGCCAGTAGTCCCCGATAAACTCCTCGGGGTTGATATTTGCAAAGCGCACCGCGATAGAGTTGTCCAGGGCCTGACGAGTTGCTTGTCTGACGTGCACGTTGACATCCGCCGCCGCGGTGAAACGCCCATCAGTCACCGTCACATTGAGAGGGTAGTGGCCCACGTCGAGCGGCCGCAGGGCGATGACTTTACCGTCAGAGGCGGAGACTGAAAACAAGGCGCTGCTCTCCTCTGAGGATGAGGAGGAAGAGGGGGCGAGGCTGTAGGTGAGGGTGTCGTAGATGTCCTGGTCGGTGGCGTGGATCTTGCCCAGGACGCCTCCGGGGTACTCGTCGCCGGCGGTGGTCACGAAGATGTCGAGTGGGAGAATGGCAGGAGGGTAGACGCTCTCCTCGATGATGCGTGCGCTGATGAAGGCGGTGGAAAAGAGCTGAGGTTTGCCGCTGTCTGACACCTGAACATGAGAAAAGACACGAGGAAATATTGTGCTCTGTAAGTTTTTATCTGCAAGCTTTATTTTCCCAACAGCAGAGGGCAATCAAGCTCTTTCACTGATATCCCTAAGTTCATCTACACACAGTAGGTGCACTGGATATTAAAGCCAACAAAACATCTCCAGATCATGCATTTTAACAGTCACACTTTCACACAGATAGTCGTCAGTTCTGCAAGAAAAAAAAACAACCATGAGTGTGCATTTCGTGTAACAAGACATCACGCTCACATTTCATATCCCATCTGCCCACTCGTTTATTTTTCTTCCCTGTTCTTTCCTCTTAGGTGACACATCAACACCCGGCAACACACGTGATCCACACGCAAAGCAAAAGTCTTTGATTTATGATTCCCCTGTGAGATGCACTCTGATGCAGCAGCTTTCAATTCAGCGTCTTAGAAACAGCTGTTTGCACAGTGAAAAGCTTTATTTAGAATATATTTTAAAGCTTTAAAAGATGGAGAGACTAACATGGCTACTGGGGGGGGAAAGAGTAAGAGTGAGCATGACAGAGAAAAGGTACAGAGAGGGAAGACAAATAGATCAGGTTGCTGTGGCTTGACGGTTAAATCAATACAACCTCTCAACTCCTCCTCGGCGCTGTGACTCACCTGTGCTTGAAGTAGGTAGTGTTCTTTACTTTTCCTATTCAGCGCCCCCACGGCCACTAGAGCTCCCTCCTGATTGATGTGGAAAGCATCGCCCTCGTTCCCGTCCACAATGGCGAAGGTGAAAGGTGGGCCGTTGTGGGAAGCGTCCCGATCGGTTACGGTGAGCTGGAGAACACTCGTGCCTTTCGGTCGATTCTCCTGCGGGACACAAGAGAAGTGTGTTTAATGTTCCTGACGAGAGGAGGTGGTTCACCTGATGCTCTTCAACTCTATAATGTAATGTTTTTCAAACGTTAAGATGTGCACCTACGGAAGATTGCTGATGTGAGAGAAAATGTATCGGTGACTTTTAAACATTAAATAACTGAATTTTTTGGGAAATGGAAAGAATTTAGCTTTTTTCCACTTTTTAACCACCAGATATAGGCAGAATATTATTTTTTTTAAATTCCATAGTAACCTTTCAGCCTATTGTTATTGAAGTGCTCTGAGAGAAAATGAGACTTCTGCACCTCCTCATGGCTCTGTTTTCAGGCTTTTAAACACCTAGCCCATGACGGGAGACTTTGGCCAATCACAGGTCAGTTCAGAGAGAGAGTGTTCCTATTGGCTGTGCTCCAGCTGGTGGGCGGTGCTTGGTATTTCTTCAACAGATCTCCACGTGGCTGCCGGGTCACAAACTTTTTCATTTTACAGCTAAATAGTACACTACAAGATGTTTCTGAAAACATTTGAGGCAAGAAATAGGCATTACAGTAACAGAATATTGATTCATATTTGATCAGCGCTGCCTAGTTTGACCGCTTGATCGGAGTTTGCGAGTGATTGACAGCTGCTCAGAGACAACAGGATCCAGATCAGCTCTGATTGATTGTTTTCCTCCAGTCTGTGAAATCTTGCAGATGCCATTAGGAGCACCGGAGGGCACCGGAGGACACAGAGGCACATGACTTTTACTGTCCCAGTAAAAGGGACAGTTTCAAAATTAAGGCTGTCTTTAGTGTTTAGTGTCCCTGAATGGGCTTCAGATCTGTCACTTCTGTTGACTCTTTCAAGACCTGACTCAAAACTCGCGTTCATTCTCAACTCCAGTTGTTCCTGGTGGTGTGTACTGTACAGTGTGTCCCCTCTGTACCCTACTTGTTCTGTTTTAGTGTGATTTTGTGCTTCACTTTGATCACAAGGATCCATAGTAAGTCAAAAAAAAAAGCCAGTCAAGACTGTTTTCAGAGGCAAAACAATGTTTCATCCTTAAGTGCTTGAGCTGTGTACGATGTGTGTGGTGCCACCTCGCAGCATCTTTTAAATTGCTTTTTTCAGTTTTCTAAACAGACAGGATAAATTGGAAATGAATCATCTCCCATCCTGCCTTTCGAATCATTATTTTTTTGATCTCCCAAACTGTACTACAGATGCATCTTCTTTCATTTTTATTCTCACACATTTACTCCAGTCAACCATCCATTATCAGGTCGGTATCTTGCACATTGCTCTTCATCACTCCTGCCTTACAGCCTTTCCCTTCCATCTCTTATCTGAATTCTTATACTTAAGATGCAGCCTGTCTTTTTAATTCCCCGCCCCTCTTCTTTCTCCCCTGTCCTTACCTCTGTTCTTCCTCCAACCTCCTACCTGCTTCTTGACATTCTAGTCGCACACTCTCCCATTATTCCTCCCTGTTAATCCCTCTCTCTGTGTCCACTGCAATCTCCTCTGCACCTCCCCCTCTCTTTCTCTCTTTCCATCTACCTCATTCTCATCCTCTCCTCCTCCTCTAATCAGCCATCTACTCTGACCCCTTTCCACCCCTCTCACCTGGATGATGAGGCTGTAGTTGGCCTGGGAGAAGAGCGGCGGGTTGTCATTGATGTCCGAGATGTCTATGTTGATCATGGCGCTGCTGGAAAGAGGGGGCGACCCGTTGTCCGAGGCTACCACCATCAGAGTGTACCCTGAAGTCTGAGAAAGAGAGGGGGGAGTATTAGCAGACATAGGCAGAGCTGCTTTTGTAAGCAATAAAGCAGCTGAGATCAGTAAACAAGCTTCCCTATTAGGCCTGACATGACTCTGATTGGATTCTGCATAGAGTGCAATTAGTTCCTCGGTGGATTAAACTCTGCGTGTACAGTCAGCATTGTATCGGCTGTTTCTCTTACTCTCTCTCTGTCCAGCTGGCGAGCAACTTTGAGCTCTCCTCTGACCGGATCGATGGTGAATGGGCTGCCTTGGTTGCCGTCCACGATGGAGTACCGCACGTGATCGTAAGAAGGCCCGTCGAGATCCTCAGCCACCACCTTTGGATCAATCAAACAATCAAAACAACGATCAATCATGGTATAAT
The DNA here is from genome assembly GCF_043250625.1 of Sebastes fasciatus. NCBI lineage: Eukaryota > Metazoa > Chordata > Actinopteri > Perciformes > Sebastidae > Sebastes > Sebastes fasciatus. The sequence goes on along the minus strand of NC_133797.1, from coordinate 21,145,879 downwards.
ATAATACATTTGCTTGTATATGTTGTGTTAACATATGTGTTAAAGGCCATAAAAAACTATTTTCTCAATCAGCTTCTTACTGCACGAAGAAATCTGGTTATTTCACAGGAGTGATTTCTATATTTGAGTTGTGTGTGCTCTTCACCAGTTTAAAGTGGATGGGACTTAGTAGGAAAAAACATGATGTCATATAATTTCATGCACCAATCAGAATTTAGTAATATTTGAATTAAAATCTGATGACTGTGGGTGGATTGTGGAAAACCACACCCACACAGTTTCTACCACTATTGTTTATTTTTGACATATTTATTGTTAGAGACAGAAATACTTTTAGACAGAATACCAAGTTTGTAGGAGCTTCAAAACACTACTATAGTGCTTAAACCCAGTGGTTCCCAAAGTGGGGTCTGGGGACCCCCAGGGATCCCTTGGGGGAGATCCAGGGATCCCCAATAAACAGGGGAATCATTATTTTCACTATAATTCCATCCATAAGTAATACAATGACTGAATGTATGACTATTTTGGCCATGGGTTGCATACACTTTCTGTAATAAAACATCTCAAAGTAAAAATCTTATCAGATGGGGGTTGCAGCCCTACTATCACAACATCATATAGATGCATACAACCTTTACTTTCTATTACGCACCCTCCTCCAAAACATTCACAGTCTTAAAACCCACCGACCGTCACATATTGAAAGGAATCCCCAGGGAAATCAGCCGACAGTGAAGATTTAAGTATGAGACAATGGCAGGCATTAAAATCTAATTTTGTGATGGATAATTTATATTCAGGTACATTAGACACACAGATAAATGGCCATAAGCAGAGGTCTTTTATGAGGGGAAGGAGGAGAGGTGGACAGCGAGAGAATTTAACATGCAAAACGTAGAGAATGCCTTATCTAGGATGGGGGCTTAATGAGTCAAATGCTTTTCAATTAAACTGTTTGAGCATGTGTGTCAGATAATGCACGAGAACAGGGGTGCAGTGAGCATGAAGAGCATCGGTCCTAATATAGCTGTGCCACCAGATGGTGATTTGCCACATGTGCAGATATGTGATTTTGTATGCTGTGAGTAATGGGCAGAGAGGAGAGAGGCTGCGAGGGAGTAAATGAACGACTGGGCGAGAAGGTGAACAAACTGACGGATCTAGCTGGAGGAAAGTTGAGAGAGAGAGAGAATAAACCGTCTTTCACCCTGCATACAGCTTTATAGTAATAATACTTAATACTTAAAACAAGCATCTATTGTATAGTATGTATATTCTTACCGCCATCACAGTCCTCCCCAGCTCAGTGTCCTCGCTGACGACGGCTGTGTAGACGTCTTGGCTGAAGACAGGTCTGTTGTCATTGACATCAGTCAGGTTGATGTTCACGGTGGCCATGTCGCTGAGCGGTGGGGATCCACCATCGGTAGCCTCGATGGTGATGTAGTATTCATGGGACACCTCGTAGTCCAACGGCTCAATCACAAAGATGTCACCTGAGGACAAAGAGACAGCAGAGAGTCAATAAGGTCAGGAGAGCTGAAATCACATTGTGTTCTCTAAATGTTAAAAAACCCACATATGATCCCAAAATATACCAAAAAACATAAATCAATTTGATGACACACACTGTTCTTTATTTTGATGTATTGTATTTGCAGCATTTTCTGCAGAGGGATAACCTACTGTGAGTCATTCCTTCCCCATGGCAATTTAGCATGATGCCGTGGTAATGTTAAGACAGGAATGCAGACTGTGTAGACTCAACAACAATTACAGAGCATGGGCGATGAAGCTCTTGATGTTTGACTCCCTGTAGCCCAAGGAGTTTTTTTGTAAACAAAAGAATCTGTATTGTGTGTATCCTTGAAGCCTTACAAAATGCCTGATTAACATATTTCCTTCCTCTTGTAAAAAGCGTTTTTTTTTTAACAAATTAGTAGCGGTCTTCCTCTTCATTGCTTTTGTTGCCGTATTTTAATGGTGTGCTCACACCAAATGCAAAGGGAACTTTGCGCGCCGCGATTACATACAAAGTCAATGCAAAGACGCGAGTAGACGTAAATTCACACCAGCCGACGCAAATGACGCAAGTTTAAATATTTAAACTCAAGCGGGAAATTTGCGTGACGTTGTGTCAAGAAAAACTTTCAGCGTTGAGATTCTTCTCCTGTCGTCACTGACGTCCTGATGTCGTTGAATCAGAAATGGAGGAAACAAATATTGGAGCTGTCAGTGGGCACCCAGAGCAAAGAGCATAGAAGCAAAGAGACGAAACTCCTGTGTTTTTTTACAACAGCCGCTGCTGCCATTTTGGACTGAAAATGCTTATTACATTATTATGATATTTAATTGTTCAACACAGACCATTTCGGTAGAATATGACAATATAATAAAAATAATTTTGTTTTTCTTTTCTATGGCACTTTTTAGGCGGACGTTTTACTCCTTTTCAGTCCAAAATGCCGGAAGCATAGCTTTGCTGCTGGGCGCTGATGTTGCAATGGAACAAACAACTGACTTTCACTTCTTGGCAATATACAATCTTTGCCCAGAGCTCTAAGATGGTACCTCATATTTGTACAGAGACCGGACAAAACTCTATGTGTGTAAATGTACTGTATGTGTATAAAACCACAGACGGTTTATTGTATAAACTATAACGTCGGTGCTGTATTTATGACGTTATTTGGAGTGTTGATGGAGCAGCTACAAAGTTAGCATATCCTGGCACTGATCCACCAAACTCCATTCAGAAAACAAGCATTTTAAAAGCTGCTTGCTTGCCGCCATGCGGACAGACCTGACAAAGCATGAATTCAGACTTTTTACAAATCGATGTCATGATGTATTTATGACGGCATCCTTTTCATCCGTTTATTGCAATTAAATCACATCAACATCTGTTTATTTTGGGTTTATAATGCTGTAGAAAACCAGCCGACGTGTGGCTTGCTAGATACAGTGAATACAGCTCGGTGAAATTCAACGAGCGCCTCAGGGTGATGTTATGAAACCAGATACGACAGTGTTTAGTTTTCCGACGTATCTGGGACTTCCACTGATGCAAATAAACACAAATGATCCCACGGTCAAACGTGCGTGAGTAACGCAAGGCGATAATTGGCTTTTGTTTGGTGTGAACACAGCATTATGCTTCTTCGCGCGCTTCAGACACCAACTGTTGATCAGTGCAATAGTGTGAAACCTCGGCAGGTCAAAAACTGCACAGGGTACCTTTAACCCCTGCGGTGCTTGTCGTAAAATGTCATTTAATTTGGTTAACCTATCTGATGTTTTTTTTAGAAGTCAATATCCAATATAATTGGATTGAAAGTACTAAGTACTAATTTATTTGTTACATCACCAACAGGGAGAAAGCTAAGAGCTGAGCTAAAAGAATATATAAAAGAAAAGTCATCTATTTCATGCTACCACATACCAGTGCGTGGATCCACGCTGAACATGCCGTGCTCATTCCCACTGATGATGCCGTAAGAGATCTCTCCGTTAGCCTCCGTGTCCCGGCTGGCTGCCTGCACTCTGAGCAGCTGCGTGCCCGCCGCCACATCCTCAGACACGGTAGCCGTGTATTCACGGTGCTCAAACACCGGTGGATTGTCGTTGATGTCCAGGACGGAGATCACCACCTGGCACAGCGAGGAGAGGCGTGGCGAGCCCTGGTCACTGGCGCGGGCCTTCAGCTCATATGTCGCCTGCGCCTCGCGGTCTAGGGGACGCTCCAGGCTTATTACACCGGTGTGGTCGTCAATTGAGAAAAATCCATCAACAGAATCGACCAATGAGTAGAGGATGTCGCTGTTAAGACCTGGGATGACAGAAAAAGGACAATTGGATATTTGTTTTACAATGTGAATCTTATTTTTGTAGTTTTGACAACTAATTCCCGTCCCTGTAACCAGATCTCAGCAATTAAACTGCTGAGTAAAATGTTATCTTCACCTTTAAGATGAACAGCCACATCAACAGAAATACTCCTGTAAGTACAGGGCGTGACAAGCATATTGATTTTTATACTGATGTATTGATTCTTGAATGATTAAAATCATCACCCTCTACTCTCTTTACGACACATCCATCTTTCACACAGTCCCTGATAAACAGGAGCTGTAAACGTCTAATCCATGCCATCCTCATAACTCATGTCCTCCCACCAGCAAGACGCTCCCAGCAACAAGACAGAGACGGATCACAATAATAATCATAATGCCTTTCTGCAGGTGGCCCCCATTTGGAATACGCCATTATATTCCCATTTATCAAGTAAGTGCCCCCGTCCTCCGTGGATCTCATTATCGTGCTGGGGAGATGACCACGGGGAGCCATGCTTATACTGTTTTCCATCACTTTTGTCTGGTCTGATCATCCTTGAGACAATTGCTTAATGGTGGTTGAGTGAATTGTTCTGAATCTCGATTGGCTGTATTGCCTCATACAGATATGTTTATGATCGTATGCTCATCTCATTCCCGTGGCTGGATTGTTTAATATCAAAGTTGAGCTGGAATGAGTCGATTGATAGAACGTTAACCGGCAACTTCTTTGTCATGATAAAAGCCATTATTGGGTTAATTTATCCATCTGAATTGAATTCCTGCCAATACGGCGTGATGTCCATGGCTGGCAATCACCAGCTGATCTACCGAGCTTCCAGTGAGTACACAACAGCCGTGTGCTACCCTGTCGAAATTCACACTCTACGCAAGTAAGTACATAGTGTGCACAGTTTACTACATTGAAGAGTACTAACGGAAGTGTCCGAATTGAGACACAGTTTTTGTCTATGGAGCAGTTCCACACTTTATACCCTATGACATCACAAGTTTGAGGCTTAGCTCTCTAGTTGTTGGATTTGGAGGAGAGTTATTATATTATTATATATAGAGTTATAATATTTTTGGACTGTCTTAAACCCTTGAAATAACATGTATGAATTTTGAAAATGGGCGTAGTTCCCCTTTAAAGAGAACGTTGTACGGCACCTTTATTCATGTAAATCTCTGTAATATTGCTAAAAGCAAACATGATAACTGCACACTGATCTTCAAAGCAACAACGACAGATTTCATTTTGAGGACAGCTGGCAATTTAAGACATCCATATCTACAGTATTGGAGGCAAGATTTTCCAAGAACAAGATCCAGGCAAAGAGTGATAAAGGATGAAGCGGAATCAGAGAAGGAATGTGTCCTCGCATAGCTTTAGTTTATCAGATCAAAGCCACCAGTCTGGATCTGTTTGTCTGTCTGGTTCATAACCATTCTGCACTGATAAGTGCTGCCTTTCAGAGATCGTAACAGCAGGCTGAACTGAGGAGCAGCAATGTGGGTAAGAATCAAACATCTTCCAGCCAAATGGGCAGGTGGATCATTGAGGCAGTGGCACACAGCAGCCAGTGCCAAGAAGGAGTCCTTGCAAAGATATGCACAGTCAAATATCGATGGAAGATAAAGCAAGTCTTTTCTCTTCGGAGGAGGCTTCACATTTTGATGTTTGCTTGCTAAGACAGTTGACTGAAGCCTGAGTGAACTGGGTCAAAGCTACAAGGTCTAATTCTTCTTGTACACGCTACATGTAGCTTGAGACTTGCCGCTTGGGCTTCAAGCTTGCACCTAAATCAAAAAATACTAGACAGACACACAAAAAAAGAGCTCTTGATGTGTACGATACCCACACGTGAGAGAAATACTAATCAAATCCCCCTCTGCTTTCACTCAGTGTAACTCTAAATAATTATTGCCCCTGGCTAAACTGCAGGAAGCACCTTTTTTCTCCACCCCTCCTTCAAGTATCCTCATCCTTGATATTCAAAATGTGAAGCAACTTTTGTGCCAGCAAAGCCCGAGGGAAGAAATGTCTTAATACCGACACTTTCCATTCACCATTTAAGGTTTCTCTCTGAGGGACCCAATTCTAGCATCCGTTTCATTCTGTCAAGCTGTCAGTCCACCCCAAAACGAGGGACTGAAAAAGGGAAATAGAAAGAGAGGGCGTCGAACGGTTTGTGCTCCACTAAACTAGAGCTTTAATCTGGAAAGGCAGGTCCAATAGTTTCCAGGGTAAAGTCTCAAGGAGCTTAAATGACTGTTTAACTGCGTGGTGTGAGTTCTCAGTCTTATCCACATGTGAGCCTCTCAGCGGTTGCCAATGCTTGCTGAAAGGTGAAGACGCCGGAGATAAATATGTGGCCCTGTGGCTTTGCAGCAGGCAAATGGAAAATTGCAATCAGCCCTTTTGAGAATTCAGCTTGAAGAGAGAGGAATTTCATTAGAGTGTAATGGAGCTTTTAATTTGAGGGGTTGATCATTCATGAAATTCCACATTTGTTATCCCTCCCTCTTGCCATTTAGTGTAATGCAGTTGCATAAAGGGAAGATAATAACCTGTGCATTGCGAGTCAGCATTTAGTCAAGATGCATATGCATACTGTATACCATGACGCTAAAAATACATTTGAAAGGTAAATGAATCATAGGTGCTTTTTTTAATGGTGTCCTAGAGTAATGCCTTTGTTTGCCTTTCGATGTGCATTTTAAGCATGATGTACAGGCATTTGGGAAGAGCAAGAGCTCTCAAAACTTAATCTAAAACATAGTTAAATATTAAAAAAGTGTTCAATCATGGCTTAGCAACCGTAACTAGGCAGAGCAGGCCTGTCAAATTTTGGGTTGTTCCACATGTTGAGGCAGTGTGCATGGCACTGCAGTAAAAGTGAGACTCAGCAATTAAGGACTTTGGAGGGTGGTGTCGTGTTTTTTTCTTTTTTCTTTTTCTTGGCCTGAGGTACTGATGAGGTTGCTGACTTTTTTTTTAGAGATGAACCGATATCCAATATCTGGCAGATACTGACTCAAATAGCTGGATCTGTTATCGGTTATGATAATGGGGTCGATCTATTCAATTCAATGTTTATATACTATATACATGATGTAGTGGAATTTTAATTCCTGTTTAAGTTTTGATCAATTTGTTGCTGCATTAAAAAGGTTTACACCTGATTTGTAATTCCTGTTAATTTTGAAGTTTTTTTACCAAGTTGCTGGTTTAGCATTTATTATTTCAATAATAAATAACAATGTATATCTATTTATTTATGTATTTGTTACTTTTTGTTTCACGGAAAGCAAATCAATTCAACACTGGTACCGGTACCGGTATCAGCTGATATCCAAAGCTCAGGTATCGCTATCGTATTGGGACTGAAGAGAGTCGGCTCGTGCATCCCTACTTTTTGCCCACGGACAGGTTTACAGGGTTAAGAAGTCAACTACTCAAGTAACAAGCAACACATGAAGACAACGTTAACATTAACTTCTATCTAACATTAACTTAACTAGCTAGCGAACTACAGCTGATGAGTTGTCATTTCTAACAGGAAAGTGGACGGCTGCTGGCTAGAAAAAGCCTGCTTATGTTTACCACTGTCTGTAATCAAGGACCCAAGATTTCAAAAATTGCAAAATATTTTGAGTGTTGAATCAGCCACTGTTATAACTGTAAGCTGCACAATGCTGTGTGAGAACGGACAGCTTGACAGGCGTAGCTACAGTAAATAAGGGGGCGGGCTTTGGAAATGCTATAATAGGTAATGGATTCATTTCCTTGCTGTACATTACATTTTTTGAGGTAATAAGACTGACCGTTTCATGGAAACATTGTGCCTGAGAATAAACTCACCAGTATCAACATCGTTTGCCAGCAGTTTTGCCACATATGTGCCCGTCTCTGTGTTCTCGAAGACCGTGATTGTGTAGGGATCGGATGAGAACTGAGGCGGGTTGTCGTTGACGTCTTCCACCGCGATGTGGATGTCAGCCTCGCAGTACCGTCCTCCTCCGTCAACCGCCCGCACTCTGAACCTGTGCTCATCCTGGTCCTCTCGGTCCAGCGGCTGTAACGTCTTCAACTCCCCTGAAGGTGAGACAGAAGACTTTTGAGCAAAATACGCACACATAAAGACATATTACTCTTTAGGTAGTAGAAGGATATAATTTGCTATTTAAAGAACAAGATTCAAAAACATTTGACTTGCAGACAGATATAAAATCGGTGTAAGCAATTAATCAAGCGATTGAGTTCATGTCTAAGAGGACAAATCATGTATACTCTAAAGCACTGGAACCCCCTTGTCTGCTGTCTACTAACCAAGCAAAAAACATCCAAAAAACGGATGGCCTTCAAGAGTGAGAAGAGGGGAATAAATAAATAATTGAAGCGCGAGAGGAGGAGGAGAATGGCAAAGAGAGTGGGGGGGATGAAGGAAACCATCAGAGTTGGCAGCTAAGAGCAGCTTGGAAGTGTCCTGGGATGTGAGGCAGCCAACGTTACCACAACCTCTTTGGAAAACTCCAGAGCCTCTTGGCGGTCCTCATCTGCAATAATCCTACTTGTATGCATTGAAAAAAAAAATAATAACATCCCCTCTCCACAGTTGCACTGCTGCTGGAAACTCAATATTGAGGGTTGCCAAGCTGGATGGTATTGTTGCCTTGGTGTCAGTCTCTCAGCATATTAAAGCTGAGTTTTGTCGCTACTTAGGGATTCTGTGCAGCAGCAGACATGTTGTATAGCTGTTTAAATCTACTGGCTTAGTTTGTTTTGTCCTTCCGTGTTTTAACTTGGCATTTATTTTAAAACCAGGTTGGTGGTGATTAACTGGCATTGTTTTTCTTTTTTTTCTTTTTTTCCCTTCTCTCTTTTTTCATCCGAGCAGCCAGATGGAATCGCTGATTTAGAGGGTCTCCCAGAAGAAATTATTTGCGGGCAAGAAGTATAGCGGTCATAAATTCAATTTAAGTGTGCAACTCTGTGTTTTAGTGCCACTGTGGGTCTATCAGTTGCCCCGCGGGGAAATGTTCTTGGCTCTTTTAAAAATGAATAAGTAAATAACAACTGGGCACAAGAAAACACGCTTGCCTCCTCTATTGCTGATAATGATTCACGCGCATACAGAAACACAAATAAAAAAAACAAAACACTAACATTTTCCAGACGGATCACAACTCTCAAATCTTAAGAGTGTAGAATGTAAGACTGCTGTCGTGCTTAGCTGCCTTTTTGATTTTGAGGATCGAAGCAGAGGACCAAGAGTGGTACATGAGAGACTTTAAAGGGATAGTTTGGGTGTTTTGAAGTGGGGGTGCACATTAGATGACAGTTGGCACGGAGAAACAGACAAGAGTACCAGCACGCAAGCAAAGCAATACAGTGCTGTGGATAGGGCCGGCAGCAAAACTTATTTTAGCCACCTAAAAGAAAGGTCCTCCTAAATAAAATTGTTTTCCGTTTAAGTGTATGCTATATTTAGAATATTTTACGATGGGGAACTGAACTGAGAGTGAAACTTATCTGTTTTGTCATCTGGGCCTGCTGGCTTTGAAGAGAGTATAGATAAATTTCACTTTCAGTTCAGTTCCCTGTCGGAAAGGAGAAGGAAAGGGCTGCCTGACGGCAAGATGAAGCGGTGAAAATATTCTAAATATAGCGTACAATAAAACAGATATATTTTTTTTTAGGAGGGCCTTTCTTTTAGGTGGCTAAAATACGTTTTAGTTTGCCGGCCCCATCCACAGCACTTTATTGCTTTGCTCTGGTGTCGGTACTCCTGTCTGCTTCTCCAAACTGGGGCCGTGCCGACCGTCATCTACTGTAGGTAATACACTGACTATGGATAAGTACCTCATACAACCCCACTTCAAAACACTCAAACTATCCCTTTAACATGAGTGTCCCACATACTGCTTCTCAATATTCAGAATAACCTGCAACACAGCTGGAACACAATCTAACTCAATGACTGTGGTCAAAAAATGTTTTAAGAATGAAAGAAAGGGCAAATGCATTAATGATATGGAATGTATTACAATCATTACTGTTCTTCATACACATAAGCATTTGCATCCAGTCTTGGTAACACACAGATACACACCTGTATCAGAGTCAATGATGAACAATTCAGATCCAACTCCCTGGAGCTCATAAGAGATTTGGGCGTTTGAGCGGATGTCAGCATCTGTGGCAGAGACCTGCAGGATGAGCCTGCCGGCAGGGGAGTCCTCTGGGACGCTCTCGCTGTACAGGGACTGGGGGGAGGGATAAAAGGAAAATGGAAGAGATGAAAGTGAATACCAGGAAGAAAAGGGCACAACAAATGCAAATTGAAGTGCTGAAATTACAACACAGCCGAGAACAAAAATGGACTTTACCTTTTGGCATACGGGGCTGTTGTCATTGGCATCCAGCACCTTGACCTCTACGACAGCTTTGGCAGTAAAGATGCCGTCACTGGCAGTGATGTTAAGGAGATAATTGTCCTTCTCTTCACGGTCCAAGGGCTTCCTGACAGAGACCTTCCATTCATTCTGAATGTGTTCGATGGCAAATTGGCCAAGTGGGTCCCCTCCTGTTTGGTTTTAAAAAGAAATATACCACTTCAGAATGATCAACACCTCAGAGGCAGGTAAGCAGCCGGAGTCATTAAAAAGACACAAGGAAGAGACTCTGTCCTGAATCCTAAACCACATTCCACAAAATATCTATCAATAATTACTGAAATCATCACTACTTCACAAAGCAAACCCTTATTTCTAAATCAAATATGTTTGGTACACAAGCAGACCAAGAAAAAGTACAATAACTAATGCTGGATTCTGATTCCTTAGTATTCCCAGACTTGGCATAGTTATTCACACTTGCTAATTAGCACCGGAGGAAGTATTTTCCCCCAGTCTATTTCAAAGCATTATTCAGATAATTATACATTTCTGTATTATGATGACCTTAATATTTGCCTTGAGCTTCGGCAGATTAGGCGATAACTCAGACTCCTAACAGATAATAGGACTGTGTAATGTTTCAAAGATGAGATATTATCATCATATTAAGTGGCATAAACGGATAATCCCCCCTAAGCTCTGTTTATGAAAAACTGTTACACAAAGAGGTAGGGAGTAAACTCCCTTGGCTTACTAATTATCTGTTTTGCAAAAAAATAAACGCCCACCTGTGATGAAGTAGTTCACATGTTTATTGATGTCCTCGGAATCATCATCTGTGGTGCTGAGGATGGCGATCACCCCGCTGGGAGGAGGGTCATCTTCACTGACTGTGCCCTTGTAGATCTCTGCGGTGAAGCGGGGCGGGTTGTCGTTCACATCGGCGACTGTTACCTCCACTCTGGTGCCATTACTGTGTTGGACTTTGTCGCCTTGGTCTGTGGCTAGGATGGCGACGGTGTATTTGCTCATCTTTTCGCGGTCCAGCTCTTTTAAGGTGGTCAGCCATCCGGTTTCACTATTAACAGCGAACAGCTCTGAGATCTCCTGCGAGTTCTGCTTGGAGTCGAGGCTGTAAACAATATGGCCGTTGGTTCCAGAGTCTTGGTCGGTGGCTTTGACTTGGATCACTTGAGTCCCACTCGGAAGGTTTTCCACAATGACAGCCTCATAAGGGTCTGACTCAAAGACGGGCTTGTTGTCATTAAGGTCTTTCACTTGGATGTTAACATTCACAGACGCCACTATCTCATAGTTCTCATGTTTGGTTTGGGAAAGCAAAGTGAGTTGGTACCATTTGGTCGTCTCATGGTCGAGGTTTTTCTGAAGCTTCAAAGCTCCGCTGTCTCTGTCTACAACAAAAACCTCATCTTCATTGCTCTCGGGCGTGTCACCCTTCACAAGGCTGTAAACGACTGGTTGCTCGCTCTCAGCCTGAATTACATCGATCTCCGTGCCAATGGGAAGGTCCTCTGCAATTGTGTAGCGGTACTGTGGTTCGGCGAATTTTGGGATTGGTGTCTCTGGTGCAACAATCCGGATGTAAACCTGTACAACAGAATGTTTGGGTGGATTCCCGGTATCCTTCGCCCTCACAAAGAATGCATAGAGCTCATTTTCAAGTCCAATGAGACTCTCTTTGGTTGTAATGACCCCAGAGGTTGGGTGGATTTCGAAGTTCTCTCCCACGTTTTCAACGTCTGCTTCGATTGAGTACTCAATGTCAGCATTGCTTCCCTCATCCATGTCTGAAGCAGCAATTTTAACCACGGAGGTTCCCCTTGGGACGTCTGATGCAATAGTGGCTTTGTAGTCAGCTGCCCTGAATTGTGGGGCGTTGTCATTGACGTCTGTGAGAATGACATTGACTACAGAAAAGCCTACTTTTCCACCGCCGTCTTTAGCTATGAGAGAAATAGGAATAACCTTTTCAACGCTATTCTCACGATCAAGGCTCTCAAGAGCGACAATCTTTCCATTTTCATTGATGGAGAACTTGTCTTTTGCAAAGTCATTGACAATCTGGTATGTTATTTGCCCATAAATGCCTTCATCGTCATCTGTCGCCTTTGCTTCTGCTACCAAGGTACCAATGGGTGAGTTTTCAACAAGCTCTACCACATAGTCCACCTGAGAGAAAGTGGGGTTGTGGAAGTTGGCGCCAGTTACTGTTACCATGACGAGGGCTGAGCTTCTGAATACGCTGTCTGATACTGATACATTGAGGTTGTAAAGAGGCTGCATATGTGGCCTACGGTGGTTGGAAATGGCAATGGCGCCTGTGCGTTTGTCGATGGAAAAGTTCTGATCCTCATTGCCGGATATAATGGAGAACTCCAATTTATTAGAGTCCGAGCTATCAGCATCAGATGCCTGGACTTGGGTGATGAAGTGTCCACGTGGGGCCAATTCGCTAATAGTAGTGTTATAAATGTGCTCTGTAAATACTGGAGCGTTGTCATTCAGGTCGGTGACGTCTATCGTCACAATGACGTCATTAGATAGGGCTGGAACTCCTCCGTCCACAACGCGGACTCTCAACTTGTGCTGCTGGATCTCCTCATGATCAAGAACTTGAGCTGTAGAGATTACTCCTGTGTCACGGTCAATGGTGAAATAATCTGAACTCTTGCCCTTTTCTTCAATCAGCTGAAAGAATACTTCTTGGTTATTACCAGTATCAGAATCTTTGGCATCAACTTGCAAAATGGACGTACCAATGACAGAGGCCTCTGAAATATTGGCATAGTAGACCTTTGACAGGAACACGGGGGCATTGTCATTTATATCTTCCAGTATGATGTCAACAAACACTTCAGAGTGTGCTCCAGTCAGGGAATCTGTGGCTCTTACATTTAATTTATAGGCAGGATGTGTCTCAAAATCCAGAGGCTGAATCACATGAATTACACCTGTGTTGAAATCGATGGAGAACTGTTTGAAAGGATCGCCTTCAGAGATGGTGTACACAATACGAGGGCCTTCAGAATCATTGGCCTGGACGTGAAGCACAGGTGTGTGTAACTGAATGTTTTCAGGGATTTCAATGCTGTAAAAAGGCTTCTCAAACACAGGCATTGCTTTGTTCACCACTGTTACTGGCACTTCTACTTCTGCTGAGAGTGCTGGCTCTCCATTGTCCTTTGCCATAACAACGATGACAAAGTCGGTGTTGAGCGAATCCTTCTCAAATTTCTTTTTGAGGGAGATTTCACCAGAGGGGCTAATTTGAAAGTGCTCCTGGTGTTCCGTCAGGTAATAATGGATATCTGCATTCGGGCCCATGTCTTTGTCCACTGCTGTGACTTGTCGGATGACCTGGCCTTCCTCTGCGTCCATCTGGACCAGGGCGTGATAAGGAAGGTTCACAAACATAGGTTTGTTGTCATTCACATCCTCCACTGTCACAGTTACTAGAACGTGAGCCCCATCTTCAGCTTTGTCCTCTCTGGTGACCTCAACAACTATATCAAATGTGTCCCGTGCCTCACGGTCAAATGGATTCCCAGTGGTTGAGACTACTCCAGATGTGCGGCTGATTTCAAATCTGCTGTCAGGGTTCAAAATTCTGTAAAACAAGGGCTCGTTCACCTGGTTCCCAACAGCAGCAATGACTGCTAGTGTTTTCTTCTCAGAGAGGTTTTCTTGGACGTAGGCTTTGTAGGACTCCCTGGTGAACTTCAGCTTACTCTCCTTGTTTTCTTTCACGTTTATCTTGACTGCTGCAACAGCAGCAAATCTACCATCAGAAACCCTAACCTTTAATTCATATCTGCTCCTGAGCTGTGTGACGTTCTGAATAGAAATGATGCCTGTGATTGGATCGATTTTAAATTTATCACCGATATTTCCCTCAGAGATGGAGAAGAGAAGTTTGGAGTTTGGCCCAGAGTCTGAGTCTGTAGCGTTGACTTTAACGACTTCCACGCCTTTGTATGTTGGCACTATGACGGTTGTCTCATACAGTTCTTGTTCAAAAACTGGTGGACAGTCATTAACATCGATGACTTCAATGGTCACGTTGGCCGGTGTCTCTGCAAACAGGCGCGGCATTCCTAGATCATGGACCTGGACTGTGAAGCGGTAAACACTCCTCTGTTCATAATCCAAAGCTGTTGTGATTCTGATGGCTCCGGTGCTCGAGTCAATGGCGAAATAGTTATGTGCAAAAGGTTCGACAATTTGGTAGATGAGCATGGCATTCTGGTCGCAATCAGCATCAGAGGCACGGATGACAAAAGGAGTGTTTTCACGGGTCAGAACAACACTGTTGATGGGGGCCGACTCGCTGATTACTCCTTTGAATTCCCTCTGGAGAAAAATTGGAGCATTGTCATTTTCATCCTTTAGGTGAATCAGAACAGTTACGTTGCTGCCAAGTCCCGCCATGTTGGTGCCCTGTATGATGAGCTTGTATTGAGAAGTGGTCTCATAATCTAAAGCTTTCTGAGTGACAACCACACCTGAGTTAGGGTTTACATCAAATGCGTTGTTGATGTTGCCACCCTTTATTTGATAGAAAACAGACGACTGGCTGTCGGCTGTGACCAAGCTCACAAAGCTTCCTGGATGGACGGATTCGCTGACTTCTGCAGAGTACTCTTTTTCGCTGAATCTGGGGGCTGCATTGTCGGAAACTGTAACCAAAATTTGCACAGTGGCTGTAGTGGAGAGTGGAGGTATTCCACTATCAGATGCCTTAACGGTGAGTTCAAACAGGGTCTTGCTGTTGCGATCAAGCTCTTTGGCGACTGTAATTGTCCCCAGAACAAGGTCGATGGCAAATGAGTTTGCAACATTTCCTGCAAGAAAGAGACAACAAAAGAAGAATATATTTACGTGGCTTTACTAGAAATGTTTTTCATTCTGACCTGTGATATGTGCCTGGTAATTAATGCAAAACATATGGGGTTAAAAAACTAAAGAATTATCATTTGTTATGTCAGAAATGCTAATGTCCTTTCCAAGCCAGTCATCCTAAAGTCAGTTTGACTCAAAACAAAGCAAGCTACAATTCAATTACATTATGTCATTTTAGCTATGTCAAATATGCATGGATTCAAACAAAAAGCTAATAGCCACATGTTTCTTGTTCTCATACAACAGCGCATTGTAGGAAAAAAACATCGTGGGAAATTCTGAGGCGGGATATACCCATTCCTCATGTGTTTGGAGATCCTCTAGACAAAGTCTTCAATATTCTCCTACCCTTTGTAAAGTATTCCATTCATGATCAAGATCCAGTGGGCAGCAGGACTCAAGATGACTCATACATTTTTTACGAGCTGATTTCATTTGCATTCATTTACAATGAAAGCTTTCTGCTATGAGAACAAAAACTAGGGAAATTGTGGCTCAACAGCAACTTTGTGTGCATTTACCTGATTCAATGCTGTAGACAATCTCTGCGTTATGGCCCTTGTCTTTGTCAAGAGCTGTGACCTGGAGCACGGCGGAGCCTACGGCTGCAGATTCAAACACGCGGCCAGAGTAAGGTGTGCCTATGAACCAGGGTGCATTGTCATTGGTGTCATCCACATTGACAATAACACGCACAAGGTTCCTCTTTACTGGGATGTCCTGGTCTCGAACCTGGAAGAGACAGACAGACATAGGAAGGAGGACGAAAAGGAAGAAAAACAGTGACAGACAAGAGTGTCAGAGCCCTCAAGGGATAATTCATTCCTGAACAGTAACATAATAAAAGAGCAAATTATTCATATTTGAAAAGCATAGCAACAAACAAGCTTATCTTAATTTCATGGATGTTTCATTTTCTAATGAGGCAAACTATTCTAAAATAAACTCCATTAAATCACATGTAGGGATATCTCATAATTCATCAAGCTATTGTTAAATTATCAGTGTTGGGTGATTCCTACCATGACGGTGAGGATGTGACGATGCATAGTCTCGTGATCCAGTCGTTCAGCGGTGTACAGAGTGCCTGTTCCCGGGTCCAGCCGGAACTTCCTCAGGCTGAAGGGATCGGTGCTGCTCAGGAGGGTAAAGGTCAGTTTGTTCTTCTCGTCTCTGTCCGAGGCGCTGATCTGCAGGACCTCCGTCCCGGCTGGTTTGTCTTCAGGAACGTTCACCTCGTACACCTGCTGTGAGAACTGTGGCCGGTGGTTGTTGGTGTCAATGACACGGATAAGCACCTATGGGAGAAAAATAAATTGGAGAGAAAATACAATTTTAACACCATTTTCCAAATCATGCATGTGAAAATAATTTTGAGGCTATTATCTGCCACTTTTCTAATTTTGTCATCATGTACTTGGGACTGTCATGTTTCAGAGGATAACTGGAGGGTTGACTCAGTCAAAAGAAATACAGTGTTACAAGTTACTGTTGAAAATGTATTTGAGTTTCTATGAGAGTTAGGGTTACATGTGCAAACACATAAATGATATACTCCAAAAACCCAATAATAATCAGAATACTAGTGTGAGTGTACTCTGACAGTAGTCCATGAGACAGATAATCTGTGAAAAAAATCATGCTCTTCTGCCTCATTTTAGTGCCCCTGATGGCATATGCAAGATTCTCCCACACCCGACAAAAACAACCAATCAGAGCCAAGCAGTCTCTGGGCAGCTTTCAATCACTGCTTGCGAAACTCGCAAACTCTAATCAAACAGTCAAACTAGGCAGTGTTGATCAAATATGAATCAATATTCTGTTACTGTAATGCCTATTTCTCTCCTCAAATACTTTCAGAAACATCTTGTAGTGAACTGTTTAGCTGTAAAATGACAAAGTTTGTGACCCCACAGCCATGTTGAAAACAGTCAAGTCAAAACCGAGCCCCGCACACCGGCCGGAACAAACTTTCTCACTACTGTCGAGATATAGTGACCGTTTTATTAAAATAACTTTTATCATATTTGGTCAACTTCAGCTTTATTGGTTTTAAACATCATAGTGATCAACAAACAAAACACACACTACAATGATCCTCTTTATTTTTACCTTCAGTCTCTCCTCCCTGCGTCTACACACACACACACACACCCATACATTTAACTTTCCAAATCCTTCTCCCACGCTTGTCATTAATAAGCAGCGTTGTGTAGATACAGACCAGATCGATACGTATGATGGCAAAAGCAATATTTTAACTGAATGGCCACTTGATGCTGCTAACAGTGAAAACAAGAAATCAATGCGGAAAAACCACAATGCATCTAAATGAACTGTGAGCTACGCACAGAGCGGGTGAATAAATTGAGAGTACACGGGTGATAAACCGTTTGACAGTGAGCTGTCAGCGGTGGAAAGTTAGTGGGCCTATCCGGGGATATTAACAATATATAACATGTCTAAAAGTAATATAAGTTCTAGGATGGTTACACAGCTCAGACTCAAATCCGTGAGACAAATCTCTACACGTGCTTCCTGCTTTAGACAGCAAAAAGTGCAGTCGCTGTGTTTTTTTTGCCACACGCACAACAAAGAATCTAACATCCCCAAACTGTAAAATTCCACTGGGAGCATGTTTTATCAACACCAGCCACTCGTCTACTGGACTTCCGACAGAGGATTATGGAGAGCTGCTGGAATGCCATCTCTGCTTCCCAGACCAGCAAGGGGCTTCTACCGTTGCCAAACATGGGGAACAAAGGGATCAGCCCAGATTAGACACCTGCATACCAAACACCAGGGGGTGATGTCCCGTAAGGAAACAGGCAGAGCCGAGCTGCTTGGTGCAGGAACAGTGAAGGGGGACGATAGTCACAAAAGCTCCGACCAGTTGACAGCTCACTAGCTGACCGGGTTTTGTCAGATCTCTGCTCAACACAACTGCCCACTGTTGTTTTTCGTCATAATACTGTTTGTTGAGCGTCGTGTGAGCCTATATCAGAGACAAATATAGACTCAACCTGACAGCGCTGATAACATTTACAATCTGCTCTGTGCTGGGATGCTGGCAATGCTGCTGAAACTCACAGATGTCATCTTGCAGGGGGAGCGTTGGGCTGCATGCTTTCCGTCAGGGTTGTTAACTGGCCGTTTGCCACGAGTCATGTGTCATGAGCGAGCCATGTCACACTGCTAATCAGGATGCGTAATGTAAAATAAATACAACTCTCTAATGAGGAATTAACCCTGAAAAAAAGCGTATGAAATTGGGCCTCTGGTGTATGTTGCACGCTCAGCAGCCTGACAAGCGATCTCATTCCAAGCTTCTCATGTCATGCCAGACATCATATAGCACCAGATCCCTCACAATCCACCTTTTACACACACAGATGCACACGCATGCACCCACACACATAGAAAATGTGCACTTTCACACATGCATCCACACAAAGAGGCCATCCAATGTGTCTCAATCTGGCCGGCGTCAGATAACACGTCTTGTGAATAGTGAGGAAGGTGGCGAGAGCTGATAGTGCTGTCAAGACGCAGAAAGGAATGGAACCTGGTCAGTAGCATCGATGTACTATTTCAGATGGTTTAGCAAGCACACAAAAGCCTATTCAGCAGCCGTATGCACACAAACTGGGCCCGGCTCTACAGCACTTCAAAGGAACTTTGCCCCCAAACATCACAAAGCAGCATGATACACCCTGACTGCAGCAGAAATACTGGTGGAGAAGAAAAACTCTGTAGTCTTTGTGTATGACTTCCGCTGGGAACGCTGGAGAGGAACAAGATTGAGACTGAGACACAGACGTGACAGATGGAGATACTAAAGGAAAAAAAGTGCTGTGAGGGTGAGATGTGAGTATGAAAGAGATGTGACGGTGAATAAAAAAAGCAAAGAAAGCTGAGGGAAATGGTCAAATTTAGAAAACACAAGTTGTGGGTGGGAATGAAAAAAATATGCAAACAAAAGACGTAACTGAGATAAAAAACTACAGGAAAAAACAGTCCTGGATACAATAGCCCGCTTTGATACTGAAGGCAAGAAAAAGTGAATAAGGTGAACCTTCCAGTGAGACATAAAGAGTCTTTGTAATGTGGACTGAGATAACATGAGAAACAGGAGGCCAGGAACAGATTGTGAGCAGAACAGCTTGAGGTGCTTCTGCATGGCCGAGGGAGGATGTCGTATAGCTGGAGATGGGGGGAAGGGAGGCTGGGCTGCATGCCGAGCCTGCCTTGTTGGCTCAGCTCCTAGCTATGAGGTGCCCGAGCTAGAATGCGGCACCCCTCGTCTACATCAGCTGATCCGTCAGAGACGCCTTCAGAGAACTACAATGGTCAAATGGAAAGTGCATAACAGAGAGGGCGACTGTTTCCCACAGACCTCCCACAGACCATGAGCTTCACACTGATATCACCACTGGAGTCCCAGTGCAGGTTGGATTGAACTTTATTTTCAATTTTCTGCTCATTTATGTAAAAATAAAATAGATATCCGAAAACAAAAGTGTGCTTAAGAGATCACAATGAAAACAGAGCCTCCTGAATAACGAAACACCTTTTGTGTTTTGTGTATCCAGAAAAGGACACATGGGGGCTTTCACTGTGCTCATTGTCCTCCTGTGCCTTGCGTAGGAGAGGAAGCCCCCCTGCCAGGTGGCAGGTTCTGGGCAAAGGCAGGGCACTGGCACCGAGCGCTCCAACATGTTCCCAAAACAGGATTAACACAGCCCACTACCCACAGAGGTCCAGCGCTCTTGTTTGCGTTTTTTATTCTACCCAAACAGAATAATCATCATCCCTGCATGCCTGGCCAATAAATGTGGAGCTTTTTTTGGGAGAAAACGGAAAGGGAGAAAATCAGGAAGACAGACTAAGAGGGCTACAAGGAGAAAGAGAACAAAAAAAATCATTCCAAGGAGAGAGAAAATAGGCCAGCCTGTCTGGCAGCACAGCTTCCACATGACTTTGATTTGAGGAATAGATAAGTGCAACTTTGAGTTTCACGAGGTACGCTGCATGTGTGTGATCGGGTAGATTTAATCTGCAGTGAAATTCTGTATGACTTGTTTTAAGGGTGAACAACATGCGGTCCCCAAAGAGTTTTATTAATATTCAATAACAAACGACTCTTTTGCATATGATTTCCTACTGAAATGATCTTTTCTTGGATTCATTTTATGTTGCAAGCACAGAGACAGAGAAATTGATTGCTCAGAAGGTGGATTATCTAACTGGCGGTATGCAATCTCCGGTCTGGTGGTACACAAGAACCGTGTTAAAGACTTGACAATTGCACTTCAAATGGTACTCCAAAAGTTAAAAACTTAACCTAAAACCAAAAATATTTGGTTCTTTGAGCCGGCTCGTTTGCGACCGGCCCATCACTAACGGAGAGTCCGTTCCCCCACAGCGTTCAGACAGCCTCCCACTGTAGATTCACACCGTGCCAAAGTAATATCTAATGTTATAAGAGTGTTTATCGTTGCATATACGACCACAATCAATCATAAACAATACAGAATTAAAGCATATAGTCAAAGTGCGTGAGCCTTCACGTGTGAATTTTAGTCTGTTGTGCCTGCCCTGTATAAACTAGCAGAAGCAGCAGTTGAGGATTTACCAACAACTTTAAGATGGAACATTACATTTACATATATGAACTGAACCGTGAATTTTGTGAACCGTTCCACCCCTACAGCCTTTTCAAGACAATAGCCCTATTGGTTACCCACTGTTACAAAAACCTGTTCTCCCCAGCAAGAGGTACATTTACAGTTTCTGTTCAAACACCCCTGCTGACAGAGCAAATACTGTCAATGCTGAACAATGTTATCGGATAAACAAGTTAGTAGCCAAAACACTCAGATGGCTTTCCTGAAACATGAAGCACTCCGTATGCTGAATCCTCAGGACATTTAAGGCTCTCCCACAAATATGTGCAAGTCAACGAACTGGTACTCTATGTGATACATCAAATATGAAGGATAGATAGATACTACACTAAAGACATGTTGGTCTGTCACACCTAAATTCTGGTTTTCAAAACAATGGAAGCACAGAGGCCAACACAGTAAGGGGTTTTCACAACTTTCTTTGTGGAAAAAACAATAAATAACAAATTTCCACTATCAGGGATTAATTTTTTACAAGCGTACCATATTTTGGGGATTGCTACAGTCTCTGATATTACCGTATGCCTTTTCCAGTCACCCATTTGGCTCTCAGCATATCCCAGGCAACTGGCCTAAATCACATCACAAGTGTGGTTTATGGAGCATACAAATTCAGTAAATCCGTTCCCTCTATGGAAAACAGCTGACCTACAGTGGTCAGCTGGGTCTGCAGGACTGTCTATATCTTACAAACACAGCTCTAATAATAAATTCAAAAATATGCATGTTTAAAATATGCAGACAGTGTGAAACAGGCGATACGCTTCATCTGATAAGCTTCATCTGATATGCTGAAAGAGTGATTATACTTTGACCCATTTCTTGTGTTAAACTGAAGGTTCAAATGAGCTGTGATGGCTTGTAGAGATATAACTGATAGAGCTGATCATCAAGCAGTGCTTACAGCAAAACTTGCCATCACACTTGGAACATTTGCGGTACTGTGTAAAGTATGACATGCTTGTTAAGTTTTGAAGGTAGATTAGTATCAAGATGTTGACATTTAATGCCAAAGTCACCAGATTTTCTAAAATGTTTTAACTCCACACTCTAAACTGCGCTCAAGCATTGAAAAGACATATGTGAATATGTCAGCCAGTCTTGATGTTTTGGTATAAATTAATTGTTATAACATCAACATTGCATTTGATTAAGGGGTGTGAGAAAATATCGATACACATTAAGTATTGCAATATTATGTTTTGTGATATTGTGTCAATTCTCAAAAACACTATACATTTTTAATTAACCTCTTAAAAATCCAACAGCCGCTATTCTGTCTTTCAGATGTTGTAGCAGGCTCAGTTTTAGAGCTAGAGTGAAGATACTGGTATTATATGAAACTAGAAAACCTAAGGAAACCCATGTCATACTAGCACGTCGAGAAGGAGGCTAAATAAGTTAAGCTAAATTTTGCCGAGGAGAAACTGACATGGCCATTTTCAAAGGGGTCCCTTGACCTCTGACCTCAAGATATGTGAATGAAAATGAGTTCTATGGGTACCCACGAGTCTCCCCTTTACAGACATGCCCACTTTATGATAATCACATGCAGTTTGGGGCAAAACAATGCTGTTTTTTGCATGCAGTACAAAAGTGTTATTTTTGCCTATTCTAAAACGGTGTATTTGAATATTTCTTCATGGGGTCTTGGATTTGCATAAATTTGGTATCACTGGAAAGCTGAGACTCTTGTGGATTCAATGACTCCAATTGTATTCATGTATGATGATGTTAGTCCCCATAGAAGCCATTTTATATAGTGACTTTTTTTCACTCAGATTTTATACATATGGTGGTGTGTCTTTATACTATGACAGTTTTCCTAAAATTAGATTTTAAAAAATCGCAATATATCATCACCTTGCTTACAATATCGCAATATATTACAATATACTGAATTGTTACCCCTGTATCATGATACGTTTCGTATTGCAGATTCTTGCCAATACACAGCCCTAATTTGACTCCATTTCATTGCTTTTATATGTGAGCTAAAACAAAATATAATAAGAGTCAGTTTTGAAGTCCAATAAGCCACCCTGTACTTTTATATGAACACTGAATTAAAACATTCCCTGTATTGTGAAAGGGTTGCTAGTGCAGTCGGCACCACTGAGAATCAAGCTCCACTGAGAATTAGACCTTTTGAATAGGTTAACCTTTGAATGTGATTAATTAGACTTAAAATGTCACTGCATGCAGTATTATTGCTGAGAGGCTTTTAAACAAGTGTCTGTTGCCAGGGCTTTTAAGAAAGTGCTTTATGTGGAGAGAAAAATCACGGCTGAGAAAATAGGTACTGGCTGTTTTTAAGGTTTCTGCACTAAACTAAAGGACGCGCCGCTTCCTCGGATGAGCTGCAAAATGCCAGCGAAGGCGGCGCTTCATCTGAGGCTCAGTGGAGCACAGCAGCCAGATGATGAAAGGCTTTATTCATACCGAGTGACAACAAATAGATTCTTTTCCAGCTACAGTTCTCTGAAGCCCCCCCTTTGAGGACAAAGGACAAAACATTTTGAATGCCACCATCCCATATGACCCAAACTACCCTGTAAAAACCCTCAAAATCTCATGGACAGGCCATGACCGTCCGAACAAAAACCAAAAAACAACTTGCATGCTTAAAAGCTTTTATCATGGCGGTTCAGCTTCGGCATCAGCTGGGGAGCAAGATATATGCAAGAAGGATTAAATTAGCATATTAATATATGAAAATGCAAGTATGCAACTGCTTCGAAAGTTTTGTGGAAGCAACTTTTAGTTTCCTCTTTCATCAAAATGGTTCACATAGGGTCTTATGGTGCAGTACCTTGTGCTTTTCTTCTTCTGCATAAAAGCATCTTTTGCAGTTTCCAGACTGTACCATGAGCACACTCGTATATGTATGAGTTTAATATATTTATCTATTTAGAGTCCTTTCAGAAAACACAATGGCAATCTGTTCCTCTCAGAAAAGAGTAAGAGAAGGTTCACAGGTTCAGAGACAAACGCGGCAGAGAGGGAGGAATGGAGGAGTGGAGGGGGCTCAAGAATGTATACTTAAAAAAAACAACCTCTGGCTAGACGGCACCATCATCACAGCAGCTCTGCGTCAGGAATGAGACAATGGAAGATTCCTGGAGTTCAACGCTCAACTGAGATGGTAGAGAACGAGGAGGAGGAACACTGTCCGCCCATATCATGAAAACTTGCTCAAGAAAAGAGTCTTGATTAAAGGTCCAGTGTTTAACATTTCAGTGGATCTAATAACAGAAATGGAATATAATATTTATAACTATGTTTTCTTTAGTGTATAATCACCTGAAACTAAAAATCGTTGTGTTTTTGTTAGCTTATCTACATAGCGAGCGGGTCCTCTTCACAGAGCCATGTTGCTCCACCATGTTTCTACAGTAGCACAGAACAGATAAACCAAACACTGACTCTAGAGACAGGCTTTCACATTTTTACGTTACCTAAAGGCCACCGTAGTTCTCCGACACACTTATGAAACTGCAGTAACTTGAGCCGCAGAGTGCAAAACCGTGCTGCGGCCAGCCGCCGTCTGACTTGTGTTGCTCCTAAACTACTTTAGGTTATTGTGATAAGGATGGCCTCTGAGCGAGGCGAACTGCATTACTACTATGGGTGTAAGAAAATATTGAAAATATTGAGTAACGCAATACTATGTTTTGAGATACTGTATTGATTCTCAAAGGGACTGTGATAAATGCAAATGCAGGTCCCATAGGTTCTGATTGCATAAAAAAAGTATTTTTTTACTCAGTATAAACAACATACCACCATATGCATAAAATCTAGGACAGTTTTCCTAAAATTAGGTTTAAAAAATCACAATATTTCGCCTTGCTTGCAGTATCGCAATACAGTATATCACAATATATTGTATCGTAACCCCTGTATCAGGATACGTATGGTATCGCCAGATTCTTGCCAATAAACAGCCCTAGTTACCATGGTTTTGCACTCGGCGGCTCACGCTACTGCAGTCTTGTAAAGGGAATGAGGAAGGAGCGCAGGGTTACTCAGTTGGTTGCAATCTGCAACCACACCACTAGATGCCACCAAATCATACACACTGTACCTTTAAGTCTGCTTTGGAATATTTTCTTTCTCCCTAACTGATGAGCTGATAATGATAATACAGCAGTAAATCTGGCAGTAAAACACATCGAGACCCACACCCCACAGGCTGCACCAGACAATATCAGAAGATCTCTTAAAACAGCACAGCCTCACCATACCATAGCCCATATTTCTTTGTGTTATCTGTCCAATTTTACAGTTAGAAGTCAGGTCATGTAGGGACGTAATGAGACTCAAACCTATTAACTGTCAGTTGGGAGCAATGATAGCATCACAACATAAACATATCACAACAAACAGGACAGTTTGGCCAATGCTTCACTCATTACCCGTCCCCTTTTCCTCGCTGCTATTCCTCACAAGAGAAAAGCAGAACCATGACAACTGCCTCATCAGCTTCCAACCGTTTCATTAGTGTTTCAATTACCTGGGTGCTGACAGTTCGTGTCCCATCTGTGGCTTCCACCGTCAGGTTGTAATTTGATTTCTGCTCGGCGTCCATGGGCCGCGCAACAATCAAGGTTCCGCTGGCTTTGCCCACGTCAAAGCGGCTGTCATAATTACCACCTGTGGAATTATGTTTTTTTGTGCAAACAACAAGGACAAAAGATTAGTGACAGATCATCGCTTAGTTGTGCGCATGTAGCAAGGTTACACAAACACGGAAATGGGGGGCGCTGAGATGAGCATACAAACATCAATTTCCTGCTGTGCTGATGTCGAAGATAATAATGAAAAGATGACGTTGATATCATTAACTATCGGTACAGATTTGTTGTTTATCTAAAAATGATTCACATGATAGCTAGGTCATGCAATTCACCCTAACACGCACAGGATGGGTACATAAACATGATGAATGTACAACAACACAACACATCCTTTTATATAGCGATTGAAATGAGTTTAACTCTCATGTTTCAACCACACAACAACAGTGGAAATGGAGCTCTAATTCACACAAGGTAAGGAGAGGAGCCTTTGCTTTTTCTCTTGAGACACTTAATCAGGTCACAGGTTTAGGGGGGGAAATGTGGCACAACATCAATCCAGCAGCACAACACAATTCAACCACAGCCAACAGGCAGCACCAACACACAATGGAGGATGATCTGGTAATACAGCACAGCCTATTAGGAGATCCCAGCAGCTACCTTCTGCCGTACAGTTGTGGTCACAAGCCATCTGAAGGATGTAAAACATCTCAGCATCCTCTATGCCGTCTTGCAAAAAAATCCAACCAAACAGAACATTCCAGAGGAATAGAGGAAAGCGGTAAGCCGAGCACAGAGAGAGAAGAGAAGAGAAGAAAAGAAAAAGAGACGCGTCAGTCAGACATTGATTAGAGGGAGGACAGGCTGGGAGGAAGGAAGAAGAAGAGGCAAGCACTTTTGAAAGCAGTCAATTTAAATCTTCTCATGCATACAGTGCCTATCACAAGTTAGAAACAAAAACAAGAGAGAATGAATTAAGTTTTAACACTTCAAAACAGAGCTGCCAATTAAAAGTGTAAGGAAATATACTGCATCTCAGTCGGCTCACACAGGGAAGCTAGGAAAAGTATCAATAGTTGTTGTTTGTGAGTTATTATTTTTTGATTCTTATCTAATCTGCTCTTCAAAGGCAACACACAGTAATACAGAAAAACAATGAAATTGAGGGAAATTGTTTTTTTTTAAAAGTTTTGAAGCTAGCTGACAAACTGTTCCACAATGACAACTGGTCTTTTCTTCATGTTTAGGTTGATTAAGAACTTACATACAGTAAATGCCATAAATACCAACATACGCACTAAAAAATGTGATTACTGCACTTTGCCTTTGGACAATCTTCAGGGAAAACACAGCATCTACAAACAGAATGTGTTCTTTAACCTTTCTTATTCACTTTTTTTAGGGTTTAAATGCTATACTATTAATATCTACACTTCATTTAAATCAATTATAAATTAATCTACAATTTACTATATTTAATATGTGATTTAAAGGCAGCTTAATCGCAATAATTCACATGAAATCTACTGGAATCAAAAGTTGATGCAAAGCTAGTTATGCAGGAGTTTAGTTTGTTTCTGCATCATGACTGGAATGGATATTTTCAATTACAGAATACAACCAGGAAAACATCATAAAAGTAAATTTGGTTTTAGCTTTAGCGAAGGCTAGCCATGTCTTGTTTCCCTGCTACACTTGATATATCTCTTAGCGGTCTAATTGTCTGTCGCTCTGTGACAATACTATATGCTGTTTTCACAAAAATAATAAATTTCTATTAGGGATGCACAATATATATCAGGCCCGATAAATTATCTACCAATAATGAAAAGTTTTTAAGTAATTTTCCATATTTCTCAAACATATCACACACAAACACTGTTAGTCCTAATTTTATACCTACAATGCATTTCTATGACATGGAACATCTCTACAGTATGCATGCACACACAACGACAGAGAAGCATTTGAAGAAGGCAATACCTGTGATTTCAAACCACACGGGAACATCAGAGGATTCTGTGGCGACGACCCCCACCATGTGTGCTACAGGGTCGCTTTCCATTACAGAGAAGGTGAAGGGGGACTCCTCGAAGAGCAGGGGAGCTGCATCGGCCGGCAATTCTGGTTTGGAAATCCACTCGATGTGCAGACGACAAGTGGAGGATTTCTGAGGGCGTCCATTGTCGACGGCTTTAATCTGAGAGAGAGGCAGAGAATGAAAGACGTTACACAGTGTTACGCAACAATTTGTTGGAAATGAGTTTCTGTACAGCTCTCTGGCGGATCCTCTGCCTGAAACTCTTCAGAAGTAAATATACAGAAAAGTTTGGTTATGTAGCTTGCTAGTTAATGCTTACAGATAAAATATGCCAATATTACATTTTATGCACAGTGCATACATAATATAAGTAGAACTACGGATTTATGGCACAAATCCATAGAATGGGTTGTGTTTCAATTGTAAAAGCTTTTCCGTACTCTGAGCTGTCAACATGGCAAAGAGAACCGTGCATTTTGAATAACAAAACACCTTTTGTGTGCTACTCTTTTGTGATTCAACCTTTTGTGTGGACTTCAATGACTGTAAACTGTAGTGAGCAGTGTCTTCTTGCAGCAGGAGACACAACTTTGGATGTGTGGGGACGTAAAATCTGGGTAAAAATCAGTCTACACCAAAAAAGGCGAGCGTCAAGTATCACCTCGGCAGTTTTCACAGCCATCTGCGATGACTACACAAGGGGTTAATTCTTGCTTTTTTGTCTCCCAGGTGGAAGACTGACAGATAGCATTAATTTTTCACACACATAACACATATATTCCTCAGTCATTCTAAGATATTCTTAAAAAAACAGCTGCCATGATGAGTAGAAAGTGCCGCACGCCGTAACAAACGGCCAAAAAGAAGTCAATGATTGACAAACTTGGCTCTCGATGACGAAGGCACCACAGTAATAAGACCATGGTAATAAAGCAGAAAACTGTACATCCTTGTAACAATGAGATCCTAATTGGACAGTGTGGGCTGTGTGTTTGGAACGTGTGCCCTTAAACTTAAAATGGATGCTTTTTGCAAGTAATTGCCTTCTACACTTGTGGACCAACATGATGTGTGTGGACCAATTATCTTTTGGTCCCTTTCTACAGAGACTTTTTACTACATATTTAACACAAAAACTGAGAAAAAGGAAGTTAGAGAAACAAAGGGAGTAAAAAAACTTGAGACAAAGAGGAGAATACGACAGTAAAACAATAAACAAGCATCTGTTGTAAACAATTACTGCTCACTGAGAGACTATGAGGCTGAGGGTGAAGCCCTGTGATTGGATACTCACTGTGAGAATGTCGTATTCTCCAGCAGAAGAGAACTTCTTGGAAGACACCATGCCGGTCTTGGGCTCGATAAAGAACTTTCCGTTTTCATCTCCCTCCTCGATGCTGTAAGAGATCTCGGCATTAGGTCCTTCATCGCGGTCTGATGCGATGACCCGATACACCGGGTCTCTCTTCATGGCTCTCTCTCTCTCCGGCCTCTCCCGCTCCGGGAGCTTGATCTTGTAGATCTTCTCCAGGAACAACGGCCTGTTGTCGTTCTCGTCGAGGACTCGGACGATGACGCGGACAGTGGTGGATTTAGCCGGAACGCCGTGGTCGGTGACTGTGATCTGAGGAGGAGGAATAAAAGCTTCAGAACTACGTAGACTCAAAGGCTCGGGGCTGACAACAAAGGAAGCAAATACCATTTGATGCAGTGAACTTCAAATCACATTCAATTTCTCTCATGCCCCTTTTGTTTTCTTTAGCTACAGTAAAGACCTGAATCCCTTCAAATGTTAAAAGTTTTGGGAAAGATGCAGTAAATAAGTTAGAAAGGGTTGATAATTCCAGCAAAATCATTGCAAACTATGTTAAACTATCAAGATCAAGAGAGCTGTGTTAGAAACTCATCATTTCCAAAGCCTAAAATAATCAAAGAAGAGATGAAATGGGGAAGTGTGCTTTTTCCCTTCATCATGCTTTCATTCCACTTCTTTCTCAGCAACTTAACTAGCAGCCAAACTTAAAGGCAACTCCTTCTGAGCTTTGCTGGCAGGGGGTCTTTTCTAACACACACTTTACTTAAAAACACAACTCAAATCAGTAACAAGCTGCTATCTAATAATCTAGTCTCCGCAGTGTAATGAATGAATCCAGTCAAATGCTTAGTCATAAAGTAATCCATAGAGCATGCTCCTTCCCTGTCTAATGATGTTGTAAAAAGGGAGACTTTTTCAGAACTACAAGTACAAATCTCTGAGTCTTGTAAGGCAAAATTCTCCAGCAGGAATATACAAGACTGAATTGGATTTTATGTATTTTCATCCCTGCTACGGGACTTTAATATCAGCAACTTTGGTCCCTTGGTTGTGTGATTATTTGGTTCAAACCACTTTGTCTGGTTGAATGTAAAGAGCAGCCTGACACTACTGCAGGGATCAACAATAAAGATTATATGCATGAATATTTGTTGCTTTGCACCCATGACACACTACAGTATGTCCTTGTTCTGATTCATTTCCTTAAAAGGTACAGTGTGTAGGATTTGGTGACATCTAGTGGTGGGGTTGCAGATTGTAACCAACCTAGTACCCCTCCGCTCACCCCTCCCTTTCTAAGACTGCGGTAACGTGAGCCACCGAGCTCAAACCCATGGTAACGCCATTCACCTCGCTTAGAGGCCATCCTTACATATTAACACTACTTTAGGAGCAACGGAAGTCAGACGGTAGCTGGCAATACCACGTTTTTTGCACTCTAAGACCTACTGCAGTTTTACAAGCGTGTCGGAGAACTACGATGGCCTTCAGGTAACGTAAAGACGCGAAAGGCTCTCTCTAGAGCCGGTGTTTGGTTTGTCTGTTCTGGGCTACTGTAGAAACATGATAGAGCAACATGGCAACTGTGAAGAGGACCCGATCCCTATGTAGATATGAAGTGCTCATTCTAAGATAACGAAAACACAACGACTCTTAGTTTCAGGTGATTAAACACTAATGAAAACATAGTTATGAATACTATATTCCATTTCTGCTAATAAATCATCTGAAATGTGACATACTGTTCCTTTAAATACAAATTGAAATTGACAATTAACTTTAGTCTTTGTTGTTATTTGATAAAGGCTAATACATAAGACAAGTAAAAATTGACTTTCGGAGTGTAGATTTAATTTTATGCATTGAGGTACAAGCACCCAAATCAATTTGGGGGTATTTTGGGGCACAATACCAAATGCTGAGTTTACCTTTCAGTATCAGCTCTCATGCAAACTGGGATGTAATTAAAAGACCACTTTAGAAATGAAATAATGTAAATTAGCAGGAGAGACATTTTCTTATTTTGTAAAATAATACTGTATCCACTGTTGCCCCTGGGGAGTCACTAGCTCGGGTTGGTGTATTCAGGTAAACATGGTTTGTTTAATCTGGAGGCTGTTATGGTGAACTAAAAACATTACTAATCTGAAGTAACGTTTCGTGTGCTCGCCTGTGATCATGATGACGGTAGCTTGAATGGTCGCTACACGAACAACCCACCAGAGCTAATTATTTTTAATTAGCTGCACCTCTTCACGCCGATAGCACCAGCTGCACCGACTCTGCTGCTGTGTGTCAAACTTGCAAACAAAGATTTCGCACTGCTAATAAACATTAAGACTTACTGCGCTCCACTAATATAAAGGCCGGGAGGCTTTTTTAAACCCCACAAGTGCTCAGTATAAAAGACGGCGTCGCACAACTGAATCATTAATGGGGCCTTAATTTAAGTCATGACATCAAGCGTTACTGGTGGCGTGCTTACGCTTTGTAATTTGTGCCATGATTTAACACTTCGATGTGCGTTCGGACATTTGAGTGCACAGTTTGCGGAGTTTAATCAAGACTTAAGAGCTACGGGCTGACCTAAACAAACAATTTTCATGTAGTCCCAGAAAAATGGGCTCACGGGTTGCGCGTCTGAGCGCAGCCAGAGATGTGAGCGATTTTTCTCGCTTCAAGCTGCTATATACTGTAGAAGGGCAGAACAAATGTCACAGTCATTTAAAACCATCTGCTAAGTGCTTCACTAAAAACCGTCAGGAGTCCGGGGCCAGGCACACACTATTTGGTGCTATAGTTTCAATTACTAAAGTAATGTGTTTTTTGTTTTTCTCGCAGTGTCTGCAGCTGTCCGTGCTGTTCACATGAGCAGAATTAATTAAACAGAATGACAAGAAACCTTAGTGTGAATGTCTCTCTCAGGGAGGATATGTTGGTGCTCATCCTGCACTGTGTAATGAACATTTCCATTATGACCACATGAGCTTTACATATGACGGTGTAGTGCCTGATATTCCTGATTATATAAAATGCCTTGAAACGGCAAGCTGTTTGTGGAAGGAGGCCTATTAAATGTCTCAGCTGCACAGTACCTCAACAACACTGCTATGTGTGTATCTGTGTGCATGGACACTATTCATCCCCGTGCATCTGTCTTTGGGAAATGTTCATCAAAAGCCTTTGTTTGATAATTAGGCAAACCACACAAAAGACAGAGAAGCTACACCAGAGGGAGTGTGTCTCGTTGCATCAGTATAGCGCTGCTGTGAACCGAGCCAATCCATTATGTTCTGATTATCTATTGCAAAACTTTTAACTTCTTCTGACCGACCATATGTTCGTAATGTTGTTTTAATGCATTCAATGTTGATTAAAATCACCTGGGAATCTGTGTAGTTAGTTTCTATACAAACGTCTATTGTGCTTGACTATAATGTTGGGGAGAATTAACAGAAGCTGAAGTTCCACAGCATTTGTTTGCATAGCGCCCTGTTTCCATAGAGCATTTCAGAGGAGATACTACTGCCGGCTGTAATAACTGCTAAATTATATAGAGAAGAAAACTATATATCGCTGCCACAATATTCCTACTCCTAGGATTTTTCCACTGCAGAAACTTTCCCAGGGGACCAGCAACCTTCAGAGGAACTCATGTTGGTGAAGAGTTTAATCCTCACAGTTGTTCAGATGCAGTGGAAACCCAAACAGGAATGCTCAAAGGTGGATTTTAGTTCACACTATAAGTTATTTCACAGTTCCTGGAGCTACTGGTCAACATGGGCTATACATTTTGCCTCAAAAATACAATTACATCTACACTGTTTTGGTATCATAGCTGTCACTTAAAGGGAACATATCATGAAAAACTCACTTTTTGCAGTGCTTGTGTTCATGCATTTGGGTATCTGGAGTGCCTACCAACCCACAAACTGTGAAATGAGAAAGATTTGGCTCCCCTTCCTATGTCACAAAGACTCATTAGAATATATCGGCAACAGCTTGAGAACTACCTTTGCAAAGGTGTACCATATTTTTCTCACAAGCCAATCAGAGCAGACTGGGCTTTTTCGGGAGGGGGGCTTAAAGAGACCAGCGCTAAACGGAGCGTTTCAGACAGAGCATGAATACAGGTATATTCACACAGACAGTATGAGAAAAATAATGTATTTTTTCGAATATTAAAGCAAGTAAACATGTTCTGGTGGAAACCCAAAATACAAGTATGAACCTGGTAATGAGCATGAGATGTCCCCTTTAATATAATGTGGTCAAATGTGTCAGGTGATTAATTGATGAACAGAATATTGAACAATTTTGATAAGCAACCATCAATAATGGACTCATCATTTAAGTCATTTCTAAAGAAAAAAATACTAAATATTCTCTAATTCCTCACATAGAGGATTTCTGGTTTTGTATCATTGTAAACTGTTTGGGTTTTGGAGAGCTGGTCAGAGAAAACAACCAATCTAGTCGCCACATTGTTCAACTTATGATGCACAATGTTGTTTTTATATTTTATAGATTAAACGATTAATCAGAAAAAAATAGACTGAGTAGGTTCTATTATCTTAGTCAAACAGGCCAGACTAGCAACCTGTCCAGGTACACTGCGTCTTGCCAACTGCTTGCTGGGATAGGCTCCAGACAACAGATGTTAACAGCCCATTCACCTCTGGTTTTCCATTATAATGTTCTCAGTCAAAGGCCTGGATCCTAAGCATGTCCTGGCATGTCCTACTTTTTGCTATTTACCCACCCCCCTCCTTCCGGGGACGGCGGCCTCTCATCCTGCCGCTAGAGCCCACACTCAGACCATCAGGAGCGGCTTTGCCTTTTCTCAAATTCCCCCGCTGCCTTTCTGCCTTTAGCTCTCTCTCTCTCTTTCACACACAGGCACACGACGACTACCAACCCCCATCCCTCTCATCATAAAAGCTGAAGGCCCCCTGTGCTCCCTCCACCTCCTCTCGGCATTTGGTGCAAACAATGCTGACACAGCCCCCACCCTAATTGCTCCACATGTTCCACATGGCCCCACATGTTTCGCTTCTTCCCCTACAACAAGCTCGTACAAAAACTTCAACACTGGTATGGACTTCACATTTGATTTGTTCTGCCAGCACACAGTTCACACACAAAGGAATGTGCGCACACACATATATTCTTCTGAGTCATGATTATACCTTGATTAGCTGCCCTGAGGATACACTAAGGTGTGTGTGTGTGTGTGAGTGTGTGTGGAGAAGGCAAATTGCACGGTTTTAGGGGTCTGTGCTGCTCCCTGATTGTTTGGCCCAATATAGAACTTCCTGCTGGATTCCCAATAACCAAGTGACCAACACACACAAACTTCTTAAGTTGCCATGGCTACACGGTTCTTTCCAGCCTGTGTTCACTCAGCCACTTTCTACCCATTTAGGTCAAAAGTTACTTGCTTCAAATTATCCCTACAACTCATATTCAGATTAAACAGGAATGTTCAAGAGAGATCTTTTATCCGTTATTTTCCAGAGAAAATGTTGGTTCTTTGTGCACTGGAATAACAGTATCTGTAAGCTTTAGTAGTAAACATTACAAAGAAAAGGCAGACTATTAGCATGAAGAGAATAGGCGTGTTGAATTTGGCGTGTCATTAAAGTCGAGCTGAGTTTGAGCTGAGTGTTTAATGTGGTTATTAGATGTCTGTCTGGAGGCATTTTGAAAAAAAGAACAAAATTCATGAACTCAGCTTAGCTGAGTTTAGGTGGGAATTTTTTTTTTTTTTTTTTTACAGACAACTGAATCAGACACCAGTTCCAACCTTGTTATTCAAAAGTAGCAATTCTACGTCTAGAGTAAACCGCTAGATGGAGGAGCTTTGGGTTTGTATGGGAACCTTTTTCTGACCTTGAAAAACTTCAAAAATTCAACAGGTGTAGTACAAAAGATTTAATTTTGTTGTTTTTCTCTAACATCCTTGTTATTCAATTTAATTTCATCAGCAAAATATGTCTATAAAGCGACACAGTCTTCCTTTATCCCCCACTTTCATCCCTATCATTTACTCTCAGCCCCGTAATGCAATTAGCGCAGTGCATGTACAATCAGAGTATGAAATACAACACTGCTCTGGCACCAGATGCACCGGCATTAACCGTCACCCAGTGATCACTGGATTGTGTAACTTCTAACAATAATTAAAAGGCGTCCAATCTGCTCCCTGTCAGCACCGGAAACACAATTAAAACGGCTATTATCAACCTCGGTTCTGTGGCGACAAAGAGGGAGCGAAGCGTCAGGAGAGAACAGAGCCCAGCTCAATTAAAACCCACAAGTTTAGACATTGGCCTGTTGGTTTGACAACAGTTTCCTGTCCTAGCTTGTTCCATCCATGAGACGGAACAGTGGGAAAGAACAAAGGAACAGTCACCGGGATCTCCCACACGCCTCCCACCTCTCCGTCCAACCCCATCCGGAAATCAGTACAAGGTGAAATTATTCCAAAATGACCTTTCTTGCATATACAAGAGGACATGCTGTTGTTGGCAACACGTGGCACTCGGCCAAAGTCAGCTGGAAATGCCAAACCACAGAGACAGAAAATCTATTTTTTTTAAGGCTTTTGATTATCGTGTTAATAATTCATTTTGACATAAATAAGAGAGGCTGGCTGGCGCTGATCCGTCCACAGCTTTTCTTTAGAGTTGAAAATCTAACTAAATCAAGTGCTTACCTCAAGAATGTGCTCATCTTGTTGCTCCCTGTCCAGTTTTCTAGAAGTAGTTGTAACCAGACCTGTTGGAGACAATCAATAATAATATGAATTATACGGATATAGAATCAATTACACAAAACAATAACCACTCATATTTTACATGATAAAGCAATCATAAAATCACAGGCTAAATATCACTAACTACGTTAACATGTACAAAATATTCAGTTTTTTTACCTTATTCTGGAAAAGAGAATATTCCTACGAAGCAGTTTACATAGCTAATGAAAATGAATATTCCACTAATATTCCCATTTACATACATACAGTAGTCTCTGAAATGCTGGACCACAAGCTGACAGATCAATGGACCAGGCTGTTATTTCGACTGATATTAGCTTATTGCAGATATATCGATATCAGTGTCGGCCGATAAAAAACAAGAAATTGTCGCTCAGCACAAATCTTGGTCTCAATTCTTTAATAACCAAATTTTAGAGATCCTCGTTAGAAATGTGTTAATGGAAATAAATATACAGTATATATTGGCCAATATATTGTTTGTTGATATATTGGATTTTTTAAACCCTCATATATTAATATTGAATACTGATATCCAGTATCAGTAGGTTACATGGTGGACTAACTAACTGTGTAGCTCATGTTATCAGGTTGAGAGCCAAAGAGGCGCTTTTAGAAAACACTGGCGCAGTGAAAACAAAATTCAATTAATACAACTCCTCCCACTCACTGTTGGGTGACATTATCTGAACCCTGCTGGTTATCTCATCAGTCACTCATGAGTTAAGAGTTTGCATATGGAGGAGTGCTCTCCCTGTAGGTTTACCCTGTTTTAGCTCAAACCAGTTTCCAGACAGCCCACCACACCGCCTCACATATGTGAAATATCACAGAGGTCTGCAAATAGTGTCCAAACAGCAGCGTAGCCTCGACACCCTGCTTTTAATTCTTCCACAAGCTGAATAAACAGAGAGCCAGTCAGACATCGCCCCCAGTCCGGAGCACTCTTTGAAACAGAGAGGAGGAAACTTCAGAAAAGATCCTGCTGCTAGTTGACATGTTCCAAGGGTCTTTTTTAGATCTACTGTTCACATTAAGTGGAGGATTGATGTTGTGTGACCAGTCAATCACACAGAAGGGACTTTTGTTAAGCCAGGGTTTGACAAAAGTAAAAATAAAACAAGCTTGAGTTCCTGGCTAATCCAATTTTGAATCAAATTCACAAACAAGGGAAGAAAAGAGAAGAAAGGGGGGAAGGCTATTGCTACATGGCTACGTTATAAGCAGCGTTCTGTTCTCACTACCGATGTAATTGCAACTTTGCAGAGACGCTGAGTGTAGAGTAGACATGCCAACTTTAACCGCACCAGAGATGTCTGCTTGCCACACTGCGCCTGATTAGCATAAGGCAAAGGATTTCCGAAACCCAAACCCATCAATGGCACATATGCCTGCAACGAGAATAGCAGGCCACAACTTACAGGTCCTGAAATAGCCCTCCCTCAGCACTGCAATTGAGGCATTTGAGCGAGGCGCTTTTGCTCCCCCTTTTTTTATCCTCTCCTTCTTAGGCTTTATTTAATCTTCACAGTGAGCTGCAAGGATATGTGTCTACTGATATTTGGTTGGAAAAAAATAGAGAACACCAAACACTTCCCGTAGGTGCAACTCATTGTTTTGCTCTGCTACATATTGATGAGCAACAAATAGAGCTGTACCGAATAGTTTCGAAGTTTCGAAGCTTTAAAGCTGCAGTGGGTAGAAATGGTGCAAATATGATTAAAAAAAGTTATTTTTATAAAACGGTCACTATATTCTGACAGAAGTGCATGAGACAGGTAATCTGAAAAAAAATCATGTGCCTCTGTGTCCTCCGGTGTTCCTAATGACATCTGCAAGATTTCAAAGACCGGAAAAAAACAACCAGTCAGAGCTGATCTGGAGTCTGCCATCCAGCTTCCGTCTATGAAAGCCACGAGTCAATCCCTCGCGAACTCCGATCAAACGGTCAAACTAGGCAGCGCTGATCAAATATGAATCAATATTCTGTTACTGTAATGCCTATTTCTTGCCTCAAATGTTTTCAGAAACATCTTGTAGTGCTAAATAGCTACGTAGTTGGCGAATAAGACTGCCGCTAAAGTATGTCTATGTTATAAATATTAACTTTCTATACACTGTGATTCCAATAGTAGTTGGTAACATACTCATCGTGTTATGTTTTGAACACCGGAAGCACCTGATGCAACTCAGCAACCCTTACTGTTAGATTGGGGCAGGTGTGCTAGAGCAGAGAGAGGTGGAAAATGGTGTGTCAACACTGACAACACAAATTAAGTTTAGTAAATTCATATGACATGCGGGAATTACCCTTTGCAGTGTTGCATGATGTCTGCAAGAAAGTTTGCAGAGGATCAGCATGGGTTACATGAGTTAGCGAGCTGTAGATTATTACCATCAGAGCTAATAGTTCTGCTGTGCCACATCAAAACAGACCACGCTGACTAATTATTCATGTGCTTTAGCAAGGCTGGAGCTGATGGATGAGAATGTTTTTAAGCTCCCCTGTGTGCTGCGTTAGGTAACTCCTCTCTTTGTACATGTATTATGGAGCAGAATACAGATGACAGCATTAACCACACCGAGTCTACGTCTCTGATTTATAATTCCCCTGCAAACCGGCTGCCTAATCGAAGCTCGGCGAGGTATCATAACAGATACAGTGCTTGCAATGTAAACAGTATACTCTCAGTACAGAAGCACAGCATTGTAACAAACCGATCACAAAATGACTGGCCTTAATCCCAAACCCACTCTGTAGAATAGAAATTTGTTTTTAGTTCTGCCTTGCAAAAGCCTGCAAAGAAGTCCCATTTCACAAACACTATTTACACCTTGATGCAGCAACAGCAGGCACACCAGAAGATGAGTTAATGACACAGGTGGTACATCACTGGATGCCTTTTGTTTATGGGTATACGTGCTTGTTCAAAAATCGTCTATATTTTGGTTGAGGTGTAATCTCTCGGTTTCTTTTTCTCCACCTGACACTAATTAGCACTGCAACCTCCAGCAGAAAATGGGGACAGGAAATTGGGAGAGAGTGCACGGGCAAGCAAGAAAGTAAAGCTTAAGAGGAAGTGAAGTTTTTTGGTCGTTAGTTCACTGTGGTTACTTGCTGAAGTAAAAATAGCAACAGTAAACCTCCAGGTAGTGAGCATGCTCGGATTTCATTTACTACACCCCGCTGAAATTCCAGTGTCCAAAGAGCCAATACAATTGGCAACGTGTCATAAATATCAAGCGCGTTTGACAAATGTGGGACTCTGTCCAGATACATTCGTGCCTTTGGCAACAGCGGGGCGCCGAACTTCTCGCAGCAGGGTGGCAACATTTTCTGCCAAACTGTGTATTCTTCATACACTTCTCACATTCAACAGACAATCCGTCATGTAGTGAGCATCTGCCTTTAATCATATGGTCCCAGGTTCTTCTTTTCAATCGCGTAAAGTGTGTTCCACAGGTGTACTGAGTAGTCCAGGGCTGCGACAAATGATTATTGTCATTAGTGATTAATCCTGCAATTATTTTCTCACTTCACAGATTAATTGTTTGGTCTGTCAAATTCCAGAAAATGTAAAAAAATATTCTAAAACTCATTGAGATATCTATTCAGTTTACTGTCATGTTAGACAAAGAAAAGCATCATCTTCAAAGTGGCGAATAAAAGTATGGCTTTTCCTTTAAAAAAATTACCATGATTGTGAATTAATCATTTTAATAATTATGGCAGGTCCAAAATGAATGTTTTGTTTATCTCTGATGAAGATATCTGACGTCTGGTTACCACTTCTAACAAGGCTTGTGAACCAATAATAAAACAATGTTGGTATCACGTGGTATCTCTGGGTCATCAGTTAGAGTGGAAAAACGGCTGAATTGCTGAGATTGACGGTAAGTACCTGGCAATGACTTGTTGTGAAGTAAATGCAATTAAACGGGGGAGGGAGAATGCAACATCTAATCGCTGAATGTTATCAATGTTATCAATAGCACATTCGATAAACTGATTAATTCACTAACTGCTTCAGCTCTACAATAGTCACCGTAGCGGTTTCGGGGCATGGCCTCTTGGTGAAAATTGTTTGAACCACAAGCTCAATTTTACAGCTCTCTCATATTTTTCTTAAATTAAAGTATTTTAGAATTTTGATGGAGCATAAAACCAGCATCCACTTCAAGATGTAGAGAATAGAGATGTCAGGGAGTAGAATCAAACATCTGCAATGCAAAAAAATATGGTGCATCCAGTGTGGACGAGTAAAGCTATTTTGATGCCTGTTGTGTTGCGGCTTAAACTGCTTTTGTTTGCTTCTGTTCCATTTTTGTCTGACACGCTGCCAGCTCGCTGCCAGATCTCCGACCATGGGACTTGTCGCCCACTCTAATATCCGAGCACTGATCTCACTTTTGGAAACAACTTGTTTACCAAAAATCAAAACTTTAGAAAATCCAAATCTATTTAAAGTCATCCCGCCCTTATCGACCACTCATAAAAAAAGCTACATGCTCCCCAGGAATGGTCCTTTTATGTAGGACTGTGCTGGCGCTAGTTTTCCAGCCAATAAAGGTGCATACCTCTCTGTCTCTACCTAAATGTTAAGGAACTGTAAAATGATTGCTTGGTAAGTCAGAGCTCACCAGAGGAGTCTGCACTTCCAACCCGCAGCCTTTGTCACAACACACACACACACACACACACACACACACAAAAGCCATCCTCAGGCGTGGGCCGAGCTGGGCCGACAGTAATTATAGCCATGCTGTTTTGAGAGGGGGAGAAAAACAACAGCAAAGCAGCGGTGGCACTCTCAACCATGTCCTTGAGTGCTACAACCACGGCTCCAAAATGGAGGCCTGGAGGGAGTTAAGGAGTCCAGGACATTGT
Source organism: Sebastes fasciatus (assembly GCF_043250625.1). Classification (NCBI taxonomy): domain Eukaryota; kingdom Metazoa; phylum Chordata; class Actinopteri; order Perciformes; family Sebastidae; genus Sebastes; species Sebastes fasciatus. The sequence goes on along the minus strand of NC_133797.1, from coordinate 21,105,426 downwards.
TGGGCCGGCTCATACTCGGGCATTGCTGCTGTGATTAGCAGTCTTTAGAGTGACACACATATTTATGTGACACACATTTAGCCGTAACACCAGACAATCGGGAATGTGCTGGGTGTCTGCAGTGGCTGGACTTTATTGTGCAAATTTAAAGTCCTTGAGGTATTTACTAGTATAGTTGTTGATGAACTAACACTATGCTATGAAAATCCATTTTTAAAGTGCTTGCTATTTCTCCCATGTGAGGAAAATAATGAAACACAGGCTGCAACATTTCTTATCCTGAAACCCAACATTCAACCCCAGACAGCTATATCAATATTCGCAGCTTCATTATGAGTTAAGTGTCTGCCACTCGAGCCTAAAACAACACTGTGAAAAGTATCAGTTTCCACTGATCATGATGCCATCTAAACTCTCAAATGAAAACCGTGGGAGACCAACATCCAAGGGACTGTGGGAGTTTGAGAATGGATTGGTACATTAAAGTAGGAGCTGTTTGTCGCTTTCTTTATAACCGAGTCTCCAAAATGCTTCTGAACAAGAGCTACTGACTGTTCTCTTTTATTGGGGAGGAAAGCAATGCTTGGTATGCCATTTAAAAGGCAGTGTGGTCCAACTAACGTCCTGTTCTGTTGTCCAGAAACACACAGAATTTGACAAATGCAACAGAAATGGGCCTTAAAAGCTAATACAACACACATTAATACATACATGTGGTCTTTGTGAAAATGAGTAAAAGGCATTTAGAGGAGAAGCATTGTTTGCATTAGGATTGAGATATCTCAGCACCTCACAGCTGCAAGGCTTATTTGTAATCTGAAAAGATAAGCACGTCATGGAAGACTTAGGGCTATGGGGGATTCAGGTTCCCAAGTGTTGGTGAAAGTGAATGTTATGGGGAGTTGTGTAAATGGATGGGATGCTTGGAGGCAGTGGAGCAGCTGAGGTACCATAGAGCTTACTGGTAGTTTTGACCTATGTCAGTTTTAATAAGTATACATGGAATCTAGGTGGTATTAAAGACAAGGCTTCACAGATAGTAACAGTAAGAGACTGTGTGGGAGAAATGTATGCATATTGAGATCGCAGCCAGAACATTTACATACTATATCTTGTTGGGTGATTTTCCCTTCTCCATCCATTTTCATCTGTCAAATTTACATATAAAACCACCAAAGTAGTATAGTTGTGGTCATGTCTTGAGAATAAATCTGCAAAGCCAATCAGACTGTTGACCACATGTCAATCAAATGCTGGCTGTTGAGCATAATGATGTTAAAAGTTGAACTAGAGAGTTCCGGAAGGGCAGGTAATTGATAAAAAATGTAATCCTTAGCATAAACTCACATGGACAGAGACCACATATGCACAATTTCCATTGGGTGATGAAGTCCTTTAGCAAATGTTATTCCAATTGCCATGACAGGTGGATACACTCGCTAAGGCAAAGTCAATTTTTTACGTTGAGTTTATGAGTCGTTAAGGCTCTATACAGTATAAATGAGTATTGGGCAAAAGTAAATTGTAACGTTATCATGATGTGTTCCAGTGTAATCTGGTCAAATTTATTTTTTTGCGAGAAACTTGAATAAATCCAGTTGTTGGAAGATGTTTTCACAACAATGTAAAGTAGATAATAGAGAGGGAATTATGACCTATTTAACTTCCCAACAAAAAACAGTATGCAAACAGTAATAAAGGAGTGTATGTTGAAGTACATGGGATTTATTGTTTTACTTTTCTTTTGTACCGTGGTATTGGAATGGGTATCGACAATCGTAGAATTCCACTGGTATTGGTATTGACTTGTAAATTTGTGTTATCGTGACATCCCTAAATGCATGAATGACATTCATTGTGCCAACTTATGGTGTGACCGGGTCTCTACAAGGTATCACATATACCCCATATGAATGGGGCCTGAAGGCAACAGTATATTAAGAATACAAAATACAAATTTGCACACACAGTGGTCTACACGTTGTAGCTTTGTACTGTTCATTTTTTCAAGGCACTTTTACACCTTTCACATTTAAAGTGCTTTTATATGGTTCACTTGAGTATGTGAGGCATTTTGAAAGGGAGTTTTCTCAGTGCGCTTCCACATTAAGCTTTGAGCAGGAACATTTAAGAGATAAAACATTCAAACTAAAACACAGCACAGATTCGTCAATACACTGTATTGACCGTAGCCTCTGTAAACCCACATGGGTTTGCCATTGTCAAATAATGTCTTTCAAAATACAAGCAATTCAACCAATCAAAAGTCAAATTAAAAGGTGCCACTCGATCCGTATTGATGACACAAATGGTTGTCATAGTTACTCGGCTTCATTTTACTCAGAAAGAACAAGCCTACTGGGTCAGGTCTTGTTTTTCTTGCTTTTAGGTCATGAGGTTGGTCACCCTGCACATAATGGTTTGACTTCACTTTGCACTGAATAAATCCCAGTTCTCCTGTGGAGCTTTTATAAAGTTGAGAGGTGAGTAAATGTTTACTTATCCTTTTTTGACAGAATTTCCTTCAATTGAACTTTCAAGCTCCATGTTCACTGAAATCTGTCAAGATTCAATGAAAACTTTGGACACCCAGAATGCCAAGATGTGGCATTCTTTACTTTTTGAAAAGGCATTTTTAAAAAAGATATCATGCCGCATCATTGGATGTGTTTCAAAGATACTGTGGTTGAACTGAAGCTTAGCCAACTAAGCCACCATGACTGCCCTTTGAAGTTTCAAGAGGACAATCAGCAATTTTTCATTTCCACATTTTCCTCTCACAATCTCTCTTGAGAGCCGTAACAATTGTTTGGCCCCCCCGAATCACCGGAAACACCAGGAAGTTGTTGGAAGTATCCATTTCCTATCTCACTTCCCCTGATAGTGGTTGGGGCTTTGGTTAACCACTGATAACACCAGTGTGTGTGTTTTCTCCCTCAAAACAGAGAAGGCGTTACTGAAAGTTGATATGAGCACCGCAAAAAAGTGGATGATTCGCAGCTGCAGTCCCAGTGGCTGTTTTCCCTTACCTTTTCATTCAACCCTGGGGATGACAAATGCACATAAAACCTGTCGGAGGTATCCAAGCTTGCCAAAGCATTACCCACGGCACTCCTTTTCAATTGATGACAATGAGCTGCTGGCTGCAGGCAAGGAAAAAGGGATGGGCCAAAATTGTTCAATACGACTGTAAGAATTCACCTGGGTGTATCTTTCATCATTTGGGTTTCACCACTGGAATGAAAGCTACCATTAAAGGGCAAACACAACCAGGTATAGACAGCCATATCCTATTAAAGGCACGCTCATGTCCGCTCTAACTAAACCATTGTCTGGTGACGGATACAGATAGGCGCCATCATTATAGAGTGGAGATTTCAACAGGCTTTAGGTGACCTAAGCACAAATCTTATATGTCAGGTCACCACAAACTAATGATACTATGTTCTAAAAAGTCAATGGACAAAAATAGGATAATTAGAAAAGCTTTAGAAAGCACTAATACCACACACAGAAAGGAAGAATAGGTACAATAGGAAGTAGAGTAATGATCATTTAGTAAGATAAGATAGCTATCGTAGTGATCTTTGCTCCCGATCTCTCGCCTTGGCTTAGGTATGAATAACTTCCTGTGTGTGCAGTGTGTGTATGTTCTGCTCGGTTGCCCTTTCGTAACACATGCATGTTCTGGCGTAAGAGCTCTGCTCAAAGTCCAGTAAGTCATGGCACAGTAACAGCATTTCAGAGAAGAGAGAGAGAGAGAGAGAGAGAGAGAGAGTGATTCACCAGGTAATGAACACTGCTCGCTCTCCCACAGAAAAGGTGGGCAAGTCGTGTCAACAACCTCAGATGAACCAGCTCAGAGCTATGACAACAACGCCTTTATATAGGAAATACAACTAGACGGCTAGTGGGCTGGCTGTCTCGAGTGCTGCATGTGTGGACAAACCATCCTCGCTCTCATTTGCACCCAAGTAATAAATATCATTTGATTACAGTTACACATTGTCTTTATCCAAGGAACACAATTCTCCTCAGCCACCAAATCAAGACGAAGGAGGCTGGAAGGAGCGCGGTCATGTCTGTGGGTGGGATGAGATCTGTGCCATCAGGCATCTGAGCACTGGTTCATCTTTTAAAGTTGCATACCCAAACATCATTATTTAAATTCACTGATCTCATACCGATTTAGAGCACATAATTCCTATCCAGCTGACTGGCACGATTTTCACCCCACACAGCTCAGCCTTGTTTCTCTCTCTGCTTCAATCCTCTCAAAAGCAAGGCTATATCAAACCGGTACGTTCTAAGCTCTCAGACGTTGGGATTGCAATAGTGTCTGCTAGAGAGAAGAGCTGGCCTTGCACTTTAATGACAAACTAAAGTCAGAGAACAGCCCAAACAGCAGGACTTTGTTTACTTGGCAGAAATAAAGCAGGCCTGAGCCTTTCATCATGAGCTTTACTGAGCCAATGTGGGTCTGTGTGGAAAAAAAGGGCAACCAACGCCACCCAAGGCGTCAAGCGAAGCCTTCATATGTGTTTGAAGCTTGACAGGCTGCTTGGGAAAGCTAGCTAGCTAGTTAGCTTGGAACACATGCACGTTTCCAAAACCCACACACAAAACATAGGCCTTAACGTCTTTTCCTTTTTTCCCACCCCTTTGCGGAGCTTTGTAGATATGCCAAGGGCCTATGCTTCCAATGCAATTTTAGAACGTGTAATTACAGAGACTTACATGTCGTAAATTTAAACATTTTCAAAAACCTGTAATATGCGGTGAGAGCGCCATATTGAGTTGATAATGTGGAGAGATATCAGGCCTATTTTCATCTCATTTAATACCACAGATATTGAAAATAAAATATAATTTGTAATCGTTCCTCAAGACATTCAGTCCGATTCTGAACTAGAAACACTGGCTTGTTAAACATGTTGCTGTCGTTTCAGCTGGCGCTCTGCATAAATCACTGTCTTCTCTAGCAGGCAGCTCCACTTGGCTCCCTGTTTTCTCTGCTTTTTCTCTCCACACCCACCTGTCTACCTCCACTCTCTGCTGCAATCTTCAAAAACAAAGAGAGAAAGAAAAATCACAGCAACAGAGCAGTGATTTAATTAAGTTTTCTTTGTCCAAACCACTCTTTGTTGAACCTGACGCAAGGGGCTCTTGTGTCTCACTGATAAAAGTTTTAACATGCTTTGATATGCATGAATGGCTCTTATCCTTATGCTTCAGTGTCCTCCGTAAAACCTTTTTTTTTTTTTTTACAGAGCGCTCTTCTGACACTTACTTAAAAAAACATGCAAAGATACAGCCAATTCTACTGTAAAGAGGTTCTGCCCACAGTGGACTTGACCATAAGCTTCATAAAAACTCGGTAATCCTACGACTGGGAAATAATTACAGATATATGGGCTAAGAAGACTTTCAACTCCTTAAAGTGATTCACTGTAAGTTTACTGTGGGCATATGCACAGTAGGCCTGGATGAAGAAAACTATACATACAATAGAATCAAAGAATATTTTCCAGTGGGAAAAGAGATAAAAATGCAAATTGTTCGGCAAGAAGAAATAACAAAAAGCAATGCCATTCAGTTAAAGATCAGCTGCTTCAGTGTAAACATTCCTTTCCAGTTATGGTCCTATATTGTCACTACTCGTCCATAGAAGGGCGAAAAAAAACCTGTATATATCTGGAAGACACATCATTGCAAAGATATTTTCTTCACAGCTCAAGGTCTGCCTACGTTGTTAAAACAGCGTTATGTATGACTGCTTTGTCGGAAGATAAATATTCGATTTCCCGGCGCTTTACTTTTCCAGCCTCCCTGAGTTCTTATCAGCGCATGTAAGCTGATCTTGTCATGCATGCAGCCGAAACACCAACCTTATGTGTCCGCATACCTAAGATTTCCACTTTCTTTATCATTTATTTTTTCTTTCATTTCCTGAGTGCCCCCAGCATTACTGTGAGGCTTGTTCGGGAGGCATGCTACACGACAAATCCTTATTTGGTCAGAAAATTCACATTGCCACTTCCAACAAAAATAACTCCAGTTTGTTGATGTGACAACCTTGGGAAACAGGACCACACACGTCAGTGAAGACAGACCGGAGCAACTGCTTCACTGACCGTTCCTCGTTTCACTTTAATGAGCACTTGCATTCAAAGCAATAAGACACCTTTGTGTAAGCTAGGTAAGGAAGAATACATCAGTAATTGGCACTTTCAGAGACATACATAGTTTAACCTTTTCATTTTGCTATCGTTAGTTAAAATGGAAGTCATTTAAATGTACTCTTCCTGATGCCCTTGACTTATTTTATATTTATATAACGACAGAGATAAACTTAATGGCTCTGAGTGGGTTTATATACGTGTGTGGAACACATTCTTCAGTGGAATCACACTTGAATATTAAGTCCAGCATAACAAGAATACATCTGTAAATTTACAGAGAGCCTCTGAACGTACATGGAGCTTCACTTTGTACCTATTACAAAGTATTCTCTCTGCTATTCAACTAAACATAGCCGGCTCCTGCAACTTTAAAAGAGCCCAATGAAATATTAATCATCACACCATTTGCAGAGCGCCGTATGAGAACACACTTTAGAGTGTTAGAGTGGAAAAAACCCCTGTAGGCTCAACCCACTCCTGTCCTGGGTTAAAATATGGTGTTCACACAGCTCTTCCTTTTCACAGGAACGGGAACAGGAAGCTCACAGCAGCAATGCACTACGGTATATCTCAAAACCTGGCCTCGAGTCTCAAAGGATAATTTAATATGCAGCACAGTTCTTTATGTACAGTACATTTGCCACATTCGTGACCTTTAAAGTAGCCGATGGCTTTAGATGAGGCAAATTCTCCTGGCATTTCAGAATAAAATGTGACCATGGTGATGTGAGACTGTACAACAAGCTATTGTTTTTCATATTTAATCATTGGTTGGATAAACTGTACATTGGAAATAGGGCAACCTTTCAAAGCTTTATCCCATGAGCTGAATTCTTAAGCCGTAGTTTAAGTACGTAAGTAGTTCCGGGGACTTTTAGTACCCTTTTCAAGGAACTAAAAGGTTCCTTCAGCCCACTGTTGTCTGCGTTTCCACCACGGTCTAAAGACCCACGAAGATTAGGCAAATTAGTCCGCTGATGTTTGAAAACATGACATGGGACGAGGGCTGCTGGTGGTCGCAGGGGTAAACACACACTGATCATCCCTGCAAACTCCACCCAAAAAGTTCCTTTACTTTCAGAAAGTACTACCCCACGACCAGGGCTTTTTTCAGAGGTAAAAAGGCCTTGTAAAATGTCCCCAGAGGTTAATTTAGACCCTGGTCCTTGCAGTGGAACCGCAATGAGTTCCTGAAAAGGTTCTTAGTTCTGGGGGAAAATTCCTGCGGTGGAAACAGGGCTTTAATAGGCTTGCTGCGGTCACAGCCGGTGTTCGCGGCGCAATGACACTAGGTGGAAACCTGCGGCCTCGTAGCGAAAGCTTGACCGGAGAGTCCAGACACACAACCATCCAACAGTAAAGATCAAAGTAAGCGCTCTACATTTATTGAGCGTCGCCATTTCCTGTAAAATGTCCAGTGTAATTGGTAACACCGGTGTTGTCATAATATTATCAAATGGTGGGCAAATTTCCTCACTGTGACATCCCTAGGCTTCAGTAGTTGTTAAAGGTTTCTTTCTCAAGCTAGCAGCCCAATTCAAGTTTACCATTTTAACTGGAATTCAATGTAAGCTCATGAGCCAGAGCAGGAACTCCCTGCTCTGGCAGGAAGCAATTTATAGTGACATCAATTTCCATCACAGTAACAGCAATCTTACCTGTCTTGGCGTTGACGGCGAAGAAACCCTGGGGATTGCCGCTGGTGATCCTGTACGTGAGTTTATCACTGGCCTTGGCATCTGGATCAACCGCATTTATCTGGATGATTGACACATCTTTAGGGGAGTTCTCTATGACAGATGGGTAGTAGACAGGCTCTGAGGTCTGCGGTGCGTTGTCGTTGACGTCCTGCACTTCAATGTAGACCTCGACAAAGGTAGAAAGCGGCACCACGCCACGATCCATCGCATAGACTGTGAGCCAGTAGTGAGATGTTGTCTCGTGATCCAGCAGTTCTTGTGTTCGGATAATACCTATGAGATGAGAGAGACATAAATAAATTTTTAGCCTGCATTCTGTCAGGGAAAGTTTTTATGAGCAACACATGCCATGAGTCTCACATCACTGCTAGTGATCTCTGACACTGACTTCTAGCATTGAGAAGATAACAGAAGTTTGAACATAAGCTGCCACTGAAAAGGCGGATATAAGGGTTGGTTGACTGGAATATGTCATGGTGGTATATTAGCAACAGCCAGTCGGTGCTCTCCTGTTTACATTCACTGGCAGGGAAGTTTTTATTACTGCCATGTGGGGGCTGTAGCCTTCAGCTGAGCAAACAAAAGAGCTTTCAGAGGTCTGTGAGTTGACAATGGTTAAATGGAAGAGTGGAGGATGGGTAGGTTTGGCAATCTGAAAGAACTAAGAGGGATATAAGAAATTATGGGACTGACTGAGAGTATAAAAAAAGTTGGTTAAATAGCACAAAGATGTTTTGTGTAAATATGTCCCAATGCACTAGGGCAAAAGACCAGAGGCGCAACTTTTGTATCACAGGGTATATTTTATTGTCATAAAAAGGCTATGCAATTGGTTTGGTCTGTAAAAACAATGCAGTTCTGTTGGACAAAGATATACATACTTGACCTGTAAATGTAACATCTGACACTATTTCAGATGTTTGAATGGCTGAAAGTGGCAAGCAGTGTGAATGTTCTTTCTGATCTTTCTGAGGAAAAGCTAACGGCAAAGTTCACAGGAGTGAATTTGCTTTAGTGCTTTTCATCCCCACCTGAGTCCACTTACAAGCACTCACCAGGTGCTCAGTAGGTACATTTGAACTCTAGGAAGTGTGTATGTGTGTGAGTGTGTAAGTTTCCATGTGTGTGTTTAACCCATTTGTGCCCGCAACTGCTTTTTTTTTTTCCTTTGGTGTTCTCTGAGCTTGTCTAAGCACAAATGTGAAGAAATTTCGGTCAGGAAAAGTTTTTCTTATCATACTAACCTATATCTAGTATTTGGGCACATGGGATTGCTGTTTTTACAATAGACTCATTCTATTTTAGGAAAATAAACATAGTCCCATGTGCCCAGAGACTACATATAGTATGATAAGAAAATGGCTGTATCTCAGAAACTACAAGGAGCACAATCAAGTATTTGGTCTCTATGAACTCATAACAAGTTGAATATCAAATATATGCCAGGGCTATCGTGAGATGAGACTGGATATCGTCTTAGATTTTGGATATCGTAATATGGCATAAGTGTTGTCTTTTCCTGGTTTTAAAAGCTGCATTACAGTAAGGTGATGACATTGTCTGAACGTACCAGACTGTTCCAGCTGTTCTATTATTTGCCTTTACCCACTTAGTCATTATATCCACATTACTGATGATTTTTTATCAAACATATCATTATGTAAATATTTTGTGAAAGCACCAATAGTCAACCCTACAATATAATGGGTCAGAAATATTGTGATATTTGATTTTCTCCATATCGCCCAGCCCTAATATATGCACATATATCATACTAAATATACTCTTGGGGCACAAATGGGTAAAATATGTGTACGGTTGTTTTAGTTTGAGGGAGATGGTGTGTGCACGTGCCTATATGTTAGTTTGCTTGTGAAAAGTGCTACTTAATGCACTAATAATGCAAATATAACCAGACTAAGGTTTCTGTTTTTATTCAATACAAGCACGAAACAAAGTCACAACGTGAACCTGATGCAGAGCAATGTGACGATCAAACAAAAAGAAAAAGTGGGGAAATCAATTAACTGTGAGGTATGTGGACGCCATAATATAGCAGCTACCAATGATTGCAGTGAATAACCAAACTGATTGATGCTAAACATTTTGATATGCTTTCCTGTCACTAGAATAGAGTGGGGACAAAAACAAAAACAAAAATCTTCAGAGGGCAATAAACCGAAAAACAAATGAGCAGCTGATAATGAATCAACACCATATTATTTGGATAACTTGCAGATGTGATGTCCCATTATTTCAACAAGCACAAAGTGAAGGGCAACATAAACACACAAATATCTTCCAGACAATGGAAACCCTGACAACCTTTATAATAACAGCCATTTCCATGTTTGTGTTATTTGCGATACCTCTGTAACCTTGATAAGTGCAATGGAACTTTACAGGTATATTTGCTTTTATTAGTATCTGAAACTAATAAAAGTGAATCATGGTATAGGCACGCCCGTATCATTACCGGGTAAGGGTGTTGTCCATTTTCTAGACTGAATCTATAACACACTTACTGGTGGCCCAGATAAGGGGAGCCGCCATAAAGCCATACACATAAGGACAAATTTCTAAATAGTTTACATAGAAGGCCATCTCTTTGCTGCTGCTGCTGCTGCTGCCTTTGTTCACGCACTGTAACTTGATAAAGTGCGATGAAGGAGTGTAACTGAGAGCAACCAAACCTCTTGCCTTGGGTAAAAACAGATTTCTCAGGAAAGAGACAACACTCCAAATGATTTCTCACGAAATTCTCAAATTTAACACGGGAGGGGAGTTCGGTTGTACAGCTCATTTATTCTCTCGCCCTGCTTTGCTTTAGCGTCCCTGCATTTTCGACCCGGGTTCCACTCATCATTATAGCTCTCTCAACTTAGCTTGAGGCATGTAATAAGAGGGGTAGTCAGGCAAAGAGAAAATAGGTAGCTCCCCAATGTTTCCTAAAGCCAAGAGCCCCATGGCGAAAACAACATCGACCGGTATATCGAGAATGCAAATGAGATGACTGTGTATAATCAAACTAATGGCTTAAAGCCTACAATACACAGAGAGAGAAACGCAACCAAACATTTGGAGGAGACATAAAATAAGATTAACAGATATAACATGATAATTTGATCGCAATCATTTCAAAATAAAATAACACATTATTGACTAATTTATGATCTTATTGAAGCTGACAACTCAGAATGGATCCCTGCTGGAAGAAAAGATGTGCAGGAAATTGCAAATGTTGGACATAAATAAGCAATGCAGATGCTTATGTGAGGCAGAAACACAACAGGATAGGAAGATCTATGTTTCAGACACCCGTAGAGAGGGAATTAGTGGAAAAGGGGATATTAAACATAGAAAGTTTAAGGTGAGAATGAAGGTGCATTTATAAGACAAAGTAGAAGAGAAAAGAAAAGACAACCGGGAAAGTATGAGTCATTTTTTTGTGCCAGTGCCAAGGAGATGCCTATGCTTGAATGAACCTGTGTTTGACTGGCAGACACCAGCATAGCAGAACAATTCCACTTTCTCCAGGGTCATGCTTTTTGCTCGCAGTTCTTCGCCCTGTTCCTATCAGCATACACGAGATTACTTCATATGTTGCAGTTAAAAAACTCCCAACATGAACACAACAATGGAGGTTTTAACAGGAATGTACTGTCCACATTTTTGCCTTTTCAAACTAAATGTCAATGTCACCGGGGGTTTTTTTTGCTCATATTTATCTGCCACGGCCTTTGGCTGACTAGTTACAAATAAAAGCACATGAAAGACAAATCTGAAGAATTTAGTTGCCACACCCGTCCCATATACCTAGGCTACACACTAAGGCAGGAGCAAAACCTGCCCTAAGGCCACACGAAAGAAAAAAACAGACCGTGCAACAGCCTCTGCCAGATTTGCTTTCCGCTTTTTTTCCCCCTTGCTCTTTTTTCTTTTCCCTCTGGCTTTGTTCTTCAAAAGTTACTTGAGCACAGTGGCAGTGTGCTGGAGCCGAAGGATTTCAAATTATCAAGACCAGCAGGTATTTTTTCACGTACGAGTGTGCTTAAATCTTTGTGCTGTACAGACACACAATGAGTTTATTCTTTAACAACTTCCAGTCACAGTGAAGCCACAGTTTGAAGAGGGTGAAATTTGCTTTTGAAAAGCTGCCTCAAACCGTTCACTGCATGTCACAAGTTGCCTAGTGAAACACTAAATATAGTATGTGCTGTCAATACAAGATTAAGACTCACAAAATCCAGATTGTTGGTCGTGCTGATTTTCTAATTTCTGCCCTGACTTTGGAAACATGCATTCAACCCAAAATGTTGTGATTGCGTGCTGCCAGTTCAGCTGCAGGACTTCCTTGTTCATTCCGCAGTTGAAAATCGGGGCTTGCTTTGAACTACCTCCGGTAATTCCGCTCACCCCTACCCCACATTCCTCAGCCTTCTCAGGCCTCTCGCTCACATGCTTACATAAACTTTCTCAGTGCTTTTCCCCCCCTTCTCTTTCCACAGCGCCGGCAAAATGCTTCAAATTCCACCACCACGTTGTAGATCCTAGTGTAATAGAAAGAATCCTAAAAGTAAGCTTTCTGTTACCCGGCAACTTAATATATCACAGCATCCCAAAGTTCCCAGACATCTGTAGCCAAGATCCAAGTTTCAGAGACATCAAGCCTTTTGGAATTAATGCCCGAAAAGGCAAAAATGGTGTTGTATATTCAAAGCATTGCCTGAAGCATTGATTTCATAATTTCAGTGCAATATGGTTAGGGGGTTATTGGTCAAAGGCAAAAAAGACTTAAAACCTTTAGTTACTGTAAATGAAAACAAAAATGCATGTGGACTGGGTTGCGTAGGCTATTTGTGTGCATGTGTAATGGTTTTGGTGAGTTTGTGTCCTTCCAAAGTTCTTAGTAACTACTAGCTATTTTCAAACTGAAGATGGAGAAATAATTGGTTCCGTTTTGTAGTTTGTAGTATTCATGCAGTTTAGCATGAGATGGAAATATTTGATTGATAGCTAATCTAAGTAAAGAAGTAAAGAAACCATAAAATATTAAAATTTAACAAGCGGGAACCAAAGAATTTTCTTTAAAAATTACTCAAACCGATTAATCAATTATCAAAATATTTGGCGATTAATAGTTGACAACTAATCGATTAATCGTTGCAGCTCTAGTAGCATGTAGTTTTATTATTTGAGGTATCTTGTGTTGTTTTAGTGAAATGTAAGTTTCATTTTTTGAATTTAAAATCATCCCAGTTTACATCATTATTTGGCAGCATTTTGATTCCATATTAGCGAGTTAACGTTAGCTTTGTCAGTTAATTCAGTTAGCTATGTAGCAGTTACACCTCACAGTTGATGGCTGTCAAAATTTAGCAACAGCTAATCTCATTGTTAGAACTACTTTGTGTAGTGCAACCCATTTTAATTTAGCAATGTGTAGTAAACACATTATAACTAAGCTAAGTTTGAACTTAAACTGAGCTGATTGTTTTAGCAATAATTTTCTTTTTCCTAGAAATTGATATTGGAATTAGATTTTAAATAATCTGATGTGATCCTGGATTTCTACGTTACGCTGAATTTTCCATACATTTCGTGTTACAATTGCATGCATAAAATACTGCATGTGTTGCTATGAACAGTAGGTGTCATGGCTCTCTGACTCACGTCTTTGTTTAGTTTGAAGGGCACACAGGGGTCATAATGCATCGGGACAGGTCTCGGAGATAATCATAATGGTGATACAGTGTCACACAAAAACCATGTCTATTTTATCTCCTTCAATATCCCGGCCTATTAAGCCAGTGAGCCATTTCCACTTCATGCATCACTGTGCACGCTGTATACTGTCAGTAAAGGCAGAGAAATGGCTGTCAACAGCTGGCTTAAGGGAACATGCTGCTTAAGACGAGCTCCATCATTTCACCAGCCTAACAATGGAGAACACTGGTTCTCTGTATATCAACGTAATCCGATAGTGTTTTTTTGTTTGTTTGTTTTTGACAGCCACTACTGATGAGTTCAGAATTTTTTTAGCCATAATGTAAAAGAGTGACTAAAGAAAACATGAAAATAATTTCTCTGTGCACTGAATGACGTTGGAAAGAGACTGAAAACATCTTTTGATACACTTGTTACATGTCTGTGGTGCATGTCTGAATGGGTTTTTCTTTCCTCATTTAAAAAAAAAAATTGCCTATTAATTCCAGTTGAGATAGCTTTTTGGGACTTAGCTGACGATACAAAGCCCCCATTGTTACAGGGAACAGCGTTATTTCAAAGGCCTTTGAACAGATCTCAGAGCAATACTCCTTGATTCAATATCACAGTGTTATTTAGGAGCAGTTACTTTACCTCCTAGCCCCGAAGAGCTCTCCGCCTGAGCCTCTGGTAACAATGAGGGAAACACAGGGTCCGTCTTCATTCCCTTCTATATCCCCACCCCCCTGAAGATTTTTCTATCTTCCTACACTATAGCTGTCTCTATATTCCCATTGTACATGGTAACCCCAGCTGGCCTAAGGAGGATGTAGACTTTGAGCTGACAGCAAATAATTTCCCCTTCATATGAATGAAGATTCATGCTATCTCCCCGGGTACGACTGCACTGTTCAGAAAATGATCTCCTGCTGGCTTCCCATCCATGAAACTAAGCCAATCATCGTGGAACACAGCTACAGTAGAGCTGCAACGATTAATCGATTAGTTGTCAACTATTAAATTAATCGGCAACTATTTTGATGATTGATTAATTGGTTTGAGTACGAAAAAAAAAAAAATTCTCTGATTCCAGCGTCTTAAATGTGAATATTTTCTGGTTTCTTTACTCCTCTATGACAGTAAACTGTCTTTGAGTTGTGGACAAAACAAGACATTTGAGGACGACGACTTGGGCTTTCAGAAACATATTTCACCATTTACTGACACATTATAGACCAAACAACTAATCTATTAATCTAGAAAAAAATCGACAATGAAAATATTTGTTAGTTCCAGCCCTAGACTACAGATCAACACCTCTTGAACAGCTGCAACAAAGGTTTTAATTACAACAAAACACAACAGAACACTATAAGCTTAAACACGGAAATGAGGGAAACCCAGCCAACCTTAGTAAGGTAACAAAATCCACCTACCAGGACCTCTGAAGCTTAATAATTAACAAATCTGCCAACCTCACGGTTACAACAGGACACCAAGACTACACCCAGCCAAAAAAACAATCACCACATAACTCCATGTAAAACCACAACCTGTCGTTTTTGCACAAACAAATAAGATATAATGTATTGATTAAATTCAAACATTCAGACATGAGGGTGGTATTGATCTTCTCATCTAACTCTCAGCAAGAAAGTGGATAAGCAAATTTCCAGGAGTTTGAACTATTTCTTAAATGCAAGGCAAAGTCACGGGCTCGCTTTGCGTCAGGCCGAACAACGGCCCTTAGCTGTGATATAATCACAATTATGAAGAAATTTATTTTGTGTTAAAAGAAATGCATACAGTATATTGTTAAATACTGTAGGTGCACAATATGACGGGGATGTAATCTGAAAGGGTTAAAAAAAGTCATTTTTCATTTCATCTCAGCTTTAAAAGATTTGGCAAAAATAAATGTAGCCTATGTCTAACAACACTTGTCTCATGGGAGCATTGTGGTGGCCTACTGGTTAAGACACGTACCATATAATGTGATTACAAAGTCCCCAGTTCGACCCCTAATCCTCCAATTTTAGTATCAGTCAACATGGCCATATATTGTAAATCATTGGTCGACAGACAGGCCAATGTATTTCAGTACACCCACTTCCCTGTACCTGAGTGTATTTGTGGTCAGGGCTGTCACTTGTCAAGTACCAGACAGCATGAAATTGCCTCCAAATACTTGAAATAGTCGCTGAAATTTGAATAAAAGGATAAAAGCATGTCAGTATCTCTTATATCTCTGCCATAATTTAGCGATGAGAGACCCTGGTGAAGATTCTCAGATGTGTCTGTGGGGAAAGATGCTAATCTATTCAAAATATCACTGCTGTTTGTACTAAGTAATGCTATACACTGCTGTTTATGGCAGTGGTTGTGTTTAGCACCAGCGGCTTGCAGTATTAAATAACAACAAACTAAAACAGTTTAATGAAACTGGTTTTTGAATGTTCCTCGGGGCCCAACGTGAAAGAGACTGCTAAAAGTGTAAAGTCTGCAATACATCAACGGGAATAGAGTATAGATCTAATTCATGAGAGTGTTAGCATGACAAGAATTAACACACAATGAAGCACATCCTCTGCACAAGGCAGCCTTGAGTTTCTTTAAAAAGATTTAATGGACTGAGAGACCAACATACTTTTAACTAGGGAAAGTGTGTTTTTCATTTAGCAACCTACAATCAACTTCGTCCTGCTGCACATTCCTGGTCCCGTCTCCACAGTAACAGCACTCAAGCAAAGACTATTTGGAATCATGTGCCACTTCGCAGTCCCACTTTTATCTCACACACATCGGCACTGAATAGAAAATTAGGGACAGAGGGCAACAGCTCTCACTTTTAGCAAACTATACTTGATGCCAGAAGACAGACCATAAACAAATATGTCTTTTCAATATTGTCAATAATCTGTTTAATTTAACAGTGGAAAAATAAGTGAAGGAAATGGTGGAACTGGAAAACACGCTAACAGGACGTTGTCATTACGCATCAAACAGTTTCATTTGCTTTCACAAAGAACGCATTTACAGCACAGGCTGCAAACAGCTTCAAGTGAAAGGGCATTGCATATATTATCCAACAAGAAAGGGCAATGCATACATTATACAATCAGCATTCTGCGTCTCATCTAGGCTGAACACTCTCTGCTCTGGTCACCTTGTAAACTGGATAATTTTGCTTCCAACTGAGACACAACTTGCTTTGAACACATTTTTCAAAGTAAGTTGTGTCAGGCTCCATACCATCACCTCTACGGCAACATAGCCTTGAGTTACTCTTTAATTTCCAGTGGAGACGCACAAATTATTTGTGCTGCGGCCTACTTCAGTTGATATTCACTGAGGGATTGGGTAATTTGGCATAAAATGTCTATTTACATTTATCTATCTAAATAGATCTAAGACAGACTGATCCATCTAGGCATCTACATACCTAATGTTCATGTAGGTACGTAACAAAATTCAATCTACAGAAGAAAGAGAGTAAGGTATTATAATATAGGTAGTAAATATACGTAACATAATTCAAAATCTACAAGAAGAAAGATAGTAAGGTACTATAATCGGGGCTGTCAAAGTGAACAATAATGCGTAACTTGCGATTTTTAGGTTGTAGCTGGCTCAGTAAAGCTAGAGTGAAGATACTGGCATCATATGAAACTAAAAAACCTAAAGAATCCATTGGTATCAACCATGTCATACTAGCTTGTTGCAAAGGAGGATAAATAACGCTGCAAAGTTACGCTACATTTTGGCGAGGAAGAACTGGTATGGCCATTTTCAAAAGGGTCCCTTGACCTCTGACCTCAAGATATGTGAATGAAAAGGGGTTCTATGGGTACCCACGAGTCTCCCCTTTACAGACATGCCCACTTTATAATAAACACATGCAGTTTTGGGCAAGTCATAGTCAAGTCAGCACACTGACACACTGACAGCTGTTAGCCCTGTTTCGGCTTGAGTTTGCCATGTTATGATTTGAGCATATATTTTTATGCTAAATGCAGTACCTGTGAGGGTTACTGGACAATATTTGTCATTGTTCTGTGTTGTTAATTGATTTCAAATAATAAATATATACATACATTTTGCATAAAGCAAGAGTATTTGACCACTCCCCTTTAAGGTATATTTTGAACAGACAAATGTGTGATTATTTTGCAATTAATCATGATTAACTATGGATAATCATGCGATTAATCGCGATTCAATATTTTTATCGATTGACAGCCCTAATTATAGTATAGGTAATACATACTGTATACGTAACGAAATTCAATATCTACAGATGGTAAGGCATTTTATATAATATAAGTAATAAATATAGGTATAAATCTTTGCTTGACAGCAGTGTACCTTTACTCTTCCTTTATTTTCAATCACGCAAACCCCATCATTCCTCCCTACCCCTCCAAATATGCAACAAATTGCCAATTACTTTTCTAGGGCTAATTTAATAACAGTGTTTGTCTACAGACATTCTGAACTGCAGATTCCTGAGTAGTGTGGCTCCCTTTGCCCAAAAGCAAAGCCAAGGACATTACTGTCCAGCATCCTTCAATTCAAACCTTTAGGACATTTTCCATCTTACATTACACCATCCTGCCGCCTGGGATGAAGTCGTGCAATGGTTTATCCAAACGAAATGAAAAGGCCTCCTGTGAGGTTGGCTTTGACTTTCCCATATTCCTGCAAGTGGCTACCTGAGCTTTTGATCAAGTAGGGCTCAGCATCTTGATTTGCACAATCTCCATTAGTCATCCCAGTATAAAGAAATTAAGAGACGGTTACTCATTGGCAATAAAAAAATACAGCTTTTGTATGTGGTGCCGAATGTCTGCAGGTGTGTCTGGGTGAATGTGAGTCAGGTGTGCTTAAAGGAGTGGAGACTTGCCTAGGTTCAACATGATAAGAATTGTTTTATTACTAGTCTGTTTCAACTACCACCGGAAGCTCGAGGTATTGATTCACCTCAACACTACTGCAACTGTTCGTAGTGTTTGTTGTTTCTTTGAATGTTTTCTACTCCTCTTACCTTTTACAGTATGTGTGCAATGGTGGGGTCCTGCACAAAGAGTTACAACCCTCACATCTTCACTACTGACCCACATATAGTATGCACCAGTGCTCTTTTGGATTACTCTGCAGCCATACTGTCAGCTGAGGGTGTGTGTTCAGCCGCCCGGGAGTGCTAGCACCTTTTCAAATAGTTTTCCATGGTTTTATAGCACTAGCTTCAAGGCCTTTCTGAAGAGGAAATTACATCGACCATTCGCCACACTTGCCTCTTCAAAAATTGGCATGAGCCCTTGAAAATCCATATCAGTTGACCTCTAGGGCCCAAACATGTAAAACTATAACCAGCCTCTTGGCCTACAAGCCCTCACAAGTAAAGTGTATGCTTCCTCTCCGGCACAAAATGGTGGAGAAAAAAAGTACACTGGTAGGTGGTGAAGGAACTCATACGTCTCGCAAAACTATGAGATGCATTTGGTTGAGGGCTAAAAGCTACTGCTGAACTTATATTCAGCAGCAAAATCTTGTTTTATTTCTGGTGAATCTCATAGTTGGTTAATATGTTAAATACACGCACTTGGAAAGTTTCAAAGTTCAGTTTTGTTGCTCTGAGTCTTTTAGGTCCCTGTCAGTCAAAAATCACTTAACTGTGAGCAAATTTTTTCCCATTAAAGCGAGGAATGGTAAATTTGGTCTACGGCATGGGAAGGGGCCCAGAAAAAGAGTCTTGATAAGTTTAAATTAAGATGGCAGCGAGCCAGTGACCACAGACCTTTTAATAACACAGAGAATGTCTGGGCAAACAGTTGCCATGGACTCCCTGAGCAGTCTGACACAATAGGAACCATATCTGGAGAAGAAGCTCGCATGGTATTCTTTTACTTGAAATTGTAAATGAGAACACTATGGCATTCAATAAACAGCAATAATCGACACCACTTTTAAATTTAATCACTATATTTCACAAACCAATAACTTGTTTGTTGCTCGTGTGGTTTGGGAATGTCAGTCTGTTTGCTTGTTCTAAAATACAAGCTTTGTTCAGATTTGTTAGATGCACCTACTCTAGGAGAATAACTCGCTGTTTTTATTTGCATCAACCACCACAGACGCTGCTTTCCACAGCAACACTTTGTTACCCACAAAGTAGTTACTGTGCTATTGTGGATGCCACTGTAAGAGGAATAGCTGAACGAATAGTGATTTATACTGCGGTGATAAACAAACAAACAAAACACTACAACATGGATAAAACCATGCAGCAAACTGGTGTGCTCTTAACAAACACAACTGCGTGGGTTTAGAATTACAAGTGTCAAGTAAAACAGGAAAAGACTTGAACGGTTTTCAGTCACTCCGTCCCACCCTGAAAAACAATTTCCCAAAATGACTGAAGGTGTGCGGCTCCTGGCATTTTTCCTCGCATCGCTTTTTCATTTGTTTTCTAATTTTGAACTGTCTTAAAACATTCTGGTTAAGATTCACAGCGTGCAGCTGCAGCGCTGAATATATAGCGGCGGGCCATGTGTGCACCAGTGCTTATATTTTCCTTTTGGAAGCAAAATATTCTAAATGCATATGGTAGCCTTATAAACCACAGCCTTCATCTAGTGAAATCATAGGAGGGGCATTACCACCTTGGCTGTATTTAGTTGTCTACTGACCTCAGATGTAATCCATAATAACAGGACCCAACCCAGGACAATCCTATCATTGCACCTCCTGATAATCACTTAATATAGGCCTCTGGGATTTAGTAGAAGATCAGACCAGCAGGCTCCCTGACTCTGTACCCTACACAGGATTTAGAGTTAGACACGGACTAGCTGTTTGCCTGCATGTGGTCCTATCAAGAATACTGTAGTACTGCAGACCATCCTTAAATCTGCACTATTCCTTGCAAAACTTTCATTAGTTAATTTAGAACATAAATAGAAAGAAACTTAGCTAAAACAACATAGAGCAGCACTTGAAATTCTTGCACGAAGGCATATAGCTGAAGCTCGCAGCATGTATGTTCATAAACAAAAAACCTTATTACAAGTCAAAGTCCGACCACCACCACAGAAACAATCACACACACACCACAGCCGACACACACAGCCCTGGAGGACCGATCCTTCATAAAGGCTCGTCTCTTCGTGCTAAATTTACCAGGCAGAAGAAAGTATTTCCCTACATGTTCACTGAGGAGACTTCCTGTCAACTGATTGAATAATTCACATACATCTGGTTCTTAATAAACTACAAATATAAACCGCTTTTACAGCAGTAAAAGTCTGCAGAGCACCAATAAATTGCATTTCCAGCTTTCTTGTGTTAGATATGAACCTGTAGGTTAGCCTACATGTACCAAGAGAAATCAATGCATTATGCATTAAGTTCCGCTGCCTCATTTAGACATTAAATATGCAGAATGCAGAGAGAAATTTAATTTCAAATAGGGGGGGAAAAAAGTCACATTTAGCCGCCCGAGAATGTGGTTAGCAAGTTTTAAACAGGGGGGCAGCAAGCCAAGTCCAAAACAGCAAAATCAGGTGATTGCTGGGTTTTGGGAAGGAACTCCTGGAATTCCAGACTGCTTATTTTGAACTAATTTGAGTCAGCTGTTAAAATCATTCCGGGCAGCTGAGCAAGTATTAACATATTTTCTGCGACATAATAAGAAACCCGCAAGCCTTCAGAACAATACTGAAAATATGCATTTATTTCTAAAAGGCTATTAGAATGTTTTTAGGTCCAACAGGTGTGACCATTTTCCAAATTAATACTATTTTAAAAGGGAGCATGTATTTATACAGTGAGAGGAGGTGAAACCACTTAGACTCTTCTTAATACCACAGCAACTTCTCAGGAATGTCCACACAGGTCTGAGAGACAGCTGGTCCATCTGCTCCTGCTGCTCAATTCTCCCAAACAGGAAAAATGACTGGAATCAGGAACCTTACCCGTCTCCTGGAAGACTGCCTTACCTCATTGTTCCACACAGCGACATGAACTGAATAAACTGTAGCTGCATCAAACTTCCCTTATGCAAATCATTTCAAGCTGATGCATCTCTATTTCAGAAATAAACAACAAGCGTCACACAGCTCTATAGAAACTCAGAGATAAGAGACTCACCGGTTTCCTCGTCGATGGTAAATATCCCCAGGCCGGATCCATCTCGTATGGAGTATCGGATCTCTCCATCTCCGTCTCTGTCTTCATCCTCAGCTGATAGAGTCATCACTAAAGTCCCGACAAGTGCGTCCTCTTTTATATATCCCTTTTCCACAAACGATCGGAACAAAGGCCTGTAGAGATTCTCGTTCACATCCACCACGTCCACCTCAATGAAACAGGTTGACGACAAAGACATTGGCTTCCCTTTGTCTTTAGCTTTCGCCGTCAGGTTGTACACCTGTTTGGTCTCGTAATCTAGATTCTGCACGATCCGCACGGCACCGCTGAGTTTGTCTACTTCGAAATTCCCGTCTCCGTTATCAATGAGGCTGTATCGTACCTGACTGGAAGGTCCGATATCGGGATCGTGAGCCTCCAGCCACATGATTACAGTACCGATAGGAAGGTCTTCCCTCGCCTTTACGCGATAGTTAGGAGGGACAAATTTAGGTGGGTTATCATTCACGTCTTCCAAGGTGATTTTAAGCGGCACCGTGGACACTAACTGAGGCTCGTTCGACGCCTGGTCATGCGCCGCGATCTTCAAGACGTAAACCGGGTGGAGCTCGCGATCCAGCGGCTTCGTCACAGTCACCACGCCGGACTCCTCGTGGATCGCGAAATGATCTGTGCCTCCCAGAATCGAATACTTGATGACTCCGTTATCTCCCTGATCCCGGTCTGTCGAATCCACCTGGATGATTTCCATCCCAACAGGTGTGCTCTCACTTATTTCAACTGAATACGAATCTTGCAAAAATTTCGGGCTATTATCATTGGCGTCTAGGATCTTAACGCCCAAGAGGCGTGATGAGGATTTCTGTGGTATGCCAAGGTCATAAACCGTGATGTTGAGGGTGTACTGGTCTGTTGTTTCCCTGTCTAGAGGAGAATAAACCAAAAGCCAACCGGTTTCCATATCGAGTACGAAGCGGCTTTCTACGTCTCCTCCTGAAATAACGTACACTAGCTTCCCATTGAAGCCGCTATCGGAGTCCGTGGCGCTTAAATGGACAATCCGAGCCCCGACGGGCAGGTCCTCTTTAACTTCAATAACGCTGGGGAAAGACTCTGCAAACTGAGGAGCGTACCGGTTGACTGAGTGAAAGTCATTAAAGTTGTCTTCTGGCTCAGTTTGCGTGTGGATTCTGCTGCCCTGCAGTAGCTTTTCAGCCAACATGGTCGCAACGCCGGTCTCGACACATTTTAACTGGACGGGCTTGCGCGCTGTGATGACAGTTATGTTCATGAACATCGGCTGGGTTTCATGTTCGCCGTCCGTCGCGATGACTTGTAAACTATGAAGGGAAACTTTAGCTGCCTCTCCCTCGCTCAGCGTCTGCTTCAGTGAGAGCACGCCAGAGCTTGGGTTCAGTTCAAACAGATCCAGATCGTTCCCAGCTTTAATGTGGTACCGCACTAGCTGCAGCTCATCGGCGTCTATAGCAGACACGGTTGTTATCTGCTCTCCCTCGCCGTGATCTCTGGGCACGGTCACTTCACAGTCTACATTTTCAAACAAGGGCTTATTGTCATTCAGGTTATTTAATGTTATGGTGACTGATGACTCCACCTCTCTCCGGTAAGGGGACCCCCAATCTGACGCCCTGACTTTGAGATTATAAATCCTCGGCATGAGCTCGTAATCCAGGACCTCTGAGGTAATGATGACACCGGAGAAGTAGTCGATGACAAACGGCTGAGGGCTCATATTGGTGATGCTGTAGGTCACGTAGCCATTCTCGCCTCTGTCTAAATCAGTGGCTTTAACCGTTACCACACTGGTCCCTTCGGCTGCATTCTCATCAACACTGGCCTTGTAAGACGTCTGCTGGAACTCAGGTGCATTGTTATTCACATCAATCACATCAACGATCACTTTTGTTGCCGCTTTTTTGTCACTGGTGATCACGTCCAGCTCAAACCGGGGAGCAGAATCAGCGTTGATTGGTCCTGCCGTGCTGATTAAGCCGGTATCTGGATTGATGGTAAACTTGTTCCTGTCAGATTTGTGTTTAAAGGCGTACTTTAGCTGTGGATACTTTGGCACGGCTGTTACCATAGTGACAGGTGTAAGAAGAGGGGCAAATTCACTCAGGTTGACTCTGTAAACGGCCTGTTCAAATATAGGAGGGCCCACTTTGAACTGTGCAGAAGTGACATGTACCAATTTAGCAGATGAAAATTGAGGGGGGCTGCCTTTGTCCTTGGCCTGTAAAGTGAGGTTGTATCCAAACGGCTGGCTGTCCCAGTCTACATCTTTGACTGCTTTGATTTTATACTCCTTGCTCCCGGGGCTGCTTCTCACAGCCTTGAACTGCTGAAGAGGGTCACCGGCCACGATGCTCAATGATGCTATCTCTCCATTTGGTCCCTGGTCGCCGTCCTCCACCGTTACCATAGCATAGGTGGGGTCGTGGTCTGCATCTGAGGGGGCCAGAGTGACGGCAGTGATTACAGGTGCATGCTCATTGGCCTGCTCCACCCTCACCATGAGTTTGGCCATGCTACTGAAGCCGCTGCTGCCGTACAGCTTCATCCCCCTGTCCACCGCGAGGATCTCCAACTCGAACAGTTTTGTCTCAGAGTAGTCCAGTTTGCCAGTCAGTGTCACCACACCGCTGGTTGGATGAACTGCAAACATGTCCGTCCACTCCCTGAAACTATAGTAGTACTCTCCGTTCGTACCGATGTCTGCATCCGTCGCCGTGACCTTGGCCACGCTCGAGCGTATGGCCGTGTTCTCCAGCAGAGAGATGCTATAGGATGTTGGCGAGAAGAGAGGCCTCAGATCGTTGGTGTCCAGTACCTGCACCTTAACTCTAGTGCGACACTCAACATTAGTGTTCCTGTCTGTAGCTTTAACAGTCAGCATGTAGTGGTCTTTAACCTCCCGGTTCAGAATGGCAGTGCTGCCTCCTTTGGTCCTTATTCGCAAAAAACTGAAATCTCCCAGCAGGTAGTCCTCCGCTTTGAATAAGTTCTCATTGTCCCCAGAGATGATTTTGTACCGTATCTCCCAGGCTGGGTCCGTGATATACATCCCCATCTTGGTGTGACTCTCTAAGTAAGTCTTAGCAGCAGAGTTCTCGTATATGGTGGCGTTGTAAACAGAGTGGGTGAACTGCATGGAGGCGTCCCTCGCCGTCCTCTGGTTCCCTGCGCAGCCACAGAGGAGCTGCAGGAGCAGCACAAGCAGTGAAACCCAGCGCTTCCCCATCATCGTACCGTGATCTTCACAGAACCACCTGGAAACAAACACAATATGACTGTTAGTATCACAACACGTTATCACGCAAGTGCATTTAGTACATAACAGTAATTACAATTAATAACATTAAAATAACCACATCAAATCAGCATTTTCTACTATCATCCCTCGTGGAAAGACACTGAAAACCGTATTCCTTTCTTCACCATGCGCTTTCCCCAGACTCCTTTAAATGTCATGACAAGTGATGGCTGGACTGATAAATGGCTAAATAGGTTCCATGTGGAAATAAGATAGAGCAGAGCAGTCAGGTGACAAGATCTAAGCCCGAACTGCCCCCAAGTCTGCACAATGCCAGATGCCAAATATGTGCACTTCAGAACAGACACAACATCCAAACATCAGCTTAATGAGCTCAGAGAATGAACTGGCAATAAAAAACACACATGATGTAAATTTTTAATTTCCTTGTTGATGCAAAAAAAAAAAAATGCTAATGCAAGACTGCACATTTAAAACTTCCCTTCTTTTTCTCATGTATAGAAATGCAATCAAAATGACATTTCTGGTCACCCTGTAAGGATTTTAAAAAAGCAGCAACAACTATGTAATAGAATAACTTGCAATTTAAACTGGACTTTTGTCTGCCAGTAAAACCAGTAATTAGAAATCCTGCTGGTGGTAAATCAAATTCAAAGATAGCTCCTTTCTATCTCACCGAGCATCAATCAGTGATAAAAACCACAGAGGAGATGAACCAAAGTGCTTTAAAATTGCAGATTCATCCGTTTACAGCCGCTTTTTTTAACAACGTCTCGGGGCTGCGTGGTAGGTAGTCCGTACAAAGACAAATAAAAAGCAAGACGCTGCTGTCTGCTGGGTATAAAAACCTACGTTATTTACTTTTGGCGTGTCAAAATGACCCGAGCAAGGGTTTAGTTATTACTGCTTTTATGTAGTGGTTAATAAGTGACAGAGTCTAACTAGCAAATACCTTAAATCTGAAACTATATCGCCTGCAGGTATACAAAAGAACCATCTGCTTGCAGGGCGACCATTGTAAAAAAAAAAAAAATTCCAGCAACTAAAACTTATTCTTACACACATATAACAAATACAATTTGCTAAATTCTGTTTCTCTGCTACTCTAACCTATTTTTTCATTAAAAAAAAAAAAAATCTTTCAAGAAAGTAAGTTAAAGACTATTTCATGTCAAACCCCCCCATCCCCCAACTACAGCCATTCACTCCATGAGACGATGGTCTCATAGCACAGATTTGCTAGAAAAGACACACTACACTTTTCAAACACATATAAAATAACACATAAACTTCTGAATAATACACAACAAAACATACCATGCTATCAAAAACGACACTAAACCAGTAGTTTTGCTGAGGCTAAACTTCCCCCAAAGACTGGCAGAGAAAGCAGAGCGACGGTTGGTTTCTTTCTCAGCTCACAATAGCAACGAACTAACTTTTTCACTCGCTCACTTCGAGCGCTAAAAGAGCTCAAAGGACCACCTAGTGCATAAGCAACGATTCACCTACCTCTTCTGTTATTAAGTGCGCATATTTGGAGGTTTTGCGTGTAGTTCATGTAGTCCAAATCTCGGCATGGTAGTACGTGGACTTGCCTCCTCTCTCTCCGTTACTCCATCTACCACCACCAGCAGCAGCAGCAGCTCAGATCAGCCAGCAGCTCTCTCTGCTTCCCTTTCTCTCCCACTCTGGAGCTGCTGCTCGGTATGTATCTCTCCGCGCTGCGCACGTCCGGATCTACTTTACCATGCTGGCAGCAAGATAAAACCTTTCTGCTCTGAACCCAGGACCCTACTTTCATTTACTCTGACTGCTTTTAGTCTATATTTAACTAAAAATAAATAAATAAATCAGATTAATCTTAATCTTAATCACCACTTCACCCATGGCCCCAAAGGTAGCCTTTTCTTTATTATAGGAGCGTCCTTTTACTGGAATTACATTGTGATGGCATAAATTAGTTATATAGCTGTCATTACATTATTATTTCTCTTGACAAAATAAATAACAAACCCCCTCTCTCGACCATATTTGCACTATCTGTTTATATCATGTTTATTTTTGTTTATAGCTTATTTTGTATATTGTATATTGGTAGAAATTCAATTTTTTCATTCTTATCTTATTCTAACGTTTTATCTATTCTTTTGTTATTATACTGTTTACTGCACCAACAAAACCAAAGTAAATTCCTAGTGTATACCTCTTACACCTGGCAATAAACAGGATTCTGATTCTCTCTCTCACACAAACACACACAGTCACTCACACACACTCACACACACTGTCACTCATCCATCCAGCAGTGCAGTCAGACATGCATCACAATTGGACATTAGTACTGGCATTTGCTAACCAGCTTTTAAAAGTACTTATTGCTAATGCTTATTTTCTATCTTATTTATTATTTATTATTATTCTATTCTCAATCTTGTTGTGTGCTTGTTCTATCTTTTGCTGTTGTAAAAGATAGAACAAGCACACAACAGAAATGTCCCCTATATGGGATTAATAAAGTACTTACCTACCTACCTACCTACCTACCTACCTACCTTATTTGCTCAAATTGCTCATTATAACCAGGTGTAATTTAGGAATATGTGACTAACTGGTGTGACTTTTTGTTCTCAATATAGGTGAATTTCATGTTTTTTTTTCTTCATCTTTTGCTATAAGGGAAAATTCAAATAACCTACAACAAAGTCCTCTTGACGTCAGGACACTATGGCACGTGAGACATCCCCATCACAAAGGGCAAAACCTCATCCTGCCCAAATTTGGACTAATCCAATATCAGTTATTCAGCTGCAGCCCAAACCACTTACAGTATATGTGCAGTGACGAGGCTTTTTAGAGACAAATAAATGAAAAAAAAGAGGTGAGTTCAGTTTGACCTCAAAGCTGGTGGCAAGCAAACAATCCCTATTAATACAACAGTGTCAATTAGACAGGAATGTATGCTGGCTGTGCTGAAAAAAATGACCCTTTGAGAATTCACATCATCATTTTTTGTTTTCAGCATAAAAGAAGGTGGATAAACTCAAATTTCAGGGTATCCCTAACGATGACAAATAGGTTAATAATACTTGCAAATACAAAAGTTCCTCTTCCAATTTCGGTGTTTAAGCATCAATTCTGGAGAATGTCTTCTTCTCATTATTCTCACTAATGTTAAATTGTCTTTTAATAGCCTGGCTTAACTAAGGCTGAGAATGTAGTGTCCAGCAGTGCGTCCCAGGGTCTGTGTTTTGGCATTAGAGCAGGGTGACTGATGGTGGAGGTACAATCGACCCCCCCTCTCCTCTCTCTCTCACACACACACACACAGCCATCCTGACTGCTTCTCTCAGACCAGAAGCTGCACCACATCCCTCCACATGCGCTCCGGAGTGTGGCTGCTATGCGATTGATGGCGCTGTCTCACTGCTCTTGCCCGGACTGACTGCAGCGATCCAGCTGGTGCGCCCAACAGAAAGCCTACATACAGTGCTGCATGCAGCTATAACAACTTGTCAACTTGTACTGCTGCTCCAGTGTGTGTGCGTGTGTGTGTGTTGGCGTGTGCGCGCAGGGTGCGTTTTGAGTGCGTAAATTGTGCGTAATTTGTTTGGCACAAGTCAGACAGAAACGCTCCCACTCTCCTTCAACTCAATCTCAAATATTCTCCGAGTTGAGGCACAAAAGTTTCAAGAGTCATTTTTATTTTTTAGAAACAAAACCCGTGTTCTAATTCTAATTCTAATTCTAATTCCACTCAGAAGCTCTACTCACCAGACCAGCTGAGTGATCGCCGGCTGCTGCTCTCCAAAACTTCACTTCACATTAAATCCTGGCAGGTTTTGGTAAATATTTTTTTTCGCGAGCATCTCTCAGATGGAAAGGGATGGCTTCTGTTATTCTGCGAGTATCCGGCACCTTATTCCTCCTCTGTAGTTCTCAGATCCGTCTATCTATCCCCGATCCGCTCAGAGTCATCCCACTTCTTCTTGGTGGCTTGATATACTGTAGAGAGCTGTAGGCTATCTATCACGGTTTGCCTCGCTCCTCTCCTCCACTACGGCTCAGGTGGAGTTGCATACTGTTGCTGCCTTCAGGTGGTATCGGAAATATGGTAACCCTTGATAGGAGCGCGCAAGAAGACAAAAAAAAAAACAGTAAAGAAATGGCAAAGTCGTGATTTTTGTTGCTCGTCTGTATACTCCTATTCGGGAAAAGTCACATAGCTATACTGAGGGGGGCGGAGAGAAAGGAAGTCAACAACTGATGGAGAAAGTGATGCCTTTGATTATTAGCCTTTATGTTGTGGCTCTCTGCTTATCTGATTATTTTTATGCAGATAAATCTCACTTGAATTAATTAAAAAATGAATTGTATGCTTGATGCATATTTTTATCCTTCAGTTTGATGCATTTCTTAAATAAACAGCAGCAACTAAAACACATTTTGTCACAGGGTGCATTTTTTAAATTATCCTCCGTACCAAAAAATCACATGAAAGTCATTTGAGAAACCCACAAAGTTTGAAAGTAGGAGCATTATCTGATCTCCCTGAAGGCATCCAAGGATCTTACACCTTCAGCTCTGACGTCACATGCCTCTCTCATTCCCTGCATGCAGCAGCTCAGCGGGTTGCCTGCAGTTTAGCCATGTTTATCCTCTCCCAAAATCAAAGCAAACCAACCTCACTGCATTTTTTTTAAATTCTTTTTTTCATGGCTTTCTTAATTCATTCTGGTCATGGGTTGTGTTCTTGTGCCCTTTAAGGAAAACCACCGTGTAGTTTTGTTTAATAGTGATCACTTGAGCGTCAGAGAAGCAAATGTCTTCATTCAGCTCCTCCGAACATGTGGTTAACAACTAAACTCGACACCGTGCTGTGAGGCGGCTTGCCAGAGAATGCTGGAGTGGAGAGAGGGGGCCGCTGGAGCTGGCGGTCCAGCGTGAGAATCTCTGCCTAATGTCCATTCAGAACTGGCTCATTAAAGTCACATTTGCCCACAGGCTGAGTAAACGAACGAGACCTGTGGGTTTGGTGTGTGTGCATGTGTGCCTCTGCGTTAGAAAGAGAAAGAGAGAAGGAAGGAATGAAGGAGGGAGAGGAAGATTGAGCTTGTGTGTCAGAGAGCAAGTGTGTAATGTTTCATCTCTCCTGGTCTCCCCTCTACCTCGCTCCCACTTTTGTCCTAGACAACGTTTGGTATCTTAAACAGCCTTTTTTCTTCTTCTTCTTCTTCTTCTTCTTCTTCTTCTTCTCTCCCTCTCTTAGCCTCCCCTCTGATCTGCCTGTAAAGCTTTAATTGAATTCAGGTCAGGTGATGCCCAGGGCTGGCTCCGCTGCTTTGATCTCACCAAGTGTTTGCAGTCCTGGCTGCTGGGGGTCAGGTCCTAGCGCCTTATAGATCCTATAGGTATATGGGGAGGATGTATAGTGTTTGCATTGGGGAGCACCTCCACTCCCTTAATTATAAGTTACAGGGGAACTAGTATGCTTTTGTGCCTTTTCCCTTTCCTTTAGTGTGTTATATAGTTTTTCAACACAGTCTCACGGCAGTTCGTAAAATGACCACAACATTGAATCTATTTTGATTTGTGTACATAGACACGCCTAGCACGACTTCAAACAACATATTTTTTCGTGATTTTTCCTACGAATGTCCAGCAACACGTGACACACGTGTGAATTTCCGCTCCAGTCTAAATAAAACGATTTAGTTAGGTTTAGGAAAAGATTGACTTGGTTAGGCTTAGGGTGTGTGTAACTTAAGTACGGAAGTTACGTGACAAATAAATCAACTTGGACTTCACACGGGGGCTGCACGGTGGTGCAGTGGTTAGCACTGGCGCCTCACAGCTAGAGGGTTGCAGGTTCGAGTCCGGCTTGGGACCCTTCTGTGTGGAGTTTGCATGTTCTCCCTGTGTTAGCGTGGGTTTTCTCCGGGTACTTCGGTTTCCTCCCACAGTCCAAAGACATGCAGGTTAGGTTAATTGTGGACTCTAAAATTGCCCGTAGGTGTGAATGTGAGTGTGAATGGTTGTCTGTCTATATGTGTCAGCCCTGCGATGGACTGGCGACCTATCCAGGGTGTACCCTGCCTTCGCCCAATGTCGGCTGGGATCGGCTCCAGCCCCCCCGCGACCCCTAACGGGATAAGCGGTTGCAGATGGATGGATGGATGGACTTCACACGGGACACAAACACTGGTCTCCTGGGCAAAAGTCCTGTGCTTTTTGACCCACCCATCCACCCATCTCTAGGGAGCCAGTTCACAATTACGTGTATTACATACAAATTGATTTTGTGTTACAAAATAACTCTGCTGTGCGACTGGGCTGAGTTTTTTGTGCATGTAAAAAGTTACAAAGCCCAAAGTCCACGTTAAAGGGAGTTACTCTCCCCCACAGAAACACTGCTCCTGAACTGCCTGAAACACCTTGCTTGAAGTTCTGCCTTTTCTTCCGTAACGTGGTGATGTCGCCAAGTAGCACATTTACATAATAGCTGCCTATAGCAGTTAGTTTGGCACGACCTCAAATAAAGCTAGTTTGAGCGGAGCTGGAGAGGAGTCTGAAGAGTTTGGTTCGGTTGACCAATTACAACAGTGGGCCAGCTATATAGGTCCTTTTTAAATCAACTTTATAGAAAGATGAATAACATCCAGGAGATTAATATTCTTTTTTTTATGTCGCTCTGACTGCGTTTAATGTGATAGCTTGATGACTCAGTTATGTCTCCGGTGTCATACTGGTGTGGAAGTCGCTCCAGTCTTCAGTCTAAAAGCCTCATTATGACAGAGTCTACAGTATGCTGCACATTTCCTCTCATGTAACACACTGCAGGCTCAATTTCCTCTTAAAATCACACTAATCCGCTACAGATTGTCCTCGTGTCGTTGAGAGATGTTAGGAACAGGCACGGCCCAGCGTGCTGAGTGAGTTACTTCTCCTTTCCCCCCCTGTGACTAATGCTGGTTCCCCTGCAACTTGAAACTGGAATGAGATCAGGAAAAGATACAGATGATTTGTAGTGCGCCTGCAGCAATGGAGCACCCAGGTATCTGTTTCTCCCACCAACCAATCTGTGTAGAATCTGAATCCTGAGGCAGAGCTTAACTGTAAGAGAGATTAGAATAATTCAATATCCACCCTGCTGTAGAGTCCTCAAGTACAGAGGCTGACCCCTCCTAGAGCTGGTGCCTCTGTTCTTAAGAAAAGAGGACACGTTATTGCAAAATGAACACAAAGAACGTATATTTTGGGCTTCCAAATTAAGCTTTATTTGGTCACACAATGTACCTGACACTATTTAAGTGTTTTCTTTTAGAGAATAACATGAGAAATTTATGGGGAATAATAATAAACAATTGACATTGCCCCTGCAGCTGGAGACAAACTGCTGTGCTCTGAAAATAAAGTCTTCATGCTGCCTCAAGCAAAGCAGGAGATTATCTTAGCAAAGCCCCTTGGTTGTAGAAGCTTCCGTAATTACCTAAAAAAAAGCGGTGCTATATCTGGAGCAACCTGTTTGGAGAGTTAACATTACTGCATTATTTATCTGGTGGTGTTTTGGTTTAAGAGAGCATGTGAGTGAAAAACTAAATGTGTGAAATAGATTAGTGCACTTCTCTCTGCATGCAAGGTTATCATGAAAACCTGTATACCGTGTCCTCGGGGAAATCAATAAACCTGCTTTTTCCCGCCTGCTTATAAACTCTACGTTTGACTCAGACTGGGTTGCATCTCGAAGCTCTTTGTTATTCAACGGTTCATAAGCCAAATAAGATGTCCGTCCCTGGAGACGTCCCCAGATGGATCACAGTAGTGCATTCAAAATGTAGTGTAATCAGACTGTTCGCCTTATTAACCCTGAGTCCGCCTAGTCACCCAAGAAGAGAAACGGCACTGATGACGATTATATCTTTTTTCTTTTCTTTTTTTTTGTATTTCATCGATACAGAAACGCGTGACACAATTATGCCATCTATTGAAGAGATACTTAACCACTTATTAATAAATACTACTATACAGAATACTTCAACATTTTGGGAAAAATGCTTATTCACTTTCTTATTGAGCGTTAGATAAGAAGATTGATGTCCTAAGGTTACCAAAATATGCTTACTAGGAGCTCTGACAATTACAAGTAAACACGTTTGACCTTTTATCCTAACAAAAACCAAAGTGTAAAAAAGTATTTCCCAACGTGACAAATTATTCTGGGAAATGTGCAAAAACAAACTGTGGGTTAGATGAGAAGATTGATAACACTCTTGTGCAAATGTATGATAAATACGTAGCTGGGGTAGCGTTGCCAGATGGGAAATGTTAAACTAAGGTACCAGAGGCTTTATTATCATATTTTGAGGAAAATTATCAGACGTGAATCATAACCATGAGAACAAATAGGTGTAAATGTGTAATTTTACAAAACACTTAAATAACTTTTTGACACGCATTCAAATCTACCCACATTGTTTTTTTTTCGAAAAGCAAGCTGACGCAGCGAGGAAGAGGGTCTGTTACCATAATCAGTCTAACAATTGTTGTAATAGCTTATTATTAAAAGACCATAAGGCCATAAAATGAGCTCATTAAATAAATAACTGGGCTTACTGTTGCATTCAAAGCTATCTAACTCTCTTCAAATGAGCATTGAGTGGCGGGAGAGAGAATGACAACCGTGCTCGGGAGTTACGTTCATCAACATCATAGCCCTACACTAAGCATGATTAACTGGAAGGAGGTCACGTGAGAAGAGATGCATAAACACCAGGGTTGTCCTCGACCAAAGAAATCTTGGTCGACTAATCGATAAGTTGATTTAATCGACGGATCTGTAAAACTGAGTTTCTCCACAAAGAATCACACAAAAGCACCACTTTAAATCTTTTGTTTACCAGAGATGTGCTCACAAGTTTCTTGGAAATAAGTCATTCAGCATGAAAAAAGCATAAAAAATGACTAATCCACTAAAGAAATCTTAGTTGACTAAAATCAAAACGACTGATTAGTTGACTAATCAACTAAGAGGGGGCAGCCATAGTAAACACAGATGTATCGGATCCATATTTTGCTGTCTGGAAATTAATTAAAATGAGACAGCTCAGACTAAAATCAGCTGCTAATTGTAAGGGTCACAAAATGGTCAAATTATTGTACATTATGGCCCTTTTCGCATTATTGGTCGTACATCGTACAGAGGGCAAAATTGCCGTACAAATCCGATAATTATCAAACATCTGGGGACACTGTAGCTTAGTTTAGCATAGCAACAAAACCTGCCTCTCAACCAGAACGTGAATAATGTCAAACTATTACGCTAAGCTCATCAGAGAAATATTGGAATTGGTCTTCGTAGCTCAGATACATTGAAACATTGTTAAATCCCGTCTCCTCCTCTCCTCCAGAGACTCTGGACTCTGGAGTGCTGATTGACTGGCCGGTAGAGTAGGTGGCTTGGGGAGATAATATCTCTGCTAAACATATCATGACTGCTTAGTGCCGTCTATCTGCGCACTGTCAGTGCAAGCCAAAGCTTGACTGACGTAGAATAAATTGTGTACTGTATGTTATTGTCACACACATGCAGCGCGTCAACATACCGACTCTGGTTGCATTTTTTTCTGAAGCACACCTCCTTCAGCTTTCTCTCCTGAGAGGCCAGCTCTTTGATGTGATGTAATATATAAAGGCGGTGGGGGATGAACAACCAATTGAACACAACACTGACTGATATTTTTGATTCCACCAGTCATTTTTGTCCTTACTAAATCCTAATCCCACAGAAATTGTGTCGGGATTATACACAAAAGGCGCATTTTGGACATGGATTTGCATGGATGGATTAGTAAAGCCTTGTAATGGAGGCTCGCATTTGTAGAGAAACCTCCATCCTCTTGTTGTCGCACATTTAAAATGATGCTGCGCTCCACTTCATGTTAACACACATTACTCATCTCCCACCCTGGGAGCACAGATAATTTCCCATTGCTGTAGAAGTTGTGAATTTGTATATATCAGCAAGAAACAGATGCCCGAGTCAGAAACGTCCTGCTTTACAAGGACATATTCACATGTCAGCAAGCCGCTCAAAACAGCAGACACCCGATGCTGTATGTTCATTTGCATTTTTAGGGCTTTAAGACAGTGATACAGAGGATTGGGAGTGCTTTGAGCCCCCTGAGGATGATGTTTCCTTACACTCTCACCCAGCCCACATCTTCCCTTGAACAATCCGGTGCTAAGAAAACAGAAAATTGCAAATAAAACGAAACCATTAAGTCCTTCACAGTGTATTCATTTGGGCTCCACAAGACACCGCCTCGCTCTTCAATCGCATTCTTTGTGCAAAAACAAGCCAATCATAGTCTTCTGGGAGTCATGTGTTATGTATTTACAGACACATTTGCTTATCTAATAGGAGCCATAACGCGTCTCAGATTTAGACAGCTAAGGGAATGCCCTGAGGCCCGCACGCATGCTTCCTAATCCACAGATCTGGGGGATGTCATATCTCTCCTGGGAGTGAATAAAAGGACCTAAAAGGACCAAAGTTTGCCTTGTTCCCTTTTTCTCACCACCCTGTGTACAAAACAGAGAACATTTGTGTGACTAAGTGCTGGAATGATGTGTGTACGTCCTTGGCACAGTCGCAGCAGTGGATGGATGCTTGGTCCTTGCCTGCAGACAATATTTTGTGTAATCACATCTGCGGCAAACAGACAGGCCGCCACGTTCAGACGGTATCCTTTTTCACGGCAGCTACAAATTACACTACAATGTAGTGTAATTGTAGGTGTCTTGTTGCTGAAGTCTGTGAATCACCAGTTCTTTACCACGTGTAACCCACAACTATGGATCACTTTTAAGCTAAATTTACCAAATAGTGACTGTCCAATCGTAGTTTAGCAACCGTAACTAGGCACAGCAGACCTGTTAGTTTGGAAGGTGGAGTATTTTTTTTTTTTTTAAGCCTTTTCAAAACCGAAAAGGATAAGGAATGTATTAAACTGATCTAAATTAAGCTGTACATGTTAGTACGTCTGGCTAACTAGCGCTCTACACCTAATCCAGTATTGATTCCAAGATCAAGGAGCATATCATTAGCTTACTTTATTTGGTAGGGTAACAGGATACATTAGATAAGGATAATGTTAATGATAATCCTTATTAGGATAGGACATCCACTTAAGGGGGAAATATTATGGGAACAACTCACTTTTCCAGTGCTTGTGTACATACATTTGGGTATCTGGAGTGCCTACCAGCCCACAAACTGTGAAAGAAGACAACCCAGACAGTTTTTTTGTGGACAAAAAAAATAAAAACAGGATGACAATAACAAATGTTTTCACTGCTTTTATACAGTGTATCTATCTCATTTACATAGTACTGATCTCTGTCAAGACAAGTTGTTTAACTATTTAAAAAAATAATAAAAATGAGGAGTGACTGCAGAGTGAAGCAGGGAAGCTGTTCCATATAGCTGGACCTCTGTACCGAATTGAAAACTGGCCAAGTCTAGTTCTGTAGAACTGACCATATAGAAGATCAACAGATCTGGTGTGATAACAGTGGATCTGAGACCTAGTTACAAACAAACTGTGAAAGGAAATGGGTAGTAAATTGTTAAGTAATTGAAATACAAAAGTACCTGTCTAAAGTTTATTAATGTCAAATATGTTTAATAACTCCAGACTTTGAAATAATGGTACAGTATGAGTATTCCAGCTACAGTTGGTGACCATTCTAACAAACTTTTTTTTGTTGTAATAAAAGATGGAAAGAGACTGGTTTAATATGTGCTTGCCCATGCTACATTGCCGTAAGATATGAATGGATAAATCATTGTTATATAAATCAAAAAAAATTTCTTGACAAGATTTCTTGATGTGTTTTTTTTCCAGTTAAGCTGATTAGCAATGATTTTACCGAAGAACTTAACGTGGGAAACATATTCAAGTGAATTATTAGCTATAAGAATGGGGCAAGGATGATCTGATAGGGTTCTGATTTTTGGTTTTAAGATCATATAAGCACTCTTTTTAACATTAAGAGATCATTTATTGCATTTGAACCAGGTAGCCATCCTGTCTAGAACATTGTTCATACGAGTCATCAACCTATGTTCATCTTTATCTGTAAGAAAAATATTGGTATCATCTGCATATAAAATAAAAAGCGCTTATTTTGATATTGAATGCAAATCATTGGTGTATATAAGAAACAGGAAACAACTTACATATTGTTTCCTGTTAAGCAAGTAGCTTTTAAACCAACCAGTTCAGTACCATTAACACCGTGAGTTGAAGTTAATTTAATAATATATTATGATCTATCAATCAATCAAAAAAACTCATCACCATAACCTCTGTGTTGCTTGTCCGAGTATGCTTTTCAGGTTTTGGTGGCAAGGTTTCCAGCCAGAAATATTATTTCATGTTTGCATGAGTTACTAACATTCATAGGACATGAGGAATGTTATTCTTATGGTGTATTATGTGCATGAAACTGACATTGTGAGATGGACGTGAGCCTTGTCTCTTCTCCTCACAGACTCGCAGCAGGAAAATAGCAAAGTGCTTCGTTGGCAAATAATCTACCCTCAGGACATGTTCAGAGGGCTGCGCTGGTGGGCCTAACAGCGTTGTCATCGTAATAAGGCAATATGTTCCTCTGTGTGTGTGTGTGTGTGTGTGTGTGTGTGTGTGTGTGTGTCTTTGTATCATGCTTGTGTGTTTTGCAATGTGTAACACTTTATATAAATGACTGGCTCTAGATACTGACTATAATTGACGTGCATTTGCGTGTTAAAGTCCCTCTGCAAGACCCAGAGCTGGAAATCAGTGCCAGGACAGAGATGCAAATCAGTGGAGCAGCAGGTGGAGAGTGGCATTCATCAATGTTTGATGGGCTTCTTTCTTTCTTAGCGGCAGTCTGGCGAAGTCACAACAGCACGAAGAGATGAACAAGAGGCAAGGAAGCACACACAGCCAAACCGTTGCGCAGAGGGCCATTATCATGTCACATTTTGACTAAATCAATATTCCATATGTAAACATTTTAAAAGAATGAAAGGACCTCGAAAGAATAACCCTTTCCATTTTCATCAACTTCCTCGTCTCCGCGGGAGCTCGTCAGTCGCTCTATGAGTGAAAGCCCTTTCTTCACTGTCTGTCATTCAATTAGATATAATGGGGTAAAATGTGCCTGCTCGCAGTGCTCGGGATTATTTTTAACACATCAGTTTCCACCCTCTGCCCCTCAGAGAATGACATCACACACAATACTTGCTGACATTTTGACACTTGTTGCAGAAAAGCCTTGTCGCCTTTGGAGTGGGTTTACTCAGTAATCCATTTGTAAAGTTTTTGATTTGTTGGTATTAAAAAAACCCTGGAAGTAGAAATGCTGCCATAATATAAGGCTTATTAAGATGTAGAAGTTCAGGCAGTTGCACACAGCAGCCAAGTCAGTCAACTTATTATCAACACAACACATCATCAGCATAATGATGCAGCATATTGACTGAATAATGCCTTGTGGCAATATAGGTGTAATGCATAATCACATAAGGTCTTTAAACCAGGAGTCTTGGGATTGAAGATGAAGGTTTCTGAGGCTCCCTTATGAAAAAGAAGTATACTTCAAGTTATTATTATGAAGTAAACTATTATACTTTTGTAGTAAGTGTGCTAATATCAATGTACTAGTAGTATAATTGTAAGTGTACTACTTCAATACTTCTTGGGGCTAAATTGGCCCACTTTTTAGTTTATAAAAGTATACTTCTAAGTATACTTTAAGTGTAAGAATAGTAATCTTTGAATGCACAACTAATTTATATCTAAGTTGTATTTTGTTTAAGCTGAGCAGCCAATTAGAGTGATTCTCTCACCGACGAGCTCCGCTGCCGATTCAACATGCTGAGTTGAATGAAAAAACTCTGACACGGGCAGGCTAAGAGCCGAGGATGTGGGAAACACTGCAAAAACTAGGGTGACAGAGGCTCACCGACAACCCCAAACTGTCCAATGGCCGACCGTCGGCTTGGTGTCAGGGCCTTTAAGGTTAGGATAGGTCCCCGGCATCGAGTCTCGCATGAGTTTTTGCAATTTGGGGGCTACCTTCTAGACACAACCATAAGATACCTTTACATGCCTATTGGACAATTTTGTAGTTATGATTCATTTCTGTTTTTGAGCTCCAGATCCAAAGAGAAAGGAGAAAAAGAAAGAGAGAGGCAGACAGATAAATGACATATTGTTTTTGTGCAAATATCACATTCCTGACTACATTTTCAACCCAAGCCTCATTGATGACCTCATCGCCTAAAGGACTACAGCATTATAGAAATTAAATGCACCACGTGGAGACTGCTGAGAGTACATTCATCCCTTTCTGGCTGTCTTCCCTCAGACTGCAGTTATTAGCTATTTAGCAGACATTAGACTGGCCCTCGTTAGCTAATGACCTGCCACGCACAACTCTGCTGCTGAGTCAGCACAGATGTCCAGCCAGAGCCCAGCTAAAGTACAGTACCTAACACAACGATGTGCATGAATGAAAATATACTTCCAGTGCGGAAATAATATGGAGCTGATGCAATTAAATGTCATTGTCTACACTGGAAAAAACGGAAAAGTTCACGGTCTGCTTTTTTGCTTATCTAATAACAATCACCTCTCAAGTGCGTGACCTTTTCTGAGAACAGGGATCAATACAGCTTGCCATGATGCTGCAAACAAACCACTGTTTACTTTACCTTAGCGTATCTTTCACTCATTTAAAAAGGTCAACAGACTCTGTTATACTGATAGGGGTGAGAACCCTGCCCTTTCGCTTCTGGATTGATCTGAAGGTTGCTGCACAATGGACTGTACTTGCTCCTGCTATCCATCTTTTTCCTGCGTCATTTCGTATGTATGCCCATGTGTGTGCATGTGTGTACATACGGAGTATGTGCGCTCAGGCTTTTGATACTGTTATGACCCCACTTAAGGCTATGAACAATGAAAAGTAAAATTGGGTGGAAAAGTGGAAATGAGGAAACGGAGGTTGATGAAACAGCAAAGAATTAATGGAACCAAAACTGACAGCTACAAACTCATACCCACAACTTAAAGTACTTAACTAAGGACAAGCTTACTGACAAATTAAGACAGCTAGAAGACTAAGAAAAAAACACCTTCTCGCGAGGAAACGGCTCGAGTCGGTTCACACACACAACACGGAACTGCCGAACTGGCACACTGGCCCTGCTGGCTCCTTCTCCGCAGCCTTTTAAACTACAGCCTGATTGCTAAGTTGAAACACCGGTGTAGGAGAGGGGGGAAGGGCATCTACAGGGGAAGAGAGGCAGAGGGCAGGATCACCTCCAATACACAAACGGCTCCACGGCCGTAACAGTTACAGTTCATGTATTGTAACACTCTTCAAAGAGACGGGTCAAAACAGCGTTTTATCATCAAGCATGTTCGGCTCCCCTTTGAAGGTCTAACGAATGTCTCTTGCAGCTCTTCGGGTTTGTGTGCAAAACATTACAGGGGCGGTTGTTGTGGGGGAAGCGGCAACAGCGGCGGCTATTGAAGTTTGGGAAGAATGAAGGCTGAGGATTAGGGTGTTCAAACATCGCTGTCCTGTGCAAGCCTTGATATGACTGCACCTGGGAACGGGCTGTTCTGTGCAGTGGCAGTTTCCCAGAGTCCAAGAGACAGCACTGTCAGTACAACAAAACAGCCAGGAAGAGTTAGAGGAATGAGCCCTGAAATGTAAAACAAGTCTTGTTGCAAGGGTGTAAAGATGCTCCTTTACCACAAAATCCATTATGCACCAATCATGACATAGATCAACGTATTCTCATGCAACAGTTCGTTTGATATCTAACGAAAAAGTTATTCCTCCTTTTTCATTCGCTTTCCTACGAATATCTGGTAAAAC
Organism: Sebastes fasciatus; assembly: GCF_043250625.1. Classification (NCBI taxonomy): domain Eukaryota; kingdom Metazoa; phylum Chordata; class Actinopteri; order Perciformes; family Sebastidae; genus Sebastes; species Sebastes fasciatus. The sequence continues at coordinate 21,064,456 of NC_133797.1, read as the reverse complement.
GTGTCAATTTCCACTCGTTACATGCATAAAGTCTTTTCTTATTCCATCTTCACAGGAAACAACTTCCTTAGGTTTAGGCAATAAAACGTCTTAGTTAGGCTAAAGAAAAAAAGTCGACTTGATTAGGATAAGGTAACAAAATTACTTAGTTAGGTTTAGGAAAAGATCGTGGTTTGGTTTAAAATAACACCGGATGTGATGTTACTTATACGTAAGTTACATGACAAATACAACAACGTTGACCTCTGGTTTCACACGGGACACGAACGCCGGTCTCCTGGGCAAAAGACTGGTATTTGTTTGACCCACCCATCCACCCCGACCTCCTCCGTTCACCAATCTTTTATATTTCCTGGTTCACGATTACGTGAATTACACACAAATGGATTTCATGGGATATATACAAATTGCAGTGCATTACTTTTCGTAGGTATTGCTACAGCAGTGTATGAAACCAGCCTGCATAGATGCAATATTTCAACCGTATTAAGCAACTTTGTATATGTAAAGGTAAGGTTTTGTAATTGAACCAGGCGGTAAGAATGCCAGCGTATATAAAGCATCCATCACCCTGACCTCTGACATAGAGCAGTAGAAAGTAAAGCTGTGATGTCAAACTATTGCCTTTTTCTAGGTACATAGCTGGTACAATCCTGTTGGGAATGAATACTGTAATTCTTTCATTTTTCTTGCACAGGGGAGGTTATCATTTTAAGAAATTGTGCTCATTTCATGAAATTGCCAGAGGCCCGGCTGGTCTTTGTGTTGTCATGAAGCTGATGTGCAAAGACGGATGCCAGAAAGAAGTCAGCAAGTTGAAACTACACGTTATATTAGGAACTGTTTAGCATATAGATGTGTAATAGTAAGTAGACATGTTGGTTGAGAATATGAGAATAAATGTGTGCCTTGATTAGTGTTGGGCATGTTACTTATAAAATATAATCACTTACTCGTTGTTTATATTTTTATTTTTTTAATTTATTTAAGGAATTCCATGACTTTACTCAACAGAAAAGATAATTAGTTACATTACTCGCTACTCTACCTTCATCACTCAGCACAGATCGGTCCTTTAAACAGCTCCAAAGTCTCCACACTCACATTTCACATCTTTATTTTACAGTAACACATGTAGAAATAAATATTTAAACATTGTGGTTGTTGTGCAGTACCAGCAGGAGGCAACAAAACTTAGTTAGGTTTAGGAGAAACATCGTCGTTGACCTTAAAATAAGCACGTAAACTAAGTACTTAGTTTACGTGCTTATGTTAAGGCAGAAACAACGTATGATCAGCATGGAAAACACGTCACAAACGTCACTACAAAGCATGTGACAAATGTTACTAATGTAACTTAAAAAACAAAACATCGGTCTCGGACAGCGGTCTCCTGGTTGGAAGTAGTCTTTCTCAATTTTTATGCTACATCACTAGCTCTGAGCATATTCACACAAATGCATTTACGTTGCAGTCAGTACAGAATACATGGCAGGAAATGACACGCGTTCTTATTACACGCTTTTTGCCTTGCGCATCATTGTGTCATTCACATCAGTAGTACTATCCCTTGGTCTTGTTCTCGTTAAGCGATATTTTCTCTTTTTGCGTTTTCCTTGTTGTTCAGCATAAAAACAACAAACATGGGAGCTCTACTTGCTGTCGTGAAGTCGCCATTGTCTTTCCTAATGCGCATGCTTCTTCTTGATTTTCATGGCGGTTGGCAAACAACATTATGGTGCTATACCGCCACCAACTGGAATGGAGCGTGGATCGGGAAATGTGCCGGCGTGGAACACCAGACCAGCGCGGACCCTCAATTGTAGTATGAATGGAACCGCATGCGCGACCAGTACAAGTATGTCTGAGGTGAATGTAGGCAAAGCTACTGGTTTCTAGCTGGCAGCTAAGAAGACACATGCCACAGCACTGCGTGCTGAACCAGCTCCTCTGAATACAAAGAGAAGACATTGATATCAACCCTTGATCACCCCTCAAACTACCAGTTATTGAAAAAAAGTAATCACATTACTTTAACACTTTCCTGAATAATGTGTTGCTGCCCAACACTGGAATTGATGCACATCAGGCACATTAGAGTTGAAAGGCCTGAATAACTGCATCGCAGCTATCATATAAGAGATGAATGGTGCAGACTGGCTGATAACTCATTTTTAATTCAAAAAGCCTTGCAACATATCTTATATTATTACATAGGGTACTACCCAGCTGTGATCTTACAGTGAGAATGTTGTAATATGGAATACATTATGGAACAAAGAGAGAGAAAAAGCCCTTGATGTACGTATGTTCAGATCACTTTAACTATTTATTTTCCCCTTGTCCATTCTCTTCTGCTGCAGAAAAAATACAAATGTACTTTTAGATTAAATATACTTAATACTGTATGAAATCCACAATGGTTTAGCATTAAAGATCTTAAGTTTCTTTAATATATTACACATGCAAATTGATTGTGCACCTGTTTAGTTAAGCAGACACTTAAAGTTTCATGCATGCAGTGCATTAGCAATAGTTTTTATTATTTTACTTTGACACAAGCAGCACAGTCTCAGTGGTTTTGGTGTAGAGTTTCCTGGTAAAACTTTGGTGATGTTCACAGGGAAATGTGAAACCATTTGCACTTCCTCATCAGACTAAATGCCTCGGAGCTACATAAATGAAATGTTGCCTTCGGAGATAGCAAAATTCATCGAGATCCAGATATTCATGTATCGTGATCAGGTAGAATACCAACTGAGAGGGAAAATGATAAGGCAACATAAGTACAATGGACAGACTGTGTCTCCTGGAGAGCTTTCATCTACTATTTTAAACTTGCAGAACATTTCAGGTGGATAAATACAAGAGGGGCAAATTGTACTACTTTTCTACCATCTATGTACCATGCATGCTCAAGTCACAAAAAGCATAGTCTGTCAATTTTCCACCTAAAAGAGTTCCCCTATAGAGAGGGCTTGTCAAAATTTCCTTTAGAGATTTCATGATTTATGTTCTTGCATAAACAAATACAACACGTACAGTATTCTATTATGCGCTGATCTGAATACACAAACACACGAGCTGACTGAGCAGACTGAGCAGACTGAGCGTTCCCATGAGAGTCAATAAGCCTGCATGTTTAGTCTCTGAGCATAATTGATGAAGTGCTGTTGTACTTGTGGATCTAACAGTTTGATATGGTTCTCTGTAATGCTACCTGTATCAAAATGCTGTTACAGTCGACTCCCTGCAGAGAAAGGCCGTTTCGTATTTCTGTCAGTGTAGTTTTTTTTTTCCTCCCTTACTCGCTGGTTGGAAATAACAAGGGGAATATTCCTTCACTTGTCTCATTCTGCTGGTGTGCCCCCTGCTCTACGCCGACAGGAAAGTGCCAATAGGAGCATATTGAACCAGATAACAGACTATGACAGTGTTGCTTTAGTGAGGTGTCAGTGACATTACAGAGGATTGCTCCTGAAAGTGGAAAATCCAATCAGGCTGTGACTCTCCCTGGAGCTAAAGGCCCACAGACTACAGAATGATTCATTCAAATGCTTTGATCAGGCCGAGTTATCTCCCAACTCCTCTGGGATTGAAGACAAACCGAGGAGATCCGGACCTTAAGGAGGGAGACAAGAAGTCGTCTTTGTACTGGGATAATGTGCTGCAAATGTAATGCAGTGCAGGCAGCACTGAGTCATCGCAGTTATAAAGTGTCCGAATTAACAAATGGCTTTTATTTCATCCGCACGGTCATTAGTACACAATAAGCGCTCAGCTAAAAGAGAATAATATTCTTATAATAATGCGTGCAGCATGTGAATCTGTATCTTTTTTGTAAGAAATCATCAGCATAGAAGTTAAAATATTGATAAAGAATAATATGACTATTTTATCATAAGCAGTAAAGACGTCATGAAAATTGCAGTGCCTTCGCAAAGTTAGTGAGACTGAAGTGAATATTTAATTCTTTCATTTCATCCCGGGCCGACAATATATAGCAAACTGGGAGCCAGCGACTGGAGATCCTTTGGATATAACTGATACTGGAGAATCAAAAATACATTAAGTCGGAAATATTTCACAGAACTGCAGGGGTGACCCGGGATGTTATTATCATCATTCATTTAGTTCCACCCTGAAATTGCCCTTGGCTAGTGACACATGCAGTCCAATCTCCAACCTTTTAAAATTTCTGGCATGTTTATGCCCTTAGTCTTTTTTCATTGTGTGACCGTCCGGGGCTCGGGTATCAAGGCATGTCATTAAAGGGTCACGAGCACATAACCGAGGCTTTTGGGTTCATGGTAAGAAGACACAACAAATTGCATATACATTTATACATTTATTCATTTCACAGATGCTCATGTTGTGACCCACAAGTCAAGAGGAGGGCAACGCGTCCGCGGTGACATCTGGGCATTATGCTTGGCCATATGTTCCTTTATTTAGGTTCTTTCTAAAAATAACACATTTAAATGCTAGGCATGATGTGCTTTAGTGGCTATTTTGATGGCTTTAATAAAATGTATTTAGGAGCAGACAGAGGACTGGTAAGCTCACTTCTTTCTAACTCCACACCCCCAGATTTTATTTTTGCAAGGCTCCATCTGGAGCCTCAAAAGGCTTTATGGTATTTTTTCACATATGCAGTAGCACTGCCCAAGACCAGTAAACAGATTTTGATGTTTAAAATCAGTGGGCTTCCCCTTTAAGACTTCAGTGCTGGTTGATTTGGTGATACCCGTGGTTACTGGTGGCAACCATAGACTATAAAATATGGACGTAGTCGCTGTGATGTCACCCATAGGTTTCTGAAGAGCTGTTGTGAAGCTAAAAGTGGGTGGCTATGGGAGTCGCCGTCTTGGCAGTGAAGAAACTAATCCGAAAATGGGCAAAGAGGTGGATCTGAGGCGGGCCCCGGTGACAGAGCAGATAGCTAGTGGCGGGCAACCTGAGACGGCACCCACCTGTCACTCAAAGCGGCCTTGCCTTTAATTATGCCGATCTTTAAGCCTTAATATAATTGAAACTGGTGAGTTATATAAAAATGTCCCCATCGTACAGTTGTCATGAACAGGGAAATTAGCTATAGAGACCAAAACAGTTTTTTTTGTACCGGGCTGTAAACATGTTTATTTCTGCTGGAAAGGTGAGCATTTTAACATGGACGTCTATGGGGATTGACTCGCTTTTGGAGCTAGCCTCAAGTGGCCATTTGAAAGTAAAACTTAAAAGCAACACGTTCTAACATCTTCTAAATCTGAATGAAATGTCACGTTTTTAACACAAACAAAAAGGCTTCTATAGGTTTAGGCAACAAAACTACAACTTCTTTAGGTTTAGGCAACAAAAAACACTTGGTAAAGTTTAGTGAAAAACATCGTGTTTTGGGTTAAAATAACTACAAACAAAAGACAACCTCAGGTTGGTTTCACACAGGATGGGAACTCCGGTCTCCTGGGTGAAAACTCTGTGTTTTGTGTTCCATCCATCGTTACCAACCTCCACTTTCTATGGAGTTTCAAAGTGTCTATACTACAGCGACTGACTTCTGCTTCTACTCCTGTCATAATTACTACGGTCGCTAGAGGTCGCTGTCATGCTCTTTTATTCCTTCTTTGGGTGATCTACCATGTGAATTGATGATAAAACCTACTAGTGGGTGTAGTAAGCCCCTATTGATCCACATCTATGGGGCGTATAGCGACTGATAACGCCTATTTAATAGCCTGACAACAGTCGAATCTGGATGAATCTACAAACAGTAAGATTGCATGCATGCAGTTTCCTGTGAATCCCTTGTGAGTAGAAAGGTAATTTGAATCCAGCACGGGAATGGGGGACTCCGCCTCTAAAACTCTTATGTAGAGACGTAATTACAGAAAGTAAATACATTTAATGGCTAATGCTGAAAAAATGCAGTCCACAAATAGCATCAAAAATGGGATTTTATTTATTACAAATCTTGAGGATAATAAGTTACACTACGAATTTTAAAGGCAACCTCTCCATTCAACGATACCCCTGGTATAGAATGTCTTTCTTTATGTGCAACAAATGTGAAAATGTCCTGAAACCACATTCCTTTTGGCCTTTATCCATTTATCTGTCAGCTGGCCCTTATTATGTGAAATAATAGCAACCTATAAAGGTGAGAGCATCTGCTGTTCTGTCAGTAATATACTGCAGTTGCCCACTGGCCACTAAACGAGTAGCAGCTTTTTACACAAGCTATTTATCTCCAAAACTGGACTTCCTTGTCAATGTCTATCAAGATTAAATCAGCCAAATGGCGTCTGAGCTTTATCTGCAGAGTGAAAAAATCAAACAATTAGAGTCCCCAATTCAACCATATCAATGATAAGAATCTGAAATTACAACTTTCCATTTCCCCTGCGACAGGAACAAATGGCGCTGTTTGCTTGCAGAAGAAAATAGCCACAATACAATTATATTGTCACCAACAACTTATCCCCTGTATTGACCACATTCTGTGAACAAAAGGTACACACTTCCTTTTTTCTTCCAACTCATTTATTCTTAACATGGCGCTTCCACCATAAATCTTTGTCAGGCTTTTATTTTCTATTGATTACTGAAGTCGCTAGGTAGCATGTTGGTGCTGGGACCATTCTAGCAAACGAAGAAGACGAATGAACTGAATTGATTTTGTAAATTAGATTTAGGCATTTATCTTTTGAGGCCATAGTGCAATAGATGCAATTTTTTGTGTCTTCCGATGTTGTCACCTTTATTAGCTATGGTGGTCTTAAACTGGCCAAATTATGTTTTAAAAAAATATCACTTTTATGTGGAGGAAATGTCTTTTTATTTGTCTGCCGTTTGGTTTGGCTGGCAGAAAGGGTAGTTTATCAGAGCTTGTTTGTTGAAAACAGCTGTCTGCTGCTGCTGGAAATTGGTTTGATGAGAACAATGTGACCTGAACATACAGTAAAAGCAAAGCAATGAGCTTGAAGTGGCAAAAAAAAAGCTCCATAAAGCTGGATATTTATCGGTGGGTTCGTCACTATGAGCGACCCCTTTTCATATTGCACATCGTTTGATTCAATGTTAATATAAAATATATTGATTCATTGAGTTTTAAATTATGGGCAAAATAAAAACAGAACATGTAATTTGTTCATTTGGCCTCCCTGGTGGTTACTGCACTGTAAGCAGCCACTCTGTTTACTTATGCCTCAGCAGCCATGTTTAATGGTGAAAGATGTGTTGAAATTGCCCTATTTCCTGTCATTGCATTTAGCTCATTAAGCCTCCACTATACAGCTAAATGGAAATGCCCTTCAGTTAAGGCAGTGGACCACCCAATCTGGCCCCTGGTGAATTTATGACAGCTTCCTCCCCCCAAACTTCCGAGCAGTTGTACCCTGAGGTGACAGGCACGTCACCATTATTTACCCTCATGCCACCACCAGCAGAATCAGCAACTGGCTCAAAGGTCAGCGGGCCGTGGCTGTCTGCGCCTCAGCCACCAGACGCTCGCTCTTTTCTCAGCCCGCCTGAGCCTCACGTACACTCCGGGGAAATCTGATACGCCCACAGCTGCAGCTACCAGAATCAACAAGTACAGTTTCTGTGCAGTCCCGCGGCACGTTTGTACGGCAATGACAGATAGACCTAATTAATTAACAATTCATTCTAATGTGATCTCTGCTCTCTGGATCCCTTGATCAGCTGCTTTAATCTATCCTATGGAGAATAAAGTGACATCAACTCACTGGGCTTGTTAGTTAACATCAACACCATTAGCAAACATACCCATAAATAAATGCCATAGATCTAAAGATCAGCACTGCTTGTATAACAGTGTGCTCTATTAAAAAGACCAGACTATGTTTGTTACAATCAGACTACCACTTCTACTACTATATATAATATTCATAGAATAGTATTAATTGCGATATAAATTATAATCAGCGGTGGATGAAGTACCTGAAAGCCACACTTGAGTAAAAAAACAGAAAATTACTTTCATAGAAGTTAAAGTCACCTATTAGAATATTACTTTATTATATTATTATATAATTTATTTATTATTATATGAGTAAAAGTCTTAAATTGTCTGATATTGACTGTAGTATCAAAATTACTTTTCTGATGTTAAATGTACTTAAGTATTGAAAGTAAAAGTACAAGTAAATGCTGTTAATAAAAAAGTAAGCAAGTCAGAATTTTGATATTTATGAAGTTTATTCCTCTTAACATGTACACCACCGTAAAAATGGAGGCTACATTACACTTGAAGAAAAACGAGCTCTTCACAACTTAAAGGATTTAAAGAAACAAAATCCATTAAAAATTCCCTCGTAGTCGCAAATAGCATGTACTGTAGCATGATCTGACTGACATGCAGCCTGCCTGGACTTGAGCAGAAATCGAAACTTAACTATGGATTTGAGAGCACTTTGTTTGCACTTGCCCATCATGTGAATGATGTAACTTGCAGGCTAGTGATTTGCCAAACCTGCATGCTTGTAATAATGACATGTAACGAAGATGCTGAGGGGAAATGTATCGGAATAAAAGTACACATTTTATTTAGGAAATGTAGTGGAGTAAAAGTGAAAGTTGACAGAAGTATAAAAAGTCAAGTAAAGTACAGCTACTCCAAAAAATATTTAAGTACTGTAACAAAGTATTATAACTTCATTACATTACACCAGTGATTATAATATGCCTTTTGTATTTAATATTACAGAAAGTAAAAAAAAAAATTAAAGTGTTTCATTAACATGGGCTTTACATTCTGTCATTATTTGACGAAGAACAGCAATTGTCCAATCATAGCTTAGCAACTGTAACTTTGGATTTGTGTGCATGCCCTGTAATAAGAAAGCCCTTTTACGGGCTTCTTGTTTTGAAACAAGTCAGTGGGAGACAGCATTTTCAACCATCTGACTGAGTTACGATAAGCTGCCAAAACCAGCTAACGACAGTTCAGCCAGCAAAATCGACAGTTTCCATTTAGAAATGAGAGGACTGCTTTTGTCTGCCGCAGTAGTCCCGTTGTTCCAACTATTACTAAGAATTTTGGGTGGTAAATCTGGCTCTGTTATTATTGTAAACTGTATGACAGAATAAAGATACAAAATCCAGCATCATTCATCTTTTGGAGAAACATTTGGGGTCTTTCCTGTCAACCTCATTGTGCCTGAGTCAGAAAACATCTCATTAACACATTTATGTGTTTGCATCTATATGTGGTATGAGGTTTTAATGTGATCTTCTTTGGTTATGGAAATGAGAAGTTATAGTGAAATTGGGTTTGAGAGATGAAAGGATAGACGGGGGTCGATTGTAGATTACTCCTCAAACAGACAGATAGATCAACTAAAGATAGTGTTGAGCTTCTCACAAAATATGTAAAATCACGCAGATTTTGTTTAGACAGTGTTTGTAATGTGTCCTCAAAGCGATGCTGACATCACATTCAAAAACATTAAAAGATTTGTGTTAAGATAGCGAAAATGTCAGCTTTTCCCATCTATAGAATGTTATTTGCTTTCTAAATAAGGTTACGCTCTGCTCACATCCATCATCTACAAGCCTGGAAGGAGTGTGAAACCGTAAGACAGCTGCTCAGTATGTACGTGTGATGTCTGTATTTCTGTGTGTGTGTGTGTGTGTGTGGACCAGTCACAGGCTGGTCACTGATATGACACAATGCTGGAAGCTATATGAGAGAAAATGAAGCATTAGCTGTTGGTAACTCCCACACACAAACTGTATTACACTATGGTCTGGTAAGGGCAGTGACGTTACACCCCATTGCACTTGATAACAGCTTTAGCAGTGCTGCTCATGGCCCCCTATGTGTATGTGATCACTGTATATCCCACAGTTATACTATTATCATCAGAAGTCCTAACGCCTTGCCTGCTCCCAGATCCGGACTTTGCTTTGGGCTATTATTTTACAATGTAGCCCGATAGGCTTGAACTTGAACTCGAAGGGGGGTGCAGACACAGAAAATCAGCCCTGGTGCTTTATGCCTGAAGGCAGGATACCAGTACTGGAGAGTAAAAGTTTGTAATGGTGGTGCCAGAGGATCATGGGTAGTATGGGCAGAAATACTGATTCCAAATCTGCAGTCAGAATGATAATTTTCACTGTCTGACTAATGGATGTTTTGAGACTTTGTGGTCACAACCAGCATCCAGCTTTGCCAGTTTTTCTTTGTTAATATTTTTTGGGAAAATTAATACTTGAACCATTGTGACCATGAACACAGACCAAAAGTAGAGAACACTGCATGGCTCTGCCAAGGGTGCACCATGCTCTGAATTCATTATTGCGATGCATCTGGTTCAGATTTGCATACTAAATATAGTTCAAGCCAAAAATGAGTTGCTGGTGCCAAGACCAAAACCAACAATGTTATATTCGGAAATCAACAATTTCCATCTTCTATACATATATCCTGTGGCAATCAGCCCCAAACCCATTGGTTGCCATTGAAGACATATACAATGGTCACAAATATGTAGTTTAACTGTTAAAAAAAATGTAATCTGTAATTTCCTTAAACATCTGGGCACAATTTAGCAAATGTTACTCAAACAGGACGAGGATATAATAAGTTTGCCGGGAACTATTTTCAGCTGTGGATGAATACAAACCAGCAATCAGGAGCATCAGGAGGTTGTATACGGCACTGAGTCAGAATCAAACCACAAACCAAACAGTAGTACCTATTTTCATTTTAATTTAGGAACATTTCATCCAGTCAATGCTGCGGTTCATTGATGTGTTTTTAAGTTTTTAATGGAGAACTATGGCACAGACGAATAAGCTACTATTAAGCTGCTATATCAAGCTCTACACAGCCAATACTTGTTAGCAGGATCACTTCATTGTTGGCTCTAGTCTTCAAATGACATTTGTTGCTAATAATATTAATTATTGCCAGCCTTGTCTTTTAACCTCCTTGGTGGAGGTAACTGTGTCAGGCTTTGATTTAAAGATGAAGAGATGATTCTTGGCATTAAAAGCTGGGGAGGGCTCGCAGCACTACAATTTTAGTAGGATTATTTTATTTAAGAAAGGGGACCCCAGAAACATTTCATCTTGTCCAGAAGGAGGTACAGATACTAAATAGTTAAACATTTCAGCCAAGGTACAATTTATTTTTAGTGCTTCCAATGGCGAAGTTCACAAGAAATAAGTATCAAGGTATCAAAAAGCAAAAAGTGTATGTTTCAGTAATAAATATCTAGTGAATCGTGGTGGTGGTTGAGCCATGAAGATCATAGAGTCACAGCTGTAAGGCACAACATCAAAGTACAGTCCTAACATGTAAGCTGACGGTGGCAGTTTGGAGATACACAAGTGGAAATTGATGTCTGATTCAGTCACAGAACTGGCCAGCTGCCTTGGAATAGTCAGAATTATTACCAGCCTCGACAGCTTCGCTGTTTTCACCTTGTGAGTCTGTGTGTGTGTCGAAAATGTGGTCCTGGAAACACCTACTGGTCCCCCTAACACCACCCACACCACACATACACATTTTATGCCCTTGGCACGATTTGGCGTCGTGGTTGGTGTGATCCCATTGCACAACAGTCTCTAGTTAGTTGTTCTTATTAATAATATAATAACATATTACATATTTGTAGCTGAAAAACTACATAGTTGTTTAAACAGCTACTAACTCTCAAAACTATCCAATTTCCTTTTGTAGAGTGGCCAAATAGGATGAGGAGATTTATTTCTTGTCCCTCTCCAGCACGTAAACACACACACACACACACACACGCACACACACACTATTTTATCTCAAAGTGAGGACCTTACTTCCCAAAATGTGTCCTCACTCTGAAGGTCTAAAACTCAAATTGGTCCACACAAAGATAGCTGTACAAGTACACACACACACACCTTGTACTATTTTAGTAATTTAATTCAACCCTGTCTCTCACAAAATTATGTTCCCATACAATTAAAACTGCATAACCAAAATACTTTTTGAGGGTAACGTATTTTCTCCCATGATTACTGTTGCCGTTTTAAACACATTATTCAATAACACCGCTCGATATATTATTTCACCTGCTCTGTGCATCGCTCGTTGTACTGCGTCACTCGTTGCGGCCGTTCACGGACTTCCAAAGGTATTAGTGATATACGTCAAAGGTGCGTAAAGGCCTTAAGACCCACACTGATAACTTGTACTCCTCTGGAAGTTAAATGCTTTAATGTATGTAATGTATGTAAATGTCCTAATATTGAGCTAAATCTGTTTTATAGTTGTTTACCTTTTAATATATAACCTCATACAAAATGCATTGCACACACACAGGAGCAGTCGTGGCAGTGGCAGATAGCAGCTGGCAGGGCTTGTCGGCGCGTGTATGCAGCAAAAGAGTGCGAAAAACAATCGGAGGGCATCGCAGTTGACCTCTCAGCATCTGCACCTCCAGTGGACCATTTAACACACAGCATCCACACTGCACTAGTTAGTGTGAAGCATTACACAACAACACACAGACGTACACTTGCTTTTACCAAAAGAAATTGACTCCAAAAATCCATTGTGGACATATTTGCTTGAGATTTATCAGTCAGTGTTTTGAATAGCTACCCATGATAAGCTATATCAACTACAGATATGGAACCTCTCAATATTATACAGCAATATGCCTGCATACCTTTTTCAAAAATAATGAGATCAGAGAAATGTGTGTGGCCGTCTTCTCAGAGCCGGTAGGTTGTTTTATTATACAGAAAGCCCTCTTACATTTATGTGTGTTTGTGTTGACACCACAAAGCTTTGCTCTGTGTGGTGAGACACATATCCTCAGAGACTCAGAGTCCTCATCCTGCCTGTAAGCTTAGTTAGCTGCATAATCACTTGCTCGCTCTGAAGAAGAGAAAGGAGGTTTGTTAAGATACAATGGTACTCAAGGGGCAGCAGCTATACACACAAGTAGCACGCCATCCCTCGTTTTCAACGACTCACAGTAACTGATGTCCATCTCTCACTGAGACAAAGACGATTATTGCATCAATACATCCATTCATTTGTCCGTCCATCCATCTGTCATTAATCATGCATCCAATAATTCAACCATCCCTCAGTCCTTCCATTCAGTCAGTCATTCATCAGTTCATTCATCCGTCCAGCCATCCATCTAACCATCCGTCTGTTTGTAGGTCTCTCCCTCCATCCATTTACATCCATTATCCGCTCTGGTGGCTGAGGTCGTCTCTGAGAGTATTGTTGTGCAGACAGTTCATGTCCTTCTAGGTGGAAAACCGAGCTGACAGGTGGATCGGGGTCTCCTCCGTCAGACTCCTCATGAAACATGTCCAGCGCAAGCAGTTCGAACAGGCCCAGCAGCGAGTCCGTCACTCCAGTCGATCTACATGCAGTCCCCGAGGCAAACCTGGTCTCAATCCCAGCTTGTCAAATACCGCCAATTGGGCAGTGCCCCTCGGCATCGGAAACCGACGCACGGAGGCAGCCTTCAGCGACAGTATGTGACGGGCCGGGCTTTCAACTAACTCCAATGTAAACCCACCCACGGCGTTATTCGACAGTCAGAGCAAGTGAAGTAGTATTAATAGCATGAGAGTAGCTCAGGGCGGGCGGGAGGGGTGGATGGGTCAAACAAACACAAGACTTTCAACCAGGAGACCGTGTCCAGTGTGAAAATAAAAATAACGTTGACTTGTCACGTAACTCGTCGGTATCGCCAGTCCTGTGAGTCACGTGAGTCGCTAGTCAGTGAAGATAACATCACCCACAACCGTTTCTTTACACTAACTAAGTGGTTGTGTTGCCTTAACCTAACTTCCTGTGAAAATAGAAGTTTATTTTGAAAGGACACTATGCATGTAACGTGCATATATTGACACTGTCCCTGGTCCGTCCAAAAGTAACGCAAGAGGGGTACCCCATGCGTCGGTTTCTGATGCCGAGAGGCACTGACCAAGCGGCGGTATTTGACGAGTTGGAAGTGAGAATGTGTTTCCGAGGTACGCCACTCCAACTTAGCTCGCCGCTCCAGCGAGGTCCGCAACCAGCCGCCCCTCAGTCAGCCCGTCCGCCAGTGCCTGCTCCAAGGAATGGTTGGTTGATGGGCCGGGGTTTAATTATACTTCTCTGGATAATAAGATCAGGATCAGTACTGGGAGCATGCCACTTGGCTTTTCTTTGAGTGTTTTGTTTTGCTTGGTGTGCCGAGGGAAGCCTGGTGATCGAATAGATTACAAGGTATCCATGTGTGAGGAAATTCAATCCTGGCCTTTCATTAAAGGATGCAAAATTGCCGGCTATTTTTTTTGGAGTTTGTTTGTCCTCACTGAAGCACTGTCCAAGTGGCACCAGCAAAACAGCAGTGAGTAAATATTTCCATTATCTCTGTGCTCATTGTCCAAATTACCTCTATGTGTTAGACTGGTGCTTGTACTGGTGAGTGTTTGTTTAAGAACGGTGGCTAAAACAGCGAGTAGTAGCAGGGGAAGCAGGATAAAAGGATAATAGTGGAGCCAAACCACTCATACCCTCGCCTGCCATCTTCCTCAAGCTTGGTTTACCATCCATCCATCCATCCATCCATCCATCCATCCATCCATCCATCCATCCATCCATCCAGTCAAAAAACACAGGACTTTTGCCCAGGAGGCCGGTGTTCGTGTCCCGTGTGAAACCACAAATCAAAGCTGATTTATTTGTCCCATAACTTCTGTACTTAAGTTACAGCATTTCCGGTGTTATTTTAACCCAAACTGCTATCTTTTCCTAAACCTAATTAAGTAGTTTTATTTTGAAAAGACTGGAGCAGAAATTGACACGTGTGTCACGTGTTGCTGGACATTTGTATGAAAAATACGTTGTTGAAAGTCATGCTGAGCGTCAAGAAAAAAAAAGGAAAAGGAAATTCATGTCTACAGTATGTGCACATATCAAATAGATTACATTTCGTGACTATGTCACAGACCGCCGTGAGACTGTGTTGATGAGCCCCAACTTTAACTACCTGTAAAACTAGATTCAAAATATTCAAGGTCTTCACTGCCTTTGACTGAACCTTAAGAATTCATCATTATCCACCCTGCGCTTACATCATGAACTACCTTTGATTTAATTTAATTTTTTAATTACTTTTAAAATGTTCTTTATCATTTTATGCTTACAGTAATTTTATATTTTAAGTGTTAAGTGCACTTCGAATTGCCTGTATGAAATGTTCTTTATAAGTAAACTTGCCTCGCCTTGCTTTACCATGCCTCCAGTGCATATTTGAGTGAATATTGATCACAGATTTTATCACACCAATGCTTCCTTGTGACATAAGAAGTTGATGAGATCTGTTGGAACATTGCTCTCCTAAGCTACACTCATGTCTCTTTAAAAATTCTTACAAGGTACTGTAGGTCTTCTGTGAATAAGGACTACATCACATATTTGTATTTATGTTGGGCCCCAGTGAGGTACTGCAATAGAAATCTGTATGGTTGTAATAAAATATAGTCTCTATGGTCTCAGGCTTGCAGCCAGGATGAAGGAAGAATCTATTTCCTTGCTTGTTTCTTGCTCGTAGGGACAGATTTGTGGTTAGCAACATCTGACCAGAATCCCAGAGCAGCGTGCTGTTCGTCAACCGTACACTACAGAGCTGCAGATAGACAGGGAAACAGGAAAGCACACACATATTCAAACAGAACATGGATTTCTTTTTAAATAAACAATACCACTGCAAGCAGAGAATGTTGTGAAATGTCTCTATAAAGTACCCACATATTTGTTTTTTTCCAAAAGAAAAAAAACAAGACAGTGAAGCAATAATTCAGTATCCTTCTGATCACATCTATAAGCTACAATAGGCTGTCACAGAGAGCAGATCTCATGGCGCAGACTGACTTCATTTACTGAAGGAAATAGACTGCCAGTCCTCCACTATGGTCTGAATTGGCTGTGCTTGTGCTCCAAACAAAGGCTTGCTTCTTCCTCCAATAATGAAGTCTCCATCTGCTGGAAAGGTGTGTGTGTGTGTGTGTGTGTGTTGTGTTGTGTGGACTACCCAGCTGCTGACTTACGTAAGGGGGGTTTAGTGTAAACACATTTCCCTGGTCAGAAAGGTGTCAATCCCTCTCTTTTCTTACCTCACCTTCACAGCTCATTTACTCCTTCCACAGGGATCAAATAACAGTACAAGTCACCCGAAAGAAAAGCTCCTCTCTTTTCCTCTCTTCTCTGATAAGAATCTGGCCTCACCTTTTGGGCAGGGACGTTTGGAGAAGGTGAGGCAATTACTCACTGAGGCAATAATCTTTTATCTGCCATACAAAAGGTTTCTTTTGCTGTTTGATATGTTACTCACAGAACATCCACACTGCCATAAACTCCACGTCTCTCAAATGTCCTGACACCACAAATATAATGAATCATACAGTCTAATTTGCATGTCCAATGATGTTCATACAGGCTCTAAACCCCGGCCTCTAAGTTACTCAGTAACAAAGCAGGGAGTGTGTTTATGGTGAATGATATATGATACTGCTACTACCGGCTTCACTTGATTAATGACTCTGAATGAACGGCGTGTTTTGTTTGTACAGCAGTGACCACAGCTGTTTCCACACCGAGGGAAGGGGTTAAAGCTTTACTAGGCACTTTTTCTATATAGAAATACAAAAAATTGCACAAGACTAAACTAGGAAGTGAAACTGACGTAGCGAATACTGGCCTATTCAAATCCATTTAGATTCACCTTATATGACCAAGTGGGTTTGTGTGTTGTGTATGCCGAGTGTTAGTATGGTCCCGTGTTATATGTGTTATGCCTCTGTCAGCTCTAATGACCAAAATAAATATTCTGCTTACCCTCACCCATCATTCCTGTCATTATGAATCCAAATTGAAATGTATTCAGGGTCATATTTCCTCACCACACACTTTGGAGCTTTTACTGGCACAGGGTTGTCTCCCGCATCACTTTTTCGTTTCAAAAACTGATCCATTTTGTGACACTGCTTCCAAGGGAACGTTAGGCTCACACTGGCAAAACATGCTTGTCTCCAGCCCATTCTCATTCCAAGGGCATTAAATATGCAGGCTTTCTCATGACAAGATTTGTCACTATTTTGTTTCATATTGTGTTGAATATTGAGCTATTTTTTTTAAACGTATATTACTTTGTTTGAAAATAAGTGTCTGTAAGGTAGTTAGACTGGTTGACATGGCTCGGCTGAAGTATTGCGGCACTATTTCAGTGTAAATTGCTGTATCATGTAAGTTATACAGTAGTAATAGTTGTTTTGGATAGTAATTCATTGTTAGTCTTAAGTGAGGAAGATGTTTGTGGTTGAATATTATTGGAAGATTATACGGCTATGGATTTAAAAAATACTAATGTTTTTATTTTCCTTCTTCTAGTGTGTTTACTGTGTGTTTATGGAGCCACAGGATCGTGCATTTTATAGATCATTCAGGCTTTTACGGACCATCAGTTGAAGAGTTAGACCAGCATTCAGCCGAGGAAGCTATACACGGGAGGTAGTTAATTGAAAAGCACAAGTTAAAGGTGCTCTGTGGAATTTTCTTGTAAGGAAAAAAACATCATGTTTACATTCAGTGTTACTCTCCAAAGCACAGTGTGTATCCTTGAGCTTGAATAAATGAATGCTACAAGAGATCAAAAACTCCACAGAAAAAATTTAAACACATTATGTCATAAAAAATACAAAATGAAAATAAAACTGGACTCAACAATATTAGTTCTGTTGTCTTTTGTCATAGTTGCATATTGTACATATAGTCCATTTCATAGGATCTATATTGGCAGCATCTAACAATGTCAAAGAGAATTTCAAGCACTGTTGCTAGGATATAACATTCTACAAATAATACAAAAAAAATGAAGATACAGTGTTTGAATGTTGACTCCATTGGTTTTCAAATGGAAACGCCCACTCAGTCGATAGAAAAAAAGCAGTGACTTACATTACCAAAATATGCTAGTCAATAAGGTAATGAATAATGTGAACGCTAACAATAGCTGTGCTAAGTTTGTAAATAACTGAAAGGGTTAGTTTGGATTTTTTGAAGTGGTGTTGTATGTTTACTCCTGTGTTCTGTGAGGTAAAATTACTGTTTTTGTCAATGGAGTCTGGTGGCTCTGAAGAGAGTGATATAACGAGTTCAGTTCCCTGTTGGAAAGGGCTGTCTGACGGCAAGATAAAGCAGCAGAAAAACATATTTTTTGTCACCTAAAAAAGTAAAAAATATGTCTAAGTGTATGCTATATTTAGAATATTTTCACCGCTTTACTTTGGTGTCAGACAGCCCTTTTCAATGGGGAACTGAAGCTGTTATAGGGATCTCTTCAAAGCCACAAGACTCTATTGACAAAAACAGTAATTTTACCTCGCAGAACACGGGAGTTGCTGGTCTACCGCTGCATTGATTGGTTAGTTTCTTTGTGTTATTGTGTGACTTTCTGATTCTGAACTAACGTGGCGTCCACAGCAGTACATTGCAAAGCTTCCGTACCGGTACTCCTGTCTGCTTCTCCAAACTGTGAGCGTGCCGACCGCCACCTAAGTTACTGTATGTAACGTTAATACACTGACTATAAGGATGTATATATAATGTACATGTAGCAGCGTCATCATGCAGAAACCTACATCAGATCACGTGGGAAGTGTTTTTAGAAGGGCTTGGGAAAATAGCATTTTGATGCTAAAACATACGTACTTTGACCTAAATTTTAATGTTCAGATTTGAATAAATGAAGAACATCACTGGGAAGCTACAGAATGATATAAAAACCTAAAAAAAGGAAACATAATGGACCTTTCCTTTAACATAGTACTTAAATATAGTACATAATATGTTTGCTATACAAAGCCACAGAAAAGTAAAAGCAACTTCCCAAAGAGATTAGTCATAATGAAAAAATATAATACCTTTGCAATAATGCCACTAATGTTGTTATGGATGGTACTGTATTGTATTGCATTGTTATTGTGTCCATTCCCTTTTAAATTGCAAGTGCGTAGCTGTTATTGCTCTACTGCATGATTACTGACTATTAAGTACAGTACAAATTGAAATTACATTTTTAAGTAGAAACGCTCAGTGAATAAATTCAAAAGAAGTGCTTGAAAAACTGACACCCGTGAAACTGGAATGTGAAGAGCATACTCCACTCACACACTTTGTGTCAGGCAGGTTACTTTAATGTGAAAAACATTCAAAGCCACCGTGTTAATAAAGGCTGTATCTAGCACATCAGCCCTGAAGTGCTTCCATGAATCCCTTAACGGTGAAACATTTAGTGTTATTCAGTCGCTATGATAACATTTGCTTATTGTATTAGATAACATAAAAAGGTGTTCAATCACTACAAGAGGTCTGTGTTTATAATGAACTACATTTGAGCTTTATTCAGTGCTGTATCAAATGCCTGAACATTGCGTGTCTTAAAGGCAGTGCACTTGCGTGGAGTGAGATAATTATTATGTTTGCACTTCACTGACAAAATAAACACAGGCCACTAATGGTTAGCATTATAATTCATTCCAGTCAGACCTTTTGAAGGAGACTCCAGTGTGGACGTTGCAGAGTTAGCGCGCTACGTCTCTATCCACTCTGAGTGCTGCACACAGCCCACTCCGTCTGTCATACTCAGCACACAGATTTATCTCTGACAAATAAATCGGGAACTGGAATGATGGACTCTGACTTAGTTATGACTTGTAGCCTGCCTTTCCCACTCGTCGGCCACCAATTGGCTATCTGTCAATCAGTTGGCCTCGGTGATTTCCATGTGCCTCAGATTATGTATCGTTTATTATTATTATGCAGCTGTCTATCATTTACCATAATCATCTCTCTCTCCCCCTAGGAAGTTCGCCTGTCTCCTTCTTTATTCCGACTCCCTCTTGAATCATTTTTTTCCTGTCATAGGCAACCTATAAAGTCAGCCCCTCCACTTTCTCCCTCTTTTTTCTCCCATCTTCCCTCCCTTGCTCCCTGCCCTGGATTTAAGCCTATAATGAGTCCTTTACATTTCCCCTCTGCCTCCAATAATATTCACGCTCCTAACTGGCACATCAAATGGGCAACTTAAGAACTGCCTCCACAACAAGCCATAGGCTCCACAATACAGTTTCACATGTCCTGATGGAGGACAAATTCAAACAGGCAAAACACTCGTCAAAATGGCATTATTCGCCATGTGTTGTGAATGAGGAACGAACTGCTAGTCAACCATTAGTTAATGTGTAATTTATAATGGATTATTACACTGCTTTGTTGAATATTCGATTCTGATTGGCCAATCACAGCGTTCTACGGTCTGTTATTTTATTTATAGCAGACCGTTGCTATGAATAACAGACTGTTGCTATGGGTGCAGTTCTGATTTTGGGCTCTGGCGGACCGTTTTTGTGTCAAATTATTGATTTCTTAAGTAATATTAGCCGTGTATTAAGCAGGATAATGTACGGCTAGCAGGTCATTGTTGTGAAATAAACCCCTTCAGGGCGATGCAGGACCAAATGAGGAACTAACTGCTAGTCAACCATTAGTTAATGTGTAACTTATAATGAAGTAATGTCTACCTGAGCAGAGAATGAAGTCGTTCTCCTTCTGTGTGTGTTGCAATCCGAGGTTCTCCATAGCATAGCTGGATCACGGCTGCCGCTCTGCACTGCGCTCATACGGCAGTTACAGCTGAAAACGCCGTCCCGACCAGTGGCGCCATCGTGGAAGCGTAGCACCCACCATCCAGTTCCCGCCCTGGTTAACACTGTTATCTCTGTCAGCACTTTTGCCATTGTTTCCACTGTTAGCGCTGTTAACACCGTTAGCTGTGAGCCACCGACTCAGTCGTCGCCACGTTGAGAGCCGTGCGGAGGCAATAGAAATGCCCCCAATTTCGTATTTAGCCCCTTCAAAAATTGCTTTTTATCAAGGTAACAGGGTCAAACTATAAATAAATTCAAAGCTGGGTTTATCCTGATGTCAATTGCACAAGACTCAGCCTCAATTTCCATATCATAAAAAGAGGACTCATTTTAATGGTTCTGGGCAGACAGATCAATATGAGCCACTATATCCCCTCGCTGTTGCATACACTCCCATAGGCTATACTCTATAGTGACAGTTCCATTTCAATGGAGTCCTTGAACCGCGTCTCGACACGAGTCGACCATTAATGGAATAGTGTTTCCGCGTGTCTAGCAACCCGTGAGGACGAGTCGACCCACCTTGAGAACGGGTCCCAACAGCGTGTGTGATACGGGTCACTCGTTGAAAAAAAAAGGATTGATGTGAAACCACCGATTAACCTTCTGATTTATGCGGCTGATGTACTTGCTAATAAATAAGAGGAGCCTTAGGAAGTAGACCGAAGTAATTTTAGGTGAAAACACTACTTATCATTAAACTGGCTACTCTATAATCTCTAATGTTGAACATTTATCACAGTCGACCTGTGAGCCTCTGCACATCGCTGCTGCTGAAAGGGGAAAAAAGCCCATGGGAACCACTCCATATCGTCTTCACCAAGTGGTGCTTTAATCTCGTCTGCAACTCATGTACAGTATTCGGTTGGTGATGTGTATGTGCAAGATATGTGTTATAAAATAAAAATTATTTCACTCACCAGTGTTCAAGACAACTCCTCATTACTTGGGTTTTCAAACCTGCAACATAGGATACATGAGATTTTTTTTTTATAATAACATAGAGCATTGCACAAATGTTATATTTTTCAGCTTCATTATTCAGCTTCAAGGTGACGAACCTGAATTTGTCCTCATGTAAATTGGACTTATATTCATGGTTCTTTGCAGTCAGATCAAAAATAATTATTCCACTGATCATGAGGAGGTCTCTTACATCTGTGAGCTGTAAATGTGTTCATGGCACGTTATTGGCAAAGGATAGTTGTGATTGACAAAAAAGGTAGTGCTAGTTAAAAATAATGAGCTGTGTGGATAGCCTCCGTTGGAACCTTATGAGCTTCTAATAGCATGCATCAAAGTTGAAGCCTTCAAGCTACTCTAATCAGTATTTTTTATATTAACAATGGATCAAATACCTACATGTAATGTGTAAGGTGTCATTGGTGACAAAACCACAGAGAATTATCACTCTGCATTTTCCATCAGATCTATGAAGCATTTTTAAATAATTTCTTTCTGTTTTTATTGACCCTCATCTTATTGTTAATTTTGGCAACTATTTTAGATTTAATGTTAATTAAATGTTTGTCTTTAGACGAAAATGCATTCATATTTTAGTAATTTTTATCCTCCATAGTTTTAGTCTAGTTTAAGTCAACGACAACTCAAAAAGTTTTAGTCGCCGAAAACACTTTAGTCATCTATTATCCAAATATTTTCTGTCTTAATTTTGTTGGCTATCTTTTAATTTTGTCTTAGTCCTGTCTCAAATGCCCTTTGTTAGTCATCAGATTATATTGGACATTTCAGTCAATCTACTCTAGCCAGAAACAATAATTTCACATAAATTTGTATCTTATCATTATCTGATGAAAAAAACGGGTTGAATGATTAAGCATGCAGCTTTGCAGTTACTCTGAGTCCTCCTGACTGTGTTCATTAGTGATGTGCGGTTCAGTTGCACCCACCCGGCCTTTTTTGAGAGCCAATCCGCCCGCCCAACATGCAAAAACAACCACTCGAACCCACCCCAACCCGCAAACCACTGCTCTATGCATTATAGAAGCACAATTGTCAGGACTAAGGACAAGGGAGGCAGAGAAATGGGAAGAGAAGATGGAAGGTGACAAAAATAAAGAGAGATTTTTAGTAAAGTTTTATTTTTTAGTCTACATTTTAGTCAAATTTCGTCAACGATATTGCATGTTTGAGATCTTCACCTTCTTGTCATCGTCTCGTCTTAGTCATGGAAAAAGGGTCGTTGAGAAACATATGTCATCATAGTTTTCATTAACGAAATAAACACTGCTGTCCAGCGCCAAATGGCACACAGACAAAGTTAGTGACTAGCTGGTGAATGCAGGGGATAATTTAGCAGCTAAACAGACAGATATTTAAAGATAAATATCACTAAAATGAGAAACACAAACTCTAAATGAAAGCCACTTACACATTCACCATATCGAATTTATAAGGTAATTATATGTCAAAAATGTGCTAACAGTATGTTGCGCTGCCTCCAAGTGGCCAAAAAAATCAATTAATAGGTTTAACAATGATTATGCCATGACTGATTTAATTGCTTTCCTTTCCACAGATCCATTTTGTGTCTTGTTGAACCAGCTTGACATGGGAATATGAAGCGGATGAGTTTTAATCAAGAATCACACACAGGTCAGCCGAGTAGGGAAACATGGAAAATGTATCAGGCAAGAGGGAGAGCATGCTTGCTTTCTCCTTTCTGTGAATTTTATCCTCAGAAGAAATTGTAACATTCGGGTATCTCATCTCTGCCTTTCTTCTCCTCCCTAGCCTGTCAGGAGTAATAAATGTATGACCTAATGGGCTGCTGTGGTAAAACTTGAAAACGGAACCACCGCAGAGCGTCTCTGGCATCCGCCCAGTCTCAGAGAAAATATCCTCGCTGCCAGCCACCGACTACTCGAATCAAGTGGAGACAGAGCAGGCTGATATTAGGGATGAGGGGGCGCAGAGAGCCTCTTATAAGTGATCTTCCTATCTCATCACTGATGGAAAAAAAAGTGTGTGGGTGTGAGCACATGCAAATGGTTTGGGGAGGGGCAGACGAGCAGCCAGATTGAATTGAAACATTCCTGAAGGCAGTGAAGTAAAGATGTAGTGAGGCATGGAGGCCGTGGTAAAATCTAAAATATTCACTTCAGTAGAAAAAAAAATGAATTTCTAATTTTAGAAAGTCTCACATTCAGTCAATTCTGTTACAGTATTCACATAGAAAGCACACACATTTGATTGGTTGTCAGTTCCTACAGACCTCATGAACATCAGTGACATACAGCTCTCTGGTCTCAGAACAGAAAACAGTTTTTTCGCCCAGTTTTCTTTAATAATGTAGGAGAACATCTGGACAGAATATGGGCTGCAAATGAATTTGAACTGAAGGAGCTGCAGGTCCTGAAGTAGATAACAAATGACTCTTCAGTAAAGTGGGATTGTCATTACTCCTGAGTCACTGAACACTCATTACAGATGGATAGGTGATTTGCGCATGGAACATTGGACGATCATGGTCATGCTTGAGAAAAACAACATTGACTCACGGGTGGGAATGGTAAACAAACAGCGTTGATCCATCCATCCACCCCATAGACAAGAAGTGGACGTAGCTACTGTGACAACACTGGTTTGTGGACTAGCGTTTTGAAGCATCTTGAAGCCTGGAGTTTGGCATTTTGGCCGTTGCCATCTTGGTTTTTGGAGAAGACTTGAAACTAGAGATTGGGACCATAAGCTTATGTTTACAATGTTTACTGAGGTAATAAATCAAGTGAGAAGTAGAGCCATTTTCTCATAGACTTCTATGCAATCAGACTTCGTTTTGCAACCAGAGGAGTCGCCCCCTGCTGGCTATTAGAAAGAATGCAGGTTTAAGGCACTTCCGCATTGGCTTCACTTTTCGTTTTGGGGCACCTGTTGTCAAATAAATGTTATTTATATAGCCCAATATCACAAATCACAAATTTGCCTCAGGGGGATTGACAGGCATATGACACCCTCTGTTCTTTTCGACCTTTGCTTCGGATAAAGAAGAACACAGCTATTAGAATGCGAACATAAGAAAAAAAAATATGAATCCAGGAGGACCTTTTTTCATAGCAAAGACGTCATTAAATAAGCTAATGTGAAAGTTGATGTACATGAATGTAAACGAGATACACATTAGGCTCATCTTCGTCTATGAAATGTCATGCAGGGATGCTAGAACTTCAAAAAACAATACACAAGACACAGTTTGTAATTGCACATAGCAGTTATAGCCAGCATTTGTTACTGCTCAACAACCCTAAGTTACCAGCATTGGCTTTCGCACGGATGTAAAAATAAATGTTGCTCTGCCAATTCAGGCTTGTGAAATGCTAATGTTGGACTCTTCAATTATTGGAAGCCTCATGCTTATCAGTAGATCCATATTATGATCATTACCCACAAAAGTTTAAATCAGAAACTGCAGCTTAGTCCATAGTAACTGCAGCGGTGTGAAACTCAGATGCATATGGACCCCAGATCAATAAAATCAATTCCAATTTCATCACACAGCGCGCAGCAAAAACTGCAAGGTAGGTTTTAAGAATGTCTATGTAAATAAAAGAAAATAGATTGAAGGGGAATAGCAAAAGTTTCATGGATGAGAGTTGAAACTTTAAAGAGTTACCCACTGGGATTATTTGCAGTGTCAGACTTTGTGGTGCAAGTACCATTGACCGAAGAGAGATAAGGCATTATCTGACTCCCTTGTTCACAGTACCTCCAGTCTTTGCTCTTCGTTCTCATTTGTTTCCTTCAGTCCGTCCAAGTATTGGTATTTTGTTCCTCCCTCTTCCTTCTCTATTTTTCACTCCAGCATCCAGCTCAAAAAAAACAACTGGCTACCTGGTTAGAAAGCAAACACTGTCCTGACTCCCTCACAGATAGATGGTTGTTTCCTGCCAAGAATTTTACGTTTGAAGTTTTACTGTTGGTTAAATGTCAACTTCAAAAGCTGTTTTGTTTTTCACATTTTATGACCACTGCTGTCAATACCTGAAACACATGCGACACGATCAATAAGGAATTTGTTTGCAGTTATTTGGACAAAATAAAAATGCAACCAGAATCTGAATCAAATATGGGTAAATATATTGTAGTGTCGTGTCACTTAGAATGGATATATAGCAGGATATAATTCACAGTAAAGCACACACCCACACAGAAGCTAAACCACGCAAAGTATCCTCATACAACGGTTGGTATGATATCATACGAAAAGTTATTCCTCATTTTTCATGCATTTTCCTACGAATGTCCAGCAACACATGTCAATATCTGCTCGTCACATGAATGCAGTCTTTTAAAAATAAACTTCCAACTTCAAATACAACACGAACAAATACAAAAGCAATGTATTTAAATGTTGTTCATCTAAATAGACACAAAAGTAGTTCTACTTTATCTAAAAGGCAAAAAACGAAAGGTGTTTTAAAAAAATATGTCAGTGTAATCAAACACGGACTCTGTGTACTGCTAGCATTAGTCACAATAAATGAAAAGTACCTTTTTTGGTTTTCTTTAAAATTTGAAATCCTGTATGTTTACTGGCTGAGTCCCTCATCGTGTAAAACTTTCATTTGTTGATTTGCTCTTAAAATGCCATTTCAGCTCAGCTCAATGTGCATCATCCTTTCCAGCGTCCATGTATTATACTTTGGATGCTGCACTTTCACACTGATTGTGTAATGTATTCGTGTCCGAATGACAAAATGGAGCCTGCTGTCTTTACGGCTTTATAAAAACACTGGGCTGATTACAATGTAGATCAAATGTGACTGGTGGATACACTGCGGACATATTTAGGTGAATAATGATCCTTAAAAGGCCAAGCTTGAAGCACATCAATATTGAGGAACAGTTGCTTAGTCATGATATAAATCTTGTTTAGAGAGCAAGAAAAACACAAACACAACAATGCTGCAGAAATATACTTGAGGTAACTACCAGGAAATGTGCCTTAAAGGTACTCTGTGGAGTTTTCAGTCACACTTTATTTTACGGTACACTAATAAGACATAATAAGCTGTACTTTGTATCAAATTAGACCAAAACTAGTAATAATATGCTCTTTATTAGACAATAAACGAACACAGTTATATCCTAATTCGACATGATACACCTACATTAGGCTAAGAAACCCCATATCATACCATATTAGACCCAAAATATAGGCTACTAGACTTACATTATATTTCACATGCTGGTTATTTTGTTGTGTTATTGCTATTAAGTGCTGTAGGTGTTCTTGTCCTGGCCCCCTTGGTTAGGCTAGAAATAATACACAATGTGTTATTTAATTACTTGAACCTCTCCGTAAAACAAACAGTGAGTGGATTGTTCACTGTGGGTTCAGGACATAGGGGTCATTTCCCGTACTGCATAAAGCAACTTAGTACACCAATTACTTAAGGTGATATCTTTGGACTCCGAAACATCATATAAGACATGAATTGTAGCATTAACAGCCCCATATGGCATTTAGCTCCTGATAGGTGTTATTGTTGCTGTTACTGTAGTATTAAAGGTGTTATTGATAACATTTTAAATTACGAATAATAATAATAATAATAATAAAAAGCTTTTAGAGAGGTGCCAAATAAAAGTATGAATTTTCCTAAAAAACATTATTATGGTTGTGAATTAATCATTTAAAAAAATGTTGGTGGGTCCAAAATTTATGTTTTTTTAATCTCTGTGGAAGATATCTGATGTTTGGTTCCCATTTCCAACAAGGCTTGTGAGCCAATAGTATAGCAACGTTGGTATCACATGGTAGTATCTCTGTGTCATCAACGATGAAGTTGCCAAAAACAGATAAATGGCTTGGTTTGACACTGGTGTCTCCATCAGTCTGCAGAATACGTGAATATTTATTATGGCAACAAGTGACAACTGATGTTAGCATATTAGCTGTCTTAGGTTTATCGTCCGAACAACAAGAACAACCCATGAAATTATAATTTAGCATATTTAAACAAAACCAACAACAGCCATAGTCCTTACAACTTTAACTTATGTGTTGTCACCAGTTAGTCAAACAATGTATAACGAAGATGCAATTTAGAAGTGGGTGGCTGACTGAATCAGAGTTGGTGATTGTTGGAAAGACTAACCAAGACAGCTTTAGTGAGTTTTATTTTGTTTCTGTCAAGTTTAAATGAAGTGTGTTTTACGATGGTCCATTGCTAGAACCGCTGACTTCCCAGCTGAACATACAGCAGCTTGGTAGGGGGTGTGCCTATAGGTACATGTTGCAAAATTACTTCATTACTCTACCACGTAGGAATCATCACTTGACATGACTGTCTGTCTGAGTCTCACTTCACCCAACCATAAAATATGCAGGTTGTGCAAGGAACTGGCAACCACTTGTTGTGAAGTGAATGCAGTGGAACGGGGGAGGGATGCTATCAAAACCCCTTTTAACACCGGCTAGAATTCTTTGAGTTTTCTCTGTGGGAACTGATCATTAACCTCCACAGCAGGGGGCTACTGCTGTAATGGAAATAGTATGAGGACTAAAAGACAACATAAAAAAAAATATGATAACATGAGCTTAATTAAATTCACAATTGTTTGGCTTGAAAGCATTTGAGAAGAAAAAAAAAGGATGATTGATAGAAATGTGTTATTGCAATTACAAAAGTGAGTGACAGACGCATTGAAGCATCATCCATTTAAAAAAAAAAAAAAATGTTCAGTAATTCATTGAGATGCGTGCATAAATTTGATGCGGCTAACAAACACAAATCTGAGTGTTTTGAAATGTTCTTTATACCTTTTAGAAATGGCATATCGTGCATTCCATTGTAATTCAAATAAGTTTAAATTCAAATACAAAGAGGAGAGATAATATTATTCCACGACTATGTGTTATCACTGGAGAACAGCCCACATCTTTGAATATGCACACAATAAGTACTGGATAACTGGCTTATTTTCTTTATGACAACGGATTGGTTCTGGTGGATTTGCTATTGTGTGCGTGTTTTAAAGAAAAGGGGAATTTAATTACATATTTGACAATACACTGCACCTGTAACTGTATCATCTGTCAGAACTATTGACAATAGCACATTTTTCCATGAGATATTTAGGAAATCAATATACTATCAAACTTAAGAAATATAGGGTTATCAAAAATAATTGGTCAGTGTACTCTGACTATATGAACTCTGAACAGCTGCATAAATATTACTTTGTGAGCAGGGTCACTGTTCCTGATGGCGTGTATTGTTTTCACAGATTTGCTCTCACTTTAGTAGAGGTGAGTGGGTGCAGTAGAGAGCCTGAGAGGCATTTTGGCCGTGTGTTGTGTGATAGAGAAGAGACACATATAACATGCCAAAATGCCTCTAAAATCTTCTACCTGTGATGAATTTAAATCCAAAACAGTAAACAGTATTTCCCTTTTTAGGGAAAGATGTTACCTGATATTTACTGATTGAAACTTGAAGAAGATGGGCATTTGAATAGAGTGATGTTGCGCACTGTCAAGCCACAATCACGCACGGCAGATCCATTGATTACATTTTGTGTAACCAGCATCAGAAATTTGTGATATAACCACAGAACCCTCTCGTGCTTATGTGCACATCAAATGTGTTGTTTTGATAAATTATTCTACACAGTACTAGACTTTTGTATAATCATCTAGCCGGTAGGAGAGTGACACATTGAAAACATTTCACACAGCTCCACGAAAACGTGTCCCCTTAAAACGTCTGTCTCCGTTAATAACTCCCTGTGGTGGTAAAGAGATAAAAACAAACGCTCTGTGCAGAGAAAAACAGCTGCTGATTCGGAGGACAGACGGGATATATAGTAGAGGAGGTCAGCTCATACATGTCAGCACACAGCAATCATATGGATGCTGATCCACTGACAAGGTGGCAGCAGCTATCCTCATGTTGCACAACTTGCACGAAGACAGTTCTGTGTCCTTTCAACATCTGTCCCAAGCGAAAGAGTGGTCTCGACTGCAGGGGACGTTGTCACTGCAAGCAGGTCTCGCCTTTGCTGCGGAGAATGACGACAAACTTATCTTTTTGCAGAATAACCTGACAGTGGAAGAATAGACATCAGACAATAACTAAACACACAAGTAAATTCAGTACACGCTGAATTTTTGTTGCACTTTATGTAGTGAAAAATGCACTTTTTCTTTTGAAAGAATATTTGTTGATTTCATATATTATAAAATCTCTGGATGGAAGAAAATGTTATTCTTGCAAACAATACAATACAAACCAAACCATGGGCTTGCTTGTTGAACCGTTGGACCCTTTGCATTTCACCAAATCGGTATGATGTGCAAACTGCCTTTGGATCGTCCCCCACAAATTAAATTAAATGTTCGACTTCTTTAAGTTTAGTTAACAAACAAACTGTAAAGTTACAAGCTAAAAACGAAATACAAAAATGAAATAAAATGTTCAACGTTTTTAAAGTTTACAACAAGAAAAATGTAAAGTTACAAGCTAAAAATGGATGCAAAAATTAAATGAAATGCATGCAATCCAAATAAATTCATACTAAGTGATCAAGTGGCCACCTCTGTCTCTCATATTGTGATAGTTAGGTAATGTTGCTTGTTTTGGGCTTGTTTCTATGGAACTGGTTGCTTGTTTCTCTCGTGAGATGTAGCAACACTGATACATAACTATCAGTTATATGATCTGTTTCTCTCTGAGTGAGAAAATGGACGTGTGGCATGAGAGCGTGTGAAAAGTGTCAATTGCGCGAGTCTCACGGTTAATGCGTGAGAGTTGGCAGCCCTGTATTGATATAACATGAATGAAAAGAAACATTTAGTGGGAATCAATGCTTACTACACACTAAACAGCATGATGGGTCCTCCAGATGTTTACTGGCTATGTATAGTAAATTCCCGACTGTACGTAGCCAACATGCTTGTTGAAAAGGGGGCGTATTGTATCAACGTTCGTTACACGACTATGACGGGCTGCAGTCAGTAGCGCACCTACGGTACTTGACAGTGCCAAGGCTTCAAAATGTCAGTCACCTTCTATTGCAAATGCCCACCCAGAGAGTTTCCAAAACGGTCCAAAATAGTTTTATCCACTCAATAGCTGCTTATCTTAACATTAGATACTGTGTACAGCTGTGTTCAAAAAAGCCATTCTATCTCTTTTTGAGTGCTGTAGTTGTCTGTTGTCAGTCAGGGCTGGAAGGTTTCCTTTACTCAGTATAAGCTCAGTCCTTATCAGGTTGCTGCTCGGTGCTGAGGGTTGACCTTCAGACATTATCTTCCCCCACTCTCCTCTCTCATCAAAGGGAGAGACGATAAGAACTGACTGTGTAGTGATAGAAACCTTCCATGGCTGGTCCTCTTTATGCACTCCTCCCTCCCAGCACCGCAGACTGGTCGGCTCTGTTATGGGGACTCCCCCAGCAAGAGATTTACTGCATCGGTGGTCATCATAGGAGTAAGGTGAAGGGGGAGCCATTGTTCATATAGCACCACATCAAAAATGAGACGTGACCTTGAGGTCAAACACAAAGGAGACAGACAAGGTTCAGTAGATCGTTGGATAAGGTAATACTGACAGAACAAAAACATTTCAAGTTTAGCCCTTTACATCACCTTTTTTTTTCTTTTTTTTGGGAATAATTAAATCAAATAATGCGTACTGCAAAACTGAATAGGGCTGAAATTGCTTTTGTTTGAGGACTCGTCTCACCTTAGCAGTTCTCTTGGCAGCCTGTCAAGCAAAAATTGCTCTTTATACAAAGAGAGTGACAAATGATTATGACCGAGGCCGCATTTGAATTTTGGTGTGACGCCAGGCTGCGAGATGGCACTCACTCACCCATCTGGTTGCAGCACCTGGTGTTGGTATGTTCTGTTCGAGTGGGATGCAATTAATGTAACCTACAAAGGCAGGATTTGTTTGTGCTCATTGGTTGGCCCACCTGCAGCTGCTTTTGGCAGGAGACTATTCTGAGAGTGGCAGTCAGGGGAGATGGCTCCTTCTCCATGTGTTAATTAACCTGGAGGTGACGGTACAAAGAGGCATTTTTGGCTGCGTTCTGCTGCGAGCGGGTTACCGGAATCCAACGAGCTCTACTGCGTAAATGTGTTCTCATGTCAACTTTTGAAGAAAAGGCAGTTTCTCAGCTTGTCAGTTGAGGGCCCCTTCGAATAAGAGACAATTGAAACTAACAAGAAAAACTTCAATATCACCTTTATCTGTACAAAACAAAGCCCAAAATCTCAAACTGCATAGGCTCTATGTTGATTGAACAAGTGGATATGATAGTGATGAGAAGAAGCCATATATAATCTGAGCCAAAGTTCTGTGTGCTAATTAAACACGTATTTTTGATTTACATAATTGATGCCAACCTAGCCATCTAAATTCATTAACAGTTTGGCATCTTCATCAAGACTCATTAATTCCTTTATGCTTTTGAAAAGATGATGAACACAGAGATAACTGGAGCCGTTGTGTGAGCCCAAAAGGGAAATAAATAGTCTCATTTTGTACAATTAGGGGCATTGAAAGCCACTTAACCTCGAAATAGTAGTAGTAATATCAAAGAACCACTATGTTACAGATATTATATTTTATTGCCACAATTAAGTCACATCATTGCTGTTAACGGTACAGTTTGGTTATTAGTCCTTGACTCAAGCGCAGGACACTGGCAAGAGGTAGGCCAAGTGATACGGCAGGTTTATTAACTGGAAGCAGGGAATGAAGATGGATGTGGGGGAAGAATCCAGCTGGTGGTGGCAGAGGTTAGAGGGGAGCTGGTGACTGGAGAACCGAGGCAGAGGAAGGGGAGGTGGCTGATGGGAGCTTGGCGAGACAGCAGGCAAGCTGGCAGGCAGGCAGTGATCCTGTGGCACAGAGAAGCAGGTTAAGTCAGAACAAACACAAGGAAAGTAAACTTGAGCGCACATTTCAAGCGGCCTAGAGCTCGAAACTACCACTGTAGCTGACATGATCTGGCGATGAGTGGATGGAGAACCGGAGAAGGGCTTCGGTCGAATAGTTTTTTTTTGATGTAATGACTTTGATGTATCAGCCCGTTCTCATTCCTATAAAATAGAAAGGCTTCGTCACAGCCACCGGCAAATGATTCTGCCACACGGCAGCCTTTAGCGGCAGTATGAACCGGGCGTCCCATGAACTACAATCTACAAAACGACAAAACAACTGCAAACAGTAAACGCTCCGAGACAGTGCGCCAGGAGTGTGGTGACGAAGTTTAAAGAGCGAAAAGACACACACCGGGCGAGCAGAAGGGAAGGTGGATGGGTCCAACAAACACAAGGCTTTCATCCAGAAGACTGCTGTTACAATCAGCTGTTTGTTCGTGTCACATGTTCACGACGTTCACAACGTTCAGTGTCATTTTCACTGTACAAACGTAGTAGTTTTGAGGCAAACCATGTAGTTCTTTCCTAAACCTAACTATAGTGGTTTTGTTGCCTAAACCTAAAGTGACACCAAGTGTAACTATAGAGGTTTTGATGCCGAAAATAAAGTGATGCCAAGGGACGGTATGTGAAGAATTGGTATGAGAACCTGTTGGAAGTATTTAAGTGGCAGCCATGATAAGAGCTGTTTGAATTCTCTAGATGCTAAGGAAAGGTGCTTTGATGCTTCCTTTCTTATCTCCTCTAGCATAGGATAAACGGGACCATCCTTACAAAAGGAAAGGAGAAAATTCCGTCCAACAATTCCTTACGGCAGCAGTATTTAAAGCGATGCACCATTCGGCTGTCAATAACATCTGCCGTTTAATTGTACCCTATAGATAAATTGAAAACATCTTTCTCATGAGGTGTGATTCTGTTTTGGACAGGAATCCTTACTTGAATTGTACAGCGTTGAGTTTGTCACTGTAGCTTACTCATTTTCTATGTGATATAAATAAAGTTGCTAAAAAAAAAAATATATATATATATATATATCCACTGTCGTACAAGTGCAGACAAATTCTTTTAGCACAGCGGTGGTCAGTTCCAAAATCGTTATGTATTCTCCTTCATATCTTTCCTTGACCTCATGACGTTTTCCATCAAGGTCAAGGAAAAGAAGTTAGGAAAAGAAATGAGACGTATTTTTTTTTACTATTCGACTGCAGTTCAGATGTGGACAGGTGAGGTGAATGAGCCATAATCAGGAGGGAGTCGGGAGAATGTCAGGAAGGGAGGCACATCCACACCACATACGAACAGAGACAGACCCACAGAGGCAAACACAAGGGAGAAACAGGCACGGCCGTATGACTTACTCTTGCTAAGAATAAGTAATGATGTTTTACTGTAATTTCCGTGAAAAAGAGGTGTTCTGACTGCAAAAAAAGTTGAAAAGAAAATTGAAGTGATGTGTTCAATTAATAAAGCTTACCACACTATTCGTTATGCTGAATAAAGTTAATTTCTGATTGAATGTATATTCATTCCCTTATTGTTCATGATCTGATGATATAACAAGACATTAAAGCTTGTTCCTATTTAACATCAGTTTTGATTGTCAGATAAAACCTACATTGGATCCCCCAAACTGCATTACCCCAGTATTTAATTATAATATTAAGAGTTTGATATGCTTAAATTACATTATAATTTATTATACATTATAATTTATAATACACGATATTTCTTATAGCTATAGAGGTGCACCCTTCTTCCCATGGCTTAGCCTCATGTTTTGTTCCTCAGCAGCAATAATAATGTACAGCATATAAATAAAAAGTATACTTCACATTTAAAACATCTTTATAACTTCCCAAAGCACATTTCATTTGTAAGTATAGAATCATTTTAAAATACAGAAAATTATACCTTGACTAAATTCATTGCAATATGAACACTGTTACCCTGCTATCCAATTTTGTCGTATCTTGTTATCCTGTACGTAATATAATATAGAATGTAATTATACAATTAATACCTTCACTATAAACCCCTCTTACACTCAATGTTTGCTCCTATTCCCTAATCTTTTGTCAACTATCCCTGTACGTACATATTTATTCTGGTATATGTATCAAGTGAGTAACTTTTTGATAACCCAAATATACTAAATAATTACACTGTAATTTTTGGGTTGTAATCTAAAGCGTTACAGAGTAAGTAATATCATTCAAAGAATACAGCTGTTCAACATATTGATGTAAGCACCATTGTGGTTTGTACCCTGCAATGTAGTGCATCTGTTCATTTCCCACCAAACCTGTGTGTTAGGACCCCCGCAGTGTAGTGATGGTGACTGGGAGCTCTGTAGGGCCACAGTCACACTGATTTATACCCATGTGGGCCATTTTCTGAGGAATGTGTACTCTACTTAACACAGATGACTCACATCCACTCCAGTTTGTTTTTATGCTCGATACCAAGAGAGCCCTTCATACAGATACTGTACATCTTTATAACAATACTGCACAACTGTCAGGTTTATTACAGTATCAACAAATGTAATGTTCCTTCTGGGTTGACCAGTAAAAATTCAGCCTTATCTGCTGAATTTCGAAAGCTCTCTGTAGCTATAGATTTATTACTTTTAACTAATTGTGAAAGCTCTTTGTAGACTGGTAGCTTATAGCACAACTCTGCCACTTACAAAATTGTGTTCCCATACAACTAAACTGCATTCTCAATTACGTTTTGAGTGAAACATATTTTCTCTCGGATTACGGTTGCAGTTTTAAACACGTGGTTAACGTTGAATTTTGAAACAAAACAAAATAAAAACACAACAAAACTACTTGGTAAGGTTTAGACAACAACACTTCTTGGTTAGGTTTAGTAAAAAACGTAATCGTTTGGCTCAAAATAACTATGTTTGTTACGTTATTTAAGCTACGGACGTTAATTAAAATAACTAAATGTTCACTTTTGGTTTAACATGGGACTAACCCTCACCCCATCCCTTCGTGGACTACCATTAGAAACGTATTTGGGATACGTCACAAACAAATGTAATCTGCAGCAAAATATGTTTACCTCGAAACATAATTCCCAATGCAGTATTGTTGTATGGGAATGTAATTTTTAGGAGACAGGGCTGCATTGAGCCACAGACTCACATTGGCCGTGAGTTCATAAAATAGTGAATGATAGCTGTGGTTAGTGACATATTGCAATATTGCAGCCCAGTTGCCAGGAACATTTTTGTACTGTACATTTCTACAAACCATGGATAAGTTATTTTAAATTGGTTAATTTTTTGGGCAGAGCAAACAACATATTACAACAAGCGACGTGCAGAGCAAGTGACGTAATGCAGCGGCCGTTATTGAAAGTTGCGTGGTATAATAACGAGTATAAAGAGGGAGAAAGTCCACAAAGAGTGGGTGGAAGTGGTGGTGGAGGATGTGTCAAACAAACACAGGACTTTCACCCAGGAGACCACTGTTCGTGGCCCGTGTGAAACCAAAAGTAAACGTTGACTTTGCGCTTGTTACGTAACGTTGTCACGTTTGTTACTTAATGTTTGTTACTTAACGTTAACATAAGAAAGTCTGCAAAGGGCGATTGTTAAAGCGTTTATACGCTAGTTATGTTGTCACGTTGATAAGTTATTGTTACGTTATTATTTTAACGCAAACCATGATCTTTTTTTTAACCTTAACCAAGGAGTTTTATTACCTAAAGCTAAACAGTCGCGTCACAACGTTAACCATGTGGCATTGTGCGTTTCTACAAGCGTGATACGATGCTGTTATGAAACATTTAAGAAATTTATTTTTGGTTCAGAAACGTTGACCTTTAACGTATTATGTGGTTTGTAGAAACGTAAAGAAAGAGTACAATTTCTGCCGACTGGGTTGCATATTGATTTTCACTGAAAAAAAGTTACTTTTGTTTTACATGATGAAGCGCTATTTTGCTCCAACAGCTACTTCAAAAAAGACAATAATTCCTTAATGCTGTCTTATCAGCTGTAGCATACATATCCACAGCGTCAATGAGAAAAATACTAATTATTGTTTGCTCTGTTTAAGAGATAGCAAGGTTGGAAATTCTATATTGCTGCACAGCAAATTGAGGCAGTGGCACTGTGTGAAGTGATATAATCATTAATGCATTAGCAATGGGCATTTTGTATTCTCTGAACACCTTAAACGGACATTGGATGTCTCAGATTGAAGCAGATGCATTAGTTGTTTTGCTGGCACAATTACCACCTAAAAGGTCTCTCCAAACATGTCATGAAATATTCATCATAGTCTTCTGGCTAACGGCCCTTTGAGATGTGTGCTGGTTCTGTGTCCAGGCACAGGGATACTACAAACTATGATACAGACATCACTATTGTCCAAGCTCACTTAGGCCTAAAAAAATCAATAGAGCGGTACTGCCCTCAGTGATTTCAACATGCTATACCTCCTTTGCTTTCTTTGAAAAAGAAGACAAACAGCGAAGGAAAGTCAGTTTGTGTGATAAGTGGAAGTTTCTGAAAAGTGAGTTAGCTTCATGTTGACGCCTCCTCTGCATTTCACAGCAGGTTTGTGCAGGGTCCCGTGGTTTTCAGGTGTATGAGTTTAGCAGTTCACATAAATTCTTACTTTCCACAATCACACACTGGAGCGTACTTTAGTGGGAAGCCATATAGATCCAGTAATCAACACCCAAGAGAACAACACAGCACACCTAGATTCCACCCTCCTTCCTTTTTATGCGCTTATTATCTGTATATTTATTGTCTGTATGCCATAAAAGCACCAGCAGCAACCTTTTCTTAAAATGAAGGGAGAGTAGGACACACATGAGAGAAAGATCTGGAAAGGAAAGGCCAGCAAAGGTAGAAATATACACCCAAACTTTAACAAGTTCACATCAGGCAGACTAAGTGAAAACACCTGTGTGGGTGAGGAAGAACTGAAGTAGCAGGAGATTTGCAGTCTTGGAGCAACACCTTTCCCATACAAGTAGTCATGTATAGTCATATATATAATTCATATAGTAGAGATATTTAAAATCTTGATTTGTAAAGTAATTATAGCTGTCAAATAAATGCAGTGGGGAAAAAAGTATGTTTTGAGTCAAAACTGTGCTTAAAGTGGCAGTAGGAAGTGCATTTTTGGTATCATTGGGCAATTCCATAATAACCTTTCAGTATATTGTATTTCAAGTGTTCTGAGAGATAACTAGACTTTGGCACCTCATCATGACTCTGTTTTCAGGCTTTAGAAAATCAAGCCCGTGACGGGAGACTTTGATCAATCGCAGGTCATTTCAGAGAGAGAGCGTTCCTATTGGCTGTGCTCCGGTCATGTGACCAGAACAGATCAGCTCTTACTGCTTGTTTTCGTCCGGTATGTGAAATCTTGCAGATGTCATTAGGAGCACCGGAGGACACAGAAGCACAGGATTTTTTTCAGGTTACCTGTTTCATGTACTACTGTCAGGATATAGCGACCGTTTTATAAAAATAACTTTTTTTAATCATATTTACTCCAATCTCGCCTACTTCAGCTTTAAGTACAGTACTCTAGTAAATCTAATTTGGATCTTTCCTCTACTTTCCTTATTTATTCCTGCTTATTGAACTTTGTTCCTTTCTGATCTGACCTACCAAGTCTTTGTATTAACATGGAGTAGCATAAATAAATGTACGTCAAAGAACAGTGATGGAACCCATTCTGGGTTTATATTGCCTCTCCATACATTACATTAACATTCATTAAAGAGTGATTTCCCCCCCCCCTTTCTGTCCAGACAAATGTCAACTTCCATGTATGAGCATGTTTCTTCTACATCATTTGATGTACTTTGACCATATAAATGTCTATGATTGTGTTCAATACATGCCTAAAGGTCAGTATCTGGAAATAACATAGCAAATTAGATGAGAACAGGTAATTGAACAGCTAAGAGCTGTGTATTTTCTGTGAGGTATATTTAATGGAAAAATTGGAAGGGAAAAAAAGAAGCTCATCTTTGCTTTGATAACAAACTGCTGCAAATCCCGTTTGAAGCTCAATTTTCTAGGTCGGCTATATTTTAGCGGTGGCTAATATCTGATTTTCAACATCCAAAATTAAGAACACAGCGTCTACATAATAGATTAAAATATGATTTCATACACAGAGAATAAATACACAGGTGACAAGGCAATATGGATCGCAGACCAGCCTGTCGGTGATGAATGATGATAGTGAGGCCATACCACCAACATCCCTCACCTCTGCTGAATGTAGATAGTTCACCAGAGCCCCTTGACAGTTTATCAGGAAGACATGTTCAGGTCACAAAGCACCCAGAAGGTCCCACGCCTCCCTCCTAGCCCACAAACCATTAGATCACCATCATGGATCACTGCTTAAAGAACTGTCATCCAACAGAACTCGCTCCAGAGTTTAGGGGCTGTATGCGGGACAATTTCTCTATTCTTTTTTTTATGGACCAAAGTGAATCTGTTTTTACAATTGTTGAAACACTGGTTTGGTCCAGATTGAAACTATTGGATGTACTGCAGTGGAATTTTGTACAGCCATTCATAGTCCCCAGAGGATGAAACCTGCCAACTTTGGTCACCCTCTGACTTTCCTCTAGCGCCACCATCAGGTCAAACTTTTAATATGTCCAATACTTTAGTTTATGACCAAATAACTTCAACATTAATGACATTCCCATCCGCCTCAGATGTACTTTGTGTTAAATGCCAACTGGCACATGTTAGCATGCTAATACTCTAAACTAAAATGGTGAATATGGTAAACATTATACCTGCTGAACATCAGCATGTTAGCATTCTGTTTTTGTGTTTTTAAGAATTTCCTCCACATGCTTCCTGTTCAGGCTCAAGGCCTATTAAAGGAGGGTGGGACATGCGTCATATCTGCGGGGGCATAACACATGCGCAGTAAAATCTGGTCTGCCCTCGCCAAAATTGAGCCAATCGCAACACAAAACCGCAGCTTCAGTTACACTGCGCATGCATTATACCACACACCCTAAGACCGATGTCCACCCGTGACCTAGCCTCTTTTCCGTAGGCCTTGTTCAGGGTCAAAGGGGGCTAGAGACTTTCCCAGGGTCTCCAACTTGTGGCCCACGGGTACACATGTGGTCAACAAGTAGAGCCACTTGGCCCAGGTATGTGGCCAGATTGATTACATTGATTACAGGTACTAATTGATTCATATGATTTAATAAAATAAAAACCCATGTACGAGCGCAGATTTCCCTTCAAGTTGATATACATCTATTGAGAATGAGAACATTATCACCACAAGGCTTGTTGGGAGCTTTCTTTCACATGTCACATGATGGGATTGGAAGTTCATTCTTGACCTTGGAAGCAGCAGTTGACAAAACAATCTCACCACAGGGTCCACTCAGTAGCTGGAATTTGCCTCTTTGTCATGGTATATTAAAAGTTCAAATTTCCTTTTTTTTTTCTATGACTGCATCAAAGAAATAATGAGATTTTTTTGTATGTTTGAAACCTTGGTATGAAACCAATAGTACACAAATTGCACACTATTTCCGGTGAAATATTACAGTATGTAAACACTGGACACAACAGCGGCATAAATATCCCATAATGCAATGCGGTACGACAACGATCATAACAGAAAGCGGCAAAAAGCTCTGTAACATCAATAATGCTTCAATTTAAGTATGAGATTTCACTTTGCTATAGGCATACTTTTTTTTTTCATAATTCTCACAAATCATAGAGTTTGGTCACATGTGGTTGGTACGGGTTAGCGGTACCGGGAAGCTTGAAGTGACGTGGTAATTACAGTTCAGGTGTCCGAAAAGATGCACATATTGGGTACGTGGTGCATGTGATTTTGGACACACCCTATGAGCACTTTAGGGTCGTTGTTGGCTTAAAAGCTGAAGTTCACTCTTGACCTTGGAAACAGCGGTTAAAGCAAACACTTTCACCACAAGGTTCATTGTTTGTTCTATTAGTCTTTTCTGCCCTTCAGTTAAAAGGAGCAGTTGCCATCACCTTACAGTCCGATCGGTTGCAGCTGCACTGTTGCTGCAGTCAAGGGAATGATTAATGTGTCGCTTGTGGGCTGCTAATTTGCAAACAATCTTGACATCAACCAATCATCATTATTTAGAAGGACGTTATTTCCCTAGAAGCACTTTGAACAGATTATTATGATGGCAGCTGACAGCTCTCCTGCTATAATTCTCATATAAACAAAGTTCTTCCACATCACCTGCCCCTACAAGAGACGTGGTCTGATTCTGCACTCACATTATTTATGGACTTGTATTCTATTTTAATAGATTTTATTTTCCGTTTCATTGCATTTTGAAATACTGTCCTAATGCATTTCTTCCCATTATGTAAAGGACTTTGAATGGTGTCTGTGTGTCACTTCTCTCTAGTTTACTCCTTGCCAACTGTGAAGCAAGTGATGTCATTTCATTTTCTGAATAGACAGATTGATGACAAATTTCCGCACAAGTTTACTGTGTTATTGAGTTTACAAAACTGTAGAGGGGCAATTTTGTGTGACATAATAGAATATGGGATTTTAAACACAATTTACATTCATGTTGATGTTGGAGTTGTCTTAATCGATACAACTCTTTCAAAAACTGTTGTCTTGCTGCGTAACAAGAGATGTTTGTCAAACAACTGAACAGGTGGCTATAAAATCCATCTGAATGCTTTACCTTATTTGAATGCACACGGTTGAAAATGCAGATAGAGACACATTTCTTCCTGCAAACCATCGTGCAATTGTATTTCTTTATTTAAGCTCTTGGCCATGGCTGAGTGTGAAGAGAAAAGCACAGCATCCACCCGTGGAACAGACCCAGAGCCTCACACTGGGGGAGGCGAAAGTGAACAACAATGCTGCCTTTCTCTCTCCAAAGCACCAGAGACAATTTGGCTCTATGTCCATTTGGCTTCTGCTCTGGCCATCCATCCATTCCTGAGTACAGAGCCCTCATCTAAGAAGTGTATTATGGTCAACATAATGATTCCAATATAGAGCCACTTGAGAGAGAATTCAGCATTGTGCGGGGGGGCTTTGGCCAAACTAGGTGTGATGTAGCTGTGACTGAAAGAAAAATGTGTGACAGAATTCAATTTTCTATTGGGAAGTGGAACAAAGAATAAGAAAGATGTAATATCCCTTGTAATTTGCATTAAATGCCTAGTTAAAATTGTTTTTAACAGAATTACCCATTTTGCCACATAATAAACTACAGGCACGGTTAAATCCTGATAAGAAGCAGGATATTTTAATCACTTTCAAACCAAGTTGGCCATTCTCCACTTATCTCTCCGTATACACCCACACATACAAACAAATCCACCCAAGCACAACTGTTCACTCCGAAAGAGGTTAAGCCTTCGTGAAATTGGCTATAATAGATGAACAGGATGAATACATGATAAACTCAGACGCTTTCATCAAAGGATAAAACAAAACCACAAGGCAAGTATTGCATTTCAAACATGATATATTATTTCAACACTTAAACACATCAGTAGAGTATTCATTTTTCGCTCATTTTTCTTCTCTTTGTTCAGGAATGTTGATAATTTGCATGCCAAAAAAACTCGCTCATTCAATTTTTCCTAAGATATGCATGACAGTTTGATGGAAACATTTTGCTAGGGAGGTTTGTGACCCACCAACATGCATCTGGTGACATCCTCCACTGAGATCAGTTCAACTGAGACTTAAATAAAATGAAGAATGAATGACTGAACACGTCTGACTCTGTGTCGTGGCCGGGTGAATCAATCACCTTTCCCCTTCATGTCTCATGAAATGACCTTGTGCAACCTGAAGCTTATGGGTTGTTAGCTTGCATGTTATCCCAGGGTCAGACATTGATCCGTCTGTGTATTTCACACAGCACTGTATTATAATGAATACAGCTAGAGTGAACTAGTCTATTGGTTAGCACTGCCGCCTCACAGCAAGAGGGGTCACAGGTTCAAACAGGTTCAAACCTGGGGTACACCCTGGACAGGTCATCACAGGGCTGACACATAGAGACAGACAACCATTCACACTCACATTCACAACTACGGGCAATTTAGAGTCTTCCTATAAGATAAGATAAGATAAACCTTTACTGATCCCCAGAGGGGAAATTCGGTTGTTCTTGGTCAATAGCAGGAATTTCTGTGTTAAGGTTATTCAAGGTTGAACTCTATGCAAGACATTTGCACGAATTAACTTCGGAACTGGTTTTAACCATGAATCTTTGCCGTTTTATATGCTGGTGTTAAGGCCTTGAAACGTGGTGTCTGTGGTCGCCACTATCTATCATTTAATTTCATCTATAAACAGATCACAACAAATAATCAATGTTTTTCCCTAAATAGAATCTAAGATTCTACTAATAAACTCTTTAAATCACTTAAACTTTGATAGAAAGCTATGTCATTGATTGGTACCAGAATCTAGGTTGACATGCTTTTATTATTTTTGCATGCCTTTCCCAAATGTCAACCCTTTTATTAGGTTCTCTGAGAAGAACTTGAGGGTTCTAAAGTTTGTGATGTCTTGCTGACTAAATTTGGAGCCATTTTATGTTCTCTGATTAAGACTTTATCATCCTTTCGGAAGATCTGCAAGAAGTGGAAGTGGGTTATGGTGCAATAAAGCCTGTGAATGTCATCATCGCCTGCCCACATCAAGGTAAAACGCCTTGCATTATGGGGTCCGTAAAGCCCAAAGGGATTCAAGAAAAAGACTGCTCAGTGACGTCAAGGTCAGACAGACAGATAGAGCTTTCTCTATTATTGAAGGACTGACCAGAACTTTATATAAACCACATACTTGTACCACACAATACTGATAATGAGTAACACATCAAGGCCGTAAATACCTTTCTTTATCCTGGTTAGAATAACTTTCATTGTGCTAAAGAATATTTAATCTTTCAAAAGTTATAATGATGTACAGATCCGAACAGAAATTATGGAGTAGAAAAAAGTAAACAGGCTGTTCTCATACATCGTTTGCAGCTGTACCTACGAAAATAAATGTACTGTAATTTGTATATATAGATTCACAATCCATGTAATTGTGAATCAGGAAGTATGAAGAATGACAAATGCCATGTAGGGAGGAGGTCGGGGTGGATGGATGGGTCAAAAAACACCTGAATTTCGGCCCAGGAGACCGGTGTTCATACCCCGTGTGAAACTAGAAGTCAACTTTCATTTATTTGTCACGTAACGTCCGTACTTAAGTTACGCCACTTCTGGAGTTATTTTAACCCAAACCACAATTTTTTCCTAAACCTAACCAAGTTGTTTCCTGTGCAGATGGAAGTGTATTTGAAAAGACTGGAGCGGATATTGATGCATTCGTTACATGCGGAAAACGTACGAAAAATGAGGAACAACTTTTCGTAAGATATCATACGAACTGTTGAATGAGAATATGTTGCATTAAATACAAATGAAAATCTGCAGTGGTAAATACATGGAGATATGTTATCACTTTGTTCTGCAAAGTTTTAATCACATTCTTCCTTTGCCTACAAGGCAGTGCAGAACTGGACCCCAATTTCCCTGCAAACTGTCTGCAGGACAATGTACATGTAAGGTAATAGGAACTTTGCCTTCAGCAATGAAAACACCTTTCACCAGCAGCCCATCAAATGTCCTCAGCATCCTGACAACCTGGAGCCTCATGGGTGGTGGTTACATTGTTAAAGAAAAAACACTGTCACCAAAGATCC
Organism: Sebastes fasciatus; assembly: GCF_043250625.1. Taxonomy (NCBI): domain Eukaryota; kingdom Metazoa; phylum Chordata; class Actinopteri; order Perciformes; family Sebastidae; genus Sebastes; species Sebastes fasciatus. The sequence continues at coordinate 21,020,049 of NC_133797.1, read as the reverse complement.
TGCTACACCATCCCTGGCTGTATTAGCCGGGATCATTTTGTCTTCCTCCTCTTTTGTTCGACCTGGATTATGTTCTGTCTGCCGGCACATACCAGAGCTCATCGGAAGTCGGAGGTCTGAAAAGGTAACAGAACTCAGGGACAAACAGCTTTTATGCATATATAACGTATCTGAGGCAACCGTTGCTCTGTTTCCCATGAGGCCACATAGATCTCATTATTGAAAATTGGCATTTACTTTGAATTAAAATAGTAGAAAATCGTATAATACTACTACAAAGGAAGCACATATAATTAGAAAGTAGACTACTATGTTATACTAGACGGCAGACACATTTTGTTAAGCTACAACACTACCACAGTGTAGCATAAAAAAGCTCCACAAGTATAAATTGTATCCAACAGTATTTACTGACACCAGGTGCACCAGTTTACCAGAGTTAACTGTATTACTTACAAAACAAATCTTGAAATAAATAAATGTGTCTTTCAAACATGCACCCTTAGTGTCACTTTAAATGCTTGCCAGTGGAAGCAATTTCTTTTCAAAGTCAACACATCTAAAATGAATTTTCTCCTCAGAATGTACCGTTTTCGTTTTATGTCTAAATTACAAGTCTATTGGGCAAAAGGGAAAATGTTGGCAGCTATTCTCAAGAGAGCTACAAACATTACTTTAGAAGAAGGATGGCACATAACTTCAGGGAGTCCCGGTCCTTGAGTGTGTTGACATCTGAAGGATTTATGCAGCGAGGATGAATATGCTGCTCTAAACATCCATCTCTAAATGTGACACGTTGGTATAAAGAGGTAAGTCTCACTCACAGGGGAGGTCTGTGGCACTGAAAACTAAATGATGTTATTAAAGGTCAGTGTTCGGCTCAAGCTGCAGAAGTAACAGCTTACTAAAAACAACAGTGTTGAATAGCCTGGAAAGATGAAGAGAACAGAATATAGTGACTTTCAGTTTACTTTTTCAATTTTCTTATTGGACAAAGTCCAACTTAAAACTAATGATGGCGCTAGATGAAACGTCAGAGGATCACCAAAATGTATTACAAATCATCCTATATGGGGATTATGAATGTCTGTACCAAATTGCCAATTTATGCTGCAATCCATTGCAAGTCGGAAGTCGATAATTCCGATTCTGTATTCCCGACTTCCAATCGGAATGTGTGCCAGTGCATCTACTCGGGAATGCCTGCAGCAAACTGATGTTTGTATGACAAGTGTCTGAGCTTCCAGTCCAGTTGCACATCAGTTCGTGAAATAGTCACGCAATTTAATGTACTGATTTGTGTACACAGACATAAATTTCACGTTTTTTTCGTGATGGTCAGCACAAAATCAATTTGTATGCAATCCACGTTATTGTGAACCAGGAAGTATAGAATGTAGCGAATGCTTCGTAGGGAGGTCGGGGTGGATGGGTGAGTCATAAAATACAGGACTATCGCCCAGGAGACTGGTGTTTGTGTCCTTGAAGTTGATTTATTTGTCACATAACTTCTGTACTTAAGTTACATCACCTCCGGTGTTAATTAAACCCAAACTGCAATCTTTTCCTAAATCTAACTAAGTAGTTTTATTTTGAAAAGACTGGAGCGGAAATTGACACTTGCGTCACATGTTGCTGGATGTTTGTAGGAAAACAAAAAAAATAAAAAATATATATATATATATATATATATATGTATACGAAAAATATGTTGTTGAAAGACGTGCTGAGCGTTACAAAGAAAAGGGAAATATTTTGGGACTATTTCACGAACTACCGTGTTGGAGCGTCACAAGCATCTACAGAGGACCTACATCAATTACCACAGTGCCATAATGAAGAGAAATGGCGTATAAAGTAACCCCTTTTAAATTAACAACTAGAAAATCCTGTGGGAAAATATTTCTGAAAATCAGATTTAAGATATTTTAAAGATACCGGTTAATAGAGACAGGAGGAGTAGACTAGTAACACATGCTCGCAAAGCCTACTATCAAGCACACGGGCTATCTTTCCCTGAGTTTCTGACTTGAATGAGCATTCCATTCTACGTTTCTATGTCATGTTTCCCCCGAAATGTAATTGACAATGCAGTTTAGTTGTATGGGAAAGCAATTTTGTAGGAGACAGGGTTGAGCTACTGATTATGCTATTGAGATGTGGTGACACTATTTAGCATTTTTGCTACAAATGGGATTTTTGTATGATTTTTGTATCCAATTTTCACTGTTTCAAAACAAATGAGTTCCAAAATGGGCATCAGGAAAGCAGTTTAGTGACTGCAGCTCTTTACTTTTGTCACTTACCAAGCACACACACACACACACACACACACACACAGGCGCGAACACACACACTCATATATGGTCCATTTGGCATGCTTCTTTCCTGTGTGGGGAAAATGAAGTTGAAGGGGAGTTTGCCAGCTAAGAGCTGGCTAACTATGCAGAGGAAGAGGAGGAGGAGGAGGAGGAGGAGGAGGAGGAGGAGGAGGAGGAGGAGGAGGAGGAGGAGGAGGAGGAGGAGGAGGAGTAGTAGCACGGCCGTATACCACACCACAGCCCGCAGCACTAAAGCACAGAAAGAAGCAGTATCCATCTACATACTCCATCTGCGGAGGAGACAAATGAACTGCAGTTTTATAGCTTACCCTGCTGAGCCGGAACATAAGAATGTGCTGGAGGTTTTTAGAGAACCAATTTGTAGGAAAAATGGTGAGGGAAATGCTGACTGTAGGGAACTAAAAAAAAATACCAAACAAACTTTGCTGAACAAAACTGGCTTGTTAAAAAGCTATAATCTCTTGATGAGAAAACAGTTAATAAGTTATTTCACTGAGATGTTCAAAGCAACGTTTTGTCTAATGCAGACATTACAGATAATATTAATAAACTCTGGTGGTCAATATGTGAAGTATGTGACCTAAATGAAGCGGTTTGATCTATAGAAAATATTTCCTGTGCGTCCCTCACCACTTTTATATCCTGCCATCCTCTTTTTTCCGGCATCAACCACATTCCTCTATCAGGCTGCCAAATGCACCAGCCAGGACGTTAAACGCTACAAAGATGAAATGCTGGCGTCTCTTCACTAGTTACCTGTCCGTCATTGATTTTAAGATGATAGCGCTCGCTTTAAAAACATGATTGCCTGGCCCCAAGCTATATTTTTAATTCTCTTTGAGCCAGTGTGCCGCCTCAGATCCTCAGGGAGCTTTAAACCAACGGCGTTGAAAGGCTTTGAAACAAGTTGCCCAAGTAGCACAGGGTCGCAGAATAAGTATCATATGTTTAAACACACAAAGCCTTCTTGAATGTGATGTCTTTTTATCTTATATTATTTATTTTTTTACTATTAACACAAAATAGGTGCGGTAACAGGATGGATAATGTTTGTTTGATGAAATAGCCTCAGAAGTTGAGAGCTCATTTGCAGGTTTAATATTAAAAAAGCACGGTCACACCCACACAGGTGTTGAGCCTCCTGTGGACTGCGTGGTTGTGACTGCGGTTGATGGACATCTTCCTCAATCTGGTAATGTTGTTGCACCTGTTATAAACTAACAATAAACTTGCACCTTTACTATTTATATTTGTACATGAGTTGGTCCCAATTCCATACTTCATATTCTTATAAGGTATAAAGTAGGGTTTCATTGTTTTTAGGCCCAGTCAACTAAAAGGGAGACACCCCAGGTGAATAGGGTAAGCAAAATGAACTAATAGATATCACCATGAAACTTCCCCTATTGATTAGTCACATTGCAACAATTATTTTTTGTATTACAATATTTCTGAAAATGTATGTTTAAATATGCAAATGATGCATGATATTATCAAATATGTTCTAATTTTCATACATTTCCAGAACAGAAATCTGAAAATTGGATAAAGCCAGGTTAAAAATTATTGTTTCATTTTGTTGACATATTAGAATCGAAGGTTTTTCTCTTGTTATCACTCCATAAATCAGAAAATACTGTCAACAGCCATAAAAAAAAAAATTTTTTGCCATGTTTTTAGTAATAAAATGATGTATAAATCATGTTATGAATGATATATGAACAAACCCCTCTGTAAAAACCTTCAGAATATATATGTACGTGCTACTGAAGTGGAGATTTCTGGCTCAGAGTCTGAGAAAACAGCCTTGAATTGTAAAAATCCATACATTTTGCAAGACACTACAGGTGAATAGGGTAAAACATTTAACTAATAGATATCACCATGACACTTCCCCAGTTGATAACTTACATTAAGCCAATTCTTGTTTTGTATTACAAGTTTTCTGAAATTTTATTGTGTAAATATTCAAATGAGGCATTATCTAATGGTAGCTTTTGATGCATTTAGGAGAAATCTACAGATGCAAACAGACAAAGTAGTAAAACAAACACCTAAATGTGTATTTTGGATGTTTTTTTCAGCTAATCTGAAAAAAGACATGTTATTGAAACAAACAGGCTGGTTTCATACACTGTTCATAGCTATACCTATGAAAAGTAATGCACTGTAATTTGTGTATATCCCATGAATAATTGTGAACCAGGAAATATAAAGAGCGGCAAACGCTGCATAGTGGTGTGGATGGGTGGGTCAAAGACTCTCGCCCAGGAGACCGGTGTTCGTTTCCCGTGTGAAACCAGAAGTCGACGTTGATTTATTTGTTACGCCACCTCCAGAGTTATTTTAATCCAAACCATAATCTTTCCTAAAGCTAACTAAGTAGTTTCGTTGCCTAATCCCAAATCAATCTTTCCCTCAGAACTAAATACATACTGTAGTTTATTTGCCTAAACCTAAGGAAGTAGTTTTCTGTGAAGACGGAAGTTTATTAAGACTGTATGCATGTAATGAGCGGAAATTGGCGGGAGTTGCTGGACATTCGTAAGAAAACGAACAAAAATGGAGGAATAAAGTAAGATATCATACGAAGCGTTGTATGAGAATACATTGAAGCAAAATAGCCCAAAATCTCAAAATGGACCATGTGCATTGAAATAACTATGTTTTTGCCTGTGGTGTCTCCCCTAAAGTAATAAAATATAAAAGTACAAAATATTACTGACTGCAAAAACAAGATACAATCTCAATCACTATGTATAATACAGAGTATATACAATTAGAACAGCATGTAGTATGAAGTTGAGACATAGCGTAGACATGAGCAGAGCTCTAATCAGTGTAAACGCCTGTGTGGTGCATGATGGTCCTCTAAATTCAGACACTCCACCCAGAATGAATCTTTTGGGTTTGAAACACTCTTTCCCTGTTTCCTTTTTTTAAAAAAAGTATCTAGCTTGCTTCTTCACAGACAGCTGAGGCTGTGATCAGTTTGGATGTTATTGATTCCAACAGTGAAGCGTTTTCAATACACTGAAAAGATGAAAACACATCGATAGAAACTTGTCAAACCGCCTCATCAGTATGCTCAGCATGTCAGAAACTGCCATACTATTTGCATGGCGATCCTCTTGCACCCCCCCGTTAAATTCACTATCAATCCAATATTAATCTACATGCAACCCACAGAGTCAAACATATCATTTGCCAAAATAATATACATCTTTGAGTTGTAAGTGCTGTAAACCAGTGGTTTTCAAAGTGGGGTCCGGGGACCCCCAGGGGTCCTTGAGGGGGTTCCAGTGGGTCCCCAGCAAAAAGGGGATAATCCATAAGTAACACAATGACTATGAATAAATGAAGACGATGTATCTATGACTATTTTGGTCATAGGTTTCATACCTTTTCTGTAATAAATCATCTAAAAGCAAAAATCCTATGAGATGGAGGACAAAATCTTAGTCCGGGGTCTAATTTGTGTCAGTTTAGGGGTCCTTCATGTGAGCAAGTTTTGGAACCACTGCTCTAAACGGCTCAGCTTTTTGGAAGTTACACAAAATCTAAAGTATTATTTAATTAAATAATATTTTCACAGAACAAAATGAGTTACTGATGATTTGCAGCAAAACTTCAAAACATGCAGTGACTGCCTTTCATGGACAAACATTAGATTGTGCTTTGTCTAAACGAATGTCTCTAATCAGTAGAGTATAATTTGAAATGGTCTGAATGCACATTGAAGCTCATTAGCCATATTTGTCATTTACTGTTCGTCTGTTCGGTTCATTTTAATCAAGCGTACAGTGCCTTATCATGCAAACATGGTTTAATTATCATTTCTTCTATTGTGCTATGTTTATTTTTTTGGTTTGTATTTTGAAAAGAGTTTAAAAAATACTAAAAAAAGTTGTATTTCTGAATGTTTGTTTGAAAACCAGAGGTCTTAATTTTGATGTAACTTAATCATGACAAGCTCCTGAATTCATCTGTGTAATGTTGTGTGTGTGTGTGTGTGTGTGTGTGCTAGTGTGTGTCCAATGGTTTCTATTGGCACGATAACAGCGGATGAGTGCAAGGGAGTAAATCTTTGTAGAGGTACTTGGCTCACCTTGTTGGTGCCAACTGCACACCTGCAGAGCATAGATTAGACCTGAATTATCTGAGGAGCGAGCCTCTGCTGCTGCCTCTCCTTCCTTAATCTCAGCTTTCATCTAAGGCTTGTTATTGCTGTTTTCCTCCTACCGAAGGACTACTTCAGGACTCGGCGTCTCTCAGAACACCTTGGATGTGGATAGCATGTTAACCGTACAAACTTTTGTATTACAACTACAGCAACTGCATTTCAGAGAACTGAAATATATGAGTGCTACATACATACCTCCAGATAATAACATTTTCAATTATAAGCTCTGATGCAGACTCCACCTGAACGATCAGGAAAGTACACAGATACCATAAATTCTGGGTTATAGGATGGGTTCATTGACGTGGATATATCAACCATGTACAGGTGCGTGCATGCATGACGTTTGTGAAAGGACTATCAAGTAAAGGTAGTAAAGCAGACAAAACTGCCAAACGTTCCAGGTAAAAAACTTAAGACAAGAAAATGTGATGATGATGATGATGTAGACACTGTAGAGTTAAATGTGTCCAGGAGGTGATTATCAAACTCACTTCCACCTGGTGTTTTACCAGCGGCGTTGCTTTTGCTCCTCTGTTTTCTCAGGATTGAACTATTTACCTAAAGTTTCCTTTTCCCCAACGTAGCGATGTGCTGCATATTCAGTGCAAACATACAATGTGATTGATCATTCATAGTCACCTACTGAGTTGAATCTGACAGATTGTGACGCATCTCGTCTTGTGATTAAATTAAGATGACGGCGTTAACAAACGGCTCATTAAATATATAGCCGTTGCTGTTTGAAATTGTGTCTATAAACTCTTTTTCAACACATTCTCATCCAAATACGTCACATACTCACGCTTTGTCAGATCCCTTGGCATAATTTTTCGGTCGCAGTAAACACGTACTTAACATTTTGAAAATAAACAAAAACACTTGCTTAGGTTTAGGCGACAAAACTACTTAGTTAGGTTTAGGAAACAATATCATGATTGGGCTTAAAATTACTACGTGGTTTGGGAACACGGGACACAAACAGCAGTCTGCTGGATGAAAGCCACCCACCCAGTGTGTCTCTTTTCTTCTGCTTTATATAACGTCACCACACTCCCAGAGCACTTTCTCTGAAAATGGAAATGGAAATGAGAACAAACTGTTTTCTTCCAGCCCAGTCGCCAAGCGCTTTGAGTGGTCGGAAGACTAGAAAAGCGCTATATAAAAGCAAGTCCATTTACCATTTACCAAGAATTTTTTTTGGCATTGTACGTTTCTGCAAACCACGGAAACGTTGAATGTCAACGTATTTGCATTCAGTCCAGTGACGTGGTACAACGAGCGACACACAGAGCAATTGACGTAGTATGTTGAGCGATCATTATTGAAATTTACGTGATGTGAAAGATACGTGGTATCATAAGGAATAAGCAAGAAAGTTCACAAAGGGTGGGTCAAACAGAAGAAACAACGCACCTGCACTCACAGATAAATGGTCTTTTTTGTTTATTGTGGGCAAAAAACAAACATGTTTCAGCTAGAAGCCATCATCGTTGTTGTGAATTTCACCCAGGAGACTGCTGTTCTTGTCTTTTATTCTAATGTGGTTTTTAAATGTTCTAATGAATCACGTAGCTATGTGCTCCATGGCTATGAGTATGCTACTATTTTCCTCTATGCTTTGTACCGTGGTCAGCACCTCTCCAACACTGATGTGCCTTCCTCCTCTCTCTCATTGTATCACATGTGAAACCAAAAGTCGCTTGTTAGGCAACATTACGGAAGAATGTCCGCTAAGGGCGGTTATTTATTTGTTCACAATAGTTAAGTTGTTACATTATTATTATTTTAGTAAACTATATTTTTTTCTAACCTCAACCAAGTAGTTTTCTTGCCTAAACCTAACCGATCATTTTACAGCGTTAACCCTGTTGCAATGTGCGATTCAGCAAGTGATACGAGGCTGATATGAAACGTATTTATAAAACATTTTTGGATCAGAAACGTCGCCATTCAACGTATACGTGGTTTGCAGAAACGTACAATGCCAACATTTGATATATTTTATATTTATATCATTTTTCATCACTGTAAAAGTTTAAACATTATAATAATTCCAGATAAAACTGAAAACCCATTCTATTCTATCTGAATCAGCAAAAAAGGGACCTGAAAGAAAACGATTGGGAACTACTGCTTTAATGTATTAAAACAGCAAATGCAATACCATCTAAAACACAATATTTTTTTTTTAATAGTATTTTTGTGTCCATGACTGACTGACTCTGAAACACACATGTGACAGGTATAAAGTACATGCTACTGCAATGGATCACTTTATTTACAGTAATTCACCATAGTGAGATGAGACCAGTGGGATCGGTAGAATGCCACTTGGACGAGTGTGTCTGTTGCAAGACCGGAAACACCAAACGACCACAGGATACCACACTAATGATGTGTCCAAGCATCTAAGAAGTCCTTGCTTGAAGTGACTGTTACTGTAACGTGTGGATGGCAGTAAGGTTGATATACGGTATATAAGGTTGGGTAGTATGGATTTAAACTGCTAGTGACTGTGATCTATTGGATCCCTTGCTATCTTGCTAATTAACCGGTGAAGCTACTGTAAGGATACAACACAGATAGCACAATTACAGCTTGTTTCGGAACACTGCCATGTTTGAGGTCAACTGACAACAGGTAATTGGACCCAGAGGAAGACTTTGGGACTCAAGGCAGGTGTTGTTAAAAGCAGTTCTGCTGGTACAAAGTTCAGGCCTCCAGTCGGCAACTGGCAGGCAGGTCGAAATCAAGCCAACACAGGATCAGCTGTCAAGCAGGACAGTAAAACTCAGATAAAGGGTTTCAAGCAGAGAACAGAGACAGAATTGGCTGGACTGTTAAAGATACAAAAGAAACAAAAAAAAAAGCATTGATTATCAGGCAGAAACAAACTGGGAAAACTTCACTGTGTGCAGCGTACTGGGGCTAAAGACTGATAGGGAGCAGCTGGGCAGGACACTCTGCTAGCAGCTAGTGGACAGGTGAGGAATAGCAGCCTTTTGTGTCATGGTAGGAAAAGCACATGGTGTTACCAATAACATTAACGATGGCTCTGTTGTATTCAAGTGTCCCAGTAAACCATGACAGTGTGACTGTGAGCCAGCGTGCACGATATCAGGACTCTGAAACCGAAGCAGCTAATGGAATTCATCATTCATTTTATAATGTACACCTGTGCTTTTCCTATTGTGACATGTCAAAATGTCTAATATGTTTTCTCCTACAAGTTTCTGGTGCCGGTCAAAAGTGTTGATGATAAAGACAACATTATGGAAGTTGAAAAAATGCTCAATAATCATGTAGTGAGGCCACTTCTGCTCACTGTGATCACCGCTCTCTAATACAGTGAATGAAAGAACATAAACATGGCAATTGCACTGCAGTAGTCCCTTTTTCATTCAATTTTGGTGACACTTAATTTTACAGGTCTGCAAATCTGGTAGCTAATGTAATGATTCAGGGAGTTTCTTTTAAGAAATTTAAAGGTTATTTGTTAATTACGATCTATTTACCAGCAGACATGGAAATAAAGCATATCAATTAGCTTTGTATTATTTTCCTGGAAATGTATTAAATACATTTTGAGGTAACTATTGGGGTAATTTGGCAGTAATTCCAAAGAAATTTCAAATAGGTTACTTGCTAATTATCACCTAATTACCATGAAATTTGCGGACCTGTAAAATTAAGTGTTACTTTCAGTTTTTTTGCTGGTGAAAGTAACAGGAGTGCATATGGTGTGTGATATGTAATACAATAAACACAATAATCATTGTTTAGGTATCATCATTAGCCTCTTTCACAATCTGTTCAAGGCGGAATGTTATTCGGTTATTTCGCCTCGCTTTTCCGTATAAAGGTACGGAGATGGAGTGGGGGGTACAAAGTTGCAGCGGAGGTAGTCACAGAGCCGAGCCAACGTCTGTGTGAAAGGGACAGCTGGTACGGCGGGACTAGACACACACACAAACACACTAGACGCCGACGCGATTGTGTTTAATGTCACACCCCTTTTGCTCCTGCGTTATGCCGCCGTTGTTTCGTTCAGTGTGAAAAAGCAAAGCTGGCGTAACAGCGGATCTTCTTTGCGACAGTATTGCGGAATCTCTGTGTGAAAGGCGCTACAGAATGCAGTAGTGAAGCTGTCTAGTAGAAGTAAATGTACAGTGGTAGGTTACAGTTTCCCCATGAATAGACACGCAGCTCCTCCATACCCAAAACGTTCCCGTGTCTTGGTTCCCAGCTGCTGGGCAAAAGTGAAGGGAGTCTGTGGAATTAAAAACCGGTAACCCAACGGTAAATTGCCAAAACCATGGGGATACGTTTATCAGGGGTGGGGGTATGAAAAAATCCATTCTGTCACAGCCCTCAGTTACATAAGAATGTCAGTAGCACACCGTCACTCTTTGTTAAAAAGTAAGTAAGTACATTGGCTGTATGCGGTTGTCATATCAACTGGTGAAACACAAGGCTGAACTATAAATTGAAACCTACATAGTAGGTTTAAATTTTTAAATTTTTAAATTTTTGAATTTTTTGAAGTGTGTTTTACAATCGGCAAGGTAAAATTACTGTGTTGAGTCTGGTGGCTTTGAGGAGAGCATAACAGCTGCTTCTTTTCACATCTAACGTGGTGAACTAAGGGTTTATTTTGACCAAACCAGAATCGGTGATTGTTGGACCTGTCCTACCAAGGTAGCATCCTTTACCTTGAGAAACATCCAGTCACTAGTGAGTGATGTATCAGAAAGATGACATTTCCATTCTTAATCCCACCTACAAATAGCTGATTGGATCAGTTGTTTTTCCAAATGAGGAAATAGCTGTAAATGAGCAAAACACCAGACCTTTTCGAATTGCTGATAAAATCTTGAGATACAGGCATCAATTCAGAGGTCTGTAATCCGGCTATATACCTCCACACATGCCGCATGTTGTGTGACATGAAATGGAGCATGGAAATGTGGTGCAGGGTTTACTACATTGTAAATTTACAGCACTGCATTCCATGATATACGACGCGTTTTATGTCACACCATCTGTTTAAGACACAGGCCATTGCCTAAACATATATCCCTACATCTCAATGACTTTCAGGAGGGAGAACGCATCTTCTGAAGCTGTGCAAGAGGGTCAAGCATTTGACAGGTTGCAACAACAATGTTCCCCACGGGGTTCATCCTAAACCAGCCTAGTCTTCTTTTGTTTAGATATTCCCTTGTGGCGTTCTCTCTGCGAAAGGTTGCGTGAAGAGGCAGAGGTTGGTTAAAATGAGACCGTGCCACTCTAAACACCCCCCCACCCCACCCCTCATGTTCAGTGAAGCATTTGAAGACACAGCGGGGACCTGCTGGTCATAATACGGGGGATTTCAGTTGGCAGTCAGGTGTGAAGTGTCTGACAGACAGACAGAGGGGTCATCTGGAACTGCAGGGAACCAATATCACTGCCCAGTATTCCAGTAAACACAGAGGGGGGACAGCTGCAACAAACAAGCAATGGTGAGTAGAGAGAGGAGGAAGTCACAGTTCATCGACATGTAAGATAAACAAATGTCTAGGATTTTCTTCTTGCTTTCAAAGGACATCAATGGTAGAAAGGAATGCAGTATTTTAGACAGAGGTGTGGACTCTAGTCACATGACTTGGACTTGACTTGACAAAATCGAATAAGACTTGCAACTGGACTTGGAATTTAATACCAGTGACTCGTGACTTCCCTTGGACTTGAGCCTTTTGACATCAAAACACTTGATAACTTCCCCAAAGCCCAAAGATTAAAGAGTAAATACAAATTCTCAATTAATTTCTTGAATCAATGTTAACGTTATTCATTCCCTGCAAGTCGACACTTAATTCCCCAGATCTGCTTTGTCGGAACAAATCCGACTGCATTTAATCAAGTTGCAGGAGAGAACCATGAAGAACTAACGTTACGTTACTGAGCGCCACTTCGAAAAACATGGTATCAAAGATAATTTTGTTTGCGTACAAAAACTATGAGGTGATCAACAAAAAATAAATTGCAGTATGCAAAACATGCAGGTCAAAAATTACAGATGGAGATGTAAATGGCAATACATTTGGTGAAGAGCGCATTATGACTTGTTTAGGACTCCAAACTCAAAGTTTAGGACTTGGGACTTGACTTGGGACTTATCAGTCTTGACTTGGTCCCACCTCTGAAGACTCAACAAAAAAGAGAGAAGAGAAGCAGTTATAATACTTACGTACGTATTGCATTTATTTAGCAGTTTATTCAGGGTATTCATTTTGCTGTTATCATTTCAATATGGCCCAATATTGCAACTGCCACATTCATCAAAATCACGTCCTCCATAACCACCACATCGTCTGATCTAACAGCACCTCATGATTTACTACATCTATTAATTGTGTCGTTTGTTTTTTCTAAAATATTCATTGTATTCAGTATACTCAATATTTACTTCATCTGTGTATTTTGAATTCAGATTTATGACTTTAGGGTTCAGTGCATGAAGCAAGGTATTTTCTTTATACTATAGAAACCAATACATTTTAAAACAGAGCTCTTTATATGTGCATGAGTACTTCTGATAATGGACAGTTATTCTGCCATGTCCATGAACACCCTGTTCAGAAGCCATTTAGTGGGAGAATATTGTAATTGTGAGAGTCATTTATCAGCCCTGATGGCTCCTCAGACTCTATGATTTCAGGACCCCACTGACACAAACAGCCTTTTCTCTACAGGAAACACATCAGGAGAGGATGCTCAGCCTCTGTTCTTTGCTCCTCTTTCTTCACACAAACTACAGCCCTGTATTCTCCTCCTAATTAGAAGGCAGAAAGGATCAGATGGATGATGACAAATGAATCTCCAAGCGGCTGTCGCCGGAGATAGAGCACCTTTGGTGGAGCTTCCTCGCTGCAAACGTGCAACTGTTAACAAGCTTCAAAAGACTTTTTTCTTTTTTTTTTAGTAGACACCATGTTCATCCAAAGCTGTGAACACATGAGGAGGAAGGGAGAGGAAGAATGTGTACAATGTGTACAAAATATTTGACACTTAAGTTCATGGAGAAATATTTGAGATTGTAAATAAGAATGTGAATTTGTGTTTTCCATTTCTTTCATCCAAACACATAGCGATGAAAAAAAAACAAACTTAAAACTTTGATTTGAACAAGTGCTATATGTGCCATATGACATTTTCTTAATTGTCTGTTCTCTAAGCCCTGCCCTCCTTATATACAGTATATGCACATAATACATTTTATAATGGTTGGGAAATGTATTTTTGAAACAATGGGTAATTGATTTCAGACAGAGGTAGACAAAAGCAGGCTTCTCTGCTGTACCTAACTGGTTAATTAAGCTAACGCTATCTTGTGAGTTGGTTGAAAATGTGTCCATGGCTGACATTTGAATAGTTACAGCTGACTCATCTAAAAACCCATAAAATGGGTCTAAGGGTCTGAGATATGCACATAAATGCTGCATACATGATGTTATGCTAATAGACTGGAGGCTAGAGCCGTGCAGGTCCCAGGCAAAAAGTCTGTATCCTTACAGTTAATGATGTAAATAAAGGAACAGCATCGTTCTTGTATTGCGGTGCAGAGTTAATTGGTCCTTGTATCATAAGTACGATAGGGAAACATGTCAGTTATTTCACTCCAACATCACCCAGCTTTCTTAGCTCACAGTCCTGGACAAGCAAGACAAAAGGTTAGATTTATGCTACATTGGGCCTTATGCAGGAAGCGATATAAGAGCAAATTTCATCTTATTTATATATATGATTGGATTATTACATTTGTGGGCTAAAGAAATTCTATTGGTCCATTGATCCCAATTTAACCTGTGATGATCCCTACCCTTATATAGTGTTAAGGGGGCGTTACTTATGATAGTACCTGCAATTACATGGTGTTAAGGAGGCGTTACCTATGATGATACCTGCCCTAGTGTTTAAGGGGCATTACCTATGATGATACCTACCCTTAGTGTTAAGGGAGCGTTACCTATGATGATACCTACCCTTAGTGTTAAGGGAGCGTTACCTATGCGTTACCCTTATATAGTGTTTAGGGGGCTTTACCTCTGCTAATAATAAACAATCGGCCACACGCCCCCAATTTATGATCTAGTGGGATTCATCATTCAGCACACCTGGGTAAGATTAGATTTAAATGGTTAAGAATGTTTGGTGCATCTGGAGTTGACTTCTCATATTTTGTCTCTTTATAGAAAATTAAGAGAAAATATCAGAAAAATTTAAGAGAATGTTGCTGCATGAAGCCCAACGTTTCCATTTTCAAACAGTATGCTTCACTTTTAACATTACAAAAGAGGATGAGGACTGAACAATGTGTTTGGAAAATGTAATGATATCTCAGATAATGATTTTGACAGAGGTTGTTGGAGTTAAGGTTTCCAATTTTCTCACTACCAAATAAGAGAAAAAGGTGGCGTTTCAGGGTGCACGGTGCCACGGCCGTGTGGAATGGTGTTGTGTCAATATACAGTGTATAATCATATTCTTAATCAACTGGAAAGGAAAAAAATCACTAAAAAATGATTAAAGAAGTAGCAATTTGGATCTTTATGCCTGCAGCAAAAAAACTAAAAACATTTAAAACGCTAAAGTGGAAAAGAGGAGCATCATGACACACCAAGTCTACTTTTTCCATTTTTATTTTTTGCTGCTCTTGACTGATTCGAGCAGTTCTTTGTCCTTTTGCTCAGCCAGAGAGAAGTCCTTACATGACAAGTCACAGTTCACAGATATTTGAAGTTCATTTCTGATCAGCTCTGTGCTGCATGTCTCTCGAGTCTGACCATCTAATGGTCATCAGAGAGAAAATCCTCTCTACAAAGACATTTGATCATGGCACACTGAGGACAAATCAGACAACTCTGAACATGTTGATCAAGTTGGCTTCCCCTGTGTTGTGAGAAAACTGGCACCCACTTCTCACAGGTGGATTGTGTGGTGTCTGGCTTTCTGTATCCTGGAGTGTGTCCTTGAGTTGGTCCATATTGAGTCTCTCTGTCATTTTGAGGGCAGCCACCACCTGCACCAGGTCAGTTTCATCACTGTCTTCATAAAAGTCAAGTTACTTCACGGCACTCCATCAGACACAGAGAAATATGTCACGCACACTGGAAATGTTTTTCTATTTCCCTTGAAGCATCGGTGGCAAACTGAGAAATATCCAGATCATCCAAAATATCCCACACAGTCTTTGGTCCTAAAACAATTATTGTAATCATCTCAGCTTTCGTTCTTCCCAAGTTTATCTTCTTCCCAACATTTGAGTCATGAAACAAAGCACTGTTGAGCTTAACAAGACAGTCTGTGTCGTTGTAGCTGAGTCCGTGTTCATTATAATAATAATAATAACAATAATAATAATCTTTATTTATATAGCACCTTTCAAAACACAGTTACAAAGTGCTTTACAATAAAAACAGAACACATTTAAAAACACAAGGATAACAAAAGGCACTAAAAGCCAATAACTAAACAAATAAAAACCCAAAGGGTAAAACAACTAAAATGTCATAAAACATAAATGAAATCACAGAGAGGCAATTCTAAAAAAGTGAGTTTTTAAAAGTGATTTGAAAGACGCGACAGAGTTTGCAGCCCTCATCTCCTCAGGCCAGTCATTCCATAGTCTAGGTGCTCTGACTGCAAAAGCTCTATCACCTTTGTGTATGAATCTGGACCTTTGAACCACAACCATATGGTTGTCCTTTTTCCGCAGTACATGTTACAAAGAATGCAGCGATATTGCTTGCACCTTTAGCTAGTGTGGCTTTCTTGTGCATTTATAAGTTATAAGTTAGAGTTATGTCATTCTCACCTCCATGGCCCATTGAGAATTCCTGAAAGTACAGAAGGCTTTTTCCGAGTCACCACAGAGGGGTTTAACCCACGTCTTTTTTTTGCTTCCCATTGTTTGTTGTAGCTGCACAGTCTTTTCTTTTTTGCAGGTTTATCCATATTTGCTCAAGCCAAACCACCTGAACAACACCAGAGATTACAAAACACCTTTTTTTGGCAGGAATTGGCGCAATTATGCTATTCACAACTGATGCGCATAAAGGGGCCTGTGATTAGATGACAGGTGATCTCTCCAATGACATGATCAGCACATGATCTGCTACTGCTGTTAAGAGTAATGTCCACTGATCAGAGTAGAGTAGCAGTCAATACGGGACAATGGAGGTCCCGTCCCAAATGAGACAAACCAATTTAGTCCAATATACAGAACGTCCTGACTAATACAGGACAGTTGGCAACCCTAGCTGGAGTGTAAATAGTTAGCATCCAGGACCGGCACTAACCCAGAGGTTATTGAAAGTGCTATAATGAATGGAACAGTTTTTTCCCCCCAACTTTCTAACTTGTAACCCCACAAAATGTAGTTAGCTAATGGAATGCTCCTTGGCCTTGAAAGTAACATCAGGTTTGGTTAATAGTGTAGATAGTAAGCTCGTCAGCTGGACATGATATTGTTTGCGTTAGAGCAGATAGAATAAGCACCTTGCTTTTGTGTTTTAGTGGTTTTGGAGAGGGTCAAAAAAAAGACATGACCCTACAAACTCTGAATACAGAATACCATACTGGTCAGACTAGCGCTTCACTGGTCTGCCGTGCATAGTTACGGTTGCCAAGCTTTGATTGGACATTCAATATTTTGGTCAAACTGTCACTGACACTGCAAGGTTAAAAGAATAATTCACCGAAAACTCACCTTACTGTACAAACCTCCAACGGCAGAAGATGTCTGTGTGGCCGACATTCAACTGACCCATCTGCTACATTAGATAAGAATGAAAATCTTAAAACGTGGAATGCCTGAGGCATTTCAGAAAATAGCCACTGTCTTTGGCCACTAACCTGATCTGATGATATTGAATGCTTCAAAAATAAGGAATGTGCCCAAAACACTCAGGGCTGCTCCCATACTGTTTCAGCTCTAATCCGATTTCATATTCCTGCCTGTGACCATGTTGAGGATCAAACTCCCAAAGCTCACCCTCCACGCTGACAGGCCTGTGGTGGATACCGTGATCTCTGTAGGATTGAACACTGTCCCACTTCTCTGAGGAGGAGCTCCAACAAAATATGACCTTTTTTGACATCCTCTGCTGGGTAATGGCCAGGAAATAGCTTATATCCTGCCAGTAGGATTTTATCAGGAATTGACAGCAGTGACAAGGTACAAGTGGGGTTTTAAATCTTTTTTAAGGCTCATACCAAAAACATATTTTTCAAATGTTAGAAAATAATAAAGGCGGCAGGAGAAAATCCAAGATCAGGCACACCTTGGTTTGTTTCATAACAACATCATGGTACTATAGTGTGCACAGATCCTCAGAGGCTGTAGATGAAATACATCTGTGGCTGAAGAATCTGTCAGCTCTGCTTACAGGTGAATCTTTTAAAACATTTCCCCATCAGACAGTGATTGAATGCAACCTCAGCGAGCGCATTATTTCATCACATTGTGACAGGTTATAAAGTTACTGTGATTAATTACTCGGGCCGATCTTGAACTTAGACTCCAGTTATTCAGGGAATTCTTAGAGTAGTAATACTTTATGTTGCTAACAATAAGATGCAACCTGTAGATCTACTAATCTAGTATTTTATGCCATGCTCATTAATGCTCATACAGAGCACACAGTCCACCTGACTGCCGCACACGAGGAAACTCGTTCAGCGGCTGAGAGGACTTTCCTGATGATTAGTTAATATCTTTAGCGTACCTGTGAATAGATTATCCCGAAACAGAGCCTGATGAATCCTCTTTGGATCCCCCACTTTGTGGATTTGCTCATGAAGAACACAGCAGACGCGTGCCCTTAAAGGCATCAGCTGATAGGGCTTATGGGACGTAATCAGGGCTGAGCCCAGCACTGAGCTCCAAATCCATTTGTTTAGCAACCTGTCGCGCTCTCGTTTCGTACATGACCGGATGTAAAACAACGTTCAACTACAACTACTTTCTGCAAAAATGAGTATTCCAATAGATCACCCAACCGACTCTCAAAGGGTTTGTTAAGGTTGTAGCCACAATTTTTGGTTATAAATATAAATGTAATTTGAAGTATTTTGATCATCCAGAAGTTTCTGATTCCTGAGGTGAAGAAGATTGAGAGTAAAATTAGTTTTAGGGTGTAAATGAATTGTGATTTGAAGGGGAAACAAACAACCTTAGAGACTGAGTAAGCCGGAAATTATGATTAATTCCCTCAGTAGAAGGTGATAGTGAGAATTGATTTCTTATTTGAAGTTACCATCAAAGGATGCAGTGATGATCATGTTTAATATAAGATCCAATCGCGCTGCAGTAAGAAACAGTGAGGCAGGGATGAGTGTCCTAGAAACACTACGTGAACCTGAGATCAAAGCACACACATGTTGACTTTATTTTGAAGAAAAAATTAAAATCTGGCCTCAAAAAAGCATTATCAACTTTTCATTTTTCCAGCCTCTTTGGAAAGCCACTCTATCATGCTGCCACTTCTTGTGATGTGAGCTTTCTGACAACAGGGCTGCTTAAATCACGGTCTCCATCTGGAGTCCCGACTGGAGATGAAAGTGAACCTCTAGCATTTTGCCAAACATTTATTGTCGGCCCGTTGTGGATAATACCTGACTTTAGACACAGAATTAATGTTCTGAGTTCATCCATATGCTTGCATGAAGGAACAGTGGACACATTTTTCAGGGACTGTCCTTCCAAGAAAAACGACAGCCGATGTTTCTCTAACCTTAAAGGAGACATATCATGCTCATTTCCAGGTTCATACTTGTACTTTGGGTTTCTACTAGAACATGTTTACATGCTTTAATGTTCAAAAAATCACTTTATTTTTCTCATACTGTCTGTATGAAAAATACCTGTATTCACCCTCTGTCTGAAACGCTCCTTTTTAGTGCCTGTTTCTTTAAGACCCCTCCTGAAAAAGCCCAGTCTGCTCTGATTGGCTTACCAGAAAAATATGGTGCATCTTTGCAAAGGTAGTTATCAAGCTGTGGGAGGTATATTCTAATGAGCCTGCATGTGATATAAAAGGGGAGCCAAATGTGAATGGTTTGTTGAATTACTTGTTTTCTGATCTAGACAGCCCACAAAAAACTGACTGGGTTGTCTTATTTCACAGTTTGTGGGTTGGTAGACACTCCAGATACCCAAATGTATGAGCACAAGCACTGATGTGATATGTCCTCTTTGACTAAGTACTTATTTTAACTCAAACCATTATCTTTTCCTAAAACAAACCAAACCTCATCTGTAAACTCTTCATCTTTAGAACACAGAAGGCACAGAAAAATGGCGTTTTCCTGCCGATGGGGTGTCAGATTATAAAATGTATATATGTGTCATTGTGAAGGGAAATTACAAACAACATATTTTGTCATTAATTTTGAGGACTTGATTTTGCACCAATTATTTTTTGTTTAGATTTTTTTTAATCAATGAAACATTGAAAACACTTGGGAAAAGTCCCAAAAATGACCTCCCCTTGCATTTATATCCACACCCATATTAGTAACAAGATTTAAAGATCCCCTCCAGACATATACAATCTATCTGGCATGGTTTTTCCATGAAAAAGAAATAAATAATATAATGTTTCAATTGACAAGTCAACTTAAATGTCCAAACCAATTACAGAATCGCTTAAGAACCATTAGCACTGTTTTGACAATTGTGCCTCCATTAGAAATACAAAGGAAATTTCTATTTTACCCGGTATGTTCGTTCAAGTCATTGTTTCCAATTAGCCGTTTAATTGGATTTTTTTTTTTTTTTAATCTGTGGAAGTTTTTTCTTGGTTTGACAAGGCATACTGAACAGAGTGTTTGATCGAGGTGTAGAAGGAGACAGTACATGGAAACAGAGATAATTACCTGTAAAATGTGATATGATGACAAGTCATGCACTGAGGATCAAATCGTAATGGAAGTTTTGTGCCTATGATGAAGCAACCATTAGCAGTGACAATAAAGACCTCATTGAAGTCTTAAACCGTGATTAATAGCTGACAAATGGTGTTTTGCTGTCCTAATTTAAGACAGTGTTACTGACACTTTTGAGGACGCTTCAATGAGTTTTAGAAAACAAAAGAATGAATTAAAATGACTGATGGGCTTAATATGATGTCAACATGTTTTCTGTGGACTTTCTCTGATCTCTATGATGATAACAAGTGTACTAATACAAAACTGCTGTAGGAAAAAGACAAATTAACCGCTCAGTGAAACCCTGCTGGGTTCAGAGTATCTCTCTCTGATTGGATGGGGTCCAGACGTGGTCTCTGTTCAGTACTACTGAGAAGACTTCTAAAGCCTGATTAATGTATCGACAGGCTCGGGGAGTAATTGATTGCGTTAAATAGGATCGTAGTCATCAGCTATCTACAAAAACATTGACAACTGTGATTCATTAACACCTACACGTCTTCAGAATACAGATCATTTGAAGAAAGAGAAGGTGATTAAGTCATTAGACTACACAATCTAATGATATGTCTGCAGTATTTTAATTGAGCTTATAGACACGAATCTTGACATAGGTGTTAATTATGAACCCCGTCACTACAGTATGTGAAATTAAAGACGTTTCAGGCAGCGTGCAGGTTGTAGGGTTGGTTTAGGTTATCTGTACTGGATAAGGGCAAGCTATACCCTGGTTTGACCTCTGCCTCTGTTTGGTCTAATTAACAAACTGACATAATGGACAAGGATAAAGATGAATACCAATCTATATGATTGACTGCTTTAAAATTATAATCCATAAAATTCTCATTAAACTAAATCCCGTTTGAGCTACTAATTATGGTCGGCATTTTTTTTTTTAGCAATGGCCAGTCAGTGTATTTACATTTTGTAATTACCTCTCTATACTGAGGTTTTTATTTTTAGCGACGGAGTCCGCCATTCCCACGCACGAGGGATTCACAGGACACAGTGCACGCATGTAATCCAGCGTAATTTTATCTCATTGACATCAGCTTCACTGTTTAATGTTCACTGTCTTTACACGGTGTCAGAGCTGTGTTGAGTTCTTGCTAACTGAATATTTCCTACAGCTGCTGCTTCACATTGAAAGAATTCAACTGGCGAAACACATCGTGGCTTTTATTGTGAAGCAGTCACAGGAGTATATGTCACTAAGGTTAGCCCTGACCTCGATTGTGATCTGAGCTTCTCAAGGAGTGTTTGCTGTAGTATCAAACCACACTTGCAGTAACCACGGTTGTTGTCATATCAACAAGGACTGAAATGTCAAGAATTAATACTAGGAATGCACAATATATAGTATAATGTATTATTCAAATAATGTAATTATAGCTGCTAAATTATTGGCTGATAATACAAAGCCAAATTGCTTTAATTGACTTAACAACCGCTATCTACAGTTGGTGGCAGTGGCACCTTTAAAGTTGGTTTGCGATCCACCAATAAACACAGAGAAGAAGAAGAAGAAGAAGTAGAAGAACAACAAGCGCAGCATGCTGACTAGAGAGCCAAACATGTCGTTGCTGGTGTGGATGTTTTTCACAGTTTCACAATACAATTGCAATTTCCAGTTTTTGAATGTACTTTACTAGAAAAAAAAAAAATGACCATTTGAAGAGTCAGAACTGTGCTTTGGATTTTGTTGTGTTAACAATAGCAATGCCAGTTAGATTTGATATTTAACCATCCATATTTGCCTTTCTTACCCTCAAGTGTGCATAAATTACAGGCTATGAACTTCTTTTTGAAATACAAAAATATTAAATTATCTTATTGGTATCGGCCACGAGAAGCAGGTAATTATCAGTTATTGGTATTGGCCGAAAAAAATCCATATTGTGCATCCCTAATTACGACTTTAAAGAGAAATGGATCATTTACCTAAATATCCTGCTCCCTTTATCCAAGAGAAAAAAGAGCATACAGATATCAGTCCAAGTAAATTTCCCATAAAAATGCTCTGATTTGAATTTTACCCAGCTCGGCGATATTATTCAGGAAGAAAACAGTGCTGACGCAGTTTGACAGTGCTTGAAGATCCCGGCTTGCTAGTGGACCATATGTCACCGGATCAGTAAAATACAGGACAGAGACTGAAATAACCCTTGGAAACCACTAAACCACTTGGCCGGCTCACTGAGGCCAAGATTAGTCGCATAATCACAGGCTAATAATGCCACAATCTGCAAGATTAGTATTAAATCGTGTTAATCTGTTCACCAGCAATGCTTCTTTGGTTGTTTTGACTCCAAACGATTATGTTGCATCAGTGTTAGGACGTTGGTTAAAGTGTAATATTTACACACACTTGAGAACTTAAAGGTCACATATTATACTCCATTTAAACTAGTTATTATAGGTCTCAGACACCTCCAAACCATGTCTCTGAAGTTTTTTTTTTCAAAAAAACAATCAGATCATGCATTCCAGCATGTCTCTATAACCTCTGTTTCAGCCCATTTCCAAAAGTGCTGATTTCTGTGTCTGTAGCCTCTGTCTCCTCCCACTCTGCTCTGATTGGTCAGCGTTTTCTGTCAATCAAACGTCCTCAACAACACAGCGTCACCCTCCCCGCCCCCCTCGCGGCCTGAGAGCAGGGAGAGAGAGGAGCTAGAATAGAGCTTATAAACCACTTTAAAGTTTATAAACCAGAAACTTCACCCAGCGCACGTTACCGGAGGAATCTGATCAGAAATCGGCGACACATGATGAACATCTGCGGTCCAGATTCCAGGTTTTCCTGACGGTTTCTCTCAGGTAAATAATACTATTTATATCTCTGTTAGTTAGCTCAGTGTTTACCTCATGCATCAACTCTGTAAACCGTAAACATACACTCTGTTTTACGTCTGTCTTTACAGATCCATCTGTGAGAAATGACCGACAGAATCATCCCAGAGGAGAGCAGACAGCTGAGAGCAGATGGCTCTGTTTACATGGAGATACAGAGCTAACCCGGTAGCATGTAGCTAACCCGTTAGCATGTAGCTACATGCTAACGGGTTAGCTACATGCTACCGCTATTACACGGTGTGTAAACACAGCGACCATCAGGGTGGAAAATAGAAGATGTGAAACAGTAGTCAGTTCATTATTTCTGCTAAAAGATAAATGTATGGAAGATCAGAGTAATGGTATATTATTTACAGTAGGAGCTGTCTCTGTGTTACCATGACTACAGACCACCGGAGCTTAGCTTACCATAGTTTACCAGAGCTGAAGACTTTCTCCTGTACCATGTTAACATAACTGCAGGTGAGATGATTACAAATGCTGTGAATAATTAATATTGTCATCTGTCTACTCAAATAAAGTTTGACTGTGAAACAGAAATGTGTTGTGTTGCTTACAAGTCACTATTTACTACCTGTACTCTGATACATGCATGACATCAAATATATATAATATATAAATATCATCTGTTTAAACAGTGTAATTACATAAAGCCTTTGTGAAAGAACATGTTATATTTAGATGATGGGAGTACATGAAGACTGTTCTGCTGGTTCTTGCAGACTAACTGTAGGAGCTACTTTGCTCAAGTTCGGTTGAGGAGGAGAGACAGTGACGCGCTGTGGGCCGGGGTCAGCTACTGAAGGTTCTGCTCTGGTTCGACCAGGAAACCCTCACGTGGCTTGCATTCTCTAATGACGTCAGAATACAAGGAAAAAAGCGAATTTTTTTTCTGCACCCATTTCCGGACAAACGGAGGAGGAGAAAAAGAGAGAGGATGGTCTTTTATGATACTATGGTGGCCTGTAGACACACTGGGGACAGATATTGATGTTTAAAAGACATGGAAAAGTGCATTTTGCATAATAGGTGACCTTTAAATGACTTTGGAAGTACTTGCCAAGAAGATGTACTGTTGCTTTAATCTAATTTGTAAAATACATTTGGCAGAGTGACAGGATGTTGTGATAAAATCCTGATAAACATCAGCAGTCAGTACAAATTATAAAGCCATATTAAAAATTGACATTCCATTAACTCAGGAAAGTTTAAAAAAAATGTTATGACTCAACCAAAAAACTTTAATGTTTTTGCAATAAAAGGAAAGTTATCCGAGAGTTTTTGTCACCATTCTCTGCAGGAAGAATCAACACACATTTGGTATTGGTAGCCCTTTATATCATTATCAGTAATTGCTTATTACATTGGAGCAGAACAGTCCATGTTATTCTAACGCTACACAAGTGTTTAAAGTGCTTTAAGTAAGCAGCTGCACTGCAAGTGTTAATGAATGTTTTTCCTGTAACTTTTTTATTCTGTTTCAAAGAGCAGTTGTTATGTTCACTGAGAGTGCTAATAGAGCTCTGGGCAAGTTTTCAAAACTACCTGAGCGTGTTAAAAGAAACTGTTGGTGTGGATTAATACCTGCACATTTGGATCTCACTGTATTTTAAAGTGTGCTAGATCAGTTAAATAAATTATTATTGGTGTTAAAGCAACATGGACCATACCAGTTTGTTCATTTCCCTCCTCTCCCCAATCATCACCTTGCTGTCAAATATGCATGCATATCTCATTTTCTCAACA
Source organism: Sebastes fasciatus (assembly GCF_043250625.1). Taxonomy (NCBI): domain Eukaryota; kingdom Metazoa; phylum Chordata; class Actinopteri; order Perciformes; family Sebastidae; genus Sebastes; species Sebastes fasciatus. Next base: position 20,994,948 of record NC_133797.1, on the reverse strand, counting down.
TTTATCTGGCCTGTAATTTTTTTTGGGGATTATCAAAGTCCAGCAATTATAGAGTTGTGAAGGTGCAGGCTGTTGTCATACACCATCCATAGCTATACCTACAAAAAGTAATGCACTGTGATTTGTAAATATCCCACAAAATCAATTTGTGTCTAATTTACGTAATCATGAACCAGGAAATATAAAGAGCGGCGAACGCTGCGTAGGGAGGAGGTCGGAGTGGATGTGTAGGTCAAAAAGAACCAGACTTTCGCCCAGGAGGCTGGCGTTCCTGTCCCGTGTGAAACCAGAAGTCAAAGTTGATTTATTTGATTATTTATTAAGTTACGTACTTAAATAACACCACTTCCAGAGTTATTTTAAGCCAAACCACAATCTTTTCCTAAACCTAACTAAGTAGTTTTGTTGCCTGAACCTAACCAAGTCGATCTTTTCCTAAACCTAACTAAGTAGTTTTATTGCCTAAACTTCTAAAGGAAGTTATTTCCTGTAAAGACGGAACTTTATTTTGAAAAGACTTAATGCATGTAACGAGTAGAAACTGACACGTGTTGCCAGACATTCGTAGGAAAAAGAACGAAAAAAGAGGAATAACTTTTTCGTAAGATATCATACAAACCGTTGTATCAGAGTACGTTGGAAGATGTTATCTTAATTGAGTAATCTCTGTAATTCTGAAATCTGTAATGCCTCATGTCAGCTCCAAATAGATTACAACATTACAACAACCTTGTCCCCTTATGCAATGCATGTATTATTTCACATCAAAATCTTCTGTAGCTTCATATCAAGTGACCTTACATAATGTAAGCTCCATCTGTTGTTTCTCTCTCGTTTTTTTATTTTGGTCTTAGCAGCTGGTCAGAAGCACCTAGGCTTATGTGTTTTCCAAGAAAAGTCATAGCAGTATGAACATAAACGAGTTGAGGAGGTGAGAGACAGTGTGTGCGTGTGTGTGTGTGTGTGTGTGAGAGAGAGGAAAGAAGTGAGACAGAAAGGTGATTGCTTAGCTCCCTCTGGCAAGAGTATCTTTTATCTCAACAGTACTGTCTAATCCTGCTTGGTGAGGATTTTAGCTGCTTAAGAGAAAGAGATTTTTTGATTGTGTGTGATGCAATCTGATTTCAAAACTTCTTATTTTAAAACTCTTGTAATATCAAAATGTTATAAAATTGAAATAAAATCTTGGTGGGGGAAGTTGCTCATTCAGAAGGGTGTATGGGCTAAACGGCTGCCTATTTTGGTGTGACATAACCTTCTTACACATTTATCTGCTCCGGTCTCCGGAGTGTGAAAGCCGACAGAGTGAAATAGTTTAAACAAGTCATTTATGTTTATGAATTGCTGTAATTTCCGGTGGTTTAGTCAGCCAAATGTGCAGTGTGTTGATCTGAATCTGGAGGTAGATCAGTAAATTATCTCCACAATAGACCTCAAAACTGCAAACAATTCTTAACTCTCAAAACAAAAAACATGGGACATATCATAAAAAATGCACTTTCAGTGCTTGTACACATACATTTGGGTATCTGGAGTGCCTACCAACCCACAAACTGTGAAATAAGACAACAGTCAGTTTTTTGTGGAATGCCGAGATCCGAAAACATGTGATTCAACAAGCCATTCAGATGTGGCTCCCCTTCCTATGTCACATGCAGGATCATTACAATATATTACCCACAGCTTAAGAACTACCTTTGCAAGCCAATCAAAGCAGACTGGGCTTTTTCAGGAGAGGATATAAAAGAGACAGGTGCTAAAACGGAGCGTTCAGACAGAGGGTTTATACAGGTATATTCAGACAGACAGTATGAGAAAAATAAAGTGTTTTTTGAACATTAAAGCATGTAAACATGTTCTAGTAGAAACCAAAAATACAAGTATGAACCTGGAGATGAGCATAAGTCCCCTTTAATAAATCATTCCCAGAGCCTAAAAAAGCTATTATTTTTTTTAATGCATGATTTAATCTCAATAGAAAGTCTGGAATGTGAAAAAAAAAATGTATGCCCTCCATGAGCAACTGTCATTGGAATGAATGGGTGCCATCTTGAAGTTGGTTTCCAGTTCATATAATACTTTAATAGGCAGAACACATTTGAAAAAAAAATTTTTTTTGCTCTCTCAACCTCCTCTGCAGAGGCACCCTAACCAACCAATAGGAATCTCTTACAGGCTTCCAACTGCCAGCAGTCCAGTCTCCCAATTTAACTGGTCCCAGCAGGAAAAGCACAGGTGTATGTCATAAAATGAATGATGGCTGTGTACCATTTATGTGCCAAAGGAGCCAGAATGCACAATAACAAAACTCTGGCATTAGCACCTCTGAAAGACATGCATCCATTTCCAATGTAATTAGTAACACCTGTGATAGATAAGTCAAAATGTCCACTGAGAGAAGGGTCTGTCTTGTGATTGAGCCCCTCGCCAACCCAGAGGCACCACTGCTGGTGACTGAACAGGGGTATGGGCCACTGATGCAACCTTGTTGATTTGGTCTTACATTTTGTCTTAGGCTGTTTTGAGGCTGTCCTCCCAAAGTTCAAGCTACAAAGCCCTCTAACGGCTGTAGTAATTCTGACGGGAGAAAAGGACAAAGTCAGGTGACGTTGTTCAAGAGCGATAAAGTCTACATAGGAAGGCAGTCGGGGCGGATGGATCGGTCAACAAAACCCATCAATCACTTCTAGTTTCCTATTTCAAAGCAAGAACCGTTTTTTTTTTTAAATCATGACCACGATCGTTTCCTAACCTTAACCAGTGTTTATTTGTGTAACCATGATGACGAGACCCTGACCATAACAAAGTACATATTTTAATCCAAACCACGATCTTTCACTAAACAGATGGATGACGGCATCCTGCCGATAAGGGTGTCGTTGTAGAAGGCATGGACCAACAAAGTATTTGGTTTGCATTAATGTCATTAATTTAGATTACTTGTTGGTTCTGTAATCTGGATGGTATTAACTTTCTCCTGAAATCATCCATCCATTATCTGTAACCGCTTATCCTATTCAGGGTCGCGGGGGGGCTGGAGCCGATCCCAGCTGACATTGGGCGAAGGCGGGGTACACCCTGGACAGGTCGCCTGTCACAGGGCTGACACATAGAGAGTTTAAAGTGAACAATTAACCTAACCTTCATGTTTTAGGACTGTGGGAGGAAACCGGTGAACCCGGAGAAAACCAACACTAACACGGGGAGAACATGCAAATAGAACCCCAAGCCAAGCCAAGTTTGAACCTGCAACCCTCTTGCTACGAGGCGGCAGTGCTAACCACTGCACCCTCCTAAAATCAGTTTCATTAATATAATAATAATATTGCGAAATAAAATAGCTGCATAGAACAGAACTTTTAGGAGTTATGGCTCAGCATCAGGGGTCACATCCCATTTTAAAGTCCTTTCTCTCATTAAAAAACTAAACTAAAATTGTTGGTATGTTGAGTGAAGGGATGATATCTCAGGAAGATGTAAAATGTATTTCTTTATTTAGCAAGGTTAGGCTAACCCTTCCAGAGGTTTTTAAAAGTCAATCATGTATTCAAATGCTAATAAACAAATAAATGGTGACACATTCACTCAAAATTAGTGGAACTAATTTTTACTGTGTCGAGGTAATACTCTGATTTCAGATGATGTGTGATGTGAAACAGATAACAGTAGAATGAAAGCAAGAAATGTGTATTTTTAAGGGCATTTGCGAGGTGGTTAAAAAGCTTGAATTGCACTTGAATGGCAATTGAAGAAATCTTGCCCTTAGTGGAGAACTCATAAGTGTTCCAGGGTCAAATATGCTAAGAGTTTGACTTCAAAGTGTGAAATCTGTCGAAGAATCAAATAGATTTCTAAATTAGTTTAACAGAGATTTAGCTGAATTGATAGCTCACGAGGGAAAACACATGAACTATACTAAAAGGCCAACTGGCTGCAGGAATATTAAAGAAGACTTTCCTCTTTTTTAACTGCTGGAAAAACCCATGAATCAGTAGGCGAGAGCTAATATAGACATATTGTCACCTACACTATCAAGGCATTAAACAAACGATTGCCATTATAAAGAGTGAACATTTGATTGAAATGAGCAATTAGCATTATTAAAAGCCTAATTGCCTTTGCAAATTTAGCACATAATATGAAGGGATACTTGGGAGCTTCAAAGAAAGACTAATGCTTTAATCTAATTTTCTCAAAAATGCGAAAGCCACAGGGGGGCACATTTATGATTAATTAAACACTGGAGGTTTTGAGTTACAGGCACCATATGGCTTCTGCCAGCAAACTGTAATTTCACTGTGGATTACCGCAGTTACACCAGTGGCATCGGGCCTTTTAATGAATGAATGAAATCCTTAATCATGACACTTCAGCCTCCATAATTAACAAGGTCCTGGCTATTTTTTTTCTGGATGTTTCATAAATTACAGGCTATAACTAAGACAAACTTTAACCTTTAAATTAAATCAGCAAAGTGTCCTAGAGTTTATGTATATACTGAGAAGGAGGGTTGTGTGATTAAGGCAGTTCATCCTGAGCATACAAGTGTTTTGTTAAAGGTGCTAAATTCCAAATTGAGAGTATATCTAAATTTATATCTAAATTCCACCTTAACGTGCTATTTAGTACGAGATTTTTTAGTATGTCCGAATATTAAATTAGTAGTACACGAATATTACAGTATGCAAACGCTGGACACTACGGCGGCATAACTATACCACAATGCAATGCGGTAGTGATGACAACGTTCATGACAGACATTGGCGGACAGCTCTGTAATGTCAATAACGCCTCGATTTTGGTATAAGATTTTACTTTGCTAGGTGTAATATAGTTTTTGAATTAATTCAGACTTTGATTCTCACAAATCATCATTTGGTCTCAAGACATTGGAACGGGTTACCATGGTTACGCGTCTCCAACCGGCAAAGAGGCTCTCAGGAAGTGACGACGTAAAATACTCCTCAGTGCGTCCAAAAAGATACATACTACAGTTTATTCACACAAAAGTATGTTGAATAATAGTACAAATATTGAGTATGTAGTGCATAGTACACCATTTCGAACTCAGCCATTGCCTCCACACGGCTCTCAACATGGTGATGGCTGAGTTGGCGGCTGGCAGTTAACGGTGCTAAAAGCACGAACAGTGCAAAAAATGGCAACAGTGCTGTCAGAGCTAACAGTGTTAACCTGGGGAGGGAACCAGAGGGTGGGCGTTACGCTTCCGCAACGATGCTGTAGGTCAGAATGGTGTAGCGGCAATCGTCATAATGAGCCCAATGCAGAGCAGCAGCGATTAGCCAGTAGGGTACACACACTGGGACTCACATGCATGTATGGCAGGACCGGGTATACATAACAAAAGCACAGAGAAACTCGGATTACAACACACACAGTGGGGGAGTGACTTCATTCTCTGCACAGGGCCCCATTACGCCACTATCTTCAGAATTACAAATAGTTGCTTGCTGCTATATTACTTCTCTAACAGCCCATTCGGACGAAAAGGCATATACATGCCATGATAATGCGCTGATAAAGGCATTTAGAGTGCAATAAGTATGCCTTTCCTGTTTTCTATGTGTCATTTGTATGCCATGTGTCCTGTACTGACTGCAATGCAAACACATCCATGTATAAATACTTTGGTAAGAGTTAGTGTTGTAGTATATGAAGAGTGGGTAGATGGATGGGCCCAACAAACACCGGACTTTTAACCAGGAGACCCATGTTCGAGGTCATTGTTGACTGTAGTTTTGTTTTCTAAGTTACGTTAGTGACGCTTGTCATGTGATGATTGTCACATGTTTTTTATTGACGTTTGTCATATGTTTTCTGTAGTTGTGTCACGTTGTTTCCGTATGTGTTTTACTTAGTTTACTTACTTATTTTGAGCCCAACCATGACGTTTTCCCTTACTCTACTACTCCCTAACTGTGGACGTTTGCGTGGCGTACAAATGACACGCGAAAAGCAGCATACAAATAACATGCAAAAAGGCTAGAAATGTGTACTCATGACTGTTTGACATTTTTGTTACTGAGATATTTCCTTGTTGTGGCTTTCTCCAGATGGATCTCTTGTGATTGCAAGTTGTTCAGGCATTCTTCTGGAGCTGTTCCTTACTTGACAAATGCTGTTTCATATTGGCTCCAATGCTCAAAAGACTAACAAACAAAATGATTGGATTTGCTATATTTGAGTCACCATTGTGGTATTTTACAGGCAAACACTGTCCTCACGTTTGTTTTTCTTAATTATACAGCTTTAGTTTTCTGGTTTTAGTTGCAGTGAACCATAACAAGCCTGATCTGCTGTATGGTTATAAAACAGTTAGAAGGTTCTGTCCCCCAGCTTTCTTCATTATGGTGCTACTTTCTAACTCTTTTTATCATAAACAAACACTCAAACACACACACACACACACACACACACACACACACACACACACACACACACACACACATAATGACAAAACTTCTTTCTATCTGCATTGTAGTATGAGTCATTCATGTTTTTTTTGTTTTTTTATCTGCCCCACACTAATTAAATTCCTTGCTGTGAGTCAGTGAGGTGAGGCTTTGATGGTTTGTGTAAATTGTCTCCTCCAAACAGAACAGCTTTCTCCCAGCGAAGCATCGGGTCGGATTTTTTTACAAATATATTTAGAAAGCACTTGGACTGGACAAACTTGAGCATCTGTGCTTCTCTGCCTGCAGAGAGACTCCACAGTGGATCATCCATCACTCCTTGAGGACATGTCAGTGTGAAGAGCTGCCAGAAAACTCTCCAGCACACATATCCTTTGTGTTTTGAGTGCATTGTGGGAGTGTTTACAGTCTACTGTGGCTGTTTTGTTCTGGTTTCAGCGGTCAGTACATGTAGGACCCAGACACATTGGGGAAAGGATACAAGCGTCCCTGTCCTTACTGCCAGAGCTCAGAGGTCCAGCTTCTGCAACATCTCCGATTACATGCCTCAGCCCTCTGCTAAAATTGTTATTAGTGAGATAAATGTATGCATCAGTCTCCAGATAGGAAGTGTTTGTGGATAAGAACACAAACATCTGGCATAGTTATTCGCCGAAACTACACTTCATGCGTTATGCGTCCACTCTATGTAATAAAGACTCAATCGTAAGAGGAGGTTTTTATGTGTAACAGAATGCATATTTGGAGCCAGGACTAAAATGTTACATCAGTCAAAATGCGGTTCATAAAATCTGCGTATTAAATCAAGGCTGTTTTCTGCTCAAAGTAATAAGTCACCAGAATCATTTTGGCCAATCGGAAATCCTGAAGATACTCTTTCTTTCTGTCCTCTCTTTAATATAAATGAGAAATACACAAATCCAAATAAACTCTAATCTCCCCATCATACAACATGACTAAGAGTCTACTGTCATGCTAGCAGCTGTGTAAGGGTTGTACTGAGGCACAGCAGTGCTTTAAGCTAAATGCTAACGTCAGTATGCTAACATGCTCACAATGACAATGCTAACATACTGATGTTTAGCAAGCTCACAAGATGAGCGCTGCGCTTTGAAGCAAATTTTCATAGTGGCCAAACCGTGGAATTACAACTTCCAGGTCCGTTACGTGATGCCATTGGGCCCAGAAATACTTTTTCCCATAGACTTACATTGAGAAAGAGACGTCTGTAAATCAGTGCATCATTTTTTTTTAGGTAAATCAACTTCCCAGTACGAACACTTGTATAGCCCTTATTTAAATCATTATGTCTTAAAAGTTGTAAAATGCACTAATAGCTGAATCCAAAGTTATAATCCTTCCTCCGTTCATGTGAATGAGACCCAAACCGAGACTGGACCGAGGGCTGGGAGGTAGAGTTAAAGGAAACGCTACTGCGTCTGCTCTATGAGCCCAATGGATGTGGAAGATTGCCGAATGATCCGAGTGATTTTACACTCAGAAGTCAAGCTTTTTTTGCTTCATGTGCCATTCATGAGCAACATCCTCCAACTTTGGAGGAAATACTCCAATGTTGTTTCCAGTTCTCTTTATACACCCATGATATTTCATCATCACCATCTTAGTTTAGCATGATAGCATGCTAATATTTGTTAATTAGCACAAAACACAAAGTACAGCCAAGGCTAATGGGAAGGTCATTATTTTTGGAGATTTCTGGTCATAAATGTTCAAATGTTGACCTGCTGGTGGCGCTAGATGAAAACTTAATAGGTTACCAAAGTTACTACAATTCATCCTGAGGGGACATGAATGTCTGCACCAAATTTAATTTCAATCCATCCAATGACATTTCACTGAAAATCAAACATGAGAGAATCACCAAAGTTAATAAGGCTCCTCCTCTGGGAACCATGAATACAAATTGAGTGGCAATCCCTAAATAGTCTTAAGAATTAAGTCTGGATCATAGTGGTGCACAATGGCTAAAATTATGTTTTAGTATGCAGTAGTAGTCATAGTTTTGGATAGTTCAGTCAAAATTATGTTCAGCACACAGTGTCCATTTCTGTCTTTGTATCTTTGAAGCTGTACCTTTTGAAGTTTGTGCTTATAGAAAAGAGGTTGACGGAAAATAAAACACCACTGATAACTTGGCACAATGACAGATATGTAACGGATGCAGATATGAATGCCTTATGATGAGAAATATCAAACTCAGGTTCTTCAGGACTGTTGTTGTAAGAAAGCCTCAAGAGTCCTTCATGAAGCTCAAGATTGAATGTTCACAGCTGTACACTATAAACCTGGGAATACTGTGACAGGATTCTTCTACAATCCATTACTCCACAAAGGACAGTTCCAAGAACTGAATATGCTAATTGAGACCACAATGTAGCCTAATATAGAGAGAAATAAGGGAATCATGTAGGACAGAGAGAATATGGATCACTCTTGTAAGTCTCAGTTTTCATTACAGAGAATCAAGACAATGGAAGCAAACTAAACATTAACGTGTGTCAATAGGAGGGCTCATTCGTCCATCTTCATTTGGGCTATTACAGAGTTCCATTAGGAAGTAAATGCCACATTGATCCCTGACAAAGTCCTTGAAAAACAGAATACAAATCAGTGTGGAGAGGAAGGAAACTCAGTGATTACAGAAAGAGCTGCTAAGTCCCCTTCCCCATGGAAACGGAAAGGGGTTTTCTTCTTCACTCGACTACGTAAAAGTGCTTTAAACAAAATGGTGGGAAATCTATGGTTGTGGTTAACGACTTCTCAATGCTTTATGATGAAACTTTTATAGCGGGGTATGCTTAAAACTAACTAATGATGTGACGTCTGACATCTGAAGGCAAAAGTGTTTTTTATCTGTTTCAAACAGCCACACTCGAAGGCAGGGTGAAATCCTGCCGTCGTGTAGTGTGATTAGATGTGATAATTGTTCATATGGCGCTAACGGTGCACACTTTCTTTGTCATAACACTGAAAGTCAATGAAGTTCTGCGATTATGTGAAGAATGAAAAAGGAGAGCTTTCAAGAAAAGTTTAAACCCTGCTTATTTTCACACAGCTGGCTGGCAAATCATTGTGTGAAGACGATGTGAATCTTTCAAGAAATTACAGAAATTATCGCACGCAGCCCTGCCCATTCTGACATCGTAAAGGTGTGGGGAGAGGGGGCTTCAGATGCTGTTCGACCATCCAACAAACACTTTGAATGCAGCCTGGTCTCCTAAAAATTACGTTCCCATCTAACAAAACTGCATTGTCAATTACATCTCGAGGGAAACATATCTTCTCTTGGATTACTTCCAATTACGTTCGTGCAGAGAGTAGGTCAGGGTGGATGGAGTTTCACCCAGGAAACATAGGCTACTTATTTTAAACCAAATCATGATCTTTTCCTAAACCTAACCAAGTAGTTGTTGCCTGAACAAAACCAAGTAATTTTGTTACATTTTTTGTTTTGATTCTATTTAAAACGTTAATCACGTGTTTAAAACTGTGACCGCAATCTGTGAGAAAACACGTTTTCTTTTTAACGTAATTGAGAATGCAGTTTAGTTGTATGTGTCACAGCTGTGGCCGTGCCTCTGCAGATAGTGTTTCTTTTGTTTCCAGCCTGATTGCCAGTCTGTGTCTGTGTTTGGGCGTGTCTCCTCTCCCGGCTCCTGGTTCTACACACACCTGCAATCAGCTCATCACTCTCCTCAGCTCATTCACCTGCCATCCATCATCTCATCTGCTCTTCAGTATTTCAACCCAGTTTGTTGTTTCTCTAGTGATAGATACTTGCATTCAGGCCATTCCTAGAGTTATTTCTGAGAGAAATCTATCCTTGCTGTGCTTTCTCACTCAACTTTTAACCTAATTCTTCTTAATTATAAAAGAGACCGAAGTATGTACAGTATATTAATTGTATAATTTTATTTAGAAAAACTTTAATATATTCTTCTGCGATGACTGTTTGTTGTGTACATACAGTAAATTAGCTGTAATAGAGGAACTACACATAACTGAGTTCAAAGTTACTCTTCAGTAGATGAAAACTTCTAATACATGTACATATTACAGGGTGCCAAAATCCCTTAACAAACCGTCTCTCTTATAAACACACATCTCCCTTCCCTCTCCCTTGTGGCTTGAAGATGCCACAAAATTTTAATCTGCAGATTTATCACCATAAATAAGTGTCACACTGGTTGGCAGTGGTCTGTGCACTACGGACAAAAATACCCCACCAACTGTGTGATGACATTTTAAAGACATCATTATGCCAGGAGCGAATCAAGTGGAGTAATTGCAATCACATGCTTCTCATAGACCCCGAGGATACCGCTGCGACTGACAAATTCCTTACAGTGGAAAAGATTATAGTTCCAAGTTTAATATTTATGCAGTGCTGAAGCTGGTAAACACATATACATCAACACTGTCAGAGGGGTGCCAGTATCACTGTCTAACATGTAGTGGCAACTTTAGAAACATATCCGGGTGTGTTTATTGTGAATGATTGAATGAATGAATGCATCAATTAGTCAATCAACTGGTAATTTAATAACCGACAATTATTTCATTAACTTTGATTAAACAATTACTGTAAGTCTTTGGTTGAAACTTGCTTTTTTTATTCTTTTTAGCAGTTAAAATAATAGTAACAATGTTTTTTTATCAGATTACCAATATATCTTTCAGTTTCAAATTAGGTTTAAATTTAGGGTTAACCCTGACATATCTCTACTAAATTTTTGAACTTGTTTTTACCACAATTGATCCTTCTCTTGATCATCTACAGCTTTCTGGAAACTGAAGTTTCTGGATGCTTCTCTGTTATAGCCCATCATCAAAAACCTCCTCCGTTTATGCACAAGCATCCTTCGCTCCTCTACTATCTTTATTGGTTAAAAAAAAAAAAAAAAAACATCTCTGAAAAATCCCAGTCTGGTTTAAAGTAGTCTGTAGCACAGAATCAGCTTAGAAGCGACATCATCTCCTTTTGCAATCTGATGCAGAAACTTGTGCTGTCCTCTTGCTTTTATATCTCTGTGAATCTGATAGTAAAACACTGAACCACTCTTTCAGCATCGCAATTTCACCTTTGGACTGGTTTCTTTATTGTTAATTAATGTGCAACCACAAGGCCACATCATCCAAACGTATAATATATCTTTCAGTCTGTTCACTGCTATGCTGATGATGCTCTGCTTTATCCCCCTTCAAACCCAAACAACGTCAAAGCTCATCAATAATTGCCAAGATGATGAAAAAAGATTGGAGGATTAATAAATAACCTGGGCCCATAATAGTTTCACTTCAAACAATTTGAAAAATGGGAGTAAGATTTGCTACAGCGCTTAAATTTGATAAAGACAACATTTGGTTGTCCAATGCAGTTTCAATCACCTCTGTCCAGCTGAGGGACTTGAAAGAAATAACTTAATCTTGGAAATGATTCAAAGTCATCCATGCAATTATTGCAGGCATCTACTGTACATTTTCTTATCACTCTTGACTCTTTATCGTTAACTGGCTCTAACTTCTAACAAGGCCAAAAACAGAAAGACCATATTAATTTTGTTCTTATGCACCCTCACTTATGGTGACTCATTGGTGTCAATTACGTTTTCTCAGTCACTGCCCCAAAATTAATCTGATTCATCTGAGTTAATTGCTAGCTTTAAGAAAAACACTTAAAATTCACTTTTACTCATTGGTTTGAGACAGATGTGCATGTGTTACCGCAGATGTTTGTCGGCTTTTTAATGTGCTTCTTTTCTAATCTACTGTGGTCGGATGAGCCCTGTTGTAATTACACCCCTACATAAATATCATGCACTAATATTATATTATACTGTAAACTATGATAAAGTTGTCATATCAGCTACAAAAACAAACTGACTGTTTGCAACATTGGAATCTAATTTCAGATTGTAGATTATGTACAGCAGCTGCTAAAATGCTCAAACAAAACTATTCAGAACGTCTGTCGCCTCTTTTGAGGTGGAGTTTAGAGCGGATAAACTGACATTATTACACATTGATGTGAATCCCAGTAGAACTGTTAATATTATGGATGCACCTCATAAATTATTGCAGGGTATATCAGTGAGGTGCTGGCATATTTTTGCAATACAGGCTTTGAGTTCCACACACTGTAGTTATTGCTGCCGTCGACCAGGATAAAGCACACTGATTTCCTATCTGCTGATCAAGCAGCAAGGCATCCTGATTGAATTGGAACAGCCCTGATTTCCAGCAGTTATGATTGTCAGAAAATGCAACTTTTAAAGTGATTGCTGTGGGATTAGTCAAGTAGGGGTCTATCATTACTGTTTTTAACTTTCTTTCCACAATTAGCTGCATCATCTCAACTGATTGTGTAGATACTATAAATGATTATCTATGGTCATTTTTTTCAGCATTACTTTTTAAATAAAGCTGGACAATGTCTTTTATTAATCCGGAAGTCTTGATGTTGGCTTTGATGTAATGCATGTAACATAATAAATTAAATATTTGTATAGTGAATTTAAATGAGCTAATACAATGACCTATACGTATTTTGCACTTTAAGTTGATCTGTATGTTAAATAAATTATAAACTAATATACTAAAATAAGAAAAATTTTTTTATTTAAAGCATGATAATTCCAAGTGGGTGCTTTAAAAACATTAAAAAGTATTTCTGTCTTTAAGACCCATTTCTGCCTGTATACCTTGTTGCACTTAAATTAAAGAATATATATGTATAAAACTAAAAGCTTTTGTGTATGTGTGTGTGTGTGTGTGAAAGAAAGAAATACCACCTCCTGGATTTATTTGAAAATATCTTTAATTTTATTTGACAGTGTCTCTGTCTGTCTCAGTCCGTGTCTACAGTATGAGTCTGTACTAAAGGAACTAATCAGAAAACTTCACAGTCTGCTGAAATGTGTCAGCCCGCTATATACATTTGACATGGTTGTTATCATATTGCCACTGTCACATGGCTGCACTGTTCCTTTTTTATCCCCTTTGTGTGTGTGAGAAACTATTACTATTATTCTGTACATTAAGTCAGATCTTTTTCCATTCATTATAATAATTGGTGGCCGGTCCATTACTCCTAATTATATCAATCATCTCCCGTAGATTTGAAATGGCATATTACACCTCGCTGGGAGCATTTATGGCCCTGTATTCATCAGAGCCAAATTGAAATTCAAAGCACATGAAGAACAAACTCAAATCACACCTCCTACATCTCTTTTGAAAATGTATTTTATTTTACAGTGTCTCTTCCTGCCTCATTCAGCGTCGACAGTATGAGTCTGTATTAAAGGAACTAATCAGAAAACTTCACAGTCTGGTGAAATATGTCAGCCCGCTATATACGTTTGACATGGTTGTTATCATATTGACGTGCCTGCACCGTTCCTTTTTCATCCCCTGCTTTCCTCATAGGTAATTTTCCTCTTCCTTGACAGTTTAATTCATACCTCTCACACGATGTCTTAGAATAATACAATTTTACAGCAATAATTTCTAGAGACCGTCAAAAGACCACCGCACACATAAGTCATACTGCCTCTGCTTCTGCATATATTCCTGAACATATGTACTAAGAGGAGGTGATGGAAAACCCTCACAATGTGTAAATGAGTAATGTGATGTGTGAAAAGTGAAAATATTTTTTTCGTGAGGAATTAACATCAGGTCTGTCAATCCAATACATTTAATAAGCATTTTTCTTTGATAATGTATATCACCTTGTGTTTGTTAGCTGCTGACAATCAATATAGAATATATATTTGTTAGCAATGTAATGAAACATTACATCTTTTCTGAGACTGGCAAACCTGCAAGTGCATAGTAGGATGGACCTGTTCTTGACACAAGATACTACAATAATGGCCCGGTTACTACACAAAGTGTCACGGCGAAATTTATCCATTCCCACAGTTTCATAATTGCTATTTGTACCATTGACTCATAACTGTCAGTAGAACATTTCTCGTTTTTGGTGCAGGTTATACTCCGACAGAGGAGGTTAAATTAAACGATGGTGCAACACAGCCAATAAACTAGCTTCCTACTTTTTGAACTCTTTGGTTCTCCGTTACCTCAAAAGTCAGTAATGTCAAGACGCCCTGCCATTGGTCCATGCCGTGAATTGCGTGTCAAAAGTCATCAGAGTTGAACTCAATGCAAAAAAAAGTGTTTTTACTTCTTTACTTTGCACATGCAAGCGAATGTTCACAGCAATTCCATGGAAATTAATTGATTTTGACCAGTGGGCAACTCCGGGGTCTGAGAAGTGAAGCCAATGTGGAAGTGCTTTAAACTTGCATTCTTTCTAATAGCCAGCAGGGGGCGACTCCTCTGGTTGCAAATAGAAGTCCATGAGAAAATGAGCCTACTTCTCACTTGATTTATTACCTCAGTAAACATTGTAAACATGAGTTTATGGTTTCAATCTGTAGTTTCAAGTCTTCTTCAATACAGCATGATGTGTAGTAAATTATGATCCAAGTTACAGTCAAATGGACCATAAAGCAGGGTATGCTTTAGGGCGTGGCTACCTTGTGATTGACAGTTCGCTACCACAGCGTTGTCAGGTCTGGGAGTTGTCTGTGTTTTTGTCTTAGAACTTTAACCCTTTCACTGTGAGTTTTCAGTTCATGAAAGTTAATTATAAAATTTTTGGTCGCCTGAAAATATCTTATTCAGGTTTGGTTGTACTTAACTCCACCCTCTCGTGTCACT
This sequence comes from Sebastes fasciatus, assembly GCF_043250625.1. Lineage (NCBI taxonomy): Eukaryota > Metazoa > Chordata > Actinopteri > Perciformes > Sebastidae > Sebastes > Sebastes fasciatus. The sequence goes on along the minus strand of NC_133797.1, from coordinate 20,979,763 downwards.
TATGGTTGCAAAAGAACAACATGGCGACGGCCAAAATGCCGGACTCAAAGCTTCAAAACGGCAGTCCACAAACCAATGGGTGACGTCGCGGTGACTACGTCCACTTCTTATATACAGTCTATGGTTTTGGCACGAAAATGTAACTGTTTTGAATGCAGTTTTACAGTAATTTGCAGGAAATTTTACAGTAACTAACTGCATACTGTGTAATTACATACCATGGTTTAGGGGTGAGCGTCTGTTTTCGGTACAGTGGGAAAAACTATTTTTCTTTTCATTTTTTTTGAAAAATGTAAAAACAAACAATGGCTCATGGGTCATAATTCATTCTGTAAAGCTAAAGACACTGTATATATTTTAGCCAATATTAGATTAATGTCCTGGATCAAATGCTGCCATTACACCCTAATGTTCTATACAACGTGCCTTTACATGGGGATTTATCAGCCTGTTTGTTTCGAGACAAAAAAAAACACACCAGTTCAAAGACTGTTTTCTGTTTTGGTTGAAGGGCTGTTGAGTCTGTAAATCTCAAGCCTTGGGCTAAGAACGGCAGAGATCCCAGCTCAATATTCTTCAAGTTCAATTTTAATGGTGTCAGAAAGTCAACACAGGTTACTCAAATGAATCACATAATGCTGTACAAGTATTTTGCAAAAAGCAGAGTTTTCATGGTGTTTAATATCAACAGACATAAACACAACCAAAACCCGAGCAGGTCCGGACACGTCTGTCCGGACGCAACTCCCCGCGGTCTTTAGATCATAACCTTATATACTTGGAACAACGAACTCCCCTCCTATCCTGTCATCATAAATCGTAGTATTCCTCAATTCTACTGGTCTCTGTCTTACTAATCAGCATATACCCTCTGTCATACGTATGATCTTGGTACCTCCTCTGCCAGATTCCCTGTTTTGGGCCCCCTGCAGCTGCAAAGTTGCTTGGATCAGCATTACATCACTAGAGCTGTGAGTTACAGTGGCCAGTGTGAGTATTACAGCACTGGGATCAATACAGCAGCACTATGATTGTATGCTGTTTCAGTAGTAAAAACAGTGTTATAGGATTAATACTTTTATCATTGTTTATCACATTTTTATATAGTTTAAAAGGGATTGCTTCCTCATTCCTCCCTTTGGGACTATAAAGTCCCACATAATAAAATACTACGTGTAAGTGTAAGCATGCGACATCATACATCAATTGGGTTAAAAACACAACTGAGGATACTTAGCACCTTGCCAAGGTTTATGTAGTTACTCTAAGGAAAATATATACGTCATACATTGAATATAAGAATATATCGTATAAGAATAAAATGTGAATAATTATCTAAGTTACTCAAAAAGTCCATTGTGAAAGTGATGTTGCTCGTGAAAAGCAAACATTGACACACACATGATGACAGTGTAGTTGGTAGAAAGTCTCTTGATCAGCGAGGAGGACATTTACGTTTATGTCTCCATCGCCTCCTCTTCTTTTTGGAGGGGTTACTTTAGTGTCCTGTACAGCTTGTGTCAACGACAAACTGCGGAATTTGGGGATCATCCAGAGATCTAGAGTCCATGATGAGCCGAATGAGTTCATTTAGGTCTGGGGCATTATTTTCCAGGGCCGGGCTGTCAACAGAGGCAGTGCGGGTAACTGGCACAGGTATAGACACGCGGTGGGACAGGAATATGACTGACGTATGGTAATTGTGTCATGATAAACTACTTCCTGAGTCATAAGGCCATGTACGGTGTTTACAGTAACTTATTTCTATCATAAGGAGTCCGGGGATCAAATGGAACAATTTTCTTTGGCTTAAAATTTGACCTGGTGCAGGTACATTTACTTCTATTATCATATAAAAGGGGTTCCAAATCAGTGGCGGGAAGTCTAAGAGTTCAGTCTGAACTGTCGACTACTTACAGTAACTCCCACTCATTTCCTATAACCTATGAGCATTAGCTCCTGACATGGTGTATCTCAGGCGTCGGTAATGTGTCAACACTGTCTCTGTTCTGAATACTTCTGCTTTTAACTGAGCTATCTCTACTGTCGACTCAGCTATGGTAGTCTCCTGGGTCTGAATCTGCCTGCGGAGTACGCTATTGGCAGTTTCCTGAAACTTAACGGTGTCGGTGAGGACTCTGTTGTCAGTCGTCAGTTTCATAACCTCAAAGGTCAAGTTAGTCATTCGTTGGTATTTTCTTATTCTAGCGTATCTACTCTTGTCGTACTTCATCTGTCTAGCGCGTAGGGTGTGCACTACACCTCGTAATGGGTATTTCAGCTGGTATTTCAGCCTTCTGTATTTGTTAGTAGGCAAGTTGCATAGGGCAATTTGGAGCGTTTTGCGGGTAATATTTTGGGGCCAGCCTTCATCAACGTCAAGAGCCTCAAGAAGCTTGATGATGTCCTCAGATGCAAAGGGTGATTCCTCTGGAGGCGGGGTCGGCACGTCCCTCTCTCGGTTGTCGGTTGGACGAGATGATGACACCGGCTGAGAAGTTGACGGCTGCGGTTCAGCTGGGCTGTAGTCCTCGTCCTCGTTGCCTTCAGATGAGAAGCCGTGCACTGACACCGTGTCCAGCGGCCAGCACTCATAGCTTGAGTTGTCCGAGCTCCCCGACTGGGCAGAATATGTGGAATTCTGACCAGGCGGTCTGTTGGGAGGAGTTGAGCATTCCTGGGCCTCTAGGTACTGCCAGGATGGTTCTCCGTCAACTGTGACTGCTGTGGGTGACGTCAGGAGGACCACTTTAACGTATACCGGATCTCTCTTTCCTTTTTCTTCTCCTTCTCCTTCTCATCCTCCTGTAATGATTCAACCTGAGCATAGATACTCCTTTGCACATTAGTCATTTGTTTCATGTAGAGTTACATATTTATCATAAAAACATCCCATGAGGGGCCTTTGGCATGTATGTTATACAGGCGTAAGCATGGGTCGACCCGTAAGCAGTTTATGCAGCGTAAGCTTGAGGTCTTATGCGCAGATCCTCTGTTTGCCATTAGTGCAAGCGTTAGTGTAGCTTCCCAAGTTAACTCCGTGCACATGCATATTGTTAGTACCTTGCTTTTCAGCACATCATTCGCTCTTTTCAACCATTCCATCAACCATTCCTTGAACATTGTTTTTTACTGTTCCCGTTGTCTGAGTTGATTTATACCAAATCTAGGAATGATCTCTGCACAAGAACTTTGTTACAGTGTTGGCATCTTTATCTGGCTGGTATTGCTTCTACCCATCTACTGAACCTGTCTTTCACCACTGACATGCATCTATTGCCTCCTACAGGTTTGAATATATCTACAAAAATACTTTGTCAGGTGTTGGAATGATCCTTTAGGAGTGGGTATGTGTCCTGCTGGAGTGGTAATACCTCATCTCATGTTACTTTTTAAAGCATATTTTGCATCAGCTGATGGCTGCATCGACAATTTGGAGAAATTTAGAGCCCAGAAATTTTATTTAATTCTATTTCGATTTTTTCCTCATTACGATTTTCCTCAACAGGGCTCAAGGCTGTAAATTTGTGCTCAAGTCAGTCCAGTGTACATTTCAGTTCATCCTACAAAATGAACAAAACAAATACTGACAGCAACATCCTGAAAAATGAACTACTTAGCCTAAGTATCTGGTAAGTGATACAGGTGTCCTTGAGGCCTCACCACCCTGCTCAAGAATAGTTTGTGTCTTAGTGTGTCATCCAACTGAACTCTGCCATCTGCTGAACTCTTCCTACTCACACTGACAGTTCTCACAAACACTGACACATATTAATCACACATACACCATGTACCTATACTACCCACACTTAACTTTCCTATTATTATTGAAGCTCTTGCAACCTTTTCATACGGATTGCTCCTCTGTGTATTTGTACTGCTGCTATTTTTATATTCTTTCCTCAGTGTATTTACATTGCTGCTGACGTTCCTGGCTTTCTCAGAGATGATCACTACACGGTTCATTTCCACATTTCACCACAAAGTAACTTTGAAAATAATGGAAAGTAACCTCACAGTAATTTATCAAATAAAAACAGTAACATTGTATAGTACAACTGATAACATCATGAGAAGGACCTCAAATGTCTGTAGTCACATTACAGAGTCAACATTTATCTGCTAAGGAAACTGCATCATAGCCAAATCCTGAAATCTAAATCCATATAAAAGTCACATTCCTATGTATTCTAGGGCATCAAGACTGTTGTGATTTAATTATATGCTCTATGTTTGTGGTCATAAAGTTGAACTAAAATGATATTTAATAATAGGGAATTTGATGCTGTGTCGTTTGGTACATGTTATGTTATTCCCTGCTTATCCAGTTAAACAGTTATAAAGGTTCTCTATATAGAATTTAGAGCAAATCTATTATTGCGGGATTGCCTCTGTATGGCTCTCAACATGGCGATGACGGCGCTACGCTTCCGGGATAACGGCGTCGGTCAGGACGACATTATATCTTTTTATTACATGGCTGTGTTGAATACTCAATTCTGATTGGTCAATCACAGCGTTCTACAGTCTGTTATTTCTTTATAGCAGACCGTTGCTTATCTTTAACTACCAAATAGTTGTTTGCTGCTATATAAATGTTCTGAAACATTTAGCATTGACAACATAAGACATTTTTCAAACATTTAATGGACCTGGCTAGTACCGCTATTTCCCCGGACATCCTATAATAATATTAAGCTGCTGAGTTTCTTAATGTCCTGAATTCTTCTTAATAATCCTTTATTAAACTAGTATAATTTAGCAATAATTCCCCTGTAAAAGCAATAACCTTTTTTAGTTGATTTATGCATTTCAGGTTTAGTATGAGATTCTGTTAAAACTAATGGCATTGTGCTGCCCTCTGTTCAGTCGCCAGAAATGCATCTCTGCCACATTCCTGTCCCAGATGGATTTGGAAAATTCTAATTTAGAAAGTGGGTTGTACACACATACACATCCATGTAGGCTTAAAAGCATGCATGCCTGTGTGCGTAGTGACTTCCACTATTGCTTGGTTTCAGGTTACCAGGCCTCCCTCTCTGGTCTCTCCTGTATTTCAGTCTGTCTTTTTCTTTGCCGGCTCCAGGAGTCTGGCTGTCTGCTCTCTAAATAGAGTTGACCTCAGAGCAAACTTGGTGCTGCTCCTGTCTTTAACTCTGCATGAGAGGCGATGCATATGTAAGACATGTGTGTGTGTGTGTGCGTGTGCGTGTGCGTGTGTGTGTGTGTGTGTGTGTGTGTGTGTGTGTGTGTGTGTGTGTGTGTGTGTGTGTGCGTGCGTGTGTGTGCGTGTGTGTGCGTGTGTATGTTTGTGTGTGCATCTGAGAGCCGGTGTTTGTGTTCATGTGAAATCTCAACTGTGAGTGTGAAATGGTAATTGTTTAATTATATTTATTATACTAGCCTAAAAGAGTAGAGATATAAAGTATATAGATATAACTCTGCCTCGTTTGTGGAATGGGGTCTTGGTGTGTGCAAAAACATACAATTGTCTTAAAACTGTGTTCTTTAAGGCTGAGGTTTTCCGATGATGCAACAAAATGTAAACTTTGTCATCCTTACCACAATACCATTGTGCTTCCTGACATACATGATATTCACATCAAGTGAATCTGGATAAGCATCCAAACCACTGAAACCAACAGGCAACATACATCCAAATTCAGTAGGTTTTGAACAGGAAGAGATTTACTGTTCTGTACATGCCGCAAAAATCTGAACAAAACTAAACAGAGGAAAACCGAGAGGGATGATTCAGAGTTACTGACATGATAATGTGAACAACCTGTAATTGTCCTGGAGAGTTTCTGTCTCTTAAGAGTGAGACAGTGCACTTCTCTTGCCAGGGAAAATAGCAGATGGAGACAGACGACTACAGCATTCAGCAAACTGCATGGACCCATATTTTTCATGAAAGCTTGCATGAACTCAAAAGTCATTATGTGGATAATGATGCCAATTTGCAGTCTGCAAATTTGACTTGGCGTGTTGGAACTACTTCCAAAAGGGAAGCATGTGATAATTTAACATTAATATGCATTTATTACACAGTTTGATGTTGTAATCCACTGCTACTGTCGGCATCTCTACAGTTGCAGGGCTTTTGTCTGAAGCAGGTTAGTGAGGAACACTTCACTGTAAGCTTCCTGAAAAGGTCACTGTGTATTCACAGTTCTTGACTGACTGATTGTCAGGAGGATAAGTTAGTTTTCATAAATATCAAATTACTTTTGGATGATGTAGGACGACCTTTTCGGAGTTCATTGCTTCATATTTTGCTCAAATGCCCTTTACACCAGCCTTTGTGTCTGTGGAAATCTGGTCATGCTCAGGGCCTCATGACCATATTAAAGATAGTTTTGAAAAGTTTCAGATCATGTAAGATGAACTCCAGCCTCCACCATTATCACAGCCTATTCTCATTCCCAGGGCGTTAAAACCAATGCTTGGCATCTGAAGCACAATGTAGGAATGTAAACCCATCCCCGGCAATAGTAAACGCTCATAGAAAATGCTCAAGGAGCAACCCGGTCTCACTCCCAACTCGTCAAATACTGCCGATTAGGCAGCACCCCTTGACATCGAAAACCGGCGTACGGAGGCACCCTTTAGCGACAGTATGTGACGAACTAGGCTTTCAACTAACTCCAATGTAAACCCACCCGGGGCGTTATTTGACGGTCGGAGCAAGTGACCTGGTATTAATAGCATGAGGGTCCACTCAGGGTGGTGGATGGGTCAAACACTCAAGACTTTCAATCAGGACACCAGTGTCACATGGGAAATTAAAATTTGTGACTATGTTGACTTATTTTGTCACATCAGTCGTTAGTCACGTGCAGGGTCTGAAATTAACTTTTTTCACTGCCCGTCACTGTGTCAGGTAAGCCACTCAGAAATTGTATCTGCCACTTTTGAAATATATGGGCTAAATGAAGGAAAAACATTTTTGATCTGATATCATTCGATATATATTTTACATGAAAAACATACACATGGAAAATTACAGTGTTCAAGTTACACCATAGCTTCCGGGGGAGCCCTGTTTTGGGGGGGTTGAGGGTATTGTAGCCTACACAGTACTGTACTGTACCAAAAAGTTAGGACTGGCCCTGCTAGCTGCGCTCTAAAGTTAGAGGAGCTGCTGGACAAGATGCTCCTGTCATGAGGAGAGGAGCAGCATGTTGGTACGGGCAAAATTCATTCATTGCAGCCTTATTACCCAAAGGAGACGAAGAGAGAAGTAAGTAAATAAGTGGTTAACATTAGTAACATCATTTGAGCTGTTGCGGAGTTTTGACTCCTCGTTAACGTAACATTATCATCAGCTCACGTAGGCCGCCGGCTCGTTAGCGAGCGTTTACTGTAACGTTATTGTTAACATCAAAAAGTCTAAAGTTAGCAAACTGGTAACGTTAATACTAGAAAGTTTACCTCATTGACTTGGGAATAATTCCCCGTTGACGCTGCAACTGTCCGGAGATCAGAGGCTGACGGTATTATGTTACGTGTGTGTGTGTGTACGTGCGGGACGGATCGGGCGCATGCAGTGTCTATGGGTGTGTGTGTTTATGTTGTCACAGAGGTTTAATAATAACGGTGCGTTACACAAAACGTGCAGTTATTTTCATCACTGTTTGTTCTAATGTAACGGGTATTTTTCTTTCAATTCTTGTCCCAAATTCGTCCCAAAATTAATTTTCATCCTCCCCGATCATATTTTTTTCAGCCTCAGGTCAACAGGACTTTGTTAGCGTTTTCCCTGCCTGCCAAAGTGGTGGGTGGCCTGATGATTTTATCTGCCACTGACAACATTTACCTGCATTTGGCGGCTGGCGAGTGCTAATTTCAGACCAAGGTCACGTGACTCGTTGGTATCGTCAGTTCTGTGAGTTGTTAGTCACGTGAAGTTAACGTCAACCACCAGTGATTACTAAACCTAACTAAGTGGTTGTGTGGTGTATCCCGTGTGAAACAAACAACATGTTGTTTGTCTTTGTGTTGACGTTAAGTTTCACTTTCCGAACAGCTGTACGTGTCCCATGAGATACCAACAATGTGTTGTTTGTCTTTGGGTTCACAATGTGAAGTTTCATTTCCAATTTCCAAATGTAGTAATTTTAAGCCAAATCACAATCTTTTTAAACAGAAGTGGTCTTGTTGCCTAAACCTAAACTGACGCCAAGGGGCGTGACAAAGCGTCAGTAGGCTATGTGGCGAGTTGGGATGAGAACGGCCTGTATGGAAGGTAGCTTGATCTGCCAAGGCTGTCCTCACTCCGTTACAAGGGAAATCTAATCTGTACGATGGAAGTTTGTAGGGCAAATGGAACAAGAAAGCCAGCACACAATGCTCCGCCGACGTGAGTTCAGGGAAAAGGGTTAATTAGGTTTAATTCAGAGGTGTTATTCACTCACTACCTCTGGAGATGCTTATTCAGCAAAACAACGAAGAGAGGTGACTTTAAAACAGCCCTGGAAGGTGGCAGCTCTTAGCTGCTAAGGACAGACAATAGATCACCTTGTTTCAGTTCATATTACATGACTTTTATAAGACAGAGACACATATAGAGTAGACATGAAAGAGACGGCTGACAAAGAAGCATTATCCTTAAATACATTTCCAGTTTTAGAGACCCTCTTGGCAGTGTGCCACATTTAGAAGTATTGTGGTTGCCATTCAGACATTCAAGCCTGTCAAAATGACATGGGTTGGAAAAAAAATCTGATACTACTGGATAATTGTTACATCCAGCAAAGCTGTCAAAAAATCTGTATTACCTGTCACACACACTTCTCAAACAGCACATGGCATTCTGACCCCCGAAAAAGGGCTGCAAAGGACCAACAGCTGGTGCGATAAAGAGGTCACGGAGAGAGATCAGCCTCCCGTGGCTCCAGGAGTTCATAATTAACACATTTCCACCTGGTACATTCTCCATCCTTTACACCGTCAGACCACAGGGCTTTGAAAGCTCCACAGAGCTTTGGCAGATCAAAGCTGTGGAAACAGGCTCCCTCAGACTGAAAGACATTAACCCAATTACCTTTTAAATGTTCACTCTGCACATGTTGTCAATTAACACAGACTGAAATCGCTCCAGGTGTATGAAGTAAGAAAATAAATAAGGACTACGCTTAAAACTCTCCCTTTAAGTAGATGCACTGATTGATACAAATGCCTTTTTATAATTCATGATTTTTTTTTTTTTTTAATGATGTCAGGAAATGAGCTTAATTACTCTCTTGCTGCCAGTTATATGAGAAGATTGATACCACTTTTATATCTGTCTATTAAATATAAAGCAGGCTGTTCTCATACATCGTTCGTAGCTATACCTACGAACAGTAATGCACAGCAATTCGTATATATCCCACGAAATCAACTCGTATGTAATGCACGTAATTGTGAACCAATTGAAGAACGACAGGAGGTCGGGATGGATGGGTGGGTCAAAAAACACTGGACTTTTGTCCAGGAGAGGGGTATTCGTACCCCATGTGAAACCAGAAGTCATTGTTGATTTGTTTGTTACGTAACTTTCGTAATTAAGTTACGCCACTTCCGGTGTTATTTTAACCCAAACATAGTATTTTCCTAAACCTAACTAAGTAGTTTTGCTGCCTAAACCTAACCAAGTTGATCTTTTTCCAAACCTAACTCAGTTATTTTGTTGCCTAAAACCTAACAAAGTTGTTTCCTGTAAAGACAGAAGTTTATTTTGAAAAGACTGGAGTGGAAATTAACACGAGCGTGATGTGTTGTTTGACAGTCACAGGAAAACACATGAGAAATGAGGAATGAATTTACATAAGATATCATACTAACTGATGTATAAGGATACGTTGTATAAAGCTACAGTCTGCAGCTTGTTAGCTTCATGTTTAACGGACAGTGGTATTAATCTTCTCATCTAACTTTCAGCAAGAAAGCAAATAAGGACATTTCCCAAAATGTCGTAATGTTCCCTGAAAGGAGCAGTGTGTATGATTTAGTGGCATCTAGTGGTGTGGTTGCAGATTGCAACCACCTGAACACCCCTCCGCTCACCCCTCCCTTTCCATGCGTGTTGGAAAACTACGGTGGCCTTCAGGTAACATAAAAAGGTGAATGGCCCTCTCTAGAGCCAGTGTTTGCTTAGTCCGTTCTGCTTCTCCATGAAGAGTACCCGCTCCCTATGTAGATATGAAGGGCTCATTCTAAGCTAAAAAAACACAACGATTCTTAGTTTTAGGTGATTATACTCTAATGAAAACTAAAGAAAACTAATGAAAGTTATGAATACTACACCATTTCTGCCAATAGACCCCCCTAAATCCTACACATTGGACCTTTAAATTGTATTATGTCAAATGATCCAATATACATAGCCTATACTCTAGGCTAACGTAGCAAGGATGACAGATTAGACCATATTCATATTGTAGAAAAGCTACAGGACGTTTATTTTTCACAAAAAACTAAAAGAATCTTCTGCTGTTTTAGGCCTCCTGTCATCCGAGAACAAATTGTTTTCCATTTCCATTTCTGTCCAAAAAACACAAAACCACAAATGACAATGTGTGTGTGGGTGTAAAAATGTTAACAATAAGTGTGCAGTGAATGGAAAATGTAACAAGGAGCAGCAATAGACAACAGGAAGACACAAATGACTGAGGGAGGCTTTTTGGGGAAATATAAGTTTTGCTGCTGTTGCATGTTGACATTCTGTCTGTGATCACGGATGATTAGCAGGACTCTGTCCCCGAGGAGCTAAGCCCACATAAAGCCCTTCACTCTCACTCCTCCCTCCTGCACAGAGCCTCTCTCGGGCAGAAGAAATCACTCAGTGTGCTCGAGATGTGCCAGCGTGCGATCTGTGTGTGAGAAATGGATTTTGAATATTTGGATCAGAAGAGGCTTCTGGGTGGAGTAATGCCTGATAACACTGTCACTAAGGTAATCACCCGTGACAAATTCTTCCTCAGCAGAGAAGGGGGCAGCCGCAGATGCTGAGGAAAAGAAAAGTTTTTTGGCTGATTCTGGGAAACCTGTCAAACCAGTAGTTACCAGTGGTGAGTTTGGCTCCAGTGAGATGCAGACCATTCAGACAGACTGTCTCTGGAACCTTCTGGTGCCAATTGGTCAATGTCATAGCAGAAAAACCCAGTAACTCTAAAGATTTCATTGCCTTCCCTTTGGTTATTAACTGCCTTCTTCTGGCATTTTTTTCTTTTCTTTTTATCTCAAAATACACATGCACCTTGAAGTAATTCCCTGTAGGGGAGAAAAGTATGATAGTGATTTATTAAATGTCCTTAATTCAATAACTAAAAGTCATGCTTTGTAAGGTTGTAGTTAAGCACAGCATCCCTGTAACCTAAAAATGATGTTCGAGGTGGTGGATGGGTCAAATAAACACAGGGCTTTCACCCAGGAGTCCGCTGTTTGTTTCAGTGTGAAAATAAAAGTCAATAACGTAACAAACGTAGTCATTTTAAGTCAAACCATGACGTTTTTTACGAAACCTAACCAAGTAGATTTGTTTTGTTTTGTTTCAATTTACAATATTAACCACATGTTTCAAACTGTTTCAAACTGCGACCGTAATGCGGGTGAAACGTAATTGAGAATGCAGTTTAGTTGCATGGGAACGTAATTTTGTAGGAGATAGGGTTGAGCACAGGGGTGCTTTGAGTTAATTGCTATTATCAGCATGCTAACATTCTCACAATTACAATGCTAATATGCTGATTACCATCTTAGTTTAGGTCGTATCTAGAAGGGAACCTGCGAGTTGGGGAAACTCTCGCGAGATGGTTAAGATTAGGCATTGATCTCAAATAGTTGAGGTTAGTCACTGAACTTGAATAGTTCAGGTTAGTCATTGAACTTGAATAGTTAAGGTTAGTCATTGAACTTGAATAGTTAAGGTTAGGATAGGTCTTTGGGCAGCGATTCTGCAAGTTTTTGCAGATCTCAGATCAGATTTTGGGGATCAACGGTCATTAAGATTCATCTTCTGGGAACACTGAATGTCTGTACAAAATGTCATGGCAGCATCCTTATTCTGGCATTCACCAGGCTGATTTTCTAATAATTTCTCTCAAAATGCATGCACGTCTTGAATTAATTCCCCAGTAGGGAACAGGAATATTATAGTGATTAATTAACTTTATTTAATAAAAATTACCAGAAGCAGTGCTGCAGAAGAGCACAGAGCTATTCAGTTCCTGTGTGAATTTGTGCTGTGCTACCTGCAGCAATCCTCCTAACAAATGGAGGTCACCGTAGTCATCCCCGAAATTTTATTTTCATTCACAGTATACTGTATGTGAATGTGCGTGTGTGTGTGTCTGTGTGCGTGTGCGTGTGTGTGTGTGTGTGTGTGTGCGTGTGTGTGTGTGTGTGCGTGTGTGTGCGTGTGTAAAAAAAGCAAAGATTAATTAGAGAGAAATACTTTTCTAATTAGGCTTAATAAACAAAGCAAATATTCATCAACAGGTTGACATTTACATTCTAATCACAGCTCTCAGCGAGGTGAAGCATTCTTTAATGAAAACAGAAGAAATCTACTATAGTTTAATGGAAATAGTTTTATTAATCCTTTCTACGTGGAGCTCATATATTTAATACCGTCTTCGAAACAATTTAATACTTTTGAGCGTATATATATACAGTATATGAGTACAGTATATTTATCCTGATCAAGGTTGTGTCAACATCATGGTTAGAATGGAATTTCGAAAAGTTATAAAAATTATAACCTTCTGATTAATGTGTAAATTAAATGGATATGTTCTGATTTCAATGTGAAAATTACTTTCTGTGATTATAACTTCATATTTATTAATTGAAACAAGAAAGGCTAAGCATCACCAGAAGGATTTTAGTATTCGTGCTGCTCATTTCACAAAGGAAACTTTGGCCAACCTCATAGGCTATTATAAGCTTCTCAGCCCTGGATAGAGATTTGCTTTCTTTCACTTATCAACACAGATCTATCATTTTATTGGATGAGCAACATTAGCTTGTATATGTATTTCTTGGCTGGATCAGGGAATGTGTGGAATATTTGGGTATCAAGTCATTCTAGTTAACATTAAAGTCTGTATAAAGCACAAATAAATATGCATTCTTGGTTTGTCACACCACAGAATGTGTTATTAACCACACAAATTTGAATGATTAAAAAAATCACCAAGTATATAAAATTAGCTTTCAAAATCATGGAAAAATAAGCAGTATTCTCTGCTCTGAGACGCTGGGGGGCGTGTCGCTGAAGGCGCTCAAACCTTTTTCTTTTTTTTTTGAAAGACTATTGATTTTTTACAAGTTAACAGAAAAAGAATAAATATACATAGGACATGGGATGGATTACAATCATAAAAATACGATACAATCATGAAAATATCAACACCCAAAGTGGGGTTCAAACTCACAACCCAGGATGTATGAGTCTCATGCTCTACCAACTGAGCTAGTCAAGATAACCTTTGATAGCTGTCTGGGTTTCTGTTTTGACTTTCAAAAAGGTTCAGGTTTCTGAAGACGGGTGAAGTTATGTTAAGGATGACTCCAGGGTGTCATCGAGCCATGATTTCAGCCCCGCCTAAAAAATCCTGAACACAAAACTTGCTAAAAATAGTTTAACAGTCTAACTCCACAATCCAGTACTACAATGTTCACAGCCTTTGCACATGTTTTCAGTAATAATTTCCCAACATTTAGAATGTTTTTGGAAACAAATCTTTGAATTTCCTTTACAAGGCCTTTAACAAATAAATGTCCAAATCTGCAAAATATATATTTCTTTATTATGTTAGTTATTCTCCAGTGGGTTGCTCTTCACACATTCCCTGCTTGATGACACTTTGCCTCACACATCTGAGTACAGTCAGGTACTCCGTACGATCACATTTCCAACGAGAAAATACATCTGTTAACGTTACGTCAACATACAGTTAGTTACCTCCGCCAAGGAGGTTATGTTTTCGGTTCGGTTTGTCTGTTTGTTTGTACATACGTACTCACTTGGATCCACGGGGTCTGACTGCGCTCCTCATGCACTGCCGGTACAACTGTGTGGTGTATCAAATATCCCTAATCACAGCTCAATTTGTTGAGACATGTGGCAATACTGTTTCACTTTCATTAACATTGTGAGGTAGGGCAGTTGTGCTGCATTCATGTGTTGTTGGAATAATTGTAATACGAGTTCCCGACTGGTAAAATTCACATGAATGCCCCCTTAAGTCTTTGGGCCAAAAACTTGAAAAATGTTTCTAACTGCCTTATTTGAAGGCACATATGGAATTGTTGTTGTTTCTTTGACAAAAAACAAAAACTTCACTTTATGTTACACAACCAGAACTTTTATCAAGGGCAAGGTTTGTGCCATGGTTAAATATAAAACTTCACTCACAGTAGAAAATGTCAGGTCACTCAGAGCATCACAGATGAGAGGAAATGTTCGTGCCCATCCATCACTTCAAGTCCAATAACCTCAATTTTTACTGCGCTGTTTCAATATAGAACTACTGACGTTTCTTCCTGCAATTCTTCAGTGGTATGAACACATATCTCTCCCAATCTTTCTCCCACTTCTTGACACAACTTGAACTTATCAGGTCCTTAGTCACATATCATATCAGGGTGCTGTGGAGGAAATACTCAAAGGAAAGTGGCAGTTCTATTTACTCTTGTGTACATGAACCTTGAAATTACAGCATATAATAATTTGATAAACATCCCTCTAAAAGGAAGTTTGGTGAATAGATAACTGCCTTGCCCGTACCGTCTTGAGGTAAATAACTAAAAGTTAATGCACTGCAATGAATCAAACAATATGTTGGAAATAATACAGCACTTAAAGGTCGCATAGTGAGATTTTCATGCCTTTTTTAATTTATTTATTTATTATAAAGCAGGTTTAAGTGCTGTATAAATACCATGAAAATATTGAAACGCTCAATCCAAGGGAAATACACAAAGCCCGTATTCAGAAACTGTGCCTTCGAAACAAGCTGTCAGGATTTCTGTACATTTGTGAGGTCACAACTGTACAACATTTCATGGTTTTATAGGGAAACATTCTAAATGTGTCACAGTTCATTTCCAGTTGCAGTGTATGTTGGTGCCTTCAAATGGAACTCGTGAGTTTGTGTTTATGTATGCTTGGCGTTCAAGTGGTTAAGTCGTGAGAACACAGCTGCTAAGCAATGGCAATATTAACGTTACTGTCAGTCTAGAAGCCACAGAGGCCAACAATTTAGCAAGTTAGCAAGTGGGTAACATAATGCAAGAAATGCAAAGGCAGAGGAAAAAGATGAGGCTGTTGGGAATATCAACATTTTCCTCAGACCTATTATAAAATTACGAACAAAAACAATATACAACTAAAATTACATTATATTCAGTTATTATGCACAGAAATATGAACTTTCAGAAACTTTCCACTTACGAGGTCGTGAATACCACAAGAGGGGTGCGTTCATATGGACTCTTCTTGTCAACATCGTAAACACAACCCCATATGAAAGCAACATGTAAATAGTATCAGCTAAAAGGAAGTAAACATGGACCCAAGCTGTTGTCTAGTAACGCAATTTTGGTACAATTCCATTGAAATGCGCTAAAACGGAGCGTTTCAGACAGAGGGGAAATATAGGCCTATTCAGGCAGACGGTATGAGGAAAATAAAGTTTTTTTTTTAACATTACAGCATGTGAACATGTTCTAGTTAGAAACCCAAAATTCAAGTATGAACCTGAAAATGAGCATAATATGGGACCTTTTAATATGGAAAGTGTATTCCAAAGATTTCTATATTTGATATATCAGACTGAGAAGCACACCAACAGTAATATCAGATTTTACCGAAAAGTGCGCATGACACCTAAGGACAGAAATAAACTGAACACAACTAAACAATCTGAAAAATAAAATCAGGCACAGTCCCGATTGTTTAATACCATTAGCCTAACTAGCAGCTAAGGTTTGCACAGCTTGTGGGTGCAGGTTAACCTATATTTTGTTGGTGGGGTGCCCCATGCCAATTATTTGCTCAGTGAAATAACGTGATCAAGAGCATATTCTTTACTAAAAAAATGAACATGGTGCTGGTATTGTTGGCAGCATGTGTGCGAGGCGACCAATTATTTTTTTCTTTGTAGCAGAGTCAGGAGACACTTTAAACGGGATTTGACCTGATTTGACATGCTTTGCTTTGCTTCACAAGGATTAGAACTTGTTTGTCACTTGACTTGATACCTGACAAGACTTGTGACTTACATGGATTCAGATGAGTCTTCTTTTCTCATATCTGAACACCGCATAAAAGTTTGTGTTTCTCAGATATAGCTACTGTACTCTTTCTCTGGTTTACCATGAGATAAAAATCATTTTTTGCAGTGCTGCACATTCCATCCATCTAGTGAAGAAAATGAGCATTGATTGGCTGGAAGAGCATCCATTTGCATTCAGACTGCTTCATGATTTCCAGTTCTTTCTCATTAATCACATCACTCACTTTATCCCCGAAACACTTTTTCAACTTTGCAGAAATGATTCGCCAGCTGATATGTGATAAAATAAATTAAGTTTACTCCCCCCCCCCACCCCCCACCCCCAATTGGATACAGTCAGAGCGTATTGATTTTTCTTCTATTTCACATCATCCATATGGAATATAACTGCCCTATATTCCCCGTGTGGTACTGCTGACATTCATTAGACCCAGGTAAAACTACACATTTACATATATTTCAAAGTAAGTCCTTTACTGTAGTACTGTAAATCATTAAGATGATGCCCCCAGTTTAAAAATATGAGATATCATCTTCTAATATGTCTATCTTAAAGGCATCATAAAAGCAGCCTTTCACACACACAATAATTTCTGACCTTCATTTCATCCCCATCTTTGTTGTAATTGATAGAAAGTTTTGCTCTGCAGTATTGGGTAATTACATATTTGGCTTAGAGGTGTTCTCTAACAAAAGTCACCTTAACGCTTATGAAATAAATCCTGGGTGAACGTGGATTCTAAAACTGGTTTCACAATTGTTGAATTGGAGTAGGCGACAGCCAGCCCATTCTCAATCCCAAGTTAGGAGACTGGTGTTGCCACCCGGTCTCACAGAAAGACGTATAAATAGCACATTCTACAGACATTCTGCGTGTCATGAATACGCATTTATTCCGTTTTGTCATATGTCATTTGTATGCCACACAACAAAATTATGGTAACTGCAGTTAGGTTCAGGATACAAAACCACTTAGTTAGGTTATGGGAAAAACATTATGGTTGGGCTTAATGTAAGTATGTAAACTAAGTTAAATACGTACGGAAACAACGTAACATAACTACAGAAAACACGCCACAAACATGGGACAATCGTCACTAACGTAACTAACAACACACCGGTCTCGAACACGGGTCTCCTGGTTAAAGTCCAGCGTTTGTTGAGCCCATCCACCTCACCAACCATCCATAATAAGTGTTCTTTTTCGCTTTTTATACTACGTCACTGACTCCAACAGTAGCATTTATTTGCAGATGCGTTTACACTGCAGTAAGCAGACTACATGGCGTACAAATGACACACGGAAATCAAGGAAGGCATTGTTATTGCACGCTAAAAGCCTTACGCATTATTATGGTCTTTGTATGCTTTTTCAGGCGAACGGGCTGGGTGTTGGTGTCCCGTGTGAGTCAACTTTGACTAATTTTAATTTACGTACGTAAATTAAGTAACTTACTTAATCTAACGTACATCATGTACAAAACGTAGCCTACTTAACTACATAACATACATATTTTAACCCAGCCCACAACCTTTTCAAGTAGTTTTGTTGCCTAAAGCTAAATTCATACTACACAACTTTCATAGTGTCCGATATCAGTACTGTTCACACTACAAAACTTGCTGTCTTGTAATCGGTAGTCTTTAAGTCGTTGTGGTTTTCACACTACATGACTGACCAGCGACAGGGGGTCACACCCCAACAGGAATCCCCAATGACGTCTCCAAACTATGTTTTGTCACGAAAACACGCGAGAAATACACGGTAAATGACATAATACCATTCGTGAGATACATTGCTGATGTTGTCGTTGGCACGTGGTCACAAAATAGCCTATCTCCACCAGTTTTCACGCTCTGAGCAGTTAACATATGACGCTCGAGAACCAACACAGATTTGCCTCTGATCTGGGGCTTATGTCGGGGAGCTCCAAAAACTGTTCGGGAGCAGGAAATTAGGGCTAAAGTTGTGTAGTGTGAACTAGGCATAAACCTAACCATATAGTTTTCTGTGAACAGGGAAGTTTATTTTGAAAATATAGTGTATGTAACGACCATAAATTGACATCTGCGAAACTGATGCTAGAGGGGTACATTCAGCGTCATAGTTTGACGCGTAGGGACACTGACCAAGCTGCCGTATTTAACGAGTTGGGGGTGAGAATGTGTTGCCACAGCATATAAATAAGACCATGACAGCCAAGTTGTAAATTTGGAAGACAATGTAATCACGGGCAACTATGCAAGTGGATTGAGCAGTTATGCAACTTTGCTAAATTTTGTGTTTAACTATTATTATTTCTTCCTGGTTTCATTAAACTGTCAGGAAGACCCACGTTTCCTCCACTTTCACTCCACCTTTCTTTGCAGTACATACAGGTTTGCTGTGCTAGAACACTGCCTGGGCCCAGATTTGCTGTATAGTAATTTGATTTAATACATTCATTTAGGAATATGCAGCATATAAGCACAGTGAAATAATGAATGTCTTAAAATGAGATTAAGACACAATAATGAAACAGGACCCACCTTAAGGCCCCTATTATGTCCTTTTATTGTTCTTTAGTGGTGCATATTTCTAAACAAATTTTCAATTAAATTAGTGAACACAGTAAGCCTGGAACTTTCAGGCCTCTGGATAGAGGGAGAGCCTTACACAGACGAGAACTGTGAATTTAAACAAATCATATTCACATCCTAATATCCACAGATGGAGCTGCCAGGGTGCCCAAGGATATTATGTATCTGTCACTCTGAACACACTCTGCCTCATTGCACTGGTTTTAGGTAAAATAGGCACTTTTGATGTTGACTTTTTAGCCAGATAAATGTAATGACATACAATAATAAGAGCAGCTATCCTTACTTTTTGTCATAAACCAACAGAATCCTAACAGGCAGCTCTGTCAAACATGTGTATCTAGTCCATTTTAAACCAAGAAACAATCCATGATGTTTTAATGCAAATAGATTTACATATTGCTGCTCTCTATCCCAGATCTTTACATAGCATTCGTCAGTGACTATACCTATTGAGGTTTTACATTTGCTATTCTAAACACCTGCAGTATGAACATCTCCAGCTCCTTGTCAGTTTGATAACATGCAGACATAGATGGTTTAATCTGCAGCGAAGCAGAGCGCAGGAGTTGTCAAAACTGTCACTGACGGTGCCTCATATAGAATATCATAAATATTAGTCATGACACTAGTTCATTTTACGTTGTTTAATCACGGCTTATGTAATGTGTTGTTCGTGATGTAAACGTGAAGAAAACAGGGATCGTTTGGCTTACGATGAAACAAAACAACAGTATATTATCGGTGACCTGTTCTCTTCCACAGTACCTCTCCGCTCAGTCAAGTCTGCTTCTGGCTGCTGCAGGTGTATTAACTCAAGGTCACTTACTTCAACCCCTCCGTGTCAACTCATTTATCCATTTCAAGCCTGCTGTTACACCTCTATTGGTGTACAGAATCCCATCAAGCAAACTGGCGCTACTACCCTTTCTAATTTTGTTCAATTTGAACTGGTATTTGCAGGGATGCCCTGGAAAATGTGTTCAATTTAAGGATATTATACTTTTATTAGAGATGGTAGGAGCGTACAGGATTGAGGGATGGAGGGATAGTGGTGGCCTAGAGGGAACCTGGTGATTTTATTTCTGAGAACACTTTCATTTATCCCGATCTTTTGCTCTTGGAAAGCTGTGTAATATCACGCAGCTGTTCACCTCGAGCACGAGTCTTCCACTTACAGGAATTCCTGAAATATGCTACTCAAGCAATCCTTCCAATTTAAATTGTAAGAAAAAACACGCTTGTGGTAATCTTAAATTTATTACACATTCAATACACCAAAACAAAGTCCCACCCAATCTTCCTCAACATTTTTTTCATGTTTTTTGTAAAAGACAGCCTTGTTTCCTCTCTTGCAGAGAGTTAGATGAGAAGATCAATACCACTCTCAGAAATGAAAGCGGTATCGTTCTTCTCATCTAACTCTCTGCAAGGAAGCGAATAAGCGCATTTCCCAAAATGTCAAACTAAAAAAGAAAAAAGGAAAAGAAATAAACATCACTCTGTCCCTTAATTTAAGAACATTCAGGCCATATTACACTAGAGGCTTATTGTGTTAGGGATGGTTTCAGAGGTGGTATTTACAGGGACACAGTAGTTAGGGTTTATCGTAACTAAATACCATCCATCCATCTGCAACCGCTTATCCCGTTAGGGGTCGCGGGGGGGCTGGAGCCGATCCCAGCCGACATTGGGCGAAGGCAGGGTACACCCTGGACAGGTCGCCAGTCCATCGCAGGGCTGACACATAGAGACAGACAACCATTCACACCTACGGGCAATTTTAGAGTCCACAATTAACCTAACCTGCATGTCTTTGGACTGTGGGAGGAAACCGGAGTACCCGGAGAAAACCCACGCTCACACGGGGAGAACATGCAAACTCCACACAGAAGGGTCCCAAGCCGGATTCGAACCTGCAACCCTCTAGCTGTGAGGCGCCAGTGCTAACCACTGCACCACCGTGCAGCGTAACTAAATACATGGTGGGTAATATCAAACATTTACTCAGCCATGCTCAGTAACGTTTACACAAAGTGCAGTATCATGCTTCTATTCACAAGGCAGTGCACACACACATAGGAGCTCTCAAGGTCACTTGTGAGTTGTATGAAATAGGTATATTTTGGCAAAAACAGGATCAGACTGAGCACCAAGGATGGACAGCGGAGAAGTGGATTGTGCTGCAGGAACAGTTTGAGAAGTTTCTATCAATACTTTTTCCCCATCATGACAGCTACCTTTCAAGTCTTCAGGCTGAGTGTTTTATGCTTGAAGGATAGATTCTGGAAGGAGTGGGCTACTTCTTTAAACTTGTTTGCGCACTCCATGTGCAGCCCAGGCTATATTTCACTGGGTTTGTGCAACTACCAAGGCAATTAAAGGCTTTGCTGGCTAGTGGAGATAAGCTTGCACACCACTGCTATCATACAGCCATTTATCACTTTTTTTGACTTTGACTTCTCTGCTTGTTACCAGTCTGCCTTCTCAGATTCGAGTGTTGAACGATCCAAAAGTGGCCATTTGAAGATCTGAATTTTATTGCTACTCTCAGTTCGGAGAAGCCTGCATCATTAAAATGTAACTTTATTTATATTCTCGTCATATCTGCCCCGTAATGATGTGAGTGATTCGGTTAACAAACACATGGCTTGGCAACAAGTAACAAAATAATGCCCAAACATCAAGAAAACAATATCAAATAAAAACTATATCAAATATAAAAATATAAAGATGTGGAATATGAAAAAAACAGTCTTGCTTATGGTTTCTCCAAAGCCTCTCTGATGTTAACTCTTCACTTGTCTCTCTCATCATCGACCTTCTCTCTCTCTCAGCTTTCCTGTTATTCCCTAATGCCTACAGTCCGAATGCCTAATTACAGCACACAATAAACTGAAGTAGACGGACAAGATTTCCATCACTTGTCCAGAAGTAAACTGAAATATGATACAGTGTGTTTGCTTTAGTTAGAATTGACTAACACAAACAAGCATTATTACATGGGCTCATTTTATAACAACAATGGGTCCAAAAATGATTGTCATGAAAACCTGTTGTGTAAAAATGTATGTGTTGTAGATTGCAACATTTGTTGAACTTGCTGAGTGAAAAGAGGTGACACAGTTTTCATCCATATTTTAGATTAAATTTCACATTATCTCACCTTTTGCCACATTTGCGGTTCTCAAGCAACCTAAGCTATCAAGGTCATTCAACACATTTGAGTAAATATCAAATCAAGTGAGATAAACGGATCAAAATCTGGAAATTAAGACTCTAATGATCAAGCCAATAGTCACACCACCAATTTGTAACAAATCTGCACATCACTGACTTAATGGCACTGTCCTATAAGCTGTAAAGTTACCATATAAAGTTACCAGTTAGCACAGCTGAATGACAATGCCACTCTGTTATTGTCAGACACTTTCTGGGTGAAGGCCACTGTTAATGTCAACATGTTAATGAGGCATTACAGGATCAGCCATGTGTACAAGCCAAATGGATTGCAAACTGTCAGACAATGACAGCTCAGTCATGTTATAGAGATTTGGGTACTGGCATTTAAATCGGCCAACAAATGAACCATAATTAAAAAGTTAAACTTTGTGCTCCGCTGCCAGTTCATATTAAACCAAATGCTCAAGGATAATATCTGAAAACTGTGAGTAAATATGGATTTAAGTTATTTACTTAATTACACACACCAATGTTTTAATATACAAATTCACAGTTTTTGCAGATGATGCCACCCTATATTTAGTAGGCATACCGTACATTAATTGCAAACCATACTTTGTGCCTTAATGTTACTGGACATTATTAAACCATGGATAGGTACGTTTAAAAGTAGGTATTGGTGACCACACGGCAGAAATTTGCTTTAATGATTGTAACAGTGAATAAAGACCTTTCCGGCTTTACAGGAACAGTGTTCATTAATTTCATTGTCTTCTATCTCGATCGTCTGGTTCACTTTTACACTGTGATCTGTAGACTTTAGCGTATATCTTTATCTTTTTAACCTGTTTTTACTGCTGAATCACTTTGATATCCTGATATATCCCCCAAACGCATATCGTAGACCCTTCTGTCTGCTTCTCTTTGAAATCGCTTTTTCGTTTTTTCCAAAAATCATAAAGATATTTATGAAGGGAGTGCAGTTAATGACAGTGTGGGCTCTATGGTAGCTCTGACGGCTTGACAGAATATCAGCGGGGGGCGGGGCTTAGCGAAGGGTCAGTTGTGCAACTGCAGCAATTATGACAATTAGACAAGAAATTAGAAATCAAAGGCAGCAGGACACCGAGACTGCAGGTAATGAGAAACAAAACAACCAGGGTAAGACACCAACAGTGTGGAGCGCATCAGGACTCTTTGATTCTGTCAGTGAAGGATACAAAGTTTGGATACAAGGATACAAAAGATTTGTCTTGTTCCATTATTTTCATGGAGAGGAAAAAACATTCTCTTTAACAACCTTCAGTAAGTGAAGAAGTGAATTTCAGTAAACATACCAAACACCCAAAGGTGTAAGCTGACTCTAACATCTGGTTTAGCAGGCGAGCTTATTTAAAGGTAGTTTCAAGAAGTATGTGAAAACTTTTTCTGAAGATAACTAAAGCTTGGCTGATTTTTTTTTCTCATTGATTTAACATGACAATATAAGCAACGATTTGCGTCGTGTAATGGTTTGTGAATGTGTGTTTAATATTTTCTATATTTAGTATGCTTGTAATGAACTTTTAATTATTTCATGTGCAATAAAGGCTAATGGACAAGTAGCCCACCAGGCCCACGAGGCATAACACATAAACACAAAATCAAATAATTGTGCCTCAAGCTGTGTTTATCTGGACCAATTTGGCCAGAAGCTTAATGGAGGAAGCAGTTTTGTCTGTTCATTAGAGTATAATAGATTGACTTTAATAAAATGATAATCACTCCAGTGTGTTTAAAGATGAGTGAAGAAATTATAGGGATTTGTTCATGGGTGCTGTGTACATCACATCATTCTTTTAGTATCAAATTAAGACATATACATGTTTGACAAACACGACAGCCTCGTGTTTTTTTGCCCTTGAACATAACATTTTTACTGTCGATTTGCCACATTTTCTCTTGACAGCTACAATCACAAAACATTCAACGGCAAATTGTATTGTCATTTGTGAGCGTGGCTTTTGGCATGATTGATTTGCTTCACCACAACATGTAAACAGCAGTGCTTCAAACAAGCCTTGAGGTTTCCTACAGCCCACAAGGCTTTTCTGTGTGTTATATGCTACAACTAATCATCCTTCGGGGCATTATTGTCTGTATAATATTCACTAGTTTATCTGTCCCCATAGATCTGGATGAAATATTTTCTCCCAGTATAAACTCTCATTGTTATTCAGTGAATGCAGGGGCTTTGATGCATTCATGAGAGGCTTTATAGATAAGAATTCGGTTCCATTGTAACTCCAGTTAATAGGTTTGAGAGGAAAGGAATGACATTTTAAAGAACATAAACAAATAAAAGATTTTCTTATTGCTACTGTAGCTGACGGCTGCCAGAGTGTTTGTCTGTGTGCACAAAGGTCAAAATTAAAAAAAAGCTTACCTCTTAGCTTGTGTTGGTGGGTAATATTCTCAAAACTAGGATGTTTATGGTATAAAGTGAACATATTAAAAGAAAAGGCCATATTTCAGTGTCAACACCGTGGTTTTAATAAAACAAAGTATGAAGATTTGTTTGTGCCAAAATGGTGTCCATGAATATTGTTTTTCGGATTTTATAGCATGCGTTGGTGTTGTTTTTCTGCTTTGTTCACACATGTCACTGCTGTTGTACACTGTATTGACGGGGTATAAAGATATCAAATCAACAGCCTCACAGAAGCATTCTGGACCAAGGATGTCCTGACCTATGACACCAATGATTAGGAATTATCTATGATGTAATTCACATTGTATCGCAAATAAGGTAACATCTGTTGAACTATACATGATGTATCACACCTGTAAGAATATTTAAACTGCACTTATCAATATGTTTACATTAACATTACTGTATAACTGAAGAATACAATTGCTATTTATAAACTGGAATTTGTATTAAGTATCTGTTGTCCCTTGTCTGTAACATGTAATATCTTTAATTGCCCATGACAGTTTGTGACATATTTTATAATTTTTGCAACACTGTAATGGCGTGCTATCTTGGTCAAATCTCCCTCGAAAAAGAGATTATAATCTCAAGGGATTTCCTGGTTAAATAAAGGTTAAATAAATAAAAACAATGGACCAAATAATTATGTGCAATGTGAAAGGGGTCATATTGTGATGAACACACAGGTTTATAATCAGATCAGAGCATTTTAGCCCGTTTCCAGGTGCACCAGCACCAGCTGTTCTAAATCAACGTATCCTCATACAACGGCTCATATCTCACAAAAATTATTTATTTTTCGTGCGTGCCACGAATGTTCAGCAACATGAGCAATCGGTATACCTGCGCAAGCCCCTGTAGTGCAGAACCTGTTAAGACAACAAAACTACTTGGTTAGGTTTAGGAAGAAATTGTAGTTTGGGTTAAAATAAGTATGTTTGTTATGTAACTTATATAGTTAAGTACGTAAGTTACGTAACAAAAGTAAGGTTAAATGAGTCAACATTGATACGGGACACAAACAGTGGTCATAGACTAGACACATAGATAGTAAGGACATTCTGTGTGTCATGATAACACATTGCTTTTTGCGTGCCATTTCACACCACAGGGTAACGTTGTGAAACTTGTGAAAGCGTTTTGCGTGTTGTTTAACTCTACATCATTTCCGTGAAGCGGTCGTGGTTATGTTAAGGCAACAAAACTATGGTAACGGCCGCAGTTGGGTTTGGCAACAAAACTACATAGTCAGGTTTAGTCATGGTTGAGCTTAAAATAAATATGTAAACTAAGTAATATACATACGTAAACAATGTAACATAAATTGGAAACACGTCACTAACGTAACTCAAAATAACTCAACACTTTGGGACATGAACAACTGGTCTCATGGTTGAAAGTCTTGTGTTTGTTTGTATGACCCATCCATTCACCCCGACTTCCTCCCTTGGCGGACTGTCATTCTTTATACTTTGTCACCTGCACGTCCTGGCTCACAATTACGTGGGTTGTATACGAATTACAGTGCATTACTTTTCGTAGGTATAAGTATGAACAGTGAATAAGAACAGCCTGTCTAAGTCAACTAGCTCCTCTAAACCCACTGTACACTACCTGCCCAGCACCAAATGGGAGACAGGCGATGCAAATATTTGATAAAAGCTTTTTTGCATTGCTCCCTAGTAAACAGACGAACAAACAAAGCAAAAAAGCAATTGATGCAGCTTTAATGATCCAATGATTTTTGATTACTTCATCATTATTATTCAAGTTGCAGGTTAAACACTTATTCATCAATGATGAATTCATTTGTTTTAAATGATAAATAAACATTAAAGGGCCACATATAACGTTGCAGCAGATACAAAAGGGTAAAGAGTTGTTTGTGGTGAGTAAACACTATATGTTTTATGATAAATAAAACCATGTACCCAAGAATGGACAGACTTGGTGAGTATATTACACTATTACCTCCAGACTAATGAGAGTAGCATTGGCTCATTGACCACTGCAATATTAACTGACTATTGTACTCCCAACTGCTTAGCTGTGGTATTGTGAGGCATATATGCAGCTTATTAGAAATGTGCTGTCCCCTCAGCATAAAATATGGCTGAATAACAGGACTAAAAATATATATGCACTTAGGCTGAAATTGTGCCTCGCAACTCTGGGCATGCCAATATACAATAACCTTGTTTAAGGTCTCTTTTAGAACATTTTCTTACGTCTTCTAGGACATCATGTTTGGGAATTGTCCTTCAGGCACTATAATGTCAAACAAAAAGAAAGCAAGAAGAAGCATAATAAGCAGAATAAATGAAAATTCAGAATGTTTAGCAAACCAAAAAATGCATTAGATGATAATGTGACTGAAAAGAATAAATCAAAGATGTATTAAAATGTATGAGAAATCTGAATATGGTGACCTTTCATCCCAATGAAGGCTGCACACCAGCCACATATTCTGTAAGAGTTTCCAAAATTCTTACCCTGGGTGCCAGTAATGCATGTTGTGTATAGGTGTCTTTCTCTGGCTGAGCCGCCTGACTGTCCAGTACAACTGTAAGTGGCTTTAAATATATATCGGACCTAAGTGTTATTATATATTATCATATATGTGATGCTCAGGAAATGTGATCTTGGTTTTTCAGTGTAATTTTTTTGTATGTAATGTAATTACGGCTGTCAATCGATTACAATTAAAATTACTCTTATCAACATGGGAGTGGGTTAATAGGCTTGCTTTATGCAAATGTAAGAATACATTTATTATTTGAAATCAATTAACAACACAAAACAATGCCAAATATTGCCCAGAAACCCTAACAAGTACTGCATTTTGTATAAAAAAAGTATGCTCAAATCATAACATGGCAAACTCAAGCCCAACAGGCAACAACAGCTGTCAGTGTGTCAGTGTGTTGATTTGACTATGACCGCCTAAAACTGCATGTGACTATCATAAAGTGGGCATGTCTTCTTGAGGTCAGAGTTCAAGGGACCCCTTTGAAAATAGCCATGACAGTTTTCCCTCGCTAAAATGTTGTGCAAATTTGGGGCATTATTTAGCCTCCTTTGTGACAAGCTACTATTCATGGTTGGTACCAATGGATTCCTTAAGTTTTCTAGTTTCATATGATACCAGTAACTCCACTCTAGCGTTAAAACTGAGCCCGCTACAACCTCAAATTGCATTAATGCATGAAAGAAATTAGTGGCGTTGAAACGAATTTACGTTCTTATCGCGTTAACTTTGACAGCCCTAAACATAATAGATATTTTCACAATCTATTTTTCTGATTTTTCACCAAGCTTCACTATTAGGATCAGAGAATCACCTTATTTATTTTGATATTCATATTTTCTCATTAAATTTTAAGAATTAATTGGCATCAAAAAATTGTCATTTGTGAAATTACACTTGTATATTTCTAAAGCTCCTCCAATTAATTCCACTGATCCAATTAATTTAACTGATTTAACTGCAGCAAAGCGAAACATCACTTGTCACTCAGCAAAGTATGTATAATGCTGTTGATATTCACAAATCACACTTTTGATGGCAGATTTATAATGTCATGTTTATCTGCATTCATTACAGCAATAACACTGAAAAAAAGACTGAATACATAAATACTACAAACTCAGAGATCATAAACTGTTGAACATTTGTTCCACTCCTGCTTGGAAAATGAGCTGATGTCTACATCAGTGGGTTTCAGCTAACTGTGGAAGTGGTCTGTTTTCGCCTGGATCTCCCATCATTAAATTAAATTCTCTACATATGAGAATCAGCCATATTGTCGCTCCAAACAAAAGCTAACCGCATTAAGATATTCTGGTCTCTCTCTGTCTGTCTGACAGCCAGCTCAGTTACAATTTAGGTTAAATGGGGAGGCATGGGACACAACTTAATGAGAATTTGTTTTTGCGGCTCTGCCAGTAATTAGTTTGTCAAAGCAGAACAAAATGAGCGTGTCTCAGGAAATGTAAAATTCAATATTAATTAAATTACAAATGGAAATCATGCTTGAATGCTAAGAGCAGCCATCAGACTGTGGCCATTTATCTGTTGATATGCTTTAAAATGGAAACTGTTTCATTTGTGGTTGCATATAACTACGCTTTATCTGCTTTTCTCATTTGGTTTGTTTTAAAATGAATAATTGTAAGTAGCTAAGCATGAAATGTAGTTGAACTGTTGTTGAAATGCAGTTGAACTATGTGGCTTATATTCATGATGTTGGGTAGACTGTAACTCTCCCTGACTTGGATGTGTCAGATGCATGGAGGCAACAGGTAATGAGTAGTGCACACCAATTTCCAACCCAGTGTTCTCATCCCATGGCTGCCTGTCACTTCTGGAGCAATGGCACACTGCATCAATAATGACTAGCCCTCAAACCGCGGGAGGTGGAAACACCGAGACAGAGTCCATGACACGGAACACACAGGGAGAAGACAAGGGCAAGAGGGTAACAAGCGCTGAGGAAAAATCAGCCAAAATAAACACAGGCGTTGAAACACTGACTGAGACGAGACTGCCATGCAACGCGAGGTTGAAAGATGAAGAGTTAGAGCATCAGACGTAGTGAAATGTGTGTGTGGTCAAAGTGTGTGAACTCTGGGTTGCCACTAATGCATGTGGACAGGAGCTCAGTATTGTGTAAGCATAGAGTGACAAGAGGACTGGATGAATAATTCAGTGTCCTCGCTCCATGATCTCCACTGTTCAACATGCACTGCCTGTTGCAATGCCTGTGTATGTGTGTGTGTGTGTGTGTGTGTGTGTGTGTGTGTGTGTCTGTTTTACTAATGTTGTGGGAACATAAATCTGTTTACACAGTCACATTGTGGGGACTCGTCTTCCATTTGGGGACAAAATGCAAGTCCCTATAACGTAAATCATTACATTTTAAGGTGAAGACTTGGTTTAAGGTTAGGGTTAGGCAAGTAGCTGTTATGGTTACGCCTTATTTCCACATAACTGTGTATGTATGTGAGTCAACCAGAAGTTCATTCATTCCTATGGGAACATACATGATCTCCGATATGTTTGTTAAACTCCTCCCTCCATTTTTTTTCAGTCCGTAATTTGCCTCAACTACGTTGAAAATATTGAACTTTTGCGGCAGATTACAGACAGACAGTGTGCAATTAGCAAATTAATAAACTGATTGATGAATGCGATACAGCTCTATTAATAATTTGTTTTTCTAAGTGAAAAGTTCAACGGCATATTTAGCAGTTTGGTGAACTATTTTGCTAAAGGTCGTATGAACCACTTTATGCACTCTATGTTACACAGCTAGCTTGCTAAATATGCCGTCGAACTCGTCACTTAGAAAAAATTTAACATTATATGACTCGTCTAGACTGGACAGCGAAAAACAAAAGGTAACCCATAGATATAAAAACGCTGTTTTATATCTATGCAGTAACTTCTCTGTTTATGGCAATGTGTGTGTATGTGTGAGAGAGAGAGGGATAGAGTGAAATCACTCACCTAATCATGCATATGATTATGTTTGTGTTTGTTTGAATTTACATGTTTAAGATCAGATAAATCCATCCCTCCAGGGGAAATTTATCTGAGAATCAGTGCTGCCGGTAGAAGAGGCTTCAGAGCATGATTTAATAGATACATATTAAAAAATATGATACAACACAAATAACACCAATGTACAACAGGCAGGCAGCTAAAGAACAACTGTCTATTTAAGAACTTCAAATGGATACTTGTTCAAATGTTTTTTTTAGCAGCCTTGCCTGTATTGTGGCTCGGAAATACCCGCCTCAGGGAAAAGCCGATATTCTGGGTGGAGGGTCTGAGACGGGTCAGAGATTATTTTCTGAGCCAGCCTGCAGCCTGACCGCTGACTCCACATGGCCTGGAGGGGTTGGTGCTGCCTGACTCGCGCAACCTTAAGAGCTGTCTGCACCGGAGGACGTCCTCTTGCTTTTTTCCACACGTGGAACTCACATGGAAAGAACTGGTTATGTATTGTAATCCAAGCTCTATGATCACAAAAGGAGCCCTCTAACAAGTCTCTACAGATTTGTGCGCCCACCACAACACATTTACGAACTGTACCTTCCCTCGAGTGGCACAGAAGCTGAGTGGTTCGCTTTGTTGCCTCACAGCAAGATGGTTCTGGGTTTGATTTCGCCAGCCTGTTGGGGCCTATTTGTGTGGAGTTACACAATGCCCATATGACTTTGCATTACATATACTCTCTAGTTTCCCAAAGGTTTCACATTAGCATGGCACAGGTGGTGCTCTCATTTCAAATATTAACACTCTTGTGTTTTCACCAACGCTGCTGGGATAGATAAGGCCCTGTGTTTGCACATCAAATACTGAATATCTTTACAGGGAAAACTGCAACTCCACCTCCCCAATGTTAATGTTGTAGAATATGAGAGCATATGAATAATGTACAAGCAGCGTCGGACTGGGAACAAAATTTGACTCTGGCAATACCCCCACCCCACATACAATTAACGCCAACAGCATATTAACTGTGGCATATATTCACCTGCATCTCACAGGATGTATAGTACAGGAACACTCAATTAAAACCAACAGCACATTAACAAAACACATCGCTCTCATCCACAAATAAGAGATAAGATAAAGCAAAATATGGCAGGCTCCTCACCTCTGACCTAGTTCTACTAGCTCCGTTAACACTGTCACTTATGTATCAGAATCAGCCTGCTGCTGCTCATCTGTCCAGACTCTCAGATTGCCAGTCTTGTGTACAAGTACAATAGTATTTCACATTATATGACCGTAAAACAGCAAACACATAGTTTTGAGCCTCTTAGCAGCAACAATAATAGTGTTAACACTCAAAGTTCTTGAAGTGCTTGAGAAAAAAGTAAAAACAAGCACAAAAGCCAATAAATGTTAGCATAGGAATACCTGTCTGTGTGGAGTTGGCATCGTCTTAAAGTAACAGTTCCACATTGTGGGAAATAAGTTAATTTCCTCTCGCAGAGACTATGATGAGAAGATTGATGCCACTCACATGTCTGTCTGTTAAGTTAGGTCAGGAACTTTTGGTTTGTTTTCTATTTAGTCTGGTTTGGTGTCACAGAGCCCAAATTAAAGCGCACTAAATAAAAAAATAATAATTTGCTGAGGGGCATGTACGGAGCGAATTTATCTTTTTCGTCTGGAGAACTGCCACTTCTATGCAGGGAATCACAGACTTTGATATATTGCTGTCTACGTTTTTTCACTTTGCCTTGGCACTGATCTACTGTGTGTACAAATCCCTTCTCCAGTTTATCTCAAATTACTTTATAAATGTCATTAGACTTCTGCAGAAGTCCAGGTCAGTCCTCTCCCACTCATGTTAACCTGTCGTTTACCTGTGTCCATCTCAACAAATTCCACAGGCAGCCTGCGTTTTGGTTCGCTTGGAAACAGTCCGACACCACCTCTAACAAGCAGTTATGGACTGTTTTTTTTTATTTGCAGCATTACTGCATTCACAACTGCCCAAATGAACCGCACCAGAGTTTGATGAAAACAGACTAAATGTTGGATTGTGAAAGCACCCTTTATGTATTTCCCTAAATTAAGTACTGCTTTAAAGTATTGTTTTCCTGTCCAGTACCTTTTGCCCAAACTCTGATGGCATAGGCATTAGCCCCCCAAGAACTGGATAAGCAGATGAGAGGATGTATGTATGTATGTATGTATGTATGTATGTATGGATGGATGGATGGATGTATGGATGGATGGATGGATGGATGGATGGATGGATGGATGGATGGATGGATGGATGGATGGATGGATCAGCCAAATAAAATTAGCTTCTTGATCTCTTTGGAGTTTGCCCTTTCCTTATAAAAGAGCAGCACCCTTCTACATTCAACAAAGTTTCAGTGACGAATGAAACTAGAAGGGCGCACATTATATGCTGTGATGGAGATCAAGGGTTGCATTATATAACCATTATTCTATTTCACACAGGCCTTACCTTCTAATAGGGCTGGATAAGTGCGACCCCTGCTGTGACACTGACAAGACTGTATAACGTTAAGACTTGTAATAGGTCACATTGGAACAAAGCACCTCACTCACTAAAGGGTGGGCAGTACCACCCTCTGGGGCAAAAGACCCACTGGGTCCTGCTCTATGGGTCAGCAGGTGAGAGAAAGCAAAGCACTACTGGAGAAGGTCATGGGGGGCGCAACACCACCAATACATGCTAATGGTCGACAAGCCCAGAATCACAGGTTAAAAATAGAGGTGGAAAAATGGCAGAAGGGGAGACCTGGGGCGTAAATCGTCTATCCAGACTGCTAAACAGAAGGTGGAGGGCCATGCCAGTAGTGGAGGACTGTTGCACAGTGGTCTCTTGCACCTACAGTTGCTAAGGTGAGAAGGATACCAAGACTGCAGTGGACTGCACAATGATCTCTTCCACCCACAGTTCTCTTTTTAGACATAGATGCAGAGAGAGGACTGAAAACAATATCAGACAATCAGAGAGGTTCACCACCCCTTGCTCAGTCTTTATGCTAATCAGGTGGGTGCAGGGAGGAGGGTAACAAGTCAGTAAATGCAGGTCTAGACACTGACGGCACTGCAAAAGTGTGGCATAATAAAATCACACACAAGGCATTCATCCTCATTTTCTATCATTTTTTGTTTTCAGAAATGTTGGACAAAACTAGATTTTGCAGCGTTCCTCATGAGTAAAACCATTACATTACAGATACATTACAGTATCTGCTTAGATTAGTTGATGGTGATTAGGAACATGGTGGAATTGCTTCAAAAAATGTCTGACCTGGTAAGAAACAAGACTGGTCAGATGATGCCACTTCAACAAGATTAAACCACTTTATTTAGAGGTGAAACCAAAAGTGGGCGCACTGGAAATGTGTAGCTGACAATCTCTCATTGTACAGTACAGAACAGTAAAACTCTGTGTGTGTGCAAAATAATGGCAAGTATACACTGTAGGTCAAAGTTGAACCAGGAATTCAGTTTGGGTAGATGATGGTCATCATTTTACAATTTTCCTAAGCCAAACTTATTGGGAATAGAAAGCTAACTTGGGGGTTTATTAAAAACAGCCATGTTGCGTAATTCCCCGATCACAGCGATATATTCGGTTAGTGCAAAACTATTATTACTGATACGAATAACGGCCAGAACTATGAGACGCAGGTTGTGTATATCCAGAATTTCCCTTTGTTGCTTGTGTCAAACAGGTACTGCATTTAGCATAAAACTAAATGCTCAAATCATAACATGGCAAACTGCAGCCCAACAGGCAACAACAGCTGTCAGTGTGTCAGTGTGCTGACTTGACTATGACTTGCCCCAAACTGCATGTGATTATCATAAAGTGGGCATGTCTGTAAAGGGGAGACTCGTGGGTACCCAGAGAACCCATTTTCACCATGTCAGTTTTTCCTCTCCAAAATTTAATGTAATTTTGGAGCGTTATTATACCTCCTTCCTGACAAGCTGGTATGGTTAGTACTGATGGATTCCTTCGGTTTTCTAATTTGATATGATGCCAGTAGAGTATCTTCATTCTAACTTTAAAACTGAGCCTGCTACAACCTAAAAATCGCAAGTTGCGTTAAAAAAAGTAGTGCTGTTAAAATTAATTTGCTAGCCTTTGACAGCCCTATTTTTTTATGTAACATATTCTTATTTTTAATGCCAAGTTTTATATCCATAAATGCAAATGATGACAAAAGAAACCCAACATACACCAGTTGAAGAATGAGATGAGACATTACTTTGAAGCACTACATTGATAAACAATTCAGAACTGTCATATTTATGTGCCCCTTCTATTTTTCTTGTTCATTCGTCATGATGTTGTGTGATTTTGTGAGTACCAAATAAAGTTTTAGGGAAAAAAAAAACTCTTTAATTGTGCAACAATACTTCTGGGAGAGTGGGGGAGCTGTCAATCAAGCACAGTCTGGACAAGCCCACACATTCCTGAGAAGAGATCTAATCAGGTAACATGAGTGAAAACACCTGTGTGGGCGGACTAAGAGGTGTGTAGGGGTTCAACATGTTATGTTGTGACTTATTGTCCAGCACTGATTTATTCTAAAAATGACTCATACATCTGTTTGTAAAACTCCAAGTATCACGCAAGCCCAGTAAATATACCTATCTCCACAGCGCCTGGGAGCAAAAGATAAATAAATACACAGTGCCTCTGAAGGAGACAGGTGAATAAAGACGTCATATACGGTTTCTGTTGTCAGTGTGTCAGGATGTTGCGTCTGTCACGTCTGCATTTCTTTGGTTACCCAATTTTTGTTCCACACATATGCTCAAGCCTCTCAGCCTATTCCTCTGGGCATCTCTTCTGCACTCTATTTACACTAAAAAACATAGTTTGTCACAACAACATTGTTAAGAGTTTCCCTCTGTGTGTGTGTGTGTGTGTGTGTGTGTGTGTGTGTGTGTGTGTGTGTGTGTGTGTGTGTGTGTGTATTGATCCGGCTCTAACCTGCTCTGTCTTTTCAGCAGGCTTTTATGAAGCTATACACAATAGCTGCAACTCCACATTATAGAGTTATGGAGGGATTCATTAGCTGGTTCCCTGAAGAGAAACACTGCAAGAATGTCAGCTCATACCGCTATTGTAGCTCTCTTACAAAGCCACTAGAGAAGCCCACACATCCGTTTTTCTTTGTGTTTCTTTGTTTGTTTATTTGTTTGTTTTTTGACAGGATGTCAACACCGCACTTTTTTGCGTTCTTCAGGCTAAGCTCTTGAAGAAGCTGTTACAAAGAGATCAAAGCAATATCACTTACAAAACCTCTTGTTTTGATGTTATGAGTTCTTCTCGAAATATATATATATATATACGTTTTAAAGAATATATTTCTAATGGAGTGTGTTACAAGTAATCTTTTTTGCACTTGTGCCTGTTATGTCATTTCATGGCTACAAAGGAACTCCCTTGCATCAACGTGGGTGGAGTGGGGCAGCTAAGGTTGTGTATATGCAGGTATGTTGGCGCATTGCAATTGTGGTATGAAATGATGCTTTCATTTGGACTGTTCAGACCACCCTGATAGTGTGAATGGAATTTGAGTGGTTTTAGTTGGTAAGGACACACACACAGATGTCTTCAAGTTTTCATCTAAAATACCTTCATGCATAGTGAATATAGCAAAGGGAATTTCAGTGTCTCAACTTACAAAAAGTGAACATCAGGTGCCTTTTGACAAGATTTGGACTTTATGTTAATATCTGAGGTGCTGCGTTTTCATATTTACGATGCTGTGTGTTTGTGTAACGGGACTCTGTGCCTCTTGAAGAAGAACAATTTTCTCTTTGGAGAGGCTGACCTGTATTTTCCTTCAGGCCCATTAGGAAAATGTTTGCTGCTTGAAAAGGGGATGAGGGGAGCTGATTTGTTGTATTGAATCCCACCCACACTTTTCTTACTCCTTAGATAACAACAGTGGCCATGGGGATATACAGTATGTGTAAATACAAGCAGGTTGTAAAGGCTTATGTCAAAATTTCCTTTATACTAGCAGTATGCAGAATGTTTTCCATAATAACCTTTCAGCATTTTATAATTCGAGTGCTCTGAGAGATAACTAGACTTCTGCACCTCTTCATGGCTCTGTTTTCAGGCTTTAAAAAATCTTTTTAACTGTAAAATGAGAAAGTGTGCTCAGGCTGGTGGGCAGTGCTTGGTATTTCCTCAACTGATCTCAACATGGCAGCTGGGTCACAAACTTTCTCATTTCACAGCTAAACAAGATGTTTCTGAAAACATTTGAGGAGAGCAATAGGCATTACAGTAACAAAATATTGATTCATATTTGATCAGCGCTACCTAGTTTAACCGTTTGATCGGAGTTCAAGAGTGATTGACAGCTGCCCAATGACGGCAGGCTCCAGATCGACTCTGATTGGTTGTTTTCCAACACAGGACACAGAGGCACTTGATTCATGCACTACTGTCAAAGAGAGTGAAAAGAGGGCAGCAGTAGCTCAGTCCGTGGTGTCGCCAGTTAAAATCCAGCACAGACCAAGAACGAAGTGTGGACTGGTAGCTGGAGAAGTGTCAGTTTGTCTCCTAGGCACTGCCGAGGCGACGACTATGAATCTAGCTAGCATAACGTTAGCTTTCTGGCTCATAGCTGAGCCAAAAGGTGCTATGAGCTGAGTGGACTAGAAATATCTTCCATTGCCAAGGCGTAGCTTGGTTCGTCCTTTTTACTGGAGTAATGACCAATGTTTCCACTGCGAATCTTATGGGATGTTAATGATTGTTCCAGGTATTAGCAAACCCTCAGGTGTTGCCAGGGTTATGGATTGTGAAAAATGTGGTTGCAAAATGCATGAAAATATAAATTAATGGTATATTTTTTTCTTTGGCAAGTGGCCATGGTAGAATCGGTATAATGCCCCTCAAGGTGTCATAATCAGGAATTAACAGACTTTGCGGAGGCAACCGTTCTGGTCTCCATTAATTCCTGATAATGGACACCTTGTCAGGCATTATCCCTTACTTTAAAATCATATTTTGTCATTACAGGTGTGTTAACCATATTCATGGTCATAAGGGTAATTGGAGAAAGGACATAACAAGCTCGCATTTTCTACAATGTTACAAAATTGCTTTTTAATGATTACTGTGACCCCCTTTTTTATATAAAATGTAAAATGTTCCACTTAACTTATAGGAAAATTCAAGATGATGGTAAAGATAGTGAAGACAGTTGACCCTACAGTTCATTTTCTGACCTCATTCTTTTCCGTTATCATATATTGCCATTAAGGTCTATAATTTTTAAATATGTGTTTCCATTGTTAGGCAGATGACCCACAGCTCTACATTTCTGCTTTATCTGATGATGTAAATCCTGCTGACAACGTTGTAATTGCATTAACCGTAAGTATTACGATAAAGGTTGGATCAAAGTGCTGTGCAGTAAACTGAGATTATGGTTCTGGTTGAGTTGGTAGATTAGAGTCCATGACTATCTATAAAGGCAGGTATTCATGCCACAGTTTCAGAAACCTGACACAAGCTGCTGCTCAAAGCATTCTTCCATGAAATATGTTTGCTAGTAGATTTGCAAGTGAGATTAAGGGACAAAAAAATTCTAGCATGTGCTTGCTTGATATCCTCCTCTACAGGGATGTTGTACCTAGTATTTTGGATAGACTTACATACATGCACCAAAGTATTGCTATCCATTATGATCAAATTTCAAACTATTCAAGCTGCTGTTGAAAGGCACTTCTTTGTTGAAATCCAATTATTCTAACAGATTACTCCATAAAAAAATAATATCTGCTACAATAATTTACCAAGCTGCAAAATATTGGGGTGCCTTCTTTCCGAAGATTGACTCTCATGTCTTCAGTACAGAATTTTTGAGAGCCAGACTACTTGCTTCCAGTCTTTATGCCAAGCTACGCTAATCACCTCAACACTCTAACTCTGTACTTAACGCAAATGCCAAACCACGACGAAGCAAGAAAGCAAATTAGTGTATTTCCCAAACTTGTGAACTATTCCTTTTAAATATTGCACCATACCTTATACCTCAAACTATAACTGACTAAGGACACATGCCTGCCGCCCTGTGCCTGAGAAAATAACTAGTGATTAGTAGGTCTTCCCAATCCAAGAAATATCATGGAAAGACAACACCAGCAGTAGTACTTGCAGTAGTGTTGCAGAAAATTATTTTCTGAGCAGACAATTTATAAAACTACGCACAGTGAGTGTAACAAGGTGAGCTTTGGTCATGTATCCCCAAAGATTACATTAACATAATTTAAGACAGATAGACAAAGATAAGGGCAATAGTACACTCACAATTATTGTGCTTGAGCAATGTACATTTTCCATTAACACCAGTAAGGTGTTTAGATCACACAGTTGCTCACATTTGCCTTAAATGCTTTTCATTCATTGGTTGGGCTGGATGAGGGAGGTTGGGGTTTTGTGCTGTGTGTGGCCGGGTGCATCAGTTGTCCGACTGAAAATACCTGTGTATCTGAGGAAAAAGGCAGATGGCTTGGGGCATTGATTGATGGACTCGTGTGCCATTTCTGACCTCTCCCTTTGATATAATTTTTTGTTTTTCACCTACTCTGAAGTAAAGACTACTCATAAAACTTGAATGCTGAACCGGAGTGGAAAAGCAGTTTTCATACTTGCCATGGAAACAGCGGCAGACGGCATTCTGTGGATATTGCCGCCACCCTGGTAAGCCCCAGGTAGCAACCTCTGGGTCTGAAAAGTGAAGCCAATGTGGAAGTGCCTTAAACTTCCATTCTTTCTAATAGCCAGCAGGGGGCGACTCCTCTGGTTGCAAAAACAAGTCTGATTGTATGGAAGTCTTTAAGAAAATGACGCTACTTCTCACTTGATTTATTACCTCAGTAAACATTGTAAACATGAGTTTATGGTCTCAATCCAATAGTTTCAAGTCTTCTTCAATACAGCATGATGTTCATTTAGTAAATTATGGTCCCATTTAGAGTCAAATAGACCATAAAGCAGGGTATGCTTTCTTAGAACTTTAAACCTTTCACTGTGTGTTTTCAGTTCATGAAAGTTAATTATAACCTTTTTGGTCACTTAAAAATGTCTTATTCAGCATTTGGTTGTACTTAGCTCCTAGTGACACTTCTGATGGCAACAGCCAAAAAGCGGCAGTCTTCATACCAATGGGTAACATCATTGTCATGGTGACTACGTCCACTTCTTATATACAGTCTATGGTAAGCCCACATACCCGCTCTTCTATTTGGTCCAGTCAAATACCCACATATTGCTTTCCACCATCATCTCTCCCACTTTGTGGGTCCATTAGGTTTATTTGACTGCAGAGTAAGCAATCACATAAGAGGATATAAGACAAGGAAGGAAAAGACAGGATATGGAGAAATAAGGGAAGAGAGATAAAAAAAAGGTAATTCTTTGTAAAGACCAAAAAGTGGGAGCAGAGATGGGGAATTATTCCATTGAAAGGGGTCAATGTGAGGCACTCCTTGAAGGGAAAGCTTCCCATTCTGTGATGGCAGATCGGTCGTGACTGCTGTTCTGATTAGAGTGAGGAGGGTCATTCCAGCACTGAGGGAGCAGAGTGATCAATGGTGGCGGAGTAGAAAGCCCTGGCTATGTGTAGGGCTGGATAATAGCCTGGGGACAGATCGCTTCAAAGCCTTTAACACAAGCACGGGCATTTTGAAGTGCAGCAAATATGTTGTTGCAAGATTAATGCTGCATTAACATGGAATCAGGCAGATGGTAGACGGCAAAATCAGATATTGCCGTCTACTGGTAAAATTAGGTGAGGCAGGCAACGGAATTTACAACCGGGTGTTACGTACTGTAGCTCCCTCATATAGGTATAAAGTTGTTTAAGTTTGTAAGAGAATATTAAGAGAAAGCTACATTTTAGAGCGACATGCATTACTAGAATCATTACATATAATAGTGGTCACAAAATAGTTTTCTTTAATGCCTGTTTCGTTTTCCATCGTACCATTTGTTTTTCTTGTACTGTCCAGAAGGTGTTGTCCGTCTGCCGTCTGCCTGATTCCATGCAAATGCAACATAAAGGTGAGGCTATAGGCACATCATTGCATTGTGATAAAAGTTAATATCATCATGCTAACACGCTCACGCTCCCTGGTCATTTGCGTGTCAAGATTCAAGCCCTTAAGCCCTTTATTGTCATTGTGTAGTACAACGAAATTAGAAATCAACATATCAAATCAACATATCATGTCCAAGGGACGTACATAAAAACAAGAGTAAGAGTCGACATTTACAGCCCTGTCTTCTACAAAATTACATCCTCCTACAACTAAATGGTATTCTCAATTACATTTAGAAAAAAAAAACATTTTCTCCTGGATTATGGTCGCAGTTTTAAACAATTTTAAACATATAGTTAAAGTAAACTGTAACAAAATAAAACAATAGCGCAACAAAATTACTTGGTTAGGTTTAGTAAAAAAAAAACATGGATTGACCTAAAATGACTGTTTGTTACAGTATGTACTTACAATAAGTGAATGTTGACATTTGTTTCACACGGGACACGAACATCGGGTTGAAAGACTGGTGTTTGTTGGCCTTATCCACCACCCCAAACTCCTGTCTGCGTGGATTTGTAAACGTATTTGTGATACATCAAAAACGAACGTAATCTACGACAAAATACCTTTCTCTTCAAAATAATTCATAATGCAGTTGTGCTGTATGGGAACGCCATTTTTAGGAGACAGGGCTAAATATTTGTAAATTTGCTTATTTGGACTGTGTTGTAATTTTAATGTTTTCTCTTCTATTCTATGTACTTCCGTTCTATTCAACCCTACTCCCATTCTCTTCTATTCAGGAAACTCTAGCTATATCCAACCATAGCTATATATCTGTCAGCAGCCGGTTATCCTGTACCTAATGTATACAGTCACAATAGCAGCCAGAACCTGAACACCCACATTCCTCCATCAGTGTCACTATCTGTAATTGGTTTGGAAACTGATTTAATTGTCTGGACGTGTGTCTCACAAACTGGGCAGATACAGTTCTACCTCTGGTTATTGTATTTCTTGCTTGCTGGAATATATTAGTATCACTACAATATTTCACTAGAATTTCATCACTTCATCCACATTCACCACCATTTTTTTCTATTTAATTGGATATCATCCACTCCATCCTCCCCACTCAGCCCTCATGATGGCACATACACCTTAAGACTCACTGACAATTTTATATTCCAGGAAATTGGTGTCAAAGAGAACTGATGTTAATGAAATTCCTGTCAGTTCCTCATTAAGACTAGTTCTCAACAGAATCCCCAAATGAGTTTTAGAGGGATTCGTTATGGCCTTTGACACACCTACTTCTGACTACTGTCAGCAGGTGGTTAGGTGTTTGTAGTAGAAATGATGTACAAAATGAAGACGTACTGTACCCTGTGCAGCAGGGACTGTGGTATTTCTATCTGTGAATATAATAAATTGCAAAAGTGTTACTGTGGAGCATGGAACTATGCTTTAAATGCCACACCCAATCATTGCTCTATATGGTGTTGAAAGATAAAAAGAAGAGTAAAATACATTAAGTTTGATTTAATTTATCAAGTGAATGTTGGTAAAGGAAACAATTTAATAAATGTTTGCTCTTTTAATAACCAACTGATTGGAGGTTAAAGGACACATATATACAGCTTTCTCTTTACACTCAATTTTAATTATACATGTTTTTGATTAATGTATTCAGTTATATTTTTGACCTGTATGATAACATTTTAGTATAGGGCATGATTATTTGTCAATTTGCAACTGCTGTGACCAACTGTTTTTTACTACATTTGGAACCAGTTTCATGAAAATTAGTAGGGGTAGTAGCAAATTATGTGTGAGGGTAAATACATTTACATGCTTCCGTATAACCTATTATATGATGTGCTGCAGCTCTCTATAAAGTGGTATTATTAGCGCTTTATTTGTGCATATAATAAAATAAAACAAAAGATTAGAAATATACAATAACATAAGAAAATGCACAGGTGGGTTGGAAAGAAACCCTCAAGGCTAACATTTAAATTAAAGACAGCTGTATATGCTTGCCACCAATTTACAAACAGACATTAAATTAATTAAAATTAAAATACCTAAAAGAAAGAAAAGAATACAATTTCTAAACAAGAAATAAGTATTAATTTATAATAATAATTTAACTACAAGTTATTGCATTTGAACCCGATATCCATCCTATCTATAGACCATTTTTCATAGAAGTTATCAAATTCATCTTTATCTGTAAGAAAAATATCGGTATCATCAGTACATAAAATAAAGAGCACTTCTTTTGATATCAAATCCCAACCCAGTAGCCAGAAAAAATGTTGACATTGGACGTTTCTGCAAACCACGGATACGTTGAATGGCGGCGCAAAACTACTTGGTTAAGGTTAGAAAAAAGATCATGGTTTGTGCTCAAATAATAATGTAACAACATACCAACTGGTGGGGCTCAAAACTACTACATTTCTACAAAGAAAATGACACTGAACGTTGTGAACACGGGACATGAATGAACAGCTGATCGTAACGTGACACACAGGACACAAACACGGTCTCCTGGATGAAAGCCTTGTGTTTGTTGGACCCATCCACCCCCCCGCCCTCTGTCTCTCTTTCCGCTCTTTAAACTATATGCAAAAACATTGACATTCAACGTATGCCTGGTTTGCAGAAACATCCAATGCCAACATTTTTTCCTGGCGACAGGGCTGCAAATGTAAATCATTGAGGTTATTAGGAAATAAAAGAGGACCTAATATGGAACCTTGTGGAAAACCACACTGTATGTGGCTGATGGATGACATATTGTTTCTAAGCAAGTAGCTT
Source organism: Sebastes fasciatus (assembly GCF_043250625.1). Lineage (NCBI taxonomy): Eukaryota > Metazoa > Chordata > Actinopteri > Perciformes > Sebastidae > Sebastes > Sebastes fasciatus. Next base: position 20,936,823 of record NC_133797.1, on the reverse strand, counting down.
TTAAACCAATTATGTACCAATAGCATCATGACCTTCCATTCCACTTTGATTTATTTTACCAGTGGCAGTTGACAGGCAGGTGAAATTATAACCTGTAAAAGACTCATTATTGCATGTCAGATTTTTAGTTGTTTCTAAATCATCCATCCATTATTTATATACGCTTGTCCTGTTCAGGGTCACAAAGGGCGCGGGCCTATTGGAGCACACATTAAGGCAAGAGACAGGTCGCCGGTCTATCACTGTCTAAAACACATAATCAGATAACCATTCACAGTCACATTCACATTTACGGAACAGGAAAACCCAAGAAACGAGGGGAACGTGCAAAGTCCACATAGAACGAATGGAACAAATGGGTTTAAGATCATAAAACAATACCAGTGTATGTTCTAACATTTGTTTTCTTTTGTGTATATTTTAACACAAAAGTATGTTGCTATTATTAGTTTTAGCTGAGAGGCTCAAAACTATACTTGACTTCACTACTGTACTTGAACATTATTCATATGGTGTACAACACTGTATTAGAGAGGTGGAGTTGCATTTTTCCCTTGTAAATGTATTCAGTATTCAATGTGCAAACACAGGGCCCTGTCTTTTCCCTGCAGTGTAGGTGAAAACAGAAGAGTGTCAATGCATATGTATTTCGAGATGAGAATAGCATCTGTGCCTTGGCAACCTTTGGGACACTAGTGCAGTGTATTGTAAGTCATACGGACATCACAACTCATGATACACTGTTCAGCTTTAAAGCTCACCTCATCATAAGGCAATGCAAATCTATATATCAATCTACCATAACTAAAATATTTACTGAACTGATGATGTGTCACAGCATTGGCATTGACATTTGGAAGAATGCGACAGCCCGGTCTCACCAAATGGCATATGAGTGACATGGTATTTTGTAAGTAATTTCACGTGCAATAACAAGGCCTTTGCTTTTGGCATGCAATGCCATGTAGTTTTTACTGACTGCAATGCAAACACATCCGTGTAAATATGCTACGCTCAGAGCTAGTCACGTAGAATAAAAAGTGAGAGAAACCGCTTATGGTGGATGGAAGGGGAGGTGGATGGGTCCAACAAACACCAGACTTTCAACCAGGAAACCGGTGTTCGTGTCCGAAACTGTTGTTACGTTATTTTGAAATTACGTTAGTGACGTTTGTGACATGTTTTCCATACTTATGTTATGTTGTTTATGTATATATTTTACTTAGTTAACATACTTATTTTAAGTAAAACTATGATGTTTTACCCAAGTGGTTTTGTTGCCTGAACCTAACTACTACTGTACCGTTTCACGGTAACGACATGGCGTTGAATGACACGCAAGCTTTTTCACAACGTTAAACCCATGGCATATAAATGACACGCGAAAAGCCTAAAATCATGTGACACAAGAAACTTCAGCTACCTAATTCATGAGGCAGGATCTCTGACATTCTTATGCAATTTTGATAACAATTGTGGAAAGTGATTTGGCAAATTGACTCACATAAAAATTCTATAAATGAGCCATTTCAATTATATTCTATTGACAATGGCATCTCACACGAGGGAGAAAATGTGTGTTTGATCATTACAGCCAAGTGAACAAAATAAATGAAGGTAGTCCAAAACCATGAAGGCTTTTATTGAAGTATGGCTTGAAACCAATGCATTTTGACTAAAAAAACAGGTCACAGTGTGCTGGATAATGAACAAATTTGTTGGACTTTGGACCCAAGGCACTAAACTAAATCAAGGATAAAGTCCCTATAGCAGATTTGTTTGCATTTCCGCTGCATCTAAAGAAGCACATAGATAAGGTAAATGAGACCCATAATGGATGAGAGTGAGACATCGTTTTTTTATGTAAAGTGACAGCTACACAGAATCATTGTGTTGCTCTTTTTAATTTACTGTGGTGAAACTGTGATGTTTGAATCAGTGTTGGAAAGGAGACACAAAGATATGGAAACAAGATTGAAATCATAAGAAAGACAAGACGTCTGTCTCCAAAGGGTTTTGTGCTTGTTATTACAGGATGTTACCAGACCAGAGGAATTCCAATATACGGCAATCTGTCAGGTTCGTCAGTCATAAAATGTAATGTTGAATCCAAGCTGCACTCTGCCTGAGCATGCCCACACACACAGTCACAGACGTATCTCTGTTTTCATCAGCGGAAACATTCACAGAATGGCACATTTCCATATCAGAAGTATTAGGGAACAGCCCGTGATTTTCCCCCTCAGATCACAAATAGAATTCAAATAAAAACGAATGCTTTCTGCAGTGGCATAGAAATGAGATGTGTTGCACCCATGTTCCCATGTATCTATGTTGTACCATATGGGTCATACACCAATCAGCCATAACATTAAAAACACTGACAGGTAAAGTGAAGAACATTGATTATCTCGTTACAATGGCACCTGGCAGTGGGTGGAATATATTAGACAGCAAGTGAACATTTTGAACTTTGAACTTTGTGTTGGAAGCAGAGAAAATGGGCAAGCGTAAGGATGTGAGCGACTTTGACAAAGGCCAAATTGTGATGGCTAGACGACAGAGGGTCAGAGCATCTCCAAAACTGCAGCTCTTGTGGGATGTTCCCGGTCTGCAGTGGTCAGGACCTACCAAAAGTGGTCCAAGGAAGGAAAACCGGTGAACCAGCGATAGGGTCAAACCCAAGGCTCATTGATGCACATGGGGAGCGAAAGCTGGCCCGTGTTGTCCGATCCAATAGAAGAGCTGCTGTAGCTCAAATTGCAGAAAAAGTTGATGCTGGTTCCGATAGAAAGGTGTCAGTAAAAATACGAAAAGACCAGAAAAGGCACTGCAGAGAGACAGATCGACAGACCACAGCTAAAAACATGTTTGTCAATTCAGATGAAAAGATAAACATAATTTGAAACCAGACTATTCTACCACACTCTTTTATTTAAAGTAAAATGATATCCAGATTTTCCTTAAACTTTAAAAGTATGTTCTGTGCACTGAAATTTACATTGGCAAAGCTGGTGATCTGAAGTCCCTTTAAAGTTAAAAGAAAATGTACTTCCACATGATGCACATCCTTCTCCTTGCATCAACTGCTAGAGCAATTAACCCACAGTTAATTAGAAAATCTCCCCTCCTGTAATTCAGTTGGATGAGACGGAGGTGCAGGATGGTACAGTGGATGATTCATGGCCCACTGGTAATCACACAAGAGCAGGAACCAGGATACTTGAATTAATCACACCTTCATTTACTTCACAAAAATTGCCCACCACGGCTTTATGATTTAACTGTGTTTACCCACTGAATATATATCTTCCAAACACATCCTTCCTGAGCTATTCGGTATGCATGTGGAGTCCTAGTTTAAACAGTTCTGAAGCAGTTTTTAATACCTCTGAGTATTCATGGGCACTGCTGAGTTGGACGTGATTACAATGACCAAAGTTCTTTCAAATCCTTATTCTACAAAGAAAGCATTTGGGCTTTTATCTGACATATTTCAAGTAAGGTTCGTAAACGGTGAAAATATATATGTCAAACATTTTACTTTCCATTAGTACACTGTATGTTTGTATAAACATCTCTTCCATTTTATAAAATGCCTCTCAACCATCAGTAATCCCTGAGAGTCTGCATGAAAACTTGTAAACATTAAAATGGCTTAAAGTATGCAGGATTTGGTGCCATGACTTAAATTAAAATCTTGAATTACTATTTTGTAATTTTGCCCCTGAAAGTCAAAACTTTTTCATAATTCAAGTTGCACTGATACTGCCATGTAAGCTATCTTCTTCTCTTTGCCCCACTGCTCCTCCAACTGTTTTGTATCACATGCACATTTGAGAAATGTGTTTCTACCAGAACATGTTTACATGCTTTAATGTTCAAAAAACACATTATTTTTCTCTTACTGTCTGTCTGTCTATACCTGTATTCACCCTCTGTCTGAAATGCTCCATTTTAGCACCTGTCTCTTTAAGCCCCCCTCTTTGCCCCCCGCTTTGATTGGCTTGCGAGAAATATGGTGCACCTTTGCAAAGGTAGTTCTCAAGCTGTCGGCAATATATTCTAATGAGTCTGCATGTGACATAGGAAGGGGAGCCAAATCTGAATGGCGGGTGGAATTACATGTTTGCTGATCTAGGCAGCCCACACAGTTTGTCAAGTACAAGAGTTTCTCATGATGTGTCCCTTTTAAGAAAATAGAAAATATATAAGCACAAAACTGAAATAATGAAGTTCTTAAAAATAGATTTTGACACAGGGGGACCGTCCCCGTGACAGTGCCTCAAGATCTAGTAATGAAGCAGGACCCAGCTTAATGCCCCTATCATGTCAGCTGATATGTGCTTTAGCGGTGCACATTTTTTGAACACATTTTCAATTAAACTAGCAATCAGTTGATACAGAGTAGGTCTGGAGATTCCGGACGCGGATGCAGTTTCCCGCTTGGTTATTGGCAATGCAGCCTTGGTGACATCACCCACTCTAGCTCCTGATGCGGTTGTCTGAACCATAACATTTTTTTTAAACTGCACTCACAATTTTCCAACCCGTTCTCACACCCAACTCGTTGCATACCGCAGCTTGGTCAGTGCCCCCGTTAAAGAGTGCCCGAGGCACCCTTTAACTTCTGTATAAGATGCACCAGGCTTTCAACTAACTCCAATATAAACCCATCAGCATCATTATTAGACAGTCAGAGCAACTGACATAGTATTAAGAGTGAGAAAATCCATAGGTGGAGGATAGACGGATCAAACTAAATTGGACTTTCATCAAGGAGATCACTGTTTGTGTCCCGTGTGAAACCAAGTCAATGTTGACTTCTATTACGTAACTTGCGTACTTAACGCCTAACCAAGTACTTTTGTTGCCTAAACCTAAGCAAATAGTTTTGTTGTGTTAGTGAACCTAAAAACATACTAAATCTACATAGGTAGTTTATTTTGAAAAGAGACTGTATGCATGTAAAGAGCATAAACTGAAACGCCATCCCTGAGTCCAAAAACTGACGCTACAGGAGTGACTCTCACCGTCCCATCCTCTTCAGTACAAGTGAAATTTGAAATCCTTCATTGAAAACATTTGCATTGTAATATAAAAAATCTGTACAGACACTGTATTTTATATTAACATGTTTAGCCAAGCCTGCTGTCACTAACTTCTTCTTTCAGCCATAACCATTATGGGTTTGAGGGTTAAATCTACCTTTGCTCTGAACTAACTGGTTTAAACTCTCCGTGAGTCTGCAATTTTTCACACGCATACGCATGGGTACACATACAGCTCCCCATCTCTCCCAATGGACCTCTGTCACTGCTGCTACAAACACCTTTTCTACATCGCCTGTGCAACTAAAAGAGCACCGCAGCAGCTGCAGCCCTCAGTCAGTGACACTGGATAATTTCAGCCACAGTAATGCCTCGCAATCTGAAGCATTTTGACAGAGCTCACAGCCCAATATACAATCATATACTCACGTGTGTATTTGATATGAAGTGTGTGTGAAGTGTGAGCCGTCATATGTGGACAGCTGCGTCGGTTAAAATGGAGGCATATCATGTTCTATCAGACATATGACTAAAAATTGTGGCTGAAAGACCTGGTGTAGACATGTTGTAATAAACCTGCTGTTGTAAGATTACTATAAGCACTAATAGTACTACAATTGTGACAACCAAAATCACCTAGTGTTCATTTTGGCAGCTTAGTCTTTAGAAGAAAATACCTATTAGCTTTAGTCACATTTTATTATTTTTTATCCTTCATAGTTTTAGCCTATAGGCAATGACAACTCAAAACGTTTTATTGCAGTTTTAGTCGTCAAAAAGTCACTATATTTTAGTAAACTTTAAGTAATTTCTCCTAGTCAAAATGTTTTCTCTCTTAATTTTGTCAGCTATTTTTTTATTTAGTCTTCCTGTGTCAAATGTCCTTTTTAGTGATCAGATTATACTGAACATTTCAGGCGATCTAGTCTAGCCAAAATCAATTCTCATTTTAGTCAAACTTATTTCACATAAGATTTTATCTTATTATCTGATGAAAAACACAGGTTGCATTATTAAGAATGCAGCTTTGCATTTCCTTCTAACTGTGCTCATTGATGCGTTTAGTTGCACCTCCGCATTATGAGAGCCAATCTGACCAACATGCAAAAGTATGCGTTTATCAACCACCCAAATACAACGAGAACCACAAACAGCAAACTTTATGCATGATAGTAGCACAATTGTCAGGACTGAGGTCTGAAACACGAAGATGATATCTTCACCGTTAGTGTTTAATGATGTTGATGCTGTCTCATCATCATCTTGTCTTAGTCGTGGAAAAATGGGTCATTGTTGAACATATTTTCGTTCGTACAAAATTAACACAGAGTACACCATAGCAACCATCCAAATCACCATTTAATTTTTTAGCATTCCTAACTTTTTGTCTGTTTTTTTCTGGTAAGAGCTGAGTACTCCCTAACACCAAAGTTGAGGAATAAGAAGAAAACCCTCTTCACCTGCAGATATGTGCTACATCAATTTACTTGAAGCATATCGGCCAGTCATGCGAGCCAAAGTGATTCTACTGGCAAGAGTCTAAAGCTGGCATTAGCTTAATGCTCCCAAATGGTGGAAGAGACACATGTTAGCAAATACTGTGCAAGAGTCTTGACATTTTTACTCGCACTCAGCTATCAGCAGAACTCAGTTATAGTACATCCATTTCTCATGTCACCAAGCACAGTGAGAAAACTGATGGAGTGTGATAGCAGTGAAGACTTTACACACACACAATAGACCTGAAGGCTTTTGAGTTGTCTCCTTTTGAGTGGCACGACATGACCTCCCCATCTGAAACCCAGTGCAGATACGGAGTGAGACTGTCATACAAGTAACCGCCAGTGCGTTGGATGTCTGTTGGCAGCTCAATTACCACACAGCCAGAGAGATGGTATTCGAGTCGCTTATCAGCTGTTCGCCCATGCAGGTGACGCAGAGTGAACTCTGAAAGTAAAAGAGGAGACTCCAATTATCCATTTGAAAAACAACCTAACCTGGCCCACTCTAAAACCAGGGTATGTGTAATGGATAACAATTATGCCTCGACCGTTTCTCACCATACAGGTGTCATGAGAGATACAGAGCGATACGCCACACTGAATTTGTTAATAGTGTAATTTGTCTGTAGCTGGTGTGACATTAATGTTTTTAATACGTAGATGTGTGGTGGTGACGCTGAGATAAGACAGGCAGGAGAAACTTTAGGATGAAGCCTGTCACCTTTGATGACTATGCAGCAATGGTGTATCATATCAGTGCCCTATATTAGCACTTTGGTGTTATTTTTAGGACTCTTATGGCTTAAATCCTCTCCTCCATATCATAGGATTAAAGGATTCCCAAGGTGTGTGTGTGTGTAGTTGGATTTCTACCAATACCCTGGAGAAACACTACCTTCAGCGTCTATCTGGAGTGTCTGCACCATACTTGACATACATTCAACACATTTGTGCTTTTCAAGGTATCATCATCCACTTAACTTTACATTTCTGCACATAAAATGCCTGCCTTCAGAAATAACTGATGGCTCAATATCAGCATTGTCAAATACATTGGTAAGTCGTTCATTAAGCATTTTCGAGCACTTGGTCATAACAAGTGGTGCATTTAATGCTTTTTAAAGATAAGTGAAATATATCCACCCACCTAAATTCATCTATTTAAAAATGCTGATTCACATGAATAATGTTATATATTTGGTTAAACAGGTTTGGTTATATTGGGTTGAGGCAACACTCATATATGGTTTGAATTCAGTTCAGAATTCAGCAGTTGCAAAATAGACTTAACCTGAGCTTTGATAATTAAATACTGATTGTTGTGAAACCTTATTTTGGTGTTGCCCACAGACGGCACTGTTAAGTCCTACATGAGCTATGGCTGTTGTATTTTTTTTTAGCTGTGTAGAGTAGTGCCGCGAAATGATTAAAAAAAACTATGCGACACATAGCGGCGACATTGTTGAATTAAAACATTCACGGAGGGAAATTAAACCATCCATCGCTGACATGGAGCCTGGTGTGCTGGGATCTGGTGAACAATCAGCCAAAAGCAAAAACGTTACTGCAAGTAGCTGTTACCAGAAGGAGTGGGTTTGTGTCTAGATGGTCACCCTAGATTTGCGAAAAATCTCTCGAATCTCGCTGCCCGACGACCTATCCTAACTTATCCATTCAAAGTCAATGCAGCGGTAAACCATTTTGCAAGAGTTTTGCAAACCGAGAGTTACAATCTAGACACCTTTACCTAGATCGAGGAATGGGGAGGGACATACCTGTGGATCATTTCTGCCTTAGTTACGAGATTAAAACATAATATTTTGCAAAGTCTGCAGGAAAGTAATAATACTACTATTATTAATACTACTGTTCACTGGCACTAAGTGTAATGTACTGGAGGCAACTCCCACCGTGGCCACGTGACCATGCCTACCTTCAACTCCCCTGTCCTGAATTTCACCCATTCTCATCTGGTCACCTAAGGTACACTCATGAACTACCTGCTGAAAATGGGGTTTATTCTAGACAATCCATGACAAAGAAGTCCAACAACACCACACAGGTTCAGATCAGGCCTGCTGTTTCCCTTGGTCAACCCCATCCAGGTTTCTCCTTTGAGCATTGAAGTCCCTTAGCCGAACTACAGAGTCCCCAAGCGGATCCCATCCAGAGACTCCGTTCAACACACAGACACAGACGACAGTCAAAGCTTTCCTCTCTGTTGCGTAGAGGTGACCCTCTTGTTCTCCAGGGAAAACTCCAACAGAGCAGCGCTCAGCTGGGGGCTCATGGGTATCCCCACGGGGACATAACAAACATTTGTTCATGCTTTAAACTGGCTGATTAGACTGCACAGCAAGCCTGCAATCTGCATTCTAATTACTGTTGATGTATGTTGAGTTACAGTAAGTTGGGTTCAGTCAGGACAATCCTGGTTGTATCTACATGGGGTTGTTCCTACAACCTCTGCAAAATTAGCTGTTGAATGTTGAACCATTTTATCTGATTTTGATTTCGTTCATCACTTCATTCATCAAATAGCTTCAAAAAACACAACTGAAAAATTTGTGATACATATCTGAATCTCTGCATTACCAACCCTGTCTCATTAAAAATTATGTTCCCATACAACTAAACTGCATCCTCAATTACGTTTTTAGGGAAATGTATTTTCTCCCAGATGGCCACAGTTTTAAACAGTTTAAACACATGGATATCATTGTAAATTGAAACAAAACAAAACAAAAAACTGAACAAAACTACTTGGTTAGGTTTAGTAAAAAAACATCATGGTTCGGCTTAAAATTACTATGTTTGTTACGTTATTAAGCTACCAACAAAAATTAAAACGTTGACTTCTAGTTTCGCTTGGGACACAAACAGTGGTCTCTTGGTTGAAAGTCTTGTTTTCTGACCCATCCACCACCCTGACCTCCTCCCTACACAGACTTCCGTGGATTACCATTACAAACTTATTTGTGATACAACAAAAACAAACGTAATCTTCGACAAAATACGTTTCCCTCCAAATGAAATTCACAATGCAGTTTAGTTGTATGGGAACGTGGACCCTGCAGCAAACAGGGTCTGCTGAAGTCTTTATTTTTGGTAGGCAAAAACAGGTATTACAAATTAAAATTTACCATACTATTGTGTCATGACCACCTTGTGCGGATGGCTGCTATGGTGACACTAAGGTTAGTGTTACTGTTGAATTGCTAAATGAGTGCACCCAAATGAATGAATGAATAAATGAGTATTTAGCTCAAAGCACCACGACTTTTAGTCTTGTTTTTCCAACCTTACCTTCAGTCAAAAGCAAGGTTTGACTTCTAAATACAGATCTAACCATCAATATTAAGTAGACAGTTCAGGCGTAGATAGTGCTGACTACTTAAAGATAGCCAGTAGTTAATTAGTAGCAGTTACGGTATCGGGTCACCATTTACTTCAAAAAAAGTTGAACTTAACCTAAATACAGTCTGCGTTCAGGTGTGAAATGTTCTCATTGATAGAGGGTAACAACCTCTCTGATTCAGACAGGATTAACATTACGGAGGCGTGCTGTAAAAATTGAATTACCTGACCTGCTCAAGAGAAGGTAATCCATATCCGAGAAGGGTTTTACACACTTTTTCCTTTCTTCTCTCTTCCATTTACCATGTAATGAGCTACACCCAAATAGATGGAGTGGCTCAGTGATCAAGGCTCCAACCATAAAGTTACACTGGATGCACACAATGTCTGCTCAGCACATTTAAATTAACTCTTGGCACCCTTTGTTGTGCCGTCAACTTTAATGACCCCCTACAAACATGAGCACATAAAAGTCGGGGTACAAATTTCCAGCTTAGTTGCATACAATCATCAAATTGCTATAACTGCTTTTCTAATTATTCAGAGGCAATGAACAGTGTTGAGCTGTCCTGTCTCTTTTTATTGTATTAACAGAATCTGAGTTGCTCATTAAAACCACTCCTTACTATTGGACTGACATATATCTCTTTTAAAGTCATATCTAAAGATTTATGTAGATTTATGTAGATTTTCTTGGAAAAATAACTGCAGAGGTGATCTGGATGCTTCTGACAGAATGCATTGCTTGAGGTGGTTTGGTTTCTAACTCAACAAAACACTTCATACCCTTAATGACATACCCTGTTACATTTTGATCAGGTGATTAGTGAATGGTCCTGTCCTGTCTATCTGATGCTCCTGTAAATTAATTATGATTTCCTCTGCATTCTTATGGGCTTGTATATCTATTTATTTTTCACATAGATTATGCAATGAGTACGTACTGTGGTTATAGTACAAACGGTGGCTTACAATGGTACCTTAAAGCCCAACATTTCAAATATAACGCATTGTTCTATATACCATTGAATAATCATTATCTAATGTGCAAGTAGTCAAAGTTTAAGTTTAGAGAAAACAAACCCTTTTTAACAGCTGTCATCCAATTTCGATTCAAATGTTGAATATGCTTAATCGAACCGGTAGATCATAGTAAGAAGCTGAGTGAGAAAACCTTTAAAACCTACTGTATTGGTACATTTTGTCCACCACAGTAAGATTTTACAATATTTTGCCACCTGGGCAGAAGTATGTAGTAGCATGTAATATCTTGAAGTAGAAGGTTCGCGCGTAGTTATGTTGTGAAACGGTCGCGGCTAACGTTGTAACACGTGGTTAACTTGGTTTAGGCAACAAAACTACTTGGTTAGGCTTTGAAAAAAAACATCATGGTTTGGCTTACAATTTGTATGCTTGTTGCGCAACTTACAGTAAGCAACGGACATAACCTCACGTGACATAACATCGTCAGTAAGAATAATTAAACTTTTGGTTTCACACAGGACACAAAATACACCAAATCAATACATTCTAAAGTATTTCGTATATTGATGATACAGCTCTAATATCTCTGTTAAGTAACTCGGACAACACTGGGCTGCACCAACATGGTGTGAACAAAATGGTCGAGTGGAGTGATAGTAATGCTCTTAAGATTAACACAAAGAAAACGGAAGAAATTGGATTTGGTTCACCATCTGACTCTCATAAAGTTCTTATTGTTATTCATAAAGAAAAAAATCAAGCAAGTATCTTCATATAAATATTTGGGCGTAATGATAGACCATCTGTTATCTTTGAAAGACCACATTGAATTTGTCTGTAAAAAGACAAAACAAAGAATTGACTTTCTCCGCCGCCTCAGGTCTTTTGGGGCGAGTAAACAAATTCTTTTGTTTTTTACTTCTGTTATTATGAGTGTTCTACAGTATTGTTACACTACATGGTACAATAGTTTGTCCACTACCATAAAGTCAAAACTGTTCCACCAAATGAAAATCTGCTCAAATATTGTAGGTCAACGCCTTGAGAAATTCTATGAATCAGCCTATCATAATAACATAATAAGGCTGGCTTACACCATTGTCTCTGACCCCAACCATGTTTTGAACAGTGAATACAAATTGTTACCATCAAATCGGAGATACAGGGTTCCACGATTTAATAAGGTTAGACTGAAACATTCTTTTGTACACCAGTCAATCCTAAAACAAAATATGGAGCTTAATCCCAGATCAAATGTACGTTGAAGGGCCTTGAATATTGTCTTCTGTGATTGTAATGTTAAATGTATGTATCCTTGTTTCTTGTCTTGGTCTTTTTTTTTTTTTTTTGTCCTTTCTGCGATGCTGCAAATGGAGCCGCTGTGATGCAAGACAAATTTCAGACCTGTCTGACAATAAAAGTATTATCGTATCGTATCGTATAGTAAAAGCCGGTCTCCTGAGTGAAAGTCTTGTGTTTTTTTCACCCATCTAACCAGTCCTCCCACCCCCCCCACGCTGACTTTCTTGCTCTTAATCCTACGTCCGTTGCTCTGAACATCTTATCATGATGCGGATGAGTTTACATTGGAGTTTTATTTGAAAGCCTGGTGCGTTTCATACGGACGCTAAAGGATGCTATGTGCGTCTGTATCAAGACACTTAAGACGACTGCCAAAGCGTCGATATATGACACCCTAGGATGAGACCAGGCTGACACATTACTCTCCAGTTTAGAGTTCTGCTACATGACACAAGTATCTGGTTTCATTTTGAATTTAAATGTAATTTTTTTAAATGAATTATATGGCTGCACCAATGTTTTGGGTTCATCGGTGCCATGTATTGCAAGTAAGACAGCCAGTGCATAGTGGGAAAAAAAGACAGGACGGTAATTTATGTGCTGCATCAGCCTAGCAAGCTAATGGTCAGTTAGTAAAATAAAGCAAGAATAATTAGGAGCTATTTGAAAATGAACAGTGAATGACCCTGTCTGACCTTGTGTGACCTTGTGTGACCTGTGGTCATGGCTGTACTTTTGTTTTGAACGATTATAGTTTGATCCTTTCAGCAAAGAAGACAGAAATGTTTCCTGGGAAATGATGAATTTGAGCTTGGTGCAGATGGTTTATTGTTATGAGATACTATAGTGTCATGAGCTGGTAATTGCCTGCAATTTATGCTTTGCCACTAAACACAAAGCACAACTGAAAATTATTTCTAATGTCATACAGATGGTTATGACTTTTAAATTTTTTCAATAGAAGTAATTAGGTTGTACTTATTTGTTACCCTGTAGAACGTATTAAAAATGTAGTGTATAAAACATACTAATATTAACAATTGCTGGTGGTACAATGTTTGCCTCTTCTAAAATATATAAATATAACAGCAACACAGAAAGAGAAAGGCAGATTACAGAGTCCAAACATTGCTGAATTGTGTCTGAGGATGTGATTTGTGTGGTTCATGTTTCTTGTGACAGACGGGCAGCCGAACACAGCCCACAGATAATCAACATGTGCAGAACAAATACAAATTGCAAGAGTACAAGCTCTCAATAAATTGCTTCACATTTGTTTCTGATTTGAATTGAATAAAATAAAGGCTTCTTAGATGAATGGAAATCTAATTATTTCTCATGCTACTGTTGCAGATATTTCAAAATGTAATGCAGAGAAAGCTAAATCATTTGGGTCAGTTGGTGGCTTTAATCGGATAAGAAGAAATCACCATTATGTTTTAAAGCAGGTCAATCCTAATCTGTGAAACGGCATGTATACTTCATTCTGTCCATCCTCTAATCCTCAGGATGACAGCCACCGACATCACCGGGAACAAGAGTGTGCCAGACGACAGTCCTGCATTGTCAACCGCAACACCCACTGGGATTCTCAAGTATCCATATCCAATATGAATTAGAATGGAATTTACTGCAGGGATTTACAGTAGATGCTCGGTCAGTACATGACAACATGGTATGTTAAGTGCACCAGCAGCGAGCGACAAGGGAGAGAGCAGGATTACATCGTGTAACTGAATGTACTAGTATGTGCATGTATTTTCATTTAGTAATTTTCTGTACAACAGGTGAGCTTTCCCTGCTGTCTGCTACAGATAAAAAATTTAATCAAGCAGCAATGATGAGGAAAAATCTGAACTGATACTGCTTTTGAAGCAAGAATTATTTTATATTTCAAACAGAAAAAGTGAGATAAATCCAACCTCAGTTATTTCAGTCTTTTCATGTGTAGATAGGATCTTATTCATGTAAACACAGTCAAAGCAATCTATACATACTGTGCAGTTTCTATTCGATCGTATGTTCTTTTATTTCTTTTTTGACTGACTTTTCTCCCAACATAAAACAGAATCAAGTAGTGAAGTTTAAATCAGCCAGTTTATAGTCACAGAAGCAAAATCAAACTTTTTGTTATTATTTATTTTTGATTATTTGGATCCTTGTCATTGTAACAGGAAGAGGAGGGCCACAGTCACCACAGTAATGTTAAATTAGGATCTAAAAAGTGTTGCAGTCGTTCCAAGAATAGTGGTCAAAAAATAAAAGTGCTCCAACTGTGAGTCACATGACATTGTCTATGGAGAAAATGACCACCGAGGGCAACCGAAATAGCTCCTACAACTTCCCAACTCATGTATAATTTTAAATTATGTATTGAATTTGTAAATATTCAGGATTTTATTTTGCAAGTTAGACATGATTGTCAGACAGCATGCCGTTTCTATTTCCATTCCAATTACCCTTTGCTTCTGTGACAATAAATACAGCAGGAAAGATTTCAATTTGGTTTCTGTTTCTTATTTTATAAACATAGTAAAAAAAAAAGTAAGGTTGCATTCTCATGTTTTGCTGTTGTTGTTCAAATTAAGTTGCAAATAAATGATTAAATAGTAGACTGCACATATGAAGCTTGGCGTAAGGAAGATCAGGAAGACTGACTATCTTCATGCTTACTCTGGGATCTGGATTTGACCCTCCCTCGATTAACCTCCGATCTTCATTACAACCAGTCTTCCCAGTTGGCCTTCCAGTGAGCTCATCAGAAGTCCTGCTCCACATCTCATCCATCCAGATCTTCAGCATTGCTCTTCACAACCACCAGTTTCGGCGGGATATTCCTGTATAGCTCATAGCATCACTACCTCCGTTAGTGCAGCGTTAATCTATTGGCAGAAATATAATATAATATTCATGTTTTTGTTACCTTAGAATGAGCCATTCATATCTACATAGGGACCGGTTCCTGTTTGTGGAGTCCGCTATGTGGCGCCGCCATGTTTCTACAGCAGCATAGAACAGAGAACACAGAACTGGCTCTAGAGAGGTCCATTCACCTTTTCCTCGTCAGGCACCGCAGTTCTCTTACACACTTGGCACACAGAGAAGCTTCAATTGGTTGCAATCTGCAACCTTACCGCTAGCTGCCGCCAAACACACTGGTGATGTCACGCAGGGATCTAATTGCCTAAGACATTTTCTTCAACTTTCCTATTGTGCACGATATGTAAATTAGTTTCTTTATATAGAAAAGTGAATATAGAAAAACACACACTCATTTTTCTTTTTGATGACCAAAAGAAATACAGAATAAAGTGTATTCTTCTCTGTATTTAAGGCAAAATTAAATCTCCACTGTTCCAATCTGCATGACATCAAAGAGGGCTTTGGTTTTTAAGCTCACTACCTGGAATGCAGTTGTTCTCTCAGTCATACAAATAACAAAAAGGAACTCCGACTCTGGGTGAACATCTACTCCATTTCAATCGATTCTGTTGATATTACTGGCGCAGGCCTCTAGTCTCAGCTAAATGTACTCTATTTGCAAGGTTAAAACTGTAGATTTTGAGAGGATATTACACAAAAGTTCATATTAACAGAGCAGGTTTCAGTTGTCCCAAGTCAGAAACTCATTAACCACCTCCCAGATGTGAAGGGAAGAGTTCCAAATTGCTCCAAATTTTACAAAGGGCAAAGTCAATTACAGACTTAATATGAAAATTGTCCAACCAGGATGTTTCCAACACAGGTGGTCGCCAACACAGGTGTTTAGACACATTAACAGATGGTTTGGGCCTCTGTAGAAAGTGTGTGTTTGCGTGTTTGTATTACTCATGTTGTGGGGACATGAATCTGTATACAAAGTCATATTGTGGGGACTCGCCTTTCTTTTAGGACAAGATGCAAGTCCCCATAACGTCAATCATTTTAGGGTGAAGACTTGGTTTGAGGTTAGGGTAAGATTAGGCAAGTAGCAGTTAGGGTAAGTCCCCAGGAAATTAATGAAAGTCAATGTAATGTCCTCTAAAGTCATGGAAACATGACCGTGTGTGTGTGTGTGTGTGTGACACAGCACATGCATGTTTGTCATTTTCCCCAAGAAAGACTTCAGCCTTGCAGTGCAGAACTGAGTCAGTGATGAAGATGATGTGACTGAAAATCTATTATTTTGAAAGAGATTATTTGGACAGAAGGCTACACATTTCTATTCAATATATTCAAGCATCGTCCTCGCATGAAAGAGGATGCCTAATGGGTTTGTGATTTTATTTATTCATTCATTTTCTGTAACAAATCACTGTTACATGTTACTGTGAAGACATTGGGACACGAGGAAAAAAAGCCTTGTGACCATGTTTTTATATAACAAAATAAAATTAATTAAGTTGTACACTGTGAACAGCTTTTATTAGCACCCAAATGTAAATGTACGTAATCAGTCAAACTATATTCAGGATTATAAACTGAAAGTATATTGTGAAAGACACATGCATAGAGGATCCGCTGGTGTAATCACTCTGCATACTAAAATAAAACAGTTTTTTTTTTTTTATATCTGTACATTAATTTGGAAACATAATCATAATGTAACTAAAAGTATCACAATTATATCATTGAGCTGCAATTGTTCTGTAAGGTTCTATTTAAAATACATTTTTCAACACACGTTTGACATCATATATTTTATGAATGGAACAGGAAAAATGTGTTTGTCAGAACCGGGGTCGACACGCTGTACTTCCCCCAAGGATTCAAATGGAGCGTAAGAGGATAATCCTTTTCTCTTGGAATCCAGAGGTTCTTGCATATTTCCAAAATGATGTAATTCCCTTTTACTGGTCTCCTATGCTAAACTGAGCACAGCCAGGGACAGGCTGACATAAGAGACCATGAAAGCTTGAATATAGATCACTTCAAATGGCTCATAAATGGCATGCATCCCATTTATAGCCTGCATCCCTGTGAGACGCTGCAACAAATCTGAGAGCTCATACATGGATGGCTGAAAAACAGTAATGGCAGTAATGTAAAATAATGATACGTTGTCGGAATGCAGCATTCATTATTACACTGACTCAGAGAAAACATTGAACATGAACCGTGGATCAGTCCCTCAATGAAGTTGCAGTTTTTGCAAATGTGTTCAGTCCTTGCAGTATTTCTGCAAAAAAACTGTGCAATAACAAGCATTATTGCATATTTCTGTATCCTTGCCTTTTTCAACATAATGGTATCTCAGTTAGAACCACTGTAAGGAACCCAGGTGTCTGGTATCCTTCAAACTTACCATGTCAGACAAATGGGTTACATACAGTTAATTTTCAGTCGTTGATAAAAAGGGAAGGATGAAAAAATGCCTATCTCAGCTCAGCAAGAGCCTTGTTTTTTGATTTGTTGTACTATACAAGCTAAATCAGGGCCGGCATTGGCCCTTTAGGTACCCCTACGCAAAATTCAAATTTGGAGCCTCCGCCATCGGCAGCGCCACTCTAGGGTTAGGGCCCTAGCCCATAAACCACAACCCACATCAGACAGCACAATGGTTTTAAGACAAAAAATAAGATATTTTTTTTCAAAAATAACAGTATTTATTATAATATAAATAAACAATTGGTCCCTGATATTGTTGGCTTAAAAGTGTTTAGTCAGTTTCACTACAACGAGAGTTACAGAGGTGAAAAGTGTATTTATCTTTGTCTTTATTTATTTGTTCATTTGTTACATCAATGCAGAAAATGAGGACTGGCGCCCACTGGCATTTTTAATTTTTTTTTTATTTTTTATATATATATGTATATATATTTCTTTTCTTTTTTTTTTTCTTTTTTTTTCCAGAGGGTGGCGCCCTAGGCGACCGCCTAAATGGCCTATGCCTTAAGCCAGCCCTCAGCTAAATTGTTGCAATCCTACAGTCTTACTTGTTTAACGTGATGTCTGCAGTCTGTAGATGATAAATCATATACATTACAATGTAGACACTTGACACAATCTAATTCAGAAACACTGAAGGTAAGAAAGTAAAGCGAATAAAACTATCTAGATAGCAGCTAGCTACCTACATTAGCGTCTCCACTGGCTTGTGCGATGCACATGAGCATATAGGAAACGAGCCACTGCAGCTCAGGTAGGCAGACGAGACGTTCAACTAACATTACGGTTAAGAAATGGTATGGTCCAATTTAGGGGTGTCCGAAATCCTATTACAAGATTCTTCCAGATGATGACAAACGTTCCCACACAACTGTGTCTTCATCAGATTCAAAGACTGGCAAAGGCAATCACATATATTGTCAAGCTAGAACAGATGTACAATAGTCATTGGATAATTGGTAAATCTATTGGATAATGGATCGAATGGTGGGAGTGCACCACTCGACGTGACGTGCTACAAATAAAGTTGACCTGGTCTAAACCTTTTTAAGTGCTCCAATGACTCGGTGAAGTCAGTCAATCATTTGTTTTTGTTTCACCCTGTTCCGTTCCATCTAAAAAAAATGCCATTAGCCAGTTCCCAGTGCTATTAAATGACATAACTACATCAATGAGTGCTAGAGCACCACTTTAACTGCACTTATCAAAATAGCAAGGTTTAATTATGTTCCACCTTCCATTATTAATTTGCTGGGCTCACATTTAGACAGTGTTGTGAGTTTTCAACTTGCTGTTGGTTAAATGTTTAGAAGTCATTAGGGATCATATTTTAGAGATCATGTAAATATTTTTTGGACCTGCATATCCCTAATATTTCTGATATCTTGATTGTTTTTGGCGATGTTTGTCGTCCCTGCACCTTGAGGTGAACGCACACCACTAAGAGAGGCAAGAAATGTGTTTTCATGAGGCAAAAGCTTTTAGTCTAGGATGGTGATTGCTTTGTGGCATCCTGTTTGTTAGATGTTGTGTATCTTAAAGTCCACAGCGACAGCAGGCCAAATGAAGCTGATGAAAAGAAAAGTGGCAACATCTTTCAAATGTACCTTGAAATGCACCAGAACTTTTATATATCATGGCTCTTCACACCGTCTGGGCTTTATAAGCCGTTTCGTCGGACAGGGATGGAAATTGATTGCAAAAGATTCTAAATGCCATCTGTGACCGTGTGTCAATACTCTCAGATGTTACTTTAAAATCTTGTCATCTGTTTGAGCCAGACATATTACTTTTTAATGGAATATTGTATGTTACTGCAAGAAAAGACATGTTCATGATGGAGAAAGAAAATGAGTCATCTGTGGATCCATCATGAGATTATTTGGTTGTTTGGAAACTCATTTCATGAAATTTTTGACTTTCGGGAGGTAATGACGCTGTAAGAGCATACACAATGCATCAAAGTGTCAGTGTCAGTCTAACTTTATCAGGAGAGAGGTAGACAATGTAACCCTCTCTTTATGTACAAATATATATATGTATATATATATATATATGTGTGTGTGTGTGTTCCTTTTTTAATACACTGTCCAAATCAGGATGTCATGTTAAGTGCCTAACTTTTACATATAGTATATGCAATGTATTACACACATGAATAGTCTCCTATTAAGAACCCCTGGCTCTTGATGGAGACAATAATTGTAGTGGCTTGGACAGTTCCCATTAGACGTCCTCACCATTGTTCAAATGTCAGATATGCCCTTGGTGTTGTTACTGAATACATTTCTATCAATTCCACTTGAGCTGTAAAAACACAATATTTCAGTATTTATATGTAAAACATTTACAAAACAAGCACATCTTTCTGTTGCTAATCATGGAAGATAATGCTGCCATACAGATTTGTTTTACACAGCTCAAAACAGTGTTTTATTCTCAGTTATGAAAGACTTCAGGTAATTAACAACAATTTGAAGTGAAGTGAAGGAAGATTTTGCGTATTCTATCCACCTGTCTGACAGTTCCAGCCTTTTCTCCCTCCCAACTCATCAAATATGGCAGCTTGGTCAATGGCCCTATATGCACCAAACTATGATGCTCTACATGGCCATAGTTATGGCAGTGTGGTGGTCTTGGGCAATGGATAAGTCAAACAAACACAGGACTTTCACCAGGGGAGCAGTGTTCTTGTCCCTTGTGAAATCAAAAGTCAACGTAGACTTATTTTAAGTTACGTAATGTTACTACGTGGCTTAGTGTAGGTTAGTGTACGTAACATAGCCTTAACTATGTAACAAACATTAGTATTTTAACCATAGACTGTATAAAATATGGACGTAGTGTCCATGACGTCACCCTTAGATTTCTGAAGAGCAGTTGTGAAGCTCAATGGGGGTGGCTCCATCCGTCGCCTCTTGGCAGTGGAGGCTAATCCAAAAATGGGCAAAGAGGTGGATCATCGGTGGAGCTGAGGCGGGCCCGAGTGACGCAGCAAGGCAGACAGCTTGTGGCGAGCGACCTGAGACTGCACCCACCTGCCGCTCAAAGCGTCTAAGCCCTCAATTATGCCTAGCTTTAAGCCTCAATATATTTTAAACGAGTGAGTTGTATACAAATTCATCCCCCGTACAGTTGTCATTAATGGGGAAATTAGCTATAGAGATCAAAACCATTTTTTGTATCAGGCTATAAACATGTTTATTTCACCTGTAAAGTTGAGCATTTTAACATTGGGGTCTATGGAGATTGACTCGCTTTTGGAGCCAGCCCCAAGTGGCCATTTGAGGAACTGCAGTTTTTGGCACTTCCGCGTTGGCTTCATTTATCAGCACTGGAAGTTGCTGCTCGACTTTAACCCAAACCATGATTTATTCCTAAGCCTAACCAAGAAGTTTTGTTGCCTTAACCTAACCAAGTTGTTTCCTGAGAAAAAGGAAGTTTATTTTGAAAAGACTGTATGCATGTAACAAGCGGAAACTGACACGTAGAAAACTGAGACGAGTTGGGAGTGAGAATGTGTTGTATAGTTCACAACACAGCTTTCTTGTATCTAATAGTATCTCTGCTTACAGTTAAGTACATTTTGTGAAGGGGTAGTGACATAAAATTTGAAATATATGGTTCTTTAATCCAGCCATGAGGATTACTGTCATTCATACCTCTACATTTTCGGCCATGGTTAAAATTCCTTCTACAAAGTCTTCAGACTGTTCTTTGATTAGCTGTTCTCGTCGTGTTGGATAATCCCTCCATCTCATTGCTATCTTGAGAGGCTTATATCATGACCCATTTGAACTTGTCTTAATCTCACTACCTCTGCTTCCTTCTTTCTTGACATCACATCTGTTCATTTGCCTTGAGCTGCAGTACATGCAATGCATCGATCTCACTTTTTTTCTTGCCATCTGTTGTCTGTCTGCCCGAACGCCTCCTTCCAGTCAGCCAAGCCTGGTCACCTTTGGCAACGTCCTTGCCAGGTGCCTAAACTGTCTCCACTGGATACGTTTTGAATGTGGACATTAAATCAATATTTTTACATTGGCTATTGATCAAATGACTTTACTGTTTTGGTTCAGTCGAGTCTAAAGATGCATCCGTTGCACAAAGACATTATGGTTCAGTATCCAGTCCTGATGAATGCTAGTAGAAGCTACTAGAGATCAGAGTTCAGTAACAGATGCAGCTTGCCAACGAGGAAGTTAGTATTGGCCTGGTTCCCTTGACAAAAAAACAATGGGATTTCCATTTGGTTTTGGATTATTGTAGAAAATAAGCTCTGTGGCAAACAAACGTTTATGATACTTATGTTTTGTTCCGTAAAATAATCTCCACAAATGAACACCACTTTTTTGAAGTGTAAATGCAATTGGTCACGAGTATAGCAAGTATACATGAGGCTGTAAAGGCGGACTAGTTGGCGTGATGACATCTAGTAGTCTCTAGTCTAGTAGTAGTAATCTAGCCACTTGTTAGCAACCGCCTTTTGTAAGACACAGAGAGGCTTCAAAATTTAAAAGTGGGGTATTTATTGATGTATTTTATGTTGTAGAACAAAACGTTAAAATCTCTTAAGCTTGTGTTAACCACAGACCTTATTTAAACTTATTAAACTCATTCAAAAGACCAATTGACCTCCAGACGAGGGAACCAGAAGTGCTAAAATACTAATTAATTTCTGGGTTTTAGGACTCATTCCTGTAGCACTATTGCCTGTTAAAATAGGCCCAACATCATAATGTGTGTCCTGTTTGATTTTAATGTAAGTCATGCAGGGTTATTTGTATTATGAATGTTCAAAGGCAGGCGGCCAAGGACCAAACCAGAGCTAAAATGACTTACATTCATCAGGTGGACACAACAACAACTCCAAATCAATGCTAATATTGCTCTGTGTCTGCTGATGTGTAAACAGCACACATTAAACATTCCTCCAATAATCTTTATTTAATTTTATAATGTTAGTGTTGTGTTTACAGCTTGTTCTGCTGCTCCCAAGTGGCCAAACATCTATTAATACTGCTTTAAGAAAGACTACTAGTCTTTAAAATGTTTCAATAAATACAAAAAAACTGCTGGGTTGTCATAATAATAAACAAATTGCAGTAAATCATACAGTGGAGCCAAATGTAATGTAACATCTGATGAGTTAAGTAGTTTAGCCATTGTCAGAGCTTGTTGATGATTTTGCTTTGTCTAAACTGAAAGTTTTTAACTGCTGAAAAAGTAAGAAATTATTACACACAGGAGGTAGAGTAAGTAATACAGGAGGTATACTACATTTGCACACGAATTCCAAGCATTGTAACACAATTTTTGGCTTTTGTAGAAACTTAAGCCTTTGATTTATGTAAAGTAGGTGGATATTTTCTAATAAAAGTTGAAGATATTCCACCCCCCTGTCTCTATTCAGGGTGCCATCTTCCACCTTCCACTCATGCTATCAAACAGCTATACGCTATTACTGCCCACTGGGTATTCTTTTTGTGCAGACAGATTGTGTGGGTGTTGCATTTTTAATGAAAAGAGATGAACTTAATTGTATTACGGCCACAGATGACACATAGCTATTATTCCTTTAACTGTTAAAGCTCATCAAACGAATTAATCTGAGTTATACATTGTTGCTGGCAAAGTTAAGTTACTCAGTCTTGCAACATTAATGGTGTTTCAAAAGTTAATATTTCTTAGTCGTAGGCCCAAGCATAAGCTTGCTGATTGTGTTGGAAGTTTTGCAGCTGGTAACCAGCTCACAATAAAATGACTTGACCAAGTGTCTTGATTAACATGCATATAGGTAGTCTCTCCATGATTCATTAACTTTAACTGGGGGAGTGGATCTCCTTCTGGCACCTTTTAAACACCAAATGATGCACATACGGTACCAGCTAAAATCTCATTTCACTACCAGGCAAAGACTAAGTTTGCACACAATACAAGACAGCCTTACAGAGTAACTAACCACAATGACGAGCTCAGTTAACAAACAAAGGCACTTCACCATTGAATGTGTTTCCTCTTCCTCTTCACTAATGTGCCCATTAATGACTGCACATTAGATCAAGCCTCTAAAGCAACAGAGCATGCAGCTGGGATGGAAACAGTTATGACGTCCAACGGAAACCGCCATGCTGCTCTTTACTTGTTTTAATTTGGTCCTAAATAACAGACCAAAAGCAATTACTGCCTTAGCCACTCTCCCTCTCATATCTGTTTTACTCCTGTCTCAAAACATCTCTGAAGGGGTTTAGTTGAGTAAAGTATTGAATTGTGCCCGTGGTTCTTGTTTTTGTCAGACAAATATAAAACTCTTTGAGAGACTTCCATTTAGATTTGTACGGGCATGTTTTTCCTGTAGCCTGCAGCGGTGTAATTAATGATTGGAGGGACGATCAAACACTCTAATCTTCAATGTGAACTTGTGAACTCAAGAAAAGTGAGTCTCTTTTATTGTAACGTTGACCATTCTAAATGAGAAAAAGAATATACCAGAACATTCATACCTAAGGCTCTGCAATCACCTTTTCCACATTTTCTCAGTCAAATTGAATCTTTGTGATAAGCTAATTTAGATAGCGGGGTAAAATTGTCTCCCATTTTAGCAACAATGAGCTGTGCTGTGGATGAAAAACAAAGAAAGGTGCCGTGTTTCAGTTTCAGATGACTCT
This sequence comes from Sebastes fasciatus, assembly GCF_043250625.1. Classification (NCBI taxonomy): domain Eukaryota; kingdom Metazoa; phylum Chordata; class Actinopteri; order Perciformes; family Sebastidae; genus Sebastes; species Sebastes fasciatus. The sequence goes on along the minus strand of NC_133797.1, from coordinate 20,912,592 downwards.
GACATCCTTCCACAGAGCCACACACTCCGTCGGTCCAGACTAAAATATTAAAAAAACTATTGGATGGGTTGCTATGAAATTTTGTACAGACATTTATGGTCCCCAAATAATGAATCCTGCTGACTTTGGTGATCCCCTCACTTTTAATTCAGCATCGCCAGCAGGTCAAAATCTCTATTTGCCCAGCAAAACTAAGGGCATTCACATATATTATACTGATATTTACATTTATATGTGTTAATTAATATTAACTGTATCATAGTTTTGAAATTCTATTACTTACTTTTTTTTGTCCAACTTTATATTTTCATGTAAAGGGCAAAAATACACTCTTTGAAGGTCTTGGTCCTGTCTTTGAATCTACCGCAACTGCGGGGATATCAGTAAATTGCCTGTGTGTTGTCTGATATACAGTATTTGTTAACATCATTCCTGTGATTGCTCATAGAAAACAAAGGACAATTCCCACACATCAAATTCACCTCTGCAATGCCTTTTGATTATTTTACCAAGACATTTCTCATGATACACTTATACATACACACACACACACACACACGCAGACATATGCACTATATATGGCAATAAAAGAGGTGAATTAAAAGGAATCTTCATTTGTTTTCTGTGGGTGTTTTTATGGGAATGTGGATCTTTCAGATCAATTTGAGGAGTGCTTATGATTTGCATGTTCCACATTTTATTATAAGTGTCATGCAGTGTGGGACTCGCTCTGGTCCTGGTCTTGATTCGGTCTCACCCTGCATTGGTCTTAGTCTTGACTTGGTTTCAACCCTGCAAAGTCTTGTCTCTGTCTCGATACGCTTTCATCTTGGTCGTGACTTGGTCTCGGTTCAGGTGGTCTTGACTACAACACTTTCTGTAAGTACCAGTCTAAAAATGGATATACCTAAAAAATATCTAGTTAAGGTTTTAAGCCTAGATCAGTCAGTATAATGAGAGGGTTGTTTCAGTTTAATCTTTAATAATGAAGGAATAAAGATAAATGAAGAGCAAGTAACACTTAATTTTCAACTTGATATCTACCATCTATTATGTTGTAGAATGTAATGATATTAGATTTCATCTTTGGCAGATCTATAGAGAATGGTTTCTTTTTGCATGGCCTTTAACTGTGATTAATATCTTATAGCAACTTTCACTGCATATTCCAGTCTCATCATGCTGAAATAATTAGGCTAAATCAGGGTAGGAGATTTTCGTTTTAAATTTAAAAATGCAGTACATACCGTGACTGTTTAGCTGTGAGATCTTAATCAAGGTCACTCACCGAACACATAGTAGCCATGAAGTAATGTCTGGCCAGCAAGCGGCCCCCATCAGATAGGTAGTGTCAAGACCTCTAATGGGCTGAAAATGACAATCCTTATCTTCAGGCTGGCAGATGTGGATGGAGTACACTGATAAGGAAGGAGCTAGCTGACGTTGATACAGTGTTGATGAGACGGGGTGTGAAAAGATCTTTAACACACAGCTGCTTCTGGAATGAGTGTGTCATTAAATACATTTAGGGTATTTAAGTAGTGTTCATTTTGTCAGCTGTTTTATTTAGTCTTAATCTTAGTCCTGGAACTAGGGATTGTTGTATTTTAGCCAGAAAAATTTACTTCAAGCTGCAGTGCATAGAAATGGTGCAAATATGATTAAAGAAAGTTATTTTTATAAAACGGTCACTATATCCTGACAGTAGTGCATGAGACAGGTAATCTGAAAATAATGTGTCCTACGCTGAAAGATTTCATAGACCGGAGGAAAACAACCAATCAGAGCTGATCTGGAGCCTTGCCGTCTAAGAGCAGCTGTCAATCACTCACGAACTCCGACCAAATGGTCAAACTAGGCAGCACTGATCAAATATTAATCATTATTCTGTTACTTTAATGCGCTGCCTAGTTTGACCATTTGATCGGAGTGATTGACAGCTGCCTCCGTTGAATGAACAGCCAATAGGAACGCTCTCTCTCTGAAATTACCTGTGATTGGCCAAAGTTTCCCGTCAAGGGCTAGATTTTTTTAAAGCCTGAAAACAGAGTCATGAGGAGATGCAGAAGTGTAGTTATCTCTCAGAGCAGTTGAATTACAATATGCTGAAAGGTTATTATGGAATTTTTGCCCTATGATGCCAAAAACATTCTGCCTACTGCAGGTTTAAATGATGAATCGATTGTCAAGCTAGTTGCTAATTACTTTTTTATTGAATGACTAATTGACTAATTGTTGGATTCTGTGCTATGATCTGACATCTGATTTAAGGTCACATCCAGTTATATCTAACGAAACAATCACATTGAGTCTCTCAAGTCAATTGTTCTCTGAATTCAATCCTTTCAATTCAACGCTTGATGCATTAATTATAGTGAATATAATTATACATATTTGAACATTTCTGAAACACTGAAAGCGAGGCTTGCTTCTCTTACAAATATCTCTAATGAGGTCTGCAGAGCACATGCTGCCAGAGTGCCCAGTTCCCATCTCTGTCTGAAGTGGAAGAGACGGTGGCTGCGGTAAAGCGTTTGGGTGGCACAGACCTTCGTGGGATATGCTTTGCTTTTAATTTGATCCCTCCAGATTAAAGAGTGTTGCGTTTCAACAGGAAACAGAAACGTTGGATGTAGAGAGCAGGTTGAGATTAATGATACAGCACTTGTTAAACTTTTCCTTTTAGGCCTGTTTCTCTCCCTCTCATTTAGTTCTTTGGTCATTGTTTTAGTCAGGCTAATGTGGCATAATGAGAGTGATAAATCAATGCTGTCTGTTATGTACACCACTGTTGTGTGAGATACTGTGTTAGTGGATTTATTCAGTTGTTTGGGCAGAGAATAAACAGCTTCAAGAATAGGACTTCTTTCACTGACTGAGTTGCCAGATAATGAACTTCCTTAATAACAATAAACACTGGTGGGGAATCAATAATGGACAAAAGTTAGTTATTAATATGTACAATATACGGCACAGTTAGTTGCTCAAGTTGATGCTTCTTTTGTTTATGTTATGTGCAACTTAATTGACAGATGTATGAGTGTTAGCATGTTTGTGCACTAGAATCTTGTAATAAGTAATCTTTGCTATGCATCCAAATCCCATTAACTCACTAATAATTAACTTAAAGCATACATTTTTATGTTGCCAAAACTGGCCTAGTGTTTGGAGAATCAGACTAAACCACTTAAAGTACAATATATAATTTTTGCCAAAAGCCTACCCTTCACACTTCTGATCATCCCAGCCTTTTTTAATGGTCACTTTTCCTCAAACTAAAAGGGAGTCACTTTTCAGTCAACTACTAGAACATAAATCCATAATGCTAAACTATTAAATTAAATGTACTGTACAGAAACATTCAAATTCAAAGGGCTTTATTGGCTTGACCAAATTCAGATTTACTGCCAAAGCACCATATGAATACTGATATATACAACCCATTCTCACTCCCAACTCGTCAAACACCGCCAATTTGGCAGCGATCCTTGGCATCGGAAATTGACATACAGAGGTATACCATTTAGTGACAGTTTGTGATGAACCAGGCTTTCAACCACCTCCAATGTAAACCCACCCGTGGCATTATTCGACGGTTGGAGCAAGTAATGTAGTATTAATAGCGTGAAAGTCCACTAAGGGCGGGAGGGATGTGTGGTGGATTGGTCAAACACAACACAAGACTTTCAACCAGGTGACCAGTGTTCATGTCACGTGTGAAACTAAATGTAATGTTGACTTATTTGGTCATGTTAGTCGTTCCTCACGACTGTTTCCTAACCCAACCCCTATCTAAGTCTAACTTCCTGTGAAAACAAAAGTTTATTTTGAAAGGACACTATGCATGTAATGAGCATATATTAACAAGCTGTCCCCGGTCCGTCCAAAAGTAACGCAGAAGGGGTACCCCAAGGTATTTGACAAGTTAGGAGTGAGAATGTGTTGATATATATTGTATGTCATATTTAAAAATTCTGAAAATTGAACAAGGTGCTATTGAAACCATTTATTTTCAAATATTTATTTTTTTAAACCTCACCAAAAGTTTGCAATAGAAGAAGATTTCATTGTGTGTGTGTGCATGCATGTGTGAGTTATCAACTAACCCAAATAAATAATAATGTGAATAATAAGAAAATACTTATTTTAAGTAATAAGACATAAGGAAAAAAACAAAAATAATCATATTACTAATAGAAAAATACATAAATAAATGAAAAAATCTAATAATCTGAGGCTTGATGCAGATGCAGCAGATCAGTCAGTATTTGAGCAACATGACAATATGACAGCATAAAGTAGTACTCCTGTCAACAGTAGAGGAAGTAAATATGTTGGTAAAGGTTTTTTACATCTTTTCAGATATTATGTTGTCATAATAAATATGTGAAAACAATTTCAATAAGTCTCATATTCCAAGGGGGCTGCAATATTGGGAATATGTTGCAGTCTACTGGACCGATCACACTTGAAAATCTTAAGTGACAAAAGCATTTTTTTAAAAGCCAGAATAAGCAGCTATTGTGGAATTGTTACTAAAGCATTTCTCATTATTTCTATAATATGTAATGAATCATCACAGCAGGAAACACTGTACAATTTTCTGTCATCTTTCATATTATATTATAATATCCTGTAATAGTAGGCTGTCCTCCTGTAGTCCTATTTGTCGCTCAGCTTTAATTTCTGTTGTGTATTTATTGGAGAGTGGAAAGTAATGAATGCATATGGAAGTGGTCCGTGTGCCACATGGGTTCTTCAAATTGCAGCCCACTCACAACCAGCACTCTATGTCCTTTGAGTTACAGTGGCCTGTAATTTACACAAACTCACACCGTCACATCAGAGACAAGTAAACTATTTCATTAAAATCGAGAACCAGGTTCCAACTTGGTCATTAAACAGATTCTCTCACACACAGCGACTCATAATGAATGCAACAGTGAAGGAGTGATCCTTCAGTGTCAACAAGCAGCATAGTGTGCCTGTCGACACTCTAATAAGGCTGTTTCAACATCCAAAAGAAATGTCTAGTGACAAGGTAATCAAACACAAAGTACTGGATTGACTGACACTACACTTGTAGTTTGTCAACATGCACCAGAGATGAACCCGAACCATTTCAATTTAGACAACAGATTAAGTCAGATACATTTTTTGGTATACATTCTGTCTTCATTGGATACTAACAGTGTCTCAAGCGCTGCCTCAGTTGTTTATATTTTCCTCAGTCCGCCCCACTGTCCCCGCCTCCAACCACTTCTCACTTCCCCCAAAACCCTGCATTTCTGAGGAACTTTCCAGACCTGCCATTCTCCACCTGTTCACCAGATGCCCTCAGACTTTCCCACCACTGGTCAACTGACTCCACCTACTCACCTGTTCATGTTCCCAAATCATCCCCACTTGCTGACACACCTGTCTATCATTATCTCACCAGTCCTTCAATGTATATAACCAGTTCCTAATTTTCTGCCTGATATCTGTGTTTGGATCTGTTGCCTGTTTATAACCTACCTGCTTTCCTTGTCCCTCTGGATTTGTTTGATTCTTTGGGCTGCCTACTCCTGCTTGTGCCTGTTAATTTCAGCACTGATTTAGTAAAGTCCATTTTGCATACTCTGCCCGGCTGGCACTTGCATTTTCACCATGGATGTATTTCACTATTCCACCGCTGTCTTCCGGCAGCACATCACCTTGCGAGATTTTGGAAAGGCCGAAACTCTTTCCATAATGTCAGACACATATTACTAATAACGATCAGAGCCTGTCATGGCAAAAACTACTACAAAAAGTACTTTTAGTGGATGTAAATGACACTGCCAGCTTGCCCCAATAGCACCATATCAAAGCCCGTGAACAGCTGACGTCTACAGCGCTCTCCCTCAATACTAAACCAATTTCAGGAATTGTTTTCGCTATTAGTCAGTTAGACACAAAAACATGGGAAAATAGGGTCCAGGTTGAAAAATACCAAAGACCAGAAAACAACTACATTTCAAAGACCTTTTTCCTTGGTTCACAGCACTGTTGAGCTAAACACTGTAAAGCTACGCAAATCAATAGTCTATATTCTTCTGAAACAGAAACTTATATTATGGTTAATGAAACCCCAAATGATGGCGGCATTATTTAATCACATTATTTCAATCACACTCAAGAATGTGATTGAAATAAGATCTCAAACAGACGCTTCACTGATACACATTAAGGACCGAGACAGGAGCCATCTCAAATGCATCAGGAACAATGCATCTGCCTTGAATTAATATATTTAATCATCATCATCATGTTTTAATTATTGCTGTCAAACTCAAGAGTAATGAAAAGCAGCTGTAGTTTAACTGTTATAATGCATCAATTAAACACAGTGTAAGAGAAATCCATGGCTTGTCTTGTTTGAGTTGTCAGGATTCAGTCATCCTTAGGCTGCTCAGAAAGAGAAGGAAGCAGGAACAACTCCTGAGGGGGTTTGCGCATACAGGTCAATATACTGATGCATCGTGAGACTGCTTCATGGAGAGAGAGTGTCTGTACGTGTGAGAGAGAGATGGGGTATTTCTTTCTCCCTAAGAGAAAAATAAAAAGAAAGCAATGAAAAGATTTATGTTAGTTTCCTCTTCACTTGCCTTCCTTATGAATGGTGCATGAATAATAAATGCAGCCCACATAAACCTGGCTTCCATTGTTGCGTCAGGTGATGGATTGGTTTGACTGGGGCGTGCCCTTCCTTTGAACATTGTTGCTCTTTGATTTAATCTGACAGCTGGGGATGTGTTGGAACACAGAGAGGTATATAGCCTTTCATTGTTCTACACCACCGCCTCTCAAACCACAAGGCATCGAGGGACGAGCATGCAGGTTGTCATTCCAACCAAACACTTCTGCAGCTAATTAAAATACCTCTGACCACAGGGGAGATCTCCTCAGTGAAATCACCTGCTGAAATGTTTGGCTGAGAAAAAATCAAATGGGCCTTGTTGTACACACATGGCATGATACGCCACAGCTAACGGTTCATTCATATGTAACCAGGCAGAATAACATTTATCTTGTCCTACACAGCAGTTTTTCATTGTTTCTTGTTACAGAGGTAAAATATATAAATGAATAATAGCTGTAACTCAGGAATAAATGTGCATTTATTAGACAAAATAATGTAAACCTGCTTGAGCTAACCCTGTCTCCTACAAATTACTATTATATACAACTAATTTGCAACAGCAAATATGTTTGAACATAATGTAACGCTGGCTGGATTAGGTTTTTTATCTACATAATGAGGAAATGTGGTGAAAAATGTTGAACGTATCTGTAAAATGGTTATTGACAGCGTTTTTTATTTGTTTTCCGCCAAAATATCAATCTAGCAATACAATAGTGACTACAGCATTATTACAATTTTTCATGGTTATGTGTAGGAACCGGCAGCACTTGTTTAAGGTTAAAGAAAGATCATAATCTTGGTTCAACATAGATAAAGTCCACAATGACTTGAATCACGAAACACAACATGATTATCAACATTTAACGAAAATCAGGATAATTCCCTAACCTTAACCAAAGTGCTTTTGATTCCTAAACCCAGTAGGCAATATGAGGTAGGATGCCATCCCCCTTGTAAGCAAAATCACCAAACTGAATCCCCTTTGTTAACCTGCCATCCCCCACCTTTCCATCCCCTAGAAGTAGAGAGAGTGTCGGGGCAGAGGGGTTGTTTAGTTGAATATGTTAGTCTTGTCTGCCTGACACATAGATCCTTTATCTGACTGAGGTTTGTGAAAGTTAGTAGCGTCCACTGGGCGCAGCCGCGCTGTGTTCCGACAACGCAGACGCCGGAGCTGATCGCAAATGAGAAAGAAAGATTCAATCAAGCCTACACGTATGTTGACTAAGCAGAGATAACATTTAATGGAAATAGTTGATCTTGAAAGCAATACAGAATGCCCGAGGGCCTTACTGTAACCTATTATATTTATATATTCTGAATTGTCACCTGCCGCCTGAATTTTGTGTTTTCCTTTACATTAATAAAGACATTTCCGCCATAAATTGGTGCATACAAATTCACCGGAATACAGGAAATGAAGTGTTCGATGCTCAAAATTTCCATGGGGAGTGAACCATCTCCTCTGTTAAAAATTGACAAACAAGCACAGGACTTTCAACCAGGAGACCGCTGATCGTGGGCCATATGAAACTAAAGTAAATGTATAGTACTGATGATGCGAGACCTCTCCTCTTTTTACCCTTCTTGGGTATTTGATGAGTTGGGGGTGAGAATGTGTTGCACAGTCTTGCACTTTGTAGACCTACCAACCACCTCCATACTGCTCTGATGCCTTGCTTATGAACATAATCGTGGCAGTGATTACATTTGTCAGAATAACATAATTTGAAAACAATTTAGTAAATGTAATTCATAGGAGACGTGGTTAGTTGTAGGTTGTGGCTTGGGTGGATGGTGGATGTACAAAGTGCATGCTCACGCAGATGAGAGTCATAATTTGAAACTATATGACTGACATATACTGTACATTACATAAGGGGTTTAAAAATGCTGATAAGGCTTACTGATGTGGTGACACAATACATGAAATGTGTATTGATTTGGCCATAGAAACTAAATGAGCGCTGGCCTTGCTGGTGCTGAGTGGACATTCATGCAGTCGGGATCACATGGGGAGGCTTTTTCGAACACCCCATGCTTCCTTTCTGTTCCTCTGTGATGGTTTTGAAAACATGAGCCTCCGAACTTTGAGTTCCCACTGGGGAAATGGCACATATTGATCTGCTCACAGAGGAACTTCAACTTGAACGTGTCTCAGCAGCGCTGCACATTATGTCCATGTGTCACCCTCTGGTTGATTGAACAGTTTTACAAGCTGGTCGAACTGCTCCATAGCAGGCAAAAATGACCATGAAATGGTCACTATCCACACACAGTTCTAACATTTTGTCCATGTGTTTTAGTTGTTTACCTGCTGTGTAGCCATTACACCGTACACTGTACACCTTGCATACAGTACATCTCTTCCAGTTTTCCTGTACTCACATTGAACATTTTCTTTAACCTCCTCCAGCCTGTTATATTTCAACTTGTTGGTGAAATGAACACGTGTCTACAAGAATTCAGCAACAAGTTTAGGGGGGAAAAAAGTGTCACAATCAAACAAATTACTTTTTTGGGGTTAACCAATTTTTTTATATAGGCCTACAATTGAAGACAGAATGAAATGTTTTCACAAAACCAAACTAAAAACATATTTAAAGATGCAAATAGGAATCAAAAAACATATTTGTTTTCAAAATTCTCCTCTTAAAGGGATAGTTTGGATATTATATAGTCAGTATAGTCAGTGTATTACTTACAGTAGATGACAGTCGGTAGTCCCCCAGTTTGGAGAAACAGACAGGAGTATCGACACCAAAGCAAAGCAATACAGTGCTGTGGACGGGACCGGCAGTAATACCTATTTTAGCTACCTAAAAGAAAGGCTCACCTAAAAAAATCGTTATCCGTTTGAGTGTACGCCATATTTAGAATATTTTCACCGCTTTATCTTGCCGTCAGACAGCCCTTTCCTTCTCCTTTCCGACGGGGAACTGAACTGAAAGTGAAACTTATCTATCCTCTCACCAAAGGCAGCACATCAAAACACCCAAACTATCCCTTTAAAACCCTTACGTGTAGCTTGCTGAGCTACAGCAGCTCTCACTTAAAGAAATGCTATATACTGAGTAAAGATTAGCTGGATCATAACATTAATCATCAGAACAGTACATGCTTTAGATACAAAACCTGGTTAGAATTTCTGTTTAGATATATCTCTACAAATTCAATCATTTATCTGATGTACTTCCTCTCTCTGGTTGTCTCTGTTCATTAGAAGTACAAGTGTGATACAAACGAATATTAATTAAGAACTCATAAATGTGAAATCCAATTCCAGCAGGGACAAGAACAATCTGACACATACAAGGTGAATGCATATGCATTCACACAGGTGTAACAAAAAACAACACCTTTTCTGCTTTTGTCAAGTATCAATGAATGTGTGAATCACAGACTGCAGAGCATCTCAGTTTCATACATTTTAGGAAAGACTTCATCAATAATTAATGGAAATTTATATTTTTTAGAAAATCCTTAAGAGTGACATAGCCCCCTCTATTTACACTTCTATTTGTGTGAGATATGATGCTAACTAACACACAAAGTATTTTCCTCACAATGCAACATAGCAGACCGCACACTGGTATTCGTTTTCATCAAAATCATTAAATTATCAGTAAAATAAGATCCTGCTTCTTAAAGAGGACCTATTACGCTCATTTTCAGGTGAATGAGCCCAGTCTGCTCTGATTGGTCAGCTGGCCCACGGTTGTGATTGGTCAACTGAACCAAACTCGTCACACTCTGCTCCAGCTCCGCTCTACTAACTTTGTTTGTGCCAAACTAGCCGCTAGGCAGATATTATACAATTGTTTGACTTGGTGAAATCACCAAGTTACTGAAGAAAAGGCAGGCTTTCAAGCAAGGCATTTCAGGCTGTTCAGGAGCAGTGTTTCTGTGGGGGAGAGTAACTTCCTTTAACCTGGACTTTGAGCTTTGTAACTTTGCAGACCTTTTACATGCACAAAAAACTATATAACACACTAAAGGAAAGAGAGAAAAGCACAGAAGCATAATAGGTCCTCTTTAAATTCAGATAGTTATAGATAGAATAGAAGACAGTTTTCTGTTGTCAGAAAGAAGTTGAATTACTTTTGCTTGCTAAAGTGTTTGAATATCACTCTAAATATAGAGACCCCTGAGGACCGCCCTGATAATGCCATTCCACTGTAATAATTTGTTGAGGCTTTGAATTTTAACTAGATGCAATCATGTGTATTCAACATTGTCAGGTGGGACTGAAAGTGTCTCAGCAGAATATATTAAATACCAACATTCTGATTTATCTCCCCCTGAATACCTTTTGTTGCTCAACCATTTTCTCTTATCTCACGCATTTCATCTCACCCACATGTATTACCAACACGTCTGGTATTTGCAGGTCATACTCTCGTGGATTTGTGGCTGGACGTTGCAGCATCATGACATTGTATTATTGTGTTTGCCAGAAGACATACATGTGTCTCCAGAGTTGACAGTTATAACCACTTAAATATCTGAACAAATGAAACTCATCTAATTGTTTGTCAGAGCAGGAGACACAAGCATTTACCATCACTGTCAGTTTCCTAAAGACAATTTTACAAAATTGCTTATCACACAGCAACTCAGGTTTCACAGTTTTGTCAATCAAACCTTACAGACATGATCCCACTACAGGCAGAGCCACAATTATTGCCTGTAGGTTTTTGCATATACTGTATGCCTAAATTAAAAAGTTTGAAATCAGGATGCATCACACACAGTTTCACAGATTATCTGCTATCTGATTACAAACACACTCATACAAGATAAGAAAATAGCAGTGCATGACACACTACACAACTTATTAAGATCTTATAAGATGCGGCGCGCATCACATCTCTTTCTCTCTTGCAGACACTCTCTCTCTCTCTACTTCTGCATCTCATATGAATTTTCTCCAGCTTCTCTCTTGGTCTGTAGACTACGTCTTGGAGAGCATGTTAGCTTACCACGTTCTTGCCACTTCTCCACTCGTATTTTATTCGTATTAGCTGTCCATAAAGTATGCACGAGAGGCCACATTGGCTTTGTGGTCACCATTTCAAAAGTTCTTTCCTTTTTTTTTCTTCTCTTGTCGAGATTGCAGTGATCATGCTTTTCAAATGCTCAGCTCTCAGAGTCTTTTTTTATTTTACACAAGACAGCTGTGAAATAAAAAAAAAAAAACTAAAATACCGCTTTGTGGATGTACGCCTCTGCCAACTAGTTAAGTTGCAGTTTACATCCATGTCTGTCCAAACTGTCATCACTTCATAATGTTATCCCATCAGACATTTGTGTGAAATTGTCATAATTAGCATATGCATTCTTGAGTTATGGACAAAACCATGTTTTTTGAGGTCACAGTGACCTTGACCTTTGACCACCAAAATCCAATTAGTTCATCTTTGATTCGAAGTGGACGTTTGTTGTTGTTTGAATGTGAAGAAATGAACTGAAGGCATTCCTGAGATATCACAAAAATGTGACGGACATAAGGTCACAGTGACATTTGACCACCATAATCTAATCAGTTCATCCATGACTCCAAGTGGATTTTGTGCCAAACGGAGATAACACTTTCACGAGAATGGACTGGCCACGGCTTTCGCCGGCGCGGAGGCATGCAAATCACAGACACATTTCTGATATGGTGCAGCCTCATTTGTAATTCAGTAAAGTGTTCGGATCTTACAGGTATGAGCTTAAAAAATCTCCATTTTAAGGGCTTACCTCAGAATGAGATAGGTAGGGGATAATTCTCAGGAGCTAGATTCGAGAGATGTGAGAAAATTGGGGGGGAAAAAGTCTATATTGCTAGGGCATGTCTTTAAGAAACTGGCTGAACAATTTTGAATCTCCCTTTGCGAGTCACTAGACATCAGGGCCTTTCCAAAGATCTATTACTGTAAATTGTCCTTCCTTACCCATGGGATCTAGCTACATGAATGCAGGAGTACACAGTCTAGATAGTGTAGAAGGCATCTTGCTTTGTCATATTAGTCTCAGGAATGTCCTGCACTGTTAAAACGTAATTATCTTTTCATGCATCAAAAATAATGTACTGTGAGAGCCCTAAAGCGTGCAAAAGCTTTATTTATTGAATCTCAGCACGTTCATTCAAAATTCATTGCAGGGAGATGTGAAGATGAGTGGCTGAGCCAGTAGAGCCTCATTACAGCGCAAAACCTGTATGAAATAGAAGAGTAAAGGTCAACCTTAAGATCAAATGTACACCAAGAGCTTGTTAATGCTTCGCTCAAGGGCGGTTGTTGACATAATATGTTTCCTTCATCCCTTTAACAACATTCTCATGGTTTGCATGTTTTGCATACTGCTGTCTTGGCAGGCGTTTTCAAATGTGCCCGAAACAGGACCCACAGAACATACAAATCAGTCCTTGTGCAGATGTTTTTTTATCTTGAAGATGGCATACATCGAAGTACCATACAGCAACTATTGATGCTTTCCATACACGTACCTCCTCGCATGCAATGCAGGTTTAATTAATTACAAGTTACAGCACTGGGGAAAAAGTCAGTTAACAATAAATTTAGGAAATTCAATTTATTTGAATGAGCTGCCATCATATTTTTGTTAATTAGATACAAACAAAGTGATCTGTGAAGAGGCATTTCAGATAATATAATTAAGACATCTTCAGTTAAATTATTGTCAGCAAAGTTTGACATTTGGCAGAAAGTAAACAGAAATGTTATGATTGAATATCTGTCTGACCTGCAGGACTGACAGTCCCAGAAGACAAACCTCCAAGCATGCATTTCTGTGCAGCAATCGAGCCGGCTGACTTGGCAACCTTGCACAAGTGTCAATGACACAGCAAAACGATGAGGTTTAAGACAAGGTCAAGTGGTTTTCAAACAAATCCATCATCTGACGTAATCGCAAAGAGGTCAGTTTAGGCTGCGTGAGCATTCATTATTCATGAGCAGGAAGAGGAAAGAGGAAGCGCTCACGTCTCACCAAGTAGAGGACAAATGAATATAAACATCACCATCTTTCCTCCTCTTCTTACCTTTGTCTCTGAGGGGATTTTACCCTTGGATCAGTCTCAAACATACATCAATATATCGACTGGAATAATGCATTGAACTCCCGGAGGAATCCGTTTCCTTCCCTCCTTCTCTTGATAGTGTGTGGAAGATTGAAGCCTTCCTCTTTCTCATTCAAGGGAAACTGCGCCGGCATTAAGATGTTTCAATCAGCTCGCTTTGAAGACAAGCAGCAATGAGAGCGTGCAGCTAATGAGGATTTGCTGAAAGATCAAATAAGCTTTAAAAAAAAAAAAAAAGCTGACACTCTTTCAAAAGTATTGTAAATTAAATTAATACATTCTCTGAAAATTAATGGATATGCATGGACACAAAATGTGCCTCTTGCACACTGGGGCCCGAATCCAATGGGAATTGAGACACAGTGTGTGAATTCTGCTTCCCATTCTTTATCTTGACTCTTGGTGTGGGTTTTTCCATTACCAAGAGGAAGTGGGGGCAGCCAACCCCAGACTGTCTCCCAATGGCTTAACGCAGTTGGCTGGAAAGATAGATTTCCACACTTCGTTCAGTAAAATCACAGGAACAAACAGTGCCTCTATTTAATTTGGAGCTCACCTAGCCACAAAATATGATTAATACATACAGTAAAGTCTCGTCAATTACAAATCGGCAAAACAGGGTAGAAATTAGTAATATATCACCGCTGATGTAATTTAAAGTTAGCACTTGCAGCAGAGAGGAAACAAAGAGGGAGGTCCAAAGACGAGACAAAAAAAGCTACTGATGATAGATTGGGCTCGGTAAAGTAATGGTGGCACCCGGCCCATTCTTTTACTGTACTCTTCCACACCTTTCTGTGCTTCTGCTGATACTTTGATCTGGCTAGACTCAATTAAACGCTCTACATCTGCCACCATGCTGTGCCACCCACCTCACAGTGCCACAGTCATAAATCGTTTCCACCACAGAGGCAGAGAGCTGGGCAGCCTTGTTCCTGGGAAGAATGTGGTCTGGCTAAGCTTTTTTTGATAGGGAATTTTTCTTTTCTACCCAAGTTTACTTTTTTAAAAATGACATCATAGTTTCTTTAGCTCCACTTTTCCTCACTGGTCCTTCTTAAAGGAATAGTACAATATTTTGGAAAACATGCCTGTTTGCTTTCTTGCCGAGAGTTAGTTAAGTAGATTGATGCCACTCTCGTGTCTGTGCGTTAAATGTGAAGATACAGCCTGCGGACAGTTAGCATATAGCATAAAGACTTGAAACAGGGGGTCTGTGATGGTTGCCTGGCAACCTCATAATGATGACAAGACTTCACCTCTGGTGAAATAGTCTGGCATGCAACCTCCCATAAAACCACAACCTGTATTATTAACATTTCAGTTCTTGTACATTAAACAAACAATATAAAGTGATAATTAACTGGCTTTAGACATGCAGGTGCAGGTAGCTGTATCCGTCTGCTTCCATTTTGTATGCTGAACTGGCTGAATTTGGATATTTACGTACACTTACATGTAGTAAACTGTGTACATTATGTAATTACTTGCGTAGTGTGTGAATTTTGACAGGGTAGTGTTGACTCAAATCGAACATGGCTGTTGTGCACTTACAGGAAATGATGATTGCAACATTTGACCGCTTCTTCTTTTTTTTAATGGCAAATTGGAACCGGACCGCGGAGCAATACCGCCAATATCTGACCACGATTGTCACCCCCCAAAATATCTGCCAGCTTACATTTGTATAGTGCGGTGTTCACCGGAGCAACCGCAACCGCTGCAGCTTCTTAGGCCAAAATGACGACCATTGAGGGTGAGAAGTGTCCAGCGTTCCACACTTAACTTTTTGACCATTATGAGTGCAACATCTCATGGTACACTGCAATTTGTCATGCTTGTCAGTGTGAAGGCACTTATGCATTCAAAATAGCAAGTGTAAGTGTGGAAGAATGCAATTTGAAAAACACCAATTGTCATTTTATTTCTTCCTTGCCTGTGTGCCATTTCTCTGCATCTTGAATTCATCAAATGTTGTTGCAGTCATTCTCACCTCGCCTATAGAATCCTGTAATATACTGCAATCATGCGTTATACAAGCTACTTTCAAATTGTAGCTCAATTTGCTGCCAGCTACCCTTCATTGGAGGAAGTTTTACCGAAAG
Source organism: Sebastes fasciatus (assembly GCF_043250625.1). Classification (NCBI taxonomy): domain Eukaryota; kingdom Metazoa; phylum Chordata; class Actinopteri; order Perciformes; family Sebastidae; genus Sebastes; species Sebastes fasciatus. The sequence goes on along the minus strand of NC_133797.1, from coordinate 20,896,733 downwards.
CCACAAGCTTCTCAGAAAAAGTAGATTAACACATCTGGTCCAAGTTCAGGTTTAAGAACAGCAAAACTATATAAAAAATCTGTTTACAAACTCTCACCCAACTCGTGCAGTATAATCCAAGTCTCATTAATCCAGTCGTGTGCTCACTACTTCCCAAACACATGCGATAATCGACATGCGAAAAAGACTTCCGGAACTACTGTCCCATGCATGCACTGGCTTGCAGCATGCATGCGAAAGCATGACATGGTTGCATGATTTTGAAAAGCAACACTATCAAAATGTAGCTAAAAATGTAATGTTACTATTCAGAATATAATAATAGTTAATACATAGATTGTTATAATAATAGTTAATAAACATTATTGTGGTGCTGTTTTTGTTTACAGTGATTGATTGTAATATGTCCCACACGAAAAACCACATGTTCTTTCTAATTTGTTCAACCATATTTCCTCTTACCACATTTACCACTTTAGATTGAGTGTTAAGGACTTCTCTCTTTCTGCCTCTATCTCTCTACAGCTCCTTTGCTTCTCTCACAAAAAGTCACGGGTGTTTTGTTTTTATATTGCAATGATGCTACTGGACCATGAAATGTCATCCTCTCCAACACGATGCTTCAGTTCCCCACGGGGGCAGAGGTGGTTGGGGAGGGGGTTGACATTATGCTGCCACATTTTAGGACTGCCTGTTCCTAACAACACACTCACATCAGTTATTATTTTTAATGCTCAAAAATGACTGTCACCACTTCATTATATGCCCTGAGTGTACACAGCAACAGGAGAGAGAGAGCGTATATTCACCAAGGCTGCACAATTCTCAGAAATAGCTTTCAATTTTAACAGATGTTTAGAAATCATGGTCTGGATCAAACATAAAAATTTAGTGTTCATAGAATTCATGTTGTCCTTGATACAGAACTGCAGCTAATTTATACATTATTTTTTTTCTTTTGGCCATGATTTAATCATGCATCATATTTTATTCAAATCTGAAATGAATTAAATGATTTAGATATCCTTTTACCTAACATAAAAATAAACAGGACTAAAAACATGACCACACTGGTAGACATGATAACACACACTAACTCTAATTATGTAAAATGTATGTAAAAATACTGTACTTAAACACATGCACTTTAATTTCTTTTATACCTTATATTGTATATGTACATTACATTTATAAAATATAATGCATTTTTAAAATGACAACAGCAACAATTGAAAATAACTTATTATTAATAAATTAATTGTTACACTAGAATAAAATAAAAAATAAAAACATGAATCAAGATTTTTAAAAACAACAACGTTAATGAAGAGGTATTCAAATTCTGTAATACAACAAAAAATACTTAATTTAAAACCAGGTCAATAACTATCAACAAACTCTAAATCTGTCTTTGCAGATCCTTGTGGAGCTACTTACTAGTGGCACATTTGATATCTTTCTTCCTTACAACTTTAAATGTGTATCTAGCGGTGAGGTTGTAGATTGCAACCAATTGAAACTTCTCCCATGTGCTAAGCGAACCAGAAGTGACACAAGACGTTGGAGCTAAGTACAACCGGATGCTGCAAAAGACATTTTTAGGCAACCAAAAAGGTTATAATTAACGTTCATGAACTGAAAACACACTGTGAAAGGGTTAAAGTTCAAAGACGAAAAAACACGGACAACTCCCAGACCGGACAACGCCGTGGTAGCAACCTGTCAATCACAAGGTAGCCACGGCCTAAAGCATACCCTGCTTTATGGTCTATTTGACTCTAAATGGGACCATAATTTCCTTAATGAACATCATGATGTTGAAGAAGACTTGAAACTAGCGATTGAGACCATAAACTCATGTTTACAATGTTTACTAAGGTAATAAATCAAGTGAGAAGTAGGCTCATTTTCTCATACACTTCTATACAATCAGACTTCTTTTTGCAACCAGAAGAGTCGCCCCCTGCTGGCTGTTAGAAAGAATGCAAATTTAAAACACTTCAGCATTAGCCTCACTTCTCAGACCCAGAGATAGCCCACTGGTGAAAACGCAAATGATCCAGAGCCTATCTAAAGCCAGTGTTTGGTTTGTCCATTCTGGGCTACTGTAGAAACATGGGGGCCGGCTCCGTAAAGAGGACCCTCTCCGTATATAGATATAAACGACTTATTCTAAGGTAACGACAACGATTCTTATTTTCAGGTGATTATACACGAAAGAGAATATACTGATTAATATTATATTCCATTTCTGCCAATAGATCCCCCTAAATGCTACACACCGTTCCTTTCAAGTTCCTCTGGATTGAAATTATTCATTTTATTCATGTTAATATATAGGTTGTTTGCTTATTCATGTTTTTTGTTTGTTTGTACATGCAATGTGTGCATCACTCTAAAGTCCTAAACTGCAAAGCTGTTCATGTCCCAACTTAAAACATCACAGAGAAGAGCAGCAGAAAATTACAGGCGTGATATCAAGTCGAATTCCTCGACTTTCTTGTTTCATGTCTAACCCATTAACCACAGCAATCTCCCAAACCACCCAGCAGTCCTTTGTAGTGGGTTTTTATGCCAAATGGAGCGAAAAACACAGCTTGACTCAGCCAACAGTGATCAGTGCTTGGCCTCCAGAAAGTGTCAGTCAAGGAAAGCCATGGGAATAGAGGGAAGAGTCCAACCAGAGCTTGTACAGGTTTTTACAGGTGATGAGCTGACAAGCTATGGGAAATGGGAGGTCCATGTTCTGTCTGATTAGCCTGAAGCTGTTAGAAGGGATCCTGGGTTGTTATATTGCTGTAGGACTGTGGCACTCTTATTACTCTTATTATACACCATTGTTGACAACTCCTTGTTTCCTGACAGCTGTCTGCAGTCTGTTATTTCCAGTTATAATTGTTTGTGATTCATTGGCAGGTGTCTGTTAATATTGTACATCATGAAAGCCCAATCATGTTTACAGTTTGTGAGAGCTGATCATCCCCTGAACCAGTTCCACTCGCTGAAGAAGACAATGAGATTCAGCTGAAAACGCTGAAAAGCTACAAAGTGGGCTTTTGAGTTTAGATTATTTTATTACACATACTGTGCTGTTCCCGGAGGTCAAATATGAAGTTCCATGCTCAAATGTTTACAATCAATAATTCTTCCACCATCACTAAATCAGAGAACAAAGAAAGCCATGCAGGTAACCATAGCAACAATACCACTCCATCAAAAAACAGCTTTTATGAACATTGTCTACCAGCCGTTGTATAAACGTCATTCTTCACTCTGTCCTGATAACTCCTTCTGTCTACAATATCTGCACATGGCAACTACGACACGGGTACGGTTAGGGAACGATTGTGATTTGCAAATAAACAATGTTTAAAGGAATTCCTCAGTTTCTTTAGAAATTAAACAATGGAGACATCCATCCATCCATTTTCTTCTGGGTCGCGGGAGCAGCAGGCTTAGCAGGGAATTCCAGACGTCCCTTTCCCTAGCAACGTTTTCCAGCTCTTCCTGTTGTGTTCTGGCTGTGCCAGCTTGTTGTTGTGAACTGTTGTGGTTTTGGATGTGGTTTATTTGTATGTATTTCCGGTGTTTCCTGTTTTATTTTGGTGATTCACTCCTCCTGTGTCTTGTCTGGGTTTACTTCCTTCCTTTGTCTGTTTTCCCGCCTTTTGGTTGATTGTCTGCCCCGCCCTGATTTGTTTCACCTGTGTGTAATCTTGTCTGTTATTTAAGCCTGTGTGTTTCCCCTCTGTCCTTGTTGGTTCGTACTTGTCTTCCCAGTCCCTTGTCCTCCGTGTTCCTAGTGTTCCTAGTGTTCCTAGTGTTCCTAGTGTTCCTCCTGCCCGTGACTCTCGCACCCTCTGGTTTGTAGTTTTGTTTTTGTTCTCAGTTTGGTTTTGGTGTGTTTTCATTTGTACTTTGTTCCCCTCCTTGTTTTGTGATTTCTGGATTTTGTCAGCTGAATTAAAGCTCGCTTTTGTTTAAAGAACTTCCGTTCCTGCTGGTTACTCTGCGTTTGGGGTCATATAGAAAACTCACCACACGACAGAACGAACCAACCCTAAATAATGACCCCAGCAGAGAGCTTTTATGCCTTTTTGGGCATCCGGATTCGGCCCGAGCATCAGCCTCAGCCCCGGCCTGTTGGCTTCCTGAGCTTCCGGCCCATGCCCCAGCAGTCAGCTAGCTCTAGGCTAGCATCAGCCCCGGATCGGTTCTTGGGAACCCGCCTTGCCCTGGGAGGCCCACGGAGTTTCCAGTCTGCTCCTCGCCATGCTGGCATCCAGGACACTAGCTTCGAGCCAGAGGTCATGCTAGGGGTGAGATCTCACAGAAGGAAGCGTGGGTCCCAGAGGCGGCGTTCTCCTAAGTTGCTCAGTGTTCCATCCAAATCCAAGTCTACTCCTGTGTCGGAGGTCCGGCTGACCTCTGCTCCAAGTTTCCTGTCGGAGGTCAGGTCGACCTCTGCTCCAAGCGTCCTGTCGGAGGTCCGGCAGACCTCTGCTCCAAGCGTCCTGTCGGAGGTCCGGCAGACCTCTGCTCCAAGCGTCCTGTCGGAGGTCCGGCAGACCTCTGCTCCAAGCGTCCTGTCGGAGGTCCGGCAGACCTCTGCTCCAAGCGTCCTGTCGGAGGTCCGGCAGACCTCTGCTCCAAGCGTCCTGTCGGAGGTCCGGCCGACTCCTGCTCCACGTGTCCTGTCGGCGGTCCGGCCGACTCCTGCTCCACGTGTCCTGTCGGCGGTTCGGCCGACTCCTGTTCCACGTGTCCTGTCGGCGGTCCGGTCGACTCCTGTTCCACGTGTCCTGTCGGCGGTCCGGTCGACTCCTGTTCCACGTGTCCTGTCGGCGGTCCGGTCGACTCCTGTTCCACGTGTCCTGTCGGCGGTCCGGTCGACTCCTGTTCCACGTGTCCTGTCGGCGGTCCGGTCGACTCCTGTTCCACGTGTCCTGTCGGCGGTCCGGTCGACTCCTGTTCAACGTGTCCTGTCGGCGGTCCGGTCGACTCCTGTTCCACGTGTCCTGTCGGCGGTCCGGTCGACTCCTGTTCCACGTGTCCTGTCGGCGGTCCGGCTGACTCCGGTTCCACGTGTCCTGTCGGCGGTCCGGCCGACTCCTGTTCCACGTGTCCTGTCGGCGGTCCGGCCGACTCCTGTTCCACGTGTCCTGTCGGTGGTCCGGTCGACTTCTGTTCCATGTGTCCTGTCGGCGGTCCGGTCGACCTCCGCTCCATGTCGCCTGTCGGCGGTACGGTCGACTCCTGTTCCAAGGGTCCTGTCGGCGGTCCGGCCGACTTCTGTTCCAAGTGTCCTGTCGGGGGCCCGGCCGACTCCCGTTCCAGGTGTGTTGTCGGGGGTCCGGTCGACCTCCGCTCCTTGTCGCCTGTCGGCAGTACGGTCGACTCCTGTTCCAAGGGTCCTGTCGGTGGTCCGGCCGACTACTGTTCCAAGTGTCCTGTCGGGGGTCCGGCTGACCTCCGCTCCACGTCTCCTGTCGGGGGTCAGGTCGACCTCCGTTCCACGTCTCCTGTCGGGGGTCGGGTCGACCTCCGTTTCGGTTGGGCCGCAACCGCCACCTGCTGTTCCGGTTGGGTCGCAACCGTCACCTGCTGTTCCGGTTGGGTCGCAACCGTCACCTGCTGTTCCGGTTGGGTCGCAACCGTCACCTGCTGTTCCGGTTGGGTCGCAACCTCCACCTGCTGTTCCGGTTGGGTCGCAACCGCCACCTGCTTTACCGGTTGGGCCGCAATCGCCATCTGCTGTTCCGGTTGGGTCGCAACCGCCACCTGCTGTTCCGGTTGGGTCGCACCCGCCACCTGTTGTTCCGGTTGGGCCGCAACCTTCACCTGTTTTTCCGGTTGGGCCGCAACCTCCACTTGCTTTTCCGGTTGGGTCGCAACCTCCACCTGCTGTTCCAGTTGGGCCGTAACCTCCACCTGCTGTTCCGGTTGGGCCGCAACCGTCACCTGCTGTTCCGGTTGGGCCGCAACCGTCACCTGCTGTTCCGGTTGGGTCGCAACCTCCACCGTCTGATTCGCCGGTTGGTCCGCAACCGCCACCGGCTGATTCGCCGGTTGGTCCGCAACCGCCACCTGCTGTTCCGTCTGGTTCGCCGGTTGGGTCGCAACCGTCACCTCCTGTTTCGCCTGGGTTTCAGCCCAAAAACCTTGTTCCTGTGACTGCTGGGCCGCGGTTCCGGGACCCCGGGTTCCCCGGCTCTGGCTCTGCCTTGCCCCCGGGCCGTCCGCCCGAGTTTCCCGGCTCTGGCTCTGCCTTGCCCCCGGGTCATCTGCCGGAGTTTCTCGGTTCGGACTCTGCCCTGCCTCCGGGCCGTCCGCCCGAGTTCCCAGACTCTGTCCCGGTTCTGTCCCCGGGCCGTCCGCCTGAGTTTCCCGGATCTGACTCTGCCTTGCCCCCGGGTTGTCTGCCGGAGTTTCTCGGTTCGGACTCTGCCCTGCCCTCGGGCCGTCCGCCCGAGTTCCCAGGCTCTGTCCCGGTTTTGCCCTCGGGCCGTCCGCCTGAGATGGTCGGTGCCCAGGGTTCCTGGAGTCCCTCCTCCGGGCCCCCCTCCGCCCACCCGGTTCTGGTTGTGGAACGTCTGGGATCCGTCCCTTGAGGGGGGGGCTATGTTGTGTTCTGGCTGTGCCAGCTTGTTGTTGTGAACTGTTGTGGTTTTGGATGTGGTTTATTTGTATGTATTTCCGGTGTTTCCTGTTTTATTTTGGTGATTCACTCCTCCTGTGTCTTGTCTGGGTTTACTTCCTTCCTTTGTCTGTTTTCCCGCCTTTTGGTTGATTGTCTGCCCCGCCCTGATTTGTTTCACCTGTGTGTAATCTTGTCTGTTATTTAAGCCTGTGTGTTTCCCCTCTGTCCTTGTTGGTTCGTACTTGTCTTCCCAGTCCCTTGTCCTCCGTGTTCCTAGTGTTCCTAGTGTTCCTGGTGTTCCTAGTGTTCCTCCTGCCCGTGACTCTCGCACCCTCTGGTTTGTAGTTTTGTTTTTGTTCTCAGTTTGGTTTTGGTGTGTTTTCATTTGTACTTTGTTCCCCTCCTTGTTTTGTGATTTCTGGATTTTGTCAGCTGAATTAAAGCTCGCTTTTGTTTAAAGAACTTCCGTTCCTGCTGGTTACTCTGCGTTTGGGGTCATATAGAAAACTCACCACACGACACTTCCTGGGGTACCCTGAGGCATTCCCAGGCCAGCAGAGATATATAATCTCTCCAGCGTGTTCTGGGTCCCAGGGCCTTTTACCAATTGGTCGTGCCCGGAAAACCTCCAAGGGGAGGCGTCCAGGAGGCATCCAGATCAGATGCCCAAACCACCTCAGCTGGCCTCTTTTGACGCGAAGGAGTAGCGGCTTTACTTTGATTTCCCTCCGGATGTCTGAGCTACTCTCCCTATCTCTAAGGCTGAGCCCAGCCACCCTATGAAGGAAGCTCATTTTGGCCACTTGTATCCGCGATCTCATTCTTTCGGTCACTACCAAAAGCTCCTGACCATAGGTAAGGGTTGGAACGTAGATTGGCTGGTAAATCAAGAGCTTTGCCTTCCGGCTCAGTTCCCTCTTTACCACAACGGTCCGGTACAGCGCCCGCATAACTGCAGACACCGCACCGAACCTCCTGTCCATCTCCCGCTCCATTTTACCCTCACTTGTGAGCAAGACCCCGAGATAGCTGAACTCCCTCGCTTGGGGCAGTAACAATGGACACATCACATGTTCGATTAATGAGCATTAGATGTGCTGTTGGGTTGATTCTATTACCTTTCTACAGAGCCAGGTGTGCTGTTGTCCTGTTTCCAGTCTAATGCTAAGCTAAGCTAAAATGACCGGCTGCTGGTTGGTATGATAGTGCAACCCTTATACAATATAACCCTTGCCAGCCGAGGCGATATTTGAACGGAAAGTTGAACTCGCAACCGCTAGCAAATGTTTTTTTGCCCATTCGCTTGCATAGAATTGAAATGAATAGGAGGCAAATGTTTTGCGCATGTGTGACCGTGCCTTTATTCAAATTTACTGTCAACACCTTCTGCAAAAACTGAAAGGGTAAACTCTTGTTTGGAGTTTTAAAGATGCATTTAATTTGTGCAAAAAAAATACAATACAATTTATTTTAATATTTGATTTCAAGGGTTAGGTGTAGGGTTGTGTGGGTGTGAATCATATGCTGCATGTTTGTCTTATATAAACTTAATTTCAAGGATACATATGCAATTTAAAGGAAGTTGAGAAATGTTATTGGACCTAAAATAGCAAACCAACTAATTTCCACTCCTGAGTGACAGGCTGTTAGAGTGCGTTTCACTGGTGTGAGAATGTGTGTTGATGCAAATGACTTACAAGAGCTTTGTGTGTTTTTGTTCAAGTGGTGGATGAACAATTTATTTGAAATTGTGAAGTAATATATCAGATGTACTGTAAGAGGCTGTGTGTTTATGTGAGATGGAAAAACAGCATAAGTGTCTCTGCGAATGTCAGATGTCAAGTATCAAATGTAAATTGGCTGTGGACATTGTGAAGCGTGAAGTTTCAGAAAAATCTGGTAATTATAAATGCTGCGTGCATTGGGGCTGTGTGTGTGTATAAAATGCTTTTTGAAAAGTGAAAAGCTGTCTTTTATTATTGCATTCATTGGACTGAATTTGGGTGTTCAGTAGATACAGTTCTCCATTCATCAAATTATATGCAAACAAAGAACCAAGATCAATATCGAAATACAAATGAAGTGGCATTAAAATAATATGCATTATATTGACTTGATCTTCTCTAAATGGTTGGTGAGTACCATCACCACATTTTTTAACTCTATTTCTAGACCCCTGTAGAGGTATTTAGTGTGTAATGTGTAATAATTTGTTCCATTATCTTACTATTCCTTTGAAAGTAAGCTAAAGCATTCTGCGAGAAACAGACCTAAAAGCTAGACACTATTATCCCAAGAAAAATTACATCAGTTGTTTCAGCAAACGACCCAAAACGACTCATGTTTACATTTAAAGGTGGAGTCAGTGATTGTAATCCAATACACTTTTTGTCAAATTCAGCGAATATCTCCTCATGGCCCACTAGCTGTCCGTTCTGTGTGTGAACTGAAAAAACAAATCCGGTATTCAAACACAACCCTGGCAGTGGGAGCTAGAGGGACGGTAAATTTGGAGGGTGGTATTATTTGTTTGTGTGTTGAGTTCAAATATCATCATCTTTAAGTGACAAAGCCCTGAAGCAGCTGTAGGACTCTCGTCCGATGGGAGCAAAAGAGGAAATATTGTGATGTTATGGAACTATGAAGTGCGCAAAGTGAAAAGATCAGGTTGCTTGACGGGTCAGCAAAATGTCAGACTTTGACAGCAGGAGACAGACTTCCTGGTTGTTACTGACAGTCAACATCGTTTTCTTTTAACCATGTCCTCGACTTTAAACCTGCAATAGCAGATTTTTTGGCCACTTGGGCGGCAGTGGAAACAAACTTTAAATACAACACTGACATACTGTATTATCATCTTTCAAGTTGATATTGCAAACTTACTAACAGTAACAGTTGCCTTTGTTACGCATTCAGCAGATACTGAGTCATGTTTCTGGCCACCTGGCAAATGTAAGTCCAATATTCTCTCACCTTTTAGATCTGTTTTGGTCTCCACCAGCTTCTGAGGGAAAGATCTGTCTCTTCAGCTGCTAAATTATGTTTAAAAGCTAGTCGCTAAGTGTGTTTGTCTGTCATTTGGTATCAGGCAGGTGGTGCACAGTGTGTTTATCAGGACTTTAGAAGCAGGGCTGTAGTACACGAGCCCAGTCTCTGTCTCGAATCCGGACTTGAGTCCACTTTTTTTAGGTCTTGCACTTGTCTTGGACTCGTGCTTTGTTGGACTCGGACTTGCCTTGGTCTCAGGCTCAGCTATTGAGAACTGGTCAAGTTGTTCCTGGCTGTTGATTTGAGATCAGTTGTGCAGAATGTTGCCTGATTCTACAGTGTCTCCTATATGCTACACTCAAAAATAATAATACACCCGAGCGCAATTTGGGCCGCCACAGCAGAAAAAACAAAATTTAGTTCTATCTATCTATCACTTTACATAGCCTATTAGCATTGGAAAGACACTATTGCCTATTACGATCTTGAAAAGGACTCGATTTGCTCTGGACTCGGTCTTCACTTGATCTTGACTCCCTTAGGACTTGGTCTTGTCTCAGACTGGACCTGTTCTTGGACTTGACTTTGACTCAATTAAGTTGGACTTGACTACAGCCCTGGATGGAAACATTGGGACTTATCAAAACAGTAAAGTCGTGGCCGTGAAACCAAAAACAATGGGTTGAAAGACACTATAAAGCTCTGCAGAACTGAGGGGAACTGCAGAGTTGGGTAATAATTCTCTGCGGGTTCATCACTACGAGTAATACTTTCACATTTAATCCATTGCTAATAGAAAAATATTGATTATAGCCAATTTAAAGATAACCTTTACTGGATCTAAAATATCCAAGTGTGAAACAATCAGCAAATATAAATCTCTGTTTCTAGATACTACTGTAGTGGTACATTTGATAACTTTCTTCCTTACTGCTTTAAATATATGTATATATTAGAATTATTCTGGAAATGAATACCAAGATTTAGACTACAGTCACTGTAGCTGCAGTTGGTAACATCCACCATGATATCTGTAGTGATATTTATGTCATTGCAACTTGCTGATTTTAAAAGAAGTGGATGTGTTTAATCATCCTACTAAATATGAAAGTGATCTGGAGTAGAGAAATTCCTTTCACTTGTGCTAATCAAATTCAAGTGCTGGTTTCACACAGCTCCTGGAGAACACCATTAAGGAGGTAGTCTTGCTAACTGCTGGCCTCATTTACAGGGGGGCGTTTCTGATTCATTGCTAGTTCATTACTGATCCAGTTGTATTTCCTCTTACATTTGATTTAAGGAGGATGAAATGATCTTTGAAGTGAATCTCTCTGCAGCAAGTGTCCTTTCAGAGTGACTTCAGAGGTCTACGTTTTTTTTAGTTTTTTGCCGACAGTTATATTTAATATCAAAAGAGAGTTGAGTGTAGATCAGTGGCAATGATCAGCTAGAAACTGTATAGGAGTCTTACAGAACCTGAGCAGTTATTGCAGTCATGCTGAGCTGTAATCAGGAGAGCCTGTCAAGTAGCCACCATTACTTCATGTCATAAGTCTATGTGAACACTCATACAGAATGTTGTAAATGAGCAGGAATGTGATTAGGATAGAGTTGAAGAGGTAATTTAAAGTTTTGAGCCAAAGTGATTTATGCTTCAAGACGAAAATGCTTCCAAGAGTATGTATATTTTAATCTTAATAGAAATAAGAAAAATAAATGAATGCATAGCTATAATTATATCCCAGTCTGCAAGTGAAGTTTTGTCAGATTGGTCTGAATTTAAATCACTCTCAGTTGAAGCAGCTCTAAGTACAGAAAATGGATTTGATCTGTGTTTCAAAATGTTATTCTACTAATGATGTTTTATACTGGGTTTGGAAGAGAAATGGTCCCACTATCTGTAAAGAAAGAGAAATGCATTTTTTTTAAGTATTTAGACAAAAGGGTTAGACCTCTTACAGTTAAAAAAAAGTTCAAATCTTCAGTGTTTCTGTGCCACAAAACGTAGTTCGCACCAGTGAGCTTCAGCACTTTGCACAAGTCACACTCCAGTTATTGATGTGCTTTTGTAAGGTCTTTGGCAAAAGGTCAGATGTTCATCGTACAGTAAATAGAGGTGATGCTTTCAGTCCGTGTAAAGAAGGGTAATCTTCTTTCTTTACAGAATAGCTTTTGAGACGACATCCTTTAATCTTATGTCCTTGACTCATCATATCTCAGTAAATCTGTTAGATAATCTGACCAAAAAAACCATTATAAAGTGTTGTGGGTGTTTGGATCATTTGGTGAGGTTATTTGCACTCTGGGCCAGTAGTGGGCAACCCACATTGTTATGCAATATATTGCACCTGTGTACTCAGCAAGTGTTTTTGCATGGCGGGAGGCAGTTGGCTATCTTAGGCACTAACCTTTTTGTTGACCTTTGTGGCCAATTGAGCACGTATTGACCCAGGTATTTCTTGAATGAGAGAAGCTGTCAATATACATACACATAACCCCCCTATAAAATGGCTATTTATTGTTTGTAAACAATTTTTTTATGGATTTATGATGAGCTAAGATAACCAGCTGCTGGCTGTAGCCTTACTGCAGATACGAGGCTGCATTCACATGAGATGAGGCGATACAGCGAAAAGTCTTCCCATTCATGTTGAATGAGGGCAGTGCGTTTGGGCTGCAGCAGAGGCGGTGGTGGTCGCAGGGGGTGCTGGAAAAAAAACAGCGGCCTGCAGTGAAAAAGTAGAAATAGAATCAACTTTTGGAGAAACCGAACCCAACGAATCCAGAGAATGTGCAACCTATGAGGGAACAAAAGATGTTAATCGTCGCAGTTAATGGGCCATTAAAGTGACTCTCCCACACCGTCGAACAACCCTGCGGTGAATCGCCACAACGCCTGGTGTGAATGTAGCCCGAAAATGCTATTGACCTTCTCATCTCTCAAGAAAGCGTATAAGATCATTTCCCAAATATAAACCATTTCACTGTTGTAAACATAAACATTCCAGACGTGACCCAGTTTATATCCTGTTGTAGTATATGTGAATGACATCAGCTGGCAGGAAGTAAACACGGACCCAAGGTGTTGTCTAGGAATGCAATTCTGTTGAAATGATCTATTAAACAGAAGAGCGCGATACAACGTCTGGGGTCCATTTAAGAGATACAGTGATCTGTCAGCAACATGAACCCTTAACATCTCCGGTCTGATCTACAGTCTTGATGGTTGGTTGTTTAGAGGCCGAATGTGAGAGCAGTCTGCTACAGCTGCAAATAATTCAATTTATATTAGATGGTGATTAGTGATTGACTGTCATGTGGTTAAAGTAAGAGGTGTGATAGTTTGAGGGGACGACCACACTGACCACCACAAGGCCCTTTATATATAATACAATACAAAACATACCAAACGGTAGCCAAAGTATTTTTTTGTACAATACACAAAACCCCATAAGAAGTAAAGTTCTAAAAAGTAGGAGTTGACTAGTTTCTCCACCAGCAATAGATCAGGCAAAGATAAGAAGTGTCACATAGATTATGTTCACCTGTCCAGGAGAAAAATCCCCCACTCCGCATTAGTTTAAATTCCTTTGGTGTGACTCAGATTCTTCCTCCTTTCATCCAACAGCACTTTTCTCATGCTTTATAAAAATGTACTTTGGGTGGCATACTAAAGGGTTTTGGTCTTACAAACTGCTGCATTTTCACCTTTTTCACAGCAATTTTAAGGAGCCTGGGGACATTGGTTAAGAGGGGGCCCAGGTAGTGAATTTTTCATTAGGCACCTACAGTATAAGATCTAAAAGATTTGTTCGACATTTTGAGGAATGCACTTTCCTTTCCTTTACTTTCTTGATGAGTAAGATTAATACCACTTTTATGTCCGTACAGTAAATATGAAGTTTGTTTTTGAATTTGTGCAAAAAACAGAGTTTAAAAACAACAATTCATTATTTTACGGGGGAATATGTGCCAGACTATTTCTAGAGTCTCTGCTGGTTGCTTAGGAACCTCACGGCGACAACGACAATCCAGGACGTCACTTGAAGTCAAGGAATAGCTAATTATTAAACAAAGGAGATATTAAATTAGTGAGCTTTAGAGGTACTGGTGGGTGGATTTTGTTAAGTTTGGACAGAGCCAGGCTAGCTGTTTCTGCATTTCCAGTCTTTGTGCTACGCTAACTGCCGACTGAAGCTTCATATTTAGCATTCAGCAGAGAGTGGTATCAATCTTCTCTTCTGACTCTAGGCAAGAAAATAATTAAGTGTATTTCCCCAAATTACTATTCATTCAACTTACATGTAGGCTTACCTAGTTATCAGCATCACTAATTGTAACATTGACAATCCTGGATAGAGCTGGTAATCACATGGCTCCGTTAAACCCAGGATTTCTCAATCCAGCTGTGCCAATGTTCACATGAAAGAGCTGCACTTTTAATCAGGTGCATTACCAGAGGCTATAACTATTAATAATTGCATATATCTCCTTAAAAAAAACTCAGAAACATAGTAATATTATAAATTGTAAAATACAGGGTTTTCGTCTGAATCTTTGGGGAGAATTGAAGGCAACATGTCTGAGTTTGTGAGTCTGTGTTTAACAACCTGACATGCTCACAGGAGGGGCACGTCCCAGCCGACTCAGGAATGTTTTGGTGAACCTCACTAATGGGGGTGAGGGTGCTCATTTAGCAGCCAGAGAGAGTCTCGTTTAATCCCACAGATGTGTCTTATCAGTGTTTTCCAGTTTTTATTACCTTACTTCCTCTACTCTGTATTCTGTGCCTATTTTTTGTCCTCTGGCAATACAGATGGAAGTTGGAGAAGGAGAGCGCTGTTGATGTAAGAGTGTTGGCTGCGAGAGAACAGCCTCTTGCTGCACCACATGAAGCAATCACACCGGTGGCTGTTAGAAACTTTCAAATACTGTGTAACTCCACATTACTGCTAATGCGGGTCTGTTTCCACTCTCATTCCCTTAAACAATTTTAACTTATTTTATATATTTATTTGTTATTTTAATTTTTTTGCCTAAAATGAATTCATTTAAGTTAACATGCCAATTTTCCTTCACATTATTTGAGCTCTTTTCTGTTCTCTTTAGATTAATTTCATCTCCATTACCAAACAATCCCTCCCTTTTGGGATTTCTCGTCCATGCAGGCCATGTGATACAGTTAAAAGCTCCAGAAAAAACTTAGCAAGTGGACACTGAGTTGGGATTGTTATGTCAAACTATACTATTTTCTTGGTTTCACAAAGATTCTTCTGAACAACATAAAAGCATATTGCAGTTCCGTAATCGCACTTGCTAGATTGCTAGATGATGTAGAACTAGGCTTATACATAATGGTGTTGTCTGCATAAAAAATATTTTTTTTATTAATAAAATTGCAACACATATTATGAATAAAAATTGTAAATAAACTAACACAAGGTCGGTTAAGATGGCGGCACGATCAAGTGCTCAGGAAGCTGGCAGAGGTGGTGCAGAAAAAGAAGGCAAGAGGCAAACAATGAGAGTCTAAGATACTACACTACATACCAACAGGAGACCAGCACCTAAGTCCCTGACACCAGGGGTGGAGTGGAAGATGGAGGAGGACCTGGGCAGGCAACTCCACTTTCCCAGAGAAATCAACAGCACCACACTGCGGCCAGACATGGTTCTGTGGACCACAGCCGGAAAATCAGCGCTTTTGGTGGAACTCACAGTGCCTTGGGAAGAGGTGTTGGAGGCATGCCACAAATGGAAGAGGGCAAAATATGCTGACTTGATCGCGGAGTGTAGGGAAGGTGGATTGAGTGCGAGGCTCTAACGGGTGGAGGTGGGTGCTAGATGCTTTTATTGAGACTCAACATCATGTCTGCTCAAGGACCTGGGGCTACGGGGAGCCAGACTGCATAAAGCAACCAGAGAGGTATCAGAAGAGGCAGAGAAGGCAAGCGTCTGACTCTGGCTGAGAAGACAAGACAAAGCATGGGGAGCAAGCAACTACTGAACAAGGTTAGCTGCGGGGAGTGTCAGGGAAACATCCATGTTCACTGCCCCGCCACCAGGAGATGTTCTGGACTAAGGGGAGAAACATCAATGAACGGTGGTCCCCAGCTGATGACCCTGCAGCTAACAAAGTGGACACCTGTGGAGGTGCAGCAAGCCTAGAGCTTAGCAGGAACAACATCTACCTGTAAAGAGAAAAGGAAGGACCCAGTATGGAACCTTGTGGGACACCATTGTTGTATATTGTATATTTAAAAAGCTACAAAATAAACCATATATTTGGACACTTTGTGTTCTGCCACTCAAATCATTTTTTAACCATTGAACATTTTTTGAAGACAGCCCCTTAACCAGCCTCTGTAACCAAACAGAGGTGTCAACTGTGTCAAAAGACCTTAGACAGGTCTAGGAATAGTGCAGCACAGTATTCTGTCAGGTCAATTGCGTTTATGAAGTCACTTCAGACCATCATTGTAGCCGCGACAGTACTGTTTTTTCTAAAAGCAACCTGTAAGTCAGTGATAATGCTATGTCTTGATAGAAACTCCTATAATTGGTTACTTATAAGCCCTTTCAAAATCTTAGCTAAAACTGAAAGTTTAGATATTAGCCTATAATTGTAATTAGATGGCTGTCCGCTCTTCAATAATGGAGTAACATGTGCTGCCTTCCAAACTTCAGGTATTTTACCACTTTCAGGTTCAAAATGTGAGTTAAAGGTTTAGCAATATCCTCAGCAGCAACACTATTTTATGTTGGAAAAGAGCAAAAACATGCCCGTGTTTTCTGCTGTAAGACAGCACCACAATTAAGTGTAAAGAGGATCATCTGAGAGTAACTTGCATTCAAACGTACCGTATTTAACTTGAATTCATTAGTGAGACATGCAGGCTTGGACTCATCATTTAATTGACCAATTTCTCTCCACATAATGACCAAATGCCAGTGTGTGGAGTTCAAGATACTGCAAATGTAGGAGTAGAGGCTATATGGATATGATGCAGTACAGACCCCCTATAGCCCTCACTGCCTTAAATCTTCAGTGGTGGCCTCTGCTACACAGCGAGAAAAAAGAGCAGGACATGGTGGTCTGACAGAGACTAAAGCCAGAGAATATCTCACATGTGGGGGATATGCAGGTGATGGAGTGGATTGAAAAAGAGCGAGAGCGATGACGTGCTGAGAGGGGGCAACGAAAGCTGGAGGTGGAGGGAGAAAAAAGGAAAAAATGTAGGTTGAGGGAAGAACACAGAGGACCAGATTCAGTAAACCGGCCTCATCTCCTTTTAAATGCATTCTGCACCTAGAGACCTGTCTTATTTATCAAACAGGAGAACCAATGTGGAAGCTAGTGTAGCTGTCATCTGATGCACACCTTGAGTGCATCCCTCTTCTTCATGCATGCATTTAAGGCAGAATGGTGTAAAGAAATGGTCGGAGATAAAAATAGTGCATTCAGTATTCACATTCTATTATGTTGCTTATGCTATGCTGAATCAATCTACAATCAGTACCTCATAACGGCAAAGTGAAAACAGGGTTTTAGATTTTTTTGCAAATTTATTAAAAAGAAAAACCTGAAATATCACAATAATATAGTATTTCGACCCTTTGCTTTGACACTTGAGGTTTAGCCCAGGTGGCTTGATCTTTTTTTCTACACCTTGATTTGAGTCCCCCTGTGGTCAATTCAACTGATTGGACATGATTTGGAAAGGCACACACCTGTCTATATGAGGTATCACAGCTGACAGTGCATATCAGAGCAGAAACCAAACCATGAGGTTGAACAAACTACCTGCAGAGCTCAGAGACTAGTGTCGAGGCACAGATCTGGGCAAAGCTACAAAACAAAATTGACTATAAACAACATGGAAAGTTCCCAAAAGCACAGTTGCCCCCATAATTTTTAAATAGAAGAAGTTTGGAACAACCAGGACTATGTGTGCCATTGATCGTGCATCTGTGCATGCACACTGAAATCCGAGTTCACAGACAAAAACTTGCAATGTGTCAGGAGAGGTGGTGGCCACCGTGTTCAGCTGTATTTATTTATTTATTTTTTCATGGGCTGTGAAAATGCAGCTGAAATGCAATAACTGAAACTCTTTACAGGCTCATAGTCAAACACAAAATATCTACCCAGACTTGACTTATCGGAGGCCTGAGGCTTTGTCACAAAACAGCAGATTTTTGTGGTTTTGGGAGAAAAGTCAGTATACTCTGGACAGGATTATAATCACTGAGTCATACATGAATGGAGCTTTAGTGATGTCGGCTCAAATAGAACTAGTTTGACCTGCGGTCGTGTCACTGGACATATTAGAGGCCATAATAGAGGCCAACATTTTTTTTTTTTTTACCGGCTTGAGTACACACTGGGCTTAATAATTACTGAAATGACAGGAATTAGTCCAACAATCCCCTCTTAAACCAATTCTGTATTAATGGGGCTTTTTGGGTTTCTGGCTATTGGGAAGACAGCCTCTGAAGGGCTTTGACAAACAGTGGTACAAAAGCCTGGCCAATGTTTGGAGATAATTATTTAGCTGAATTTTGTAAGATGGAAACCCAGGATACATTCAGTGGAAAAATACAATTTTCTGCAGTTTTCTGATTAGCGTAAAAAAAACAAATAAAAAAGTCTCTTGCCCGGTGTGCGATGTAGAGTTTTCACATTTCATTTTATGCTTTTTTCATTTGAGATCTGTTTGTTTTTGGCACAGGCAGTTTAATTATCCCTGTGGAATATAAATTTCAGTTGATTAATTGGAAAAGTTTGGTTTCTTTACACCCATAAAAACAAATTCAAGGTAAATCAAAATGCCTCGACTAAAGGCCGGGTGCAAACGTTCACCCACTCATTGGTTGGATGTGTCTAGGGTGGGAGAGAGAGTGTAAACACAGGAAGAAGGTCCTGAAGATGCTCCTATCTGCCAAAATGGGAAGAAGGCGGCAGACTTTGTTGCTTCAGGTCAGACCTAGATTCATTCTCAAATGCATCTGGCTACGGGAGCTGTTTAACTCAAAGTTGTAGAGTACACCTTATAGTTAGCTCAGATCAAGACAAACAGACCAACACCAAATCCTCTAAAGGGTTTCGTACAGTTGTTTTGGTACTCAACTGAGTATGTTTGCTGTGTTTATATCTGCCCAAACAAATTGTACTAAGGGGTAAAAACGAACTGCTTCAACTGCACCAAACAACACAGGTTTTAAAACCTGTTAAAAAAAATCCCTAAATAGAATTTTAGGCTTTGAACTGAACAAGCACAAGATGAATCATGATGTTATTGAAAATTTAGAGCAGAGCAAATACCTGAAAAACAGAATAAAGGTACAAGCAGTAGTGTAATGGTAGCAGAATAGTGATTATGCTTTAAGTATAACCAGAATTTCACATGTAGTTTTTAACCTTATAGCCTCTAAATATTTTACAGTTATCCCCAGTGTGTGTGTGTGTGTGTGTGCTGCTACATGCAATTGTCCTCGCATGGATATAAAAAGTTGTAACTGTTACAAGGATGTGTGATTTCCCCCTTTAAATTATCCTCTACACAAACATGTGTCGGAGCAGGTGGGAAAACAGCAGCCATCACTCAGATGAACAAGTAGCAACACTGCACATCTATTGCATGCTATAGAAGCAACGCTTACACACATATATATATATATATATATATATTATTATTATATTATTATTATATATATTACCGTAGGAACCTGATGAATCATCTCCACAGGAGAAGAGTTCCACAAAACTAAAGAAACAGATCACAGGTGTACTGGGAAAACTCCTGATTCAGCGATAATCTTACTTTAATCTTTATAGCTACGAAGAACTTTGTATAATCTGTGCTAAAGATATGGTTTGGTAGGTTATTCATTGTTTATTAATAAAGAGCTGTGTATTAGCGTCCTGTCTGTGTGATTACAAAGCCACCGTGATTCATCCACTCCAGCGGCTGTTTAGCTCTGGTCCACTCAATTTAGAGGTGTGTTCTAATAAACATTAGGTTAATTGCTCTGGAAGTCTGCTCCCGCTATGTAGGCTATATAATGTGGTTAGAGTCACATGACTGCTTACCAGCCAAGATGTGTTTATACAACAGATAATGAGAAGTGAAAATTAATGAGTTACTAACTAGTGTCATTTGGTTATGGCAGTCACGTATGAATTAAAAGTAGTTAGACAAAGTTTGGCTCTGGGTTACCTAGCAACAAATATTGTGACAGGCAATTGAAATATTCAGTTGCCAACTCTGTATATTTAAGGCCCTGGATCTGCGGTTCTTCAGTTTTACATGAAGAAAAATGAACAAAATGATCTAAGCGAGCCAGACAAAGCCAGGAAAACAGTTCAGTGCTTATTCTGTTAACCAAGGCCTATTAAGAAAGATGTTTCCCAATTCAGAGTCCAGAAAGGATGCAGTCCAAGAAAGGGGGTCCTTCAGGCGACCTGAAGGCCAGCCTGAACCTGCACCACCTATCCAAAAAGACCAAAATTCAAGTTTTGTGTGGGCGACCCGCTGCGTCTTTGTCACCATGTTGCCTTCAAACAACCAACAAAATATAAATACCAGTGGTCTACACAGTCTTGACATTAACTGCACCAGGTTAATGGTCATTTTATCAAACATTTCTATTTATGTACGCCTTGTGATTAATAACATGTCCAACTTGTGGATGTTAATAAGATCAGAAAAGCGGACACAGAGGTCATGTCCTCGGTATTTATTTTCCTGTGCAGTTTATATTTTATAATTTAGAGATGTACATACAGTAATGAGGTCTGTAAAGGTAGATATCATACTTTCCAGACTTGGTGCCATTAAAGAGTAAATACTTCCAATCTAATCCGGCTTGCCTTGCCAACTAGTGGTGATAGAATGTGTTTTCAGTGATGTACCGTGGTACTACAGTATCATGCTACATTGGAGCTGGGTGTAGTCACAAGTACAACAGACCGCACCTGACTACAGCCAGCTCAGTGATGTTGGGTGTGGTTCGAGAGGTTCAAGAGACCTGTACCATAGCGGCCAGTGCAGCTATGTTTTCCCTCCTTCCAAGATCTAGTGTGGACTTGCTCTTTGAATTTCATTTTATATTTGCACACCAAAAATGAAGGCAACTTGAATGAAAACCTCAGCAGAATTTAATTCTTGGTGGAGCAGAGAAAGCCCTTGGAAAACAGCTTTGGGACCATCATGTAGTTTAAATTAATAACAGGATGTAATAGAACAGTTTAATGAATTAAACATGGAAGCTTTATCCAAATTATTAGGAGATTTTTTTAGGCTTTTTCATTTTTCAAATACTGTCAATAGGCCTCTCCCTATTTGTTTTCCATCAACAGTTTTATCGTGCATTTTAAGACATTATACAAAACAGACATTTGACAGAGACAATGATAAGTCAACTAATTGATTAGTCGGTTGACAGAAAAATAAACTGCAACTATCTTGACAGTCGACTTCTCAAAGTAATTGTTCATGCAGAAATGTCAGAAAAGGCTGATTTCAGCCTCTCAAATATGGAAATTCCTTGATTTTCTCTGTTATATATCATATTTCACTGAATATCTTTGGGTTTTGGACTGACAAAACAAGACATTTAAAGACATGGCCTTGGACTTTGTGAGCCTGGAATGGACATTTTACACCATTTTCTGACATTTAACAACTGATTAATCTAAAAGGTGGGAGCGAGAAACTGAGATATCAGTGGTCTGAACCTATTAAATTCATGTGATGTGCTGTATTTACTGATGAGTACCTGAACACAAATACCTGATTAATATGACATGGAGCTGATCCCAGCTGACATTGGGCGAAGGCGGGGTAAACCCTGGACAGGTCGTCAGTCTGTCACAGGGCTGACACATAAAGACAGACAACCATCACGCTCACATTCACACCTACGGACAATTTAGAGTCAACAATTAAACTAACCTGCATGTTTTTGGACTGTGGGAGGAAGCCGGAGAAAACCCACGCTAACACAGGGAGAACATGCAAACTCCACACAGAAGGGCCGCAAGCCGGATTAAAATCTCTTGCTGTGAGGCGACAGTGCTAACCACTGCACCACCATGCCGCCCCTGCAACAGCATTAATGACACTCAAAAATGTATTCAACAGATGATCCTGTGTTTTACAGTAGTAACACGGACAGATGAATTTCACACATTTGGTGGGTGTTTTAACACTTTTAACATTTTGTTTTTAGCAGGATTTTCCTCAATACAATTTTTTTTACCAACAATCAAGTGGGAAGCTAATTCATCCAAATCATTATAAAGGGAAGAGAAGCAAATATCATTGCAGTTGTATTTGTAGTACGTAAGAAAGATGTAAGTGTATATGAAGAAAATGCCTGCCACAGATTTATTGGAGAATTTTTCTGCCTATGTACTCTGTGTTTACTATGTATTTGTTTTTATGAAATACATCACATGAGATTATAGCAGAATTGTATGGTCCTGACTAGTTTAATAGGTTTAGCTTGTAGGGTGAGTGTAATGCATTTATTTCTGGGCATTTTTACAAAACCACCCACACATTGGGCTTTAATGCCATGTCATAGGGATCAGACACTTTGAGTTTTAGCTTCAAATACTTTATTCAGATTTATGCGGCTTTTGAACTCCTTTTGCATTTTACACTTGAAAATAAATAAAATGCCATTTACCTCCTGCAGATGTGAGACTCAGTGGGAGAGTCAGTGGTTAGCACTTTCAACCTGAAAATGCCTGTCAAAGAATTTTTGGCATTGAGTGTTCCCACGACTTTTATTTGATAGATTTTTGTAAGCACTTTCTTATTGTTCTTCTCATTGATTCCCAATTTAATTTCCTTCATTTTGTTTTGTCGTATTTTTTGGGGTATTTTTTTTCTTTCATTTCATATGTGTCCAAATTTAGAGGATATGTTGTCATGTGACAAATAAAAACCTTGAAACTTAATTTCTCTAATTTCTCCCATTGGTCAGTTTTTACTCTCTTTTGTGAAATCTCACACACACACACACACGCATGCACACACACATGCACACATACACACACACACACACAGAGGTTTTGCTCATTGAAATTTCTTTCATGTTCTGCACAGAACATTATAAAAAAAATTGAAAGCTGTCATAGTATATGAATAAATTTCATTTAATTTTATCTTCCCTTCTTCCATTTTCTTCATTTCCTTCCATATTTTATTTCCTTGCCACCCTCTTCTCTCTCTGTTCTTGACTCTTGACTGAGTAATAAATCATTCAGTCCAGTTGAAGGAGCTCGGAGCACACTCACATGGTCTCTGTGACCTAGAAATACTATAGCAGCCTTCTTCTCCACATGGTTGGCTCTTTGACAGAGCTCTTTCACGTCAGCTCGGGCCCTGGGAGGTCAATCCTTATCTTCTAGCAACACTCTTGCTGTCCTTTCTTCTGAGATACACTGCAAAAACCTGACAGTATGTATGCACGCACCAGATGAGTGCTTTATATGTTCTTCATTAAGTGGGGGCATTTGTGGCTTGGCACTTATATTGGTTAATTTCTGGAGGAATCTTCATAGAGAATGTTTCTAAATACTGGATTCCCATTAAACAACTAGAATGGCACTTGGATAGCGCAGACCTCCGCCCCCATCTTCGTGCAGCTTGCGCTTGTTTATGTTGAGATCAGCTGTACGTAGCGGAGCATCGTAAAACACTTCATTCAAACTGGACAGAAACAAAATAAAACTCACCTAAACTGTCGTCGTTACTCTTTCCAACAATCACCAAGTGTGCTTTGGTTGAACTCAGCTGTAATTTCACTGAGTTTAATGTGAAAAAACGCAGAATCTACAGTTGTAAACCCCCCCCCCCGCTCTCCCTCTGAAGGAAAGAGGTCATGCATCATCAACGCGTCATCAGTTACACTATGCATGTGTTATACCCAGAGGTCTTAATGTTCTGGCTGATCAGAATCCTTTAAAAAATTCGGATCATGATCCAGATCGCCACCAAAATCTAATGGATTGTTCATTGTGCCACACCCCACCCCTTTAAAAAATTCGGATCATGATCCGGATCGCCACCAAAATCTAATGGATTGTTCATTGTGCCACACCCCACCCCTTCAAAAAATTTCATTCAAATCCATCGCGGTCCTTTGGAGTAATCCTCCAAACGGACAGACCAACAAACCAACAAACAAACGCCGGTGAAAACATAACCTCTTTCCTAGGCCTTCGGCCTTGGCAGAGGTAATAAGTTAATTGGAAATCCTTCTGCACTCAGAGCATTTTGTTAATCACATAATGACACAGGGTGATTAAGTTGATTTAAATGTAAAATTAAAAGCAACCACATGCGATACAGTATCTCCATACAGAAAGTGGAGCATCAAGACAGTTATGAGCAACAATAGACCCAGAGCATGTTTAAGGTAATTTTCATTCCTTTAATGGCCAGACGCTCTGCCCACTGAAGAGACATTGTGCATAAGTATAATCATAATACATTTTTTGATTTGTCTTGAAGTCTTTCAACAAATTAAGCCATTAATCAGTGCTGCACTCAAATTTAAATAACATTCCTTAACAATAGAGAAGCACTGTTATAGGATGTCGTGATGTGAGCCTGCCCTTGGGTGGTGAGTGGGCGTTTTTTAGTTGTTTGCTTTTTAATTGCCATTATAAAATAGATAGTTCCTGTCCTTAATTATGATTGGCTGAGCCACATTCGTAAAACACTCTATTAATACACAGCTGTGACCGCATTACAATAGTATCGCTGCGCCAATTAGTCACCTATTGTTTCTAAAGGTCTGATTTGGGTTTTTTTGTTGTTGTTTTTTTTGTGAATTTAGATTTATTGGGTGGGGTTAGTATGGATAAGTGGTTGGAAGAGATGGACAGGATAGAGATGGAAAACAAAAAAGAAAGGAGACACGTTGAAAGTAATGAGGGAGAAATTGAAGAACTGGAAAAGTCAGGAAGCAAAGCCGAGACTGTTAAACAGACCATGTGGTCCGTTTTGCTTTTCAGACCTGATCATTCGTCTGGACAAGAACAGTCAGGAGTACGCTATGCTGATATTCAATGACTGCACAAAAAAACACAAAGGAAAAAGAAAAAAAATATGGTATTCATGTTTGAGAAGCCAGGGAGAAATATTGCCGCCCAATCCACCGGCCTTTTACCTCCATCTGGACAAACTAACAATGTGACTTTAGCTAGCTTAGATGTTTTTATTTGTAGCCTATAATGCCCCACTTTTTCTAGTTATGTTGTCAATTGCCAGCGATATAACCAAGCTACACTGTAACAAAATGATATCACTGGCAAGTGACAACAGCTAGGGGAGAGTGAGCATAATAGTTAGATACAAATGTGGATATAATGTATCTACAAGAAGTGAAGCCAATGAGG
The DNA here is from genome assembly GCF_043250625.1 of Sebastes fasciatus. Classification (NCBI taxonomy): domain Eukaryota; kingdom Metazoa; phylum Chordata; class Actinopteri; order Perciformes; family Sebastidae; genus Sebastes; species Sebastes fasciatus. Next base: position 20,871,687 of record NC_133797.1, on the reverse strand, counting down.
AAGTGCCTTAAACCTACATTCTTTCTAACCAGCAGGGGGTGACTCGTCTGGTTGCAGAAAGAAGTCTGATTGTATAGAAGTCTATGAGAAAATGACCCTACTTCTCACTTGATTTATTACCTCAGTAAACATTGTAAACATGAGGTTATGGTCTCAATCGCTAATTTCAAGTCTTCTTCAGTACAGCACAATGTTCATTTAGTAAATGATGGTCCCATTTAGAGTCAAATAGACTATAAAGCAGGGTATGCTTTAGGGCGTGGCTACTACTACAACTTTAACCCTTTCACAGCGTGTTCTCACTTCATGAGAGTTAATTGTAACCTGTTTGGTGTCCTGAAAATGTCTTATTTAGCATTTGGTTGTACTTAGCTTCACCCTCTCTTGTCACTTCTGTTTGCAAAGAACCAACAAGGCGACGGCCAAATACCAAGATGGCGCGGGCCAAAATGCCAAACATGAGGCTTCAAAACAGCAGTCAACAAACCAACGGGTGACGTCACACTGAATACGTCCACGTCTTATATACATTCTATGGTACTACATAATTGAATCACTTCAACAATTGCACAATCTTTAAGCATGCTTTCCATTGCGTCTATGTGTTGGCAACCATTCTGCTAAATGTCGCTGAAGAACTACAGTTCTGGACGGAAGAATTCATCAATACATTTTTGCTTTTTTTTTTGCAGCACAATTATTTCCACAGGTATCTGGCTAACTCTCTAATCCTGCATGCTTAATAAAGTACTGTGATCAGTGGAGCCCTAATGAAGCTACCATTAGTTAAATGACTACAGCGTTACATTACTGTTAAACTCCCATCTGATTATCTTTGGCTTAATAAAGCAAATATAAAATTATTTTAATTATAGTAAGGTTATATCTTTAGCAGGCACTCCATAATTGACAGCAGAATAAAGAGCATTTCAGTGAAGAGGGATCATTTGAAAGTGTATAACTATATATACTGTATATATTGAGAGAGAGGTTGGCAACAGAGACTGTGGTGATAAGACCTCATCAAGGAGAGTCTCTTTATTAAATGAAGGCCCATAAAGACAGGAGAGGACAGGGACTCCATGATTCTTGTGGTGGTGAAGTTAATCAATCGACAGTCGACTGAATCTCACTAAACACCCTGAAGGTCACGATGGTGATGGGGAAGTGGTCAGTTGCACAGAGGTCTGAATGAAATGTTCGTGGCCCTGAAATCCTATTTTCTTAATACGAGTGATGTGGCCCTACATGAACACACAATGTTCTGCCAAAGTTAAAAAATGTTGGTTATTTCATATGCAAGATTTCTGCATCTGTGTTTTTGTCTGTGCTCTTCTTACTGGATTGAAGTGGGTGGGGCTCAGTTGGAAAAAGGTGATTTAAGTCACCAATCTGGATTTAGCAACATTTGATACAGAGTTTAACGGTCATGGGGTGGCTGCTCATGTTGCCATGCCACTGCCAATCCAACCAGCAGAGGAACTGACTTTTTGAGTGTTAAACTGAATAGATAAATACTTAAACATTGAAACCAAGTTTTCAGGGGCTTTAACGGTGCAGTGTGTAGGATTTGGTGGCATCTAGCGGTGAGGTTGCAGATTGCAACCAACTGAAATTTCTCCCTTGTGCCAAGCATGTAGGAGAACTACAGTGGCCAACACCAAAGCGCAAATGACCCTCTCTAGAGCCAGTGTTTGTTCTGTCCATTCTGGGCTACTGTAGAAACATGGCAGCCCAACACCTTCTCATCCCAACTCGTCACATATCGGCGGTATCGAATTCTGATGGCCTTGACAAAGCCTCGGTATTTGACACCCTGGGAATGTGAACAGTCTGGGGGGCCGGCTCTATGAAGAGGACTCGCTCCATATTAAAATATAAACTGCTCATTCTAAGGTACCGAAAACACAATGATTCTTATTTTCAGGTGATTATACACAAAAGAAAACATTCTTATTAATATTATATTCCATTTCTGCCAATAGAGCCCCCTAAATGCTACAAACTGGTCCTTTAAGTAAACAAAGGTTATGATATTGTAACCCTAGTTCTCTACCAAGGAGGCCCTGCTGCTCCTGTACTGCTTACTGATAGGGCTTGGGATGTCCTGTTTGGCCGGCTATGTTTGAAATGTGTGATTGGAGGAGAGTATTACTCAGTCCAGTAGAGTGAAAAGTGGAATTGATGGAGAAGTTTAAAGCAGGTAGAAACAGCAGATTCACCCATAGAGGAATAAAGGAAAATCAGTGAAGAGATGTTCATTATTGAACATTCGCGAAAGTTTAATTTCAAACTATATATTACTGCCAGCACATACAATGAATATCTGACCGGTATCATGTATTCAAATAGACAGTTTTCCCTGATAAGGGTGGTGGTAGGAACACGAGTGCGCTCAAAAAGAAACCTCATGAAACAGGGTTGAATAAACATAATATTCCCTTAGTTTTCCCTCTAGTGCATAAGATGTTGGTTGTAGTCCATAAACACATTTAGTATTTAACAGCTTAAATCTTTGCTCTTATAAACTACACCAACTTAGAGCACCACTGAGCTGCACTCTTTGGGGTATATCACAAAGCGAGCTTAGTCAGCAAGCTGGATTTATCCTGGTAAGTTATTTACTGTATTTCACGAAAGCCTGTGGTCAGAGGTTCAGCAGATTGTGGGCTATATTTTGTGGAGTTCACATGGGAGAGTGGTGGTAGATAAGGAATATGAAAGTAAAATGCCTTAGTATGCTGAGGAGTTTGTGGGGTTGGTCTGGCTTTTTAGAAGGCCAGGCTGTGCCCTGTGGGAGCTGGTTGCAATAGGTCTGTAGTCCATCTTAACACTAGCAGGTGAATTGGGCATTCAGCAGCAGCAGTAGTGTGAGCCAGACTAGCTGAGGAGAAGGGTCTCTGACTGGGGCACGAAGTTGCTCAGGCGAGTACCCTGGAGTGTTATTAGGTAAGAATGGCTGTGTGACTGCAGGAAGCTTGCTGGTGAATTGTTTACCAGCAGTGTGATTGTTTTATTGATTTATTTACCTGTTAATGCGTTTCTTTGTCAGCATTTGTTGACTTGCAGCATGCCAGTAGTTATATTGTTTGTCACCATGATTGCTTTGGCTGGAAAGACATGATAACTGCTGAGGATCAAAATAAGAAAATCTATGTTACTACTGAGATGGACAGTCCTCAGAGAGCGCAAACACACACTGTTCTCAGGTGTTGGTGAAATGATCTGCTGATGTAATGTGTTTTCTGAGATACTGAATGGGCTGTTTTCAGCCACAGTAGAGGTATCAGCCATGCTGTTGCTGCTGAGAAGAGAGGTGTGGTTCTGGACCTCATCACTGTATGTGTGAAGGTGCACAAAACACATTTCCAATAAAAGTTGAAAGAACTTTCTCAGAGCGTTTACTGTTGCTGCGGATGAGTTTACATTGTACACCCAGCGTGTTTCATACCAGCGCTAAGGATGCAGCGGTATTTGGCGCCCTGGGAATGAGGATGGGCTGGGCTTTTACACACTGGGGGTGTGACGAATAAATGACAAGAAAATACCTGCCTACGACTATTTTATTTCTAGGGCTTTATCTGGTCTGTGCTGCCTTTGTCAAGGTTGTAATGAGTAATAAAGTTTGCCGTCTTGGTCGGGACTATGGAGCCTCCATGTTGTTGTTTCATAAATATAGGCGCAATTCAACCCGTTCCACACAACTTGGTTAGTTAATGCCTTTATTTGCAGTTTGAAGGTGTAGCACCTGAAAGAAATATCATTTTTTTTATAGTATATTCCTAGTTACATGTATTTAACCTTTCATTCAGTAATATGCTGTAACATTCAGTCTTTTGTTTAAGTATGTATAATTACACCCACCAGCAGGGGGCAGGGTGAAACTCTCTGTGGTAAATGACTACCAGCAAAGTAGAAGAAGTTTCAGTTGTTAGACAGAGCCCTTGGTCTGTGATTAATTGCATGAAAAAAAAACGCCTCGGGTTTGAGATAAAAGATATTGTAACAAGAATCTACTGCGAAGCCAGTGGCTCTGTGAGGCTAAAGTACAGCTGAGGCTGATGGGCATGTCATTAGCTTTGCAGATATCTGGTCATGAGCCAATGTATTGGATAAATTGAAAATTTGACCATATGGTGGCACTGGAGGAAAGGTCATGGAGTCACCAAAGATACTACAGTTGATCCTGAGGGCAACATAAATGTCTGTGCAAAATTTCCTGGCAATCCATCAAAGACATTTCAGTCTGGACCGCGGTGATGGAGCGACTGACAGAATGACATTGCCATCCACAGAGGCATGCCCATGGAGTGGAAAAAATGAATTACTACAACGAGGAAACTGAATTCACATACTGTTTAGAGAAGCTGTCAAATTACATTGTCCCTCATGCCAGAAAGAAACCGCAACGTATCACCTGTGAAGATTAACATAAAGTCCCCATAGTAAAACACAGTAATTAATCAAGTAAAAATATCCATGGAGTCCATAAAAGTAACAGTAAAATACATAACAATTAGCCTAACAGTGAATTAACAGTTACTTAGAAAGTAAAGCTAGCTTGGTTAGCAGTGAACTGGTCACAGAAAAACTAAATTCTACTTAATCAACAATCATATAACAGTTGCAACAAATTAGGTACATACAGATTAAGCTCAAAATAAGGGCATTTGGGGAGCAGATAAACAATGTCTGTTAAAATGTGCCTGCATGGTCCCAGATCTGACAAAATGGTGGAAATAGACCGTTAAGTAATTGCATTGCTAGGCAACAGCTTGGGTCCATGTTTACTTCCTGTCAGTTTGGCTTCGTTGGAAATTGCATACTTTTGTGTTTATAAACAATAGTATGTATCTTTACAGGATGCACTGAGCAGTAACATCATCAATTCCTGTGAGCCTCCTTGCCGTTTAGAGACGTGTAACCATGGTAATCCGTGCCGACCTCATGTGACCAAAACGACGGGTTGTGAGAATCAAAGTCTGAACTAATTTAAAACATATTTTTCTTAACAAAGTGAAATCTTATAGTTAGTTAAATTTCAAGCATTATTGATGTTACAGAGCTGTCCGTCAACGTCTGTTATGAATGTTGTGACGTCACTACCGCATTGCATTGTGGGATATTTCACAGGAAATAGTATGCAATTCATGTACTATTGGTTTAAGGTTTTGGACATACTAAAATATCTCATATACTGTTTTAGTGTACTAAATCTCATGTTAGTTTGAAATATCTGACGCAACCCAACTGCTGGTGGCAGAATGGTTACCATTGATACCACTGAAGAGTAGCACTAAGGTTGACCTGATGTGTTTTTCAATTGAACAGGTACAGCTGATAACCCCATTGACAATCCGGCACTCACATTCTGAAAACTAATATTTACATTTGGTGGCCTGTGTGCTGCTGGTCTGATGGTTCTGTAGATTTATGACAGTCCAGCCTGGAGTCTGATCTCCTCTCCGGTCTACATGTATGGGTTTAGTACATCCTTAGTATCATCCTTTTGACATCTGAACTGGCTTTCTGATTGAATGCCCATTTTGATAATGGTAAAAGGGATTATTGTGTTCCATCCTCATTTTTATAAATGTTCATTTCTAGGGAAGGCATGAGAGGCAGCCGGCATTGAGTAGTAACTAGCATTCAAAGTTTAGAGTGGCCTTGACTATTTTGTTACACCAAAATTGGAAATTTCTCATTTTCTCTTAATTTCCCCAACACAAAAAACAGTCCCAAAACTGAAAACAATAAAGTTTTCAAAGCTCATAAGGTATTCACCCATAATTTAAGTTGATGGTTTTATAAACTGCAATTATGGGTGCATTATAATTATGCTTTCTATCAGAAAGTACTGTAGTGAATTATACATAATGAATCCAGAACTCGTGTCAAGACTGCAGTAACCCCCTGACTTTTAGCAATGTTTAGGCTTATACAACTTTAATGACTTTGGAACACATTTCTGTTCGAGTTTCATGTGAATGATGGCATATCAAAAGAGCAAAGAAATTCAAGAGATTCATGTGGAGCTATCAATGATTAATTATGACCTTTTCATAATGAAAATAAAGAAGCATCTGAACACAACGAATTATAAAAAAAAGAACTTTGTTTGAATCACTACACTTCTACACCTGCTGCAAAATCCTTTTTTTATCACTCACATATTTACTCAGTTTTTATTAGGATCTTGAAGCACCTGCTACTCAGTTACTGATTCTACACTCCTTTCACACTTGCTATGTTTGTGTACACAACAGAAACTAAATTTATGGAGGTATATTGTGAGAGAAAGGCAGACTCGGAGAGAAAAAGACTTGAACTAGTACAAGTACCAAAGCTTGGGCAGGAACAACATGTATAAAAACAGTCTAGGGGAAAATATATGAACAAAAAACAATTAATTAAAAACAGAGATGAGCATTTAAGTACAGCATTGTGATTGAAACAACATTTTCTATGTTTAATATGTGTGAGTATGCATACACATGACCTTACAGAAAAACATACTCTATCACAAGTGAGGCCCTGAAACGTGTGATCAAACTAAATGCCAGGTAAATTTCAGTTCTCAATGACTGCGTCTAAGGGCAATGGAAACCCATGTTTACATTTAGGAGCAAAACAGACAGAAGTGTAATGTTGTTGTGAAAAGTCTTAAACACCTTGACTACACCAGCTGCATATCTAAAGCTTCAGCAGCGCAGCAGGAGAACAGCTTAAGTCCTCTGTCAGTGTCTACACTGAATGCATTTAGCCATAATACTGCTGTGCACTACAAGAGTGTTGGCACCACTCACACATCAATACGAAATTAGTGCTTTTATTTGCGTAAGTTGGAAAAAAAAGATTTTGGTCACTTTCATATACATTCCACTGATTTAGCATTGCACTTCTTTAGCATTGTCAGACTCACAATTGTTTTTATTTTAAAAAGTATCAAAATTGTTGCAGCAGAACCAGAGATATGGCTTTTTTATGGTGTGTCACGCTAGTAGTGGCTAATGTTGCCTCGAGCCTAGCGTCAAACAGAGATGAGGAGTGGGCTACAGGGGTCTAGCAAACTCACTTCTTTCTAACTCCACCCTAAGATTTTTTTCATTTTTAAAGTTTTTAGTCTTCAGTCCCAACTAACCCAAACTCACATTCTTGAGGCAGTTTAACAGATTTTGCGCAGCTCCCTCTAGAGCCACAAAAAGGCTTATACAACTTTTTTTCACATTCGCTGTAAACAGACTTTTACATATAAATTGGCGCACCTTCCCTTTAACTGTGAATTTATCTTCAGCCAGTGGCCGGTGTAGACAGCTGTATTGATTAAAATAGGAACGTATCTGTTCCATCACATGCGTGTCAAATTTATGACTGATGGAAGGAACCAAAAACGGAGTGTAGAGCCGGCACATTTTGATATCTAACTAGTAGTAAGGGTTTACTTCAACTAAATTGTTGGAACAGTGGTAAAATTAGCCAAGACGGTGGTTGATTGATGCTATTGATGATGTTGATAATGATGATTTTGATGATATTGAGGATGTTGCTGATGCTGATTAGGATATTCATGATTATGATGACATTGATGGCGTTGTTGATAATGTTAATGATGAAGATGACAAAAAAACAATAAAAATCTGCTTCTATCCACCGTGTGCATTGCCCCTATGCACTGCCTGTCGGCACCTGTGTTCGATCAGACTTGAAGCTGTTTTTGGCACTTACTCACATTGTTCCTTCCTATCTAGATCCCTGCTTGTGTTGTACAAACTCTCAGATGTACGTCGCTCTGGACAAAAGCGTCTGCTAAATGAAATTGTAGAATTGAAAAATCCTATTTTGTTTCTGTCGAGTTTGAATGAAGTGTGTTTTGCGATGCTCCGCCGCTCAAAAACATCTCCCAGCTGACACTACAATGGGCGCGCCGTACACAAACACTGGCACTTTGTAGTAACGTTACCACCAGGCAGGTAATGTTGGTAGTTACGTTGGGAAAATACATGTTTTTAAGACAAGATGATAGTCGCTAAACTATTGGATCTTTTATAATTTAATGACTACTCAAAAATTTGAAAATCATGACCCATCCCTATAGTTGTAAGGGCATATGAAGTGATTGACATTGTCCAGATACTGGAGTCCCCCTTCATGTCCTTCCAACAGAGACAAAAAAAAAAAGAGTCATCATTGTGGTCATAGTATTTCTTGAAGTGGTAAGTAAAGGTTACCTGTAGAAACCTCTTGGATGAGAGAAGTAATGTATTCAAGAATTTAAACCAAGTTCAGTTGCCTTTGACTTCGCACTTCTGGTAAAGATTCATACTTTAACTGGACTGGACTACATATCTGAGTACGGCACCTCTGTCACGTGATAAGAGATGGTCGTATATGGGGTGAGAGATCATAATCCCCATCTCTGTTCAAAGATGTTTTCTGCCGTCGGATGCGAATGCCCCCCTTGATCTTTCTCCGGATGTCCATCAACTCCTGATCAATGACCTTAACCCCTTACAGTCGATGCTGTGACCGGTCACAGACAGATGAAATGCTCCCAGTCTCTTTACCCAGGGTCATTGCTGTTTCACCAATGTAGTGCTCACTGCAGCTATTACAAGTGATGTAATATTTTCCTCTCGGGGGAGAAGGGTTCTGTCCTTATACAAGCAGATCTGACACTAGAAACTCCCCGCCATATATGTCCACCTCTTATCATGCTACAAGGTGCTGAAGAAGGTCGTAGGTCATGGTTGAAAGCTCTTGGAATAGCTGAGTAAGTGGACCTTATGTTTATAATAGTTATCACATTCTGGTGGTGTGTGTTTGCTTCGCATTTAGTATAAACACGCGAGAAGAAAAAAGCGAGCGGCTGTGTAACACACATCATTCAGCTGGATGCTTTTGTGAACCTCCATAGTCACTGTTTACAATCCACTGTTTTGCGATTTGAAGAACAAGGCATTGAGCTGTCACTCTGAAAGTAAAGCGCCCAGGGATGAACACAGCACTGTGACAATATGATGGCACAAAAACATCCCAGGGGAGACAAACACAGAGCAAGAAAGACTTTGTGGGGTTATACCATAATGTCACTTTCCTCTGCAATGAAACTGTAAGTAGACATGAAGGGGGAGAAAACAAAGTGAAGAAATAAAGTGACTCCAAAGGTAAACAGACCACATTACATAAATCTGACTTAATATAATCTGACTCTGGTTTCTAAGTGCAGTGTTTCTCTCTGTGATTGCAGACAGATGCCGTATCATCAGTACGTTTACATTTCAGAAGAGTACCATATATCATTCCTCAGTGCTTTTCTTCATTATTGTCTTTTTCGCTCCACTTCCCAGCCAAATCCCCAAAGCGGAGAATACACAAGCCTGGAGACATGCAGTCTCCACTGCTAACAAACTGACCTACTCTTCTCTTCATGCTTTGCACCCTCATTTACACCTATTCCTCTGTTCAACCTTTCTCACATCCCATATCTTTTAGTTCCACATTTTTCATATATCTTACCAATATAAGTTTTATTTATTAAATCACATCAACTGCTTTATATACTTTTTGCCAGTTTTTCCAATTTTCAAAAACCTGATCAACCACATAAGGGTTAATCCTCAGGAGCAGAATGATGATAGTAAACATCTTTTGTATGAAAAGCTTCATTCCTGAACCTGCACAACACGATAGGATAGCAAAGGTACTGATAAAATTTCAATTTGGTTAAGCTAAGTTGGCCAGACTTCAAGGAATATGGGGACTCAAGGGGGTGCAGAGAGAGTGAGGTTATGTAATCATCTTTTGCTTTATTCAAAGATGTTCCATCTAAACTCTTACATAAATTAGGTTTTGTGCGTTCTCCAAATTATGAGTGTCTCAAGTAGCAAAAAAAGTAGCTAGGACGGTGCTGTACTTGGACAAAAATGTGTGCACTTATTGTGGCTATCTCTGTTCTTAAATTCTGCTGTGCACAAATCTGTGTAATTGGTGTATTTGTCATTTGACTTTCCAAAATTCATCAGACCTCTCACCAATAAAACATTTATCAATAATAATAGGGTGACACAGTGTGATGCAAAAATGTACCAAGTAACAGAACTTTGCTAAAAAACTGTAAAGAGTGAAGAACAGATGTTATTGTTTGATTATTCTACATGTTTAATCTACATGTTGAGATCACGACTGATTCAAAAGCATTCAGTTTCAGAGATCTCTTAAACATTACAGATGTATCCATTGTGCTGAAAACAACCCTAAAAATAGTCACACTCTTGATTTCATCAGTATTCCAAAGTTTTTGGTTGATATAATTCCGTGGACTCAACTCAGAAGCATCTTGGAAGATGTTATCCGTACTGGAGAGCTACAGTAACACAAAAGTAGTGAGATGTGACTGAGACTGTATCTGGACTTTACACTGTGTATGAAAAACAGCCAAACAGGTGAAAGAAACAATCCTAATCATCATACAATTGGTCAACTTTTTTAACTTCTACAAGAAATTGATTTCATGTCGTTGCTGCTTGTTGTTTCTACTAAACAGAAGCACTTCCAGTGGCACTGTATGTATATGTAAAAGCATTAAACTAGATCAGAATACAATGCAACATCTTTTGCCAGCATTACGTGGTGTTCTAACCTGACCCGCAAGGTGGTTCGTTACACAGAACCATCTAAGAAGCCGTCATTGGAAACTGTTTTGAAAAGGGCAGGCTATGGATTGGATGAACCATCTGTCAATCAAACTAACAAAAGTGAAACTAATTGACAACATTCTTTACTCTTCTTTCAATGAAGAAATACTCTCCAGTTCTGATATAACTGATGCTATTGCAGCATCTACGCCAACCTTTCAGGAACCATCATAGTTGTTTAGAGCAAACAGTCGCCTCTCCGTGTCGTCTCACACTATGGTCTCACCGGGTTTCACACACATAAGCCACGCCTGTAGCTGCCAGTAGCTCCTCACAGGACGCCGATTGGTCCATGCTCTGGCAAACCAGACACAAATGCATTACTTGAACCCTGCCAAGATGTATTTTTGTGTGACATTTGATCCCGCGATTCCCGGGTGATCTTGTGACCTTGCGAAAATCCAGCTGCCGTGCAAGGTTAGTGGTGTTCCCCAAGGCTCAAGACTTGGCCCTCTAACTTTTTATGTACACATGCTTTCTCTGAGAGCCATCATTCATATTACCAATAGGTTTATTTGTAATCATTATACTGTAACCCTGTCAAATAAGACAGCACAATTAATGCCAACATTGACTACCATTGCAGGAGTAGTGTGACATTTATGTAATGTGGTGAAAGTTTAGACTGCAGATGTTGGGGAACTTAAAGTGACTACATGCATTGTAATTTTCATTCCACTGTTCCCTTACATTTATTTCTGGTGGGCTGTTATTCCACATATGGATTCAAAATTTCAAGGTGGACAGAATCATTTCGGTTATTGGATTAACTCGGGATGGTCAGTTTTAACACACAGCCTATAAATAATTGAAATTGTTAGGCATTCTGTGCTGAGACCTGCTTTGCAACAGTAAAACAGGGATAGTTTATGTCTCATATTCCCACTTATTATTTTCAGCAATAACCGGACTTGAGTGACAGATATAACTGCTTTCTTGCCTGCTAACATTGTTTTCTTTTATCAGCACTTATGAGATTCTGTTTTATTAAGATGCTCATATCTAATCGCTTTGTATCAATAACACACCCCGAGAAACTCCTCATTGATTTGTCAATGTGTTCCACCACATGTATAGAGTCATGTGATTTCTAAGTGTTCAGAATAATTAAGTTACTGTGCTTCCCTTTTAGTTTCTGTGGGAAACTACCCATGAAATAGACAAGTGATCTCCAGAGACCGTCTGCACTGTAGAGAAGATTAGCACATTATCTGGATGGAGATGTACATGACTAGGGGCAAATTGCACAGGGGGTTTGATGGAAACTGCAAACTGTGAAATGATTTTCAGCGTAGTCTCATCAATGTTTATGGTGTTGAAGATGTGCGCAGTGACATTCAGTAGTATACAGGGTGTACCAGAGTGCAGACGGCACTGACACACAGCTTCATTCCAATAAGACGCCTCCATTTCTGACTCGTCTTTCCAGCATCTGTAATAACATATCAGCTGTCACTCTGAAAGAGGTTTGGAATACATTCATGTACAACCATGATTGAATAAGGGAACAACAATTGTACTGTAAGCTTAAAAACACACACACTAGTAGTTATGTATGCTTTGTGTTTTGTCTGATGTTTTTTTATTTATTTGTTAGTTTTGTCCTGAAAAAACAATATTTACTTTCAAATAATTTTATTATTTTATCATTGGAATGGCATAAATTTGAACTTAAATTGAACTTGAAAATTGTGTTAGGTCTAGGCAGCTCATTCCCCGTTGTGTTTGCAGGCTGTCAGTATTGAGCAGATATATCAGGACCTGTTCTCTTAAAGTCATAATAAGCTTCTCGGTGCCAGACTTAAATATTGCCAGAGCTTATATAATGCATCTCAATAACCATAAAGCCTGAGTCTGGTTTTGCAAAAGTTTCTCTTCTATTGCTGTTTCATTTTGCCCTGGTTGAGTGCTTTAATAATATCCGCCTGCACATTACTGTATGTTATGCTCTGCTTACTGTCAGCCGCTCTGCCAGAAAGATGAGATAGACGAATAGTCACAAGAAAAATACTAATAGTCAAAAATAGTCAACTGCAGTGGATGGATGGCACTCTTGGAATCTCAGAGGTGGAAGGTAAAAATGTAAACTAATGAATGATATTTTAACCATTGTGTAATGCATCACTATGTCCTCCCCACACGGTCTCACAAGACACCACAAATTCGTTCAAGTGCTGTGTATACATTTCCAAACGACAGAGCAAGTCCAAAAATAGAGAAGCAATTTAAGCATCTTTCACCATCAAATTTTCAGACTATCATTGTCTACAACAAAATTCACAAATCACTGACGAAAACATATAGCCTGGAGAAGTCAGAATAAATATTATCTAAATAATCCATCTTGCCTTCTTTTTCAGGCTTCAGAGACAAAGTTGGCAAACTTTAATACATCAGAACTAAACAGCTCTTCCAATTCTTGCTCATCCGTAACCAGAATATTTCAGGCTTTATCGAGCTGTTTCATGGGAAATTAGCTCTCTACGATCATCACAATTTGTACAATACAAAAGGAAATGGGACTCACTCTCCGCTTCACCCAAATCACACAGCTCACAATATCAGTTTTCCCCCAGAATAGTTCCCTGAATAATTTTTAAATGACCAACCTCAATGGCCAAGAGGAGGAATACCAGCTGTCAAATGTGCAACTAAAGACCTTTGGCTTCTAGATAAATGAGATATAGCGTATGATTCTGAGACAAACTTTTGTTTGAAATGTACATGTCGTTAATTTTGGCTTTGACAAGATATCTTAACATTATAAATGCAATTATTTCTTCAGATGTACAGCATATCCACCTCCACAAAAACTGAGTAATGGAGAACTGTGTGATTTACTCCACATATACATACCTTCTTATTTATTCAATCCTCTGCCATTTCCACAGTCGGATCACTCCACATTTTCTAACAGCCTGTTGTGGATTACAGATGAATTACATAGAAACTTTAGCTACACAGATAGAAACCATCCAAAGGAACACAGTGGGGAATATATAATAAAAAGAAAATATACCAGTATTTGCACTGCAATATCTCATAGTTAAACACATTTTTTTATAAAGTGTCACGTTAATGTTTACACACATTGCTGTAAACGTGCTGTTTTGGAGGAAACTGTCGAATTTTCCATTTCGATAAAGGTCTTTCACAACAGGAGGCTCTGTCAGATTGAATGCAGTACCACAGCTTTTACTGTCTGTACATTGCCAAACAAGTTACACAGCCAGATCTATAATGAGATGACAGCATGTATAGATTTGGTCCTGAATCGAGGAACACAGTAAGTGGTGGCAGTTTGAGCGCACGGCAGTCCAGAATCAGCTTCCTCTTGGCTGGTAGATATCGGGACTGTGCAGCATGAAGCATTATAAATTATTTTCTTTTAGAAAATGGGAAAACTTCTTTGTGTGGCATTTAAAGCCGGAACTACAGCAAGGAACAATATCTACATAATGAGGCTGGACTAAATAGTAGAAACACAGATCAGTATAACGCAATACAGTTAACACCAACAGCCTCCAAAATGATCATAAAGTTGAAACACCTCTCTAAAGACCTTTACACACTGGGGGCATTTTTTTTTTATTTGCATGTCAATATATTTTTTCGTCATGAGTACTTTCACACAGAACATGAATACTACTCATTGTAAAAACAACGTAATATTTTTTGGAACAAGGTCAATTTTTCTGAGCTTTTTCACCGCGAATAAAAGCGCCAACGCGTTGTGTGGAATAGACATATAGACCCCGTTTTGGCCTGCGCGAATCTATTGGAACCTTTTATTGAAAGTGTAGCAATTGTCGCAAATTTGCAGTGTTGTCAGTGTGAATAGTTTTGATGTGAAATATTCGCAGACGACTATTTTGCATTTCCGTGTCATTTATTCATCACACCCCCAGTGTGTAAAAGGCCTTAAGACAGTTCAAGACTGAACACCAACCTTCATGACAGTAGGATTTATTGCAGGGCTGTTACATGAAGGCCTATAGTCACACTAGAACGTGCCACAGCAAAATACATTTGAATCTCCAGAAAAATGTGACTCTTGAACCTTGTTTACAAAGAGACAACTTGCAGAGATAGTTGACAGACTCCTACAGCTGGCCATCTAACCAGTAACACCCTAGCCAAACGGCAACACCACTAATCAGACACAAAAGCTCTTTGGGATTCTTATTTCCATGACTCCTGTCGTCTCATAACTGCAAAGCATTCCTCTTTTGTTGAGCTCGCTGACAGAGGAGGATAAATAAAATTGGATGGTGCAATAAGCTAAGATAGGCTAACTACCTCCGCCTGCATTTTGACTCTCTGCTCCCTCAAAGGTCAACAATGTCAAGACGGCTTGCTATTTGTCAACAACACATATTTGGCGTCAAAGTTCCACAAAGTTGAACTCGAATGCAAAATATATGGATGGATTTACTTTGCCCCCATGACCGATTTCACTAATTCCATTGGTAGGAATTAATTTTGCCGTTTTAAATGCTGGTGTGACTGGCCCTGGTTTTTGTTCAGTGTACCTACAATATGCCAAGTGAGTGTACTATATGTGTGTTCATTCAATCAAACTATTATTCATTGTCTGTTCTGATCATTATGAAACACAAATTGGCAATGCTCCAAATGAGACAGTGAATCAGCATAATGAAACAAAAGTGGTGGCATAGAACTTAAAACTATATAATTTAAGGCATCCTTAACAAAAAGTCAACTCAAACTCTTCGCTTTTATTTGAGCTGACTGGCTTTTTCAGGGTCTGAATTTTATTGTCCCCAATGACATCTCTTCCTCCGAGTCTTCCTTTTCATCTTGCCCTTTCTCACTAAAGACTACAATGTGATGAATGCAGGGAGCTGTAATGACTACAGGGACTTATTTTAGGTCTACAATTGGAAGGTAGTGGGTCTCTCTACTTTTCTGCTCTTTGGAGAATTTTCCCTTTCAGTGACTAGCTGAGCTGTGGATGGCAGTGAATCTTTTTTGTCTCCGGGTTTAGTGCCTATATTTTCCCTGAAAGGCGTGATAAGGAATGCCCTGGGTGAATGTGCAGTCTCCAGGCATCCGTAATATGATGATGAATTTTATGCACAGTCCCTAAAAATGGACATGGTGAAAGGGAAGGGAATATTGCTTTTGATGGAAAATGGGATGAGATGTGTGAATCCAAAAAAGAAATTGGACAGAAAGAACAAGTGCCACTGGTGATAGTTGAATGAGGGGAATACATTTTTGTGAGAGAATATGGCGTGTTATAAATCCGCCTAGCCATCTATCCATTCATCCATTTCCAGTCATCTTTCTGGCTCACAGTAAAGAGTAATCCAAATGTGCTATTCCCCTGTTCCTCTGAGGAGAAGTTCAAGAGAATGTGTGCAAAATATGAAATTTATGAGGTGAATTGAGGAGGCTTTTACTGAATTCACATTATCTTTTTGTCAATAACTCCGTATGTCTTCTTATTGTTTTTTAGGGTTTCAGTTTCTAACAGTCTTACGTGAATGCAGTTCTGTTCACACATACATGTCCAGATCTTCAAACCAGCACATGACTGCAGCACACAAAGACAAAATGATGTCTTTGTTTGTTTATGAGTTTCCTGATAATACTCTTTATAAGTGTCATCCATATCTAATGGTACAGATTCAGAATAAAACACTGAGACCAGCTAATAGGATTTGCCTGTGCAAAACATATTTATGTAACTCGTCAGCCAAACTGTTCATGTCATTGTTTCATATCAGTAGTTCAACGTGCATCCTCTTTGCAATTACTTGAATGTAAACAATCTGCTATAAACTTAAAGACTTCACTTTAAACACTGGACACACAATAATAACACATAATTAACATATGTACACTGCACCTAAACTCAACCCAACATTTTCTGTACCAAAGTACAATCACATTAAACATACACAGCATTGAACATATTTTCACACCAGTATCAGTAACACTCTTCACACAATTGTCTCATTTATTATTATTCTATATAACAAGCTGAACACCTAATAGCCTATTACACACATAACTGCAACTAGCAGCTGTTACCCGCTTGTCTCTGGTGGCTGGATACAGAAAGCTTAGCTTTTCAGCCTACTTTGCGTACTCCACAGGCTGCTGTGTGTCAAGGCCTTTCAGACACAACGCAGTTTGAGCTGCATGTGCCGCAGCGCACATCTTACTAGGTGTTCGGGGAAGTCGCGGAGAACAGAGCAAAATAGGCATAGTTTTCAAAACTTCTAGCGAGATTATACGTAATTTTGTTGTTGCCAGCAACAAAGATACATCTGTCCTGTGCTAAAAAGTATGCGCCATCACTAGCCCTGCTAGTAAAAAGAGGAAGGGGAGCAGCAAGGAAGAAGAGGCGATGGGGGCATGAGACCCTCGGGTCAGTCCACAGTATTAGTTTTTCTTCCATTTTGCCTTCCTGGCTGGGTGCCTCATTTCTATTGGCCCTGCAAGTATTTGTCAGTGACATACTTTGCTCTATGCAGCGAAAAGCTGTCGTGGCATGGCGCAAGCCATTGGAAACAATGGGTTTCCGGAGCACAGCGGTTCCGTTGTCTCCTTGTGTCTGAAATGGCCTTAACCCTGCTAGATAACTTACTGTCTTGTAGCAAATTCTTTACCATTTACACACCAAACACACATAATAATAATATCTATAGGTCACAGTAAAACAAATTTTAAAATAAAATACACCACATTAAGAAACTGCTGGAGTTGGGGGTGCTCAGGGAGACGGATCATCTGTTGAACACAAGGTTGGCAGTTTGATCCCTGGCTTTCTTTCCGCATGTCGAAGTGTCCTTGAGCAAGACACTGGACCCCAAGGGGCTCCCCGGGCGCTTTAAAGCAGACCACTGTTCCTAAATCCTTAGGATGGGTTAAATGCAGAGGTCAAATTTCATGTATGTATGTATGTGATGATTGAAATAAAGTTCTTCAGCAGTTTGTAGTAGTTGTTTATCATTTGTTTAACATTTTAGCAGGCATTTCTGACTACAAATGACCATTAATGCAAACCATTTATACTTTTATTAGCCTGCCAAATGCTTATGCTAATTACTAACACCACTAATGCTAATCACTAACACTTCTATTAGCCCCCATTTAAATTCAAAAGCAATTTAAATACCGGATATTCGTTCAGTTACAGATTCTCCACTGCATGTGTAGATCGTTGAAGGAAAAAAAAGGTTTCAAAAATAGTAGATAGAAAAAACACTGATGAAAAAAGAAACTTGTCTTCTCTCTTTTAAAAAAAAAAAAAAAAAAAGTTAAATGTATCTGCAGGTGCGATATAGTGTGTGTGTGACGTGCCTGGGATTCTGCAGCACCCGCTGGTAATTGGCCATAATGTCTAATTATCTAGACCAACCAACCTGTCACTACTTTAAACAAGACTTACCAAGAGAGAAGAGTTATTAGTCTCACTTGTGATTTCTGTCTGTCATCACAGCTCCAGGCTGTTGAAAAGGTCTCAGAAAAAGTATTGCTTGAATAGAGTTAGAAAACTGTTTTGTATTTAATTACAGTGGTAACAAGGTGATCTCACTTCTGACTACATTCCTCCACTGCAGGCACAGGAAGGTCCTCGAGAGAATAGCAAGTTATCCTTTTGTAATTCAGCTCTAATAACACTGCTGACAACTAAAGTGTTACCGAAATACCCTGCAGATTCAAAGAGGATTCTTTTAGCTATAGCTTATGAGTGTGCTGCAAGGATATGGGCATCTACTGTGTGAGCTATTCCCACAGGCCGTGTCCCATTAACCTATCCCATCATGGTGGAGTCTGTAATGCTGTTAATGCGTATTTAGCTGTAGGCTGTTTGAAATAAACATATGCTGCTGCTATATTTGTCTCTTTCTCCTGAGAAGGGGAAAAAAAGACAGTCATTAACTGAAGGAATATGTTGACACATAAATGTACATAGAGCTGAAGTGATGCAGTGCAGCTGTTTGTGCCATTAACGTGAGTACAGGCTGGGTATCATACATGATATTGCATGTCTGTTTCCATCGTTTTGATTTTCATGATTTTATAAATGAAGGCCATTAGCACAAGTATCTGGTAGAGTAACTCTTCAGCTACACTGTAATTACCAAGCATGACCTTTGAACATCTCATTTTAAATAAGCAAAACAGCTGATTTGAAGAGAAGCTGTGATTAATGAAGGCAACGCTCTGCAGCACAACCAATGGCAATTTAACACATCCAGTCATGACTAGCTGGCCCCTATCCTCAGTTCAGATCTCAGCAATTAGTTCCTGTTAAAATCAAAGGAAATTCCATTCTGCATCATAATTGCAGGGCTTTACGTCAGCAGTGTTTTGGCTTCAGTTGACGCATCAAACCTTGATGAGGCTCAGAAGAATGAAAGTCTTTCATATGAGGTAAATCCCTTCCCTACGTAAAACTGTAAGTGGCTCTCAGACACCCAGGGATACTTTAAATTATAGACAGAAAGCTTCATGTTTGATGGCATTCAATAAGAGCACACTTATGGTGTTTGAGCCTCAATCAAAAGTAAAGCAATGACCATCAGTGCATGGGTCATAAAGTGTATTGATGGGCGTAGATGCACTGAGTAAGAATGTGTTGAAGTAACCTTGCATGGCAACTGGATTATTTCGATGTTGCAAGATCACGTGCGAATCGGATCTCGTAATGCTATTGTGTCTGGCAAGCCAGATCACTCAGCCAATCAGCGTCCTGCGAGGAGCTACTGGCAGCTACAGGTGTGGCTTAGGTGTGTGAGATGAAACAGAGTGGTGACTGTTTGTTCAAAACAACAATGGCGGCTCAGGTTAGTGTAAATCAGGGGTGCCCAATACGTCGATCGCGATCTACCGGTCGATCGCAAAGGTAGTGTGGATAGATCGCATGGCATTAAAAAAAAAAAAAAAAAAAAAAAAAAAAATTAAATTTTTTTTTTTTTTTTTTTAAAATAGACGTCCGCCAACAAATTGCAACACTGTTTCACCTGAACTCATCTGGAGTGGAGGATGAGATTTTGACACTACAAGCTGACATTCAGCTTAAGTCCAGGGCTCATGGACAGTTCTGGAACTTACTCACAGAGGAAAAGTACCTCAACATGAGGAAATGTGCTACCTCCTTGACTGCATTATTCGGCTCCACTTATTTATGCGAGTCAGCCTTTTCCCACATGAAGATTATTAAGTCCAAATACCGTTCCACCTTGACTGATGATCATTTGGAAGTGTGCTTGAGGCTGGCTATCAGCAGCTACTGTCCGGACTATGCATCCCTGGCTGATTCCATTCAGTGCAAGTCATCAGAGTAAGGTAATGACAAAAAATTTACAGAGTTATATTGTACAATATGGGTTCATGCAGTTATGCAAGGTACACCAACATATATTGTACATATAAAGAATACTCAATATATTTATAAATAAATATATGTTTTGCATTTTTATAGTAGGTAGATCATTTTGACTTGGTCATTTTATAAGTAGCTCGCATGCTGAAAAAGTGTGTGCACCCCTGGTGTAGATGCTGCAACAGCATCAGTTATATCAGCACTGGAGTGTTTTTCTTCATTGAAAGAAGAGCAAAGAACGACACTGAAGGCTTTTCTCGTTGGCAAAGATGTTTTCGCTCTTCTCCCGACTGACTTCGGCAAGAGTTTGATTGATAGATGGTTCATCCAATCACCTGCCAAGTACTTTTTGAAAGTGCCTGCCCTTTTTTCCAATCAGTTTCCAATGACGGCTTCTCAAATTGTTATGTGTAACAAACCATCTGATGGGTCAGGTTAGTGTTGAAGTCCATATCGATAATTAGGGCTGTACCGAACACTTTGAAGCTTCGAAGCTTCGTTCATAATGTTGACATTCGAGTGCTGTACATGTTCTTTTTTTTCTTTTTTGGTGACAAAGCACCATTCCGAGTGAGATATTAATAACTTACAGAAACAACACATGCTATAATCCATCTTCCACCTTCTCTTCCCCTTTCTCTGTCGCTCTCTCTCAAACACACTGCGAGTGTCACAGCGCTCAGTCCGCACCTATATGTATTTATGTTGACAAAACTGATGAGTTACAGTTAGGCTAACTCATTTAATCCAATGTATCACTTTTTAGGGTAATGACATCCTAAAATATGATGACAGACATTCGAAGCTTCAGTTGAATACCTCAATTGAAGCTTTGAATGTAAAAAAATGACACTCGATACAGCCCTTTCGATAATACATGTAGCACTGATGAATAAAATCGCAATAATACAAACACGTTCAATTCTTTTACATTTTCCATATTTGCATATTTAGATAAAAGCTGATGAGTGTAGTTTGTCGTCTTTAATTGTTGAGAAATTATGGTTCATTTTTAAAAGAGATCATTTTATACACAATCCCTAAAAATGAAAATTGAGGTAATACATACTGCTTTAGGTGGAAATGGGATATTCATTACGAATGTGATCAAGAGTTAAATTTTTTGTGAAAGGATAAGGTGTTTTATAAATCTATATCCATTTTCAGTTGCTTAGTGTATCTGGGAACACTAGTTACATCAGACTAAACAGAGTAGTCCAGATGTACTTTTCCCCATATTTTCCATTTCCCTCTGGGGGAGGTTTTTCCCGTGCAAGCTAGTATCCCCTCAGCATTTTCTGCACTACGAGCTAGTTTCCATGAACATGGTCCACTATATAAAGGCACTCACCTTGATCAGCTTCCAATGGGCCTTGCACTATATGTCTTTTAAGACTGAAGGCGAAGCAAATGTTAGAAGCTGTGTGATTGCCTCCAAAATCAATAGATAGACATTGATGGATACAAAGAGACACAAGTACAAGAATCATCTACACAACACAATCTTTAGTTTAATTCTTGAGGACAGTTGTTTCAAGTTTATGGATCAAATCCATGCTTTTCCACAATCTGTAGGACTCACTTCATGGATATACAGAGAAAACAAGAAGCAGAGGCAGCTGCAGGATAAAAAAAAAAAAAAGCAACTACTAGAGTACCTGATTTTGAAATCATTCCAAGTCTTAGCTATCACCAAAATAAAAACACAAGTGTCTCCTGTGGTTTAGGGGTTAAGATGCCAACTGTGCACAGCAACATCCCCGGTTTGAGTCTGGCTGAGGACCTTTGTTGCATCTCTCTCCCTTGTTCTTTGGGCTTAAAATGCCTTAAAAATAATTAGAAAAAAATACAAACCCAGTCAGACTTCACACACACAGTCGGTGCCTGCAGCTACAGCTAATGTCGCCTGTGCTTGCATTGGCTATGTGAAGAGAACTAACACAGACTGCAACACTCCAGTGGTCAAATTCATGCCAAGAAATTGTAAAACACCTTTATTTGCCTCTTTTAAGGTAGTGAGTCTAAAAGGAATTGGCCTTGGCTGAGCTCTGTGTATCTCGATACCCCCCTACTCTCCTAGGTATGGGTACCTCTCTTCATCTTTGGCCCCTCCTCACATCAGAGCCAATAAAACCATCACTGTGGACCGAGAGCTTAATGCTTCTCACACTACGGCTCTCAGGGTCATGAGGGCACAGAAGCCGTCTCCACTGTGATAACGTGGCAATTCCAGGGCGAGGTTTTATAATTTTTTTGTAAATCCCTTGAGTTTGTCTTGCCTTCATGTGGGGAAAGAGGGTTTAAAAATGGTGGTTAAGCTGAAGAGAGTAAAGACCGCTGTAGGAGATCCAAATCTCCTTTTTTCTTGGTGATTTAATTCAACCTGGTTTGACCCAGATCTGGGGAATATGATGATGTAATAAATGGTGCCCAGAAGGTGTGACCGGAGTAAAAGAAACTAGTTTGACTTTAAAATCTTCAACACCTGTTAAAACCAAAGTGTTATTGTACCACAGTGTATTTTACTACTGTAGTACAAGTATCATAAAAAATACTCTCTGGTGGATGTACAGCACACCAGCCTGTAAGTGATTGATGTCTTGCTATCAAGTATGGAGCTACAATCAGGAGGTGATTAACCAACACATTCTCATCCCATCTGGTCACATAATGACGCTTTGTCAGACCCCTCTGCGTCACTTTTTAGTCACATTAAACATCCACCTCTCCTTCCACCCACCCGACGTGTGTCTCTTTAGACTACCTACTAATAATTAATATTGACACGGATGGGTTTACATTGTAGTTAATGTAAAGCCCGGTGCATCTTACGCCCTGGGAATGAGAATGGGCTGCATTAACATACCAAATCTACTTTATAAAAATGTAAGTAGAACAGCTGTGTAGAAAGACTGAAACCAGGTTGCCACAGCTAGCATGGCACTTTCCAACATTCACCAATATTAGCCTACCAACACCTCTCAAACTCACTAATTAACATGTTATGCATTTTTCATTTGTTAATTTGTACACAAACAGGAATGTAAAAACAACCATTTATGGTTTTAGTGTGAGTTACGTGCTGTAGCTTCTTGACAGCAAGGCGCAGTGACTTCCTGGAGTCTTGTCATCACAGTGAGGTTGCCAGGCAACCATCACTAATCGTCAGAGATGCTCTGTGCGGATGTGCATCACAGATGGTTAAACTGTTGTTCACTGACTTGAAAAAAATCACATTGCTTTTCTTTCAAATTAGTATGTTTTTTTCTATATTTGACAATTTATTCATTGATTATTGATTTTGTATACATTAACATGCAAATGTGGGCCTTGCAACAATTAGAACATAATTCTAAATTTTGGTGGTGATGATTTTAGGTGGAGAAATTCCTGACTGTGACTTCTCCAGCCGCGTAGCTGTGGGTGTGCCTAGGTGGGCCAAGCGGATGCATTCAGCTGAAAGTCACCATATAACACGGTCACTCATTAAACTGAAACACCTCGGCACATCGCTCAGAGGAACAGAAGCCTACCTTCTGCTAGATGCTTTTAATGTAGGTTAAGACAACAAAAATTATGGTAAAACAAAAGCAGTTTTCTAAAGTTTGTCACAAAAAGACGTTGTGAGGTGCAGGAGGAAGAGGATTACGCTCATGTTCATTCATCATTCTCAACCAAGACCTTCTCTTGTGCTAGTTTCTCCTAAAAAAGTGCCAAGTAATAATGACATGTACAGTATGTGACCCCTTGTCAACCGACCCATAACGAGCTGTAGGCCTACTGGTGAAAGACTCTTTTTAACTGTCAGTCAGATAAAAACTGGCATCAAGGGGTTCATACAGACTGAACTCTTTGTCCCTTCTCTCCTTTGAAAGAAACTATGATGAAACAATGTCAGTGTTAAACTCCAAGCCCCGTCGTCTCCTGCTGTAATCATCAAAAGTAAGCTAATCTACTTTTTTTTATTTTGGACTGTATTGGCCTATTATTATGTATAGTTTTTGTTGGTTATACAATTTGATTTTATGCTGATGTCGTTGTGTGTGTGTGTGTGTGTGTGTGTGTGTGTGTGTGTGTGTGTGTGTGTGTGTGTGTGTGTGTGTGTGCGCGCGCGTGCGTGCGTGCGTGCGTGCGTGCCGATGCAGGCTATGTTGAAGTGTCATGTCGGTGTACCTCTATCCATACGCTTCATTAATGATGTGTTGCGTCTGTGTGAATGTGGCATGTTAATGTTTGTCTCGTTGGTGCCTGTAACATCACCTCTGATGATGATGATGATGATGATGTATCAGGCTTGCATGGTTAGACTGTGGTGCATTCAGGCAAGTTTAGTTATTTTGGTTAACATATGCATTTCAGTACCTATTAAGTAGTATGATTGGTCGTGGACGGGCTAGGCCCACCAAGATAAAATTGCACAGGTCTGCTGGTACAGAAATGTGCAGACCAGTGAGCCTGCTCTGTTTTAACATTGTAAATGGCATTTCCGTGCCTAAAGTGCAATACTGCACGTTTCATTTTTGACTCACAAAAATGTGTGTTGCAAGCAGGAATGATGTCAGCCTTTTGTTAGGAAGGTGGAGAGAGATTAGAGATGGCCTCTCGTGACAAAAGTAGCATCTGATCCTTTTAACCCTCCCGCAATTTGTCCACGGCGTTGTCAAGAGCGGTTCAAAGGCTGATGAGACAATAACAACAGAACCTGCTGAAAGAAGATTGTTAATCATTATGTTATCCTCACCTGTGAACCCAAAAGTGATGAAATGAAAGTTAATAAATGATGTTTTAGTTGAACTCTCATCATCGTCTGTGTATGTGTCCATCCCTGCAGTTGTCCCACAACACTAGAAGTGCCAAACATTAATTGTTTCACACAAATTTGTCCACAAATGTGGGTGTTAACCGCACCAACATCACACAAAAGCTGTGTGTGAAAAAAAACCCAGCATGGATAACACTGCAGCTGTGTACAGTGCCACTGCTGGGTAGTAAATAAAGCCTAAAACCCCCTGGTGAACTGATTCATGGTGTTGCATATTCTCAGCGGCTGTTACTCAAAATATTTCAGAGACATTTTCCATTTGGAAAAGCGTAATTGATGTTCAAACAAATTTTTATCACAATAAACAAAGCCAATCCACGCACAACAATGTTATCAGTACGCAGTATGTAGCTGACAGAACCATTTGAGATATTTCCCTTTATGTGTAGTTGCTGATTATATGGAGTCACACCAAGGGTAACTGTGTATTTCCCTGGACCCTCACTCTTTCAAAGGCACTTTTAAGAACAAAGGTGTTGTTTTTATCAAGAATCAAGAGCCAATGTTTCAGTACAGGTGCAAAGTCCAGACAAAGGCAACACAACCAAAAAGGCCAATGCAATGTTCAAAACATCTGTGGCGTTTGTGATGTGTATTGATACTGATAATACGATTAGCAAAGGACCTTAAGATATGTGTTTGTGTTTTTGCATGTGTGTGTGTGTGTGTGTGTGTGTGTGTGTGTGTGTGTGTGTGTGTGTGTGTGTGTGTGTGTGTGTGTGTGTGTGTGTGTGTGTGTGTGTGCGTGCGTGTGCGTGTGTGTGTACTTCTGCTATCTTTGTCAGGACCAATTTGAGTTTTAGACCTTCAGAGTGAGGATATTTTTGGAAAGTGAGGACAATTTGGCCGGTCCCCACTTTGGGACAGACATTCAAACAGACCCCTGTTTGAATGTTCAGGTTAAAATTAGGTTGAGGTTAGGGTAAGGGGCTACGGAATGTATTATGTCAATGAGTGTCCTCACAAAGATAGAAGTACACGGTTTTGTATGTGTGTGTTGCTTCTTGCTTTTTTACAATTTTGCAATTAATACCTGCAGGGACTAATGGCCAACTGGTCAATCTAATTCAACACAATAACAAAACTGTTAGTAATAGGTTTGTGATGCTTAAAAGCAAAACAAATTATTGTTCAGACTGTCAGATCAATGTTGATTCAACTCCATGGTGGAGTTTTGAGGTCTGTTCGTTTGTTTCATTAATAATAATAATAAAGTTTATTTATGTAGCACTTATCAAAACTCACATTACAAATTGCTTTACAACAAACACATAAAACACAACAATAATCACAATCCATCAATGAGAAAGAGGGATCAACTTAAAACAATGAATGACTACACTGCACCCTATTCTTAACATCAAGAACAAGTACAGTGCAAATTAATAGTTAAGAATAAATAATAGGAAAAAATAATAGGAAAGCATATTTTGATATAGATGAGTCTTCAAGCATGATTTAAAACAAGATACTGATGTTGCAAACTGGAGTTCCTCAGGCAGGTCATTCCACAGCCGAGGAGCCCTAACAGCAAACGCTCGGTCCCCTTTAGTTTTTAAAAGTGAGGTGGGAACAGCCGGCAGGTTCTTGACTGAGGATCTCAGGCAGCGCACCGGTTGGTAAGAGGACAACAGCTCAGATATATATTCTGGGGCCAGGCCATGAAGGGCTTTAAAGTAGGTAAAATCATTGTCATCATCATCATTGTGTTGGATTGCATTATATCAAAACATATATGCTACCATACATATGGTACACCTGCTGCACTGGTTTTAAAAGTAAATTCAAGTTTTGGCAGCAGAGAAATAACCAGGATTTGTAAACTTTTAATCTAAGGAAATACCCACAACAGATGGATAGTAGCTTGAGCATATTCTTTAGCTGTTAAATCCCCCTTTGAGGTTGGTGTAGCATATGCTCATGTAACATGCAACCTTCTCCCATTTTATTTCAGTGGCAGATCTTTTCTGCACTGATGCTACTATATTATTATGAATTCAGGTTACAGCATTTAGAGGGCACTCTGTATAATCTATAAAGACTGTTATTAGATTAGGATATGCTCCCTGGAAAACCATCAATCTGTGTTTTGCTAAATCAAACATCCCAAAATGAGTACACACTGGTTGTAAGGACCGAGGGCCAGAGTGAACACTGAAAGTACTGCAGACTCATCGAGAGATTATCTTTCTCCTCTTATAAACATGCCATATGCATTGCAACCCTAGACATTGATATTTTATTACATATTTTCTTAAGGCCATGTTCTGAGCCAGAATTAATTAGATTTGTTGGGATTAATTATTTTCCACAATGGGTTGACTCAGTCATTTTGTTTTTTTCTCCCCTTAGGTAGAGATTGACAAAATGATTGATTTTGCCTAAAAGTGCAGTGTCTATTATTTTAGTTGGAAACCAGCGTGTACTTCTGTGACTCCCAGCCCAGTGTGCTAGCATCAGATTGAACACAATGGTCTAGATTTAGGCATTCATTTTCCCCAAAGAATAGTGTGTGGTTGGCAAACCTATAGCCCTGTTTGGAGAAACAATACGTATGTTTTACTTTTATGAGAGAGAGGACTTTAGATGAGGATTGGTTTTGCAAAATACGTCTGGTCCACACGGGGCTATCCAACCTGAAGTAATTACAATCTCTACTAAGCACCACACATGGCTAACATTATAAAAACAGCCCTAAAAATCTTCTAAAAATGACGTTCCCATACAACAAAACTGCATTGTGAATTATGTTTTGAAGGAAACGTATTTTGTTGCGGATTAGGTTTGTTTTTGACGTATCACAAATACATTTGTAAGGATAGTCCGTGGAAGTCCACATAAGGAGGAGGTTGGGGTGGTGGTTAGGGCAAACAAACACAGGACTTCCACCCAGGAGACCGCTGTTCATGTCATGTGAAATTCAACATTCATTCATTTTAATTTACATCCATAGTTTAAATATCGCAACAAACATAGTAAATTTAAGCCATGATGTTTTTACTGAATTTAACCAGTAGTTTTGATGCCTAAACCTAACCAAGTAGCTTTGTAGCGTTTTGTTTTGTTTTAATTTCGTAGTCATTTTAAGCCAAACCATGATGTTTTTTACTGAACCTAACAAAGTAGTTGTCTTGCCTAAACCTAAGGAAGTATTTTTGTTGTTTTTGGTTTTTGTTGTTTTGTTTTCACCACATATTTAAAACAGTTTAAAACTGTAACTGTAATCTGGAAGAAAATATGTTTCCATCAAAATTGAGAATGCAGTTTAGATGTATGGGAACACAATTATGTAGGACACAGGGTTGTATTAAAATCACCAGTTTCCTATGTTTAATAAAGTTGTCACAGTGCTTGTTGTATGCTTAACTGATTTCAGATTTCAGTTCTGGACAACGTTATTTCATACATCTCTTCAGTCATTGGGTAACTTCAGTGCAACAACATTTAAAGAAGTTGTCAAGAGTATTAGTGGTTGTCAGTGCAACCATTCAAGAGGGAGACGGAGAGAGAAAGATAGGGTGACCAGATGCAACCAGGCAGGCTGTAGTATTGTCAAACTGTACATATAATTGGTATTTCAGGAGGGACTCACTTGACAGTCTCTGCCAAGTGAAAGAAAATAGTGTCAGTGTATCATATGGTGGCTGTCAATACTCTCAAGAGGAGGACAGAAGAGTGGACTGGTAATCATTAAGCAATATTTTAAGACAATGATTATAAATGTATAATTTCAAAGGGTTCCGTATACTGCACACTTGTGTGCAGTGCAAATTACATTTAAGTTTGGGGCTGTTCTTAATGTATTTATTTGAGATATTTCTGTTAGCGCTCAGCAGATGACAGTTAAGACCAATTAAATGAGTCTGGGCAGAGGCAGTATGGTGTTGTTTGATAGACTCATAGCCTCGTGTAACTCTCTTTTACTCGGGATTAAGAAAAATATAAAATGATGTGATGCAATCTCTGTTTTTGAAAATCTTGGATTTTTTAATTATATGCAATATTACAGTCACATTCTATCCAATTGCTACTATTCAATGTTATTCAATGCTATGGAACAGAGTTGGCTAGTGGTAGCAGGATGGCTGATCTCAAAACTGCTGGAGACTTGCAGTGTACGGGCCAGAAACACCAACCTGATGTCATGGGAAGGCGTATAAATAGCATGCCATGTTAAGCATTTTGTATCTCATTTGAAAGTCCTGTGTTTTTTTGACCCATCCCCCCCCCCATAAGCAGTCTCTCTCACTTATATTACGACACCTGCTCTTCTTCACTTGGTCTGAACGTTGTTCGTTATTCCACTTCACTAGCACTTCACGCTGATGCTTTTATACATATACATGGCATGAAATGCACACCAAAAGCAAGAACGGCATTGTGATTGGACACAAAATGACTTACAAATTGACATATCTTTCCATTTGGTGAGACCAGGCTGGAAACACTGTCATAATTGTCATCCTATCTTGTCCTCAACCGGTTCTGTCTGAAGTGATAGTGAGATCTACCAATCAACATGAGTGCTCAGTCCTGGGCAGGTGACCTCAAGCAAATGCAATCTGACCTTTTCTTGAAATCTCATACGATATCAGAGTATGAGAGACACTTGGTGGGGATTGCCTGTTTTCCACTACAGTGGGGCAACTACAATAGGACAAATGACAAATGTCTGCATCACCAGAGATAATGCTGATCCCAATGAGAATCAACAGGCCAATCTGTGGCTCTACAGCTATCAAACACTTTCTGCTTATTATTCTGGTCCATTGGTATGTCTGCTTGGGTCAATTCAGCTCTCACCAACCATCCATATGAAAGCTCTAGCCAGCTACCCATAGTGCACAAGAACACACAAGCCAAATGCATGCTTACTACCCACCAAGAAATGATACATGACCAAGACTTGCACAAAGTAAAGCAGTGGATTGGTGAAAAAAGTCAAACCTGAACAGTCAACAGAAAGTTTTCGCAAGAGCTGATGGACCAAATATAATGCCAGTGAATATTGGACTTAACAGGTGGAGAAAACGAAGTCTCTAATGGGATGTCAAGTCAATCTGTCACAAGATCGTGATTTGAACTTGAACGTAAACAATTGTTGTTTTTGGGCACTCGATGAAACGACTGATTCTGTTGTTCTTCTTTGGACACAAGTAAAAAAAACAACAATTAATTGATTGACAGGGAAATATTGTGGTTGTCAACACTATTATACTAAAAAGTTTAAGAGAAGTTTTTACAGATAATTTGCTGCAGAAAAAATGTGATACAATGTTTTCTACATCATCACCTCCTTCGAAACCAACACCCTTGAAGCTAGTAATTGCGTCCAAAATTCCATACTAACATGCTATTTAGCACACTAAAACAATATGTGACCGCATTGCATTGTGGGATAACGTTCATAACAGACGTTGACGGACAGCTTTGTAACATCAATATCACTTCAGTTTAACTGTAAGTATAATATTTCACTTTGCTAGGCGTAATATATATTTGTTTTATTAATTCAGACTTTGATTCTCACAAACCGTCATTTTGGTCACATGAGGTTGGCACGGGTTACCATAGTTACACGTTTCCAACCGCCAAGGAGGCTCTCAGGAAGTGACGACGTGAATTACAGTTCAGTGCGTCTGAAGATACATTCTACTGTTTATTCATACAAAAGTATGTTGAATGAAAGTACACCTATTGAGTATGTAGTGCGTAGTATATGATTTTGCACAAAGCCATTATTTTCCTCCCCAAGGGGAAACAGGCATTCACTTATCTTATCCCATTGTTTGAACAAACATACAAACACACACTCAGACATTACTGTTATTGGGATGAAATTTGGTGAAATATTGACACTGACTTGCAGTACAAAGAGCAGATTGCAGCTCTTATTTAATTTTGCAGCCACTGTAAAATAATCAGCCAACCTGCCAGCACTGATGAATGTCAAAGTGTAATGGAATCATGACTTCTACGGTGCCTCCTTGTTTCCTCTAAGGACTTCCCATCACCGTGTACTTAGCTGTCAAAATCTGGGCCTGTGTTATGCACCCAGGCTGCTCCTAGAGGCAGTAGGCTACAACATCAATACTAATGGTCTAAGATTTCATCATCTCGCTGAGTAGTCTGCTCGATCGATATATTCATGGGATTGCATTTAATAGAAATAGCTTATTTTGGGTGTTGTGCTTATCACTATGGCTGGCCAATGTTTGCAACAAACAATTACTCACATTATCGAGTCATCTGTCGATTATTTTTTCAATTATTTTTCTGTGTATAAATAGTGCGAAAAGACCATCAACAGTCCAGAAACCGAAGATATTCATAAAACAGAGAAAAACAGTAAATCATATTTATAAAAGTTTGAAAAAAAGATAAATTAATTAAATAACTAATCAATTAACAAAATTGTTAATTAATTCTCTGTACTCATTTCAGCACCATGTTCTGTCAAAGATGAGCTAATTAGACAGAAATTGCAAATAACTTAATTTGCAGTGATTTCAGATGTGCAGCACTCATTTTTTTCATCACTTTTATCAGTATGTCCCATGAACACACGCCTCTCCGTCAAATCACAACCACCAGCTTGCACTGTTGAGATGTTATGATGGATGCGTGTGGTTTTTTATACCCTCTGTCTTATCAGCCTGAAACAGCAGGAACTGGGATCAGAGCAGCCATTCTTTATCATCCAGTGTCTGTTTCTTATTCCAATGCAAAACTGGATTTCTTGTGGTCTTATTTCCCCTGGAAGTGACACTGTGAGGTCATCAGCCAAAGCTCAGGAACAAAACTGTGTGTCCTCTTTAATGTCTGCAGTATTATCAATTTAATGAGTGATCTGTTTTTCTGCACAGTTTTTAAGCCACCTTGGACCACTGACTTGCTGAAACAGATGCTAATCTGATCCCAGCTCAACTGAAACTTTTGCAATCTGCAAATCCCGGCTGGCACCTACTACCAAATCAAACCTTTCACTTACCTACACTTTAAAGCCATACTTAGTAACCTTTATCAACCTCCATTAGTGACCAAGTAAATGCAGCAATATTGACTGGTGAATATTAAACCTCGCCCTGTGGACGTGCAGACATTTTGCATGCAATAACAACGCCTTTGTTGATTTTGGCATGTCATGTGTACGCCATGAAGTCTGTGCTGACTGCAATGCAATCAATTAACAACACAAATCAATGACAACTATTGTCCAGAAACCCTCACAGGTACTACGTTTAGCATAAAAAATATGCTCAAATCATAACATGGCAAACTCAAGACCAACAGGCAACAACAGCTGTCAGTGTGCTGACTTGTCTATGACTTGCCCCAAACTGCATGTGATTACCATAGTAAGCATGTCTGTAAAGAGGAGACTCGTGGGTACCCATAGAACCCATTTTCATTAACATATCTTGAGGTCAGAGGTCAAGGGACCCCTTTGAAAATGGCCATACCAGTTTTTCCTCAACAAAATTTAGCCTAAGTTTGGAGCTTTATTTATCTTCCTGCCTGACAAGCTAGTATGACATGGTTGGTACCAATGGGTTCCTTACGTTTTCTAGTTTCATATGATACCAGTATCTTTTATCTTGAGTATCTTCACTCGACGGTCCTAGTATTTAATTTTGTTTGCTGAGTTATTTTAAGCCCAACCATGATGTTTTTCCTAAACCTAAGTGGTTTTGTTGCCTAAATATAACTGTGACTGTTTCACGGTAACAATGTGGCGTTAAATGACCAAGCCATTTCACAACATTAAGCCTGTGGCGTGTAAATGACATGCAAAAAGCCTAAAATGCTTTATGATGACATGCAGAAAAGTCCTATGTATACGCCTACCTATGAGGTTGAGTTGTACTGACGTGTCTGAAGTGCCATGGGCCATGATGAGTTAATAAGAGCAATGGGACAGGACTTCAGACCTCTGTAGCTGCCATGACCAATACCAAAATATCGATCCAGTCAATAGATCGTGTGATAAAGTGACTGTACATGTAATATACTAACTCAAAACAGTGAAGTTACTCTAATGTGTCACAAAGAGATTTATCTTCGTATTGCATAATAATTTGCACCTCCTCTGCTCTTTGATGAACTTAAGGCATACAGGCAATAAAGGAGCCGACTGCCTAATGATCCTGTTCCAATCCTCGAGTGAGATGCACATTGCATTAATGTGAATAAAAATGTATATTAATTCATGTTTTATAATGGAGGTTCTCACAAGATTAGAAGGTCTATGGACAACAATGGTTCAGAAGATAGCAGAATAAGACTTTCAATTATCAGTTCATAGGTTGTGATTCAAACCTAATTTTGGGACTCTAGTGTCAGTTATGCAGTCTGCTATTTCACACAATAACTTTCAGCAGTCTATATGTATTGGTGAAGACAAATCATCTGCATGTAGGTGTGTGGTGGAAAATCTCTACTGTATTTATATTTTATTTTGTGTAACCCAAATAAACCTGCAGCTGCAGAGTAATACTTCCTGAAATTATCCCCGGGGGGATTAAATTGATGTTTCCTTCCAGTAGTTGTGAGGACCTTTTCTATTTTTTTTTATTTTTGCAAAAGGAGTAACTCTTTTTTCCCCCAAAAATGACTAGCTGTTGTTAACATCAACAGCTCTTTGGCAAAGCATTCAGAGTTAATGCATTAGCATTTTAACAATAAAACAAAAACCCAACATAATTACTGCAGAGATTCAACATAGAAATGTCAGCTGAAGAAGTCAATATAAATTTACATAAAAAAACAATGACTATGTTTACATGCACAAAATATAAATTTGTTTGCCAATATACCAAAAAAGACAATATTACTACTAAACTGTTTACATGGCTAATGAAAATGAATATTCCACTAATATTCCCGTTTACATGTAGCCGTTCATGCTCTGATTAATGTAATCGGTGGCGGCCTTTCATAATGTTTAAAAGTAGATGTGTTTCTCCTTCTGACCATAAATGTGGGCTATTCTTTTGGGCATGCATCTCTGCAAACTGTCAGCTAGTTGGTTTGTGTACAACGCACAGAGCTGGCCATAAACAGGCAAGAGGCCGTGTGACGCAAACTGCCGTAAAAACCCCAATTGAGATGCATATTGCGAATGTGCTGTATACAAAGAATGCTCCTAAAACACGAATGATATCGGCATATCCCACGTCTTTATCGGAAAATGCTCCATTCGGAACAAGGCCTAATTCAAAATATCCAAACTGAATATGCTGTTTGCATGACCCATTCAGAACATTATCATATTCTGAATAACAGTGGAATATTAGTGTGCATGTAATCATGGTCAATGTTTTGTCATTTCCGTGTTTTGGCTGAAGATGGGAGGCCAACAAAGTTCAATACAGGTTGTAAAGTGACTTCAGCACCTAGTCATTTGTATTGATCAACGACCCAGTCGACCCCCGCAGATATATTGTGCTCATTCTGTGCTGTTGGATAGTAAAATCATTTCGTGTATGAATGGTAGAGATGCACAATCGATGTTTCTGTTGTCTCCAAAACAGATGTAAATAAAGTCCAAATTCCCCTCTCATGTTGTGTCTAATTAGACAGACCATAGAAGAAGCAGATTTCTCATGTTATTGTGCACTCATTGACAACCTCCAAATGAAACTAATGTGCAAAGGAATAGTTGGACATTTTGGGAGATACGCTTATTGTCTTTCTTGCAGAGAGTTAGATGAGAAGACTGATACCACTTTTCTGTCTGTTAAATAGAAAGCTGTAACCAGGAGACACTAAGCTTAGCATAAAGACAAAAAACGGCTAGCCATTTTGTCACTTCTGTTTTTGTCCGAATAGAACACACAAGATATAATAATTTGTGATCTTTGGAGGTGCTTATAGACTTTTTTTTTCTTTTAGACAGAACCAGGCTAGCTGTTTCCAGTCTTGATGCTAAGCTAAGCAGGTAAGCTCATCTTTAATGGGCAAACAGCACCTAACTTTCTGCAAGAAGCTATTCCTTTTAGTGATGCTTACCTCTGAAATAATATTTCTGACATGAAAATATTCAGAAAACATGTATGGTAGACATCATAAAGGTAGGTTTCACTAGATAAACACACACATTTCAAGTGCTGTATCTGTTAAGAAAAATGCTTCTTAGTCCATACTGATGAGGAGTAGAACAGCTCCTACATGATGATTAAAATTGAAAGATTACCCTCTTCTCCCCCTCTGAGATCATTTGAGGCTGAGGATGAGGAGATGCACGTGGACAGTGAGCAAAATTAAAGTGGTGTCAAGTTTAAAATCAAACAATGGCAATTGGAAGGAGGAATAATGATTACCTTGTAAATGATGATGATCAATTACATGCCGATTACTGGAGAGACATAACGTCTAGTTCTTTAAAACGCTAAGATCAGCATACAAGCGCGAAATTGTGTTCATCATATCCATGCACAGTGATGTACAAGGCATATCTCACTGTTTCTTTTAATATAAAAGCTGTTATTATTAAGACTTGAAAAAATAGCACCTGTATTTCAAAAAGAATTGATAAAAGTGGTACATATCTTTTCCATCTGTCTAAAAAGATGAATTTCTCTGCATTGTGCACCTGATGTTTTCACATGCTGTTAGATGAAGACCTACAAAAACAATAGGAGGGCGTTGGTTTCCTCTGATGTCTCTGTCCAGGCAATATGATAATGAACACCTACAGAGAGACATTTTTTTCATTCCTACCCATTAAGCAAGAAATACACAGCACCTCATGTTGTGCTCTCTGACTTCATTCACACCTTAAAAATATTCCTTTAATGTGCCTTCAAACTACTGCAGAGGGTCATACAACCCATCCTGGATGTACATCTACCAGAACCAAGACGTTTCAGTCAATCATCACTCATAAATTTGCGAAGGGAAGACTGAAGAAAATAGAGTAATAGGAAATGTTCAAATTTGACCTGATGATGCGCTAGAGGTAAAGTTATTCAAATTCACCCAGAGGGTGAATGTCTCTACCAAATTTCACGGCAATCCATCCAATAATTGTTGAGATATTTTGGTCGGGATCAAAGCGGTGTACCAACAGACCAAGTGACCAACATTTCCATCCGTAGAGCCACGCTGGCTGAAAAACTTGATTTATTCCGATCAAGGAAGGTGTCCTCCACTTGGCTGCAGTGCCACAAGAACCTAACAAAAATGTTTAATTAAATTTCCCAGTCAATTTATAAAATATGAAATACGGCTCACTTAATCCATGAGCTGTCACATTATAATCAGCATTTTGAGAAGAAAAATATTTGTATTTTAATACTTCTTTTAAACTGAGCTAAATATTTTTTTTTACAAAGAGATCATGTCTTCTTATTTTTTTAAATCTCCTGGTGTATTTATCATAATAACCGTGTCTGCGAAATCTAATACCAGCATGAACGCCTTTATCAACACGAAAAGTGTAAATAGATGGAAAAATTAAAACGCCAGACTGACTAGTCATTAATCAAGATGCATATCAGAGCCAATGAACTTATTTTCTCTAATTATGTAATTGACCTTTTTTCAACTAGCACTACATGCTGACACTCAATTAAAATCAGAGAGGAACTGATTAAGTTTGTACATTTTATAAAGAAACTTAAGCATTGACCTTTTGCAACAGCTCGATTACACTCAACATGAAGCGAAAACAAAAACAATCTCATTCATTAAGATTCCTCAACTCAGCAGAGTGCAAATTAAATTGTGACTGTGTTTGTTGGCAGTGAAATACACTTTTGTGGAACTATTTTCATGTGACATCAAAGTTTGCCTTTTTTTAAACTGAAATGATGAAATCCTCTTAATCAACATGAGGTGAAGAGTTTGTTTGATTATAATGTCTTCGCTTGTGACTCAGCAGTTATGTGTCCTCACAAAGGAAGTAACATTGCTCCTTTGGCGTAAAGCTGAGGATGAACTCGGTGGCAACAGATCGCCACTAGCTGTTACATCTGGAAAGGCAAAAAGTGACACAGCATGAAGTCAACCATCTAAGCAAGAAAGTCATGAAACTAATCATCCAAGATGCTGACTAAAAGTAGGGTTAATATCCTACTCAAGGTTGGACGGCTTTAATAAGCTTCTTGGTCATTTAGCGTTTCAAGCAATGAGGAGGTAAATCATGACAGAAAGAAGATTGGTTGATGGATTGCTAATCCTGTGGCCAGTTTTACTCAGTTGACAAGCTGTCTACACATGTCTACTTGGTGTCTGAAAGCACAGTAAGTAGTTGAATCCTAACGCTGATTTGTTTTCTGCTTCCTGTCACAAATGCTAAAAATACACTTGATGGTTCCTAAATAGTTGCTCCTGAGAAATATAAAGTAAAGGTACATTGTGCACCATCACAAAATCTGATAAAACAGACCTGCTCTCAGGACTGTCTGATTGACATCTTCCTCATTCTCTCCTTGCACCTGTCGAGGTGGAACAAACTACACCTTTATAATCCTAAAACTGCAGTCAGATGGGATTCTGCCAGGCGAAATTTACTCACAACCGGACAGGAAATAGTGTGGGTAGGGTTGTGAGCATACATTGCAGAAGCTAGCATGGCTAGCAGGCAAAAAACAGCAATCCACAAAGTTGTAAATTACAGCTTCTTATCAAATACTTTGTCATTAACCTCTGTCATTGTCTCTGCCCTCACTATACTCAAGCAGCATCCCTTTTTCTCTGCGGAGTGCATATTGAAATCTGTGGTGACCGCAGCCTTAATCAAGCTGTTCTTATACACCGTTTGTGGCTTCTTTTACCTTTTAAACAGACTTGAAAAGCAAAGAATCTCAACAAGAGTAAAAAAAAAATATTAATATCGGTACAACATCCTTCGATTCAGACTCTTACTCTATATGCTCAGCTTGTTGTTTAGCCCATCATCTCTGGCCTGAACTACTTCTCTCTTTGAAATCCTCCCAAAAGATTCCCTTCAACACCTACAACTCATTCAGCATGCTGCGCCTCAACCCAACCTTCATTAATTGTCCTTCGTCGCTCTCCTCCTCCGGTCTCTGCGGTGGCCGCTCACATCAAAATCCCCACAACCTCACAGTGTGCTCTGTGTTCTGCGTCCAGAGGCCACTTAGCTGCCCTCCTGCCTGGTTATCTCTCCATATAGTCTCAACTCTTCTCCCTCCTGGCACCCCCGTAGTGAATGAATAACCTTCCTGCTGACCTTCCTGTTGACAACTCATTTTTTTCAAGAAAAAAGAAATCACATCACCTTCTCCCCGATGAATTATTCTTTTCCCTGTAAATTTGAAATCGCTCTACAACAATTCCCATCTCTTCTTCTTGTATCTTTGTCTACATAAACATTTTCATTTTAAATAGTAGTTTGTGATGGCAGTGTTAGCTAGTTACCTGAAATGTGAATGTAATGTAATTTTAGATAATTGTGTGTAATTTTGCGATATAATTTACCATATTGCTAATGATGTTAATACTGTAGAATCATCTGTTCACCCCAAACAAGATGAGCTCATCTGCAACAAAGACGGTGTTGACTCTGAGGTCACACAAGACCATAGAAACATTTGGTTGAATATCAACCTTATTAGAAAAATAAAAAGTTATAAAAGTGACGTTAGCACTGAGCTCAAGGTAGCAATGTGCCAAAAGCAAGGCAAGTCAAGTTTATTTATATAGCACAATTCATACACATCTGCAATTCAAAGTGCTTTACATGTGAGCAGATAAAAGAATCATCAGGTGCACTTTGAGAGCAAAATTAAGATCCTAGATCTATGAAGATCTTTGTTCTTGTAAACAACTGCTCCTAGGTTTAGTTTTCCTTGTTTCATGGTATTCATTCATGATTCCTGTTTTATTTTGTTATTCACTTCTCCTAACATTTCGGATCACTTCACTTCCTGCCTTTGTGTGTTTTCCGGTAGTGGCTTGAAGGGAACCAGCAAATCGGGGAAACTCTCGCAAGATTGTTAAGGTCAGGCATTGATCTCAAATAATTAAGGTTAGGATAGGTCGTCGGGCAGTGAGTCTCACGAGAGTTGTTGCAAGTTTTTGCAGATCTCAGATCAGATTTCTCAATTTGCGGGCTCCCTTCTAGACACGACCGTGTTTTCCTGCCAGTTTTGATTGTCAGCCCCGCCCTGATTAGTTTCACCTGTCCCTCATTCCTCCTGCACTCACCTCACCTGCTGCTCACCTGTTCTAACTTCCCCAATCAGTCATTCACTATATCAACATGTTCTCATCCCAACTCGTCACATATTGATGCTTTGTCAGACCCCTCTGTGTTACTTTTCGGTCGCAGTAACCACGTGCTTAATGTTGTGAATTAAACAAATACACTTGCTAAGGATTAGAAAGAAAACCACTTAGTTAGGATTAGGAAAAAACAACATGGTTGGGCTTGAAATTACTACGTTTGTACAGTGAAAATGTGACTTGACATTGTGAACACGAGACATGAACAAACAGCTGATTGTAAAGTTAAAGTGAAACTTAATGCACAGGACATGAACAGCGGTCTCCTGGATGAAAGCCCTGTGTTGTTGGGCCCTTCCACCTCCTCTCCCGCTCTGTGTGTCTTTTTGGTCTTTAAACTACGTCACCACAGCAATCTCTCTGAGCTTGTACTGTTGCTGCGGATGGGTTTACATTGTAGTTAATGGAAAGCCCGGTGCGGCGGTATCGAACGCTGATGGCTGTGACAAAGCAGCGGTATTTGACGCCCTGCAAATGAGAACGGGCTGACTACATATCAGCCCAGTTCCTTTGTTCCTTGCCAGTTTGCCATTCTTCTTCATACCATGTGTTTAGCGTTCCAGCTTTTTCCCGGTCATGTCGAGATTGGTTAGCCACAAGTTGTGACAACGTGCAAAAACTCAAAAGAATCCAGACTGGATTCAAATGTTATTAAAACTACTTCTTAACCAGTTGAGATATGAGGGCTTTCTGAGTTACTTCAGCTCTCACACAGAGAATAATTAAACATTGGAGTTCAGATGAGGCTGGACAATCTTCTGAATTTGTTACTATGGGAATAAAATGACAGTTCTTTAAATAATAGAGTTTAGAAATGTGTTATTTGCATCTGTATCTGCACTGAAAACATTTTAGTTGAAAAGAAATAAGAGTCACAATGAGGGCATTCTTACATACTAAGAACATCAGTCAGTAAAAACATCTTTGAACATCATATCAAAATAATGAGGAGAAATGTGAATGCTGAGATGCCTACAGAGTCATTAAGCTGAATTGTTTGCAGATTTCTTCTCTAGTCTGCTTTTCTTTCTTCCTCTAGTTGAGTACATTCATCATCGCTGATAAGCAGGGCCGGACTGGGATAATAATTCATCCTGGGAATCTAATGTCAGCCTGGGCCAATCTCCACACATTCACAACAGACGACATATACTGTAACTGTTGTGTTGAAATATTTACTGTTTATGCCACTTTAATTACTTGCAAATTGTCCTACCCACCATTAAGTATTGATGCCATTTACTCGTATTTTTAAAACATAGAATCAACTCGGGGAGGCACATGCTCGAGAACATATCTATAATTTTGCAGCATTTAGCTGCACTTTCCTCGAGGGCTTTTCTCCTTTGAACATTCTCCCTCTTAGCCTCTGCTTTTCTCTTCCACTTGTTACTAGAGAGGCATCACATCCCATATTTAGTGCATATGAGCTGCTACCATCAGACGGTAGCCTATAGGGTGCCATCCCTCTGAAACAATCAGGCTTGCAGATCATTTGTGCCTATCAGTATTGCATTGTTGAACTTACTGTGACACATAAATGACTGAACCTCTGTGTGTGAGAATGCTGCCCGTTATGACCTTATGATATGATATGTAGAGCACTATAATGATATGGTGAACAGGTCTATAGTAGGCTGATGTTGAGGTGTTCTGTTGTTGTTGTTAGTGGTATTATAGTTGTCTATTTATAGACGTTTGCTGTAAGGCACGTGTACAGTGTGTATAAGCCATAAGCCCTACTGGTTCCACCCAGACGGCAATACAGATACACCAAATGTCTTTTCCGGGGGAATAAGAGCTGCTCGCCATACCGTAGCGTGGTTTGAGCTGCACTCGCCACACATCATTGCATCACAGCAAAGCAGTGGTGGTGTGGTGCAAGCCGTGTGAAATAACGGGTTTCTGAGCAGAAAATGAATGAATGAATAAAAACTGTGAAAACATGAATATTAGTTTATACCAGATATTCATGTTCAAGTTCACACCAGAGGGATGAATTATTCAGTTTTCTTTCCTGAGATTTAAAAGTAGGCCTATTTAACAAAAAAATGCTGTTGCAGTGTACTTATTTTGTTATATTCATTTATTAAAAGTCACCAGAATGCAGGAAACAAAGTCTCTGAAACTCAAATATTTTTGGAGGAGGACCCTCAGACCTCCCCGCTTTGGTTTTGAAATACTTCCTATTTTTGGCATGGTTGGCAAGTATGCAAGGAAAGATGGATGAATACCAAATATGGAAAATTGACCATGGAAACAAGCACACACAAAGTGCTATTTGGTTAATAACAACTGGTAGGTGGCATACAGTATAAGAGCCTCACCTGTAACAAACATCCTTGGAGCTTTGAGTACAGTTTTTATGTAGGATGCTGAATAATGTTGTGTGTACTTATGAACAGCAACAAGACTGAATGCAGAGGACCACATTCAATTAGTCTCAAATAAACTACCATCTGCTCTCTTGGTTTGACTGACCCTGAACAACTTTATTCCTGAATGTGTTT
Source organism: Sebastes fasciatus (assembly GCF_043250625.1). NCBI lineage: Eukaryota > Metazoa > Chordata > Actinopteri > Perciformes > Sebastidae > Sebastes > Sebastes fasciatus. Next base: position 20,830,044 of record NC_133797.1, on the reverse strand, counting down.
ACAGTGCAAGATACCTTTGAAACAAATTTAAAATCAATATTGTCATTGTACAGCCATTTTCCAGATAAGTGGCTGTCAGAGGACAGAAGCAATATTCTGTGTGCTTCCATTAGCACGTATATGGCAAAAACAATATGTATTTTATTGGTACTTTTGTAAATTTTTTTGTCATCTCTTTTAAGATCCTCTTAAAAGAAAACTAGCAAATATCTTGCTCATCTAAAGAGAAGTTATGAACAGGATATTTTGCTCCTTTGCTCTTTCATAAATGCATTTTATAACTGTTGTGACAAAACACAGATGAGTTACTCTCCATAAATAGGAAGTTGCCCATTTTAAGGCATAATTCATAAAATAAAGCTGCACTTACATTAAATTTTACAGACCGTAGCAGATGGAAATATCTTGGTGAATAAATTGCTAAAACTACAGAGAACTTGGATGATAACTGTACCGTGTGTGTATGGGCATGAACCTGAGATCCAGACTTGTGTTAATTTTTGAGTTCTTCCATCGTCATGGCCTTCATTAAACACACAGAAATACTGAAATGAAACAAGACTAAGAGTCTGCAGCCAAGCTAACATCTCTGTGATGCTGCACTAGCAAAATGGCAACACAATGACATGCTGATGTGTGGCAGATATAAATTTACTCTGTTCGCCATCTTAATTGAGCATGTTAATATGCTAACATTTGCTAAATAGCACTAAACACAAAGTACACCTTACACTGTTGGGAATGCCACTTTGTATTTATTTAGTCATAAACCAAAGCACTGGACAAATGAAATTTGACCTGATGATGGTGCTAGATGAAAATGTAAGGGATCATCAAAGTTACAATTCATCCCAAGAGGGACATAAACATGTGTACGAACTTTCATGACAATCCATCCAATAGTTGTTGAAACATTTCACTCAAAACCAGAAATGCGAACCTATGGTGTCACCAGAGGAAATATCAAGGGATCACTGAAGTCAGTATCTATCTGGGGACCACAAATGTCAACAGACCAACATTGCCATCCACAGAGCTACTAACATTACTAAAAATAGAATATTGTATGGGGGCAATGGCCCAAAACACAAATGGCTTTATTTACCAATAAGTCTCTTCGGTCGCATGTTTTGTGGCAATTACACAAATTGCAGTCAACTACCAGCTTGTGTCACAATAGCTTCTCATAGTAATAAACCATCTGCTTCACCTGTTCGTTCACATTAACATCAGCTTTGCCTTTCCCCAAAATTGCCCAGATGTTCTTAAAAGGAAAGAAGCACTCCCTAAATCATTGGGGACTATTTAAGCATCCCTTTAGTTTTTTTTGCATTACTGACTGATAGCTTGCTGGCTAACGCAACACATACTATAGCCCATGTCCTCTGTCTTTTTATTTTTTTATGCAACAAATGATACACACAAATCATTGCAGCACCTAAAAAACATTTGAAAATAATCATACACTATGACACTTTGTCTGGACCTGTTGGGCTGAGGTCAAGTAGCACAATTCTAGTTTATTTGTGTGTGTTTGTGTGTGTGTGTGCACATCACAAAAAAACGCCAGTAGAGAGTAAAAAGATGAGGGCGAGAGAAGATTTGAATTATTCATCCTCTGCTCCCATGCTACCTTCTGATTACACACCACTAAACTCCTATTTACATCCATTTATAGAAGCCCACAGTTCACAGGGTTTGACCACAGCTATTGGTGAGCATTTGCCTAGCTCATTACCTACTGTACACCACGCATCATGTTTGCTGGCTGTCTGTGTAATGTCAGAATAGCGATCCTGGTGGTTTTTTGATCTCTAACTTATACCTCACCCACTCAGTGCACTCGCAAAGTCTCTTGTCTCAGTGCTGCTACAGAGAAGACTGATGTGTAACTCTGTTGCACTGTGGGATTGTCAAATCAAATCAAAACATCCTCTGCCCTGAAAGTTAGTCCATCTCCCAATGCATAGACTTCTCTGTGCATCCTGAAGTGCTGGCTTGGAAATGTAATTTAATTACTGCATCAAAATCTGTCTTCCTGTCTGTCCTTCAATTACTGGTGCATAGAAAAGGTGCCTTGAGTCACATTTGTGACAAAGGGGCTGGGAGTGGAGGCAAACTTTTTTTCTTGTAATGATTGACTGACTGGAAAATTGAATTAAAGGCATTTAGCATATAAAGGTCATTGCTTTGGTTCCGCAGTGGCTCTGTGATACACTTGAGTGTATCTGAAAAACTACTGTGACCTTATAGCTGAATGTAGATAATGTATGGTTTCTGAAAGGAGGTAACATCTAATATTTTAGAAAGAAAGAAAGAAAGAGAGAAAGAAAGAAAGAAAATTAAAGAAAGAAAGAAAGAAAGAAAGAAGCACACTGTGCATGGATATTTGAGGGAGCATGTTGCAGCATGAAACATGAATTGTTAAGGCAGGCCATCAACATGACACATAGGCCATATAGTGGGCAGAGCAAGGCATTAATAATTCATTGACCCCCACCCCCATATTTTCCATTTTCTTGCACCATGGCTGAACTGACTTCATGTCAATACCAGATGCAAGAACACACCACCATTCATCAGTGCATAGTTCATTTCTTGCTCTGGTGGGGAAAATTAAACACATAAAACCTGTAGCAACCTTACGACAGATATTTGGTGCATGAATTCACAAAAATTAAAAGAACAAATCAGTCTTGGAGAAGAACTAACCAAGCTGTAATATAACCACTAACTCGATGGCTTAAGGTAACAAGTGTTTAAAATGATCAATGTATGATCACCATTTAGTGTGAGACGATATAATTAACACTGTTAATAAGAAGACATTATTAGCAACACTGACTGTCCTTGGCGTTTTATCATTTGCCCACATGGTGTCCCACTTGATGCCAATGTACTTGTTTCACACCTCACTGGAAGAACAGTGTCTCACACCTCATTAAGGTGTCAGTATGCTTCATCCAAAGTGCTTTTCAGATGGTTGAACGGACCCTTTTAGCTTTTTGAAACAGACAATGGGACAATCACAACCAGCCCTCTATTATCATTTTCTCAGCCCTGTCTCCTACAAAATTACGTTCCCATAAACTAAATTGTATTCTCAATTATGATTCGAGGGGAAACATATTTTCTTCCGGATTATGGTCGCAGTTTTAAACACGTGGTTCATGCTGTGAATTGAAACAAAAACGCTACAAACCTACTTGGTTAAGTTTATGCTTAAAATTAGTATGTTTGTGGGTGCCTGGGTTAGCTCAGTTGGTAGAGCGGGCGTCCATGTATTAAGACTTGGTCCTGACCGCGGCGGCCTGGGTTCGAATCCGGCCTGTGGCCCTTTCTGCATCCACTCTCTCTCTCCCCCCTTTCACGACTCTATCCACTGTCCTGTCATAAAAATGGAAAATGCCCCCAAAAAAAAAACTTTAAAAAAAAATTGTACATTTGTTATACTATTTCAGTTACGGACGTGAATTAAAATGAATCGACGCTGGCTTTTGAAAGTCCTGTGTTCGAGCTACCCATCCACCTCAAACCCACCCCTCCTTACGCGGACTTCGGTGGACTCATTAGAAACGTATTTGTGATACATCAAAAACAAACGGAATCTGGGAGAAAATATGTTTCCCTTGAAACATAACTGACAATGTAAGTCTGTTGTATTGGAACATAATTTTTAGTAAGGCCAAGAGACATTGGTGCTGTCATTTTTCATGTGTACGGATGAATGCAACTCTATGAATGTCTTCAAGGACAAAGTCCAAAAGTGCGCACCACTTGGACCCACCTTCAATTGTGGCCATTTAAAACAGTTATAAAGACTTTATCCTTTAGACTTAATTGAATAAACAAACAAACACATTGATTTTGAGCATACTGACGCCATTAGTCCATATCCATCAATTTCTCAGAAATACCCAAAAAATCTGATGTGCAGTTGTATGGAGTATCTACTACGACTTATTTCAGAATCCCAACAACAGCCAATGTCTGGATCCAAAGATTACGTTCTCAGGCTTGTCATTTCAGACCACTAACTCTGCTCGATCAAGAAGGCTTGGACTACTCACCAAAATGTTAGGTGGCTGATGCTTTTATTATTAGCTTCTGTATGTGTGAGTGTGTGTTATTGTGTGACTAAGTCTGAGAGACGGACAGAGACAGAAATTTCATTTATTGCCTTTTTTATTTTTGTTGTGGTCAGAGATGGTAGCATGTTTGGGGGTGTCTGGAATTGCAAACAAAGAAATCAATACAATTGTGTCTTTTGACTTCTGTCAAGATTAATATCTGTCAGAGAAGAGTGTGTGTGCTTATGTGTGTCATTCAGATTTAGTAGATGGAAACATGTGTGTGATCAGACATGGTTTGAGAACCACTGCTCCAGTCTGCCCACAGAACAGTCTGCATGTCCTGAAGCTATTTTATTCTAACTGTCATTCAAGGAGATCAGGTTCATTGCTTTGAACTTTTCGAAATAATCCAAGTTGGACTCCAAAGGAAAGTCTCTTTGCCTCAAAATTAAGAATAAATGTAAAAAGAATAATGTGTTAAGGCCTGTCAACATGATCTCATGGGAAGGCGTATACATAGCACGACACCTTAAAGGACATTTTACGTGTCATTATACGCATTTCAAGCTCCTCGCTTGTCATTTCACGCCACGGGGTTAACGTTGTGAAACGGCTTATCGCATGTTATTTAACACCACGTAGTTAACCTGAAACAGCTGCAGTTAGGTTAAGGAAAAACTCAATAGTTTGGATAAAAATAAGTACATAAAATAGGTACGTAAACAAAGTAACATAAGTACGGAAACACATCACAAATGTCACTAACTTCAAATAAGTCAACAAAACTTTTGGTTTCGCTCCTGGGTGCTAACTCCTAGCTCTAGCTTCATATGAGTTGTAACAATCTTTTCATCTAATTCTCTGCAATAAAATGTATTTCCCAAAATGTTCCCAAAATTCCCCAAGGGAAACAAATTCAAAGCATGTTTTTTTAAGTGCAGCCACAAAATTAATATAGCGATCACTAAGCAGTTGGAAATCTAAAGAGCAAGATGGGCTGCTGATCAGGTACAGTGTTACGGTTATGTATTGTCTGCCTTGTGTGAGAGACACAGTGAATCAGTACAATGAAGCCGACCTTTCTGCAACTAAAGCAGTAGATTCTCATATCTGCCTTTTCCTGGGGTAGGCTCTGTCTGAGCTGGAACACAATGAATCTGTTCACTGTAAGTCTTTCAAATTGAATATTATTTTTCCATTGACATTTATGCATAAGAGGGAATGTGTTTTTATCTCCCAGAAATACAATAAGATGCACCATGCTAGAAATTCAATTTATTTGTTTATGTAAAATGTCATCTTTCGCTCCACACATCTGCTCGAAGTCTCACAACAGAGAGGAACTGATTTTCTTTCATGAATCTAAAGTGTGCTTCCTTTCACAACCTTATGATTATTATTTTTCAAACACAGCACATTCTTGACCTGACAAGTCTGAGCACATTAGAATTAATTTCATTCATCTCACTGCATCTTGGTATCTTAGTAAGAGCATGGGTAAGTAGCCATACTGATAGCACAATATTACTGTACACTTCAAGTCAGTGAGAATGATGTTTATGAATAAACAGGTTTAAATATGTCTGGTTCTCCAAAGAGATGAAAGCAAACTGCAATTGTCACATTGGCAACAATTTTCAAAAACAAAAAGGTAACGTTTTTCATGGGGGCTTAACCATTGGGAAGAGGAGTGAGAAGTGGGGGCCCTATACACTCAAGATAATGTGAGCTTGTGTATGCATCACAATTGCCTCTTTTGTCTGTTATGTTTGAAGTTTCAAAACTGAATGACATGTCCTGCGGCAGTAAGTGGCTATTCAAAATCCTATTAACATTTGTTTACATTGTGGACATAACGCTGACGCATCCAAATGTAATCCCTGAAGCAGCCTGTTGAAGATAGAAAGATGGGTTTAAGTGTTCTGTTAGCTATCACAAGTCCAAAACACTTGTTACACAGTAGAGACACTTAAATCCCCTCAAGGTATTGTTCTATAACATTCACTAGTCATGATCCAGGCTGGTCTCATACACTATTTGTAGCTATACCTACGAAAAGTAATGCACTGTAATTTGTGTATATCCAACGAAATCACTTTGTGTGTAATCCACGTTATTGTGAACAAGGAAAACGCTGCGTAGGGAGGAGGTTGGGGTGGACAGCTGGGTATAAAAACACCGGACTTTCACCCAGGAGACCAGCATTCATGTCCCATGTGAAACCAGAAGTCAGCGTTGATTTATTTGTACTTAACGTACTTAAGTAACGTCACTTCTGGTGTTATTTTAAGCCTGACCATGATCTTTTCCTAAAAGCTAGCTAAGAAGTTTTGTTGCCTAATCCTAACCAAGTCCATTTTTTCCTAAACATAACTAAGAAGTTTTGTTGCCTAAACCTAAGGAAATTGTTTCTTATGAAGGCGGAAGTTTATTTTGAAAAGACTGTATATGTAACAAGCGGAAAATGACACATGTTGCTGGAATAACTTTTTGTAAGATATACGAACCGTTGTATGAGAATGTGTTGCATGATTGATTGCAGTGCTGATGAAAGTAAGTGACGTCATGTTTTTCAGTCTCTCAAGTGAAATAACCAAAACACTTTGGCAGATTATTTTGTCTTCATGTTGGAATAAGAATTTCAGTTATTTTTGTCATTTTCCTCCATAACCCTCTCCTACTCTTCTTGTCTCTGTTTGTTCATAACTTGGAGTCATGAAGCCTCCAGAAATGTGATTTTCTTTTTATCAAGTTGAAACGTTTTTCAAATTATTGATCTGGAACCAAACAAATCTGTCTCTGTTCTTTCTGTTTTTAAATGTCAAAAATCGATGATCAAGCTCATCGACAAGTAGTATAGAAAGTGTGCATGTTTTATAGATATATATTATTTGTTTTATTTTATGACCTTTATCCTGACTCTTCCTCTTTGCTTGTCCCAAGTCCACCTGCTGACCAATTGTTGTTTTAGATTGTTGTTGTGTTGCTTTCATGGTCTTGTTTCTTCAGGCATGAAGAAAACATCAGAGAAATACAGTCTTCTTCTCTGATACAAGTCTTGATAGCAGTGATGCAGAAACATGTCACTGGGGACTCAGTGAAGCTCTGCATCCAGTTTTCTGCATCTCGGCACTCAATCTGTGTCTGCTATATCTGATTGTGCATGTTGGTTGAATGTGTCTGCAGTGATTGTTTGCATCTGCAGCTGCCAATCTACTCTTCTCTATATGCTTTTCTATTTCACTCACTACCCACTGTCACACATTTTACTGTTCTATTTTTCACCTGCCCTATTAGCCTTCTCTGTTTTATTTGGCCAGCTTAATGGTTCTACCATTTATATTTGGAATTAATTAAAAAATTAATTAAACTCTAATCTAATTTCATGGGAGTTTTTGTATGGTCTCTGAGGGTGTCTGTTTGTGCCAGGCAACCCTCGGTAGATAAGCTCCTTGTGGAAGCTCGCTATGTCCTTTTAGTATGCTATTTGATTTATTTATTTATTTTTGATTGTATGTTAATTATTTGGGGAAATAAAACAATTTATTAAAAATATTTGGGGGTTTTTTGGGCAACTTGAGGGCAGCGGAAACAAGCGTTAAACACAATTCTGGCACATTACCAACTTTTGAGATGATAACTTGTTAGCAAACAGCTGCCCATTTACTCACGCAGCAGATACGGACATTAGCATTCATTTGGAGCTGATGAATGTAAGTCAAAATTAGATTGGAATTTTAGCTTAAATTTGAATGTGTAGCGCGTACATTTGGAAATAAGCAGTTATTGTGTCCAATATGTGCAGTGAATTTGGGTCATGAAGATTAACCTAAAGAGATATCTGCTTCTTCAAATGAAAAGGTAGGAAACTTGTACTCCACTACATCCGTGACTGTGAGCTAAGACACTGAGCTTCAATTTGGTGAAAAAAATCACTGTGCAGTTTATATTAAAACACTGTTCACTTGGCCTCCCTTTTTCTGTCCTTAAATCATCACTCGCACATTGTCTTGATAATTCCACTCATCGCCTAGAGCATCTGACCTCTGATGTTACAGCTCTCATGGCTTAATCATAGGAGACATTAAGCACTTCTGTCTGTTCAGAAGGTTAATATTGCCATTAGAAAGCCATTATTCACCAGCAAGACCCTGAGCTCATGCCAGTCTGTGCAGAAACGTGCCAAGTCTCCCCTGCTCTGGAAAGATAATTAGCATAAGAAAGGTTGAGGATGGGATGTCACTGGCTGATATTCATCACTGAGCCACATACAAGCTGTGGGCTCCATTAAGCATGTCGCTGCGAGTCGATCAAAATTGTGTGTTTGTGTTTTGTAGAGAGAGAGGCCTGTAGTTTGAAAATGAAAAATACTCTCTGCCCTGTTATTGGGCTTGACTAAAGCACTTGCATTTCATTTTTGAAACACAGTGAGGTGAAAGGATAGTTTGGGATTTGGAGCCTCTATTGGGGGATATAACTAAATCTTTTATTTATAGATTTTTTTTGTCACTTGGGGACGGTGAAACAACCTGTAAACAAAACACTGACATAGTATGACCTTGTGTAATGCAGAGAGCAACAGAGCAACATTAACATACATTTGGAGTCATGTTTCGCTCTACCCAACAAATGCCCAATATCCAAGTGCAATATTGACTCTCTTTTTTGCTCTGTTTTGGTCTTCACCAACTCCTGAGGGAAATGTCTGGCTCTTATGCTGCTAAATGTTCCACTATGTTTATCAGCAGGTCATTACGTTTTTCTGCCTGCTGTTTGGTGCTGGGCAGGTAGCGCACAGTTGATGAGAACCAACCTGGATGGATTTTTATGTGTCATTTGTACGCCACGCTACAAAACTACGTAACATTCGCAGTTAGGTTGAGGCAACAAAACCACTTAGTGAGGATTGGGAAAAAAAGTCATGGTTGGGCTTAAAATAAGTACATAAACTAAATAAAATATGTATGGAAACAATGTAACATGAGTACGGAAAACACGTCACTAACGTAACTTACAAAACAAAACACCGGTTTTGACCACCGTTCTCCTGGTTGAAAGTCGTGTGTTTGTTGGACCCATCCACCTCCTCTCCCTCCCACCAAAAGTGGTATTTCTCGCTTTTTATTCTACATCACTAGCTCTGATCGTAGCATATTAATGTGGCGCGTTTACATTGCAGTCAGTACAGACTACATGGCGTACAAATGACACGATAAAAGCAAGAAAGATGTTCTTATTGCACACTAAATGCCTTGCGTGTTATTGTGGCATTCATACAGCGAACGGGCTGTAAGCATACAAAATCAAAACTGGGAATTTACAAGCCAAAACAATGAGCTGAAAGATGCTTAAATGCTACGTAGAGCTGCAGAGTCTACTACGAGTCCATTACACATCGATATCTGACTCATTGTTAATGTAAAATTATTGAATAGCGCAGCTTTAAATGTTCATCCTCAGCACAAAAGCTGGCCTATAAAAGTGCTTATTGCTAATTCCAATAACATTTTGTGCTTAATTAATTAATTGGAAGTGTACAAATTAAACACAGTCTCTTTTTAATCTGAAGTATAATTAGTGCCAATTTTCCAGGAAACCTCCTAGGAAATTACTTGAAATGTACAGTTCTGTAATAAAAAGCGTCATTCATCACTTCAACCCCTGTATAATATTTCTCTAGGTGCTTAAAATGTATCTGGTAGAGTGTGGTGTCAATACAGGGACCTTAACATATTTTAATTTTTAACATCACAACAATATGTTGAAGGGGACATATGAATAACTCACTCTTTCAGTGCTTGTGCACTCATACATTTGAGTATCTGGAGTGCCTACCAACCCACAAACTGCGAAATAAGACAACCCATTAGTGTTTTGCCTAGATCAGAAAACATGTGATTCAACAAGCCATTCAGAATATAACTGCCCACCATCTGAGTATCTCCACCCACGGCTTGAGAATTACGTTTGCAAAGGTGCACCATATTTTTCTCACTAGCCAATCAGCTTAAAGAGATTTCAGACAAAGGGTGAAAACAGGTATATTAGGACAGTATGAGAAAAATGTGATTTCTGAACATTAAAGCATGTAAACATGTTCTAGTAGAAACCCAAAATGCAAGTATGAATCTGAAAATTAGCATATGTCACTTTTGACATACACATAATATGTCAAACTTTATTTACACACAACGTATGGTGTATTGCACCTACAGGGACATGCTTTTCATCAGGTGAATGTATTTATGTATTTTATTTTTGTCATATTGGTATAATATGAGCAGGGCTGTAATTGGTCTGGTCATGTCAGAGAGCCCACCTCTCTTCCATTGGTCAGAAGATCTGCGCCGTTCTTCCAGCAAACAGTTTCACACTTGGTAGGATTTTGTTGTTATGACAACCTGTAAATGGGGCAGAAACCAGCATCCCTTTGAATGTTTACAGTGATGTCTTATCGCATGTACATTTCCAAGGAGTAGATGCCCTACGTTAGCACTTATTCTAGCACATTGTCCTTGAAACAAATCCCTTCTAAATACGGATTTGATTTGCTCAGCTGGAGGCTCTGGGCTTGAAGCGTCATCGTCAGTGTTCACACTCCAGCAGGTGATGTCATACACTCTCTGTGAGATAAGATATCACATCATGACAGTCAGTCATGGACCAGATGTAAGTCCAGGAAGAAAAATACAGAACTTGATGATACATAAAGCTGTGATAGCCTTCAAGCTAACGGCTGTGTTTTCAAGAAGCGTTTTAGTCACCATGACTACTTTGTTTATTATAGCATCAAATCTTGGAAGCTGTTTGTCTACTAAACGGGATATGTACATCACACAGCTGGTTTAAACACATTTCTAAACAAAATCAGCCATTCACATGCTAATTACACAGTTTCTTCTGAACAATAAGATCACTGAACATCTGTAGTAGCTTATCTTATTCCAAATTCTTCAAATTGGGAAACGTGTTTTAAAAGACAATTTCTTCATATTTTATTTCAATTTGGCCTTGTTCTCGTGCTTTTTTTCTCATGCTTTATAGTTTCATTTGGCACCAGATTTTAGTGATACTAAAACTGCATTTAAAACTACCATCACTCTTGAATTGTTTGATATCATATAGCTATACAATCCACCCAAAATGCATAAAGTGGCAATAAGCATAAAAGGGGTTTAAAGCTTTTGCTTTAGATTCAATTAAAATGAAACTTTATTGTTTTGTCGTGGTACAGAAGCCGATGAGTGAAGTTGAAATTACTCCTCTGAGAGTCATTTTGATGAGAATGGTTTACGTTTCTTTGTTTATCTGATTGGTTTCTTCTGCTTTGAGTGTGTCCCGAAACATGACCTAATTTTGGAAGATGTCTTCATCAGAAGGAGGCGTTTCATCCCCGCAGAGTTAAATGCTGAGGTCTCCCCATCTGGTAAAATGAAGAAACCATTCAGATGAAGCATTATAGCTTTCCAGTGATTTGATTCATACAGAGAAGTGCACAAAAGAGCTGCAGCTACAGCCTTACAGCTGCATTATATGGCTCTATGTGTCACACCTCTCAAATGAGAGCGCAATCAAGATGGCGCTCTGCACGCCTCAACTCCTGCGTGGTTTTCAGCACGTTGGATGCTATTTTTGATCAAATCCAAACCAGTTTAAAAGGCATCTAATGGATGTAGGCTTTTAAACTCTGCTGGCCATCTGTGTGCTGCAACTCTCTCTGCACTGCAGCTTTTGTATTGTGTAAAAACCACAATGGTAACCATACTGTACTGTAAATCGGAGATATTAATGATCAGTTTCACATGAAGTTTGTGAATGATGCTTTCAATTCAGTTTATAACACGCTATAATGTAGTTATTACCATGTAAAGAAGGTTTTCAGTGTTGTTTTTGTTAATAATGTATTTGTCAACTACTATTTGTGTGATTAAACAGATAATGAATAATTAAAAACATAAAAAAAAGAACAAAAAATACAACTTGCAATTAAAATTTCACCACAAAATATCACAATTCCTTTGTGTGCATCACACCTTAGATCAAAAAGAGTACAATTGTAATATATGTCAAAATCTTTTCACTGAATTCAGTCGGCTCTGTTAGTAGTAGTATTTTGCTTTTTATTCCAACATGTTTTATCTCCAGCATTGTTATTGCAAGATTTTATTTGCCATCTGAGGTTTTGTGTTATTATCATATTTACATTCATATCAGTGAACAAAAAGGGAAACAAAGAAGAAGGAGGAGCAGATCAGTACAGAGATATAGATTAGATTCACCCTCGGCTTTACGATTTTGCATAAACCAATAAACACAATTTTCTACAGATATTAGATATGTGAATTTGTTTAAAGGGGACATATCATGAAAAACTCACTTTGTTAGTGCTTGTACACATACATTTGAGTATCTGGAGTGCCTACCAACCCACACACTGTGAAATAAGACAACCCAGTCACTTTTTTGTGGGCTGCCTCGATCAGAAAACGTGATTCAACAAGCCATTCAGATTTGGCTCCCCTTCCTATGTCACATGCAGGCTCATTAGAACAAACCGCTAAAGAGTATAGAAGCAAAGAGACGAAACTCCGGTGCTTATTTGACGCAAGATGATGCGGTAGCGCTGCCGCCATTTTGGACTGTAAAAGCCAATGAGTCCTTTGTCACGGATTTATAAAGAGACGTCTGTAAATCAAAGGAGAATTTTTTTTTAGGTAAATCAACTTCCCAGTATGGACACTTAATAGCCCTTATTTAAATCATTATGTCCTAAAAGTAGTAAAATTCTCTAATAGCTGAATCCAGAGTTATTTTCCTCGGCGTAATTAACGTGCATCAGACCTACAGGACTGTACCGCCCTGCACGCTTATATGACATATCTGGCTCTGCTAGCTTCCTGTTAGCTGTACGCAGCTATAATAATGGATACATTGGCTGTAATTCATCACTTTTATCATCTTCTAATCCACCCATGGGCTGCATGCTGTAAGCCTGTACCATGGTGGATGTATTAACGTCTCTGTTCCCAAACAACCGGCTATCGGCCAGTAGCTAGTAGTGCTAGTAGCGTGACATCAACAGGATTTAATGTAGTTTAATAAATAAATAAACAACAAAGGCCATTTCAGTAGAGACATTAAATATATGACAATAGAATAGAAATCATTTTGTTTTACTTTTGTACGGAACTTTGTAGGCGAACGTTTTGCTGGCGTCCGGTAGTCGCTTTCAGTCCAAAATGGCAGAAGCGTAGCTCTGTTGCTGGGCGCTGATGTTGCAATGGAACGAACAATTGACTTTAACTTCTTATCAATATTAGTTCTTTGATACCGCCCACAGCTTGAGAATTATCTTTGCAAAGGTGAACTATATTTTTCGCAAAAGCCAATCAGAGCAGACTGGGTTTTACCGGGAGGGGGTCTTAAAGAGGGGGTCTTAAAGAGGGGGTCTTTAGCGGCTGTTTAAAATGGGCACAAAGACAGAGGGTGAATACAGGTTTATTCAGACAGACATTATGAGAAAACAAGTGTTTTTTTAACATTAAAGCATGTAAACATAAAGTAAGTATGAACCTGAAAAAGAGCATGATATGTCCCCTTTAAATATGTATGTGGTTTGAAGAGTAGTGCATTACAGTATGCAAGCACATCTAGTCAACTATTCCCACAAGACCACAAATCAAAACCCAGTGAGCTCAGTCACACATACAGAAAACAGATGAAATATTCTGCACTGATAAAGAGAAACTGGCTCAGTTTGATATGGTTGTCCCTTGTGGATCTTAAGCACACAACCAGCCTCTGCCATATACAATCCATCGGCTCTATGATGAAACAACTTCTACACTATATGCTGGTAATGTCAGTGGGTTGACAGAGCAGCAGATACATCGAGTGGCCTCTGCTTCAAAAGTCCTTCAGCGACCACTGGAAACGCAGAGCTGGCCTCTCATGGGAGGGTTTCTGCTGCTGTGGCTGATGTGTGAAGTTCTCCCACTTCAAGAGTAATCAAACCATATGCCTACAGTCACTTCATCATCTACCAACATAGCTGCGGCACGTCATTTGATGGTCCTTACTGGTAATGGTCTCAGCAACAAAGAAGAAGGTTAAATTAAATAGCCTAACAGAGAGTAATCCAATATTTATGTAAATTAGAGCTTGAATATGATGAGAGAACCTCTCCCCGTCTGCAGCTCCATCTGCTCCTTTTATCAGTATAAAATTTTGATTTAATGTTTTATTTCTTAATAGAAGAGCCCCCCAACATTGCTTTTGATAAACAAATATCCTGCAAACATGCGCATGTGCTGCATAAACATGAGGCTTCAGATTTAACTCCAGGGACAGTCTTGCACACTAGTCATGTATGCTCGTGAGAACCTCGGAGTGAGCGCTGGTGACTCCGGTTCCTCTACCAACCCGGCGTCTCTATTCTCACTCCTTCTGACAGGCAGAAAGGAAAGCTCCGGTACTCAGCGCTGCAGGGCCAGGCAGGGAAGGAGAGTGCTGCTCTGTGGTGGGGGGAGAGTGACAGCGGGCCGTTCGGAGCACTGCAGGGTATATGGAGCTGGGAATAATGTGTATGTGTGTGTGTGTGTGTGTGTGAGAGAGAGAGAGAGAGAGAGAGAGAGAGAGAGAGTGAAAAAGAAAGACAGCAAGGTGATAGGAAGGAGCGAGAGAGTGCTTGTGGCCAGTAACATCAAAGTACCAAGAGTGTCTGTATGTACCATCTTTACAGCACATCTGAGTTGTTGTGTTGAGAATGGAGCGAACGCTGCATTCCTGTCCATGTTTATGGATGTTAGTACTAGAGAAGAGTAGAGTTAGCAGAATTATGTAATGCACATAAAAGTAAAGACAGAAAAATATGTGTCACTGTCCCTGAATGTGTCAATAGATCACTTACATTGGGTGACCATTTTAAAAGTGCAAGCTTTAATTAGTGTATTACGTGCAGCCCAGTTTGGATACATCTTCACCTCACAATTTACATAAAATGCCAACAAGTCAGTGTCAGTGCCGTAAGTATTGTGCCCTTTATGTACCAAGGAGGACAGTAAAGATCTTTGCACACCAAGTCCGTAGTTACAGTATGTTTTTTTAATCCGTCATCGATAAAAAAACATTACGCACAGACACGTTGCACACTGATTCCGATGCGTTTTATTATTCTTATTGTTGGGAAAATTCACAATACGAGACAAAACTGAATTAATAACGTGAGTGTCGTGCAATGGATAGTGCTAGTCCCAAACGGGGCTAATGAATGATTGACATTAGCAAGATGCTGTCGTTTAGCTGCCCAGAGCACAATCTATAATCTCAGTCTAATCTTTCCCACATCCTTTGTTTTGTGACCATCCCCGATTCCAAGCTGTCCTGCATCACCTGCTACGATCGATGAAGTGAATGTTTATCAGATGCCATTTTGGATGATGACGTTTGCACAGACGATGGCTCTGAGTGGTCAAACAATCGTCTTTTGGCTTTTGATGGGTGCCGAAAAAATGCAGAAATCAAACCTGTTCTGAAAACTTTAATGACGAACCAAAGTTTCGGAGTCGGTAAATATGATTGACACAACGTCAAGTCGTACTTATTTTTAAACGTGCGGCAATTTTGGACCAAAAATACGGACTCTGTGTGCATGTCTGGAGGATGTAGCATGTCTGACTTTCGTGCAGGACACTGGAGTGAAAAAAACATTACCTGCTCCAATCTATGTGCTTTTGCTACATGTGTGTTATTAGATTAGAAAGGGCAGGATAACTATTCTGTTGCAGTGGTGGTGAGTGTGACTGATCAAGATTCAAGTGAAACATAAAGCTTTGACTGACTATGGTGCCCTGCAGGTAGTATGTAAATAGACACTGTGGTAGACCACAATGTACCCCCCTGAGCTGGTAACACAACAAAACATGAACTGTGCTGGCTCTTTGTCTCTTTGTTACTGAAATATATACTGGCATTATTTACACTTCACCAACTACATGGCATAAAGACTCAAATATTGTGGCTTCTACAGTACGTACTTTTAAAATAAAACTCAAGCTAATTGGTCACCTCCTTCAGAGGTCATGTGGTTAGTCTGTTTCAATATTTATGACATTGGAAAATACTACAGCAGGAGAAATATTTCTTCTCTATGCGTTAGTGTGTAACCTCAGACAAATGGGAACAATAACAGTGTCAGTTTCACCGTGAACTGATGTGTCTGGAAACTCACTTTTTCAATAAGAAATGGTATGGAGAATATTAGATTTCTGAAAAAAAATTACATACCGCATGTGTATAAGTAGGAACTGAAGTGGCACTTCAACTTGAAAAAAAATACAAACTTTTACACTGATATAGAATAGGCCACTTTTCTCAGGTAAGTAGCCACTACAGAGGAAAGTGGCCTCATACCAATTATGCAGCATGTGCACTGGGAATAATAGCTCTCTTGAATACTAAACGACTGACTACTAAGGATTTAAATAGGACACAAAAGAAAAATGTACAGAGTGCTACAGAGGAAAAGACTGATGTTCAAGGTGCTAGAAAGGTGCTCTTGGTTTGATAATCAAGATGGAAATAATGAAAAAAGACTTGTACAAAGTCTTTTTTCACATTTGCATGTATTTTGCCATGAGCAGACACATCTCTCCTGCTATTTCACATCGTCTACTGGATGTCAAAATGTCATGCAACTAATTCAATCTAATAAACCCAAGGTACAACACAATATTATCGCTTTTTCTTCATTCTCCCACATGTACACCAAAGCTTTTTACTGTTTCAACTCCAGCCCTGGATCTAAAAAGCTTAACCTAAAATGTACTAACAACTAAAACTGCTGTTCATCAATGATAGATCTCTAAAACAGTCATTCCCAAAGACAGGTGGGTCGTAGGAGATTTTATGAGGGTTGCCAAATAAATTAGCAGAATTTCGTCCACTGTCTTTTAACATTTATATCTGCAGTTCACCTTTGAGCCACATGAGGGAGCCTGAATGTTCGTATTGTTCGGATAATTGTAGCCTACTTATAACACTGAATGTAATATGAAAGGCAGCGTACATTCAGTTTGTTTTACTGATGAGAGCAAAAACCAAGAACCTGTTAACTCTGAATAATGCATGTATTTGGTCTCATTTATATAGTATTTAACATGTGTATATGTTTTAAATAACACATGCATTAAACAAAGTTGTCATTTATCAAACGTATATGTCTTTGAAATGGCTGGTTTACCTATTCAAGATAATATAAGGTGATGTGGGTCCCCAGACAAAAAGTTTGGGAAACACTTCTCTAAAAGAACCGAAAAGAATGAAGCCAAGAAGCAGAACTCCTTCCTTACCTCTCCAAACGCTAGCGAAGACAGCATGGCTGCACTGAATAACCTACTGGAGAAACACATGGTATCTTTGGTGGGTGAATTAAAAACAGACTTCGCTTCACTGGAGGCAAAAATGGATAAAGTCGAGAACACTGTTGCTGACCCTGCAATCTCTTGAATCAAATGCAGAGAGGAATGGCCAGTGCAAGGAATCAACTGCTTTAACCGATGACATTACCAAGCTGGAAACATGGCTCTAAGCACGAGACTACGTCCACATCATCAGTGGAATCAGTTCACTTTTGAGTTGAGGATCACTCTCAACTTTTGTCTAAAAGCTGATGGTTGAAGCTTTTGTGCAAAGATCTTTTCAGTCCTTCGATATGTGACTGTGTTCATAGAGTTCTCACTACTAAACCCAAACCAGAGGTTATACCAATCATTACTGAACAATAGAGATGGTTATCTGTGATGCTTGCAAATGGAACAAAAGCAAACAAGCAACATGGTACAGATATACAATGATTATCCTGGGGGTTAAAAGTGCCGGTTAAAAGATAATTGACATGATATTGAAACGTGATTTGAAAATGCAGTTTAGTTGAATGGGTATGTAAATTTGTTGGAGATAGGTGGTGAACAAAGACTAAATAACTCCAGCTGCATTTGGTGACCTGTTGCAACCCTAAGTTCCTCGCATGTACATTTCAACAGTACTGATGAAGATGGAAGCATAAAACAGAGTTCTGGTTGTTGGACAAAATGTTAACTGGTAAAATAGTCTGAGATAAGATTAAAGAGCAACACAAACTGAATGTCAGAGATGTTCAATCGCTGTCATATTTTGAAACTGGACAAACATGCATTAACACTCATTTTCAAGCACTGCCAAGGTTCATTCCCAGAGAGTTGTTGCAGAGTTTCCTGCAGTACCAGTCACCAGTGTCGCAGTCACGTACTGTACATGTTTTCAGCTCACATCAACCTCATCTGTTGGAGAAAGGTTATCTGTCCCCCTGTTGAGCAGAGAGAGTGACGTGTGATAGGCTCGGTGAGGCTTCTGTGGGCCTTGACGCAGGCATGTGGTCAAGTCAGTCAACCTGTTTCCATCAAGACAATAATTAATAGTGTCAGAGACGTCTCTGGTATCCTCTACGTTCTCTACTGTCACACAAAGTCGCCTCTGACAACCATATTGTTATGTGCCCAGCAGCAATGTTGACTGGTGTTTCACAATTTAGCCATTATCAGCCTGACGCATTGACACGGAACAGGTCAAGATATCACGCCAGCAAGACATGTAACCAGATGCTTCCTCAACATGTCGGTCAAAAGCACATTATCTCGCGAGCAGGGCTGTAATCCTTCAACGTAATAGCTTTCAATAATCACTCTGTTGTTTGTGTGTGAACTCTCTACCTGAATTCAAAATGATTTCCCTGTTTTCTGAATCTTGGCCACGCTGACAGCTTAAATTTATTCCCACAAGATGAATGGTGTTTAACTTCAGAAGGGCTGAAATATCCCTTGGATACTCCTACGTTGATTTATGATGTTCTAGGTGTTTTTCGTGATGAAGTGCTGTAATTTACCTTTTGTTGTACCCACTTTCACTCACCCTGCCTGATTCTACTTCTACTTCAGTCAGTGATTTCCTGTTTGGATCTGGAATGACTGTCAACAAGTACCGAGAAAGAGTGTGTGTGAGTGTGTGTCAACTTGATGCTGTGAGTTGTTTGTGACCAGATTAAAGTTAGCTTGATATGATTTACATTTTCTCAACTACTGGCAGCAGGTTTTGTGAAGCATTCTTTATTTCCTTTCAGAAAATTACAAATAGTATCATCACTTGGGCTTTAATTGTTTGGTTTGTGCATAATTGGAGGTAGAAAAACATGTTGGTTGAAAAATCTGTATCTAAACTCCATTTTGTTTGTGCTGGTAGCATCTCTCTATGTTTCACTGGTTATCCACAGTAGAATATAGTTAAAAGACTAAGAGTTAACGCCCATGCTAGCAGCTCAATGACGTTGTACTAAGGCACAGCGGTGCTTCGAGTTAAATGCTAACATCAGAATGCTAACATGCACACACTGACAATGTTACCATGCTGATGCTAAGCAGGTATGATACTTGCCATTTTCACCATCCTATTTTAGTGCCTTAGCTTGTGACTATAGCTGTCAGTCAATTCAAATATTTAATCGCGATTACTTGTATGATTGTCCATAGTTAATCTAGATTTTCACAAATTAATCACACATTATTTTATCTGTTCAAAATGTACCTTAAAGGGAGATTTGTCAAGTATTTAATACAACATGGGAGTGGGCAAATATGCTGCTTTATGCAAATGTATGTATATATTTATTATTGGAAATCAATTAACAACACAAAACAATGACAGATATTGTCCAGAAACCCTCACAGGTACTGCATTTAGCATAAAAAATTGTACTCAAACCCAACAACAGCTGTCAGTGTGTCCGTGTGCTGACTTGACTATGACTTGCCCCAAAACTGCATGTGATTATCATAAAGTGGGCATGTCTGTAAAGGGGAGACTCGTGGGTACCCATAGAACCCATTTTCATTCACATATCTTGAGGTCAGAGGTCAAGAGACCCCTTTGAAAATGGCCATGCCAGTGTTTCCCAAGACTTTTTCCCATAGACTTACATTAGGAAAGAGACATCTGTAACCCGGTGGATAATTTGTTTTGAGGTGAATCAACTCCCCAGTATGAACACTCTAATAGCCCTTATTTAAATAATTAGCTCCTAAAAGTTGTAAAACACACTAATAACCGAAACCAGAGTTATTTCCCTTCCTCTGGTCATGCGGATGAGACCCGTGACGACAGCGCAAGCCGTGACGGACAGCGCAAGCCGTGACGGACAGCGCAAGCCGTGACGGACAGCGTAAGCCGTGACGACAGCGTGACGTTGGGACCCTGTGACCGAGCGGACGCTACTGCGCATGTTCCATGGGTCCAATGGAGGTTGAAGATCGCCGGAAGATCCGGGTACTTTTCCAGGTGGAAGTCGAGCCATTTTGGCATCATGCGCCACTGAACAACTTTCATAGGAATAAACGGGGCCACGCCTCCAACGCTGTATCCAGTTCTCTTTATACATCCATGGTTTTTCCTTGACAAAATTTTGCATAAGTTTGGAGCGTTATTTAGCGTTCCACCTGACATGGTATTATGACATGACATGACATGACATTCTTATGATGCCAGTATCTTCACTCTAGCTTTAAAAACTGAGTCAACTACAACCTAAAACTTGATTGTTGCGTCAATGCGTTAAAGAAATTAGTGGCGTTGAATTTGTTTGTTAACGCACTATTATCGTTTTAACTTTGACAGCCCTAGTTTACATAATACACGTAGAGTTACCCATCTACTATATTGAGGAATAGAGGCATCATAATGTGCTACGGAGATCACTGCTACAGTGCTACATTATCCAATGCAACACTCCCACGACACAGACAAACGTCGGTGTGGGTGTGTTTTCCAACCTGTCCACTGGCTTTGACAGAGCTTCAATTGTGTTTTGTTTCTTTTTCTTTTAAATGAAGGAGGAAAAACGCTGTTTACAAAAATACCTGTGTACTGACCAAACAGATGCAGTGTAATTGTGATATTCAATGCAACAAAATGTAAACGGTCTCTGTGAGCCTTCCATCTGTTATCAGTTAAAACACATGGGCTCATTACAGGAGAGAATTCTGTTTGTGTGTTCAAACAGGGCAGATTAATATATCCTAATATATATTTTAATTAGAAAGCTGACTGAGAACACCATATGTTCCTGGTTTACTAACATTACGGTGGTGGATGTGGGTGATATGAACCTCTGACGCATGCTTGCATTACAAATAAGTGCAATAGAGTTTCTGACCTGTGTGCTTGTTCCACATGCTTTTATTTTGTAAGAAAAGACTGTCATGACTTTGTGAGGTATTTGATGATCAGAAAGAATCAATTGTGATAGACACTGTACTAATATATTCACATTCATTGAAGACTCATTTGCTGTCATCTTTCTGTCTTTCATACTTGTATTTGCACTTTTGAAATTAATCATTTAAACAGAGAGGATTTACTGGATATTCTAGCAAACAATAACTCAAGCCTGAGACATTTTAGAAAGCTGCATGTGTGGTGACAAGATATGATAGCATTTTATGGAAGCAATACAGCTGTAATTAGACAAATTATCATGTGACATCCTGTTTGTGGAAATGTTTGTGTTGCTCATTTTTAGTGCATTCATATTTTCTATCTTATAAAAATCCATATTGTTTTCACAGAGAAACTTGAAGATAAAGGGCAAAGCCGCACACATCGTTGCTAGTAACACCCACATGCAAGTAGCAAATGTACTAGCGCCCATCTGTGCACCCATGGGCGTCTTGGTCTTAAAGTGAAGTGTGGTCAGGCGCATTATTGGCGCATTGCTATTTTGAGGCAGCAAAAAGCGATTGCGCCATTGACCAACAAAAACCTGCTCTAAAGTCAACGGCGCAGTATTTTCCTGCTATTTAAAGGGTGCATTATTCATATAGTAAGACGCACCTACATAGGCGGGTTCACAACGGAAATTCCGAGTGTCAAACACTTCATTTTCTGCATTCTGGTGACCTTTTATGGACCAATTTATGGTGGAAATGCTTTTGTTTTATGTTATCCTCTGTCACACACTCAGAGACTTCTCCCACACGTTTTTTCTAATAAATCATGACATGATGACTCCACGAGTGCTGCTTTTATGCCTCATGCGGACGATGAACACATGCCTCTGTCTTCGCTCAGCATCTCCCCTCCTCATACCGCTGTGTGTGCGAGTGTAGACGTAGGCTACTACAAGCTTCTATACCTGAGGTAAAAAAAAGAAAAATATATAAAATTTTGAATCCAAAGCCTACCAGAGGTGAAGAGTCCTGTCCTTTCTCTTGTACTACCAGTCTTCAGACTGATTAAAATTGCATTACTACTCTCCTGACATTAAAAGTACAAATACTGTCACAAAGTTGCAGCACTTTTTTGTGTGATCTCACTTACACAACCTGCGTGTGAAAATGACAAGAACATGTCAATTAAAAAAGCTTCACGCCATTATTGGTATTTCTGTTACTGTTTTTCCTTAAACCGTCAATGCTTTTCAAGGACACACAATTATTTACCATCATCAGAAATCTACACACTATTATGTGTCTGCTTTCTTTCTGCAGCGTCCCTGACCTTGTACCAACTTGTAATTTGTAAATATTTCTCTCTATTTTCTGCTGTTTGTTTGTGTATCACTTTTTTGAGGCCAGTCCCGCTCGGCATTCCTCACACGAATGCCGTTATCAACATTTTTCATGATGACTTCTCTCAGCGAAACGAGAGATAAGGCTTCAATATTTCTCCTGTTCGTTAATCAGACCGAGGCAGCTTCTCCCCCTCTCTTCTCACCCACAGAGGAAGAGCGAGGGGGGGGAGACAGAGTCAATAGCGTCTGTAGGTTGCTTTACTGTGGTGTTGCTAATTAGTTGATCCTGATGGTTGTCATTAATCTGCTACTGGCATCATTTACAGTCAGCATGCTGCATCGCTCTATAGCTGGGCAGTGACTGTGGGCTGTACCACACACCCTACACTCTAAATGCAAATTTCCCAAAGGAAAGATATGCTCCAGCGTATAACTGATCACATTTGTGTACAGGGCTCGACGCCGCTGTTTGGCTGCAAGGGTCATCGTATTTTCCTTTTTATTGTCATGCTGTACAGTGCGGTCAAGAAGTATTAGAACAGTGACACATTTTTCATTGTTTTGGCTTTGTACTCCCACACTTTGGATTTCAAATTAAACAACCACCGTGAGGTAAAGTGCTGACTCTCCACTTTAATTTGAGGGTGTTTACATCCACATAAGATGAAGAGTGTATAGGAATTGTGGTGTTTTTAATACATAGCAGCCTTATTTAAGGGGAGAGAAAGTAATGGAACAGGTTACAGCTATAAACTTGAAGGCATCATATTTAATATCTGGTGTCAAAATCATTTCAGTGTCTTTCTGACTTCTACTATATGACCCGTAGACATCAGGAGACACTTGTCCTAAATCCATACTGAATACAAACTGTGCACGGTATGTACGATATACTCATTTTGATTTGGAAATAAAATACAAGACATCAACATACTTCATCATTTCATACTAATAGGAAATTATACAGTATATGTGTCGTCAATCAAACCACAATCTTAGAACGACAATTAAACTTCACAAAGAGAAAGCCAAATGTCTTTCGAAGTATTTAATACTTTTTTTTAATTTTCCAAAGTCTTTCTGGAGCTGTCTCAGCATCATTTTGCAATTTATTCTACATTTTGGGATTGAAAATTAATTCTTGACCTTTCAAACAGCAGTTAACTCTCCCCACAAGATCCATTAGTAGCTGTTCTGAGGCTGTGATCCTATCGCAAATCTTCCTCGCCAGATGAATACAGACAGATAGCTCAGTTTTAAAGCTAGAGTGAAGATACTGGTATCATCTAAACCTAAGGAATCTATTGGTACCAACCATGTCATACTAGCTTGTCACGAAGGAGGCTAATAATGCTCTTATCTTGTGCAAAATTTTGGCGAAGAAAAACTGTCATGGCCATTTTCAAAGGGGTCCCTTGACCTCTGACCTCAAGATATGTGAATGAAAATGGTTTCTATTGGTACCCACGAGTCTCCCCTTTACAGACATGCCCACTTTATGATAGTCACATGCAGTTTGGGGCAAGTCATAGTCAAGTCAGCACACTGACACACTGACAGCTGTTGTTGCCTGTTGGGCTTCAGTTTGCCATGTTATGATTTGAGCATATTTTTTATGCTAAATGCAGTACCTGTGAGAGTTTCTGTCATTGTTTTGTGTTGTTAATTGATTTCCTATAATAAATATATACATACATTTGCATAAAGCAGCATATTTGTCCACTCCCAAGTTGATAAGAATATTAAATTCTTGACAAATCTCCCTTTAAGATACATTTTGAACGGATAAAAATAATGTGCGATTAATCGCGATTAATCATGGACAATAATGCGATTAATCGTGATTAAATATTATAATCGATTGACAGCCCTAGTATGTATATATATATATTGCATTGTGGGTCAATAATGTCAACAACACACTCAGAGACAATGCAGTGTCTCCACCATGAACTCATTACATATTCACAACCTGCTTAGAATCTGTATGGCTATGGTATCTATCTGTCACAAGCACTAACCTTCTGCACAATTTAAACACACGGCAACACTCTAGTAAATTACAACATTATTAATGTTGAGGCAGAAAAAGACAGATGTGCCAAGCTCTATTAGCTGCTCTTCAAAACTTTCTGCCGTTGTGGTTTGCTCAGAGTCTGCTGCTGCTGACCTTACCTCACCTCCTGATATACTGTAGTACCCCTCCACCATCCATGTCCTAAATTGCATATTGCAGACAGCATTCATTTCCAAGGAAGAGTAAAAAAAGCACTCTGAAGGTATGCAGAACATGCTGGGTAGCTAGTCATCATGCACACACCGAGATGGAAGGGTTTTATAAGTGTTCTTAGGATTGCGAGGCATTCTCACTGGCATGCCTACAGACGAGTAACCAGGTATCTACACAACCAGTCGCCAGGTTAACTCAAGTTATCAGCATCAAATTCACCGTTGTGCAGCCTGTGTAACCTCTATGTTTTTTTTATGAATTAAACGCTACATGTATGTACCGAGCTGCAGTCGCAGGGAGGTGGTAGGCGTTGATGGTGAGTGCAGAAAGTGCAGGACTTTGACACCAGAGACCCGACACCAAGTTCGCATTCTAACTCTCACATGTGGTTAGGTTTAGGCAACACATGCGCATTGGCTAAGCTTAGGAAAAGATTGTTGTTTCAGGCCAACGTTAATAAACTGACTGAAGAAGGAAGGACAGCAACCACAGAACATGGCGAGTCTTAGCGGCCACGGAAAATGCAAACACGAAGCATAAAGTAGTGGTAAGATGGACCTCGGAAGTGGAGGACCAACTTGTTGATTCTTGGTAACTTGAGTGTTTATTTAACGTGTGTCCTTGACTTCATCCATCCATTCATCGTCAATTTTCTGTACAAAATAGTGCAAAAACTAACATGACTAATTCTTCCTGCCCGTTGTCCGCCATGTTTGTTTACACTAAAGTCTCATTTGATCACGAGAGATTTTGTGGGATTTCCGAGAGTCAGAACTGTTGTTGATGAATGGAATCTGTTAGTGTGTGGTGTGCTGTTTCGGCCAAATCGTTGCTCTCCACACAAATTTATCATAACCTGCTTCCAAAATTTGAAAAATCTTTTAGTTTGGGCCAGCCATTACAGATACTCCAAAAAGATTAACAAAATGTCCTTATTATTAAGTCAACACTTGACTCTCATTGTCATTGATTCATTTCAAATGCAATGCGCTGGAGAAGAGACAAAACAATAAAAAAATATATCATTGTCCTAATACTTCCTGACTGCACTGCACAGTATGTAACACTTTGGGAACAGTCAATGTCAAAAAAAAAGCAATGTGGATTTCTCACTCCTACATCAGATTAGAACTGCAGCAAGCAATTCCAATGAAATATTTGCAGAAATTACAGGCAGTCTTTGGCTTGGCACTGACAATTTGGTACCAGCTGGTGTAGACACAGTGTCTGTGTGGCGCGGACCCTGTCAACACTGACGACAGTTAGGGTTGACAAGTTCCCAGAATCAGCCTGAAAGTTTCACAGCAATTGCGACTTCCTCTGTCTGTGGAGAATTTGTCATGGGTGATTGCTTTAGTGGCAGCATTAACAGACATCACTGCCCTCCCCCCCTGATGGCGCTATAAGCTTCTTTTGATGCAAATATTCACTGAGCACATGAAGGAAATCCATTTTTTTCTCACACAGACCCCATACTGACACATCTTGAAAAACTAGAGAGACTTCCTCTTCCCAGGAGAGGCTCGGTTCAGGAGGGAGAGGGGAACAGACAGACATGACCTTCTTCCTCGGCTCTGCTTTGCTTTAGCCTGGGGATCCTGTCAACATGAACTATAACAAACATATTGGTAGCTTCAATCCAACTTATTTTGTCACCACACTAGAAAAACATGCAAATCAGTGGGAGGTTCAACTGAAACTGCATTGAAAGTTGACTCCGGGTACTCTTTCAAACCCGTGTAATTCTAAATCCTTCTGAAAATTGATCTCTAAATGGGGACTGCAGCTGTCACGTTGACGAATTACCTTGGGAAAATATGCACAAGCTAATATAGAGAGGCATTTTTGATTTGACTCAGCCATGAAAACAGAAAGTAATCACTTGTCGGATTGGCTTTTAGAGCAGGTTTGAAGAAGAACAATAGTCATGACAGCTGTTTTTTGGCAAATGTTTTCTTTCCTTAATCACAAGGACAGCTCAGGGCCCAAAAACATGATTAGATTTTTGTTGTTAGCTGACTTCCACAAGAAATCAATTTAAAATCTCATCTACAAATTGAAGTTGCATTAGCATGAAAAGAATAGCTTGACATTTTGAGAAATATGCTTATGATTAGTACCACTTTCATACCTGTATACACCTCCCTGGACACTAGTGCATTCATACCACTTACTGTTTATTCCACATTCTGTTTATTCTGCTATTCTGTATATACTCTGTACATTACTGCTTTTTGCACTTCTGGTTAGATGCTAAATTACATTTCATTTGAATATTAGAGACTTTGTTTCCTGCATTCTGGTGACTTTTAAAGAATAAAAATAACAAATAAATACAGTGCAACAGCATTTTTATGTTAAATAGGCATACTTTTAATTAGACTTCTTTTCTCAGGAAACAAAACTGAACAATTTGCCCCTCTGGCATGAATGTTTGTGAATATCTGGCATAAACTAATATTCATCAGTTTTTATTCCTTCACTCATTTTTTGCCCATGCTTGAGTATTTGTTCCTCTTAGTACTCTCCATGTCTCTCTCCGTCTCTCACTCACTGAAGGCCCTTTCAGACGCAACGTGACAACGCCACCACTGCACTCTGAAACCCGTTATTTCTAATGGCTTGTGCCGTGCCACGAAGGCTTTTTGCTGCATCGAGCATAGCCCAACTTTGAGCACTGTGCATTGTAATATGCGCAGCTCAAACTGAGTTGTGTTGCGAGCATCACTTCTGCCAGGAAACGATATTTGAAGTAGCTCTATAGTTGTCCGGGTGGAAACAGTACATACAGAATATGATTTTGAACAGAAAAAGCCACACTGCCTCCATACATGGTCCTGTCCTTTCTCTATAGATTATGCACAGCTTCATCATTAAATGTCTCATCGAAATGGGTTTCAGAGATTGCAAAGATCAACAAATCAGTAATTATATACACTGTATTCCTTAAATATTCAGTTGAGTAATCTTCAAGCTTTTCTTTGGAAGTAGCTCCTGAGGACATGTGAGGTGGATGTGCTGCTGTGGAGCCTCTGCAGCAGCTATGAGGGGTCAGGATGTTAACATTGTTTATAGGGTGACATGGTTTTGAAGTTTATAGAGTTTGTGGATTTGTACCTGCAGTAAGACAGCGCTGGACCTAACAGAAAAGGCAGCAGCTGTGTAGCAGCCAGTATATCAACCTAGGTAGCATTTTGTAAATCAAATTCTCCCACTTTAACTCAATATTTGTGGTGTTTGACTAACTAGTTAGTTCCAACATATCCCTGCTCTCTGTAGTAACGCTGACTTTATGTACACTAAAGCATTTCCCACTGTGCGATCTTGCTTTACACACAACGCTCCTATGTTTTCACAGTCTGACAAGTTGTGATCACACAGGATGATGGTAGCAGGAGACGCTTTCTTTAATTGTTTCCATGAGTTTGAAGTGATTTTCTTTTGGGCTCGACGGGCCAGATGCATAAAACTCTGTGTAGATTCATGACTGAAAAAGAGAGAAATGCACATACACATTCTTTTAGTCAGATTTATAAAGCTGCGAGTACAGTGCATAGTTTGTTTTCTAAATGTCAATCATTGTGGAGCTGGGTGCACATGCATAAGCCTTCACTCCCACAGTTACACACACTTCACTTCTCATTAGACCTTTCAGTGAAAAGAACAGCAAAGAAGAAGAGCAATTTCACCAACTGAGACACATCGACGAGCTTCTCCAACAGTGCCACAGCAGCTGTCATTACGCACGGCTGTGGCTATTTATAGCACCCGTACCATTAATTCATCTCATGAAGTTGTAAACTATCGTCCACGGTGATATCTCAGTCATCAATATTACAGTAGATTATGGTGCTCATATCGAAACAGACTTTACAAAGTGCCTCACAAAAAAGAGTAAATTGAAAAGAACGTTAACAGTGCTAAATAAAGCGATGCCTGCAATGTAAACAAAAATAATAACGAAACTGAAGACAATCAAACAATTACACTGAAAAAAAGAGAATTGTTTTGTCTGTGTGTTGCCAATTGAAGTAATTATTTTAAGTTTTTTCAAAACTTATTTATTAATACAAGTTTACAGTATGTGTGGCTAACGGCGTATGCAGTTAAATGGTAAATGGACTACTCATTCACACACCGATGGCACAGCCCTGACAGGGATTCTGCAGATTCACGCATTTACATGTCTCAGTACACATTTAGAGATTCTTTTGACACATTTACAAATCTGAATTACACACACACAGATTGAGACACAGTTACACAACTCTCAACAAACATTTGCAAATAGTTTTCCTACAATAATGGCGCCATAGAACTCCATACCAGTGTCGCTGTCATGCCTGGTAACAAAACCGCTGCTTGTTTGTCTATAGTTGTAGATTTCCACTTTCTTGCCAGCATCAAAAACAACAAACATGTATTTTGCTGCTATTTTGGAACAATGCAGGAAAGCAACAAGATGATTATAATTAAAAGACTACAGTCTTGTGATTTTGCCTGTTTTTTTCAGTTTCTGTTCACTGATTTTATTGTCACCTAAAATATGTTTAAACTACTCATTTGAACCTTCAAGTCTATTGTTTATTCAGACGACAAAAATCCTTTTTTCATTCTCAGTATAAACACTCACAGTTCATAAAAGCCCTCTTGGATGCCCTTGAGCTTCATCAGTAGCTTTGATTGCTCCACTGGTTTGAGGACATGCGGGATCACACAAATTAAATTCAGCCATGTGGTAAGACAAAGGCTGACACCATTTCAATTCAGCGGGTCGCTAATGCCACCTTTCAAGACCCATGTTCCATCTCAGAGAGCTGTCTGTGCCCGGGGGATGCAAAGTCACCTCCTCCTCCAGGTTCCGCTGAACAAACGTCTCCCCAGGTAGTACGCAACACCTTGGAAATGTAATTAACCATCAAGACTGAATGTGAAATTGCTTGTGAGAACTCTCCTGCCAGCTCAATTGCATAAGTGCAAATCCCGAATGTGTAGTTCATTTCACACTACAGTATCCTCTACAGAAAAATCTAAAGGTAGGATTGTGAGTGACATGCCTGACCGACAGTATCCTCCAAGTTTATTTACCATTAACATGGTTTTGTCCAATATATTTTGGAGGAAACTTTGGAATTGTTGCAAGTTTTTATGTTCACTGGCAACTTCTTTCCAGCCCTGGAAGCATTATTATGTCCTGCGTTGTGTGCGGTTATAGGATTAAGCTACTAAAACACTTTAGTTATACGGTTAGGGAGAGCTTGTGGCTTTGACCTATTGTAACCTTAATCATTCAAGGTCAATGCCTAACCTTAACCATCTCGTGAAAGTTTCCCAAATTGTGGGCTACCTTCTAGACACGACCAACTTTTAGTTTCACCCGGAACATGAACAGCGGTCTCCTGGGTGGAAGTCCTGTGTTTGTTTGACCCATCCGCCTCTCCTCTAAACCACCCTAAGCAGACTATCGCACACTTTATACTACGCCATACATTAGAGTTTGCTGAAAGTGACTTCATTCTCTGCTGAGGATGCCATTATTTCTCTATATCTTTACATAGCAAATAGTTGTTTGCTGCTATATTAAGGCTCTGAATTTAGAATTTAGCACCTTTAATCAAGTGCTTTGAGTGCCCTAAACATAACCATAAACAGTTAACCATGCTTTAGTTGCTACAAGTAGATACTGTAGTGCAAACAAATCAAATGTGCTGTCAGTGAATGTTTTACAGACACATTCAGTATAAATAGTTTCCGATTTAGCAGATAAAAAAAGCACCTAATCCAGGGGCACCCTTGTGGCCGAGGATTTAAGCCGTCAGACTGTTGTTACATGTTGTTCCCAATCTCTCTCTCTCTGCCCTCATTTGCTCTCATCCATCTAATAAAGACACACAATGCCCAAAAATATGTCTGCCATTATGTTTCTATGTTTCTTTGGAAAAAGTTCTTCCTGCTACAAATGAATAGTACATCAACCTAAATGTATAGGAGACAGGGTCCTACTATCCAGTTTTTAAATGCAACAAAGTACATTTAAAAAAGTTTATATTTGAGATACTTGTACTTGCATATTTCCATTTGGTGTGACTTTCTTCTACTCCACTACATTTCAGAAGAAAATCTTCATTTGTTTGACATCCTTAGTTACTGGTTACTTTACAGATTAAGATTTTACAAACAAAACATTTGTATATTTTTTTGTAATTATAATTAATTAATTGATATAATCAACGCATTCTCATCGCAACTAATCACATACCGCCCCCTGGCGTCACCTCATTTTTAACATCAAAACCATTATATTTACCCTTGGCGTCAGGTTTAGGCAACAAAACCACTTAATTAGGTTTAGGAAAGAACTACATGGTTGGACTTAAAACTAATACTTTTATACAGTGAAAATGAGACTGAACATTGTGAACACGGGAGACATGAACGAACAGCTGATTGTAACGTGAAAGTGAAACTTAACGCACGAGACACGAACAGCAGTCTCCTGGCAGAAAGCCTTGTGTTTGTTGGACCCATCCATCTCCCCTTTCACCCTCCCAGTGTGTCTTTAAATTAAGTTGCGGCACTCACGGCGCACTTTCTCTGAGCTTTTACCGTTGCCGTGTATGGGTTTACATTGTAGTTAATGGAACGCCCGGTGTGTTTCATACCGGTGCTCAAGGATGCCTTGTGTGATACACCGAATGCCGACGGCCGTGAGAAAGCCTGGTATTTGACGCCCTGGGAATGAGAACGGGCTGATATAATATGATGTAATTTTATAGATTAGACTACAAAACAGTATATAAAGTAGTTAAAATTAGCTCCACCTTGACCCTATAGTAAAATGCTGCTTATACATTCGGTACATTAGTCTAATACTGTGAAAGGGCTGATTCTGCATAATGCACAATTTTTAACTTTTGATACTTTAGGTGTAGTTTGCTTTCTTATTTGCTTATTCTTCAATAACATTTGAAAGCCAGAATTTGACTTTACTTGTAAAGGAGTCATTTTATTTTGTAGTAGAGCTACTTTTACAAAAACTAATTATCTGAATACTTCTTCATACACTGGTCTCATCCCTTACAAATTCAAAAGCCAGTCAGTTTCCTTTGGAGGGCATTTTGCTTTCATATTCAAGACATGCTGTGTCTGAACTACCACAATTATCTCCAGAAACTTGTGTTAACTTTATGTTATGGCCTCACTATTTGACACATACATATTTCATCATGACTCATTATTATACAGTGTGATCATTCAGCTCCTCCTCGGCCTCTGGGTTTAGGACCAGAGCTTTGCTCTGCATCATTTTTAATGGTGGTCCTGGACTGCAGTCCCTTTTTCTCTGCTGCTCCACAAACCATTGCTCTCTCCTGAGGTTTTAGTTTTCTCTCCGCTGCTTCCACCCTCTGCCTTATCAATGGGACGCAGCTGAAGTAAACATTGCGTCTTGCATATAATTCTATGGCAATCCCCAGCAGCAGTGATAAGCTTAGGGAGTAGATGTAGCTCATGAGCTAACTTTTTGATTCACTTCAGTGGAGGATGCCTAACAGGATATGTCTCAGCAAAGCTTACTGTATGTCCAGTCATTTCTACAGCATTTATAATTCATGAAGTAAACACATTTTTTCTGCACTTACTTACGCTCCATCAAATGTGAATAAGCTGAAGCCTAGCACCCCCGTTTGCAATGCAAATCAGAGTTTAACTGTAATACTGACGCATTTTTGAACAGGTGGCGCCTAAAAGCTCCGTGTTGTTGGCTACTACTGTTAAACACTAATGCATGAAAACTACAGCAGGCTGAGAGGAAAGCTAAATAAAAGATTTTCATTACGAATTTAATGGCTCCATTCTGGTAAAAATCATCCCTGCAGGTGTGAAGAGATGAATCAGGCTCTTTCCTGGCTTTGTTTGCGTTAAAGTGATGTATGAAACCAGAAAATAAGCTATCAGTCTGAGCCATGCTTCCCTCAATGCACATAATGCAGACAACATGCTGTTAGAAAGCACTCACATCAGGGGACAAAAAGCCATAATGGCATTCTAAAAGCATTTGTGCCATATTGATACATTGAATTAGGCATTCAAAGGTAATTTATTTTTGTTTATTTGGCTTTTACAATTTTTCTTATTCATTACTCCGCAAATAGACCATTTGGTGTCCATTTCCTCTGCAGTCTCATGTAATCATGTTTAGATGCGCTGCAGCAATTTAGCCGACAATAAAAAATGGCCTAAAGTATGATCTAATTTGACACAGGGTTTTGCAGTACTCATGATTATGCCCAAGTTTTACCTTTCAAAAAACAGCAGCACTAATGAGAAGCTCGTAAACTGCCTGCAGATACTTTTGCCTGTTTGTGCATTTTTCAGAATGTCAAGAGTTCATCTGTGCAAAAGCCACGACCATTGCAGAGTGCAGGCAATAGTAGCAGGATGTGGGTAAACATGATTATTTCCGCTATAAAGTTATGATGCATGAAGTTCATGAATGGACTTTAGGACAGATGCATAACTATACCCTGCGTTGTTTATGATTCTTCTCGTATTTAGAAGTTTGCAGCCAAGAGCGGCTGTGTTTTTATTGGAACTCTTTAAATTGTTTTTGTTTTTTTCTTTCACTGTATTGATTTCAGGACTCAGGTATCCTTTAAAGTATAAGCCTGAAACACTTATTAACAATTTCACAGTGTGTGATTATATAAAGTTATTATTGAGTTGGAATAAAGGTCAGGCCTGTTTCATGTGTGTATTATTTCTCCCTCATACTCTGTCTGAATGCTGATGTTCACAGCAGTGCAAGTTCAATCATAAAGACATTCAGAGCACACTTATGGTAAAGCGTAAGAGGAGTGTTGTATTGCTCTGGAGATGGCAGTGTTGGTCTGGCAAAATCTTTACTTTGTCCAATAATGACCAAACACCTGCAAATTTACATGGCATTCGCATCAGCCTCAGCTGTACTTTGTGTTTACTGCTAATTTGCTAATATGTACAGCCTCATAGAGCCACTAGAATGGCTGTAGACTCTTAAGCCCTAGACACACCCGACATCAGAAAACTAGCGGCGATGAAGGCCGCCTGTTGTCTCACCTCACGTCGCCTTTATTTTGGCTGACAAGTTGCATTTGAACACACCGCAAAGACTACAGCTGATGGCCAGTTAGAACATACATTCTGCGCTTGCGTGAGAGGAAATAACTCTCCACACCAGCAGGCGGCGGTAGTCTGTATTCATCATTCAAAACGGGAAACCGGAAGACTGAGGACAGCGGACATAGAAGCTGTTGTTATGATACGTACATTTTCACACCACTCTCAATCAGCACTTAGCTTCCAGATGGCCATGTCGTTGTGAAAATATCCGTGTATTGGAAAGATTAGATGAGCTGAAGATGAAAAATGAGAAGAGCCTTCTGTGTTTTTCCTCTTGACTTTACTCGTTGGCTTGCTTTCCTCACGTCCGTTTCTCTTCTCGTGCACTGCATTTCTCTAAACGATAGGTGGCGCCGCCGATTCAACATGCTGAATTGGCCCAAAAACTTCCAGCACGGGCAGACTAGAGCTGACGGTGTGGGACACACCAAAAAAAACTTGCCTCCTGCTGTTTTCTGTTCAGATCATGGTAACTATGATTGGTAACATCATATAGCTCTGGGTATCCAGCAACAGCCACCACAAAAGGCCCGCCTTTCAATTAATCTGATTGGACAATGGAAAAAAAAAAAAGCCGATGACGTTGGCGGCTTTTTCGCTCTGAGTTTAAGTTTTTTTCAACTCGAGGCATTCAGGGCGCTCCTGCAAACAATGTTGCCAGATCAGATTGACAGTTTCCAACCCAATCACAACTTAAAACTTGCCCAATTCAACAAAAAACAGTCCAAATTATAACTTTGCCATGAACCCTTGTAAAACCGTAAAACCATTACATGCGCAATAGAAAACACATAATGAGAATACAAAGCTTCATATCTGCATCAAATAACCAAAGATAAAATGTTAGGTAAATAGGCTATTGCAACCCACAAAGAGTGCAGTCAGACAACCAAATACAGAAATTAACATGTCAATATCAATGATGATGACATTAAGGTAAGTAGTCCTCCATGACCCCTAACGACGATTGAATACAACTCATGTCAATCAAATAATTCTCAAATTAAATGAGTCAATACTACGAGTGAGTGGCCACAACAAAGTTTACTAAATTTTGTATCTTTTTTTTTAACCATAAAATGACTTGTGTGAATGCTTGGTAATGTTTGGTAATATTGTTTTCATTATCAAAACCCCACCAAATGTTAACAAAAGCAGTCCAAATTTCATCTACCAGCCCAACGCTATTATCTCCCGTCCAACTTAATCAAAAGTAGCCCAATTGGGTGGAAACCAGCCAATCTGGCAACACTGCTTGCAAAAATACGAGGCGCTCAGCAATGCAAAAGCAGCGAGCAAAACGCTTCACTCTCATTGAAAACAATTACAAAAAGCCCCCCCAGGCTGCTAAAAAGCACTCTGTCTGATCTGGGCTTTAGTCTCTTAGTTGTTATTTGATTAATGTTTAACAGAAAAAATGCTCTTCAGTGTGCCTTACAAAAGAATTGAGCATCAATTGATTCAGATTACCAGCGGCATGGATCACACATGCACTGCAAAGTAAGATGGTTATCCTTCAAAAAATGTGTTGATGAAAAGGGACATAAAACAGAGGGAGCAGAAGAATTGTTATGTATAGAATGAACTACGTGTATAAATCATTCATTCCCCTCACAGCCAAGCCACTAAAACTTCTAATAGATGTATGTCTTTACATACTGATCTCGCCCTGTGCAGCATACCTTGGGGCATTACTGGTAATGAAAAACTTGCAGTCAAGGACTAGTCCCTGACAGAGGTTTGGTTTGGTTTCACGCTATTACGATATTTATTATTATTCATGTTTTTGTTATTCTTGTGTCCATGATGCATTATTTAATTTTCCCCGGTGTATCAGAGCTATGCTATGAAGTGGATTTGCTGTTGAGCGTGAACCTTTATTGTCTCTGAACTCATGATTGAATACTACAAGAGCACTTAGGGCAAATGGACGACAGCGTATAGAGAAGAAATGATTTGAAATTAAAAATGTAACATTCGGGAGGCATAAAAATCTATGCAACCCATAGCTACAGTGTACGTGTGGCTATACAGGCAGAGCGCCTGCCTATAAATCACCCACCGCCACACAACCACACACTAATGTAAACGGAGAAGCATGTGCAGAGTTAAAGACTGAAGCAGCCTCAGAGGCTGCGCTGAGGTCAAGCCTATTTAAGGAGCAGACAGCCTGACTCCTGCAGGAACCAGGCAGAGGAAATGACAGACTAACACATAGAAGAAGAGAGAAGAGGACACACACTATAAGAAACGGAGGAGAGAAAGCAGTTGGTTTGAGCTGAACTCCCGTCACCCACACAACCAGACACGAGGAATCTCCTATTTGTATCACTCTGTGAACACTGGTGTCTACACTGTCTTCCTGAGTACACACACATATGGACGCGAGCACAGATGTGGTGAGAGCGTATGTGTGAGGGAGAGAGTGTGTGTGGGTGGGGGGGGGGAGGGTGTCTGTGTATGTGTGTAAGTGAGAGACAGAGGGTGGAAAAATTGGAGTGAAGGCAAGGGAGTGTGAGTCACAGTTTACGCAGAGTTCAAACCAAAGGAAAGTAATGATTCCCTCCTTCAGAGTCCCGATATTTAACTTCCTTTATCTGTGTGTGTGTACGTGTGTGTGTACGCGTGGGTGTGTGTGTGTGTATATGTATATGTGTATATGTGTGTGTGTGTGTGTGTGTGTGTTTTGGAATGAGGACATTTTGGCTGGTCCTCACTTTGGGACAGACCTTCAAAGGCCTGTTTGAGGGTTCAGTCTTGGTTTTAAGGTTCAGGTTAGGATTGGGTGAGGGTTGGGGTTGTGGTCAGGCATGTAGTTGTGATGATTAAACCTGCAGTAGGCAGAATATTTTTGGCATCATTGGGCAAAAATTCCATAATAACCTTTCAGCATATTGTAATTCAAGTGTTCTGAGAGAAAACAAGACTTCTGCACCTCCTCATGGCTCTATTTTCAGGCTTTAAAAAATCGATTAGACATTGACCAATCACAGGTCATTTCAGAGAGAGATCGTTCCTATTGGCAGCTGTCAATCACTTGTGAACTTCGATTAAACAGTCAAACTAGGCAGCGCTGATCAAATATTAATTAATATTCTGTTACTGTAATGCCTTTTTCTCTCCTCAAATGTTTTCAGAAACATCTTGTAGTGTACTGTTGGCGGCCGGGTCACAAACTTTCTCATTTTACAGCTAAACAGTACACTACAAGATGTTTCTGAAAACATTTGAGGTGAGAAATAGGCATTACACTAACAGAATATTGATTCATACTTGATCATCGCTGCCTAGTTTGACTGTTTGATCGGAGTTCGCGAATGATTGACAGCTGATATTTTCTCCAAACCTACTCCAGCTTTAAGGTTAGGGTAAGGGGCTATAGGGAATGCATTCTGTCAATGAGTGTCCTCACAAAGATAGAAGTACAAGGTTGTGTGTGCATGTGTGTGTGTGCTTGTATTTCTACAGCAGAAGTACAAGCAGGGGCTTCAGTGGGGTTGAAGGTCTTTACCAAAACAGCCTGAAATAATGTCGTGTTAAACAGCTTTTACAGATTTAGCTGGATTAGAATGGATGTAACAAGCTTGCCAGCATTCACTCACAGTAAATGCCAGAGGACTGTAGGCGACTTAACTTACTTGCCGGAAGGTTACCCGTCCTCAGCGGTGAAGTTTCATCAGTAATGAAAACTGACAGTGGAAATAATTTTAGCTTCAACTCTTAGGGAATACCACTGCCTGAATGCTAATAGCATCGATAATGGTCACTTCCCAGAGTTCCTGGCAGGATATGATTGACAGTTTATTGGACAAAAGCGCAAAGGAAAATTAAGAAGCAAAAGGAAGACAAAATTACAGTCACGCTGAAGCTGTGATCACATTCCTTTGCATTTCACATAGTAGCTCTTTGTCATACAGTGGAAACCGCTTACAGTGATCACGTCTGTCCGGGTCAAATGTATCACTATAAGCGGATGATTATTATAACCAAAATGATGTTGTTGTGCATCATTTCTCATACAGATTACCATCTAGTTGACATTTGTATATTTATTACATGAAGTTATGAAACAGACCATTTCACCATTTACTGGCTCGCTGCCAATACTTCTGCCTTTTTGTCTCACCAACGGTGAGGCGTTGCCGTTTTTGGCCGGCTTTACAGCACGAGCTTGAATGCAGAACGGCGCCCCTTTGTCACGGCTCCTCGTTCTGTCACACGGTAGCGGCATGGAGGGAGATGGCCACAAAGATGGTTGAGGATTGGCAAAGTTTCACTATGGGGGCATTAGGTGACCAGGCATTATTAATCCACTTGACGAGGGTGCTTTCCCCATGCATTTGTTTTTCATTCAGAGAAAATCGCTTTCTTTTCCCCGTTATGATATCAATATGCACGCAGCACAGGTATCCAGGCAGAGAGCAGACGGTCCGCAAGGCAAAGTATCAAGGGAGTAAAGTAAAAAACAGAACAAAAATTAAATTATCGTTAGTCTAACATAGTTGTAAAAAAATGTCCATATGTTGTCATGTATGAAAAGACCCCAAATGAACACTGTAAGTGGACTCCTTGATTACTATAAGCAAATTATTTAAACAGCATTTGTATAGGAATGATTCTGCCCCAATCTTTTTGATCCATATAAGCGTTTGATCACTGTAACTGTGATCACTGTAGCTGTGATCACTGTAAGCGGTTTCCACTGTATTTTGTAATGATATGGTTAGCAATCCAACATTTCTTTGCATTTTTATTAAAGGATCAAATTATGCCCATATGACCTCATTAACCTACAAGTAGCCCTGTGATCCATTCCTAATAATAATAGATTATAGCTGCTTTAAGGTTGAGGTTAGGGGCTAGGAAATGCATTACGCCAGTGAGGGTCCTCACAAGTATAGGTGTAACTGCTATGTGTGTTCCCACATTAAATAGCACATTTTGAAATGTTGCCAATGAAAACAGCTCAGTGTTCTCTGCTATAATTTGTTCAAAAAATTGCTATATTTTACAAAATTGCAAGCCTCACAGACACATCTTTCATAGATTCAGCCCATAGTTCTACAACATGGCAGATCTAGCAGACAAGCTGTCATCCTACTATTGCCTTTTTTTTGTTTTGATCCATTGGATTGACGACATTTGCACTCGCAAATTTTTCAAAAGGACTAACAGTATGTGACAGCTAAAAAGCTGTAAATGGTTTGTTTAGAAAGGACCTGCATTGTGATTTATTGTCCGTCATAACAAGAGTCCATGCAAATTGTTTCAGGCAATTTGCATCTGAGAAATAAAGCAGTATTTACATGTCAGGTGCTAGACAGCCGGCGACACTGCAGCTCTTTCTTTCTTTTGAGAAAGCACACATATATAAACAAGGGGGCTGCTGTGTTACATTTTTCAGCCTTCCGACTTGTGCTATCACGTTACTCACAGCTTTTAAGGCGGTTTGAGGGTGAGGAAAACAGACACTTTCTACGACAAAAATTTTAAATTGCTCTGCACTTTTGTGCACACGCCAACTTGACACCTCAGCTGGCAGAGAAGAGACGAGCTAATAAAAGTTGAGGTGAAACTCAAAGCGTGAGTAGAGAGAAAAAACTTAATTTGCTGTGCTGTGATGTCAATTTCATTTTGTATATAGTTTATAAAATAATCAAGTTGTAGAAAATTCATTTGTATAAAAAGTACAGTATAAATATTACTTTCTCTATTACCTTAAAACCTCAGAAGTATCAAGTGTAATTTATCGAACCAAGTGATTTGTCAGTATTATTCAAATATTTTCTATTAGCCCCCTACATAATTTAACTGAATTATAGTTTAATTTATATTTTTGTAATTGTGGGTCTTGTATTTTTGTTGTTGTCCTCTTTACTGTGTAACACCATGTTTGTGGCATTTGTTTATTTCAATATTAATTAATAATGTAAACTTTAAGCAATAATAAGAGCACCATCTGGTGAGGCAGACGTAGTAGTTTTACTTTTATTTAATTAAGTTATAATTGTGTTTAAATCATATCAAATTAATAAATCAATTTTGGTGAAGAAAAATTGCCAGACCTTTTTTTATCATATTTGTCCACTCAAATGTTGATAAGAGTATTGAAGACTTAGTACGAAATAGACAAATCTCCCTTTAAGGTATATTTTTAATAAATAAAAATATGCGATTAATTTGCGATTAAATATTTTAATCGATTGACATCCCTGGTAGTTACCTTTTTGAGGAGGTGCACATCACCGAGTAGCCTACAGTGTAGATATGTAGCTTATGCACTGATCTCATAGGAAGGCGTTTAAATAGCACGACAAAACCACTTACCGGTAATTAGGTTTAGGAAAAAACATCATGGTTGGGCTTAAAATAAGTACGTAAACTCAGTAAAAGACGTTCGTAAACAACGTAATATAAGTACGTAAAACACGTCACAAACGTAACTTCACAACAAATCAACAACACTTTGGGGCACGAACACCGGTCTCAAACACTGGTCTCCTGGTTGAAAGTCCAGTGTAATGCACATTTATATAAGAATACAAGCTGTTTTTTTGTATTTATTGTTAAATTGGTACCGTGTATGTTATGTAATATTAGCATGTCATAGTTTCATTTTGTGGTTACTGTCATGACTTCAGCCAGATTCTAAACATTGATTGAGGTACCTGCTCTGTTCTCTCTGCTATATACTGACTCTCCCTGTCACTACAGATCACTACAGATCCAGCCACTCCCTCCTGCTCTTTTCCCACCATCCCCCCCCATCTCCGCCCATTCACTTACCTGCTCCCCATTTCCCTGATTAGTCTAGCAGTATATATACCGGCATCTCCACTCTCTCTTTGCCAGATTTTCTAGTGTGCATCAGCCTGGCTTTCCAGCACTTTATTCTGCCTCCTTGACCAAATACCTAACCCATCAAACCATGATGATTCCCTGTCTAGCCCCTTGAATTGAACCCATTGAATTTGTTTGCCTGGTTTTGAACCTTGCCTGCCTTT
The DNA here is from genome assembly GCF_043250625.1 of Sebastes fasciatus. NCBI lineage: Eukaryota > Metazoa > Chordata > Actinopteri > Perciformes > Sebastidae > Sebastes > Sebastes fasciatus. Next base: position 20,788,983 of record NC_133797.1, on the reverse strand, counting down.
CGATCAGAGTAAACTTGCACTTTTATCTAAACCTGCCTGTCTGTAAGCCATGCTTTTGGATTCAAGCTTGCCTTTTTTTCTGAGCCATTACAGTTACTTTGTGGATGTACTTTACTCGACACTCTTCTCTCTAACGGCAGGATTACATTTATTCAGGTTATGAATTAATTGTATTTGCGCTGTAAATTCTATATTTGGTTTCCACCAATAAGAGAAATGTTGGTTTCCGGTCCTCGTCCATTATCTTTCACTCCCAGTCATTAGTGACACAATGACCCTTAAGCTACGAGCACCTCTAAGCATTAAAAGCTCTGCGGTTTCACTCCAGTTTCTCTGTGGATTACTGCACACGACGAGTGAATTATGCAGGAGCATGAAGCATCTGTGTTTGGCCATGAGAAGAGCTCGCCCCCTTTCTGTGAAGTATTATAGATAGCTTTGGAAATGAATGCAGGGACATGGAGCTACACTGTGAGTCTTGTTGTCAGAGAAGCCTTTCTCACAAACACAGTTTGAGGCCCGGACAAGTAAAGCTCCAATAATCTCTGCATTCATTCCTCTCCAGTATAATAACACTATTTCCTCTCCCTCAGTCTCTACATTAATTTGCTCTCTTCCCTTTGAAGACTATTGTTGAGGATCATTGTGGCTCCTAATGGAACTCTGTTATTAAGACAGAGAAATCACCGTGCCTATTGACACATTCTGTGTTATCTTCGTTGTCCAGATAAGTGGCCAATATAACTGAAATAAAAGCCTATTTGTGTTCCTGCCAGTGCAGCACAAAACTGCAAAAATCACGGGTCAAATAATCTATTTTTCAGTGTGATATAAGAGCAAGGCAGAATGGTTATTAAAGAAAGATATTGAGTAAATAAATCTGCTCCATGTCTTTATTTTCATCTCCAAATAAAAACACAAAAGCCTCAGTAATGAGAAGAGAAAAAGGGGCTTTGTTATTCCCAGGAGGGCTGGGAATCCATCAAATGACTCCTCCCCAGTGTGCGCCAGCCTCTGCCTGGAGTCCCCCTCGCTGCTGCTGGAACCAGAACAAAACTCCCGTTTACCGCAAACACACACACACACACGATGATGCAGAAACGTGTTTACACGCTGAACCAAACATATTACTGAAATCTCAGCAACTACACACCAGGCAGTGATTTAGATGCATCCCACTTAACCTCCTCCAAGATTAGAAGCACTGATTCCTGCTGTCTGATCAGTGGGAAACCTCTGGTTCTGAAAAGTTAAGCCAATGCAGAAGTGCTTGCATTCTTTCTAATAGCCAGCAGGGGGCGACTCCTCTGGTTGCAGAAATTAGTCTGATTGTATAGAAGTCTATGAGAAAATGAGCCTACTTGTCACTTGATTTATTACCTCAGTAAACGTTGTAAACATGAGTTTATGGTCTCAATTGCTAGTTTCAAGTCTTCTTCAATACAGCACGATGTTCATTTAGTAAATTATGGTCCCATTTAGAGAGAGTTAAGTAGACCATATAGCAGGGTTTACTTTAGGGCGTGGCTACCTTGTGATTGACAGGTCTTTACCACGGCATTGTCTTGTCTGGGAGTTGTCCACATTTTCGTCTCCAAAAATTAACCCTTTCACAGTGTTTTCAGTTCATGAAAGTTAACTGTAACATTTATGTGGCTATAATTGTTTCATTCAGCGTTTGGTTGTACTTAGCTCCACCCTCTCGTGTCACTTCGGGTTGCAAAAAAACAAGATGGTGATGGCCAAATACCGAACTTGAGGCTTCAAAACGGCAGTCCACAAACAAATGGATGTCGTCACAGTGACTACGTCCACTACTTATACACTGTGTGTTTGACCTATGAAAACTCCTTCAAGCTTAATTTTGAATTCAACCAAAAAAACTGCTGGAGCAGTTTAATCTGTGGCAGGAACTATATCTTCAGTTTGAATTAATAACAATTGGAAGGAGTTGCTTATCTGTCAAAATCTCAGTCATTTTTGCTGAACAACCTGCGATTTGCTGTTTAAAATAAATTTTTAAGCCTTGAGTATCAGACAAATGAGGCCAACAGCTCTGAAGCCGGAGGGCATGGAGCCTCAGGTTGTCAATCATCTCCTGCAGCAACGTTAGCTGAGGTGATGACATTGAGTCAGCATTGTGGAGCTCATATTCTTCTGTTTATATATGGATTATTAGTGGTCACCAGAGAGTTTGTGGGCAGGAAATGATCGTCAGTCAGAAATGTGAACGTCAGTCATGCTAGCATGTGTGAGGGAGTAACAAAGTGAATGAAAGCAATGCAAAAAATAAGACTGAGACTAATGTCTTTACCCTGAAGTTAGTTTGGCTTTGCTCTGGCCTCTGCTCCTCTTCACAGCCTCCAGCTGCTTTGTGCTCCGATGTGTCCAGTAAAGACTGATGTTAGTGGACCGATTGTTCTCCCTGCAGGCAGAGAGGCACATATGTAGCCATATTAGTCCGGAGCAGCTCTTCCTCTGATGCCTACTTAATATTTGACCCTGAGGCGTGGCATCTCGGGGGTTTGGGCTCCTGGAAGAGGGCTGCTGTTGAGGGTGTTATGAGAAAGGAGATCAGAGGACACCTGGGTGTGTTAACATCTTTATTCTTCACAGGGAGGAAATGGATGTAGCACATTAAAATTCGCTCCTACTGCTGCATCTGCTGCCTAGCGTTGTTGGTGCTCTGTATTTTGAATGGGAAGCAGCAGGGCACAGCTCTGCTGCCATGGCTAATGGCTACATCTGATGATCCAAACAGCAGCCTATACAAGAAGGTCCCGACCCGCCGGGCCCCGGGGACGGGGCCCACAGAACATTTGCGACCGCAGGTCACAAGAAAATAACACGATTCGGCACAAAGAGCTGAAGGATACTTATAGAACTATAGGTTATCATAGGTTATTCTAGTGGTAATCTGTCTGTTGCATTTTTCCATGTATTGATTTTTAGTGTCATTAGTATGCAAGATAATATATCATCACTTCCCTTCAGCAATCATCAGTGCATGAGAGGTCTATCTGTATTTACTTTTTTACAAAGTAACCACACTGAAATACAGGAAAATAATGTCTCTTTTTTGTATAATTTAGATTTTATGCTCCCTGCCTCTTTTGCTTGAGCCAGATTAATCTAATGACAGAAGCTTTAAAGGACCTGTATAGCATTTAGGAGGATCTAATGGCAGAATGGAATATAATATTTGTAAGTATATTTTATTTAGTGTATAATCACCTGAAAATAAGAATCGTTGTGTTTTTGTTACCTTAGAATGAGCCGTTTATATCTACTTACATTCAATAATCCCTCCAAAATACCACATTAAGACACCAAGACCTTGAAGAACACCATAGAAAAAGTCATGCTGTGATTTGGTATCAAAAACTTTTGATATTTGGAAGAATTGCATTTTTCGGCGATTGGATGGCGAGCGCTTCTGTTCTGGAAACTGCTCAGAAACCCCCTTATTGTCTATCTACCTAGGAAAGCCCTCCTTTGAATGCTCTAGGTCTCTGGTTTGTGGCTGTAAAGTTTCATGATGCCGTGATTATCCTAGAGGTCACCACAGGTCATTTTATAGTGAGGTCAAGTTTCATAAAATGGTCTCACTACAATTAAATGGCTACTATGGGGACTAACATCATCACACATGAATACTTTTGGGCTCATTGGATCCGCACAAGTCTCAGCTTTACAGTGATACCCAATTTATGTAATTCAAGACTGTTTAGGGACCCCAGTATGCAGAATAATTCAAAAACACCATTTTAGAGTAAGCGAAAATAACACTATTATACTGCATGCAAAAAAACTGATTCGTGGGTACCCATAGAACCCATTTTCATTCACATATCTTGAGATCAGAAGTCAAAGGACCCCTTTGAAAATAGCCATGCCAGTTTTTCTTTGCCAAAATTTAGCACAACTTTGGAGCATTATTTAGCCTCCTTCCTGACAAGCTAGCATGACATGGTTGGTACCAATGGATTCCTAGTTTCTAGTTTCATATGGTGTCTGTATATTCACTCTAGCTCTAACTAAACTGAACCTTCTACAGCCTTTGAAAGACCGTAAAGTCGGTCGGGATCGCGGGCGGGTCTCAGAGGGTTAACCCTCATCCTACTGGTATACTTTATGTCATATCTCACAGGTGCTTTATTCTATCATTCCAATGTTTCATGATTTTGACAGTCAATTTGTTTGTAATGACTTCATATCATTGTTTTCTGTTTCTGTTTTAATTAATGATTTTTAAAAAGACAAATATTGTGGTCCTGGGGACGCGAGTCAAAAGCACCAAGTTGCAGCCTATGAAGTTTAAATAGATAAAATAGAACAGATGGACAAATGTTTGCCATTGTCCTAATCTATATCACACACTATCAGGGAGGTAGGGGCACTCTGTCAGTCATTTTGAAGGAGACGGATACAGATTTCCTCATGTGTTATTTCTTTCTTCAGAATTACATAACTAATAATTTTTTGAGTTTAAGAAATAAGTTAATGTTTTGCTATGATGGTTGTTTGTTACAGTGGTTTATTCTTGGGTCCCCAGGGACCCCAGCCGGTAGTCCTTGTATGTTAAGTAGGTTGGTAGGATGAGAGTTAAAGTGTTGAGATGTCAATTTGTGCGCATTTGTGACAACAACCAGCAGCTGAAACCATATGTTTACTTTGTTGAGACATTGTGTATGCACAGAATGTAATTTACATTCCTGACACTGATTGAAGTTGGGTATTGAGTTTAATCTAATGCAATCCACTCAGTTCCCTGAGAAAGAGGAGACCGTTGTGAAGCTGCCTCGTTTCATTGTAAACCTAGATTTTTTTTTCTTTCCCCCAAGAGTGCAGTGTCACACCTCTACATTTCACTCTGCTGGGACTTTGGCTGTCTGCCATCTGGTGTGAGCTTTATGACATCCCTTCCTCATTTTAACTAACAACCAAAAATGATTGCTGTCACATATTCAGCAAAACTATAAAGTCAGGGAAAAAAATATGACTTTTTCCCCCAGTCTGACTGACAGTGTGGCTAGTCGTTCTGGCCCTGCTGTCTGAAGCGGTGCGTTAAATTATGCCAGGAGGGATTATAATCCAAGTCTGTGCTCATCGTGAACACAACCAGTCATCACCGTGTCTGCCGCAGCATAAACATGCTTAAGCAGAAACCACACAAAGAATCTGGTTAAAATGAGCGGAGAAACTTTGCCAGGGCCAAATCCCAACAGAGAGCAGAAGAAAGCGAAGAAATCCTGCTGCCAAACATTTATTGTCTGTGATCATTTGGGCTAACTCCTCACAGAACGCTGTCTTCCTTTTCTTTTCAAAACAGCTGCTTGAGTGCAAAATGCAGTATTATTAACCTGTGATTATGTGCTGCTTATCCTAGGCAGGAAAGTAGTTTATAGGTTAATAGACAGACAGCAGATGAATAGGTCAGAATATATCACTGTCAACATCTTCATCCTTGATCAACATCACATCATCATTTTTGATTTCTCAAGCAAAAATGCCAAACACCCAGCTGCTCAGATTTTAATGATATTGGCAACTTTTCTTCTTTTCTTCATATTGTACCTAAAAGCAATGGTTCATCATTTTGGGCAAATGCATTTATTCTGAGAAGATTGTTGATGTGAAGCTAACTATGAAGCTAGATAGCTTAGCTTAACAAAAAGACTCGGAACAAAGGGAAACAGCTAGCCTGGCTCTGACCAGAACCTCTAAACCTCACTATTGAACTATTAACTTATTAACTATTCCTTTAAATAACTTTATGGTTTTGACTGTTGGTTGAAACAAAACAAGCAATTTAGGGACGCTATGTTGGGCTCTGAGAGATTGTGAAAGGTGTTTTCAACAGCTTCCTGACAAGTTCCTAGACTAAACAATAAATAAAATGATAATTGATTAGCCTTTAATCAATAATGAAAAGAATCATTAGGCCTAATTGCAGCGCGACAGCACATTCACAATCAACGTATACCTCCTACTACGAGACATATGATCTATTTTTTTTATTTATTTATTTTTCATATTTTTTGTGCATCCTTCTACAATATTCAGGCAACAAAACTACTTGGTAGGTTTAGGAAAATATCGTGGTTTAGGTTAAAATAAGTGCATTTGTTAAGTAAAATAAGTACATTTGTTGCGTAACTAACGTACTTAACTATCGCAACGTACTTAATGTATGTAACAAAAAATAAAATAAGTCAACGTTAACTTTTTGTTTCACATGGGACACTAAGAGCGGTCTCCTGGGTGAATTAAGTCCTGTGTTTGTTTGACCCATCCATCCACTCCGACCTCGTCCTTGCATGGACTTTGTCACTTTTTATATTACGTCACTGGACTTCCTTAGAGGCAGCCCTGCCCCTCTTGGCTCACGATTACGTGGGTCGTATACCAATTACAGTGCATTACTTTTTGTAGGTATATGAACAGTGAATGAGAACAGCCTGTAACAGTATGTGTACAGAACATAGAGCCCAGCTACAACATCTTCATCTGCACTGTTTTCTCTGGGAGAGAAAATGTGAGAAAGGTCCCTTAATACACCAATAAGTTCAAAGAGCCTGATTTGGACACTGTGATCTTACATACACAATCACAGGCCATAATACCGTTATTTAGGGATGCTAGAACTGGTTGTTGTGTTAAATATATTTGCTGTGATCAATTATACAGTTCAGTCTATAAGTATTGTATATGTTGCTGTAACCAAAGTGTTGATTAATTCATACAAAAGGTCAGGACAGTATGACAAAAATACAGCTCATGAAAAAAAGACTTTCATAACTCCAAAACCATTTTTTTCAATGAATGCGGCAGCAGATGTTGAATGTGTCTTACTGTTGGGGGGAGGGTCTAACGGAGCATGTGTAGTATGAGTGTCATCACGCTAGCTTGTTTCTGATTGGAGGAATAAGACTTGTTGCAACCGTCCCCGGTCTCCCCTGTAGGTTCTGCACATCAGCACATGGGATCTGAAATAAAGGGAATAAAAGGGCTATGAGGTCGAAAGTGCTGACTTCCTGCTTTATGTTGAGAGACTTTACACACATACTGGGTGGACATTGTAGGAATCGAAACCTTGTCAGTGCCCTGCTGTGCTGTTAGAAAACCAGGTACCAGGCAAACACAAATCTGTCCCTCTATTTACTGTACTGCTGACATTAGACTCTCTCTCTCGTCTCTTAAGTGTGATATTTAAGTTTCCTTGATTTCCCCACAATTGCTGAAATATCTCGCTGCACCACAAGCGTGGACAAGGACATCTTCTAATGTTTTTTCTCTCTGTTTGTGGAACCACTGTGCTAAATTCGACCAATTTTCCCTCAATAAACAGCACAAGACAGATGGAGTGCTTTCATCCAGTCAGCAAATCATGTTGGGCAAGATTGATGTTCTCTCACTTTCTTTCTCTCTCGCACACACACACACACGTTCCCTCTCTCATCTCTCTCATAGTGTGTGTGTGTGTGTTCATGTGGTCAGCAGCAGGCGCTCTAAATTGGCAATCCTGTGAGAACTCCGCCATTCCAGTCCACACTGCCTTCCTCTAATCATCGCATTGTTAAGACACAAAAAACGAATATTGACAAAATAAAATCCACTGTGTGAGATAAACCACCATTGGCCTGCTTATTATAATTGTGAGCGATGCTGCCATCGCTAAGGGCCATTTAATGAGTTGAAAAGAAAATGGATCAGGCCACTGAGGTTGGAAAAAGTGATTTAAGCCGGTGCTTGACATAAAATATCACAGCACTGCAATTAAAATAAGGACACACTCCTGCTTCACAAGCTGTTAAGTTTGGCTGAAGGAGAAAACACTTCTCTCTTTCTTTAAAATTAGAACAACCGTCTGTGGATTTCATAACTGATTCCCAAAGATGCTGCACCATATACTTGGTTCACTGTTACAGCAGGTACTCTAAGTAATTGGTGTAAAATCCTTCTTGTTCCATTGTATTTTGGTGACAGCTTGTCGATGATCCCCGAGGCTTCCTCATTTAGCTGCAGGCATTTAGGAGCCACACTAGTCTTCCACAACGTGGATTTTGGCAGCGAATTCTGTTGAGGTCAAAAAATCTTCCGCTGTCATTTGAGTGCTGGCAGTATTTTTCTGGAGAATACAAGACTCTCTACAGAGAGTTTTAGACAAAACACAGGAACATTGCGGGAGAAAAAGAGCAGCGCTTTTACAGTGAGACAAGTGTCTACATAAAACATGGCTGCCATTTCTTCCTTTGATCTAAACACGGCTCCGAATGTAGATTATTAAAGAGGAGGATTTGTTGTCAGTTTCAATACACTGCCCTGTGAACCCACAGAGAAACAGTAGTGTTGTATTTTCTCTCATAGCTCAAAGCAAATAATTAAGCCAGCTATTTTTTGAGCGAATGTCTCACGCAATAAAGATTATATCCTAGGGTCACCAGATGGCAGAGAGCTGGTCATAAGAGGTTAAACAGGACAGGAGGTGGTGGCTTAAAGGAATTGTTTGTAAATATGTGCAGTAATGGTTAATACCAATATGGATTTAGTGGTAAAATGCACGTCATATTCAAAATACTATGTCAAGTAATTAAAATATTTAATTGCATGATTGTCCATAGTTAATTGCAATTAATCGCATTTTAATTGCATTTTAATTGCACATTTTTTTATCTGTTCAAAATGTACCTTAAAGGGAGAATTATCAAGTATTTAATACTGTTATCAACATGGAGTGGGCAAATATGCTTGCTTTATGCAAACGTATGTAGATAATTATTATTGGAAATCAATTAACAACACAAAACAATGTCAAATATTGTCCAGAAACCCTCACAGGTACTGCATTTGGCATAAAAAAATATGCCCAAATCACAACATGGCAAAGCTAGTATGACATGTCTGGTACCAATGGATTCCAGGTTTTCTAGTTTCATATGATACCACTATCTTCACTCTAGCTTTAAAACTGAGCCAAACTCCGGAAGCATGATTGCGTCAAAGAAATTAGTGGCTTTAAAACAAATTTGCATTAACGCGTTATTATCACGTCAACTTAAGGCCTTTACACACCAGCAGCGTTTTTTTTCATGCAATTAATCCGCGTGTCAATATAGTTTTTCAAACTGTTGTTTGTGTCATGAGTACTTTCACACAGAATGCAAATATTACACAGCAAAAAAGTTGTATTTTTTTCCAGAACAAGGTTGATTTTCTGAGTTTATTCGCATCGCGAAGAAAGGCATGAACTAATCAAGTTGTGCGGAACGGCTTAAGTTGCGCCTAAGTCATGAAACAACAATTCGGAGGCGCCGTAGTCCAAATCAGGACGGTTAACATTATTACTCCTTTCAACATAGACAAAGGTAACGCAGACCAAATCCACTCCTTCCGTTCTTACCTTTCACAATAAAAGCCCTCATATAATATACACAGGCGAGTATTTCACATTTTCGTGTCATTTATTTGTCATGCCCCCCCCCGGTGTGTAAAGACCTTTACTGACCCTGACCTGACCCTGAAGGGCACTAAAACTACAGTTTGGGAGGCAACGTCTTGCTATTTGTTATTTGGCAAGATATCATCACTCACTTCCAAATATAAACAGACAGAGAAAGTCACAAGATTTCTACAATTTAAAACAAGAAAAAAAAAAGCTGAGTCTTTCCCTGAGGGAGACAATTAGCAGAAGCACAATCCTCCGTTTCATCTCAGAAGAATCTCCACTTAATCTCGGCAGTATTTTTCACTAGTTCTTCTGCTGTGGCTTAATTCACATTCTGAGCAGCGCAGATCTATCGCTGGCTGGCTTTCTTGTGAAAACTTCAATATGGATCTGGGTTTTTGACTGACTTTGTACTCTGCAAGGTCACCTGCAGGTTGAGACCAACGGTAAAGAAAACCTCAGTTAACTTCCATTCATTATTACACTGCCTTTCACTCAAGTGAAATCCCTGTGGGAATTTTAACATGAGGGCATTTTAAATCAAAACACAAAAGCACTGTGAGTTGAGAATTTGGTGGTGCAATGTTTTAACCTGGGACTGCATAGTTACAATAGACTTTTGACTAAAAGAATGAGGGCCACTGAGAGCCTGATGGAAAATACAGGGCATCAGGCGCACATAGGTTAAAGATACATCCCCAGATTTTGTGAAAGACCCCAATAGCTCCCCAAATCCCCACATTTCCTCCAAAACCTTCAAGACTAAACTCAGAAGAAATGTTGTCATTCGAGGCGGCTACAACAAAAACAGGAAGTAAACAAGTGGATTATGAGGTCAGCCATGATAACCTCCCATAATCCAATGCAGCATCAACACTGACACTTGTATCTAACGGTCTTCTACAAATTTAGATGACCCACAGGGGCTTTGCTTAGAACTGGGTCTTGATTCAGGCTAATCTTTGGGCAGGAGAGCCAATACTTCTTTGATCTGAATCTCTGAGGATAGAGATTGCCAATAGTCCGTGGCAATGCTTGCCAGCACAGCATAAACCTCAAGTTTTGAAAAAAAAAAAAAGTACTGTGAAACAGCAGAAATGATACTGGTGCCACGCTGGGAAAAGCACCAGTGCTCAATTCCCCCAAGCTTAGGAGAAACAGATAAAGCCAGTGAAAAGGCTTTGTGTCAAGCTCTATTAATCCATGGCTGCGCTTAAGAGCTGGCTGTTAAATCATCTGTGAGTGTGCAGTAAGGTAGCTTAGTGCTGATGTTGCACCTCATTCCACAGATGGGAAAACACAGAACCACCACAAGCGAGGCTCCAGCTCCCAAACTGAGACTCAGAAAACTCTTGCTGCTTGTTATGCTCCAACTTCAGCAACAAAGTCTCAGTCAAAGATTCCCTCCAGTTTCCTGGATGACAACAGAGTTACAGTATGTGACTTACTGGAGCAGGTAACGGCTCACTGTTGTTTGAATGTTATGTTCAATTAGCGTGCCATCAAAGTGTAAAAAGGGCTGATGACGTACGTAGCTGCACCCGTCCGTGGCACGACTTTGATGATGACATTGCTCAGTTTGTTATACAGAGAGAGCTACATGCGGATAAATTCAATAAAACAAGAAAAGACTGCTTTTATTTGTCAAGCGTTTTGTCTGTGTAGCCGTAGTCTCATCTATCTTATTCCTCTGTGCCACAGACCTCCATAGTCCTTTCTCACAACAGACATTTTGACTTGTAATAGCAGGAAAAGCACAGAGCTCAGCTCCATTAAGTGTCCCAGTAAGCTGTCCCAGTGAGCATGCACAACACCAGGACCTCCCCTAAGTGGCATGCAGCCATTGTTCATGTTATTAAATACACCTGTGCTTTTCCTACTGTGACATGTCAACATGTCTGCTGTGAAAAAGGCCTATTATCGTCCAAAAACTATCAATGACCCACACTGTTGTGATATATTTCCAGTAGAGGAAAATAACTAAGTACTTTCAAGTAGCTACTTAAAGTTACTGTGAGGAACCTATAACTGGTTATGAAATAACCTCAATTTAATACTGATGCCATATGACCTACATACGAGACCATCATCGAGAAGGTTGACCATTTCTATATAGTTATTCCGAATGCTCGTCATCGGTGCCTCCAGGTCGGATTCCATGTGAAATCAGACTAAATCTGGTCTAAAGAGAATCTGGTGCTCAGAAACACCGCTTTTTGTCCACATGGGGACTTCCAAAATCAACACAAAATTAAAGTTCCTCGTACTTTACTTGAGTATTTCCATTTTCTGCCACTTCTTACTTCTACTCCACTACATTTCAGATATTGTTCTTTTTACTCCACTACATTTATTTGATAACTTAAGTTGCTAGTTACTTTGCAGATTCAGATTAGTAATACATAATATAATTAAAAAATAATGATGAGTTATTAATATGGATGAAGATACGAATTTATTGAATACAGGACTTTTACTTGTAACAGATACAGTGCATATTGTGTTATTATTATTGTTACTTTTACTCAAGGAAAAGATCAGAGTACTTCTTCCACAACTGCATGTTTCTTCATTGTGATGAACGCTGTAATCTATTTTGAGTCAATTCCACATACTGTACACTCACATAAAGATCTACGTCTTCAGTAGAAACCGAAACTGAAAGGAAGTCAGAAAGTATTCAGAGTCAGACCAGGATAATGTCTCTTCCAGTATGATAACAAAAACATAGAATATTTCCAGCCTTACTCTCCAAGGTTTATTGCACATAGATTTATTAACTGATTCTACACCCTTATAGGAGTTGAATTTAAATTTAAATGCATGACCTGTGTGTCAGAGAACCGAGGATTAGACCTGCCGGTTGAATATCCTGTCAGGATTTGGTCCCTGCTGACATTCTGGATGTCAAAAGTGAATTTCTTGACTGAGGATCCTTCAGGAGAGATAAATTACTCCAGTCAGAGTTTTACTTCTCAATGGCTACTACACAGTGTGTTGTTAAGAGAGACAGTCGTGCCTCCAGGCGCAAGGGAGAAGCTTCATGCAAATATGAAGAGGGCCGAATTAGAATTCATAACCAGCTGTCCTTCAACAGAGGATTCACGTTCCACTCATCTGAAGCTAAATTAATGTATTTTAAAAATCAATACAAAACTCTCTCGAGTGCCTATTTTGCCCTATGAATCTATGAATGTGTAATTGGCAGGAAACTTGCTCACAAATTAAGAGATAAATGGTTATATTACAATGCATTTGTGTGGTTTGAGAGAAGGATCTGTCCATGTTTGTCTGTCAGACGATTCATGTCTCTGTTTAAAACCCGGTGAGTCGATTATAAATAATTCATGGCTTCAACAATAAATTATTGGCTCAAGTGATAATATGCTGATCTTCTGTGGCAGTTATCATCTCACAGGTATTCATAGTAGGCAGCTAAGTAAATGAAGATGTTATTCTGATACATATAATGCATTAATTCATTTTCACATAAATAGGCAATGTGTCAAACTTATCAAAATAACTGTCAAATGCTACGCTGTCTAATGCACATAGGCTATATATCAATGAAAAATATACACTGATAATAGAGTCACGCAGCTTTTCTTACATTATAAGGGTGCATTGAGGAATATTTTCCTTCAGCGGGGGCTCATGAGTGTTTGTGATAAATGTGAGTCACTCCTCTATCACTTCATTGCTGACATTTCAAGCTCTTTAAAAGGGGCAGGCTGACCCAGCTCTGTGTATTTGCTGGGAATTATCCAAACTCCCAGGTTCCCTGAACTCAAGGGCATCACTTTGTGTTGAAAAGTGGTGGCGACACAAAGGCCACAGGCGCAATTTACCTTCATGATTGGGGGTTCACAAAAAGCAAATCTAGAGGAAATGTAATGTGTATAACAGAAGCTCTGTTTACAAGAAAATTAACAATCAGGATACCAGCGAGGAGAAAGCATTATGCGGCCGCATAGAGAAAAAACACTGCACCCAGTGTCTTTTTTTCAGAGTGCTCTGACTCCGACGGCGCCCTGTCAGCGCTTTTCTGACAGAAAAAAAGGTACTGTATTGACAGTGAGTGATGGAATATTGCGAGAATTAATTTGTTGATAGACCTACCCCTTGGCGTCTAATATGAACCTTAGCATACAGTATATGTTAAAACACAGAGAGGTGCATTGAGTAGTGTATTGGGATATCCACCAGGTAAATAAGAAGACCACAAAAAGTTATCTTGTTGGTTTCTTATTCTTAATCGTATTATTATAAGATACAGTATATAGATAATATTTAAATCCCTACATGCATTTTTTGGCCCCATGAACCAACGCAAACTGCGCCTGTGACAAGGGCTCAGATGAAAAAAACATCTTCAACATATGCGATTGCAGTCAAAGTCAGTTTACTGCTGTTTTTTCCCAGCTCTGTCCTCATCATCTGTAATTATAAGCTTTAAATCATGAGGAGTGTTTCCAGTTTAACACAGCTGTGGTACATTAACTACAGTACTGTACTTAAGTACAAATCAAGGTACTTGAACTTTTCATGCCACTTTCAACGTTTTACTACACTGGATTAATCTGGCAGCTTTAGTTACTTTACAAAATAACATTTTTACATGCAAAACATATGAAGAGTTTACAAAATATTGTGTTTAGTTATAAATTAAATCAAGGGTGTAGGTTTTGTTTAGACATTGAGGGGGACACATATTGAGGGCGGGGTCTGGGGGTCCTCCACAAGGACATTTGGGGCATCAAACACTTCATTTCCTGCATTCTGGTGAATTTTTATGCACCAATTTCTGCCTCAATTTATAAAAAGGAAAAAACACAAAATTCAGGCGCCAGGTGACAATTCCAAATAGAAAAATATTTATTCTCCTGTAGATACCACACGTAGAACTGCAGTACAAGTGGCAATTTGTTAGTTTATTTATGATTCTGATTGCATTTGCTACTGATTATTTTGGTTGCCTGTCACGGCATATGTTTTTCTTAATATATTTTTTAGTAATATATTGGGGGTAGGGGGGGGGCATCATTAAAAAGAAAGGCCTTACCTTTTAATGACTGTAATTGTAACATTTTACTATTACTGTACGCCTGTCTACCAATCCTATATTTTAGCTGCTGCACTAGTTTATGTCTTAGATTCTAATTAGATTTTACTCAAGTGAGTTTTTATACATATTTGTATGAATATTGTTGGACGGAGTCTGAGATCTAAAGATTCCAAGTGCTTCTCTGTAATTGTTGTTCATTTGACAAAGAAGAACTTGAACTTGATCTGAATGCTTCTTTCACTGCTGCCGGTGACACACTTCAAAGCTGAAATCCCCCCTAGAATCAGAGACACTGTAACCTTGACTACGCAGTAATTAAAGGGTGATTTGTAGATGGAAAAGAGATCAAATGATGAGAGGTGCTGTGTGCTAATGCAGCAGCAAGAGACCAAATTAAGAGTCAACTAGAAAAGTGCACTCAGTAGAGTGCAGATCTCCGCCAGATGTGTCTGCAAGGACCACTGCTGTAATGTTTGATTGAATGAATACAAGCCAGTTGCCCGATGTCTAGACCGCAAGCGTATTAGACGCATTTTTCACTCGCATGTAACAGATGGGCTCTTACTTTAATCTATGCAGCTGTCTGCATCTGATCCGTGCAGCTAAACTCATGTATGTATAAAAAGAACTGGACACAGCATCGAAAGCGAGGCCCCGTTCATTCCTATGAAAATTGATCAGCGGCGCATGAAGCAAAAAAAGCTTGACTTCAGAGTATAAAAGTAGCCAGATCTGCGGCATCCATTGGGCCTATAGAGCAGGCGCAGTAACGTTTCCTTTAACCCCGCCTCCCAGTCTCAGCCTGGGTCTCATTCACATGAATAGAGGAAGGGAAATAACTAGATTCAGCTATTAGTGCATTTGACAAAAACCTTTAGGACCTAATGATTTAAATAAGGACTATTCAAGTGTTTATACTGGGAAGTTAATTTACCTTAAAAAAAATTAATTGGCTGATTTACATACGTCTCTTTCCCAATATAAGTCTATGGGAAAAAGTATTTTTGGGCCCAATGGCATCACATGACGGACACGGAAATTGGAATTTCAACGTTTAGCCACTATGTAAAATTTGCTTCAAAGCCTGGCATACATACATACAAACATACAATATATACAGACTTGTGGCCCCTACTGGCCGGTTAAGAGTAGTGAGGAGTCAGCAGTCAATGACGATACAAAACAGTCTATAAAATATGTTGTCAAAAAGTTTGAATAACTGCAACCGCCAGAGGTCGTTGAGCATATAGTCATAAATTAGCACAAAAATTATTACGCTGATGGGTCCAGCAGTATGCGAGATTAGCCGTGGACAGAGACAGACAGACAGACAGATGCACACACACATATGTGCAAGACCGAATACGTAATCTCCTGGTGAAAATAATATATAATGAAATGAAACAGTGGCCAAGTGTAAAAAGAGCATTGTGTCATATCAATACCAACACTATGAATACCATGGGAATGTTTTTAGCTTAAGGTTATATTACACTTTAAAATAGCATCATTTGAAAGGGACAAAGAAAAACAACTGTGTAAGGGCATCCTGGGGCATCCCGAGGCATTGCCATGGAAGCTGGGATACACCATCCCTCCAGCTTGTTCTAGGGTCCGCCCCAGGGTTTCCTAAAACTTGAATGGCTCACAGGTAACCTCCAGATGCCAAAACCATCCCAACAAGATACTACAGCTTCTCACTTTATCATTCAAGACGAACATATAGATATGTGTACAAAAGATATGTGAACAGAACCAACATTGCCATCCATAGAGTCACACCGATGAAAAAGAGATATTGCATCATAACTCTAACTTAAATTATGTCCGCATACGGGCAGCTTTGCATGCCTATTGAACTTGCAGCACACATAGTACACTTCAAATGTATTTTCTTAAGTCTAAGTGGTGCAATTTGCTATTGAGGATCCGGTAGTCTTGCTCTATTTCACTGAATTTAAGTGCTGCTGTGCCTCAGTTATATACTGTTGATCCAAACTTGTCTTTGGTAAAATACCGTATATCCTGTCAGACAGGTGTTTGAATGCAGATGAAGAAAGCTTGTGTTGAAATACTCTGTTTAATTTTAACTGTACACTCAAACATAAAGCAGAGAGGATAACAGTAAAATCTTTCAAATGGGAATTTGATTTGGCACCGTATCTTTGGAACAAAAGATTTTTTCTTCCCATTTACTTTCTTTGAATAATTTACCATATATTATGTTTTGTGTAGAGTGACAGCACTTTATTCTGAGATACAAAGGCATAGGAAATTTATAATATAATAGAGAATTTATTTAGGAAATCACATTCACACAAGGGAAATTGTCAAAGGAGAGCCTGTCTGTGTTGTTAGTCTCCCAGTGAGCCACTTAAAACTAATCACTATCATGATATTGGATCCTTTTTCTGAGGGGGAACCAACGATGTCCTGCTTCTATTTCAGTTCAAGTCAAAGCACAGCAGCGTAACGCATCCTGGTTAATATCCAGCCACAGTTAGTGTCTTACTTCATCAGCTCAGACACGGACTTCCTGCTGTTATAGCATCCTGGTCTCAGTCCTCTGGGAGAGTCTTAACCGCTGAGGGCAGATCACCTCGGCACTGACTCAATACTTATCAAATATTCACAAGAGGCTGGATACATAATGAAACTAACATGTCTTACATACAATCAGTCACTGTTAGTGGAAATAACCGAGACGCTACTTGAAAAGCGTCTTTAATGGTATATGAAAGCGTGTTGTGATCTCCATGAATGAGGTAACTGCAGGGCAAACACATGTAAAACTAAAAATGAAAAAAACTATGAATGTAAAATCATTCATACTGATGGCTGAACATTTATTCAGTTGTGAAAACTGGCTCCCAATACTTGTGTCATTCATGTATCATTCAAGGTAAAAGTTTTTTTTAATTCCCCACTATTGATTTATTGCCTTCTGTCACTCATCACAGACGTCATGTTGCCATGTACTAAGAAGCTGAGGCTTAGAGAGAGAGGCAAGGTCAGATTTCATTTAATATACATGTTGCCTCTACGGAGAGCACACTGAGAAAAAAACTAGAATAGTGAAACACAGCAGAGAAAAACACTGCGGGCTTGTTTTTATGGTGGGATAAAATACAGCACGCTTGTCAGGATTGTTAGAGACGTATCAACTTTACAAACTTTAACAACTTCCCGATACATTCATGAAAACCGATCCCCGGTGTCAGATCTCATAAGCTATTTATATGATATTATGTCAGCTGTGAAATACAGTAGAATGAGGTGCCAATCAACCAGGCGAGGATGTAAAATTATGGCCACTGATGCTTCAGCCTAAAGCCCCAGTGAGCAGCGTAAAAGCTCCATGACAGACAATTTCTCCAAGACTCCAAAATATGTTCAGACATTTTCAGTGAGGTGTTTGTAGCTGTCACAACGATGCGTCAGAATATATATACAGTGTGAATTGCTGCCCGTATCTCCAATTTTCTTTTCAGAGATTCAAAATAGTTGTTGTTGTGTTGTCATTGACAGCTGCTTCCCCGAAAAAGAAAAAAACAACCAAATGAATCAGAGCTGTGTAGGTGGGATTAAGAACAAGGATTTCATCTTCAGAGCCGTAGCTAACCGCTGAGGACATTGGTCCTCTGTATTTGGGGGAGGGGTTGCAAGGGAGGATGGGAATTAATATTTTTAGACTCCATCTGTTTAAACGTTACTACTTTTATGCCATCAAAACAAACAAATAAATAAAGGCTTTAGGTTGGTGTACAATAATAACAACTGTCCATTTGTCTTTGATCAACGCAAAAAAATTTAAAGCTGACTGCCGCTAGCTCCTGCGACGACTGAAAATGGTGTCTCTCGGACAGATACGTTACTTGCTACTGATTCATCAGGGCAAAATGACAATGGCTCCCAAACAGAATATGGCTTACATAATGTGGGCTGAAACAATTAGTTCATTAATGAATTAGTTGATTATTGATTAATTGTACATTGAATCTCTTTGGGTTTCAGACTGTTGTTCAAACAAACAATTAGTTGATTAATCAGAAAAATAATCAACAGTTTAACAGCATGAACACAATATCGGACTGATAAGTGAAAAAAAATTGCAATTTGTGTGTCAAAAATAAGGTATGAATCATGGTTAAATAAATTTGCCAAATAAGACTGTATTCAATATTTATAACTCAATAGAGTTATTGTAGGCCAATCCGGAAGTTAGAATCGCGATGGTCCCCTCAACAAAACGCAAATGGGATTTTCCATTGGGTTTTGGATTATTGCAGAAAATAAGCTCTGTGGCAAATAAATGTTTCTGCAACCCGATCTCATGGGATAGCGTATAAATAGCACGACATTATTTATGTCATTTGTACGCCAGGCAACAAAACACCGGTCTCCTGGTTGAAAGTCCTGTGTTTGTTGGCCCCATCAACCTCCTTTCCTTTCATTCAAATGCGTTTTCGAGCAAAGGGGTTGGTTTATGATGACTTATACGTTTTGTTCAGCAAGATAATCTTCATAAATGAACATCACTTTTGTGAAGTGTGAATGCATTCGCCAGAAGTAAAAAGCTAACGTTAGGCTACAACTGAACTATACCACAGTCACATGATCGCGAGTATACACAACGAGGCTGTAAAGGCGTACAAGTTGGCGTGATGAAGTTTAGTAGTCTCATTTAGTCACTTGTAGCCATACCGCCTTTTTTAAGACACATAAAGGCTTCAAAATTCATGAGTGGGATATTTATTGATGTATTTCATATCGTACAACAAAACGGTAAAATCTCTCCAGCTTGTGTTAACTACAGACCTTATTTCAGGCATCTACTGTAACTGCATCTAAAAACCCATTCAAAAGACCCATTGACTTCAAGACAAAGGAACCGGAAGTGCTAAAATGCTAACTCATTTCGGGGTTTTAGGCTAATTCCTGCACCACTCTAAGTTTTATCAGAACGCATAAAGTAAAACACAAGTCTGGCTGAAAGCATTACTTAAAAAAACATAAATCCATATGCACGACAAATCTTGAAACTAAGAACAAAGGTAGGCAGAGAAAATATATCAGTCAATTAGAGGTGCATGTCATTATAATTACACACCAGAATAACCCTGCTGTCATGGCCTGAAAGGGATGATGATTTTCTAATCATGCACAGTTGAGAAAAAACAATTTATCTGAATGTTACTGAGTGGCATAGCAACACCTACTTGTAAGGAATATAAAAAGACAAGATTTTATGTCGGAAGACTCTTTCATACATTTTAGACATCTTCTTTTTAAGGTCTGGACAACTAAACTGCTGTTAAT
This sequence comes from Sebastes fasciatus, assembly GCF_043250625.1. NCBI lineage: Eukaryota > Metazoa > Chordata > Actinopteri > Perciformes > Sebastidae > Sebastes > Sebastes fasciatus. The sequence goes on along the minus strand of NC_133797.1, from coordinate 20,769,151 downwards.
GTCATTTCATACGTTTGGATTCTTGCATTTGCTAAGTGAAAATGTCATGTAGACAGCGTAGGGCGCCGCTCCCCCACAAATAGTATTACGTTCTCCCATTCAGTCCTCACTGTGAAAGCTCAGATTACTGTGGATATGGACACAGTCACAAGGGTCAAACTACAATAGAATGAATAAGCAGAAGAGCACAATAGTTGACATCCAATGTCAGTATGGTTAGCGACATGTTTCTTCGGTGTCCTGGGAGTCACGGTGGACTGCTGCAGTTCCTTCTCTACAGAGTAAAACAGCAATAACAACCTAGAGATGAACCCCTATGATTGAGGAGGAGGAAGCAGCAGGCAGTCCCTACACCGATAATTCAAGTTTAATCTGAGCTCTGCAGGCGCGCACACAAAGAGTGAGACGTGCACCACCACAGATTTACTCCCAGTGGCCTAATGTTATCAAACCACAGCAAACAAACACACACAAGCACACACACGAGCACACACAGGGCTCTAAGAGAACTCTGGATATAACCTGAATTACACTGATTGCCAACCAAGTTATCCTCGATAAGGACGGAATTGCAACAAAATTGTGTTTACATGCAGGGAGCTGATAGAAGAGACTATCTGCTGCAATAGAGAGCACGATATGAATCACATTCAGCTACCAGCCAGCGTGTTTGAAAGAAGTGTTTCCGACTCCCAAAAAAGTGGAGAATGGCTACATTCACGCTCAAAACGATGAAGTAATTGTTGCCATGGAAACATTGATTAAACTGACAGGCAACTGAGCCACAAGTCCAGCCACAGCTAGAAAAGATATTTGACAAAATAAAGTAGATAAAACAGACATGCTACAGCTACTGAACTTTATTTTTGAGGAGGTTTTTAAAGTAGATATAATTGTTGGTTTGGTCTATCCAGTAAAGACGTTGTCCTCGGGAGACACGCCAGGCAAAAACATTGTTTTTCATGCACTGGTGAATTTTGAGATTTGGGGCTATTTTGCTTCCATAACATGTCTTCTTTCAGACTAGTGGAAAGAAAACATCCAAAATACACATTTAGGTCTCTATTTTACAACACTTTCTCATTTGCGTCTGCATATTTAAACTAGGGCTGTTAATTGCAAATTTTGTATCTGTTCTAAATGTACCTTAAAGGGAGATTTGTCAAGTATTTAATACTCTTATCAATATGGGAGTGGGCAAATATGCTGCTTTATGCAAATGCATGTATATATTTATTATTGTATCAACTAACAACACAAAACAATGACAAATATTGTCCAGAAACCCTCACAGGTACTGCATTTAGCATAAAAATATGCTCAAATAATATCATGGCAAACTGCAGCACAACAGGCAACAACAGCTGTCAGTGTGTCAGTGTGCTGACTTGACTATGACTTGTTCCAAACTGCATGTGATTATCATAAAGTGGGCGTGTCTGTAAAGGGGAGACTCGTGGGTACCTATAGAACCCATTTTCATTCACATATCTTGAGGTCAGAGGTCAAGAGACCCCTTTGAAAATGGCAATGCCAGTTTATTCTCACCAAAATTTAGCCTAACTTTGGACATTGTACATGATTGGTACCAATAGATTACTTAGGTTTTCTAGTTTCATATGATATTGGCATTCACTGTAACTCTATAAGTGAATCTGCTACAACCTCTGAAAGACAGTAAAGTTGGTCGGGGTCTCAGGGGGTTAAACATAACATTTCAAAAAAATTGTAATACAAAAAGTAATAGTCTCAATGTAGGTATTTACGTTTCATGTTTATGTCTGTTAGCTAAATGTTGTACCCTATTCACCTGTAGTGTCTTGCAAAATGTACGGAATTTTACATTACATATCTTTAAAGACCGTTTTCTCAGGTGTTTTGCACTTCAGTAGCACTAACATACACCAAACTTTCCAATTTCATTCCTTTCTATATTCTAAAGGGTTTTACAGAGGGGTTTGTTCATATATCATTCAGCCTGATTTATTTAATATTGTATTCCTCAAAACATGGCGAAAATGGGCTTTTTTTTAATGGCTGTTGACAGTATTTTCTGATTTATGGAGTGATAAAAAGATAATAATTTAATAATAACAATAAAATAACAATAATTTTGAATATGGCTTATCTAATATTCAGATTTCTGTTTTGGAAATGTATGCACATTAGCACATATTTGATAAGATAATTCCTCATTTGCATATTTAAACATACAATTTCTGAAAACTTGTAATACAAAACACAATTGTCTTAATATAAGTAATCAACTGGGGAAGTTTTATGGCAATATCTATTAGTTCAATATATCAGCAACCTCTTCTTGTCATGGAATCAGTAAGACTATATTCAAGCTTACTCTGTTTATTTACATTTTCTCTCTCTCTCTCTCTCTCTCTGAGGGCGTTCACACTTTCAGTTCAACGAATCAAACCTTTGTGAGCCAATCTTCTCGTTGCTGTCAAACTTTAAAACTGTTCCTTTCTCTGCGGCTTTCAGCTGTCATGTCAGTGTCAGATCGATGAGACCCACCTGCACCTTATTCACCTCCAGTTCTCGTTGATGGTTATGGGTCCTTCCACTGAGCTCATCTTTGAAAAAGTGAGTGAAATTAAGACATGTTTGCGACAACCTTTAATGTCACCCCTACTGTCAGAATGAAGACACTTAACTGCACTATCTCCTGGTTGCTTTTAGCCATCATATCTTAATTGGTGGATGATTTAGCTCTGAGAGCTGTTGTTAGTGTCTTTGCCCTTGGGTAATGTCAAGTCTTTTGTCAACAGCAGTCGATGTACCTTGAGTTATGCCCTGTTGTGCTGATGTGTCACATTTGGCAAGATGAATGATCACAGCAATATATTCATCCTCACTGTAGCAATCCATCAGATGTCAACGTTGTCAAGAGAGCAAAAGCCTGCTGCATGGCTTGCCGCTTGCTTCTTGCAGAAAATTTGAAAGAGAAAACAGCATATGGATGAGGCATCAACAGGAGTTATGTGAGTTTATTCAATACAATGCAGATAAGACATAAACAACACATGACAGCTGAATGACAGTGTGATTCAACGTTCAGTGTCAGTGAATCTAAACAAGTCTAATTTTAGCTCTTGATCCTCCACAGTTAAAGCTGGGTAGGCAGTTTATTTTTGGCGTCATTGGGCAAAAATTGTATAAAAACCTTTCAGCATATTGTAATTCAAGTGGTACCCCAGAGTAGGCAGTTTTCTGGGAAAGGCAAAAAAGCGCCAGAATTTTAAAATACAGCCCTCATCCTGCAGCTCTCCTCTCTCCCCTATTTGTCCTAAGCACCTCCCACCAAACGAGCACAGGTATACGTAGTAGCAAACAGTGGATTTAAAACTTCTGTGTCCGTCACGTGATGCCCAAAAAGACTTTTTCCCATAGACTTACACTGAGGAAAGAGAGGTCTGTAACTCAGCAGATATTTTTTCTTTCAGGTAAATCAACTTCCCAATACAAACGCTAGAATAGTCCTCATTTAAATCATTAGGTCTTAAAAGTTGTAAAATGCACTAATAGCTGAATCCAGAGTTATTTCCCTTCCTCCATTCATGTTAATGAGCCCCAGACCGAGGCTGGACCGAGGGCTGGGAGGCGGAGTTAAAGGAAACGCTAGTGCCCCTGCTCTAGAGGCCCAATGGATGCGGAAGATTGCCGGAAGATCCGGGTACTTCACTATCACTCAGCAGTCGAGCCATTTTGGCTTCATGCGCCACTCAGCAACTGTCATAGGAATGAAGGGAGCCTGCCTCCAACGCTGTATCCAGTTCTCTTTATACATTAATGGTATACACCATGCTTCATACAGTAACTTGTAACCTGTAACCTGTACATCATCCTAATAGTCATTGTGATCCTGATGCTGTAATATAGACAATTCTATGAGAATTACCGTCCTGTTTTCTTTGCAAACTTGTGGGCCAATTAAGCGGCAAAGCCTTTAGATGGAGAGGAAATGTTGCTAATAGTTGACCCGTTGTCAGTCCCAACTCGTCAAATACCGCTGATTGTTAAGTGCCTCTCGGCATTGGATACCGTCACACAGAGACACCCTTTAGCGACTGTATGCAAATTAAGTCCAATGTAAACCTAACCACGGCATTATTCGACGGTCAGAGCAAGTGACATAGTATTAAGAACGTGATAGTCCGCTAAGGGCAGGTGGGAGGGGTGGTGGATGGGTCAAACAAACACAGGACTTTCAACCAGGAAGCCGCATGAGTCGTTAGTCAGTGAAGTTAACGTCAACCCTGACCGTTTCCTAAATCGAACTAAATGGTTTTGTTGCATAAACTTAACTTCCTGTGAAAATGGAAGTTTATTTTGAAAGGACACTCTGCATGTAACAAGCGTATATATAGAAACGGCATCCCTGACAAGTCCAACAGTAACGCAAGAGAGGTGCGCCTTGCATCAGCCTCCGTTGCCGACAGCCACTGACCATGCGGCGGTATTTGACGAGTTGGGAGTGAGAATGTGTCGTAATAGTTTAGCCCTCTGTTAACTATAGCCATGAGCCTTTGGCTGTGGTTAGCAGACGCTAAACTATTAACAACATTTTCTCTCCATCACTGTCAGACTCTTTTTGATGAGCCCATCTTCCTTTTTGGGGGTTTCTTTGCAGTGTAGGCAGTTGTTGCTGCAATGCTGGAATAGCAACTTTTCATGCAGGATGTTCCGCCGTTGAATCAGGCTTTCACCGAAGGGACGTGCACGAGCATGTGAATTTGTAGAATAACCAATAGGAACGCTCTCTCTCTGAAATGACCTGTGATTGGCCAAAATCTTGGCCAAAGTCTTTTGCAGGCTAGATTTCCTAAAGCCTGAAAACAGAGCCAAGAGGAGGTGGATATATCTAGTTTCCTCTCAGAACAGCTGAATTACAATATGCTGAAAGGTTATTATGGTATTTTTGCCCAATGATGCCTACCCCAAGTGTTGAATTCAATGCACTGAAAACCGAGGCAAGGATTACACATCACACAGTAGTCGATTTATCACTGCTCCTAACCCACAAAACACCCATGAATGTTTTTTTTAATCATGTCTCTTTGTTTCTCCACTTGAGGTATATAAAGGCACAAAATTCAATCAGCCATGTTGTGTGGAAACTCCCATCAAGCCACTCCAGTCTCTCTGCTGCTACCACCCGAGAGTGTTCCACTTTTATTACTATTTATTCCTGAAAATTGGCTGCAGGCAGTGTAAAGTGGTGGGGAGAGTGCTGAAACTAACAGCGAAGGCCATATTTTCTCTGTTAAAAGAAAACAGTGGGAGGCAGCACAGTCTTTTACTGGAATCAAACACACGGCTTCAGGGTCAAGGAATCATGGCTGTTCACCGCCTTTGATAGGAAGTTGGAGGCTGACCATATCAGCGGAAGGAAACTCATGTGTTTAGAGAACACAAGAGACCAGTGTAGTGTAGTATAGTAGGTGAATAAGAGGAGATTTTGCTTCAGGAAAGGAAAGAAAACATTTTAATGTTGAGTTAAAAACAGTTTATAAAGTATGGTAAATTAATCACTTTTGAATTTTGCTTTATTTAGCAAAATACTAAAGAGGATGGAGATAATAGTGGATTGTTACAAATCACTCACGCTGACTGAACAACTCAAGTATGATGAGAGGAAATAATGGGTGTTGCACACATAAACAAAGTCTGAAAAACAAACTCTGTTTGTTTGTTTGTTTGTTAGTGGCATTCATTTATTTCCTAAAGTGAGAGTGCAAATATTTAAAAGTCAAATTATTCATTCCATTCATATAAAATGACTGAGTTTAGTTTACTGAGCTCTGCATTTTATTATTGGCATAGGTTTTTTGAACCTATAGGTGACTTTTAAATTCCCTTAAATCTTTTCTTTATTCCATCTTCAGGTCAACTGCTCAGCATTTTTTCACAGAGCAAGATGATGACTACACTTTGTTTAGGGTTTTTCATGTAATTTGTCATCCATCTGTACCTGTAAGTTGTTGCAGAAAGCTCCGATTTCCAACCATGAACTGGACATTCACATTTCTGCAGCATATAATGGACAGAGCAGAGGCTCATACTTCACCATCACACATGTCATACAGTACATCCAGGAAAATAAATGTTTCTAGGCAACACTCAAAGCCTGTGCCACCTACAGGGGAGAACTCGAGCTTTCCTAAATACAGGGAACAAGGAGGAGGTCAAGATGACCTGCAGTGGCAAAATGGCAAAAAGCAGATATAGGACACACTCTAAGAAACAAAAGTAATTCTTCCGGATCGAGGAGTGTTGGAGTGGAGCGTTATATAAGGATATCCTACAAGAACTTGGTGGGACGTGGGAAATATATGACAGGGTATTAGTTTAAAACTTCTTAAATCCCATGGCAGGCAGCTCCGTGAGCACTCTATCAGGCGGCTTACTTCACAGAATGTCAGGCTTACTTTCCTCCAAAGAGTAGCTGATCACTTCACAGCTCAGACAGTAAAACTGCAAAGTGTTACTGTACTTTAGAGAGATGGAGTTTTAAAGACATATTAGGAACTACACACAGTTTCAAGACTTAAACAAAGTGTTTAATTTGAATATTGCACACCCAAAAGCTATGTTATTGTTATTTTTATCATCTTCATACAGTTGCTTTATCTTCACTCAGTCTAACAGTGTGGGCAGGTGTGAGTGATTTGCATACATACAGCTCACAGTTCAAGTGAATTTAAGAAATTGACAACTCTATAAAAAGAAAATTCACAGGGATAAGACGACCTGTATCCGTTTACAGATGGAACACGCTGTATAATCAGACAACTGACACTCAACTTTTAGACTGAGGTAACAGAGCATATCTTTATTTTCCAATCTAGCAGATGGTTTCTTCCTACAGAGATGAGATGTGTCGTAAAAGTCACTTTGTCATGACAAAAAAGTTAGTTTGTCCTCATGTAAACTGAGGGTCTAAAGATAGACGGTGACGTAGTTTGTAAATGATTGATAATGATATAAAATTAACACAAACCAAGCAACCTGTCATGTAATTAAAAAAAATGTCCAGGTAAATTTGAGATAAACAGATATACGTATAAACGTATATTATTTTCTTGTGATTAATTACAATGGCTGAATGATTAAATTAAAGTAAGTAAACATGTAACAAAAACAAACTTCAACTTTATTAATTAATTCACTGCGGCTTTTGACCATAACTTACGGAACTGACAACAAATATCAGTATATAATACAAAGAAATAGTGGCAAGTGGAAATTTAATTTAACCATTAGACATACACAGGCAGAAAGATATGCTCTTAATATATTCATGCAGAACCCTATCTATCCTGCCAGCTTATCCTCTTTTTATGCTTTCAGTCCGTATTTCCTCAGCATTTGATAGACCTGCATGGATTTTAGAGATCAGTGCCTGGATTGCACAAACCTTTCTTCGGTTAAAAAGATATAAATGAAATACAACTGAAATTCTGGTAAAGGGACCCAAGGCACTGTGGGAGAGCATTGTTATACAAATGTCGTCTCTGATACAGACAACTGAATCTCCTACTACGAACTTGGGGTTTGGCTTTGGTGGCAGCCTGAGGACGATAACTTTAGTTTCCTGCCTGTTTTGCAAAAAACTGCCCCAGCGTGTCTGTGCATGTTTGGTATTCTGTGACCTTCAAAGTCAGAGGAAACGCGCAGGGGTGGCTGTGTCAACAATAAGCAGCACTTTTGATCTCAAGGATTATTATTGTTTGAGTTTATGTCACCACCTGCTCAGACCAGGTCAAAGGTGCTAAATGCACAATCATGCTCTGTGATATCAGTTATGCTGGTGAACTGTACTCACAAGCCTATATAGGCATAGACTGTATATAAGAAGTGCTGACCATTGGTCAGTAGACTATGGTTTTGAAGCCTCGAGTTTGGCATTTTGGCTGTCGCCATCTTGTTTTTTTTGCAACCACAAGCGATATGAGAGAGTGGAGCTAAGTCCAACTGAATGCTGAATACGAAATTTTTAGGCAAAGAAACTTTTACGATTAACTTTCCTGAACTGAAAACGAACTGTAAAAGGGTTAAAGTTGTTAGACGAAAACACAGACAACACCCAGACCGGACAACACCGTGGTAGCGACCGGTCAGTCACAACTCAGCCACGCCCTAAAGCATCCCCTGCTTTATGGTCTATTTGACTCTAAATGGGACCATAATTTACTAAATGAACATCATGCTGTATTGAAGAAGACTTGAAACTAGCAATTGAGACCATAAACTCATGTTTACAATGTTTACTGAGGTAATAAATTAAGTGAGAAGTAGGCTCATTTTCTCATAGACTTCCATACAATCAGACTTCTTTTTGCAACCAGAGGAGTCGCCCCCTGCTGGCTATTATCAAGAGTGCAAGTTTAAAGCACTTCCGCACTGGCTTCACTTTTCAGAACCAGAGGTTGCCGCCCATAAGCCTGTTTTAGGGATGACATTTTTGGCCAAATTTCATTTGACGTACATCCCTTTAAAAGAGCCAAATAAGATACAGTATTTTACCATTATATTACCTCTAACTATACATACAGAGGCTGAATAATTGTCACTGAACTTGTGGCACATGGCGTAGAGTTTGTGGCTGTGTCAAGGTCTAACTGATGGATGTAAGCAAACTGTCCCTACAGTCTGCCTCCAGTTACCGTTTAGCTCATTACCTGATATCATTAAAATGTCTCCTACATTAGCCAGTGATTCTCCTTGGAGCAGCAACTGGGTAACAAAATGTGTTATCTCTCCCAAAGCTCATTTAATTTGAAGCACCATAATTCCCCCTCGGCTGTTCTGTACTTCCCATACAAGGACATCAGATTTCACTCTGGAGACATTTTTATGGCAGGATCAAGACTTTTTTTTTTTCCATCACAGAAATGTGCCAGTACAGAGTGCAGTGGATTTTAAAGGAAAGGAAAGCAGTGATTTGATTGACAATGACTAACCTTTTCTCCACCTATTGAGTTCAAGTTTGTTCACTTGAACTCAAAATTGAACGTTTTGTTCAAAACATGGAGGCAGTTTGGGACACATGAACAGTGTTTCTCCTAATCCCACCTCTGGGTTTGGCAAGCAATGAAAACCAAACGTTGTATTCCACACATGTGCACCTGCATCATGCTCCATTAACTGTGCTTTGTGCTTTGATTCATAAAAAAAGAACCCCAAATACCCAATTCATACCAACTCCAGAAGAAAAGAAAGAAAAATAATTCCTCGTACACTGAATCTGTTGCTCTACTATGTCAGTGTAAAAGAATCAATAAATAGCATTGGGATTATCTTCGTCAAAACTCTGTAAGCACTACATTATGAAAAGTTCACATCCACAACATCTCCATTCCTATCATGCATTCCAGCCTAATGCGTCATCCCACGATGCAACATTGCTACAAACCTGCAAGGTTCAAGTCATTTGTCAAATTGTTATAAAATTGATTTATCAACTGGAGGTTTTAAGTGTCTGTTTATCCACAAGGGCACAGTGAAGAATGAACTGATGAAGAACTGAATGGTGACTTAATTAATTTCAGGAATGTCTTCGAACATTTCACTGCCCTGCCAAACATTTAGAGTAGCTAAGAGATGTGTGGGATTTAAGTATTTCAGTCAAATAAATAAGAGCTGACACTACTATATCTCCAGTGAGATCCTTCAAGTTGACAGATTTTATCATTTCTTTCTGCAGCATCACTAACTGTTCCAACCCATTTGAAATAATCTTGATATCCACATACAGAAAATTGTTTTCAAATATAGTGCAAGGTTAAAAAACTATTCAAAGTAATTGCAATTCCAGTCTCCAGTTAAAAATGAAATATGGAACATTTAACGGCCCGTAAAATAAATCTCCCTTAAGAAAAGCCCCTCATTTTTTTCCATCCCATGGTGACTGGTATTGGACATCAAAGCAAAATCCAATTAAGAACTGTTGGGTGAATTAAATACCACCGCTTTCTTCTTCTGCCCCTCTCCCTTAATTCACACCTCTTCAGCTCTGTTTTTGAAGTTTGAAGTCTCTTATGCTATGTACTTCCAGCTTAGCTTAAGTTGAACACTATGCTGAAGTTTTGCCGGTTGTTTTTGAAACTTTGAATGTGAAATTGCAACGGCAAACCTGTTCACAGAAACTGCAACTGTTCTAAGAGCTACAAAAGGAGCCAATATATGACATCTTGTGACGTTTTGTAATGACACATGCATATCCAGGACTTTAGATATGTTGAGGTCATTAGTCCCCCACCAATATCCAATCCTCAGAAAAGTTTGACAATACACCACAAACAAAGTCCCTAAATGTTTTATTATTCAGTTAACTAGAATATTTTATGTACATTTAATTCAATTAGACCTGAATCCTTTCAATTCAAACTACCATTCACACAAGGTCAAATATTAAAGGAACAGTGTGTAAGATTTAGGGGGATCTATTGGCAGAAATGGAATATAATGAGTATGTTTTCTTTAGTGTATCATAACCTGAAAATAAGAATTGTGTTTTCGTTACCTTAGAGGGAGCCTATTATATCTACAAAGGGAGCGGGTCCTCTTAACGGAGCCGGCTGCCGTGTTTCTACAGTAGTCCAGAATGGACAAACCAAACACTGCTCTAGGGCCATTTGCGTTTTCACGTTTTCGCGTCGGCCACCGTAGTTTTCCTACACGCTTGGCACACAGGAGTTTTAGTTGGTTGCCATCTGCACACCGCTAGATGCAGCCAGATCCTACACACTGCACCTTTAAATATTTGATAATAAACTGTTTGAATATATAAGCCCTACACACCAGGCCTTGAACTCCAGCGAGGTGGAGTCCATCTGATCCATTGGATGCCCTGTTGCCCTGTCAGTAAACTAAGCTATTGTTGTTCTCTGGGTCTGGAACATCTGGGAACGTATGAGAACCATAAATGCATGTACAAAATGTTGTGCCAGTCCATCAAGTAGATACTGAGATATTTCACTGGATGAGTTGAAACTTTTACTTAAATTGTAGCATGTAACTCTCCTAGGTTGCTAACCTATAAATTACCAGAATAAAACGCAGAGGACATGACCCCAGCGTCTTCAGTGGTAGCTACTGCCTTAGGATGATGTATCTTTGGGGGGAAAACATGGAAGGTTGGACAGAGCATTTTGCTTTATGTTAAAGATATCATGAAGACGTGATAAGGGTGCACAAGCCTCGTCAGTCCTCTCTATTGTCTGACCTTGGCATCTAGTTAGTACCCTGTTACTCTGCTCTGAAAGCTTTACAGCCTTCATAATGGAAGACAATGACATTATCAAAGCTTTATTTCGCCATAAGCTGCCCCCCGGTTCCAGCTCATCTCTCCCTGGTTAACGGTGCTGAAGAGACAGGTTTATAAAGATGGGATTAAAAAATGCTGAACAGCTGCTCAAGGATGTTTAACCCCTGAGGAATCTTACTTAAAACCTCTTGTCTATATTTCAGACATCAATTTCTTACACTGTTGTACAGTAGGCTATTATATCACAAGCCTTAGAAAGTTTACTTTGTTTTATGTTAACGTCAGTATTTTTACAATTTTATTTAAAGGAACCGTACGTAACATTTCGGGGGCTCTATTGGTAGAAATGGAATATGATATTCATGTTTTCATTAGTGTATAATCACCTGGAAATAAGAGTCGCTGTGTTTTCGTTAGCTTAGAATGAGCTACATAGGGAGAGGGTCCTCTTCACGGAGTCCGCCATGTTGCTCTGCCATGTTTCTACAGTAGCCCAGAACGGACAAACCAAACACTGGCTCTAGAGAGAGACTTTTGTGTTTTTACGTTACATGAGGGCCACCATAGTTCTCCGACATGCTTGAGAAACTGCAGTAACGTGAACCGTAGAGTCCAAAACCCATGGTACCGCCAGCCGCCACCTGACTTCCGTTGCTCCTAAAGTAGTGTTATTATGGTAAGGATGGCCTCTGAGTGAGATGAAGGGCGTTACCAAGGTTTTGCACTCTGTAGCTCACGTTACCGCAGTCTTGGAAAGGAAGGAGTGAGCGGAGGGGTATTTAATTGGTTGCAATCTGCAACCACACCACTAGATGCCGCCAAATCCTACAAACTGTGCCTTTAAAGTAAAGCCTTGAAGATTCATGTTATAATTTTTGTAGTTTTAGCCGGGCCTTTTGAAAAACACACAGCATATAGATGTTGCCTTTGTCTCTATCTGATATGCGGCTGTCCATGTTAAAAATGTATAAATCTTTTCTCCACATATACCATAACTGAAGCATTTGGCTGAGCATTGGGTTTTCCAGTTTTACACACTGAAAGAAGAGCAGAGGATTTTTGCAGTCACTTTTATTTGTGTTAGCAGTGAGTTCCCACCCTGACAGGTCGGCACGACTCTCCCGGGAATCTCATGAATATATTTAGGACTATTAAACCATTTTTAAAAAGCTATTTTGCATGCATACAGTCTAATCATTACAATGCAAATGAGATCGGTGGGATGGTAAATAAGGTGTGAATGAGAAAATGGAAAATGGATAAGTAAAACCACTTGGATGCACCTCTGTGAGGGCAGCCATATTAGTTTGGATGCCCATTACAGTCAAGCTTTGTTTGTGGTTTTGTTATTTTGATATGAAGCTGTGCATATACAGGCCCTTATCACGAGGCATTGTAATTCTCTATAACAATACAAATTAGCTGTAAATATATTCCTGTCACACACTGAACACTGTTGCCTGCTGTCCTTGCCAAGATGCTCTGCATTTGCTATTAGCTCTATTTGAGTCTGTCACTTAGATATATTCCAGTGGTTTCATTTACAAAATCAGCGACTGTGGAAATGAGTAACATCCTATTAGACATCCGAGGTGACATTTTTCACTGCGGCAGCCTGTGATAGTGATCTACTGGGAGATAAGACGGGTCTGTGAAGCGACACCTGAACTTGTCATCCATATAAACCATCAGGGGTCCTGCCACACAACCTACCCACTCAAACAAAGATGAGGAGCTCTGAGCAAATCTTGTGATCCATCAGATTTCACAAACACGACTCACATTGTGTGGGGGGAAGCTATGGGAATATACAGTGCAGTTAAAAAGGTCCGTAGGTGGTGTTTTATAGATGTATATGCTAATAAATTAGAATTATAGACCAATAAAACCCACAAGTAAACATCATGGAAAATATGTGTGCCATAAAAATTGGAGTGCTTTGTTATAAATTGAGTTATTTTAGCGTCCTGGTGGCACAGGTGGCAAAGACATACAGTATACTATGTAACTGAGATGTGGCTCAGCCAGCGCCATAGTTACCACTGAACACGTCCTGCCAACACATTCTCATCCCAACTCCTCAGATACTGACACTTTGTCAGGACCCCTTGAACACTTGCTTAGGTTTAGGCAACAAAACCACTTAGTCAGGTTTAGGAAAAAACATCATGGTTTGGCATGGTTTGGCATGGAAAGTGAAAGTGAAACTTAACGTTGTGAACACAAAGACAAACAACATGTTGGTTTCACACGGGACAAACAGCGGTCTCCCTTGGCTATTAGTGCACTTTAAAACTTTTAGGTTGTAATGATTTAAATAAGGGCTATTTGAGTGTTCGTACTGGGAAGTACACAGCACAGACTACATGGCATACACATTACACTCCGAAAGCAACAAAGGTGTTGTTATTTCATGCAAAATTACTTGCAAATTACCATGTCATTCATACGCCATTTGGTGAGACCAGGCTGGCTTTACTGTTTTGGTTCACTCTCACTGCTCTCAATAGTGTTGTTTCCAGCCACAGTAGGCAGCAAAACAGCTCCAATAAAAACACTATTCGCTACATACCCAGAACCAAACAGCTGACGGACAAAGTTAGCAGCAAGCTGGTGAACATAGTGGAGCATTTAGCATCTAAAAGGCCACATATTTCCCTCAGGAGATGGTGGAAACCAAAACAGAGCCACAATAATAGTGAATATTGCACATAATCATTGAATCCATCACATAGACACAAAACAGCTCAAAATTAACACTAATGTTTCTCTGTACCTGCTGGATGTGTAACACTTTCACCATATCATGATAATATGTCAGTGTTGTGTTTACAGCATGTTGCACTGCCCCCAAGCGGCCAGAAATCGATTAATGCAGCTTTAAATGACGGCTTTTAGACTAACAAAAAGTAAATGAATAAGGAACTTGAACTGTTGAACTGTTGAAATGTTTTTTTCTTTGTTTTTTTTACAAAATATATCAAACAGCTCAGTGCATCAATGTTAAATCAAAAGCTTTTCTTTAAAAAAATCAGCCTCAGTGTTTCTCAAACATAATTTTATTTTGTGAAGAAGGCTTTGAAACAGCATTTAGACCTTAATGTTGGGAGATAAAATCTACAGAGAATATAATTGAACAGTTTACTGAATAACAATAATTCCATATAAAAACAAAAGAAAATTGAGGTTTATGTTTGTTTGGTTGCTGCATTGGAGGGATGTGGACTGGAATGTGTTCAGTCTTGAATGCATCCTGGTACAATAGTTACAATACAACAAAGACAGCATGTTAATACAAAAATGTGTCTTTTTCAAGTGTTTCATCAAACAGAAAAGACATCAAAATAATCGTATAACTAATACTAAACATCAGATGGGTGTAGATACAGGATTCTGTTAAATCTGTGATATATCATCTGTCAAAAGTGGAAACAGATTCTAGTGATAAATCAAGGTGGCAGGTGTTCCCTGCTCCACACGCCCAGTATGCCATTAATTAACACTCTTTTGCGTAACATCAAGCCAATAATCTTGCCCTTTTTATATGAACACCTATTTTAATTAAGAGAAACACTGCTGTGTGTGGAGATCAGTCACTTCACTTCTCTAACCTCTTCCATCAATCTCACTCCAGACATTGGGAGTCATTACATAGTGTTTCAGCCCATTTGTTTTGATCATATCGTAAATGCCATCATCTCTCTACACTTAGACGTGTCCAACTTTCATGAGCAGCATAAAGATGTTTGTTCCGTTGATGTACAACAAAACACAGACCCTGGATCTGTGAATCACATTTCTGTTGAGATTTCATAAAGCGGTCACTGTCACCACTTATAACCTCTTATAAAACCTTCGTGACTTGTGTTTGGTAAGATTTAAATGTCAAAGGCCTACTCAAGTGATTTAGTGTTGCACTTCCATAAAGTTTGCGAGAGACAGATTAAACCAAAAATGGTCAAAATCTAAGCACCAGAAGCGAGGAATTCCTGACTTAGTCCTTAATCATGGGTGCCAATTCAGGGCCGCCTGGCAAAACTTTTGCCGCAGTACGTCATCCGGCCAAGCAGCTTGGTCTCCTAAAAATGATGTTCCGTTGCAAAGAAACAATCAAATTTCAAGGGAAACTTGTGGAGGTGGTTTGTTTTTGACATATCACAAAAACGTTTCTAATCAAAGTCCAACAAAGTCCATGTAGGGAGGAGGTTTGGGTGGATGGGTGGGTCTAACAAACACAGGACTTTCACCCAGGAAACCCATGTTTGTGTCCCATGTGAAACCAAAAGTAAACGTTCACTTACTTTAATTTACATCCGTAACTTAAATTACATACAGCCTACTTATTTTAAGCCAAACCATTATGTTTTACTAATCATAACCTATGGTTTTGTTGTGTTTTTGTTTTTTTGTTTTTTTTAATTTACAACGTTAACCACGTGTTTAAAACTGCGACTGTAATTCCTTCAAAACGTACTTGAGAATGCGGTGTAGCTGTATGGGAACGTCATTTTGTAGGAGATAGGGTTTGACAAGGTGTTGCGTTGGCCAATCAAATACATGTAAGCGCATATTCCTGATGGATTACTTTGTAACGTGAATGCCGTATTTACCTCGTGATCGTCTTGTTACCACAGAACGTGTTTTGTGAGGTCCGGTGACTTTGACAACCAAAATTAAATTAGGTCATCCTTGAATCCAAGTGGACGTTTGTGCCAAATTTGAAGAAATTAACTCAAGCCGTTCCTGCCGTTCCTGAGATATCACAAGAATGGGACAGACGTGAGGTCACAGTGACCTTTGATCACCAAAACCTAATAAGTAATAAGTGAGTCCAAGTGGATGTTTGTGCCAAATTTAAAGAAATTCACTCAAGGCATTCCTGTGATATTGTTTTCATGAGAATTGGACAGATGTAAGGTCACAGTGACCTTGACCTTTGATCACCAAAATCGAATTAGTTGATCTTTGAGTCTAAGTGGACATTTGTGCCAAATTTAAAGAAATTCCCTCAAGGCGTTCCTGAGATATCGTGTTTACAAGAATGGACCGGACAGACGGACAGACGGACAGACGGACAGACGGACAGACGGACAGACGGACAGATGTTCGTACGTACAGACGGACAACCCAAAAACATAATGACTCCAGCCATGGCTGCCACAGGCGCAGAGGCATAAAATAGTTTCCACCATGTTGTAAAATCCTGTTTAGTATTACAAACCATTGTGTTTCGACATCTGATAATCCTTCAAATTCATTCATCTGTTCCTCAAACTGGACTTCCTGGATTGCGTTTCATTGTTTCACCAGCATCTTAAAACACCAACGCAGCCCCCTGCACTGTTTTAATGCAGGGCTGTTTTCTGGTCTGAATCCTCGCCAACTGCCCCTGCAGGCAACAACCCTTTTTACTGCGGACAGATCTCAGACAAATGTAAAATACATGAATGGACCGAGCACATAACATATAAATGAGCAGAAACACTCATCCACTCTGAGAGAATGAACTCGGTGGGCTTTTGAAATTTACAGAAGTTTCCAATGTTTCAGTATTTCTCTGTACCTCGTAGTCGTCCATCACTCATCTTCTGTGGATTGACTGACTAATTATTATTTCATAACTCAGCCCATCTGCATAGCACAAGCAGACTGATGAAGCGATCAAATAATGAGCCATGATGGATGTTTTTTTTATGTGTCCATATTTTCAGACTTTATGCACGGCTCTGACAGGCTGGCTGATTCCCTGAGTGCACTGGGCCTGTTAGCCTCAGAGGGCTACCTCCGGGTCTCATTGCATTCTTTCTAATAGCCAGCAGGGGGCGACTCCTCTGGTTGCAAAAAGAAGTCTGATTGTATAGAAGTCTATGAGAAAATGACCCTACTTCTCATTTATTACCTCAGTAAACATTGTAAACATGAATTTATGGTCTCAATCGCTAGTTTTAAGTCTTCTTCAATACAGCATGATGTTCATTTAGTAAATTATGGTCCCATTTAGAGTCAAATAGACCATAAAGCAGGGTATGCTTTAGGGCGTGGCTACCTTGTGATTGACAGGTCGCTAACACGGCGTTGTCCGGTCTGGGAGTTGTTCGTGTTTTCGTCTTAGAACTTTAACCCTTTCACAGTGTGTTTTCATTTTATGAAAATGAATTATAACCTTTTTGGTCACTTAAAAATGTCTTATTCAGCGTTTGGTTGTACTTAGCTCCACCCTCTCGTGTCACTTCCGGTTGCAAAAAAACAACATGGCGATGGCTAAGTACCAAGATGGCGACAAAACCGTAGTCCACAGACCAATGGATGACGTCACGGTGACTACGTCCACCTCTTATATATACAGTCTATGGTCTGCCTGTATTAACATATCATGCTATGGAAAAAAACAAATACAGACATTCACACGTTCCTACACATATAACCCACTACAGGCAGCGCTCACCTCTTTGCTCTTCCCTCTCCCGAGCTCAGCAATGACTCCTCGTCCTTCTCCTTCAGGTCCGGCCCTCTTTAGTATCTCCTCACACCCAGCAGAGCCGAAGTCCTGAGATGATTCGGCCCGATCAAAGCGTTAGAATTATTCACTCAGCGTCTGTAGGATTGTTCTGCACACCAGACTCACAACCTGATTGAATTTTCCACCTACACGCTTGCCTCCTCTCTAATGTCACTCACACCTTACTAAAGCAACACTGTCATAGTCCGTTAGCCAGCTCAATACTCCCCTATTGGCATTTTCTTTTCTGTCTAGAGCAGGAGTGTGAGAAAAACAACATGTAAGGGAGTATTCTCTTAGTTATTTTCAGCCAGCAGGGGAGAAAATAACAAAGAGGGGTTTTGTTTTGTTGACAGAAATAGTGACTGGCCTCTCATGCAGGGAGTCGACTGTCATAGCATTTTGATACAGGTAGAGTCGCATTACAGAGAACCATAGCAAAGTGTTAGCAATCATCAATTATGTTGCATCTCTCAACAACACCAGAGGCTTATTCACTCTCCTGGGAACACTCAAAATGAAGTGCTTGTTCAGTTGGTGCTGTTCCCTAATGGCTGTACCTGCAACACACAGTTTTCTCTCTTTGACTGTGGAGTGTGTTCAAGTGTGCGTCTGTGTGTGGGAGGGAGTCAGTTAATCAAAACGTTGTCCAAAGATCCAAATTCATATTATTTATTGGTTGGCTTAAATCCAGTCGCCAGAACAACATGGGATGAGTGGAATGTCTACGTTTCTGAACCAAAAATAGCCAACGTTTCATAAACGTTTCATATCAGCCTCGTATCACGCTGCAGAAACGCACAAACAAGCGTAACAACGTTACGTAAAAAATCTCTTCTAAATCTCTTCTGTTAAATGCTCCATCTTTTCTTTTACCATCATCAAGATTTTAGTCAACATTTTAACTCCTTAGTGTATTTGTTTCTTTGCATGTTGTTGTTGTGTGTTACTGTGTTTCTCTGTGTACACGCGTTTGTCCCTTGGTGGGATTAATAGTGTTTAAAAGTGTTTCTTTTATTTATTTGATTTGATTTGTTCAGCCAAAAGTCTCAACTATTGTTTTGAGCGTGTTTCACTTTTTTTTTTTGCATTTCAGCCTTTTTTGCATTTATATGACTATCCACACAAACACTGCTATACACTGTATATTTTAAATCATCCCATGGTACATTAATTAATATTTCAATCAATGCTTTTTATCTTAAAAGGGTCTCTCAAAGTGACAAACCCTCAGAGAATTATCAGCAGTCTCTACCTCTGTAGAGACTGCTGATAATTCATTTTTGGTTTTTGCAACCGATACATTTTCTATATGTTTCAGTGTCTGCAGTTCTGATCAATAATAATAATAACTTAACATTATTTAAATTGCACTCTAAATAGGGTTGCAAAGTACAAAAGAGTAAAACATTCAGGTAAAAGAAATAACTAAAAATAGAAAAGAATCACAACAAAGGGAAAATAAACATATATAAGCAAAGATAGTAAAATGATAAAAGAGTCACTTAAAAGCAGATTTATAAATAATGTTTTGTTTTGTTTTTTAAATGGAAGAAGGAAAGAGGATTTAAAGGAGAAAACTGGTTTTGCTGCCCTGATCACCATGGGCAGGTTCACTCCTAGTCTAACAACACTGACAGCAAAGCCACGATCACCTTTGTGGAGGAAAATCTTTGCAGATCTTAAGGGGTGGGTGGGAAGCATACAGCAAGGTTTAACAGCTCACCAATATACCAAGGCCCAGACCACGGCACACCAATCAAACATGCTCCAACAAACACAGATGTTTGTTCGGTGTTCATCGGTTCCAAAGGCAGAGTTGGGAACCTATAAATTTGATGTTGTCCCTTCTCCACAGTTGAAATCCTAGCAGTGGGACTTTGAACAAGCTACAGATAGAAAATATATTTTCTACTAATGCCAGTGAACATGGCATTACAGTAGACAAACCCCATAGGCAGTTGTTTCCAGCAAAAAAGGTTAGAAACTGATTTTATCACACCTGCCCAGAACCCAAAGGTAGACAGACAACATTAGCGACCAGGTTACTCTGTCGCTGGATGTTTCAGAGGGCCTTAACAGTTCTATAAACCGGAGATTTGGTGGTGCTTGTGTCTGTAGAGAAAGGGTGGAGCTCAGAGTCAAACCACATCTCATTCGTCCCTTTGGAGGTTTCCCAGGCATACCCATTTGGGTGGAGACCTCGGGGCAGACCCAGAACATGTTGGTGGGATTACATGTCCCATCTGGCCTCGAAACACCTTGGGATCCCCCAGAGGGAGCTGGAGGATGTGGCTGGGAATAAAGGAGGTTTGGGCTTCGCTTTTCCTGCTGCCAGCGCGAAACAGACCCGGATAAGCACCCAAAAATGGATGTCTGTCAGCTTGTTTTTGTGGGGTTATTTTTCCCCCATAGTGGACAAAATTTGATAAATGCAGCTTTAAATCCTTAAAAAAAAATCTCTGAAGCAGACTGGTATCCACGTTACATCACTTTATGTGTGAAGCATGAAGAAATAAAAGTAAAACAATGATCTTATTTGTAAGGATTATTTTCAATAATATAGGGCTTCAGTAGCTCAGATGCATTTCATGAAAGCACTGGTTTGAATTCAGAGCTTCCTGTTGGCCAAAAGAGACACAGTCAGGCTGTTCTCATACACCGTTTGTAGCTATATACTGTACCTAAACTACTAAAGTACTGCACTGTGATTCGTGTGGATATCCCACAGAATGTATGTAATCCACATAATTGTGAATCAGGAAGTATAAAGAGCGAATTCCGTGTATGGAGGAATTTGGGGTGGATGGATGGGTAGAAAAAACACCGGACTTTCAGCCAGGAGACTGGTGTTCATATCCAAGTGTGAAACCAGAAGTCAACATTCACTTATTTTTATTTACATTTGTAACATAAATTACATAACAAACATACTTATTTTAAACCAAACCATGATGTTTTAATTTACAACGTCAACCACGTGTTTAAAACTGCGACCGTAATCCGTGAGAAAATACATACAAAACGTAGAATGCAGTTTTGTTGTATGGGAATCTAATTTTCTAGTAGACAGGGTTGGACAAGGTGCTTTATTTGTCCTGTAACTTCAGTACTGAAGTAATGCCACTTCCTAAATTATTTTAATCCAGACCATGATCTTTTCCTGAACCTAAGTAGTTTTGTTGCCTCAACCTAACCAAGTAGTTTTGTTGAAGAAGTTTATTTCAAAAAAGACTGGAGCAGATATTGACATGTGCGTCACGTGTTGCTGGACAAAAATGAGAATTAACTTTTCGAAAGATATCATACGAACCGTTGTATGAGGATACGTTGAAAGTTATCTTTGACCTAACTGCTTGGCTTTGCACCTACACGTTCATCACATCTTCAAAAGGAAGGTACAGCAGTGCATTGTGGTGTAAAACACCGGCTCGAGTCGAACTGGCTCTTTGAGGGATAATACCAAGTGAAGGAGAGGGCAGGGGAAATATTTCATACACACATGAGTGCACTTGCACTTACTTTTTCACTTACTTATGTAAAACTTTCTTTTCTTCTCTTCCTCTTTTTACGCCTCTCAGCCCCTTCTGTCCTCAACCGTCTCTCTCTAGTGCTTTACTACAAACACATTTATACTTTATCTCTGTCCTCTTTACTTACTCTCACCGTCACCGCTCCTCTTCCTCTTTCCTCCCTCTCTCATCTCTCATCTGTGTCTGTCTAATGCCTTGCCAATCAGAGCAGCACCATCAGCATACTGAGAGCGTTTCTAGAGAGACAGGAGGGAGACGAGACAAGACAGATCCAGGGAGACGCAGAAGACACGTGGAGGCAGAGGACATCTGGAGCCTGGTTGCTAATTCATTCACAGATGATAAATGAGCCATTTTGTGCTTGCTAATGGGCAAGAGAAGTGGAGACAAACAATAAATGGATTTACTAAAATACATTTCTCTGCCCCCTGAGACATTAACGCCCAGAATTGAGTTTAAAAATCGGTAAGTGATTGAGGTGAATCAGAGTGATTCAGACTCAGGTACGACTTAGATGGTTGTCAAGGAAAAGTTCAACATTTTGAGAAACATGTTTGTGTAAATGGACTACTTTTATATTGTGCTTTTATCCAGAGCACTTTACATTTTTGCTTCTCATTCACACACACACCAAAAGCAGCAAGCTATCATGCAAAGGCTGGTCTAACCATCGGGAGCAATTTGGGTGTTACCAGGTCTGCGGTTTTCCCACGGAATTGGGCTATTTTTAAAAGAGCTGTTGATTTTTTTTGTCCGCTGGTTTAGTAGACCTATTATGCATCCAGATTACATAAACTAAAATCCATATTTTAAATGAAATTATTTATTTATACCCAAATCTTACCAAACTCACTCCAGATAAGCACGTACACACAAAGACATGGGACAAATGACACATGCACAAACACATACACAACATGCCTAATGCTCTCCACCCCCCGGCGCCTACCTCTCAATTGTGAGTATATTATTAAAATGTTGTGAATTAACAGGATAAGGTGTACCAGTTGAAATATGGTAAACAAAAATGCTAAGAGTAAATACAATTTCCCCAGGTATCTGCTCTCCGCCCGCTGGTGCCCGCCTCTCGATTATGCGTATGTGATAGAAATACAAAGATTAGCAAAATGATGTTTCGGTTGAAATAAGGTATTGATTAGTCTAAAGTAAACGCATGAAGTAAAAAACAGTACATTCAGGTTGGAGGGAAAAGGGAAGAGAAAGCAACAGGTTAGACTGTGCACCAGTGCAATGATTTACACATTCTCAGAGCTATATTTTATTTATGATAACAAACTATATCTAATTACACAAGACAATTTTATGGCCTAGGTGAAAGAACTGTTTAGAGAAAGCTGCTTTTATTGCACGCTGGTGTTACATTGTAGATATTACAATATATTTGCCAATGACAGCAATGCTTTTGGACTTTAAAAGCAGTGCATATGGTTTGGCAGGGGCATAATTTGAGTTCTGGTATTGAGCTTGTTTTTGGGCTGGTTTTTATTGGCCATTGGGCTGGCTCTGTCACACAGACCTGGCAACCATGAGTGTCTTGCTCAAAGACACTTTGACATGTGAACAGGAGGAGCCGGGGATGCTGGGGATCGAACTGCCATCCCTGCATGTTATGTCTTCACAATGGGGTTAGCAGGAAACCAGCTACAGTATAAAGAAGTAGATGGATATAAACTGTTGTCAAGAAATACTGTAGTTTAACCATACAACACCCCTAAAACCACAATGGTCTAAAAGGCTAGCCATTTCCCTCTGCCTCCAGTCTTTTTGTCAAGCTAGGCTATTGCATCCCAACACTTATACTTAAAGGAATAGGTCAACATTTTGGGAAATATGCGTATTCACTTAAACCTAAAAAAAAGAAAGTGAATAAGCCTATTTGTTAAATGTAGAACTATTCCTTAAATGAGAGGACCTGATTTGCTTTTAAATTCATCTCTTGTACATGAAAAATAACTGTGTTCATAGGATTTCAGTTGTGACTCACTGCACTGATAGCTCCGATTGAGTTAAGAGATGTGGTTCAAAAGCTGCAAAAATCGTCTCAGCTTCCCAGCGTGACCTGTTCCATTTTAATGTTGCTACATTCCTCCACATGGTGAAATCTTCCCTTTTCAATGCGGTAGAGTTGCAGTTGTAAAGAGCGAGAAACTTTAAGGAATGAATAACCAACCTGTGGCCCGTGTCACGCTGTCTCGCCTCAGCGGATGTTAATGAAAAATATGCCCTGCATCGTAATCACCGGTGACCCTCACGCTAAGACGTGATTGGTTCCTCTCTGGCCCCCTGGGTGTCCTCTGAGCAAGGTCCTGACCGGCCACTAGTCCGTACCTGATGAGAATATTCATGACCGTGTATGTTTGAAAGCTAGGAGGCTTACATTGATTTATCTAAAATAACCCGGGGTGCTGCTGCCAGGCGTGGAAGCCAGGATGAAGTGAAGATATCTGATGAATGGGACTTCTGTGTGTATGTGTGTGTGTGTTTTATTCCAGCCTGGATAAACTGACTTGACTTGCATTTGTTTAACCTGCTAACACTGTAACTCAAACAGACAGACAGACAAATAGAGTTCAGGTATGAGGCGTGTGCTACAGTTTCAGCGTAAATCTGTTTCGACCAAGATGACCTTCAAAGCATCACGGTATTGGTAATATAACAAGACCATGCTGCTGAAGTGATCTGTGTAAACAGAGCCATATGGTTCTGCACACCTCCTCTTTCTGTCATCCTGTCGATGCCCGTGTGAATCCACCCCTACTCATTTAATAAGCTTATGTTTTTCCATTGTTCTGAATGGTGGCACAGGACAAGCTGGTATGGTAATGCCACGCCACCTGTGTGATGGGAAGGTTAATCATTTGGAGGAGAACACTCACAGCTCATTTTATCCATTTGGTTTGCTTTGTAATATCTGTTTATTGGTGGATTCAAGCGTAATTGTGCTCTTTATGCGTGCTAATGGGAGGAAATCCATGCTGGAATATAAGTGTCCATAAATGTGTTTGAATCCATCACTGTGTATTTATAATATTTATTAAAGCACCCATTAATATTTCATGTTGAATATGGGTCATGGTCATATTTTAAAGATGCTGTGTTATTTATCTCTCTTCTAATAAACATAATAGGGAGGCACATTATTCACATTTTCCGGAGTTAAACGCGGCACCACTGTTATGAAATTCCCACAGCCATTACTGCATTTGTTGTGCTGTGATGAATACAAATGCACTGCGCCTGGTACCCATGGAGATGCTGTGAACCATAGTGCGAATTGCACGTCTAAATTATATTTGAATGTGTAAATCTCTCTGGGCTCAGAACGTGGTATTCTCAGGGTACTTCCTGTACTGCAACTTTCTCACTCTGGAGGCAACTAAGAACCACCAGTTATCTGTGGATTAGTGTTAAAACTAAAAACACCTGATCCATATAACACTAGTCTTTAAAGCTGCATTAATCCATATTTTGGGGGGGGGGGAGGATCTTGCCTCATGAGACATTTTGATCTATAAAAACTTGGTATTTATCCATAAGATTAACTTTATTTTCAAATTGTGGCTCTTGCATTATCAATGTTGTATTTTCAGATTGTTCAGCTGCCCATAAGTGGCAAACAAGAAATACATACACAAATAAATGCACTCACAGTGCGTCTCTTTGTCCCTCCTCTCCAGCCACATTCACTTTATTGCCATTTTCCATCCATCCACCAGATGTCCTCGGACTTTCCCTACTTTTCCCAGCACCTGTGTGCCCCACCCATCTACACACCTGTTCCCACTTCCCTCGTCTACTCTGTAGTTGTCTGGCCTTCCCCGCCCACCTCCTCATCTGCATCTCATTCCCACACCAGCCTCTCACTACATATACCAGCCCAGGTCCAGCCTTTGGTTTCAAGCCACTAAAACCCGAATCTGTCCCCGACTCGGACCCCGAGTCCCTTCCTGTCTGTCTGTCTGTACTTTCCTTTGCTCCATTCCTACTATCCCGTGGACTTTATTCCAATTTTATCTTTTCTTTTGTGAATAAATCACTGAAATGTTCACCTCTCTATGTCTGCATTGGAATCTTTCCCTCATTGCCCTGTGCACACCAGCCATGACAAATGCAGCTTTAAATAAAAGGCAAACAAATTTGAATTTCTTTGCTTATTTTAACCTCAGTGATTGGTCAGGCTTCATATGTGAAATACAGGGATTGACACTTGAGACCCCCTGAAAGCCTCAACAGCAAAATTTGAATCTTCTGGAAAAATGATCTCTTGCAATAGTCACAAAAAATGTCATTTAAAAGTCGACTATATCCATCACTCTTTATTTTAAATTGTTAAAAATTGACTCACACATATGAATTCAAAAAAATATAGTATGGTGTTTCTTTTTCTTATATTGCCATTAAATACTCGGTTGTTACTGGTAAGGCCTTCTTCCATGGGTGGCGCTGTTGCAAATGTTGTGTATAGAAAACCTACATTACATTACCCCATAAAACGTTGAAAAGCAGTGGATTTTTTTTTCCAGCTTCGACATCATAGTTACACTCGGTTAAAAATACGGACTCAGTACGAATCAAGTGGGGGAAATATGTCAAAGAGAAGTCATTAAAAGCTGAATCAGAATAACAATGAAAACATAGCGGAGACACCCAGAGCTAACGCTGGTACCTCTGCCTCTGCAGCTACATGCACATGCACAGGTGAGTTCGGGGCTCTTTTCCTGCCCAGTCACTCCCCAAAACCAGGGCAGGTTGAGGCTGAGAGCTTCTCTCTGGGAGACGGAGGTGATGCGGCGGCTGCTAGCATAAGTGACCTGTAAGACTTCAGCATAACACTGGAGCACTAGGTAGGGGGAACTCCCTAGCTACCACTGGGCATTCTGCACACTGCTTGCTCCCATTGTTTCACTCAACAGTAATGACTGCTTAGTATCTCTACTCGGTGTTACCCACAGTTGCATCAGATGTCACCCTCGGTAATTTTGACCATGTATGTGTCATCCGAATTTAAGATTGACACCAAATGAAGTGAAGAAGATTGTGTCTAAGGGTAAGGTGGGCAGATTTTTTTAGTACCATCCTGAATGATGATATTAAGCTAAACACCCAACATCTCAACAATCAATATTTATTTATGTCAAAGGCAGAATCATTTCTTACTCACACACACACATCGCTAATATTCTCACACATCATTAACTCCTGGTTATGTTTACAGTTTGTAGGAGAAATCTAATTGAAATGGATCGCGAGAGAGAGAAGAGACAGACGAAGAGACAGCAATGACAAATCTTGTAACTTTCTGTTTGGTGTTAGTGAGATCTGAGACTTTCACAAGCTCATAGCTGTGCCTTCCAGAGGATGAACAAAGATGTGTTTAGATGCAATGTGAATCCCGGAAGACGCCTGCCTTTCCTCTGGCAAGTGTGTCAAAAAACAGCCAGGATGCGATCTCGGGGAGCCGAGTGCCACACAAAAGTTTAAATTCTCATTATAATTAGTATTTTCTTCCATATATTCATGTAAATTGTGTTTCAGATATATTAAAAACTGGTTGGGTGTCACGAAAGGGTGCACGCAAACAGAATACCATGCTTCACACTCAATTTTCTGGACGCCTCAAATGCAAATGAGTGTATTTGATCTAGTAGCTGTTGTTCAGAAGACGTTGTAGAGGCGAGGAGATTGGCTACTGAGGTTGATAATTTAAAAAGGGAGTCTCTTCCCTCCGCTTCCTACATTTATAAGCAACAGAACAAATTTCTCCTTGCAAGAAATTATCTGAGCTGGCAGACAGTCAGACGAGTAATGTCTGGTAGTTAAAAGGGAAAGCAACTGTGCTTCGGTTCAATGTGTGTCGGAACAAGATGGTGGTGGCTTTCTGCGAGCCTCCATTACAGGGCTTTACTAATCCAAACATGCAAATCTGTGTCTAAAAAGTCTCCTTTGTGCATAATCCACACACAATTTCTAAAGGATTAGAATGGGGTAAGAAGAAAGGGACTGGTTGCCAATACAGTATCAGTAACACACTGTAGCACTTATAGCTTAACACACTGTAACAGCTGATAATTTATCTTTTAACTGTGTGATGTTGATATAAACTCAAAGATGTGGCATGAGAAAAACATTCTTTTCCAAACATTATTTTAACTACTCAAGTGTGCCAAACAGGTTCTAATTGTAAAAAACAGCCCAGTTTCACCAAATGGTATATGAATGACTCTGTAATTTCTAAGTAATTTTGCGTGCAATAACACCATCATTTCACGCTATGTAATCTGTACTGATTGTACTGTAAACACATTTGCAAATTTCTACAGCTATACAATAACTGTTCATACATGTGCAAATATATATCTCTGTGCACTAAACGTTTCCACACATGCTCAAATTATTTCTACAAAATTGTATTACTAGGGGTGTAACGATTCACTCGATTCATTCAAGTAGTATAAGACTGGTGCGTTTGCGCGTGCATGTGAAATGCGCGTGAGCGTGCGCGTGCGTGTGCGCGCGCGCGCGCGTGCGTGTGTGTGTGTGGGGATACAGGTGAACCCTTGGTGACCCTGGTGTCCTTTTTGTAACCCTAGGGCTGATGTTAATTATTGGTAGTTGTCCAAAGGTGTCTGCTGTATGTGTTATCAGTTGCTCCACAACAAAAAAGAAGACCCCATCCTGTGGATCCTGATGCAGATAAAAAATACAGGTGTATACCAATATGTGTCTTTATTACCGTATCATTAAAAGTTCAAACAAACCCCTGGTCCCTGTGACCAAATGTTTTTGCTTTTTGGTGTTTCCACAGAAGACCCATACTGTTGATCCTGAGTCAGATAAAAAAAAAAAGTCGGTTGTATCCAAGATGTTATCAGTTGCTCAGTAAACAAAAGAAGACCCCCTCCTGTGGATACTGGTTCAGTGAACAAAACACAGTTGTATACCTATATGTGAACTCCGTTGTATCCAAGAGGTGTCTTTTTTATTACAGTATCATTAAAAGTTCAAACAAAGCTTAGTGTGCTGTGGTCAAAATGTTTATGGCTTTTGATGCTGTGGTGGTTGGTACTGTTTGCAGGCTATAGCAGCATGGATCCTGTAACCATATGTTTGTTTGTGAGAGGGTGTATGGATTAGCGTTGTTCGTAGTCGATATTAACATGTATCCAGGACAAATGGTGTGAGAAGGGAAGTATGTCATCTCCTTCATGTCATCTCCTAAAATTCTTTATGAGATGTATCTGTGAGAGGGGGTGGGGTATGGGGTGGTATTGTTTGTAATAGATATCAGCATGTATCCAGGGACAAATGGGGTGGATGTGAGCGGGATGGGGGTCATCTCTTGTATGCCATCTCCTAAAATTCTTTAGGAGATGTATCTGTGCTGTAATGATTTGTTAACATTTTAAATTGGTAGATGTGTGTTAGTACACCACTAATTTTGCTTGTAGTCATCTCCCAAAAAAAAAAAAAGCGGTGCAATGTTGGTAGAGTTACAATATAGTGGGTTTTTAAAAAAAAAAAAAAAAATGTATGTAGTGTGAATGGGGCAACCTCAAAGCCTGTCAACCATGCGTATTCATGAGATGTCACTAGCTCCATCTTTTACCTACACTTTGTGTATATAGTCAGCATTCAGCTGAGGTCGTGTTTACCAAACTTCACAACTTTTGAAGAGGACGCTTTTCCTAACGCCACTCTTGCATTTTGCACATTAGGTACAGTGTTCTTTTCTTTGGATGCTTCATTTTTGGCGTCTGTGAACATAGAGCTGATGTGACTTGCCAAAAAGCCCCAGTTTTGTCTCATCTGTCCAAAAGACATTCTTCAAGAAGCTTTGTGGCTTGTCAATATGCATTTTGGCATATTCCAGTCTCACTTTTTTATGATTTGGTGTCCTCAGGGGTTGTCTGCCATTAAGTCCACTTTGGCTCAAACAGGAGAAAATGGCTCATGGACTACTACTAAAACACTATGAATACTATAGAACTAACTAGCATTGTTAGAAAAATAATTATTAATGGGACAAATTTCTTGGGTATTTTAGCGTGCGATCAACTGCCTAAACACATCAGGCTGCTTGGAGATGGTCTTATAGCTTTTACCTTTAACATGCTTGTCTATAATTTTCTTTCTAATCTCCTGAGACAACTCTCTCCTTAGCTTTCTGTGGTCCATGTTCAGTGTGGTACACACCATGATACCAATGTTTAATGTGTCCCTATGGTCAAATTATTTTCAATCTTTTCTAGGGGTACCATCATTTTTGTCCAGGCCAGCTTCATTAGTTTGTTTTTTTAAATGATTCTGAACCAAAATTCAAAAACATTAGCTGATTTTCATTAGTTCATTTTCAATACATTTTTATTTATTATTACTTTTTTGTCAGTTTCAAGTTATTTCAGTGACCATTGTTTTTTTTATTCTTTCTTTAACGGAAGGGTACCAACAATTTTGACTATGTGTGTAGATACACACACACACACACACACACACACACACACACACACACACACATACAGTATATACATATGTCTATATCCACACCCGCTTACATATAGATATCCACTTAGACACAGCCAATGTTTAATGTGCCCCTATGGTCAAATTATTTTCAATCTTTTCTAGGGGTACCATCATTTTGTCCAGGCCAGCTTCATTAGTTTGTTTTTTTAAATGATTCCGAACCAAAATTCAAAAACATTAGCTGATTTTCATTATTTCATTTTCAATAAATTTTTATTATTACTTTTTGTCAGTTTCAAGTTATTTCAGTGACCATGGTTTTTTTTTTATTCTTTCTTTTAACGGAAGGGTACCAACAATTTTGACTATGTGTGTAGATACACACACACACACATACAGTATATACATATGTCTATATCCACACCCGCTTACATATAGATATCCACTTAGACACATTCGCTTACACAGTTATCTATTCTATTTTACAGACAAAAAAAAAAAAAAAGGACATATTTACATCCCTTTAGTTGACCTTTTTGTCGACATTACTTATTAATTAATTTTGTTTAACTCCAATCCTCACCCTGACTCAAAGTAGCCCACCCATGATCAAAAATGATATTCTGTTCTTTTATTTCTATTAACATCCCTCTCAAGAACCCACTGATGTTTCAAAAACATTTTGAAATGTTCAGTGTTTAACTGTTGTCTTTTTATAGCTTTAAATATAAATGCTTTCCCCATCGTAATGATGATGTTGTTCAGGTCTTTTCCTTTTTTTTTTTTCATCACCCCTTAAATCACCAAACATTATAGATAAAGGACAACTATAGAAATTTGATTTGTAGACTGAGATCCACTTTTTTCAACGTTAATCCAAAATAATGCAACTTCCTTACAATACCAAAAATAAATGAATGTCTGACTCCTCTTCCTCCTCACACAATCTACATATGTCACCTTGTTGGATGCCCCATTTTAATTTTTTTTAGCATTCTCTTAGTAGGTAAGAATTTGTAGATTAGTTTTAGTTGTAAAATTCTAATGGAGACATCAAAAGAAGTTGTGTAAATACATGCATATACTTTCCTCCATGGGATACATTTGTCTAACAAATACCCCCATTTTTGACTGGATAGCTACTGGTGTAGCAGAAATGTGTTTAAGTTGCATGTATAACTGATATATTTTCTTGTTTATTTTTGTCTTATTCATCCATGTTGTGTCCTTAATGTAGGGGTAACATGCCACTTGTTTTGTACATAATAATAGCTTCCTTTTCCAGATCTGAGGTATAGCTGCACAGAGTTGATTAAATGTAAAAAGGTCACAAACATTACCGTATACTATTTTAAATTCATCATAAGTCTTGATATCGCCCCCACTATTCAAGAGGTCATTTATAAATAATATTCCTTTTTTCAAACATTGATTCAATAAAGATACGGTGATCATTAATCAAAATATTTCTATTATACCACAACACTTGGCTCTGGATTTCATAACTTCACACTGGTTGATGATATTGGTATTGAAACCAACCGACTATGGCCTCGTCCAAAAAGCCGGATAAGTATGGAAATGACTTTCTCTTTAATATAGTGAACTGAAAAGCAGTTAACTGGAGGTAAGGATAGAGTTCTTTGTGGAACAGAGGATGAGCAGACCTCAATCATTTTGCTGAAAACCACTGCGGATTTAAGATACATTTTGGTATAAGGGATGCTTTTAGTGCAAAGTTGAGTGCCTTAAGGTTTAACAATTTAAGTCCACAGTGTTTGTAATCATTATACAGATAAGCTCTTTTAATTTTGTCAGGCTTCCAACCCCATATGAAATTGAACACATTTTGCTCATATTTTTTAAACAGCTCCTCTCCTGGGGTAGGTAATGACATGAGGATATAGATAAACTGAGGAATCACTAAGGAATTTATCACGGTTATTTTTTTCCATATAAAGTTAAGTTAGTCATTCCCCAAACTTTTTAATTTTCTGTCTACTGTATGTAGCTTTCTATCAAAGTTTTCCTTCGTGATAAGGTCCATGTCTTTAGGGATATGTATACCAATGACATCTATTGGGCCATCTGACCATTTTAGTGGGCAGATTACTATAGATATTAAAATTTGTACCTTTCAGAGAGCCAATTCGCAGCACAGTACATTTATCATAGTTAGGTTTTAGTCAGGAAATTACTGAGAAGTTATTCAACTCTTTAACTAATGCAGTAAAGGATGCAACATTTGGTTGATTTTGAAAGTTTACATCGTCCGCATACATTGATATTTTTGATTCCAAACTATTTATTCTCAAACCTTCTATGTTGTTATTCATTCTTACTTTTTGTGCTAAGATTTCTATAGCTATAATAAATAGATACGCAGACAGTGGACATCCTTCTTGCAATCTTCTATATTGCTTAATTGTTTCAGAAAAAAAACATTGTTTATTATTTTACACTTTGGATTACTATACATTACTTTTTATCCAACTAATTAAAGAGTCTCCAAAGTCAAAATATTCTAAACATTTATAAATAAAATCCAAACGTACTTTATCGAAAGCTTTCTCAAAGGCAGCAAAAAAAAAAAAAAATGAAAGCAGAGGTTTTTGTTGAGTCATAATATTCAATTATTTCAATTATTTGTCTAATACTGTCACTGATAGATCGACACTGTAAGAAGCCACACTGATCTGGATGAATAATATTGGGCAGTACTAGTTTTAATCTGTTTGCAAGACATTTGGCTAATATTTTAGCATCGTTACATTGTAGTGTGATTGGCCTCCAATTCTTTAGAGTAGTGGGATCTTTATACCTTCCACCTGAATCTTGTTTCAATAATAGTGAGATTAAACCTTCCTGTTGAGTTTCTGTAAGTTGTTTTTTGCTATATGACCAGTTGAAGGTGTTCAGCAAAGGTGTTTTAACAGACTCATAGAAGGTTTGATAAAAGTTTACAGGTATGCCATCGGCTCCTGGACTTTTTACCTTTTTCAAAGGAGTTAATAGCTGGATGTAATTCCATCCAGCGTAATAAGTCCCTCACAAGATTTTTTTCTTTCTCTGTTAACTTTACGGTATTATCGTCTTGAGAATTGGGGCTAGTATTTTGAGGCAATAAATCCTCTGGTGGGCTCTGTAAGGAGTACAATTTTGAAAAATAATTATGTTGTACAAGCAAAATTTCCCTTGGTTTTTTCAATGATTTTATTTCCTACTAC
Organism: Sebastes fasciatus; assembly: GCF_043250625.1. Lineage (NCBI taxonomy): Eukaryota > Metazoa > Chordata > Actinopteri > Perciformes > Sebastidae > Sebastes > Sebastes fasciatus. The sequence continues at coordinate 20,736,124 of NC_133797.1, read as the reverse complement.
AAGCTTCAAAACATTTTTCTTTACAGTGTTTTTATACTGCAGATTTAAAAAATATTTGGTTGATCTCTCCCGATTTTTCCAGCCATTCTATTCTATTTCTCAAATATGATACGTTGGCTTTCTCTGCACATAGTCTTTCTAACTCTCTTTCCTTGTGCTCAAGATTGTCCAGTAGAGCTTGTGACACATTTGTATTATTGTCTACCCGTTCTGTTAAATCTTCTATCTCAGCTATCAATATTTTTTCTGTCTCCAAACGATTTTTATTTTTCCTTGAGCTGTATTGAATGCAGTGTCCCCTTAAGGTGTATTTTAAAAGCATCCCATATAATCAAAGGATCCGCTGTATCATTATTCACTACAAAGAAATCTTTTATGAATTTGTTTGTTGTATCTATAAACTCTTTATCCTTCAATAGCTTCTGATTTAATTTCCAGTATCCTGGACCCCTATGAAACGTTGTGGTACAAATGCTCAAGGTTATAAGATGATGATCTGACCTAAATCTCTCTTTAATCTCGACTTTATTCATTTTTGGAGTCAAAGAAAATGATGTTAAGAAATAATCTATTCTGCTAGCCTGATTTCCTCGTCTCCATGTATATCTTGTTTGCTTTGGATTTCGCAATCGCCATATGTCAATTAAATCTAGCGAGGTCATGAGGCCAGAAATAGCATTATATGCTCTAGAATGATAATTCTTAGTTTGTATGCCTTTTCGATCCAGATCTACATCCAACACAGTGTTGTAGTCTCCTGTCATTATCAAATTTTTTATCATGTAGTTTTTCTTTTCTTGCAACATGTTGAATATATCTTGAAAGAAGAGTGGATCATCAGAATGAGGTGCATACAGATTTACTAATACAAATTCTAGGCTATCCACCAATATATCTTGTATAATATATCTACCTGCTTGATGTATTATTGTATCTTTGACCACAATATCTACTTCCTTTTTATACATTATCATTACAACTTTAGAATTTGAGCATCCGTGTGAAAAGTATATGTTATCCCCTCCACTCTGTTTTCCATTTAATCTCATACAGTTGGGTAGAGTGAGTCTCTTGTAAACAAAATATATCATAGTTTTTATCCGTAAGCCAACTAATAAAGTGTCCCCTTTTCTTCCTATCAGCTAAACCGTTACAGTTGAAGCTTGATATTACTAACTTAGACATATTTGATCTTCAGTGGATTCTATACTTTCATGATTCTTGAAAAAAAAAAAAGGATGGAAATAATAATAGTGACACCAAAACAACGGGAAGGGGCTGAAAATATTTCCTGTTTCTTCCATCCTCTGATGATATATTTTCTATTGTCATATTTCTCTCCCTTTTTAAATAGCGTCTAAGAGAAACATTTTACTATAACAAAACATCCAATCCCAATTTATGAGCGCAAAACTAAGAACAAAAGATCATAATTTTTTTATTTTCTGCATTGATGATCTTTTGTTCTTAGTTTTGCGCTCATAAATTGGGATTGGATGTTTTGTTATAGTAAAATGTTTCTCTTAGACGCTATTTAAAAAGGGAGAGAAATATGACAATAGAAAATATATCATCAGAGGATGGAAGAAACAGGAAATATTTTCAGCCCCTTCCCGTTGTTTTGGTGTCACTATTATTATTTCCATCCTTTTTTTTTTTTCAAGAATCATGAAAGTATAGAATCCACTGAAGATCAAATATGTCTAAGTTAGTAATATCAAGCTTCAACTGTAACGGTTTAGCTGATAGGAAGAAAAGGGGACACTTTATTAGTTGGCTTACGGATAAAAACTATGATATATTTTGTTTACAAGAGACTCACTCTACCCAACTGTATGAGATTAAATGGAAAACAGAGTGGAGGGGATAACATATACTTTTCACACGGATGCTCAAATTCTAAAGTTGTAATGATAATGTATAAAAAGGAAGTAGATATTGTGGTCAAAGATACAATAATACATCAAGCAGGTAGATATATTATACAAGATATATTGGTGGATAGCCTAGAATTTGTATTAGTAAATCTGTATGCACCTCATTCTGATGATCCACTCTTCTTTCAAGATATATTCAACATGTTGCAAGAAAAGAAAAACTACATGATAAAAAATTTGATAATGACAGGAGACTACAACACTGTGTTGGATGTAGATCTGGATCGAAAAGGCATACAAACTAAGAATTATCATTCTAGAGCATATAATGCTATTTCTGGCCTCATGACCTCGCTAGATTTAATTGACATATGGCGATTGCGAAATCCAAAGCAAACAAGATATACATGGAGACGAGGAAATCAGGCTAGCAGAATAGATTATTTCTTAACATCATTTTCTTTGACTCCAAAAATGAATAAAGTCGAGATTAAAGAGAGATTTAGGTCAGATCATCATCTTATAACCTTGAGCATTTGTACCACAACGTTTCATAGGGGTCCAGGATACTGGAAATTAAATCAGAAGCTATTGAAGGATAAAGAGTTTATAGATACAACAAACAAATTCATAAAAGATTTCTTTGTAGTGAATAATGATACAGCGGATCCTTTGATTATATGGGATGCTTTTAAAATACACCTTAAGGGGACACTGCATTCAATACAGCTCAAGGAAAAATAAAAATCGTTTGGAGACAGAAAAAATATTGATAGCTGAGATAGAAGATTTAACAGAACGGGTAGACAATAATACAAATGTGTCACAAGCTCTACTGGACAATCTTGAGCACAAGGAAAGAGAGTTAGAAAGACTATGTGCAGAGAAAGCCAACGTATCATATTTGAGAAATAGAATAGAATGGCTGGAAAAATCGGGAGAGATCAACCAAATATTTTTTAAATCTGCAGTATAAAAACACTGTAAAGAAAAATGTTTTGAAGCTTGTAGTAGGAAATAAAATCATTGAAAAAACCAAGGGAAATTTTGCTTGTACAACATAATTATTTTTCAAAATTGTACTCCTTACAGAGCCCACCAGAGGATTTATTGCCTCAAAATACTAGCCCCAATTCTCAAGACGATAATACCGTAAAGTTAACAGAGAAAGAAAAAAATCTTGTGAGGGACTTATTACGCTGGATGGAATTACATCCAGCTATTAACTCCTTTGAAAAAGGTAAAAAGTCCAGGAGCCGATGGCATACCTGTAAACTTTTATCAAACCTTCTATGAGTCTGTTAAAACACCTTTGCTGAACACCTTCAACTGGTCATATAGCAAAAAACAACTTACAGAAACTCAACAGGAAGGTTTAATCTCACTATTATTGAAACAAGATTCAGGTGGAAGGTATAAAGATCCCACTACTCTAAAGAATTGGAGGCCAATCACACTACAATGTAACGATGCTAAAATATTAGCCAAATGTCTTGCAAACAGATTAAAACTAGTACTGCCCAATATTATTCATCCAGATCAGTGTGGCTTCTTACAGTGTCGATCTATCAGTGACAGTATTAGACAAATAATTGAAATAATTGAATATTATGACTCAACAAAAACCTCTGCTTTCATTTTTTTTTTTTTTTGCTGCCTTTGAGAAAGCTTTCGATAAAGTACGTTTGGATTTTATTTATAAATGTTTAGAATATTTTGACTTTGGAGACTCTTTAATTAGTTGGATAAAAAGTAATGTATAGTAATCCAAAGTGTAAAATAATAAACAATGTTTTTTTTCTGAAACAATTAAGCAATATAGAAGATTGCAAGAAGGATGTCCACTGTCTGCGTATCTATTTATTATAGCTATAGAAATCTTAGCACAAAAAGTAAGAATGAATAACAACATAGAAGGTTTGAGAATAAATAGTTTGGAATCAAAAATATCAATGTATGCGGACGATGTAAACTTTCAAAATCAACCAAATGTTGCATCCTTTACTGCATTAGTTAAAGAGTTGAATAACTTCTCAGTAATTTCCTGACTAAAACCTAACTATGATAAATGTACTGTGCTGCGAATTGGCTCTCTGAAAGGTACAAATTTTAATATCTATAGTAATCTGCCCACTAAAATGGTCAGATGGCCCAATAGATGTCATTGGTATACATATCCCTAAAGACATGGACCTTATCACGAAGGAAAACTTTGATAGAAAGCTACATACAGTAGACAGAAAATTAAAAAGTTTGGGGAATGACTAACTTAACTTTATATGGAAAAAAATAACCGTGATAAATTCCTTAGTGATTCCTCAGTTTATCTATATCCTCATGTCATTACCTACCCCAGGAGAGGAGCTGTTTAAAAAATATGAGCAAAATGTGTTCAATTTCATATGGGGTTGGAAGCCTGACAAAATTAAAAGAGCTTATCTGTATAATGATTACAAACACTGTGGACTTAAATTGTTAAACCTTAAGGCACTCAACTTTGCACTAAAAGCATCCCTTATACCAAAATGTATCTTAAATCCGCAGTGGTTTTCAGCAAAATGATTGAGGTCTGCTCATCCTCTGTTCCACAAAGAACTCTATCCTTACCTCCAGTTAACTGCTTTTCAGTTCACTATATTAAAGAGAAAGTCATTTCCATACTTATCCGGCTTTTTGGACGAGGCCATAGTCGGTTGGTTTCAATACCAATATCATCAACCAGTGTGAAGTTATGAAATCCAGAGCCAAGTGTTGTGGTATAATAGAAATATTTTGATTAATGATCACCGTATCTTTATTGAATCAATGTTTGAAAAAAGGAATATTATTTATAAATGACCTCTTGAATAGTGGGGGCGATATCAAGACTTATGATGAATTTAAAATAGTATACGGTAATGTTTGTGACCTTTTTACATTTAATCAACTCTGTGCAGCTATACCTCAGATCTGGAAAAGGAAGCTATTATTATGTACAAAACAAGTGGCATGTTACCCCTACATTAAGGACACAACATGGATGAATAAGACAAAAATAAACAAGAAAATATATCAGTTATACATGCAACTTAAACACATTTCTGCTACACCAGTAGCTATCCAGTCAAAAATGGGGGTATTTGTTAGACAAATGTATCCCATGGAGGAAAGTATATGCATGTATTTACACAACTTCTTTTGATGTCTCCATTAGAATTTTACAACTAAAACTAATCTACAAATTCTTACCTACTAAGAGAATGCTAAAAAAAATTAAAATGGGGCATCCAACAAGGTGACATATGTAGATTGTGTGAGGAGGAAGAGGAGTCAGACATTCATTTATTTTTGGTATTGTAAGGAAGTTGCATTATTTTGGATTAACGTTGAAAAAAGTGGATCTCAGTCTACAAATCAAATTTCTATAGTTGTCCTTTATCTATAATGTTTGGTGATTTAAGGGGTGATGAAAAAAAAAAAAGGAAAAGACCTGAACAACATCATCATTACGATGGGGAAAGCATTTATATTTAAAGCTATAAAAAGACAACAGTTAAACACTGAACATTTCAAAATGTTTTTGAAACATCAGTGGGTTCTTGAGAGGGATGTTAATAGAAATAAAAGAACAGAATATCATTTTTGATCATGGGTGGGCTACTTTGAGTCAGGGTGAGGATTGGAGTTAAACAAAATTAATTAATAAGTAATGTCGACAAAAAGGTCAACTAAAGGGATGTAAATATGTCCTTTTTTTTTTTTTTTGTCTGTAAAATAGAATAGATAACTGTGTAAGCGAATGTGTCTAAGTGGATATCTATATGTAAGCGGGTGTGGATATAGACATATGTATATACTGTATGTGTGTGTGTGTGTATCTACACACATAGTCAAAATTGTTGGTACCCTTCCGTTAAAAGAAAGAATAAAAAAAAAACCATGGTCACTGAAATAACTTGAAACTGACAAAAAGTAATAATAAAAATTTATTGAAAATGAAATAATGAAAATCAGCTAATGTTTTTGAATTTTGGTTCGGAATCATTTAAAAAAACAAACTAATGAAGCTGGCCTGGACAAAATGATGGTACCCCTAGAAAAGATTGAAAATAATTTGACCATAGGGGCACATTAAACATTGGCTGTGTCTAAGTGGATATCTATATGTAAGCGGGTGTGGATATAGACATATGTATATACTGTATGTGTGTGTGTGTGTGTGTGTGTGTGTGTGTGTGTGTGTGTGTGTATCTACACACATAGTCAAAATTGTTGGTACCCTTCCGTTAAAGAAAGAATAAAAAAAACAATGGTCACTGAAATAACTTGAAACTGACAAAAAAGTAATAATAAATAAAAATGTATTGAAAATGAACTAATGAAAATCAGCTAATGTTTTTGAATTTTGGTTCAGAATCATTTAAAAAAACAAACTAATGAAGCTGGCCTGGACAAAAATGATGGTACCCCTAGAAAAGATTGAAAATAATTTGACCATAGGGACACATTAAACATTGGTATCATGGTGTGTACCACACTGAACATGGACCACAGAAAGCTAAGGAGAGAGTTGTCTCAGGAGATTAGAAAGAAAATTATAGACAAGCATGTTAAAGGTAAAAGCTATAAGACCATCTCCAAGCAGCCTGATGTGTTTAGGCAGTTGATCGCACGCTAAAATACCCAAGAAATTTGTCCCATTAATAATTATTTTTCTAACAATGCTAGTTAGTTCTATAGTATTCATAGTGTTTTAGTAGTAGTCCATGAGCCATTTTCTCCTGTTTGAGCCAAAGTGGACTTAATGGCAGACAACCCCTGAGGACACCAAATCATAAAAAAGTGAGACTGGAATATGCCAAAATGCATATTGACAAGCCACAAAGCTTCTTGGAGAATGTCTTTTGGACAGATGAGACAAAACTGGGGCTTTTTGGCAAGTCACATCAGCTCTATGTTCACAGACGCCAAAAATGAAGCATCCAAAGAAAAGAACACTGTACCTAATGTGCAAAATGCAAGAGTGGCGTTAGGAAAAGCGTCCTCTTCAAAAGTTGTGAAGTTTGGTAAACACGACCTCAGCTGAATGCTGACTATATACACAAAGTGTAGGTAAAAGATGGAGCTAGTGACATCTCATGAATACGCATGGTTGACAGGCCTTGAGGTTGCCCCATTCACACTACATACATTTTTTTTTTTTTTTTTAAAAACCCACTATATTGTAACTCTACCGACATTGCACCGCTTTTTTTTTTTTTGGGAGATGACTACAAGCAAAATTAGTGGTGTACTAACACACATCTACCAATTTAAAATGTTAACAAATCATTACAGCACAGATACATCTCCTAAAGAATTTTAGGAGATGGCATACAAGAGATGACCCCCATCCCGCTCACATCCACCCCATTTGTCCCTGGATACATGCTGATATCTATTACAAACAATACCACCCCATACCCCACCCCCTCTCACAGATACATCTCATAAAGAATTTTAGGAGATGACATGAAGGAGATGACATACTTCCCTTCTCACACCATTTGTCCTGGATACATGTTAATATCGACTACGAACAACGCTAATCCATACACCCTCTCACAAACAAACATATGGTTACAGGATCCATGCTGCTATAGCCTGCAAACAGTACCAACCACCACAGCATCAAAAGCCATAAACATTTTGACCACAGCACACTAAGCTTTGTTTGAACTTTTAATGATACTGTAATAAAAAAGACACCTCTTGGATACAACGGAGTTCACATATAGGTATACAACTGTGTTTTGTTCACTGAACCAGTATCCACAGGAGGGGGTCTTCTTTTGTTTACTGAGCAACTGATAACATCTTGGATACAACCGACTTTTTTTTTTTATCTGACTCAGGATCAACAGTATGGGTCTTCTGTGGAAACACCAAAAAGCAAAAACATTTGGTCACAGGGACCAGGGGTTTGTTTGAACTTTTAATGATACGGTAATAAAGACACATATTGGTATACACCTGTATTTTTTATCTGCATCAGGATCCACAGGATGGGGTCTTCTTTTTTGTTGTGGAGCAACTGATAACACATACAGCAGACACCTTTGGACAACTACCAATAATTAACATCAGCCCTAGGGTTACAAAAAGGACACCAGGGTCACCAAGGGTTCACCTGTATCCCCACACACACACACGCACGCGCGCGCGCGCACACGCACGCGCACGCTCACGTGCACGCGCATTTCACATGCACGCGCAAACGCACCAGTCTTATACTACTCATTCAATACGAATCGATCTAAATGTGCCATGAACCATTCAGTTCTAAAGTTAAGAATCAGTTGGCTGAAGCTTTGCTGCTCTTTCTGTACGGCGTATCCATCCACACACCATAGACCATCTCCACTATTGTAAAAGGTCATCAACTCCCGCATTGTAACGTCAGCGTAGCGTTGCTTGCGAGGAAAACAACATGTCCGACAATGTCATCGCCGACAAGGTTTACAGTGCACCATCAAATCTAAAATCTAAAGTTTGTAAGACATTAAGATTTTATAAGAATGAAGGAAAATTGGACAAAAGTCTGTCATTTGCAAGATCTGTAGAACAGCAATCCAGTACAGCGGTAGGACAACAAATCTTAACACCTGCTGGTGAGACGGCACGGTGACATCTATGCGGACAACAAGGATGCTAGCACAGCTACAGCTAGCACAAGCAAAGGTCAAAGGTCAAATGTCAACTTTATTAAGCAAGAACAAGCAAGACAAAGACACGAATATTGACGTTTTCCAGCCACAACTCGGCGAAGTTTAAGGTAATCATCTATACAGCCCGTTTTATTGCTAAGGACTTTTTGCAAATTTACACATTCAGATACTTTCATTCAATTTTTGTCAAAATATTAATGATCCTTGTTTGCTTATATAGCTGTGTCTCTGTTACCATGTCCCTCTCTGGGCTTTTGCAGGACAGACAGTTCACATCCATCCTTTCCCTGGTCACGAAGGTGCTGTAGGGACTTTGGCACTACATGTGGCTTAACAGGGTCTGCATAATGATGGCAGTAGCCTTCCATTCCAGAAAGACAAACAGCCTTGCTGTGTGTGTGTGTAAAATCTGTAGTAGGGGTGACAGGTCCGACGAAAGTGTGGATTTTGGGGTCACCTTGCAGCAAATATGAGTCCCTGGCACACTTATCTCTCTCTCGCCACTGTCTACAATCCCCTGTATCCGCACTACTGCTTCCATTTTAAACAGGAGAGCCTCAACATGTCCAGGACTATGCTACTCCAGCCATACATGTGCAACGTGTACTTGAACTGAGAATCGCCCATGGCTTGAGCAGAGGTTCATTGAGGCGTTGAGAGTGAATTAGTTAATAAAAAATTCACATTAACAGCTAATCACCACTCCAGCAACTAGTCCAAAACAGTGCAGAAACAACAGCAACAACATCAGTGTTTGGCTGGAAAGCACACTTTGTGAAAGTAAACAACTTAACCAAAGACAAGCTGTAATGACTAAATGTGATGCAGTGTTGACCTTGGTAAGTGGTCACACAGAGAGATGTGTATGTGGTGAGTGGCGGTTGTGCAAAGGAGGATTTTCTGGTCGTTGACTCTGACAATCGGCAGGTCCTGCATCCATCCATTGGTAAAACTCGTGCATTAAAAGAAATACCCGATTTACCTGTTTTGACGTTGTTTTGACATTTCTGATTATGTGAGAAACACCATAACAGCAAATACAAGAAGCACCACATGCTCTTGAATTTTGTTTTATTGGCACCTTGAATCCCTCTCATGCCAACCCCTTCTCCTAAAAAACAACTAGTGAGTGGAGTGTACAAAGTGTTTCAACACTGAAGGCCAGGGTTTACATCCGTTTTCATCAGTTTCAATATTTAACCCTAACCACAACCAAATGGTTTCACTCGCTTAAACATAACCATAAACAGCGCCTGTGGGGAAACCAGTTGTTCACACAGCTGCACTTGATTTAATAAATATGAACTGGCACGCAGCCTCACAGTGTGCACGATTCACTTTTGATTTTGATATATGAGTCAGCACCTGGGAAGGTAATCTTGTAAGTGTGATGCAGGAAGCAATCCTACTTTGTTGATAGCCATAAATACCTTAATCATGCTTTAGTTGCCATAAGAGGATACCATAAGGTTCGAAAAATGTTCAGTATGAATGTATGTTCTGAATTAATGTTTTGTCAGTATATTGATGAAAAAAGGCATTATAACATATTCCCCAAAACATGTAGCTCAGTAAAACTTCACACGTTGAACTGCATTTCCATCCTATTCTTCCCAGTGGGCAACCTCCGGGTCTGAAAAGTGAAGCCAATGCTGAAGTGCCTTAAACTTGCATTCTTTCTAATAGCCAGCAGGAGGCGACTCCTCGGGTTGCAAAAAGAAGTCTATGAGAAAATGACCCTACTTCTCACTTGATTTATTACCTCAGTAAACATTGTAAACATGAGTTTATGGTCTCAATCGCTAGTTTAAAGTCTTCTTCAATACAGCATGATGTTCATTTAGTAAATTATGGTCCCATTTAGAGTCAAATAGACCATAAAGCAGGAAATGCTTTAGGGCGTGGCTACCTTGAGATTGACAGAATAAAAGCATGGCTTTCCTTAAAAAAATTATGATTGTGAATAAATCATTTAAAATATTTTGACGGGTCTGAAATGAATGTTTTGTTTATTGCTGTGGAAGATATCTGACGTTCGGTTCCTATTTCTGACCAGGCTTGTGAGCCATTGGTATGATAGCGTTGGTATCACGTGGTATCTATGTGTCGTCAACGATCAAGTTGCCAGTTAGTGTGGAAAAAAACTGAGTTTGACGGTAAGCGCCTGGCAACGACTTGTTGTGAAGCAAATGCATCAGAACGGAGGAGGGAGAATGCGACATCTAGTGGCTTAATGTTGTAAATGTTATCAATAGCCCCTTTAATTATAACATTATCGGTCGCTTAAAAATGTCTTATTCAGCGTTCATTTGTACTTAGCTCCACCCTCTCGTGTCACTTCTGGTTGCAAAAAGCCAAGATGGCGACGGCCAAAATGCCGAACTTGAGGCTTCAATACACAAACCAACGGGTGACATCACGGTGACTACGTCCTCTTCTTATATACAGTCTATGATTCCTCCCAATACATATTGATAATGTATAAACAAAAGGCTTCATCGTGTGAGTTGAACGTGCTACAAGGAGTGAAAAAATCCATTTTCATTGTCATTGACAAATGTATTCAATAACACTGACATTTTTGAAGAGAGATGTAAGACAACAAAGAAGCACCCTGCCCTCTTTAGTGAGCGTTCAAATCTGTGTGTGATTCAGTACGATTTGTTCAGACAATCATTTATTGCCCAGAGAGTGTTAGGGGTTGTAAGGAAGGTGCATGTGTGAGTGTTGGAGAGTGCCAATGCCACCGCGGTATGAACAGACACGTTGCAATATGTTCGGGAGAATACCTTGCAGAGAGCGCGGCAGACAACAGTTCATTATTGCATGATTACCATATGCTCGTGAGACTGTGGGTTCAAACCTGGTTCAGATCCAGCTGGTGATTCATGTCCCATCTCATTCTCTCACTCCTCTGTGTGCTGTGTACAGTACACTGCCTATTAATCAGCGGTGTCTTTAATTAAAGAAACGCGGCATCTTTAAAGCTTCTAAATTGTTTAGGATGAATGATGACGAGAAATATGTTCTCTCAGTCAGCGCTGATCATCTCTGGACCAGAATCAGAGCTGCTGATGGACTCCTGCCAGTTTGTAGCAGGTGATGTCAGATCGAGTAACTCCTTTCTGTTAGAAGGACTAGAGGAAAACAAGAGGCCATCTGTGCTTGTGAATCTTTAGAAGGAAGTGAACACAAGCTTACAAATCTAACGTGTGTGTGAGTGCATCCCGTGTATTTGCTTAACTGCCAGTGATTTGCAGATAAAAGCCTTACGGAGATGTGCAGTCACTAAAAGATTAACAGCGTGTCAGTGTCATATGATTCAAATTTCTCTGCATTATAAATGCAAGGATGAGTTTAAAAATACACAAGATTGTGAATTATTCAGCCACTCCCCTCACACTCTGAGAGGCTTTTTGACTTGATGCTGCACAGCCACAGCGAGTAATGTGGCAAATACCCGAGGAAACCATCAGTGACGAAAGATATTGGAGGTGAAATGTTTGATGTGAAACTGCGTTTATGTTCAAGAACTGCAAAACCTACGGCGCAACTCAATTCAAAACAGAAAAGGATGCAATTAGTTTATTAAGAGCAGTGGGATAATTAGGGGGAGATTATACCACCCATGGAGTGTGTAAATAAGGCGATTCATTTGCCTCCATGCAGCTAAACTCACTCTTGTGTGCTATTCTGTCAAAATCACTTCTCAAACTGGTGACTCTTAGAGTGTTTTAATAAAGAAAACTCCCCTGTATACTATCTAGAAATGAATTAATACCATTTTACATTCATCTTTTTTGGATTAGAGCCGCTTCTTGTTAACCAAGAACCACACTCTAAAGGCACACTAAAACCTTACAGGAGTTCCTCTCTGTTCATCTGAATCATACATATATGCATGACTCAAAAATATCTAATCTTGATTCATTATACAGTAGGATGCAGCCTGAAATTCACATGGCAAATTGCGATCAGTGGGGAGCATGTCATGCTGGGCTTTAGGTGTGCTATGATGCACAGAGCCGTGCGTGTACACTGCCACCCAGTGGAATTGTGCACGACTGCAGGCCTGGATGAGTCATTCTTGCAGCCTGACTAGCTTCATCGGCCCTGCTGCAGAGGGACCCGGGTTGGGTAATAAATTAGTCTCTTTTAACATTCACAACTGATGGAAGGCAATCTCAAGGTCTGTGAAAATGGGGTTGAAAGGATGTGTAGACGGTGAGCGCAGAGTGAAAGAAACAGGAGGGAGGGAGGGGGAGTGACAGAAGGAGTGATGCCGGGATTTGGGGTGCTCTGAAGCAAGAACAAGACTGCGTGAGCCAACAGAGCAGAGCCACAGACAGCAAGCACTAACCAGTCAGAGCAAAAACCACAGCGCTTGTCAATGGGACAGAAAGAGCGAGAGAGAGAGAGAGGGAGACGTATACAGGTCATCATTTTTTAACTTGGAAAAATACACGCCTGCAACAGTCCTGCATCCATGCACAGAAAAATTGCACCAAAAGAAGTTTATTTTCAGTGGCTCACAAAATTACTGGTTTCATAAAGTTTATAATTAGACAGAAGTCTGTGTACTTTTTATAAAACCTGGCACTGAACATGGTCCTCAAGGGCAGCGGGCTGTAAAACGCTGTAAAAGTTTTCAACATCTTTTATTCCCTCTATAACCTTGATGAGTAACATATGTTCGAAAGAGGTCATTGATAGAATTAAAGTTTATGTTTTTAGACTATTTAAAGGGGACCTATTATGCATTTGTGCTTTTTCACTCTCCTTTAGTGTGTGATACAGTTTTTTGTGCATGTAAAAGGTCTGCAAAGTTACAAAGCCCAAAGTCCACGCCGAAGGGAGTTACTCTCCCCCACAGAAACGCTGCTCCTGAACTGCCTGAAACGCCTCACTTGAAGTCTTCCGTAACATGGTGATGTCACCAAGTAACACACTTTGCCTAGTGGCTAGTTTGGCACGCCCTCAAACAAAGCTAGTTTGAGTGGAGTCCAAAGAGTTTGGTTCGGTTGACCAATCACAACAGTGGGCCAGCTGAGTATTCAGAGCAGACTGGGGCGGGAGGTAGGAGCTCAAACAGAGCGTTTCAGACAGAGGGTGAAAAGAGGTGCTGCAGTACAGCCGGTATGAGAAAAGTAAAGCATTTTTTGAACATTAAAGCATGTAAACATGTTCTAGTAGAAACCCAAAATACAAGTATGCTCCTGAAAAATAAGCATAATAGGTCCTCTTTAAAATACAATTTCACCTACGAGCACACTACAGTACATGTTAGTACATCTTAAGATACTCCACTGACCCTCTGCATAACATTTAGGCTTCGTCTGAAATCACATACTATGCACTGCATACCCAATATGTGTATCGTTCACCATACCTTTGTGTGAATAAACAGTAGTATGTATCTTTTCAGACGCACTGAACAGTTATTTACGTCGTCACATCCTGAGAACCTCTATTTGGAGACGTGTAACCATGGTAACCCATGCCAACCTCATGTGACCAAAGCGACGGTTTGTGAGAATCAAAGTCTGAATTCATTTAAAATTTATTTTATGCATAGCAAAGTGAAATCTTATACTTACAGTTAAATTGAAGTGTTATTGATGTTACAGAGCTGTCCGTCAACATCACTTATGAACGCTGACGTCACTACCGCATTGCATTGTGGCATATTTATGCCGCCAGTGTCCAGCGTTGCATACTGTAATATTTCCCGAACATTGAATGCAATTTGCGCACTATTGGTTTCATACTAAGGTTTTGGACATACTAAAATATCTCACATATACTGTTTTAGCGTACTAAATAGCATGTAAGTATGGAATTTCGGACGCAACCAAAGGGATGACTGGAGAGGATTCCATAATGCATAACATTTAGTCCATTTATTGCAAGAAAATTTTAATGAATTCACATCACATTTGTGTAGTGCGATATCAGTTAATTTGTTATTCAATTATATCAGGAGGTCAATATCTACATTTTAAATTAACCCAATGTCAAAAGCAAAATGAAGTATGTTAGACATGTGATTTATGGACTAAAATAATGAAATAACATCCAGTGTGGAGAGATTTTTCCCTGAGAGGAGGCGTTCAAAACCTTGCAAGAGATGAGAGAAAAAAGGGTAGTGTGGAAGCTGTTACCTTGAACATAGTCCTGAAAGGAAATGTCACAGGTGTTTATCCATTCGCTGAACTCCTCTCTTCCATAACCTGCAGCGAAATTGCCATAAGACCTCTAAATGACTGTAGACTGTAGTCAATTTCCAGACCCAGAGCTCCATGAAGTCAAGTAATACCGCAGTCCAGTCCACCATGAAAAGTATTAAGGCAGGCACTCTATTCATCCGAGGATAAATAGCTCTCCTTGCACTTCCCAAGTTAATCTTCTTACTTATATGTCTTTTGTTGATAAATGTTTCTGCGCCCTCCATTTAATAACACAAGAATAAACACGCGTGTTAGGCACTTTCTTTTCTTTTCAATCACAACCTGAGATGCAATATTCTGTTACATAATTACAATGACAGGTCATTTTAGTCAAGTGAAGCCTGAATGCATTGCAGAAAACTTCATGGTGTTATTAAAAAGCTGCCATTAAGGGATGATAAATAAGATGTAATAACTGTCATTAATCAAGCTCTCAAATGCACCTTTATGTGCTGTGATTTATTTCACATCTAACCTAAATATTGTCATCAATCTAAGTGAAATATAGACAGAAAATAAAAACCCGTTACATACACAGAATGGCTTAAATAGGCCATAAATTTAAATTCTCCACCTGTCCAACATCTCACTCTCCTCCCCAGTGTCACTCTCAGGAAATTACATCATTACACCATTTTTAACTAAGCAGCCCCGGGGCACTGAGCTACTTGATCCATCTTCATCAGTCTCCCTCTCTCAGATGTCGTCCACATCATAAACGTCGTCAGTCTGTACAAACACGCACCGTGAAAGCCGAGGAAACACATCGTGAAGGAGCGGTGACATTGACAAAGTGAGAGTGCGGCCAAAGTGCAATGTAACAGCACGCTGCCACTTATGAAAACACCTGCTCCACACTGTCAGCAACTTAACCTTCTATCACCGAAATCCCCACTGGAGGATTACGTGTGACAGATGTAGGACAGGAGGGGGTCAGGGGGTGGAGGTGACGGGGTGAGGTGGAGGGTGGGGTGATAGAAGAGACTTCATAAGAAAAAGTTTGTTGGATAGGGATAAAAAAAATAATAGAAAAACAGCTGAAAGAGGCACATAAGGAGAGAGAAAGAGAGGCACAATAAACAAATCAAAGAGAGAAGTAATTAGAAAAGGTGTGAGGAGGGTGTTGAAATGCAAGACCTCATTAGCTTGTGCAATACAACAACATGTGGGAACCATTTAAAGGGGCAGTGTGTAGGAGCCGGCGCCATCTAGCGATGAGGTTGCAGATTGCAACCAACTGAAATTTCTCCCGTGTGCCAAGCGTGTAGGAGAACTACAGTGGCCGACGCAAAAACATGGATGGCCCCATCTAAAGCCAGTGTTTGATTTGTCCTACTGTAGAAACATGACAGCCGGCTCCGTCAAGAGGACCTGCTCCCTATGTAGATATAAACGGCTCATTTTAGGGGTAACGAAAACACAACAATTCTTATTTTCAGGTGATTATACACTAAAGAAAACATACTTATTAATATTATATTCCATTTCTGCCATCCCCCTAAATGCTATACACTGTTCCTTTAATACCCATACATCCATTTTCTGCCACTTTTCTGTTGCTAAGCCAGGTTGTCCAGACGTCCCTCTCCCCAGCAACGTTAAATTAGGGGACCACCAAAGTCTTTGGGATACAGGAACCATAAATGTCTATAGTCTGCTACATTTTGTGCCAAACCTTTAGGGAATGTTGAGACACATTTCACTGGATAATTGAAAATGTTTACCTTCTGGTGCGCTAGACAAAAAGTGAAGGGCTTTGTCTGAAATGCATGCACTACACACCCATAGGTGTAATATCATTCAACATACTTTTGTGTGAATAAACAGTAGTATATATCTTTTCGGACACACTGAGCAGTAATTTATGTCGTCACTTCCCGAGAACCTCCTTGCCATTTGGAGATGCGTAACTATGGTAACCCATGCCAACCTCATCTGACCAAAACGACGGTTTGTGAGAATCAAAGTCTGAATTAATTTAAAATATATATTACGCCTAGTAAAGTACTTACTGTTAAACTGAAGCGTTATAGATGTTACAGAGCTGTCCGTCAACGTCCGTTATGAATGTTGTCGTCACTACCACATTGCAATATGGGATATTTATGTCACCATAGTGTCCAGCGTTAAATACTGTAATGTTTTACTGGAAATAGTATGCAATGTGCGCACTATTGGTTTCATACTAAGGTGTCGGACACTAAAAAATCTCATACAGTTTTAGCATACTAAATAGCATGTTAGTATGGAATTTCGGACGCAACTAAAGAATCACCAAAATCATTAGAATTACAGCTCGACAGATAAATTGGTGGTGAGGCCAATTTTACGGACAATATCAGTTTATGCTGCATGGGATTATCATAAAGTGGGCATGTCTGTAAAGAGGAGATTCATGGGTACCCATAGAACCCAGTTTTAGTCACATATATTGAAGTCAAAGGTCAAGGGACCCAGTTTTTCATTCAGAGAGTTGTATTAGCCTCCTGACACGCAATGAATATTGGTTGGTACCAAAGGATTCCTTAGGTTTTCCAGTTTAATGTGATACCGGTAGCTTAAGTCTAGCTCTGCAACAGAGCCTTCTACATCCTCTGAAAGACAGTAAAGTCAGCCGAGGCGCCAGCGCCCTCGAGGAGCGGAAGAGATTTTAACAAACATGTCTGTTTATGTTTTAATATTATGCAAAAAAAGAAACAGTATTGGCTCTTGTTGTTTTTTTAAGCTCTCAAGTATGGATATTTGCCTCAAAGATAGCAGTTGGGCGCTAATTATGATTCATTCTCTGGAAACTTTTAATATCTAAATTAGAATAAATAATTAAAGAAAAATGTTTTAAAAAATCCATCCAACATTTGTCGAGATATATCACTCAAAACCAAAAATGTCAACCTGTTGGTGTTACAAGAGGAAAAGACAGCAAATCACCAAATTCATTTAGATTCATTCTCTGGAGAACATGAATGTCTGTACACAATTTCATGGCAATCCATCCTTTGCTGTCAAGATATTTGAGTCTGGATCAAAGTGGTGCAGATGGACAACTCACAGACATCATCAAACCCTTTGGCTCAAATAAAAAATTAAACTGCACTTGTTTATCATCTGTGATGCCGGTTAGGGGACAAAAACAAAAAAGAGGAAGGTTTCACCTCAGCATTAAGGAGTTAATTCCTTGTCAGCACTGTTGTGGGTTTTGCACAGTATATATAAAGGATGATAAATGTGCTTTTTCACAGTTGAAAGGCAGCTAATGGAGCAGGCAGACTTGTTAGACAAAAGGCACTTTAACAAGGACATGAAAGACACAAAGGACATAGGAGTGTTCCTGAATTAACTCATCCTTCACAAGATGACAGATCTAACATTTAGACTGTGAGAGGTGTGACGCTGTTACATTATTTGCATAAATTGTAATCATCCTACATTTTGAAAGAAGGATTTTCAGTCACTCCATCAAACTCGTATTCGAGATGGCAAAGCATGAGCACTGATATTGTGATGTATAATGGAAGCAATAAATATACAGATGACAGGACGAGGTAATAGCTGTAGAATATTTAGTGTTCTGGACATGTAATTTTGGTTGGATTTGATGTAGGGTATTAGTTTTTATGGTGCTTTAAGTTTGAATATATAAACAATAAGATACTAAAGGCTTGGTGTTTATTCTTCTCCAGCAGCATGACACCTGCATTGTGTTTTTAACTACCTCTTTAATTCATCATTTAGACCCTTAAATGGGCCACTTACTGTCTGGAAAAGAGCTATGGTGTCTGGACCAAAATGAATTTACCAACAAGTTCATAACATCAACTGCATACTTGAGGGCTAATTATATAAAAAAAAAAATCCTCTTTAATAATGACTTATGAAAGAAAGACTATATTGTGAAAAAATTAATTATTTCTCTAACAAATGGAATGTAGACTTCATAAGCAAAAATAGGCACCGTTGTTTAAAGGACCAGTGTGTAGCATTTATTGGCATAAATAGGATATAATATTAATAAGTATGTTTTCTTTAGTGTATAATCACCTGATGATAAGAATCGTTGTGTTTTTGTTACCTTAGAATGAGCGGTTTATATCTACATAGGGAGTGGGTCCTCTCTTCATGGAGCTGGCTGTCATGTTTCTACAGTAGCCCAGAAAGACAAACCACTGTGTAAACTTTTCCTGCTTGGGCCGGAGTCAGTAACGTTACTCGCTCCAGAGTTAACCCCCGTCACTCCACTCAGCCGCCGGGAAACAAGACACAGGAAACCTCTGTTGGTCTTGAAGAGCTGCAGTATTTATTTCTGCACAAACTACAACTTTCACTGAGCATTCACTTGATATTC
Organism: Sebastes fasciatus; assembly: GCF_043250625.1. Classification (NCBI taxonomy): domain Eukaryota; kingdom Metazoa; phylum Chordata; class Actinopteri; order Perciformes; family Sebastidae; genus Sebastes; species Sebastes fasciatus. Next base: position 20,716,992 of record NC_133797.1, on the reverse strand, counting down.
TCAAAGCTAAACTAACTCTGTCTTCTGCTCCACTAGCTCACTTGTTCGCTCACACACATTTTCCGCAACTCTTTCTCCCTTGCTTCACCACTCACTTCCCACGTACACACACATTCTACGCACTGGCTCTGCTATTCTTTAAATGATACACTACTTTTACAACAGCTCTAGATCGGGCCATTCACGTTTTAACGTCGGCCACCGTGGTTCTTCTGCATGCTTGGAACATTGGAGAGGTTGCAATCTGCACCTCACCGCTACATGCCACCAGATGTTACACACTGGACCTTTAAAATAGTAACATTGGATTACATGGATGCATAGTTTCCTGTGGCAACTGGCAATTTAAAACCAGCGTGGGAATGGCAGATTCTGCCATTAATAACAATATACAACTACACTATGGAGAGGTAATTACTAGGGTTGTCAACGCATTGACACAATCGATCTTCCGGAGGTTGTACCGGGCTCAGTTTTAAAGCTGTCCAACCATGTCATACTAGCTTGTCACAAAGGAGGTTATATAACGCTGCAAACTTGCGCTAAATTTTGGCGAGGAAAAACTGTCATGGCCATTTTCAAAGGGTCCCTTGACCTCTGACCTCAAGATATGTGTCAAGTCAGCACACTGACACACTGACAGCTGTTGTTGCCTGTTGGGCTTCAGTTTGTTATGTTATGATTTGAGCATATTGTTTCATACTAAATGCAGTACCTGTGAGGGTTTCTGGACAATGATTGTCTTTGTTTTATGTTGTTAATTGATTTCCAATAATAAATATATACATACATTTGCATAAAGCAAGCATATTTGCCCACTCCCATGTTGATAAGAGTATTAAACACTTGACAAATCTCCCTTTAAGGTACATTTTGAAAGATAAACAGCGATTGACAGCCCTTGTAATTACAGAATATAAATATATTTAATGGCTATTGCTAAATGGGTTAAAAAAACGGGGTTTGATTGCTTATTGGAGAGTAAACATTTTATTTATGATTGCATTACCAAATAGAAAGGATAAACCATCAAGAGGAACTTTTCACAACTTGGCAACCCATATGTTGTCCGTGTTAAGAGTTTATAACTGATCATTCGTGAATTATTTATTTAAATGTTTTAAGGCATTATTTAAGGCATTGGGTTGATGTATTAGAGGGTGGTACCTTTATATCGGTCTGCAGAAATCAGGTGCTATAGCATCAGGTTCTGTGTGTTACTATTTTGCTTGACGCTGTCTTCTGTCAGCTCTTTTTAAGTACTTATAGGCTTAACCACTCAGCTCTCTCAGTACAATTTATGACTGTTTAATCCCATCAACAACAGGGATTGCTGTCAAAGTATCATTGAACTCGACAAATGAAGCACAAGTGGGATTCAGTTCAAGCAGGGTAAAATGTTGATTCATGACTTCTGAAAGCCCCACTGGCTAGCCTCCTTAAAGCTTACCAGACTTTTCTGACCAGATTAATCTTTCGTACTCTGAACCAACTTCCCTCAAGCACAGCAACACCAGGAGTCTCACTAAGGTATTACAGCTTCTATTCTGCATCAGTTAAGACGTGTTTTGTGCTGGAGTTATTATGGTGAGTCTGGCTGAGTTTTGAGCAGCCCTCATCTGTTTTTCTCCCGTCTGAAGACACTTTTTTTTGCTGTTGGATGATTGAGTTCTTACCTGTTGAGGTTTACTGCACTGAGCAGATAACACAAGCCACTGTCTAATTTATTTTACTTCTTGACAGTGTCCACAGATGATTTATTAGCTCCTGTCACAGCCTCCTGATTGGGCCATTCCTGTTAAATGAGGCAATATTAGCATGAACTGTCATATGAGGACACCATCCCTGAGGTCACCCCCCTGCCTAACTTAACAGTTGATTAGTGGGGCTATTTTTAAATTTGAGGTAAAGGTCTCAGAGGTTTGACTCAGAGAATATTGAAAATTTCTGGTGTGTGCGTGCGTGCGTTGCTGGCAAGAAGAGACAAATGCCAGTTCTTCAGACCCTGACCTCAATCCAGATACAGTATATATAATAAAATGTCTCTTATGATTTATGATCTGCTATGATTACATCTGAAATAAAATGCATTCAATGTACCTGTTAAGTTAGTTCAGATATTAAAAAATCACTCAAAGCCTCAAAGGTGCAGATTAGGAAAAAACAGTAGACCTGTGGGATGATTGTATGAGTATGACTATCTGCTCAAAGACCACCTGCATTATTCCCATCCACTTTCACTGGAGTTTCACTCTCCTCTGGTCACATAGGTAGAGATATCCTAACCATACATGACAATAACTCAAGAACACAGATAGTGGTAACCATGGGAATCTAAATAATGTAAATAGTGTGTGCTGGGGATGTACCAACACGTTCTCATCCCAACTCGTCATATACTGGTGCTTTGTCAGACCCCTTTGCGTCACGTTTCAGTCGCAGTAAACGCATGCTTAATGTTGTGAATTAAACAAAAACACTTGCTTAGGTTCAGGAAATATAATTATATATAGGTTTGGGAAAAGGCAACATGGTTGGGCTTAAAACTACTATATTTGTACAGCGAAAATGACACTGGAAGTCGTGAACACGGGACAACGAACAGCTGATTGTAACATGAAAGTGGATCTGAACAGTGGTCTCCTGGATGAAAGCCTTGTGTTTGTGCGTCTCTTTCGCTCTTTAAACGTCACCACAGCACTTTCCCTGGGCATTTAATTTTGATGCGGATGGGTTTACATTGCAGTTAATGGAAAGACCGGTATATCTAACATCAGACGGCTGTGACAAAGCCTCGGTATTTGACATCCTGGGAATGAGAACGGGCTAGATGTGCAGTGCCATGACCGGTTATGTAATTCATATGGACGAGGGGTGACCTAGAGGTTTTTAAGTACGTCTGAAAATGAATGTGTGTCTATAATTCCCAACCTATTCAGTCTGGATTATATCAACCAATATTATTTTTTTCCATTTAATATAAAGTCCTAACATCACCAAAAGTTTCGATGAAGATATCTTTTTTCACATTCCATCATCTTTATTTTCAGCAATGCACAGCTCTCTTTATTTTAAAACATTATAAACATATTTACACATTTATTTATTTTTAAAATTCTTTCTAGGTGTATGTTATATATCTATCTATCTATCTATCTATCAATTCAATTCAATTCAATTCAATTTGCTTTATTGGCATGATTGTCAGGTGAACAATATTGCCAAAGCGTCAATTCAATAATAAATAAAAATAAAAAAAGAACAAAATAAAAACAAAAACATATGTATATACGTATATATATATATATATATATATATATATATATATATACATATATACAACTCATTAAGCAAATTACAATATATAGATATTTAAAAAGAACATGCATGTAAATGGAAGAAAACAACAAAGAAGTAATTAATGTTTTTTGTGTCAATAAAACAAACAAACAAATACAAAACAATTAATAACAATATATTGCATTATCAAAGGATAAATGTAAAAAAAACAAAAAAACAAACATGAAGTAGAGGAGTAAATAAAAGGCAGAGTGTGAGATACATCTATTATTATGTGGTTGTCCCTTAGGCTGTGACATGCACTGTCTATCTATCTGTCTGTCTGTCTATATATCTATCTATGAATTACAGTATATATATATATATATATTAATTACCATATAATTGTATTGAATTGTATCACCTCTATTACACAGTGTCAACAACAATTAAAATAGTTTGACAAAAATTAAAGAGCTATTGTTTTTATAGGATATTAGAATACTATTTTCTGTTGACTGTTGTATTGCAATACAGTGTACACATATTTCACATTAAGTCACTCAGTGTAGCCTTCAGTATGAATGATGTTGTTTAGGTTGAGTAGTAAGGTCAGTAAGGTGTTCATGTTGCTTACCGTAGACTGATCGGTTGGATGTGTTTTGAATCAGACGTTGAATGTCCCTCCGCGGCCGCCGTACTCCTGTCTCTGCAGCCTGGTAGCCGTGCTAAGCTAACTACTAGCTTGGTGAAGAATGGCTGAATATTCTCACGTAAAATCCACCAAACTGGTTTTGAAAGGTTCTAGCAAAGGGTAAGTGTTTCTCTTTTACTTAGTACCACTAATCGCTGCCATCTGCAGTATTACTCACGGCTAACAAACTGGGTTTATGTAGCTTATGCTAACGCTAGCTGAGGCTAACACGTTATTGTTGCCTGACTACGTGAAACAGACGTTAGTGTTCTAGAATACTGTTTATTCCTCTAGCAACCGTTGCTAACTGTTTAACTATCACCATGGTGACACACTCAGCTGTTAGCTAACACGTCATCGTCTTCTTTAACTAGTTAGAACAGTGGTTCAGTTTTACCTGAAGAAGCTGACGTTACTGTGTCTTAAAGGAGGTTTAGCGTCAGCAGAATCGTTAGATAACCTGAGGTCAAGTATTTCAGGTGCGTCGGTAATGATGGAGATGCCTGAGCAACATAAACAACAGGTAGGCACAGTCTCACAATGATTCATAACACATAGCTACCTACACCATGAGATCAACACCAAACCTCAAACCCTACAAAGAACAAGAAACAACTCTCCTCAAGAGCTAATCAACGTGGTATCAAACAATTGTTTAGTTAGAGTTCAGCTGTGGCAAACTGTTGATTTAAAGTAGAAATATTAGTCATAGTAGACAGAGCATATATTAGTGAAGCCCAAGAAACTGTTCTGAGAAAACACCACATCTCTAGAGTGTAAGTACATTGTGAAGTGGAACATTAATAGGGACTACTTTCACTCTTCCTAGAGCAACCTGTGAATAAAAACAGGATAGTCAGATTGAGAGGATAATTACAAACAACCACACACACAGAAATACCAAAAACTTTAAAGGGACTGTTTGTAAGAATCAGAATTGCTTGTTAACAGCGACACCTGTGGTCATTAAATCAACGAAAATCAGCGGTTCGCGCTTGCTCGCTCTAAATACACTTGAACGAGCATCGCTCAAAACAGTGAAGCGACACACGTCAGCTAAAACCACAATATCACTCTATATTTCACCTGCCTGGCAGTAATGTTAGCTGACCAGACGGAGGTCTCTCCATGAATCACTGCTGATCCTAGCGTTGGCTTTTCCTGCCTCAGCCTCCCGACCGCGGCCGGAGGAAACAGGGGAGACACCGGCACCCGGTCGGAGACCAGGATAGCGTAACTCGTTGCAGAGCCCCGTCACTTCACAAGACACGGGAAACCTCTGTTGGTCTGGAGGAGCTGCAGCATTTATTTCTGCACAAACGTCCACTGTACATTCACTAGATATTCTCAGAGCTAAACAAACTCTTCTGCAGTGTGTAGTGTGCGCGCATGAACGTGAGGTGGAGCGAGGCAGGCAGAGGAGCAGAGGAGCAGAGTACAGCAGAGACTCCGGCCCTGGAGACCAAAGCTACGGTCTCCCCCTCGTACTACGACCGCCGCAAACACTGTTTTGCAAGACGGGCTTCACTAGATATAACTTTGTGGTTTTGGTGCTTCCGTGTAGTTTGTGTTGGAGTCTGAGTCTGACCAGCGTAGCCACACGCGACGGCGCATGGGACACCGAACTGGATTTATTTATACGTGTAAGAAGTTACAAACAGTCCCTTTAACCTTGTAATCTGCTTTATTTTGAGGCATTTCTGGGTTTCATATTTACAGGTAATAATTTACAAATAAAAAACTTAAAATTCACTTTATTATTGTGAGGTAATTTTAATATACTGTCTACAAAAAAATCAATTTGTCTTGAATTCATGTTGCAGCACAACAACATTCATTTAAAGAGTAAATTCATACCCTTTTGAACATCATTTTTTTGCTGACGTCCAGCGGGTTAACCTCTCATCTTGCTGCAGTGATGTACAGGTGTACTCCAGGACCCTGTGACATCACTGTTGGATTGAAACTTTTAAATCAGACCGGGCAGTGAAACACTGCTTTTTCCTCCTGGTGTGAAGTTACTCTTTAAAGTCAACAAGGTTGAATACTTTCTGAAGGTCCTGCAGCTCATGCCCTAGAGATTCATAATTCATATTGAGGAAAAAAAATCTCACAGTTGCATTTTCAAGGAAAATATAATCAATTTCCATTACCATAACCTGACAGGTTAGTGTATGCTTGCAAGGCCTAGCTGTGCAATTAAAAATTTAGCAAGCTAATTACTAATAAAGACATTTTGTTCTATTTGTTCACAGGAAAAAGAGGAAGCATAAAGATAAGAAGAGAAAAGCAGGAGATGACGAGGAAAAGGCTGATATCGTTGGTATGTGTATATACTGTATTTCTAAATTGTAGGAGCTAACCAAAGACTTTTGATATCCTGTTCATTTTTCCATTATATAGGCACAATGAGTAACATGTATAACAATGTATAGACTACAAAAAAATAATCCCTCTCAATCATCACTTATGACCCAATAGAAGTGTGTGGTGGTGTGTGTGTATCTGTAGAGACTCTGTCCTCAGCTTGTATTTTCTCTTTTCTTTTCACTTTGCTGTGTTCAGGATGTTTCTGGGCATTTCTCTGCCTCTGCCTCCAGCTGCCACTCCTCAGCCTCTTCTCCTCCCACAAGGCTCTGTTCTGCCCGGGCTGACACTGTAATCAGTGTCGTCAGAGTCAGAAGCTCAGGAAGCTCCACTAAATTCTCCTGTCTGCAAACAGATACTTTGCCCATTAGCTAGCTAGACTGAAGATCGCTGAACTCGCTGGCTAGTGTCGTTGAGCCAGGGAGGAGGGACCAGCTTTGAATGTTGTGTTTTGCAAACCACAACGCACAAATCCTACCCATTCTGTTTTTACGCAGTGAATATTCTTGTAGCATGTACTGTAGATGGGTGAGACAATTATTTTTCATGCTCTTTGCAATAAGATGGGAGTAAATGAGCTTGACAAGTTAAAAAGAATAGAGTATAGAAATATCTCTCTTTGTCAAAATCAGCCAATGGTAACATTCAAGGCCCAATCAGAACTTTTTATGACCACATAAATCTAAGGTATATTTATGTGCATAATTGAAAATAATTGTTTATATACAGTAGAATCAGTATTTTGTGTTTCTATACTATTTGTCCATGGTCCAGATATTTAGCATGCTAGATATCTGGACTGTGTCTGCGAGGTATCGGCGAGCCTCTGGGCTTGTCTCTGAGCAGCTCACACATAACGCTCAAGCGCCAATGTGCGAGCGGGGAGCAAACTCCGATTTGCCTCTGATCTGGGGCTTTTGGCGGTCGGAGCGGAAAATCAGGGCTAAAGTCGTGTAGTGTGAATTAGGCATTAATCGAACCAAACACTTCCGACGCCGCTCCAGCTCCACTCTAACTAGCTTTGTTTTAGGGCCAAACGAGCCGCTATGCGGGTATTATGCAAATGTGTTACTTTGTGACATCACCACGGTACAGAAGAAGAGGCAGGGCTTCCAGCCAGGGTCTGAAACTAACTTTTTTCACTGCCTGCCACTGTGGCAGGCAAGTGTTTGATTTTGTCTGCCACCAGAAATTGTACCTGCTACTTTTGAAATCTATCTCCTTCAAAGAACTATATTAATTTAAAGTTTCTCATCAAAAACTACATTTTACAAGATTACATTTGAACATGTCATGATAACGTTATAATTTACCTTCGCCCAATACAATTTTTTACCAAATAGAGATTGAACGCATCATAATTGATAATGAACCTCATGTTTATTAGCGCCACGGTGCAGAGAGGTTTTTTTTCTCTCCGCCTTGGTTCCGGTCCCAAACATACTGAAACATGATACAGCATGCGTATGGCGTCACGTCATTGTGCATGCATCTGGCGGAAAGCATCGATACGAGGAATCGATAGTCACGGAGGCATGAGATACCAAAGAATCGGATAACTTGAAACCGATTCTCAACAGGAACTGATTCTTGATTCCCATCCCTAGCGTTTTCAGTGTCCGCTAAAGTGGCAGACGGCCTGATAATTTTAACGGCCGCTACAATTTACCGGCATTTCACGGGTGGCGGGCGCTGGGCGCTAATTTCAGACCCTGCTTCCAACGAGGCGTTTCAGGCAGTTCAGGAGCAGTGTTTCTGTGGGGAAGAGTAACTCCCTTTTGAGTGGACTTTGGGCTTTGTAAATTTGCAGACCTTTTACATGCACAAAAAAACTATAAAACGCACTAAAGGAAAGGGCACAAAAGCATAATTGGTCCTCTTTAAGGTTTCTGTTGCTTTCAAGCACACAGCGGTGCCATGTGTCATTAGACCTTATGTGACATGGGCCTTTCTGCTCACCAGGTGGTTGGTGGGCTATCAGCACCTTGGGGGAAATCACTGGAACGGTTGCCATAGAGATGCAGAACAACTCGTACATCCATGCCCTGGATAGTGGGCTTTTCACAGTTGGCGCACCACACAAAGGTAAGAAGACGCACTGGTGTGACTTCAGAATTTGTCTTTTCAGGAGTCGGGTCATTCACACAGCTCTAGTGGCTTTTACTCAACTTGATCACTTCTTCTCAGCACAGTAGAACATTTATATTATGAGGAGGGATAGTTGACTTAGTTTAACTACATAATTTTTTTTCGATTATAAAACGTTTATTTTTATGCATGAAAGAGCAGTTTGTACTAATATTTCTATTCAAGTTTTTTGAGGTATTTTTGGGTGCCATTTTCTGCTTTCGCTGGCTGAATGATGGCAAAAATTTCTACCGCTTCATGTCATATTTCTCATTCAAAATAATTGCCAGATATTGATTAATAGTAGTCCATGGAGAACAGTTATCCCATTGTCCTATTCCGATTTTACAAAGATTTTTAACCATTTATATTTAATTCCACGAGCATATCTTTAATGCTCAATTGCATTTTTAACCCAGAAGGACACATTTGTAAGTGGTTTTTTTAGGTAATGTTATGTCATGGAACATAGAATAATGCTCTAAACCGCAGCATTATGGCTGAGCAATAAGACAATATTATTGTACTTCACGTTGAATTGTATATTGATGATATGATCATGTCATGTTACCGTTTTGCAGAATGCTGTTGTCCAATTAATGGTTTCAAACAAATTCTAATAAAACCAAACTAAGTTACTTATTAGGGTCTTTGTTTCATATGTTTGAAGAAGAGCTGCAACAATTACTTGATTAATTGATAAGTCGATCAAGAGAAAATTAATCGGCGACTATTTTAATAATCAATTAATCGATAATCAAGGAAAAATGACAAACATTTCCTGGACCCAACTCCTCAAATGTGAGGATTTGATGCTTTTTCTTTGTCATTTAAAATATTCAAAAAAATATCTTTGAGTTTTAGACTGTTGGTCGAATAAAATAAGCTATTTTAACACCACCATATCACCTAGGCCTACACTATGCCATTATAATAGGCAATTTTCATTATTTTCCGACATTTGATAGGCAAAACAATTAGTCTAGAGAGTAATTGGCAGGTTAATTAATAATAAAAAGGATTGTTAGTCGCAGCCCTAGTTTGAAGAGATCCACCTGAAGGAACACATTTAATTGTATTGAACTGAATCATCAATTTGATTCATTTATATGCAATTTTGCGTAGAACTGCCATATTGTGATATATACTGATATGGAACAAGTCTTTTTATGAATGTTGTGTGATGCAGTGGCTTGGAGCACAAGACAAATTTCCCTGCGGGACAATAAAGTATTTATTGGAGTAGTTATCTTAATATATTGATCCGTATCAGCCAGTGTTACCCAGGATGATGAAGCTATATATGTAGCACAGAAGAAAAGATTGAGACTTTACCTGGGGGAAATTGCAAAACAGGATTATAATGCAAAAATAGCGCCATGTAGAATGTAAGCTGTTCTGCATCTCATTTCGCCTGCATTTTAGAGGAAGATTCAAAATTCTACATATGCTCACTTATGCCACAGTTGTACAAACTTGAGGAACTTAAAACTCAATTTTGAGGTTACATTTACTGTAGGCTGCAGGCGTTGTGGAGATGACAGGGCGGGTTTTACCTTCAGTCCGCAAAGCAGTAAGTATTTAAGTAGTAAATCCAGACACCAGACTAAAAAGGCTGAACAGGGGTTGAGTTAAGGGTAAGGACAGAGCCAACTCTGAGTTTTCACTCACTCCTGCCTCCGGGGCACTTCTGAGGGAGTGGTGCTCATTGAAACAGTTTGCCCGTAAAGAGACACTACTGACAATTAATTCAGCACACGTTTTGTGAGAACCAGTGAAAATGGCTGGAAGATTGTAACATCCCAATTCCCTTAGTGGGTCCTCATCCTCTGCATGCACATAAGCTCATTTCTAGGAGATGAAAGAGGATGCGAGAGCAGTATAGAAAGAGAGATTAGAGATTTTCCCCACTTTACTGGATTTTCTGCACAGGCACCGCGGTGTGGATGATACAGCGTTTTAGAAGACTGCAGAAAAGTGTTCACAGCCACTTTCAGGTCAGAGGAAACATGCTGATGTTCTCTTACCAACTCCGAGGTTCACCATCTGACATATTCCAGAGATAATCAGCCCTTTGAAGAAGCAGCTTGTGTCACATTTTAGCTCTACTTTATTAATGCTTTCCTCGTTAATGTCTCGCAGGCTCTGCTCTCCCTTGACCTGATGTCTGTATGACGCAACTTTGATTTATTGTAAAGGTCTGGAAGTGACCTAATCACAGGCAGGTCACTGTTATGAAATCATGAGGAACCCAGGGAGACCTCTGTATAAAGGAAAGCATTATTTAAATGCAACACAACAGTTCGTTTCATATCTTATTCCAAATGTCTCAGTGCTGGTGACATGGACCCAGATCAACACAGCGCTACGTAGCCAGAGGGTTTGCATTATTAATTACAAGAAATGCATTACTAAAACATGAAGCAGGTCTCAAGTATAAACTTGCCATGAGACGAAATTATGCACATTTGAATACTGGCACATAATTGTTGCATAGTAATTAATTAAATACTAAATATTGTTTTGTGTGGCAAAAGCTTTTTTTAGTCTAAACTAAAAGATCAGTGCCCAACATTTGGTTATGGGTCAAACATCTTGCATCACAGAATATTTTAAAGGGATAGTTTGGGTGTTTTGAAGTGGGGTTGTATGAGGTACTTATCCACAGTAAGTGTATTACCTACAGTAGATGACGGTCCCCGGTTTGGGGAAACAGACAGGAGTTCGGCACAGGAGCAAAGCGATACAGTGCTGTGGACGGGGCCAGCAACAGAATGTATTTTAGCCACGTAAAAGAAAGACTCACCTAAAACAATATCAGTTTAAGTGTACGCTATATCTAGAACGGAAAAAAAACGTTAGAATTTAAAAAACGTTAAGCACAGAAGCCTTGCACACTGAGTCCAATGCGAGACAATTAATAAAATTAAATGGATGCATTGGATAGCGGTAGTCCCAAACGGGGCTAATGAATGATTGACATAAGCAAGAAGCTATTGTTTAGCTGCCCAGGGCGCAATCATTTCTGTCTAATCTTTCCTACATCCTTTGTCTTGTGACCATCCCTGATTACAAGCTGTTCTGCAATCACCTTTCACAATCATCTCTATATTCTTTTATTTCTTTATTGTAATGTGCTTTGAGCAGGGAGATGAAGTGAATGTTTATCATCCACTTTGGATGATGGCGTTTGCACGGACGGTGGCTCTGAGTGGTCAAACAACCCTCTTTTGCGAGGTCAATGAAAAAACGAAATCGAAACCTTTTCAGAAAACTGATGGACGAAAGTTTCGGAGTCAGCGTGTAAACGTGATTGACACAACGCCAGGTCATATTGATTTTTAAACTTGCGACAATTTCGTACGAAAAATACGGACTTGATATGCAAAGGCCTTAAGATGTGAAAATATGCTGGCTCTACATTCGGTTTTCCCCTGCTGTCTCTCTCTCTCTCTGCCTGCAGAGCGGCTCTCGTTCTTTGGAGGCAGATCATGAAATTAGCAAAATAAAATGACGAACATCGCCCAAAAAACAACTGCCGATGTACTCAGCTAATCGCAGATAGCCAATCTACTCGTCCAGTCGCCCAACTCTATTATCTGTGCTCGCTTCAAAGCAGCCAGACTCAGTTGACAAAAATAGTATAGATAAGTTTCACTTTCGGTTCAGTTCCCCATTGGAAAATATTTTAAATATAGCATACACTTAAAAAGATATTGATTTTTTTAGGTGGCTAAAATACGTTTTGCCTAGTCTACAACAGTATATTGCTTTGCTCCCGTGTTGGTACTCCTGTCTGCTTCTCCAAACTGGGGCCGTGCCGACCGTCATCTACTGTAGGTAATACACTGACTATGGATAAGTACCTCAAACAATCCCACTTCCAAACACTTAAACTATCCTTTTAACTTGGCTGTCGCCCTACTGCAACATTTTGTTGTTCCTAACAGGTAGAGAGGAGCCTCATTAATAACAAATCTAAACAAATGATAAATTCTAAATGATGGACCAATGTGAAGCCATTTAAAAAGTAAAACTAACAGCCGTAAAATCTTTAAAGGGTAAACATTGTTTTATATGTTTCAGATGATGAAGGACCCGACCCCCCAGAACAGTTTACTGCCATCAAGCTCTCAGACGCAAGGTGAGTAAGCAAAGACAAACTGCACGTTGTATTTGCATCAGCTTTAGCACCCCGCCTCTGCAGGGACTTTTATAGTGTCTAAATGTAACAAGAGTAATTTACTCTCTCCTTGTGGAGGTGTTGCCTGTTCTGGAGCTTCAGTTGTGAATCTCAGATTAACCCTTTACTGATATTATTAAACCTTTCCTGTTATGAAGATAAAATATTCTGGAAAGCCACAGAAATATATAACATATCGGCTCTCCCAATAAAAATCACAGTAGCCTGTTCTGTCTTTTTGAGGCATTGAAAAGGCTGTGTCAGTGTACCGCCATCGTAGAATTTAATTTGGTAATTCTTTCTGTTGCAGGATAGCCTTGAAGTCTGGATATGGCAAATACCTGGGCATTAACTCTGAGGGTTTGGTAGTGGGCCGCTCTGATGCCATTGGCTCCAGGGAACAATGGGAAGCAGTCTTCCAGGAGGTGAGTGGATCTTTCTAATCTTGGTGCATATGTAGATTTAACCCTGTTGACATGCAGGCCGTCTCGGAAGTCGGAACCCATGGGCTTTTGGTCTGACGACGGATAAGCCTCTGGGATCAAGGGTTTATATTTCTGGGGTTCCGGTGTAGCCAGCGTATATCCGGGCCAAGACTTCCTTTTCCGTGCGCTGCTCACTGTTTACAGTCTGACTAGCAACTTAAGATGCGAAACTGGAGTTGGAGTTGAGAGACGGTGTGTACGACTGGATTGTTTCACAAGTAGCCTGCTTAAAAGCTAATTTTAAACCAATAAAATATATGATAACAATAAAAAGCTAAATCGTTGTCAGATGATAGTCGCTGGGTTCCCAAATTGTATTTCGGCCAATGCGTTCCGCCTCTTTTGCTCTTCACATGGACTGTTTACCTGCATATATGCAATATCCGAATGCAATATGCTGTTTACATGACCCGTATCAAATTCAGAATATTAGTGGAATATTAGTGTGCATGTAAACATAGTCATTGTTGATGTTTTCTCTTAATTTCGATGGAATCAGTTAAATTACAAAATTATTGGGGCATAGTGTGCGGTCATCTTCTCTTCAGTACAAGTAGAGCTGAAACAATCAATTAGTTGATTAACAGAAAAGTAATCAGCAAATAATAACTACTATAGTCATTTTTCAAGCATAAATGCCAACATTTCACTGCTTTCAGCTTCTCAAATGTGACTATTTAATGCTTTTGTTTGTCATATATTATAATAAACTGAATAATTTGGGGTTTGGACTGTTGTCTGAATAAAACAACACTTTTGAATATGTTAACTTGGGTTTTGGAAAATTAGGATGAGCATTTTTCAATTGTGAATTGAGGAAAATAATTAGCAGATTGATCGATATTAAAAATAGTCATCACTTTTACCTGTAGGTACAATTAGTGCAAGACAGCATGACCGTGCAAAGAATGCAAGAATGAATATTGTATAGATAATGTAACAAGAATTATACTTATTAGAATGTATTTGTATACGTTTTTTTTTTTATTTCCATGGATGCCCATTTGAACAACAATTTGTATTTGAAACAAAAGCACATATTTTTTTGCAGTAGTGGCACATCATGTAAAAAGGGACAAATTTTTTTTTCTCCTGTCCCCCTGCCTTTCACGGCTCACCTCATGGCTGATTAGAGTTTAGCCCGTGAGAGATAGCACTTAGCGGTAGTAGCAGTAAAAGCAACTAATTCATTATGCAGAATGCATCTACCTTATTATCATTGTAGCGCACCGCTTGCCTTGATGCTTTGTTGAACCTATAAACAACCCGCCCGGCACAACCTTGAGACTCTTTTACATCAAATATCAGGCAACCTTTCATGCCTGTCACAACAATCAATCCCACTGCAATTCTATCTAATCTACTGCCTCCTCCTCTGTTTTCTTCCTGGTCTGCCTCAGGGCAAACTGGCTCTCATGGCAGCAAATAGCTGTTTCATCTCCTACAGTGACAGTGGGGACATCGAGGCCAAGAGCAAGACAGCAGGGGATGGCGAGATGGTGAAGGTGATGTGTAAATTGTGTTCTTCCACAAGGTTGCATGTTAATCCTTTTCATTTTAAGCATGCACTCTCTGTGGGGTCCTGACTGTTGAGATGGAAGGGGAAAATGTTGTGTGACCTCACTTCAGGGGGTTCCAGGTATTGATATTTAATACAAAACTTCTCCTGCTTTCTGTTTTTTTTTATGTTCCCTGAATGATGAGCAGATCAGATCGAGTGCAGAACAAGAGGTCAAGCGTAAAGATGAGATTGCAGAAGAGGACAGAGGCAACGTGAAGTCTTGCGAGGTCAATTATGTGTACGTAACCTCCACTATGTATAACTTCAGTTCTCACTTAATACACAAGCAGCCCAGTCAATAACAAATGAGGGAAACCCATGTTGGCTTCTCTCTGCATTCAACTTTCAAAGTAACTGTCTGCCATTCTTTGCTAGGTCCAGTAAGACCCTTTTGTGCTGCATTTAAGGTGAAATTTATGAGCCTGTCAGAAGTTCTTTCACCCAAATACTTCTTCCTCTGCATTAAAATGCCATGCCATTTTCATACAATGAGAAACGTGTGCCCTGGCTGCTCTCCAGTCACGGCGTGTTTATTTATATAGCACATTTCAACAACAAGGCAAATCAAAGCGCTTTACATAAAACATTAAAAGCATCAAGACAGAAGTGCAAAAGAAACACATTATAGACGGACATTTAAATACAATTAAAAACAGTCATTAAAAAGCCGAGACAATAGAAAATAAAAACAAGATAAAATACGAGAATAAAAGATACACAGTATGCAGTTATGCTATCACACACACAGTGTTGCATATATACAGATACAAACAGTATAAACAAGCACACATACAAACAATTAAAAATTTGGATTGGATTGTAGGGGTCTCTCTTTCTGGGTCACAAGATGAGCTGTTCAGTTGTCATGGAGATGGCTTAGTTGTTATCACATGACATACATTGGACATGTGATAATTGGTTCGCTACAATGCCTCATAAAACATCCATCTAGCCATTTAGATGTTGTGAAAATAATTTTTAGTTACTAGAGTGCTGTATGATGATGATGTATTTTTGTAGGCCAACCAGGAAGTTAGCATCGCCCTGGTTCCCTAGACAAAAAGCCAATGGGATTTTTCCATTGGGTTTTGGATTATTGCAGAAAATAAGATCTGTGGCAAACAAACATTTATGATACTTATATGTTTTGTTCAGCAAGATAATCTTCACAAATGAACACCACTGTTATGATTTTTGAAGTGTCAATGCAATCGCCAGAAGTAAAATGCTAACGTTAGGCTATAAACAACGAGTATACACAACGAGGCGGTAAAGGTGGACGAGTCGGCGTGATGACGTTTTGTAGTCTCATTTAGCCGCTTGTTGGCAATCGCCTTATTGACGACATGTAAATGCTTTAAAATTCTCGAGTGGGATATTTACCGACGTATTTTATATTGTAGAACAAAACGTTAAAATCTCTTCAGCTTGTGTTAACCACAGACCTTATTTCAGGCATCTAACTAAAACCCATTCAAAAAACCCATTGACTTCCAGACAAGGGAACTGGAAGAACAAAATGCTAACTCATTTCCAGGTTTTAGGACTCAATCCTGCAGCACTCTATAGCTTAAAAAATATATAGAATGAATTTATTGTCAGTGTGGCACACACTGTATCTCTTGCAGTTTTTGTTTCTCCTTTTTTAAACCCTGGAAGTGACTTTGAAGTGGCATTTGCCTTTAAGCTGTTGTCGCATTGTATCAATAATCATACCGGTGTTTCTCAACAGCTTGATGTTTTGTGGTTTAAGCCCTATACCTTTCAGCCTCCTCTGAAATGAGCGCTAAAGCACTTTATTGTGATTGAGGGGAATTGAGGGTGATTTCCTTCCCATTATCTTCCCATTGTGTCGGCCTGTACCGACAAGATTTTGACAACAAAATCACTGGATGTGAGATGACTCCTTTGAGCTACCGCCTCATCAGTCCCGCGCCTTTAAAGATGCAATTGATGGTCTGCTGTTAGAGCGGAAAGAGAAAGCGGGAAACACCGCATTTCAGCTTCCGACGCTGCAAGTGTTTTATATATACTGCCCGTCTGCAACCTATTAAGTTCCAGGCAATATGTCTGAAGCTCTTTTTTTGCTTGGCATGCGTTGGCTTGTGTTCCCGCTCTATTATTTGTTTTAGATGAATGCTGGGGAAATGGACTCATCATGTTGACATGTTGATAATGGCTGCCCTTGAGCCTGTGTCTTGATGTAGTGTTTAGCGTCTAAAATGCCTTTCAGGATGGAGTGCAGCTTGGGAATCATAAAACACAGGCAGAGCAAAGAGAGACTAAATATCAAAGAAGTTTCTGACTAGATGGCTCGCTTGTTTATGGCACTGCTGTGGTAGATATTTGAACATATTGTTAAGATTACTTGCATTTAAATATAAAATAATATAATTATAAATGTTTTAAGATGCACATTTAAGGGGAAACACTACAGGTGAATAGGTTATTAGATACTTCGTTCTATGTTTAATGAGCAAATGAGGCGTTATCTTATCATATATGTGCTATTTTGCATACATTTCCAGAACAGAAATCTGAACGTTGGATAAAGCCAGGTTCAAAATTCTTGTTTCATTTTGTTGACATATTAGAGTCAAAGGTTTTTACGGAGGGAAAATCTCTTTTTATTACTCCGTAAAGCAGAAAATTCTGTCAACAGTTGTAAAAAAAAATCCATTTTCACCATGTTTTTTAAGGATAAAATGTTTTATAAATCAGGCTATGAATGATATATGAGCAAACTCCTCGGTAAAAAAAACCTTCAGAATATAGATAGGAATGAAATGGGAAAGTTTGGTGTATGTAAGTGCCACTGAAGTGGAGAAAATACTCATTATGAGAAAACACCCTTTAAAGATATGTGTTATAAAATTCCATACATTTTGAAGACACTACAGGTGAATACGAAAACATTTTTTTTACTAATAAATATCACCATGAAACTTCTCCAGTTGATTGCTTACATTAAGACAATTATTTTTTGTAATTAAAGTTTTCTAAAAGTTTATGTTTAACTATGTAAATGAGACATTATCTAATGGTAACTTTTGGTGAATTTAGGAGAAATCTACAGACTCAAATAGACAAAGTAGTAAAATAAACACCTAAATGTGTATTTTGGATGTTTTCTTTCCACTAATCTGAAAGAAGACCTGTTATGGAAGCAAAACAGACCAAAATCTCAAAATTGACCAGTGCTTGAAAACCATACGTGGTCCCTTGCTCAATTTCTGGTAGAGCATATTTAGATACATGTATAGATTCAAGCTGAAATTTTGATTAATAAGGAGGATATTCCAACCTCATTAACTAATTCCACTTCCAGCCTTCATTGAATATTTAAATAATAGTGCAGTATATATTGTTTTGTGGCAGCTGGTCGGCTTGGACATTTAGATATTCTGCTTTAGTTAGTATTTGGGCTCATTGTTTGGATTTTTTTGGTCAAAGATTTACTGTAGCTTCTTAGAGCCTCAGTGTCAGCTCTCAAAAGAGGATAAATTGTGAAAATGTCAATAATTTTGAGGGTGAGGCTCTTTTTGTGTGTGTGTGTATCGGGTGGTGAGTCATTTGCCTTTACACATCCTTTTTGTAATAATCTGATTAATGTTCCTGTGTGAATTACAGGAAGAAGTTTCAGAGTTTTCAAGATCGGCGGCTCAGGGTTAACGAGGGAGACTCCTCCACGCTAAAGAGAGCCAGAACAGACGGGAAGTTTCACGAAACTTTGCTTGACAGGTGCGGAAATAAGATCATTACAATTTTATTATTTTTTTCTTATCACTCTTCCTTAATTGTTCCTTCATGTATAAAGGGAATTTATACATCAAGGTATAAAATCAAGCTGCAAATTCCTTGTTTTCACTCAGTGTTCAATTTGTGCTAAATATATACAGTAATCCATCAAAGCTCTGTGAAATACAAGGCCAATAAAAGGCCAATAAAAGTCTGGCATTTGAGTTACATTTCTGAGTAATATATCCACAACATATGAAAGTAACTAGGTACACTTTGCAATGTTTTAATTGACTTCCAGTTCACTGAAATTTCTTTAATGTGTGTTCATAAAAAATATAGAAAGGATACCTTTAAATACTTATGAAGAGTTGCTTTTGAAAAATGTTCCTCTGTTTTAAAAAAGAAAATACAGTTTAAATGTTAAGCTTCAACTGAAAGGTTGAGGAAAAATAAAATAATATGCGCAGTATAAAAGGCAAGATGGTGAATACATTTCTAAATTATGTTTCTGCTGTTGTAACCGTTACCCTTAATCACGTCTTCCTACAGTGATATATTAGAGAGATTTGTGTAGATCCAGACAAAAATGTTACATTAAGCGTAACACTCACTGCAATGGGACCAGCGTCCATACATTTTTTTACGTGTATTACTCAGCAACATATATTTATATTTTAAAAAAGGAAATATGCCACAGGCGTAGACATTGAATTAATAATAATAATAATAATAATAACAGAAAATAGATTGATTGCAGGCACATACTGTAACACTGAATGTCTTTCTTTTCATTACAGGAGAGCCAAAATGAAAGCAGACCGGTACTGCAAGTGAAGGCTCAACTTTGTAGAATACTGCCATGTCTTTGTAAATGTCTTGATTTTAAAGATTTGGCCATTTAATGTAGTATGTTTTTTTGTTTTGTTTTTAATATTTTGAATAAAAGGACATGGTCAAATCAGTTTCATTGGTCTTTGTGTATTTTTTATCAGCCAGCTGAATTCATCTTAATGGAGATGTTTATAGAATTCAGATGCCCCATTGACCTACAGTATGCTGTGTAAATGATTAACCGTAATTTCACTTTGCTGTGGAGAAACTGTTTGTTAAACCTTTGGTTTATAGGATGTCTCATGTTTAGTGTATCAATGGTGGAAGAGGTACACAAATCCTTAAAAACACTGATACAACTCTAAAATACAAAGAAAACAAGTAAAACTCACTTTAAACCCCACTGAAGTAGAAGAACAGAAGTATTATCAGCAAAACAATTTAAAGGATCAAAAGTAAAAGCACTCGTTCTGCAGACTGATTCCCCTTTGATTGATGTATTCTATATTACGTTATTAGATTGTTAATACTGTATACTTTACACATACAGTTTGGTGGTTTTGTCCTGTGGTTCCCAACCTAGTGGTCGGGCTCCCTCCAAAGAGACACAAGATAAATCTGAGAAGCTGTGGGATGATTAATGGGGAAAAATCAACGGTCTATGAGAAAAAGTAGCTAAAGCTGTCAAATAAATGTAGTGGAGTAAAAAGTAAAATATTTCCCTCTGAAATGTAGTGGAGTAGAAGTATAAAGTAGCATTAAAGTGGCAGTAGGCAGTATGTTTTTGGCATCATTGGGCAAAGATTCCATAATAACCTTTCAGCATATTGTAATTCAAGTGTTCTGAGAGATAACTAGACTTCAGCACCTCATCATGGCTCTGTTTTCAGGCTTTAGAAAATCTAGCCTGTGACGGGAGACTTTGACCAATCACAGGTCATTTCATTGAGAGAGCGTTCCTATTGGCTGTGCTCCGGTCATGTGACCGGTACTTGGCGTTCCTTCACCAGATTTCACAATGACGTCACAAACTTTCTCGTTTTACACTACAAGATGATTCTGAAAACATTGGAGTCGAGAAATAGGCATTAACGTAACATAATATTGATTCATATTTGATCAGCGCTACCTAGGTGACCGTTTGGTCGGAGTTCCCGAATGATTGACAGCCAGCTCTCATAGACAGCAGATGGACAGCAGACCTCAGATCAGCTCTTACTGCTTGTTTTTCTCCGGTCTGTGAAATCTTGCAGATGCCGTAAGGAGCACTGGAGGACACAGAGTCACATGGGTTTTTTTTCAGGTCACCTGTTTCATGTACTACTGTAAGGATATAGCGACCGTTTTATAAAAATAACTTTTTTGTAATCATATTTGCTCCAACCTCGCCTACTTCAGCTTTATATGGAAATCTGACATCTGGAATGGAAGTCCTTCAAACAGCCCTTCAGTATACAGTATGTACTTAGTTACTTCCCAACACTGGTTTGTATATGTTGTTTATGTATATCTATTTTTCTTCTTCTGCCTTACCACCCACTCAAACCATTTGGAGCTCTATTTACTTTGAGTCTTTGTTGTGCAATAAAAATGTGGACTGGGGTATTAACAAACTTTTGATCACATAGTATATGATGTAAAGTTACTCTGTGAGGCAAAACACAGGAAACGATTACATGCAGACAGTCGTATCCATGCTTTTAATAGACATGCAGGTGTCACAGGAGGAAACAATAGCAGTCAACCATATGAGTGGTCATGTGACCCTATTTTCACTTCCGCATGGAACCAACCACTCTGATCTGTTTCGAGGGGTGTTTGTGTCGCTTAATTACTATTTTTTTAATCAAAAGGCTCTCGATTTTATTACAAACAAAATAAACAAAATTCTCAATTATACGATTTTATCTACAACGCGTGTGAATATCCACTCGTTTATTTGTACAAAAGGCGTGTAATGTCCCTTTAACAACTTCCGGTTTCCCCTCTCTTGCATAAAGTCAGGTCACCGTCACGAGGTAAACAGAAGCAGCTTCCTGGTCGAGCAGCAGCAGTCTGAGTGAACTCCTCCAACATGGGTCTCTGGGTTTTACTAAGTTTAGCGGCTTTATTTACCGTCTCATCGACACAGTTTATCCCCCCGGTAAGAGACATGTCTGTGTGTTCATTGTGTTATTTAACTGAGTTATTGGACAAAGCCTAGGTGTGATGTTGTTGCCTAACATGTGGAGCTGTGTTGATGTTTCTACTCTGAAGTCACTCAGAAACCTTTAATATTCATGTGTTTACAGTATACAGAAGACTGTCTGGCAGACATGTATCCACCAAAGGGTCCCACGTAAGTAACATTAGACTGTAAAAGTCCTGTTTAACTTATTTGGTTGCTGTTTAACTGTTTGTGATGGATGATTGTTTTATAATGTCTCATAATTGAACTCTGCTGCCTTCAAGTGCTCCTCGTAAATCTGAAAACTCACAACTTCACAAAGTTAACAGATGCTGCGTTTTTGATTGGGGAAAAAAAATGGAAATGGACATTATAGATATAATTTGTTTTCCTGTTTTGTGGGCTGCTGTTTATTTTAATAAGCAAATATCACACAGCCTCTACTGGAAAGAGAAAATGAACATTAGGAATGATTCATTAACTGATGTTGAATAATTAATTGGGCAATCCACCAATCTTACACAACTAGTGTTTACACATCACGAGGATCTCTGAAAACACTGTATAATGTGTGCTATGATGACTCTTGTTAATAAATTGGGTAACACTTCATTTTACAGGTCCGCAATTTTCATGATAATTAGGTGATAATTAGCAAGTAACCTATTTAAAATTTCTTTGGAATTACTGCACAAATTACTCCAATATTTACCTCAAAAATTACATTATTATAAACATAATTATATACTGCTATTTCCCAATAGCTGATAATTTATTTAATACATTTCCAGGAAAAGAATACAAAGTTAATTGATTTGCTTTATTTCCATGTCTGCTGATAAATAGATGACAATTGGCAAATAAATTATTTGAAAAAAACAAACTCCCTGAATCATGACATCAGCTACCAGGTTACATTTGTGTAGACAATAAGTCACACAATGATGAGATTTGTGCCTGATCATAAGGGTCTTCTATTAGTTTTGGTTTTCCACCTTAGATGAAGAGCAGCGCACAGCCGCTTCCATTATATGCTATTTTACTATATCAGTATTAAATAATGTTTACAATAAAGTCATTTTCAATAAATTTTTGAAGTAACTATTGGGGTAATTTCAAAGTCATTTCAAAGAAATTTCAAATAGGTTACTTTTTAATTATCACCTAATTACCATGAAATTTCCGGACCTGTAAAATGAAGTGTTACCATAAATTGATAATTTAAGTCATTTATCAAACATAAATGTTAAATATTCGCTACTAAATATTTCTCTATTATATCATTGCAATCTGAATATCTGTGAGTTTTGGACTGTTAGTTGTGCAAAACAAGCGATTTTAAGATGTCAACTTGGGCACTGAGAACTTATGTTTTCAATATTTTTATTTTGTATACTAAACAAGTAATCTAAAACATAATGGAAACTGATAATAGTCGTTAGTTGTAGCCCTACTGTGCTTCGAGACAACAGATCTGCAACAGAAATACATTTCAAACTGGGTGCTTGGAATTTGAAAGGTGTGGGTGTAACAAAAAGCTATTGAGTAATCGGGGAAGTGTAGGATCTAGTGTTTTCGACTTTGACCCATAAAAGCAAATAAAGGCAGAATATCTTGGCGTCTGCTGCACCGAGTTTGACGACCACTCTTTATTATTTGTCTCTTGCATGTCCCCCAAATTTATGGAAGTGCAAGACTAAATTAGTTAGGTTAGATGTGTGCTTTCTCTTTAGAATAAATGTTCACATGACAATGACTACAAAATGGTTGGAGATTAATTTAACTAACAAATCAGTCGTCTATTTGTCTCCACACTTCGATTAAAGTGAGGTTTACATGAGATAGAATTAGCCTGCATGGCCTCAGCTGTTGTATTACAGTATAACTCCAGAGGCATTACATTTCAAGTTAATTCAAAACATAAATAAAAGTCACGTCTAGTCAGATGTTGTGAATAGGATGTTTTCATTTGCACCGTTATGCTTCAGTAGTTTTACAGCTTTTTCTTCTTAATCAGGTTCAAAGGAGCGGTCAGTTGGTACACAGTGGACCTCGACTCACCGCCCAGCAAGAGATGGACGGCTCTAATTACTGACAAAAAAACGGATGTAAGAATGAAGAAGTATTTTAAACTCGTCTCACAGAAATATCACATGTTGTTTACTGACGTTTTCTTTCTTTGAAGCTGGTCAACATGATGCAGGCCATCAGAGACTTGGCTAATGCTTTTGTGCCCAGTGGAAAGCTGGTTGAGCTGGTTGACGTCACACTGGTGAGTGTTATTTCTCTCTGAACTATGTTTTCCTTAGAAATAACTGCCATATTTTTGTCACTGACGGCTTTATGACTGCAGTGTGTTTTTATAATGTTCTGCAGCCTTTGATGGTGGACACACTGCCAAACCCTTTCGGTGATGAAATCAAAGGAATTGCAGCTGTTTCAGGGATTCCTCTTGGTAAGAAAACACATATTTAGTAACTGTTTTTAAAAATGTTTGACGTCTGTCCTTTTTTTATAATTGTTTTTCTTCATATTTCATAATCTAGGTGAAGTCGTCTTGTTCAACATCTTCTATGAGGTGTTCACTGTGTGCACATCAGTTGTTGCAGAAGACATTAAGGGTGGGTCATCGTCCAGAATCAGATTGATTCATTTACTTTGAAATAATGTTATATCAGCACTGAAAGGTTTTTGTGCTTTGCACTCTTACAGGTAACCTCATCCATGGTAGAAATCTGGATTTTGGATTATTTATGGGGTAAGGAATCACACTTTTTTAAGCTTGATACTCTTGACTCTGATCCGGTGAGATAACATCTCATGAGACCGACTTGTCCCTCTTCACAGCTGGGATGTGAAAAACAAGTCATGGATCATTAGTGAGAAGCTGAAGCCTCTGGTGGTCAACCTCGACTTCAAGAGAAATAACCAGACTGTCTTTAAGTCTACGAACTTTGCTGGATATGTTGGCATGCTGACTGGCATCAAGCCTGTAAGTCATTTAGTGTCATAACTCGATTCAATCAGCATGAAACATTGTTAACATCCATGACAGCTGTTGAGTTGTGTGTACTTCTTGCACAGTTCTGGTATGTAAGAAAGATTTTTCTTCTTTCTCTCCTAGCACATATTCACTCTGACTATGAATGAGCGCTTCAGCATCGATGGAGGATACATCGGTGAGGGATTAACGGTTTTGCTCAGCACTATTTCTGCTGGCATTAGAGACGAGGACTCTGTTTTGTGACTACTTGTCTTCATGTAAATCTGTTCACGTGCAGGAATCCTGGAGTGGATCTTGGGGAAGAGAGACGGGATGTGGATGAGCTTCCTCACTCGCTCTGTTCTAGAAAATGCAAACAGGTATTCATTCCTCTTTGATATTTAAAGGTACATTGTGGGGTTTTTCGGCCATGAGTGTTGCTGTAGAGTCATGTTTCTATGAGCAGGTCCCTGTTTTATTGTAGCTTGTGTTCTTGCTGCATGCACAGTGGTGATATGATGCACATTTTCATCAAGGACAGTAATGCATTTCTATGTCTGATGGCAGTTATGTGCTGTAAAATGTCGCGGTGCACCGGTAACAGAGAAGAAGAATAAGAAAAAGGCCATAAGCTGATGAAGAAAAAGCTTTGCAAATATTTTTTATCGGTTAGAAAATGCATGCAACATGTCCGTTAGGTCTTAAGGATTTAAGGATTTAGACGATGCAATTTGCTAACAAATGTGAAAAAAATATTATCAAACTCCACGGAGTACCTTAGCATCCTGAAAAAGAAACTGCTGTTATCAATTCCATGGGAAGTTTATTAGTATAGTACAGTTCAACAACAAGGCAATTCAAATGCTTTACTTAAGACATAAAACGGCATTGAGACAAGAAACACAAGGCGATATAAAAAAAGACATGTGTGTGTATATAAAAAGGATTTAAAAGAGTAGAATAAAATAAAAGATAAAAAAGAAGCTAAATTTGAATTAAACAAATTAATCAGAAGAATAAAAACAACAGTGTACTTATATTTCAGTGTGTTATATGAATGCATAGTCCCAGGTTTAATACAAAAAAAAGGTGGTGGCAAACAGAAGTTTAAAACTATGATTTAGTTTTCCTGGATCCAGTTTTGTGATGCATAAAAACTGAATGCTGCCTCTCCGTGTGCAGCGACGATGTCTCTGCACCAACAATGAGTCTCATCCTGTTCTCACCAGCTACGAGGAAGCCAAAACTCGCCTGGCTCAGACCAAGCTGCTGGCTCCAGCTTACTTCATCCTGGGAGGAAACCAGACAGGCCAGGGCTGCATCATCACCAGGTCCAGAGAGCTCAGTATTGATGTTTTGGAGTAAGTACTGGAGATTATTCTGTACATGTAGAGCATTTTAGATTAGATTAGCCTGTATCGTCTCCCTTAGGAGAAATTTGTCTCAGGCATTCGAGAGAACAAAGGTAACACAGCAGCACACAGTTCTCCATATGCACACAATATCAAACTACAGCTAACATTCAATAACACACACAGATCCATAGACACAGGACATACTGTACATATAATGTTAAATAATACTTTTAATGTCAGCAATATAGTATGTTTGCTTTCCTGGATATAGAAATGTCCGTGGTTTATTTTTTAGTACTTAATCACCATGTATGTTTGGATTAAAAATAACAACGAATGATATATCAGCCCTGAGCAAATCAAAACCACTATAACTTACAAGATTACAATGAATTGTATCAGTGATTTATCTTGAGTTGACTGACCTTTTTGTGTGGAGCAGTCTTTTGTGAAAGTGTCACAGTGACACAGCTTTTCTTGTTTGTTCTTGTGAAACATCACTTGCCCAACCAGGAACTGGTGACTGCTTTGGTTTCAGATCACCTGATTAAACTCTATTTCACAAATCAGCTGCTTTAGTGTCGCTGCATGTCACATAAGTTTTTTTTTTTTATTATTTAATTATTGTCGTGGCTTCTTTACAAAATGAATATAGCCACACTGACCTTTAGTCGGGGTTGTGGTTTCGGACTCGCCTCTCTTTGTTTCCAAACGATAGCGGACATTCTTGTAACGTTGCATCACATTAGATTTATTTTAATCCAGGTGTCCAGTGTATAAACATTTGAAATCAATGTAAACTTTATCTTTGAAAAAAGAACAACAAAAAGAGCTTGGGATTGTAACACTATACAGCTTCTCCATTTAACCACTCTCACCTCTCCTCCATTACTCTGATCTATATGATCATACATAGGTGGTGTCATTTCCTGCCACAGTGCATATTAAAGGGCAGCAGAGTGGAGACGTATTTCTAAACTCATTATAACCAGATAAATACAGTTTAATGTCAAACACACATGAGAAAATTAATCAAACATTAATAATTCTATGAGAGCAGAAATGTCTCTAACAATTATTGTATTGCAGGATTGACGTGAAGATGGGCCGGTGGTATGTCCTGGAGACAAACTACGATCACTGGAAGGAGCCTTTGTTCCTGGATGATCGCAGAACTCCCGCCATGAAGTGCATGAACCTGACCACACAGAACGTGAGTACTGATGACAGATCTTTACTCTTTACTAGGAAAATCAGCAATACCACAGAAGTAAAGTAAACTATAAATATCAAAGTAATTACAGTAAAAAACATAGTGTGTGTGTGTATATATATATATATAGATATCTATATCTATAAATATATATATATATACACACACACACACACACAGTAACATTTATCTACAAAAATATAAAGTACACATGAAGTGATGAAAAGATTAAGACTCTAGTTTTTTCTGCATTAAAAACAGAAAAAGTAAAAACAAATGTACAAAGTGGGTCGTCCAATCAGATGAGCCGACTCTGTTTCAAGTAAAAGTCATGTGGTCACAATTTTAGTTAAGTATAAGTACATACGTATTAGCATCAAAATATACTTAAAGTACTAATTATGCAGAACGGGCCATTTCAGAACAATAAATATTATATTTTTGGATAAAAGTTATGGACACATTAATATGTAAGTATCGCTAATGTTGTAGCTGTAAAGGGGGGCTAATTTTATGTTCTTTACTGCCAGGTACCTTAAACTATAATAATCCATCGTAATTTAATTGTGGATTGTTGTTGTTAAATATATTTTGTATTATTCTGAATATGTACAAAGTAACTAGTAGCTACAGCTGTCAAATAAATGTCGTAGAGTAAAAAGTACAATATTTCCTTTGTGTAGTGGAGTAGAAGTATAAAGTAGCATCAAATGGAAATACTCAAGTAAAGTAGAAGTACCTACAAATTTTACTTAAGTAAATGTACTTCAATCACTGAATGATGACACTCGCTTCCTGGACAGAAATTGCTGTCTTTGATTTAGAGGATGTGAATGTTTGCAGATGTAGGTAAAGATCAGTCATGTGATGAAACAGGAAGGTAACTTATCAGAGTTGTACTTAAGACCTAAAATCAAAGTGGTGAGACACCTTTGATTTGTCTCTTCTTTTAGAACATCTCACTGAAGACCATGTATGACGTCCTCTCAACCAAACCAATGCTAAACAAGGTGGGTCTTGTTTTTTTTTTTACCTTTTGATTTATTAATTAAAAGCACGTAAGATTCGTTCAGTGTAAATAACTTGTTCTCACGGTGTTTTTCACAGTTGACTACATACACAACACTGATGCAAGTGTCTGAGGGAAAGCTGGAGTCGTATATCCGCGACTGCCCAAACCCCTGCATGCCCTGGTAACGGCTCAACCACTGAACCCTGATCAGTTTGTAAATACCTATCTGCGTGGAGACGCTGCGATAGAGATGAGCTCAGCTGATCTTGGGACAAAAGTTGAGGTTGTTCCTTTTTTAAATGTTTGCACAGCAACCAAATAACCTGAACCAAAGTTTGTCTTGACAGTTGTGTTTTGTTTTTTCAGACGATTCAGAAATACTTAAAACTTTGATGAAAATACTAAATCCTTCTTTTTTTTCTGTCATGAGGGAAATTGGTACGAAAGTGAATTGAACTTATAAATTCCCTCACTTACTTTTACTGTAATTATATATGTGTTATTGAGTCCATCAGTCCCAACAACTCAACATGGGCTTAGGGACCCCTGAGATGATTGCTTGTGTGTAATTCAATTAATGCAATTAATTATGTTAAATTTCTCAAATCCAGCCCACACTCACCATTTTGTGCCTCCACACTGTGGCCCTGCTATGGGTTTGTTTTTTTATCCAGATTGCAAGTAAAAATGTTGAACGGCTAAGGTAGTTACAGGTACTGTCTCACCACATGACCACTTCACACACTGATACTGACAAATGTATCTCATAGCTGACCACTTTTATTTTTAAAGATGGTTAATAAAGTGATTCCCAAATTTAAGGTTCTACTTGTGTTTCGTGAGCTGGTTATATTGTGAATTAAGTTGTTTAAGATTTCTTATTTGGGGCTTGAACTAACTATTATTTTCATTGACAATGAATCTTACTATACTATGACTTTTTATGACATACTATACTACGTAAGGGATAATGTACAGCGAGCCGGTCATTGTTGTGAAGGGGATTCTTTCACAACAATGACCCGCTAGTTGTACATTATCCCGCTTATCACACGGCTACTTACTGAAGAAATCAATATTTTGATACAAAAATGATCCGCCAGAGTCCAACATCAGAGCTGCGCCCCTAGCAACGGTCTGCTATACATAGCAACGGTCTGTTATATACAAATTACAAAACGAAGAACACTGTGATTGACCAATCAGAATTGGTCGAAATTTGTCGAAAAATTTCATGAAAAAAAATTCATATTGTTTGTCGTAAAATTTCATGGAAAAAGGTCAAAGTGTAGTATGTAGAAACATTTCATGAAAAAAGTCAGTATAGAATGTCGAAAAATTTCATGAAAAAAAGTCATAGTATAGTATCTGAAAATATTCATGAAAAAAACGTCTTATTAAAGTATGTAGAAAAATGTTATGAAAAAAGTCAGTATGTCGAAACATTTCATGAAAAAAGGTCAGTGTAGTATGTCGAAAAAATTTCATGAAAAAAAATTCAGTTTGTCGAAAGATTTCATGAAAAAAGTCATAGTATAGTATTTCCAAAAATTTCATGAAATAGTCAATTGTATAGTATGTCGAAAATTTTTATGAAAAAGTCATAGTATAGAATGTCGAAAGATTTCATGAAAAAAAATCATAGTATAGTATTTCGAAGAATTTCATGAAATAGTCAATTGTATAGTATGTCAAAAAATTTTATGAAAAAAAGTCAAGAGTATAGTATGTGGAAAAATTACATGAAAAAAAATTCATATTGTTTGTCGAAAGATTTCATGAAAAAAGTAATCGTATAGTATGTTCAAATATTTCATGAAAAAAGTCATAGTATAGTATTTCCAAAAATTTCATGAAAAAAGGTCAAAGTGTAGTATGTCGAAAAATTACATGAAAAGAAATTCATAATATCGTTTGTCGAAAAATTTCATGAACAAAAATCAATAGTATCACATGTCGAAAAACTTCATGGAAACACGAAAACACTGATGTACAAAATGTGTCAACGCACACCACCATTTTTTTAAAGGTCCAGCATTTTATTATTTAAAACTTATTACTGTAGTCAACATTTTTAATTAGATGAAAATCGATGGAGACTAACAATTAACAGAACAGTATATAAAGATGTGTCTGAAGGGATAAAAGTTAAATCTGAGTTTGAGCTCTTATATAAAGGAAAAAGTCTTCAAGCAGGAGACGCAATTAGCTAAAGTCAGCCAGGCTACAACTGAACTTCCATCCTACTGTAATCTCCTTATAATTAGGAATCAAGTGCAGAAAAGACGAGCTGTGTAACAATAAGGCCAAGACAAATAAAACGTTTAAAAAAATCACAACTCATGTTAAACTGATCCCAGAACCAAGAAGGAGACTAAGGCGAATCTGACCAGGAGTTTCAGGACTACAACGATTCAGACAGAGGCTTAACTGTCAGTAATCAGCAGCATAAAGACAACCCCTCCCTAGATTACCCATAAATCACATTAAACATTCAGGAATAAAATTAACTAAGTGTTGATTATGTTTAGTTGTATCTGTGCGTCAGGAGTCACAGCTAACTTGTGACCAAAATGATGAGCCTTTGCTCCTTTAAACTAGCAGATAAAGAATCAACAATCATACATCCAGAGCAGATTGAGGGTGCAAGCATAGTGTTGCTAAAAACAGTAGATTTGGAGACATCGGTATAAATCTTTACACGCTCTGGGCACCAGCAGTGTCTGAAAAACAAAAAGGAAAATACATAATTTACTCTAAAAGTGATGGACTATTAGTTATGTACAGACAAAAACAGTGGATCATTCCTGGATGCACGTACACAATGATTGGGCGATACAATTTTCAAATCGGCCACCATCAGCCCATCAACCAGCGATTGCAGGTGTAACAAGAAAGAGTGTGTTGTTGTTTTTTTTAGGGTATTTGGTAACTACACAAACAAAACTGTAATCCATACCTGGTTCCTTCAGTGCCTGTGCATTTCCCACGAGCCCAGTCAGCGACTCAGTGTTCCCATTGAGGATCTCTACAGACAGGTTGTTATTCTGCTGCTCCTCCACTATTCTCTTCT
Source organism: Sebastes fasciatus (assembly GCF_043250625.1). NCBI lineage: Eukaryota > Metazoa > Chordata > Actinopteri > Perciformes > Sebastidae > Sebastes > Sebastes fasciatus. The sequence continues at coordinate 20,685,921 of NC_133797.1, read as the reverse complement.
GTAGTTCCTCCTAATGTTACAGCACACAGTATTATCATTAGATCAAATGTTTTTACACCTTGGCTTCTCTTTAATTAATACAAACAGTGTTTTATTTGTTAGCTGTTACACACCTCACACATGACTGAAAGCTGCATTGGCAACTCATCCACCTTCACAAAGTCGTCCTCATCCGATTTCTGACTGGTGTTGCCTGAGCCCATCTCCTGCATCAATAATATTGATAAAATCAATACACAACAGCAGCAATAAAGGTCAAAGTATTCAGTGTGTTACTAGTGAATAATGGTGTTTTCATTCCAGCATACCACTGTTTTGGTAAAATATGTTGATTGGATAAATAGAAACATCATGAGCATGTTTTTTTTAATTAAACTGAGTATCTTCAGCCTTGGACTTACATCTACATTAATCATGACAGGGGAGTCTGTGTCAGGGCTGCTAGAGGTGACTGACTCCTTGGGGACGTCCTGATCAGCGGAGACTTCATGGGAGCTTCCTTCTGAGGCAGCAGCTGCCCCAACGTTACTCTCCTCCTCAGGACTCTGGCTTGCCACCATGTCACGGCTCTCTGCTGTGGAAGCCATGGTCCCAACTGACTTGTTGTTTGCTACTAAACAAAGAAGAAAAGTTAAAGGGACTGTTTGTAACTTTCTAAGCGTATAAATGTAGCGGGTCGGCACACATGCGCGCTCGCATAGCTAGTTTCACTGGAAAAGAGATGGCAACACTGGGCTCGGGTTTTTCAGTTGGATAATTTTTAGTGTACTCATGCTCGTTTCTCAAGATCGCCCACCCTGCCTTTAATGTTATAAAATATGATGGACCAACAAAGGGTCTAAAAATACAAGATTTCTATCAGACAAATGCCAGTTTGACATTTTCTAGCTTGAAGGAAATTCCCACTGAAAATATGAAGGAGGGCCTCACCATCATTATCTGAACTCCTCTGTTCAGCTTTGGTTTCCTGGGTTTCGCTGGGTGTTGTCCCCTGAAGCATGAAACAATTCCACAGGTCAGACTAAGAAAAGTGTGTTAAAAAATACAAGTTATGGTTGTTTATGAAAAAGATATCTATCTGCGACAAACCGTAACACTGACCTCCTGCTCCACCTGTCCATCAGCAGAAGCCTGCAAGGATGTTTGGACATCAACCGGTCCAGCTTCGAACTCCTCCATTTCCTCCTCCTCGTTCTCATCCTCTCCACTGCCGTAGTTTGTCAGGGCCTGAGTCTCTGCTTTAGAAAGACCTGAAAGAAAGAACAGAAAGAACATATAAGAATGACATGTACAGGTACATGTGTTTCATTAATGCATGCATGTATGTGTGTGTGTATATACATGAAATTGCATTTAGACAGAAAAACATTTAATGTATAGGAATTGGTAGATATTTTGATTTTCAAAAGTAAATCAAATCATAAAAATGTAATCATCTCAGTTTATACTGATTTTGGCTTTCTTTTGGGGGGGTTGTTTCTTCACTAAATAATACCAAGGGGCCCTTTTTAATATGTTCACTTACTGATGGACAGGGGGATTCCCTGTCCGTCCCCTTCATCCTCATCTTCCTCTTCCACCTCTGAAGCTTCACTGCTCCTGCTGTTTTTCGTCTCTGTTTGCAGGTAGAGCTCCCGGAGGGTAGAATCACCTTCCTGCTCAGCCTCATCTTGATCCTGGAAGAAGACAAGAGAGACATGATTGTAGCAGATTACTGGTGATCTAAGTGGTATTGACAATTTTCATTATCAGTATTAAAATGACCAACCTTGTCTTCATCTGTGTAGGCTGGAGAAATTGATTTATCTGCACCAGATATTGTATTTTCCTAATTGGAGGAACATAAAAAGTCAAATTAGTCTCAATCAAACAGACTTCCTTGCTACAGTGTTCATTCTTTCGTCATACATACTTTTATTGTATTACCAACAAATACAAAGTGGGAATAGAAAAAAACAACTTACCTTGAGACTGTGCTTTGCTCTACTGGGTTGCTCAGCCCTCTTCTTATTTTTGTGTTTGGCTGCCAAGGCGATGCTGCTGCTGTTGTCCAAATCCTGCATGAGCCTAAAGAAGGCGAGTTCATTGAAGAGGATCTCTGAGATCTCCACCAGAAGATCCTCTCCACAGTCCTTCAGAGTACGGCCCACAAATTTACTAAGAGAGTCCTGGAGCAAGAGAAGAGAGTGTGGAAACATCAGAAAGGCTGTTCTTCATATCATATGCTTAAACTTGTGTCATCTGCACTTGAAGAAATTGGTATCGTCACTGGTCATACCTGCAGTATGCCTCCCAGCTGTCGGTGGAAAAAGCGGACAAACTCTTTGCTTTCATCGTTCTGTTGGGTGAGGGTAAGGACCATGCGCCGCACAGTTGTCAACAGCTGGAGCGAGCACACCTCATCCATGTTCTCCTAATAAAAGAAAACATGAACATTACAGAGTGATTTAACTCTTAAACGACAGTTCATATTCACAGTGGCGCATCCAGTGCTGATGACATTCAATTTGAGCCTTAAAACATTTAGCAATTAGGCCTGTACGATGAGGATATAATTTTTGAATATTGCGATGATGATATGACTCGCGATAAATAAACAAATATTGAAGTGTGCATATTAGCTCTACTTATGTCAGCCTGGTTGTCTTTAAATTCGGAACCAGATTAGAATTGAATATTTTAAATAGAACTGTGTTAAATATTGTTTTCTAGAGCAGCAACAGTAATGTTTACAACAGCAAAGTCACCATATAAACTCAATCTGAAATATTAATAATATTCCTGACATGAAAATACTGAGTAAAGTTTAAAAAGAATGAAGAACACAGCTGATGTGATTCACTGTGTGATTGTGTATGTGTGGAGAACTCCTCCACAGCCCCAACACATAGCAGGGGAGAGACTTCAGCTTGATAATAAATACTAACGTTGTGGTCTTTAACCCTGCGGGTTTTGGTAATCATCCCTAAATAAAATGATTTTTCTTATGTATCGCAGCTCAGGCAGTCTTTTGCGATGTGTTTATCGCGCTTGTTCATATCACGATGACGATGAAAATACGATTTATTAGTCAGCACTATTAGCAATTCATTATTAACAAGAACTCTTATTTAATTAAATAGATAAGTTCCAAGTATGGGAAATTCATATTTTTTCAATTCCAGTACATTCTCTGCAGCTCCCTGTGTTGGTTGTCCTACCTTAAGGAAAGGAATGACTTCTGTCATGATGGCTTTGATCTGACGGTCCAACTGCTGGGTGTCAATCTGAGGACAGCGCACGTCACCTGCTGCTCACAGACACAAATCATTTTATTCAAAAAATTCCGCAAAATTAAACAGCAAAGTGAAAGGCAATGATTGTGCTGCTACGGGTCTTTGGTGTACGCAGGCAGAATCATATGATTGGGTACCTTCCACTTGGTCAGCAAGGTTAGCAGAAGGATGTTCAGAAATTGAGACTTCAGAGTCAACTGCAGCTGTAGAGCTGGCGTTGCAGGGGTTAAACTCAGCTTTAAGCTTCATGCGCTCATACTCCCTAATCCTGGCCAGAGCTTTGTCTAAATGAATCACCGTGTTGCCTATCAGAGCAGCAAAGAAAGGAGAGCGAAAAAGAGACAGAAAAGGGATACAATAAGTTCAAAATCAATGAAGCAAGAGAGAGGAGACTGTAATGGATATTAATTAAGGCTGTCAAAGTTAACGTGATAATAATGCGTTGTGATAATCACATGCAGTTTGGGGCAAGTCATAGTCAAGTCAGCACACTGACACACTGACAGCTGTTGTTGCCTGTTGGGCTGCAGTTTGTTATGATTTTGTAGCATATTATTTTGCTAAATGCAGTACCTGTGAGGGTTTCTGGACAATATTTGTCATTGTTTTGTGTTAATATATAAATACATTTGCATAAAGCAAGCATATCTAACTTTAAGGTACATTTTGAACAGATAAAAATGTGTGATTAATTTGCGATTAACTATTGACAATCATGCGATTAATCCCAATTAAATATTTGAATCGATTGACAGCCCTAATATTAATGCATCTGTAACCAGGTCTACACTACAGGATCAAACTAAGTACAGTATGTCAGCTCCTAATCTAGGTCACTGAAGTTCCCAAAATCTGAGAGTACATTTGTTCTTTGCCAAACAGTCCTCTTCTGAAAGGTAATCTTCTTTAGTTTGACCGTGTGGTGTTGACCCTGAGACCAGCCCTGAGTAGTCCTTCTCGAAAAAGAAGGTAGTAGTACCTCAATTTAATTTAGTTAAAGGCAATAAGCAAAGCATTTCAGATGAATACCAGGATGCGAAAAAGGTTTCAGATAGGTATACAGTTTTACAAGCTTCAGTCCCAAATAGTTTCTACATGCATAACTATACCCAGGTCATCGTTAGCAAACGGTTCCAGGTTGGAGGAGGTTGACATGGTGCTCTCATTGCCCACAGATTCTGCATCATCCCTCTTCTTCATCGTGTCCTGTGTGAGCCTCAAGTTTTTCTCCACCACCTCCTGAAAATGGTCAAGATTCTGTTTTGAGTCACTCACAGTATATATCTGACATATATATCCCCCAATTGTTTAGATTATAGAAGACTGGATAATTCATCACAGATCCACTTTTTAAAAAAAAACAGCATAATGCTATTAACAGCAATGGTGGCTTCTCTTGCCATTCTCCTTTTTCTGACTTGGAGAATTAGACATCTCATCCATCATTCTTGAACAAAGGTATTATTTAAACAGAAAAAAGGCCTGGTACCCAATTAGTAGAACTCGTGGGACCTTGGCCCAGAACAAAGAACACATGTCTGATCTGGCCAAAAGAGGCGTGGAGAAATGAGGGTCATTTTTATTTTACAGACAGGTTTCTGAAGTCTTGCTGTCAAGTTAAATTCAAAGACAAAGAAGATGTTGGGTGGGGAAATTAAAATCAGAGAATAAAGAGAGACATGGAAGGATGAAAAGAGACAAGGCAGGGATGGATGAAAGGAGACAAGGCTGAGAGAGAAACTAATGAAAGATGTATTGAAATGTAGAAGAGGAAGAAGGAAAAGTGATTAAAAAAAAGAGAAGGGGGAGGATGACTATATGGATCGAGAGAAGTACTTCAGGACTGGTGGAGGCCTCACTATGGAGTGACACATTAAATTAGGAGAAAAAGAGAACAAACATTAAAAATGTGTGAGAATGCCACACTGGGAAGCAATAATGTGTCTCTTACTGCATCACTGGTTGCCAAACTCTCACTGGGTGTGAGCTCAGACTGAGAGCCTGCAGCCCACACCACAGGGCCAAGAGGGGGCATCTGGTGCGCAGCTGCACTCTTCTCTGTCAGGTGTCTGGTCACGATATCCTGGCAGAAACACAGGGAGAGAATAAGTTCTCAAGGGGACATTGCATTTATATCTAAGGCCAGGCTCAGATTATAGGAGTCTAAAATTCTGACTGATTTAAAATTCTGATTAAATTACACAAATTTTAGATTACCTCGACAACACTCAAACTAAAGTGCATTTACATATATATATATACATATATATATACATATATATATACATATATATATATATATATATATACATATATATACATATATATATATATACATATATATACATATATATATATATACATATATATATATGTATATATATATATATATATATATATACGTATATATATATACATATATATATACATATACACATATACATATATATATAATATATATAAAATATATATATAATATATATATATATACATATACATATTATTAAATTTTAAGAAGAATACTAAATAGATAAATAATCACAAGAAAACATACTTTAAACAGTAAATTCATTAGAACATAATATATACATTAACACAAGATGACTAGTAGAATGAAAGATGAGACTCATTTATCCCTCTCTCATCCTCTTCTTATCTTTTCTTTATCTGTATGGTTTAAGACATGTTAACCTCAGATGTTCAAGACATTCACATTTCCACCAGCCTTTACCCTACAACCTAAAACCCATAAGACCCTATTTAAACATAGAGCTCCGCAACGCACCATCTCTGGACACCTTCAAAAGACTCCTCAAAACCCACCTCTTCACCAAGGCCTATGGCCCCTAGCTTCTGTTACATTTGTTGTGTTTATTTATGTCTTTGTTAAGCGTCCTTGGGTTTCATGAAAGGCGCTATATAAATCCAAGCTATTATTATTATTATTATTAAACGATCAATAGCACATGGTCTTAAGTGCATGGCGCACGTGCACTTAAGGTGTGTTCAACACTTTTGCTAGTTAAATGGCGCATAATCTGAAAGGGGTTGTATTTAGTCTCTTAATTAATCATAGGTGTGTTTTGTGCGTAACATGAATTTATTAAACCGATTATTAAACCAAATTAATTAAATAAAATGAATGAGTGTCATCTCCTGTACCTGGCGCAATCAAGTTCTGCTGCCTCAAACTAGCAATGCACCAACAAAGCTCCTGACTACACCTCATTTTAAGACGAACACACCCATGGGCGCACAGATGGGCACAAGTACATTTGCTACTTACACAACGTGGATGCTGGACATGAAAAAGACAGCTGCACGGTCTGAAACTAGCAATGACAGCAGCGCCGCACAATGCTGTGCACCGGGTTTTGTCTCTACCAGCCTCATGACTGAAATGTCAAAAGCCCCCATTCTTCCCCTCCTAATTGTCTCTAACGGTCTCCTGCAGGTCTGGTCTGCCGAAAAGCAGAGGTCCAAACTCTCAAATGGTTTAGAATGATTGAGAAAGCGCCAATTATGCCTTAATAGTTTGTGAGATCTCATCTATAACCAGTCAAATGACCAGATATTCTGCCAAACAACCCTTCTGACCTTGAACCCAGACAAGAACTCACCCGATATTCTCTTTAGGGACAAATCAGCCTTAATATTTTATAATCCGAGCCCATTAAAAAAGATATATCCAATCATACTACGTACAGTAGTTACATGTGTCCATACATACCTGTAGGGAATACAGCGCCCTCTGCCGTAAGTAGTCTGTGTTGAGCAGCTGCAGCTCATGGAAGAGCTCAATGAGAAAGTGGGGACGGGACTCATTCTGGGATATCAAAGTAGCCACCTCAGAGTAGATGGTTTCCCTCAGTGCCTCAAACAGCGAGAAGTCGCTGCTTGCATCTACAGGATCAAGATTTGACAGCATGAGATTTGGGTGGATACTTGCATTGTGAAAAACAATAGTTTGTCCTCAAACTTAGAAGATTTGGTTTAGGTTAAGACAAAAACAGATCATGCATGGGATGTTTAGGTGACATAATAACCACATCATGCTTGGGTTTGCATTTGAGTTTACCTGGTGCTTCTGTGCATGCAATTCTGTTAGAGAGGAAGGGTGTTCTCCAAGCATAGGCTGTGAGTAAGATAAATTAAAGTGACAACAAAGTAAATTAACCAAAAATGAAAATGAAACGTGGACATGACAAATGTGCAAAAAAAAAAAAAGTAAAGGACAAGATGATATAATTACAGGAAAAAAACACAAATGTAAAATAAGCCTAATGCAGATACTAAATGTATACAAAGAAAAACACAGACAAAAGAGGGGTGAGGTGGGTGCATAACTTTCACTACAAGTAGCTTGACCCGCACCAGAGGAGAGGTCGTTTCGTTTGTTCCCAAACTTAGTTTTGCTGTCAAGTTTCTCTCGAGTCAGCTTGTCCAACAGACTCTTATTCTGATCCTTCTGACGAGACAGGGCTGCCCTCTCCTGGACAAAGTCTGCAGTGCTGCTAACACTGTCACTCTCATGGCCTGAGGAAAAATACAAAAACAAATTAAAGAAAAACACTTGAGATGAGATTTTCCTCATTAAGTCCTTGCTAGTTTGGTTACAGCAAACAATAAAGAAGATTCAACTCCATTTTGATACCTTCACTGTTCTTGTTGTGCCCTTTGCTCCTCCTGCGACGACTCTTAGAATTGGGCGTCTTGCTTCGTGAGGCCAGGTTGGCTTGTGCAGAGGCCTTGCGCCCGGCCTTAAAAGTCTTTGTGATGGTGGTGGGGTCAACAGGATCAGGCATGCTGCTGAAGCTTTCCTGTGACGCCCTGTCAAACTCTTGAGGTCGGGGGTGGCGACTGGCAAAAATGGGGGAGGAGGAGGGAGACTCTTGGGACTCTTGGGTTTTAGATTGGCGATGCTGGACGGTGTTGTTTGCATAGGAGGTGTTAAGCCAGCCGGATGGTCTAAAGGGGTCACGTGGAAAATAAATATATGAACAATAATGTTTACATGAATAAATAGACATGTCTTTTCAGGCTAAAGTGATGGACATACCTGCTCTCTGTGGTGGTGGTGTTGAGAGGAGAGCGCTGCAGTGGAGGAGGGAAACTCATGTACTCCGTTTTACTTGAGGCGTTGGGGTCTAACTGCTGCTTGCGGTGGTCAGCGGTTGCCTGACTTGCTGCACCCGGGGGGAACTCGCCCATGGGACCAGGGAAGAGTGGATACAAGTTAAAGCCTGCAGAGTGAAAGAAAAAGAAAAAAAACTTAATTTGCTCTGCGTTTAAGTGTTAATGATCCAAAGAATCAATTAAATCATGACAGTTGGACTTTTGGCCTTTCATTTCTGCATGACTGAGTCACTTTAAAATATATCACAAATTCAAATGCTCTAATTGAAAAAGATTACTCATACCAGTAACCGCAACATTAACACTGTTTAGGCAGTGTACAATTACATGAAGATAAAAAAACAAAAATGTCTACATTTTCTATATTAATTTCTTGAACATTCTATACTTTTATTGCAAAGAGACATTGCAAAGATTTTCATAAATGCAATGACATATTGAAGGTCATACTTTCATTGATTTTGGAATAGCGAAGAAGCTTTTTAGAACCTAGGGATGCCACGAGAACTGAAACTTCGGTACCAAATTGATGCCAAAATTCTGAAAATGTGACGGTTCTTGTTTCTCTGCAGGTATCGTGAGGGCTCGAGACTAACGCCGTCCCGGGGATGATAGAAAATGTGTTTGAGACGCAGTTAAATCACTATCGACGCGTCCAGGGAAAGCACCCTAATTTTTTTCCCGATGATGCTACATTGCGAACAACAAATCTGTGTTGAAATTGGCAGGACGAGAGCTTGCTAAAATTAGCTGTTAGCTCCGTGCAGGACTGTGATGTCTTGCTGATTTCAACAAGGGAGGTGCCAATTTACCTTATACTGCATTCAGTACAAATAAGTATTGGGCGAGGGTAATTTCTAACATTATCATGATGTGTTCAAATGTAATCTTGTAAAATGTAGTTTTTGGTGAGAAACTTGAATAAATGCAGTTGTTTGAAGCAGATGTTTTTACAGCAATATGAAATACATAATAGAGAGGGAATTATGACCTGTTTAAGAAGGCACTTTATAGATCACCTGAGGGGATTAACCTCCTAACAAACGGTAATAAAGGAGTGAATGTTCAAATACATGATTTATTGTTTTACTTTTGCTTTTTACCGTGGTATCGAAAATTGTGGAATTTCACTGGTATTGGCTACTAAATTTCTGGTAATGACATCCCAATAGCACTCTACATCACTTTAGTTGGTCTAAAGAAATCACTGTAAACCCCGTCTTTTGAGCCTCATGTAGATGTTTTAGCTTTCTGTTGCTTCTCATGCATTCCATTCTAGACATGTTTTGTGTGAGACGACTTGAGAATCTGAAGCTCGAGAGCTAATAAATATTCATGACATACTGGGAGGGAACGGGGATAAGGCAGCAGTTGACATGTTGTTGGTTGGAGGATGAAAGGTAGAGGAGAAGGGGAGGAAGACACCAGGGGAGGCAGAGGGACCGGAGCTGGGTTCCTGGGATGAGCCATGCTTCTGTGTCTGCCGACCTGCTGTTGAAGAGGAAGCCTGCTGATGCTGCTGAAGGAGGTCATTAAGGACCTGCTTTATTCTGCAAAAAAAGCATGACAGAAAATAGTAAATTTAAAAAGATGACCTATTTGATAGTAATAAAGAGGTGTACTATTGTGTACTATTATGTTCACCTTTGTACGTTGTTTTGCTGCCAAGCCAGCTGGGTGTAACACTGGTTGAGCTGGTGCATGACCAGGTGGACCTGTGGTGATGACAGGTTGTTGGATAACACACTGTACTGACCTGTCAGCAGGGTTTGCAACATGTAAGAGAGTGTCTGTGGAAGGAAGTGAGAGAATTTTTTGTTTGAAACAACTGTTTCATTGTGTTTAAAAATACAAAGTAAAAAGGCACCTAAACAAAGACCGGATAGAAAGCTATGAGTGGAGTCTCCACTCATAGCTTTTTATCCAGTCCAAGAGAACAGTGGCTGCATTGACAATTCCACTATAACTTCAAATTAAGTCTTCAAATGCGGTGCAAGCTTGTGTCAATTATCACGGTCAGTGTCCGTGTATACGCATTTATTTGTTCAGTCCACCAACCTGCTGGTCTTGCAGGAGTGTCTGACACATGCTGGTGCTGAAGTCCAGCTGTCTCTGCAGCTGGCTGACCTGTTCCTGCCACTGGCCTGAGCCCTCAGCGAAGGAGAGCTCAGAGGCCCAGCGCAGGTTCTCTTGTCGCCGTGTGCCTCCATGCTGGCTCGTCGCAGACTGGTTCAAACTTCTGGACTGCTGCTGTTGTTGTTGCTTTGCCCTAGTCTTGTTATGAAGAGATGGATTCCCACTACCTTCACCTGAGAAGGCTGGTGGAGGCTTCAGGTTGCTAAAAATACAAAAGATGTTTTAAAAGACAGATTACAGATATCCGTGCAATAGAATTCTTTCTGCCTCCACTTCGTCTGACCTTCCTTGATTCTTCCTGTTACTGTAGGAGCACTGGTTCCTGCTGGATGAGTAGATGTGGATGTCGTCATCAGAGCTGCTCTCTGCACAATCATCATGCTCCTCTTCCTCCTCCGCACCCATCTCTGAGTGATATTCATCCTCATCGTCATCTTCATCATCATCATCATCATCAAGGTGGCAGGGAGTGGAACCCCAGGTAGCCATCGTCCTGAAGATACATCGGCAAAATGGTAAAATGATGTTGTCTTTCAATGTAATAACCATCAGTTTTAATCCCTACTCCAGTTTAAAAAATAAATCAAACTAAGTAAGACTAATCACAACAGCTCTAACAATATGTTTGAGCAAAGCATGAGAGCTCATGTTGTACAATGTGGCTGCTGTAAGAGTTTTATCTCCTGTTTTACTTATAAAATATGTAAAATAACTAGGGATGTAATGATTTCCAAATCTTTTTAAATCGAGAATCGATCAAAATGAGCTTTCGATTTTGACCTTCAAAGTCTCTCCACCCTTGCCTACTTGCACGCGTCCGGCCACTGCCGGAGTTGGAGATGACAGAGAAACAACAAAACTGTAAAATCCTCCTGCTTCCTGAAGTCACCACTGTGGTAACATGTTGCCTTCCTCGAACTGTTTGTCAATTTCAGCCACAGTTTCACTTTAAAATAGATTGTGTGTCTACATCGCTTTGTACGGTAAAGCATGTACCTGCCGAAAGGAACATCATGGTGCATTTAGGTGTACCTCGTTAACTCTGAGAAACTCAATCTGTTTTTGTAAAGTACCCTCCTGCCATCTAGTGGATCTTCTTTTTGTTGTTTAACAGTTTGTTGACTGGTGAAATAACTTATTGTTATTACATATTATATAAATTATTTAAATTTGACCATATGGCCTTAGTGTGATACATTCCAAAAAATGATCATGCTTGATACCATGTAGCCTCTTTTTTGAAGAAAAATTTGAAATTGTAAATGACGGGCATAAAACCTCTTTACGATCTTTACAAATCAGCACTCCATAGTCCAACAATGACAAAGTCAGTGCTGACATTTTTTTTTTTTTTAAATCGACAATCAAAATGATTTGTGGATTTGGAGAATCATGACACCCCTAAAAATAACTAAGCTATTGGACTTCTATCTCGGACTTGGTGAGACAGGCCCCTAGAGCAGTGTGTCTCCTACCTTTCATCCCTACTGACAGGCTGTGAGGGTGTAGCAAGGCCTTCTGAGTCGTCAATCCGCCTGGGAGAGGGAGAGTCACTGAGACCACTACGTCTCTGGTGTTCAGCCATCAGAGACTCTAGGTGCTTTCTGCGCTGTCGCAGTTCTTCCCGCAAGATCTGGTGGCGACGCATCTCAGACCATAGCTGCTGACAGTGCAAGAACAGAGGGCAACAGTTAACTGTAATCTGTACGGTTCTGACAGTAAAGATCTCACTGTGACATTTGACTAGTGGTAGCCATGGGTCTTTGTGTGTGCAAGGTGGAGTTTGTTACCTCATTGTCAGTGACTGAAGAAGTAGCTGCTTCTGGAGCAGTGGGTTTCAGCACAGCTGAGTTAGTTTGGGGTGCAGAGGAGGAGGAAGCCAGGACAGTGGCCGGAGTAGAAACTGCAACTGGAACCTTCCTCAGCAAGCCCTGCTGACTCACTGTGCTGGACACAGATGACTAGAAAGGAGACCACAAAAGGTGAAAATGGTATATTTCTAAATACAAATATGTAACCCTTTAAAAGGGATTTATTAGGTTATTAGGTACACCTAGCTAAAAGTAATCCAGTCTAATACAACAGCCGTGTAATAAATACTACCTTCATGAAGGTTCTAGTTTTGTTGAAACTGTTTTATTGAAGTGTTTATTCATATATTTTGGAGGCTGTAGTTTATAGTGTTCTTCTACATACTGATTCTGCTTCGTAGCAAATCCTAGTTTAGATTCTTGGAATATTATGTGAGTAAGAGTATGAGTAAGAGTGTGTTTGTGTGTGTGTGTGTGTGTGTGTGTGTGTGTGTGTGTGTGTGCGTGCGAAATACCTGGAGGTCAGGGCAAGCCCACTGCAGGTCCTGGATTTTGCCTTGGATTTCAATGAGCCTCTGGCGCTCTTCATGGAGCTGCTTCAGCTCCTGCTTCTGCTGACGCAGCTTCTCCTCATACAGCTTCTCCCTGTGTCCACAATAGTTTGGATGTAATGCAAATTAAATCCAAGCCACAAACACACAGACAATAAGTAAACATTCAGAATACAGTCAAAATAATGTTTTACCTGGCCTTGCTGGAGAGAGTGAGTTCTCTGGGATTCTGTTTAGATCCAGCCCCCAACGACCCGGCCGCAGTAGCTCTGGTATTATTTGGCTGTTGGTGTAAAGCTTCATCCTCATTAGCTGTTGTGGCATCAGTGTCGTCACTCTGGAAAAACATTTAACCGAGCATCTGTTTTAGCACTACCAATAGGAGTTGACAAAGTCAGACATTTCTTCAAATCCTACATATTTAGCAACTTTTCCTTTCATTCTGCCAATCAAGAAGTAACAATATTATTCTGTCGTCTGCCTCACCTGAACCATGGCCACCAGCTCCTGAAGCTGCCGGAGTTTCTGCTTCGCTGTGTGCCGATGAACCTTCTGGGCAAAACCGCCATTGTTCCCCAGACTGCTTCTTCGACTGGACCCTGATGCCTCGCTGTCTGGAGCCACAGCCTGTGCCCCTTCATCGTTATCGAGGCCGTCGTCATCCTCATCGTCATCCTTCACCTGATTATAGGGAGTGTCCCTGTTGTACTGGCACGCTAAATAAAAGCAATGATTCAATTAAACAGAGGTAGTTTGTAAAGGGATGTCATTTAAAGGTGGGTCTCTTTCCCTCCTTAAATGTTGCATTAACACAGATCTTTAAATAATGAGCTACTGAAACCACAGGACTCTGTCATAAAAGCCACATTACCAAACTAATGGATGTGAATTTTCTGTTTCAAATTTCATTCTACAGTATGATACAGCATATGTCTGCATCATTGTGCCTCTGTCAATACAAGCGTGAAAGAAGAGGCAGTTTAAAATACAGTGTTGATAGTCAAATGGAAGGATAACAGTGAGCTGCAGGCAAATGCAATAATAATAAAATGAATACCCAAAAGGAAGATACAATCAGCTGTAACAAGGATCTGTGCAAGCATGTGCATGAGTGTACCTATGGCTGAGGGGATGTTGAGGCTGCGGAGGTTGGCTGCCGACCGGTTGTTGATCTCACACTCAGTGTTGAGTCTGCCATCACGGTTGTTAGTGGCACTGCTCCTGACACTGCGCCTGTTAGTCAGGCTATTCAAGTCTGTCCAGTTCCCACTGCGATGCGGGTTTCTAAAGACAAAGTGCAGTGACAGTTATGGATGCATCTAAAACTGCAAAGGTGGATAGAAAAAAAGAAGAAAAAAAAATTCTCTGAATATCTTTGAGTTGTGAACAAAACAAGACATTTGAAGACGTCATCTTGGGTTTTGGGAAACACTGATCAACATTTTTCACCATTGTATGACATTTTATAAACCAAACAACTAATAGATTAATCAAGAACATAATCAACAGATTAATCCACAATTAAAATAATCATTAGTTGCAGCCCTAAATACATTACAATGCCAGTAGTAGAATTACACACACTGTGACTTATTGTAATGCTAAATGTGATCATACTGTAACTTTAGCGGAGCCCATTGGTGGTGTTTAAGCATAATTTAACAATTTGAACACAAGCTGAATCTGTGAATAATGTAAAGCTGTAAAAAAAAAGTTGCCAATTAATTCTCTCTTGATCAACTAATTGACAAATTGATTAATCGTTGAAGCTCTAGTATAATGATTTATGCCTCGATAAAAGTCTAATCAGCCCTTTAGTTATTCAGATTTTTTTATTTTTTATTTAATTTATATAACCATCTATTTATTTAAAGAAACACACCTGATGTTAGTTACAGGCTGGCGGTTCTCCTGCTCAGAGTCAAACATGGCCTCAAACATAGAACCGTCCTCTGTCTCATCTTCCTCCTCCTCTTCCTCATCATCATCCTCTTTCACATTCTCATTGACCGCATCCACCATCATATCAGATGTCTGCTCGTAGTACTGAACCAATTCCCGCAGCTCATTCAAACGCTTGTGGACCTCCTTCAGCTTCCTGTGGGGGAGTCGAAAAGAACATGAAAATGTGTGAGTGAAATGCAGAAGTATATTAGGCTAAATAATTAAAAAGGCGATGTGACAAGCCAGGACGATGTCTTCACAACTCCCTCCTCTACTAATTTTCAAAGTACAGAGTCATCTACAGAAAAGCACCCCTATAAAAGGGTGGGGGGGCTGAGTGTCTTGTTCAAGAACACTGTCAATACAAGGACATGCAGTAGGTTTTGTGGCTGCAAGGTTTCACCACACCACCCCCACTCTATACAACACCCCGGTGCTGATATCTGACCTGCCTGTTCAGCGGCTTGTGTTTTTGTGTGTACCTGAGCTTGTCTGTGGAATTGGAGCTCTCCTGGTGTTGCGTGAGTGAAGGACGAAAGGGAGTGGAAGCTGATGCCCCATTAGAGCAGAGAGCAGATGGACAATCTGAAGATCTTCCCATACTCAGTCTGCACTGTGTTGACAAGCCACGACCTGCAAGGAACCACATACAGTTCATCTACACTTTACAGGGAAAAAAGCCACAGAATCACTTCAAAAAAAGGCTTTGGAAAAACTCTTACATGAGTTGTTGTTGAGTGTCTGGTCTCTCAGTGAATGCAGCTCCTGCAGGATCTTGTCCATGGTTTGCTTTTTGTCTTGGAGTTCTTGGAGTTTAGTGAGTTTGGCACTAGCAGCTGCTGCCCCAGTGTCTAGACCAGTGTGGGGACCAGATGCAGAGTGGAGGAGAGGCCTGTGTTGAGGTGGACCAACAGCATGGGGAGCCCTAGACCAGCACACCTCTCTGGAGAGGGAAAGGCTCTCTGCCTGACGACGGTTGTCTGGCACTGCTTTAGTCTACAAGGCATAAATAATGGAAAACTTGAACTATACATTTGTTATTAAAAAGTTAAAACACATTTGATGAAATATTTTTTTTAAAGTTCACATGGCTTATCAAATGAGAGGTATACTTAGGTGGACATGCCAACATTATAGATTATGTCTCTTCATAACAAATTGTATATAATAAATATCTTCACATACTGACATTGATAGAATGCTGTTATAATTATTATTAATACTTAAAAACTGCAGCGTAAGAGTCAGAAGACAGTTTAATGTAGGCTATATTTCTAGATGACATAATGCTATTATTTAAGGAGGCGATGGCAGCCCAAATGCATAGTCCACTGTACCTGAGAATCATGTAGCTGGTTGTGGAACCGCTGGATCAAATCGTTTAACTCATCATTCAGTTCTGATGTGATGCTCAGGCCTGAAACACTGCCTGTGGTTTCTGTGACAACTAATGACAACAGCAAACGTCAAATTAATTAAACATGGGAAAATATTTGTTTACGCTAGAGCTGTCAAAGTTAACGAGATAATAACGCCAATTTGTTTTAACGCCACCAATTTCTTTAATGTATTAATGCGACTTGCAATTTCTAGGTTGTAGCAAGCTAAGTTACAAAACTAGAGTGAAGATACTGGTATCATATGAAACTAAAAACCTACGGAATCCATTGGTACCAACCACATCATAGTAGCGTGTCGTGAGGGAGGCTAAATGACGCTCCAAACTTGCGCTAAATTTTGTACGAGGAAAACTGGCATGGCCATTTTCTTGACCTCTTTGGGCAAGTCATAGTCAAGTCAGCTAACTGACAATTTGCCATGTTATGATTTGAGCATATTTTTTATGCTAAATGCAGTACCTGTGAAGGTTTCTGGACAATATTTGTCATTGTTGTGTGGTGTTAATTGATTTCCAATAATAAATATATACATACGTTTGCATAAAGCACGCTTATTTGCCCACTCCAATGTTGATAAGAGTATTAAATACTTGACAAATCTGCCTTTAAGGTACATTTTAAACTAATTAAAAATGTGGGATTAATCACGATAAACTATGGACAATCCTGCGATTAAATATTTTAATCAATTGACAGCCCTAGTTTAATCATTAAAGATGACTTCAAGTGGTAGAAACTTTTAACATATTTATAAGAAATATTGATAAATAAATATGCCTTCCATAATATCATCAGTTCTTGCAATTACATTTTCATCAAAAGGATTCTACCTGAGTTGTCAGCGATGCGTCGGTCTGGAAGAAAAGTAATGTATACTACGTTTTCTTCTGGAAACACACAACTAATGGTCTGCAATTGATCGTGAATGGGCCTGGGACTGTGTTAGTGAGTATCTCACCAGTGTCTTCGATCACGGCAAGTGCCTGCTCTGCACTGTCCTGCATGGCCATAAGTGCTTCCTGTCTGCCCTGCAGGGCCCGGAGCTGCTCCTGCTGCTCCAGCATCTTCTTCAGCAGTTCATGCTGCTTACGCAGATTCTCCAACTCTTCCTTCTGGTCAGCTCGCACTGTTTCTGGCCTACCGCCCTGCAAAATTCACATCCACATAGCATCACAAACACTGACTCTACCAAAACACAACAACAGTGCTGCGGTCCTACTCAGCAGAAAAGGTAAAAGAGGCTTGTCAGGAACTGACACAGCAAATAAAACTAACCTAAGATGATAAAAGCAAAGGATGGACAAATTGCCTTGTTTATATTTCCTCATGTCTAACTGTAAAGACAAAATACAATTATCTTATACTAATACGTGTAATGCAACAGAGACCTGCTTCCCTTTTGGGAAACACAAATGCACAAATGTACACACCGTTGCATTTGAGGCATCTGAGGAACGGACCTCAATGTTGAGGGAAGTGCTCTCAGCCAGTGAACCTGAGCCCACTGCAGAGTCCAGGGTCCCTACATCATCCTCGTCATGCTCCCGTGTCTATAGGGATAGAAGAAAGAACAGCAAGAGACTCAAGGATAACTGAAAAGGAAAGTATGCAGTGTAATCAACAATTGTTTGGCATTGTTAAAGTAAAAACTTAGTAGCTGATAATTCAAAACACAATGTGCTCCCCAAAATGCTCCATGTATGAGAAAGCCACCATGTACAAGCTGTTTAAATGTGTGGGAATATGGGGAGCAAAACACCTGCAGTGAATTTTACTCTCTGCATAACAAAAAAAATATGTTTCTGGCAAATACTACTATATATTTCACAGAAATTCTCCAATCAAGGCAAAGTGATACCAAACACAAAACTAAGCCATCTTGCAGCAATGAAAGCAGCATACTACTGAATGTCATAATTTCATCATCACATGAAACATGACTTGACTGTTGGAAGTGTTTCAGGCCACCGACAAAGACAGCCATTAAAAATATATGTGTGGCAAGCTGCCAGGATAACAAAACAAACCGGTTCCTTTTCAACCACAAATTAGCTAACAATCAAGCTTGACTGAAATTGTATTCCATTGCCTGACAGCATGAGAAAAGCAAAGAACAACATTCATTCTGAAAAAGATTAAAAATAAGAAACAAATGACAGACTAACCAGCATTTTCTGCAGGAACCGTAAATAGGAGCGCTCCTGCTCCTTGAGGTGGTCGATGAGATGGGAGAGGCGCTCCACATTGGCCGGCACATCATTCTTCTCCACCAGGTCGTCCCGCATGGAGCTGGCCTTACTGATGTACTCCCGGATCTGTACCAGTTTGCTCACCACCTGACACCGTGGGGAGAGAGGAGGGTGGTGTATTGGTGTGGGTTTCAGAAGAGTAAATGAAAAGAAGACAGAGAAAAGACGTAAAGAAAGGTGAGCGAGGATCTGTAGCGACGGCTCAGACTGGGCTAAATAAGGGCAGAAAGGGGTTGGGCACAAAACTCGCTGGGCACCAGGGGTGGCATATTTATAAATTGCCCTAAATACAGCCTAGTTTCAGCTGCGCTACCGCTCCCTCACTTTCATCCTAGTTCTGGTTTCACAGAGTGGCCTGGAGTCCAGTGATACAAAGACACTGTCATGTGTACATATGAAAAGGGACTCATTTAAATTAAATGTAAAATTAATGTCATTCCAGGCAGGATTAGTACACTTAAACCTCCAATGCCTGATTTTTCTGGGCAGCAGAAGTTGTCAACATAACACTGACATGTCATCATCTATTACATTGATATAGCTAGTTAGCAAACAGTTGCTTATTCACACAATTAACATTTACAGAGCAATATTACATTACATTATTATTTATAGCTGCTTTAACTAAAACCTAAAATGCTACACATCTCCAGGCAACCTGAAAAAGCAATCATTTTACTATGCACTTGGTTTAGTTTCTCAGAAACTGGAGTGAACACTGGTGTAGCACTGAAAGGTGACGAGAGCTTCACACCCTGAAAAACTGATAAATGAGAGTAAATTACTTTTTATATAGCTAACATCAGCCTCATAAGCTCTGTAATGGTGGCTGACTCAACATAATTATTTATCTAACATTTAAAGAACCTAACACTATATTCTCTAACATGTAACTATATAAATGCGTGCCATTCATACATGCAGTCGATTTACTCTCCTATAGTAGCTGCTTGTCAGTTTATATTTGGCGGATATTTTGGCAGACACATACCTTCCAAAACAGGTTACTAAAGAGACACATTTTACTGGTTGCACATTTAATATTTGTTAAGACAGAAAAAAACTCAACTGATCTTTGTTTTTCAAAAACAAATTTCATCAAATCAACGACATTAACTTTTAGTGTCTACTGTCACCGTAATTTGGGTTTTACACTGGAGAACTATCTGTTCTATATTAAAACATGTTCCAGTTCTGTTCCATTATTCAGCGACCTAATTTCTTTAAAGTTAATGACATTATTTTCTATATCTTTTTTTAACCGTGCTAGCAGTATGGTTCCAGAGATGGCCATGTTGGTCTGTCTGTTCTTCAGTCCATCACTCTGACAAAAACAATTGGATGGATTGCCTTGTACAGACATTTATGGTACCAAGAGGATGAATCCTAATAGCTTTGGTTATCCTCTGACTTTTCCTCTAGCAACACCAGCAAGTCAAAGTTTTAACAATATTCAGTAAAATATCTCAGCATCTACTTGATGGTTTGGCACCGAATTGTGTACAGATTAGGGCTGTCAAAGTTAGCGCGATAACGCAAATTTGTTTTAACGCCACTAATTTCTTTAACGTGTTAACACAATCGATCTTCCGGAGGTTGTACCGAGCTCAGTTTTAAAGCTAGAGTGAAGACTGACATCCTATGAAACTAAAAAACCTAGGGAATCCCTTGGTACCAACCATGGCATACTAGCTTGTCGCAAAGGAGGTTAAATAACACTCCAAACTTGCGCTAAATTTTGGCGAGGAAAAACTGTCATGGCCATTTTCAAAGGAGTCCCTTGACTTCTGACCTCAAGATATGTGAATGAAAATGGGTTCTATGGGTACCCACGAATCTCCCCTTTACAGACATGCCCACTTTATGATAATCACATGCAGTTTGGGGCAAGTCAGTCAAGTCAGCACACTGACACACTGACAGCTGTTGTTGTCATCGTTTTGTGTTGATTGATTTCCAATAATTAATATATACATACATTTGCATAAAGCAGCATATTTGCCCACTCCCGTGTTGATAAGAGGTCTTTAAGGTACATTTTGAACAGATAAAATTTTTTTGCAACTAATCGCGATTAAATATTTTAATAGATTGACAGCCCACAGATTTGTGTGTTTTTGAGACCAACACTTCATTGTTCCACTCAATCCTCAGACTACAAAGCTTCAAGTGGCAGTTAACAAAAGTAAGAGCTGACTAAAACCTTGGCAATAACAAAACAAAATGTTACCTGGCTGCTGTCTATTCTCGACTCTCCTCTCCCATATTCTCTGTGCGGTAATGGCCCTCTGTCGGTGCTACCACGGCTGAGCCTTTGAGTTTCCTTCGTAGGAACCAAAGGGGTTAACGTATCCCTGAGTCCCGGGCTCTGCTTCTTAGTTTCCTTGGTGATAGCTGGTGTGGCTGGGGCAGAGGACGAGGGAGGGAGCAGCTCCTTGCTTTTGTTAGTGTTTACATGCAGAGGTAGGAAGTTGTAGGGCTTTTTGTTTTCTCCAGCTAACTGGCGCTGGTTGTTGGCAGCTGTGGCACGCCCCTGGGAGTCACTGCCAATGCTCCTCTGTGTAAAAAAAGAAGATACAAGTCAGACAAATCACCCCTCAAGCTTCTGCACATTTTCTTTTAAATACAAAAAAACAGATACGGTAGGTGTTCAGTTTTTTTTCAATGTTAATGAACAGTTTTTATATCATTCTTTTCTGTCAAAAAGTAGAAAGCAGTGCCCCTGCTGCATTGACACAAATTCCTCTCCCTCACTTCAGCTTTGTCCACGATAGAAGAGTCTTACAAATATTTCCACAGCAGAACAAGGTCAGTCAAACAACCCTATACCAAACTATGAAAAATATGCTATCACTTCCTCTACTCCCTGCGAGTTCATCACAGCAATGCATTGGAATTTTATCACTGAACAAGTGATGCAACTTTTTATTTTGTGTGACAGTGTGACAGTCGTTAAGATTGCTATTCCATGTCCTTGAGATTCCACAAAAGGCATGAGTCAAAAGTGAGACTTGACATGATTAGCCATCTACAATCAGCAGAAATGAGCATTAACACACCTGCGTGCTTGCGCCATGCATGCTCATGCTGGTCAAAGACATACAATCAGGGACCTGTTCATAAAGATGTTTCTCTGCAGCACAAGTAGTGGTAAAAAAATCTGCATGGTACCTTAAAAGTCAAATATTGAATCCACTGTGATCCCATGAATCTCATACTTGCAGTACTACAGATTACCACACACACTTACTCCCCATCTAACAAACAGCTCTATAGTCATATATAAATGGCAGCAAATGGGGCCAGTTAACAAAACCATTTAAACCACAACATATGTGACATGACAGGTACAGCCATCTGCAGTCAGTTATTGTCAATGCTGGCTTCTATTTTAAACTGTTTCTGTTATTAGTTTGTCAAACCATCAGCTCATTGTGGTGTCTCTGTCCACAGACTGAGCTACTCGCCAGTGCCCAAACATCTACCGCATGTCACTCATGCCACCGTATGTCAAAAAAATCTATCCTTGTATGCCTGGAATGTGAACTAACAACAACATATTGACCACACTGAACAGAAACAATTCACCTCATCCAAGTCTGTGAAATTGATTCTCTGACGCAGCTTGTCCAGCTCAGCCTGGTCTGGGACAGACATCTGGGTGGTGTATTTGATGTGGGGTAAGGAATGAGGAGTGCGTCCTCTCCGGCGACCAGCCCCAGGGGTGGACTCTGGTGAAATATCATTAGTCAGGCGGCTCTCCACCACCGCAGCCGACAGCTTCTTCTTGTTCTTCTCTGATGATCGGTTGGCTTTCTTCTGCTGAACACCCCAGTCCTGATCAACAGCAAAAACATTTGCATTCTTATTTAGGTTTACTTTAATAGGCATTGTGTTGGATACTAGACTGATGTGGACTGAACGCATTTATAATATCGTAACTAAAATGGGTAAGATTATTGCTGTGACCAGGAAATGTTCTGGATATGTAACATCAAGCAATCTGAACCAAGCTATCCAAGCTTAAGTTTTGTCACACCTTGAGTACTGTCCAGTCATTTGGTCATACGCAGCAAAGAAAGATCTAAAAAAAAAACTCCCAGATTAGCTATCCATTGTTCAATGCGCACAAATGTTTTTTAAATTATTTTTTAACTATCATGGCTTCCTGTTGAGAGTAGTTTACAATCCAGTCTTCTAATCTTCTTCAAGAATGTCTTAAATGACAGGAAACCACAGTATTGTATGGACCAAGTAGTGTACATCAGTAGAGAACATAATTATCAGACAAGACAGGCCAGTTCAGGATATGTTTTACCAGCTAGACTGAGAACAAATCTCCTCAAAGCTACTGTTATTTACAGAGCTATTACAGGATGGAACTCTTTACCGAATCAAGATAGTAAAACAAATACCAGAGCCACTTTCAAGAAAGCATTAAAAAAGTATCTAATGCAATTAACTGCATGAACGATAGTTAATGATTCTTCTGGCGTGCTGATATTTTATTTATTTGTTTGTTTGTTTGCTTTTGTTTGTATGTGGTGTCTTAAGATTTGAAATATGTATACCTCATTGCATGAAATTTGCTGGCATCATTTTTATATAAGGTAATGTGAGTACAGAGATTTTTGTATGAGATGTTTAATGATGATAATTGTTTCTGATTTATGTGTCGGACCCCAGGAGGACTAGCTGGTGTCATGACGTCAGCTAATGGGGATCCTAATAAACTGAACTAATGGGAACTGATGCATATTATGTACATATCAATATCAATAAGCCATGATAGTGACATGACTGTAAGCTTAACATTACAGAACAACATGTACTGCATTTTAGAGTTTGAATTCCAAAATTATGGTTGGAAATTGGCTGGATAATAAAAGTAGAAAGTGTTGAGATCCCCTCAATTTTCTTCTATATGGTTCTGATGAGCCCTTACCAGGTTGTTGAGTCTATCTTCCAGAGTGCCATTGCTTACAGTCCAGTTGTGCAGCTCCTCTGCACTGTCATCAAAGGGGCTCCCTCCGGTTGCCATGTCACCCACTTACAGCTTGCTGGAATCCACAACAAAATGCATACTGGTCACCACACAGAACAAAAAGAAAGTTATACAAGTCTACATTAAAAAACATTATAAGAAAAGGACATTTTAACAGTCAAGGAAACAGCTTGCTGGAACACAGGACCACAGAACAACAAGCATGTTAAACAAGCTTAAAGGGTCCCATATTGTAAAAAGTGAGATTTTCAAGTCTTATTATAAAGCAGATTTAAGTGCTATATAAATACTGTTAAACTACCAAATCAATATACGGAGAAACACACACAGCCCATATTCGGAAATTGCGCGTTTGAAACAAGCCGTTAGGATTTCTGTCCATTTGTGATGTCACAAATATACAATATTTAGACCATTACACGGTTTTAAAGGTAAACATACTAAATGTGTCCCAGCTTATTTCATGTTGCAGTGTATGTAAATAACATCAGCTGACATGAAGTAAACATGGACTCAAATTGTTGCCTACCAACGCAATTCCATTGCAATTCCATTGAAATGCAATAAAACGGAGCGTTTCAGACAGAGGGTAAATACAGGTATATGCAGGCAGACAGTATGAGGAAAATAAAGTGTTTTTTGAACATTACAGCATGTAAACATGTTCTAGTAGAAACACAGAATACAAGTATGAACCTGAAAATGAGCACGATATGGGACCTTTAAAACAACAAACAAGAAAGGTCATTTCAGGAGTATATATGGAAGATAATCTACTAACTAACGTTAACTAGTTGTGGTTCATACCTGTCACTGTGAGTTAACCTAACGTTAGTGCCTAAAAACGACAGCAAACTTGACATTTAGCTAACTACTTAACCATGTGAACTGGGTTACCTAGCCAACAGTAACGTTAGTTACCGTTCGCCATCAGTAACGACGTTTTTACTCACCGTACGTTACACACTGATATGACTGTCAATGTTAATAACGCATATCGGTTTTTATATAAATTGTTGCAGCTAACTTACAGTAAAGCATTAAAATGCGTCATGTCTTACCAACGAGCCGTTAACTTTAGCTAACTCTCCAATCACGACCAGCTTGTAAACATCAGTACGGTTGACGGTTTACTGGCTACTGGCTATTTTTGCGACTTAACCGTTAGCTGCCGTTGGTGGGTTTTGGCCCGCTCGGGTTCCCGGGGAAAACACACAATGAGAGTAGCTGAGAGCTTCCTGTCACTACTGCTCCTCTTGCATAAACACCACCAGCTATTGTTAGCTTAACGTGCAGAGAAAGTGCAGCAATCCCCTCTTGTAGTTAGCTTTAACAAACCATAACAATGTGAGAAACTTTACTAGCTTTACGTCTGTGACCTAGTTATTGTCCCACAATCGCCATGGCAACACGCAATACCCCCGAGCTAGCTGACCTGCTGCTCAACGCTGCTTCACCACAACACAACAACACGTTGTCCTTATCTGTGTCGATCAAAACAATCTACACATTACGCTAAAGTTGTCGAGCTTGCTGTGGTAGCTCGCTAATGCTACCTAGCTGGAGCTAACTTTAAATGCCACCATAGAAAGTTGGAAGCAACAACAAACATCTCAGCTTAGCGAAGCTCAACTTTAAAGCGTTATAATCACGTTAGTTAACGCACTGAGATAAGGGTGTGCAAACTGTAGTGAGTAACCCACATCAACATTAGCTAACGATACAAACGCAGCAGGTTTAAAAAGCTGGCTTCTTTTAGTCATGTTATTTAAACTGCGCTTGCTAAGTTAGCTTACAATGTAAGATATCCTGTATTACCATGCAGAGGGAGGGTGAAGGAAACGTCGTTGCCTAGTAACGCTACTTCATATATTACAATAAAGGTTTTACAGATTCTCTCTGATTCTGGTAAAAAGCCATTTGATATTGATAATAAACGTCGTATCGGTTCCAAAACAGGTCCCAAAACGCAGCAACTCATGGATGTGATCCTGGCCTGGTATAAACACTCCCATCCGGCAGGCGGCAGGATAACATTACTAGCTGTCTTGGTCGCGTCTAACCCGCAAATTGCGAAATCGGATCTGAATTATCGCGAGACTGGCTGCCCGACCATTCGAGATCATTGCCTCAATCTCAACAATCTCGCGAGAGTTTCCTGGTTCCCTTCTAGCCACTACCAGCCAAGGCCTATGGAAAGGAGGCTAGATCATGCGTCATCAACGCTTCATATCCTTGGCGGTATAACACATGCGCAGTAAGATCTGGCGAGCCAATCGCCGAAATTGAGCCAATCGCAACACACAACCGCAGTTTCAGTCACACTGCGCATGCGTAATACCCTAAAACCCGTGACCTAGCCTCCTTCTATAGGCCTTGCGGGCCTTGGGAACAGAGGGTGAGGGGGTTGAAGGCACCAGAAAGGCACTATTAATGTTCTGAAAAGGTCCCATATTGTAAAAAGTTAGATTTTCATGTCTTTTATATTATAAAGCAGGCTTAAATGTGATATAAATACTGTTAAAGTATCAAAACGCTCAATATACAGAGAAATACACACAGCCCGTATTCAGAAATTGTGCGTTTGAAACAAGCCGTTAGGATTTCTGTCCATTTGTGATGTCACAAATATACAATATTTAGACCATTACATGTTTTTAAACATAAATGATCTAAATGTGTCCCAGTTTATTTCCTGTTGCAGTGTATGTGAATGACATCAGCTGACAGGAAGTAAACATGGACCCAAGCTGTTGCCTTGCAACGCAATTCTGTTGCAATTCCATTGAAATGAGCTAAAACGGAGCGTTTCAGACAGAGGGTAAATACAGATATATTCAAGCAGACAGTATGAGGAAAATAAAGTTTTTTTTAAACATTACAGCATGTAAACATGTTCTAGTAGAAACACAAAATATAAGTATGAACCTGAAAATTTGCATGATATGGGACCTTTAACATACCCACCTATGCACTTGATGTGAAAGCCCTGTGGTGGTTTGAGGGTCCGTCTGGTCCATCCGTTCCTGAGCACCTGAAGTATGAACCCTGAAAATGAGCATGATATAAGATAAGATAAGATGAACCTTTATTAATCCACAGAGGGAAATTCAGGTGTTAAAGCAGCAACATCAGCAAACAGAGTGAAACACAGGAGAGGTAACGGTATACAAAAATTATAAAAGCAATAATAGAGATATAAAATACACAGAGTGAATGGGTGAACATAGTGTGTACAGTCCGTCAATAAATAAATGTAGTATGTACAATAAATAAATGTAATATGTGCATATGTGCAGTCTATATATATATATAGTCTATGTATATATATATTTGCACTATCTGTTTATACTATCTGTTTATATCATGTTTGTTTTTATAGCTTATTTTGTTAATTGTACATTTTTATTCTTATTTTATTCTAAAGTTTTATCTATTTCTTTGTTATTATACTATTTGTCTCGCACCAAGAAAGCCAAAGAAAAATCCTCGTGTATACCCCTTACACCTGGCAATAAACACCTTTCTGATTCTGATTCTGGTTCTGATTATAAAGTGGTATAGAGGATGTATAGTGTAAAGTTAGTGTAAAGTGTGCCAGTGGTTAGAGTCCAATATGGTTGCAGATAGTGCATGTTTAAAGTTCTTAAAGTCCTCATAGTTCTCATATGGGACCTTTAAGAGACACCGGATTGGTGGGTGTAATTTAAGAGTAGCAGTAATGTGTAAAATTACATGATGTTACACACTCTAGTCCAGTAGGTGGCGGTATGCAGCTTAAAGCAGGTTGCGATCCGCCAGAAACTGAGAGAAGAAGAAGAAGGTCCAACCACAGGAAGTGTGTGTCTCCCGGAAACCGTCTTATTGTCGTTCAAGGTTCGTTAGCTTAGACGACGTATTGAGCTGTGTACCTGAACGTGGAATAGTTAACCTGGCGTGAAGAAAACACACAGCTAAGTAATTGTTCCACATCCTCACTCGTCGTCGAGTAATATCTGATATTGAAGGTGAGGTTTCGTTTTTGCCTCCGCACTGAGTGAGCTGTGTCGTCACTTAGCAGCATAGCATTCACAGCTAATGTGAGCTAACCAGCAGCCTTTTTTCTTCCCATCATCCAACACAACAAGTATTTTTAACAGTTGCGTGTTTTTTTAGTTACAACCTTCAAAAGAAAACAATGGGGTCGTCCAAGAAACACAAGGAGAAGAGTCGCGACAAGGACACGGACCGTCGTGAACATAAGAAGCATCGCCACAAGGACCGAGATGCTGCAGACCGAGCAGAGGGGACTCGAGATAAAGAGAAACGGAAACGCTCCAGGTCCCGGGAGAGAGGCGGACGAGAGGGCCGCAGCAAGGGTGAGAGGAGCACCGGAGAGCCACGAGTGAAGAAGGAGAAGGTTGATGTTGGATATGAAGAAGGCAATGCTCAGCCTCAGCCTCAGTCTGCAAGCGGAGACGCATCTCTCAGCATCGAGGAGACCAACAAACTCAGAGCCAAGCTGGGTCTGAAGCCTCTGGAGCTGAATGAGAACAAGAAAGAGCTGGGCACCAAAGAGGAACCACTGGTGGCTGAGACCATCAACCCTGTTCTCATCAAAAGGCAGAAAGATATGAGAGAGAAGCTCGCGGCTATGAAAGAAAAACGCATCCAGAACCAGAAACTGGGGAAAGTCAAGACCATAGCAGAGGACGACTGGCTGGATGATACAACCGCTTGGGTTGAGAGAAGCAGAAATATGGCGAAAGAAAAAGAATTGGCTGAGAAAAGAGCCAAACTTCTGCAAGAGATGGATGAGGAGTTTGGTGTCAGCAATCTGGTAGAGGAGGAGTTTGCACAGAAGAAAAAGGATGCATACACAGCTCAAGATCTGAAGGGACTCAAAGTGCAGCACAAGGTGGATTCCTTCAACGAGGGTCAGACTGTCATCCTGACCCTAGAAGACAAAGGTGTACTCGAAGAGGAGGAAGATGTGCTTGTGAACGTGAACATGGTGGACAAGGAAAAAGCAGAAAAGAACGTGGAGCTAAAAAAGAAAAAGCCTGATTACAAGCCCTATGCAGAAGAGGAGAGTGTGGATGATATGATTACGATTAAGCCCCGCATTGTACTTTCAAAGTATGATGAGGAAATTGAGGGCGAAAAGAAAAAAAGTTTCCGGTTGAATACAGGCGGCTTTGCTGACGGTGAGCGAGAGCGGGAGATTCAGGCCATGAGAGAGGCTCTACATAATCAGGCCCAGACCTTGGACATGCCTGCTCTCACCATCGCCTCTGAGTATTACTCACCTCAGGAAATGGTGGGCTTTAAAAAGACAAAACGCCGTGTGAGGAAAATCAGGAAGAAGGAGAAGCAGACGGCTGCAGATGAGCTTCGCATTGACGACACCCGCAACACTGATTTTGGCTCCAGGACACGCGGTCGAGGCCGCAAGAAGCTGGATGAAGAAAGTGGGGAAGTAAAGGATGAGGATGAGGAGGAGAAGGAGAAGGAGAGCACATTGGTACACGATACCCCCCTTCTGTCTGATGACGTTAGGATGGCAGAAATGGAGATAAGTGATGACGAAGACTTCACACCTCCTGAGCCAGCTGTAATTGAGGAGGACGAGGCAGAGCAGGAGCTGCAGAAACAACTGGAGAAGCAGAGGAAGCTGAAGCAAAAGCAGCTCCTCAAAGACTCTGGGGAGAAGGTGGCAGAGAAGATTAAAGAGCTCGATAAAGGCAAAATTGACAATGATCCTGAGAGGAAGAACAACATTGTTTTCAACGCCACCTCAGAGTTTTGCAGAACTCTTGGTGATATTCCAACTTATGGGCTGTCCGGCAACAGAGAGGACCAAGAGGACATTATGGACTTTGAAGAGAAAGAAGAGAAAGATGATGCTGGAGATTCAGAATCTGAATTGGATGACAATGTTGGATGGAGCACAGTTAACTTGGATGAAGAGCAGAAACAGCCCGATTTTTCCACAGCCTGTGCCACCATTTTGGATGAAGAGCCCATTGTCAACTCCGGTCTTGCTGCTGCCTTGCTGTTGTGCAAAAACAAAGGTCTGTTGGACACTGAAATGCAGAAGATAGCCCGTGTGAGGGCAACAAAAGGCGCTTTGCCCAATGACAACTACTGCATCGAGGACAAGATGGGCTTTGACGACAAGTACAGCCGCAGAGAAGAATACAGAGGCTTCACTCAAGATTTCAAGGATAAAGACGGCTACAAGCCCGACGTCAAGATCGAGTACGTGGATGAATCTGGGCGGAGGCTCACTCCAAAAGAAGCTTTCAGGCAGCTTTCACATCGATTCCACGGGAAAGGCTCTGGAAAGATGAAGACAGAGAGGAGGATGAAAAAGCTGGAGGAGGAGGCGCTGCTGAAGAAGATGAGCAGCAGTGATACTCCTCTTGGGACGGTGGCTTTGCTCCAAGAGAAGCAGAAATCTCAGAAAACACCATATATTGTGCTTAGTGGGAGTGGGAAAAGTATGAATGCAAACACCATCACCAAATAAGTCTGGGGGAGAGTGAATTATCTTTAACACAATCATACCCTGACACATGCTTAGATATACACACACACACAGGATGTTTTAAGTAAAGTAAATGCCTACTTCATACAAGCTTTGTTGTAGTAAATAGTTGTCCAATAAAACTAGTGCAAATTACATAAATGTGTTATTGTTTTCTGTGTTGCTAATTTTCAAGGTGAAGAGTATTGAGTTTTATGAGAACCAAAATGTGTTAACTTAACAATTTTGAATGCCTTTGTTTAGTTTCATGACAGCTATTGCACATTTTGTGGCATGAGGTTAGGAACATGTCCAGTAGTAAAGAACAAGGGGAAGAAGTATATCAAAGTTTCAAATGCATTT
Organism: Sebastes fasciatus; assembly: GCF_043250625.1. Taxonomy (NCBI): domain Eukaryota; kingdom Metazoa; phylum Chordata; class Actinopteri; order Perciformes; family Sebastidae; genus Sebastes; species Sebastes fasciatus. The sequence goes on along the minus strand of NC_133797.1, from coordinate 20,655,543 downwards.
GGATTCTGATTATAAGTAGCAAAAGCAGATAGAAAATTGAATTCAGCTCTTTTTTTAAGTTAAATGTGGTTAACAAGAGAACTAAAATGACAGTAGATAAAATAATGCAAAAATTAACACTACATAATTTTTTTTAAAACCCAGTTGATTAACATTTCCTCTCCGATGGTTGCACCCTAACAGTTATAATTATACATTAGATCATTTTTCACAGGAAGTGGGCTGATAGCCATGCTTTATGGCTCAATAATGCCATTGTTGGCCTTTGATTTTGGTTAACTAACAGCAAATTAGAGAGAATATAACCCCACATTGTGAATATGCATTCCACAAATGTTTACATTAGACACTGTCTAAAAACAGGGTGGATTTTTATACTTTCAATAGAAGGCAGACTTGCAATGGTTTGTTAAAAGGCACATGACTATAACTTGCAGGGTGTCCCTTTCAGTTTTATAGAAAATTCTTCAACTGTGGTATGGTCTATTAGACCGGTCTGGGTATTAGAACATTAATGTGTAGATCTGGGACTGTTTAAGTTAAAGCACAATAACAAAACCACTGATTTAATTAGTGAATACTATCGTTATAGACTGTAAGTACATAAACTAGATTTGTACTTGTGGATCAAAGGATCCACAAACGGATATGATGGGATCTGCAGTTGTGATTCACGGTTATAGGTGGAAATTAGCAAAAGAACGTCAGATTATTTGAATGTCATTTTTGCAAATCATTAGAATGGGCTGAACAGGTGAGAGCAACAAAAAAATGTAGTGACTGACTATCAGCACTCAAACATGAAGACAGGTACAGCCAGTAATCATCACAATCTGCGAAGGAGAAATATGACTTTCATGTGGATCCGAACACATTCAGGTAATGAAAAAGCAGACAAATTGGGAAAATAAGTGATTAAAAAGCAGTGGTGGAGTGTAACTAAGTACTTTTACTCAACTACTGTACTTGAGTATAATTTTGAGGTACTTGAATATTTCCATTTTATGCGACTTTATAATTCTACTGCACTACATTTTAGAAACCAATATTGCACTTTTTACTCCACTACATTTATTTGATAACATTAGTTACTATTTACTTCAAAGATTTAGATTATTAATATACATTTTATAATCAACTAATAATTCTGGTGTATTATTATAGGTTAAGCTACCCAGCAGTATATAAAGCAGTTTAAATTAGCTCCTCCTTTACCAGCTGCAACATTAGTAATTAACACATTAATGCATCAATAATTACAATCCAGTCATATAATATATATGATTCTGAAATGGGACATTCTGCATAATGAGTACTTTTACTTTCGGTACTTTAAGTATATTTCGATGCTATGTACTTTTACTTAAGTAAAATGCTGAATGCAGGACTTTTATATGTAATAGAGTATTTTTATACTGTGGTATTACTATTTTTACTGAAGTAAAACATCTGATTACTTCTTCCACCACTGTAAAAAAAAAACAAGTTGTTTAAATTATTATTAGACTGTCAAATTCAGAGTGGAAAATTAAATCAACAGTGGCAACAAAATTGGTATAACGCAACAAAGGGGCATCTAGACTCAATCCAAAATATAAAAGGTATGGTAAAAAGTAAGGGAAATAACAGGAAATAAGAAGATAAAATAAGATATTCCTTTATTAGTCCCGCAGTGGTGAAATTTGCAGTGTACAGCAGCAAAGGGGATAGTGCCAAAAACAAGATGCATCAGCTAACACAGTCAAAAAAGAGCTAAACAAAGTGTAACAAAATATGAACAATTTAAATAGAAGGAACTATAAAAAAAAAAAGGAGCAGTACAAACAGTATTGACAATAAACAGACTACTAAAAAAATTTCACAAGTGGAAAATGATATTGCACAGTGAGAATTACACCTGAGTAGTACTGATAGACAGTTGGTGTACAGTAAAGTGCAGTTCTTGTCAGTTTTTTACAAGCAACAATAAGCAGATTGAGAATTGGACACCTTAACAGTACACTTTTCATTATGTGGAAAAGAGACAGTGGAGCATACAGTAACATGCAGAAAATCTAGAGAAAAGAGGCAAGTGATGAGTACACAATTACAGAAAACATGACAAGTAGAGGCCAGTGTATAAAGTAAATTAGAGTGTGGATGGTAGAAATGGCTGTTAGGTTTTATCAGAGTAACTGGACTAACTGCTGCGGAAAGGAAGAGACTAGACAGAGTAATCAGGAAGGCCAGCTCTGTCCTTGGATGCCCTCTCGACACAGTGGAGGTGGTGGGAGAGAGGAGGATGATGGCTAAGCTGTCATCCATCAGTCGAGCTCCTTCAGCGACAGGCTGCTCCACCCAAAGTGTGTGAAGGAGCGCTATCGCAGGTCCTTCCTTCCTGCAGCTGTCAGACTCCACAACCAGCACTGCTCCCAGTAGACCACAAGCAGCACTGCTCCCAGTAGACCACTTACACTTACACACTGAAAAACTGACAATAACCTGATATTTTCAGGTGGAATTTCTTTCATTCATTCATTAATCCATTAATTCTCATTTTACTGTACACCAACTGTCTATCAGTACTACTCAGGAGTAATTCTCACTGTGCAATATCATTTTCCACTTGTGCAATTTTGTTAATAGTCTGTTTATTGTCAATACTGTATATACTGCTCCTTTCTGCAGCATTTAGTCCAGTTACTCTGATAAAACCTAACAGCCATTTCTACCATCCACACTCTAATTTACTTTATAAACTGGCCTCTACTTGTCATGTTTTCTGTAATTGTGTACTCATCACTTGCCTCTTTTCTCTATATTTTTTTCTGCATGTTACTGTATGCTCCACTGTCTCTTTTCCACATAATGAAAAGTGTACTGTTAAGGTGTCCAATTCTCAATCTGCTTATTGTTGCTTGTAAAAAACTGACAAGAACTGCACTTTACTGTACACCAACTGTCTATCAGTACTACTCAGGTGTTATTCTCACTGTGCAATATCATTTTCCACTTGTGCAATTTTGTTAGTAGTCTGTTTATTGTCAATACTGTTTGTACTGCTCCTATTTTTATACTTCCTTCTATTTAAATGGTTCATATTTTGTTACACTTTGTTTAGCTCTTTTTTTACTGTGTTAGCTGGTGCATCTTGTTTTTTTTTACACTATCCCCTTTGCTGCTGTATTGATGAAGACAATAACCAATAATGCACTGCTATAACCAGAGGGAGGCAGTAATGCAACTTTACTGCATCCAAACTCCCCTAAAACCTCAGAGAAGAAGAAGAAGACGAAGCAGAAGAACCTGTAGCCAAGTAGCTTCTTCTCCTTAAACACATCCATGAAAGTAGTCAGCAGAGCTAGCACATCTCTTCACCCGACACGACATGCACAGCGTTAACAGCTAGAGTCCTGCACGGTTAAAGGTAAGCGTCATGAAGATGTAATCATGTTTTAATGTCACAGAGAAACGCTGAGAGAGTTGTAAAACGATCGTCTGGGCTGGTAGGAGTAGGACGTGTCAGGCTGTCTGACAGCTTCCTGTTTGTGCAGCTAGCAGCGAGCTTAGTGACGGACACTGTTTTAAGGAGCTTTGATGTTGGGAATTGGCTCCTAGTTCCTAGAAGTACCTCGAAGTACCTTTAGTATATCCAGGCTGTGTTTACTGGACTCTAGTGTATGTCACCCTGGCAAAGAGCCGGAGTGTTACAATGGCTGTTATCAGTAGTTAGCTTTGTGTTGGTCCTCAGTCTGTGAGAGTTATGGTTCAGTAAGGTTAGCTACACAGGAGTCATGTCAGCACTGAGTTGTAATGTGCAGATTCATGTTAATGTTTAATCCAAGCTGTAAAGATTATGGTGATATTATAGAAACAGAGCTCGGTGTGCTAATTCATCCTTGGATGGATTTACCTCACATCCATAGCTCTGGAGACACTACAGGTAAAATCATGCACAGGTCAATTTAGAGATTTTGGTTGTCTTCTTCTTTCAGTCCAGTGGAAAGAAAACATCCAAAATATACATTTTGGTCTCTATTTTAATACTTTGTCTGTAGAGTTTTCCTAAATTCATCAAGTTAGCATTCAATAAATATTAAATATTCCTTCTTTTTAAATTGCTCATATTTTAAATGCCTGTCTATTTTTGTTTTGCTTTTTGCACTGTGTTGTATCCAGATTTTTTATTTTTTTTTAATATATACTGCTGCTTCTTGTTTCTGCACTATCCCCTACACTGCAAATTTCCCCACTGTGGGACTAATAAAGGAATATCTTATCTTATAAGAGGTTTGTTCATATATCATTCATAGCCTGATTTTATATATTTTATTCATAAAAAATAGATATCTAAAATTCCCTCAGTAAGACCTTTGTCTCTAACATGTCAACAAAATTAAACAATATTTTTTTAACCTGGCTTTATCCCCGATTCATGTTTTGGGGGCTTCGACGGATTTACCTAAAGTCCATAGCTCTTGTAATGTTAAGGGGAGACACTACAGGTGCAATCATGCACAGGTCAATTTTGAGATTTTGGGCTATTTTAAGATAAGGTAAGATATTATCTTAATAAAAAATAATGTGATGTATAATTATAACTGTTAGGGTGTAACCATAGGAGAGGAAATGTTAATCAACTGGGTTTTTAAAAAAATAATTTAGTGTTAATCTTTGCATTATTTTATTTACTGTAATTTTAGTTCTGTTGTTATAACCACATTTAACTTAAAAAAAGAGCTGAATTCAATTTTCTATCTGCTACTTATAATCAGAATCCAAATGCATTTGAAACTTTGATAAGTACTTCTTCCCCTTGTTCTTTACTACTGGACATGTTCCTAACCTCATGCCACAAAATGTGCAATAGCTGTCATGAAACTAAAACAAAGGCATTCAAAATTGTTACATTAACACATTTTGGTTCTCATTAAAAGAATATTTGATTTGATAGGGTAAAACATTTAACTAATAGATATCACCAAGAAACTTCCCCAGTTGCATACAACAATTATTTTTTTGTATTACAAGTTTTCTTAAATGTTATGTTTAAATATGCAAATGAGTCTTTATTTAAGATAAGATAAGATATTCCTTTATTAGTCCCGCAGTGGGGAAGTTTGCAGTGTACAGCAGCAAAGGGGATAGTGCAGAAACAAGCATCAGCTTACACAGTGAAAAAGAGCTAAACAAAGTGAAACAAAATATGAACTATTTAAATAGGACGTATAAAAATATGAGCAGTATATACAGTATTGACAATAAACAGAATATTAACAAAATTGCACAAGTCTTCTTTCAGACCAGTGGAAAGAAAACATCCAAAATACACATTTAGGTCTCTATTTTACTACTTTGTCTGTTTGCGTCTGTCGATTTTTACCTAAATTCATCAAGTTAGCATTCAATAATGCCAATTTAAGAAAACTTGTAATACAAAAAAAATAATTGTTGTATGCGACTGGGGAAGTTTCATGGTGATATCTATTAGTTAAATGTTTTACCCTATCAACTGTAGTGTCTTCAAGATGTATGGATTTTTATAATGCGTATCTTTTAAAGGCCGTTTTCTCAATTATTTTAGTAAAGATCTTTGTCTCTTATATGTCAACAAAATGAAACAATAGTTTTTAACCTGGCTTTATCCATTGTTCAGATTTCTGTTCTGGAAATATATGCAAATTAGAACATATTCGATAAGATAATGCCTCATTTGCATATTTAAACATAGAATTTAAAAAAAAACTAATACAAAAAATAATTGTTGCATGAAGTTTCATGGTGATATCTATTAGTATGTTTTTTTCACCCTATTCAACTAATTGCAGCCAACATTGGGAGGTTAGTATATATGTCTCGATTTAATGTTTTCAGTTTAAATAAAAAATTCAGAAAACTTAAATTTAAATTTATATTATAATTAATTGTTTAGTTGAGACAAGTAGACTATTTGCTGATTTTTTAACAAGAAAATTAAACCAACACATCATTATTCCTTGTATAGCTAATGATAAGTTAATGTATGTCATAATAGGATGACACAATGAATCTAAAGGTGTTGACATTAACGATCCAATTCACTCTGTCACGATAGTGTCTGTAGCAACCATAAGACTAATTTGTGCATACATTTCGTGTGTCAATTGTGCATTAAGCAGGCTGAACAGTAGCATGTCCAACTTTTAATAGCAATCTTGATACGTTTTGGTTGTTTTTTTCAACAGGCTATAAGTTCACCCAGTGAAACCACAGGCTGCTGTGATGTCGGAGCCTAAGTCCCCTACTCCAACCCCTGGAGACACGTACAAGGGTTGGCTCTTCAAGTGGACTAACTACATTAAAGGTTACCAGAGACGCTGGTTTGTTCTGAGCAATGGCTTGCTGTCTTACTACAGGTAACTTACATGTATATGACTGAATTTGCAATTAATTTAAAAGAGTTTTCCCTGGCTCAACAAGAAGCCAAGGAGGTACCTAAGGGAGGGGGGTGTGTTGAGTTTAACAAAGGGGTGGGTGATATATAATACATTTATAAGTAACCCAGTGTCTTTTAATTTAGCTTTTAAAGGACAATTAAATGATAAGTGTACTCAAATAAGTACTAGGGCTGGGCAATATATCGATATTGTGATATGACACTTGATATCATCTTAGATTTTGGATATCATAATATGGCATAAGTGTGGTCTTTTCCTGGTTTTAAAAGCTGCATTACAGTAAAGTGATTTCATTTTCTGAATTTACCAATCTGTTCTAGCTGTTCTATTATTTGCCTTTACCCACTCAGTCATTATATCCACATTACTGATGATTATTTATCAAAATCTCACTGTGTAAATATTTTGTAAAAGCACCAATGGTTAACCCCACAATATCATTGCAATATCGATATTGTGATATATGATTTGATCTCCATATCGCCCAGCCCTAATAAGTACTTATATAGCATGTTGTTTGCACAGTTTTAAGCAGATGTGCAGTTGCTTTACAAGAAGAAAAAAAAAATTAATTCACAAAACAGGGATTCAGATACTTTGCATTCTGTTTGTGTCCAGGACCCAGGCAGAGATGGGTCACACATGCCGAGGCACCATCAACTTGGCCACAGCCAATATTGCTGTGGAGGACTCGTGCAATTTTGTCATTTCCAACGGAGGTGCGCAGACCTACCACTTGAAGGCCAGCTCAGAAGTGGAGCGACAACGATGGATCACTGCTCTGGAGCTCGCCAAGGCGAAGGCCGTCCACATGCAGGCTGAATCTGGTGAGAGGGAAAATAAATACAGTGTGTTGGAGACAGCTTATACAGTAGCACCTATATCAGGCAGAAATGTGTGTATTTCTCTGTCTGTTTTTTTGTTTTGTTTTTGTTCATTATCTTCCCCATTCTCTCCCTCAGATGACTCGGGTGACGATTGTCCTGCAGCGCCCCCCTCCGCAGGACAGGGTGGAGGCTGCCGTAACTTAGAAATCCAGTCCACACTACGCACACTGGGCAGCAAGGTGGAGGACCTCAACACCTGCAATGATCTCATTGTCAAGCATGGATCTGCCCTGCAAAGGTATCGATTATCAGACTGAGCAGTTTGATTACTTTAGAAAAAACAATATTATCTTTAATTATTTTGTTTGCCTATTCATTTTATTCCACACATAACAGGTCTTTGTCAGAACTGGAGGGGATTCGTGTCGGAGGAGACATGGGGGAAAAGATGAGACAAGTTACAGAGAGAGCCACATTGTTCAGAATCACCTCTAATGCCATGATTAATGTAAGTCAACAAAGAGTAAATTTGCTGATGAACGCACAACGTTGCTGTTGACTCCTTTGCTGAAATGTTGCTCTTGTTTCTGCTTGTTCCCCAAGGCATGTAGAGACTTCCTCTCCCTGGCCCAGAACCACAGTAAGCGCTGGACGAAGGCCTTACAGGTTGAACGGGACCAGAGGATACGGCTGGAGGAGACTCTGGAGCAGCTGGCCAAACAGCACAATCACTTGGAAAGAGCTTTCAGAGGATCTACAGTCCCCTCTTCATTCAGCAATCCCACCTTAGGTAACAAAGGTAAGCTTCTGTCTTTGGACCCTTAATGTTCCTCAAAGTATGCTCGTTATGCTACGTACTTGCGCCAATCAACAAAGGCCAGTCGAGCTATTTAGTCATTTATTCGTCTCTTCACCTTAGGTGCCGTTTCAGTAAAAGGTGATGCCAGTGACGAGGATGATGACAATGAGTTCTTTGACGCTATGGAAGACCCAGACCAGTTTATTACTGTCCCTGCTGACCCCAAGTATCACAGGTGATTAACTGTCTGTCTTTTTCAAATGTCACTGGTTTTATTTCTTAATATCAACCTTGCTTTTTGTTGTCATTTTGTCTCCTTGTGTACTGCTTTGTTTTAAATGTGTTTATCTGTCCACCAGGAGATCTAACAGCAACCTTAGTGGGCTCAGCAGTGAGACTGGAATGGACGATCAGTCAGTCAATGTGGGTCAACTTTGTTTTTGCGATGAAGTTCTGATGTGTATTGACAAGGGCTGCACGGTTTTGAAAAAATATCTAATTGCGATTATTTTGATATTGCAATTGCGATATGATTCACGATATTAGAGGGAATGATGATTTTTAAATCATTATTCTCATTTTCATTGCTAAACATATTAAAATGATTATGATGTGATTTTTTTTTTTTTTTTTTTTTTTTTATAGGGATCTGTACCAAACAAAGGTGTTTTCTTAAGTCTGTAAAATATGATGTGTAGGCCAGGACATCTCTGCAGCACAATATTAAATTCAAATGGTATTTTGACAATTTGCTTTTAAAAACTATTGCGATTTTAACAAATACTTCAATTTCAAAATTGCATTTGGCCATATTTCAGTTTCGATCAAATTTCAATTAATTGCACAGCCCTAGTATTGACTTTTCTCCTCCTCTGCTCATCAACAAGCCACAGTCACCTGACCCTTAAGGCTGTTTTCCTTCTCTTCTTCCAGTTTGATGAGCTGTCTTTGGCATCCAACCCAGAGTCTCCACAGCCCCTTGAGTTAGAGCCAGTTAGACAAAGACGGACTCGCATCCCTGACAAGCCCAACTATTACCTCAATCTGTGGAGCATCATGAAGAACTGTATTGGGAAGGAGCTCTCAAAGATACCAATGCCTGTAAGAAACACTCACTCATGTTTGTATCCAAGTGGCTTTTCCTTGTTAGAGTAACTAGAAGTAATCAGTACTTCTTCTCTCTGTGACTTTAGGTGAATTTCAACGAGCCCCTCTCGATGCTGCAACGTCTATCCGAAGACCTGGAGTACTACGAGCTGCTGGATAAGGCTGCTAAATGTCAGAGCTCTCTAGAGCAGATGTGTTATGTGGCCGCGTTCACAGTCTCTTCCTACTCCACCACGGTCCACCGCACAGGAAAACCCTTCAATCCTCTGCTGGGAGAAACCTTTGAGCTTGATCGGCTAAAAGATTGTGGCTACCGCTCCCTCTGCGAACAGGTATATCGAAAAAAAAACACTGGAAATATAAGCATGCTTGAAGGACGTTTATGCAAGCATGTTTAATTGATTGAATAGTCTTAAGCCATCACATAATTGTGATGGTCAAATCTTGACTTGCTATCTCTCTTCTCTTCACAGGTGAGTCACCACCCACCTGCTGCAGCTCACCATGCCATCTCTGAAAAGGGCTGGACCCTCAGACAAGAAATTACCCTGGCCAGCAAGTTTAGAGGGAAATATCTCTCTATCATGCCTTTGGGTGAGTGTGTGCGGACCACATGTGACATTTATATTTTGGGTGAGCAGGTTTAAAATGAATACTGCCAGGTCGAACATTATTCCCTCTCTATCCTCAGGTTCTATCCAGTGTTTATTTGAGAAGAGCAACAATCACTACTCATGGAAGAAAGTGACTACGACAGTACACAACATCATTGTTGGAAAATTATGGATTGACCAGGTAAATTTAAAGCTGATAAAACCTTAACACAACTACTAACTACATAGTCGTCTTAATGGAACGTTTTGCTTATAAGTCTACTGGGTTTATCCTTTAAGGCCATGATCATACAGAGTATGTTTTAGCAGCCTGGGGCGGCTTTTTGTAATTGTTTTCAATGAGAGTGAAGCGTTTTGGGCGCTGCTTTAGCGTTGCTGAGTGCCTTGCGTTTTACTGCTCTATGCACCTCACGTTTTTACAGGACCACCCTGAACGCCTCAAGTTGAAATTTTTTTAATTCTGATCAGAAAAACACCCAACGTATTTCTCATTGACTTTTGCTGGATACCCGGAGCTATATGACTCTATCAACTGTAGTTACTACGATCTGAACAGAAAACAGCAGGCCTAGCAATAATAATACTGCAAATTCATTCTTTTAATTTGTACTATTATCTATTAAGTAGCGTACAGTTCATGGTTTGTGTTGTTAAGCACTCATTTGGTAGTTGCACAGCAAGAATTTTAAAAAACCCGTCCTGCAAAAACGCTCTGTTTGGGCAACAAAAAGGCAATGCAGTGCACCCACTTTTTCCACCTGCAAAATGCGCTGTCTGATCAGGTCCTAATTCTTCTACAACTAAACATTTGTCTCTTTCCTTCGTCCCCTTCCAGTCAGGGGAGATAGATGTGGTGAACCACAAGACAGGAGATCGCTGCCACCTCAAGTTTGCTCCCTACAGTTACTTCTCCAGAGATGTACCAAGAAAGGTGGGCTTATAGTTTTTTTTTTTTTTCATACAGCACTATATAGCCAGAGCTGATATGCTTCTTTACAGGAATATGTATAATACAACATTGTTTACATTGTAAAAGTAGACTTAATGGCAGAGCTGTAGTATTTAACTGTGTTTAATGTTAATCCTTGTACTGCCTACTGTTGGCTCTTTGATTACACTCTTAACTGAAAGTCTTTGTCTCTCAGGTAACAGGAGTAGTAACAGATAAGGACGGGAAGGCCCACCACGTGCTATCGGGAACCTGGGATGAGAAGATGGAGTTCTCCAGGGTAATGCAGAGCAGTAAAGGCGAGAACGGCACTGAAGGCAAACAGAGGACCGTCTATCAGACCCTCAAAGCCAAAGAAATCTGGAGAAAGAACCCTTTACCGTGAGTTCTGGTAGTATTGAGAAAGTGGTTGTAAACTAACGGAGCTTGTAAAGTGTTGTAGCTTTGATCTTTTATGGTGATGACTTTACAGAGAGGGAGCAGAGAACATGTACTTCTTCTCCTCACTGGCCTTGGCGCTCAATGAACCCGAAGAGGGAGTGGCGCCAACAGACAGTCGGCGGCGCCCCGACCAGAGGTTAATGGAGGACGGCCGATGGGATGAGGCTAACGCAGAGAAACAGAGGCTAGAAGAGAAACAGCGCATCGTTCGCCGAGAAAGGGAGAGGGAGGCTGTTAAAGCAGCCAGCTCACCTGAGGAAGGTAAAAAACAGAAGGAAATGAGGTTTCTTTTGGCGGTTATCTATCTATCTGTCTTGTGTTTCTGTCCAATGTCTTTCTGTCCATTCATCTTATGTCCACTTTGTCTGTCTTGGAATACCTTGTCTTTGTCTCAACTCTAAGCTGTCACTGAGGATTCAATCAATGATTCACCCTTGAAAAGCAAGTACTCTTCTCTGTCTTTTCCCACCCTTGATCTACGCTATTTATCAAGTCCAGATGCAAAAAAAACACATGTACAGTATGTTGTGTGTGTAATAGGAAAGGTGCTAAATGTCTTCAACATCATTCAACTTTTACCATCCATTCATCCATTTCTGTTCCATTTAGCTGATGCAGTGGAGACTGGCACAGAAGCACATGAGGTTTCTGATGAAAGCAAGTATCACTTCGTAGCTTAACATAATATGTACTTTTAAAGGTGCCTTGTGTAGCATTTTAACAGAGCGGTGACCCAATTATATCCATGGGAGGCTGATAAGCTTGTTCTCAATTCTAGTGACTTCACAGTTACTCAAACAAGAGCTGATATTTGTGGGGAAAAAAACTTCCTTTTTGTCGCATGCTGTTTGGAGTAAGATGCTCAAGATTCCCTCAATAGGCATTTTCAGCTTGTTCATAGTAGACAGAGCTACAAGTGACAGTTTGACACAATACCAATACCAATACCAGTACCAATTTGACATCACAAAATTTTCTTAATTTGTCGTTAAATATAATTGACTTAAGCAACTGAGACCAGCATTGAAAATATTTGTAGTTTCTAGCAGCCTCTACCAACAACCATAGACTGTATATAAGAAGTGGACGTAGTCTTGAAGCCACGAGTTTGGCATTTTGCCCGTCGCCAGACCTGGAGGTTGCCCACTGCCAACAACTCAGATTAAATTGGAAATCACCTGGGTTTGTTTTTGGCCAAAAAAATGATATTACTTTACAGCACAAATGGGAAGAGGGCAGCGTACTGCAGACAAAGATAGCAAGACAAATCTTTAACTTCAGAAGCACAGATCCTCTTTGTGACAGGGAGTGATGTATGAGTTAGAGGTAAAACAAATTGTCTTTTGACTATGGTCTTTTGTTGACTATTAGTATATTTAACTGTCACTGTATTTGGCTTAAAATGCTACACACGGCACTTTTAAAATGGACAAAAACAAGGAATTTGTGTGGCTTGTGGATACTGTTTGAGTTGTAGATTCACATCTTTTTTTGTGCTGATGTTAAGCTGACACAGAGGACTCTCCGCCTCTTACACCTGTTGCATGCAAGTAGCCTCTTACATTTCATTCACTGCCTTTCATATCAGATCATACCCAATCTTTTATGTCTCAACTCTCAGAATTCATCCTTAATTCTTCTATTTTCAGCCCCTTATGGACCAACATTCTCCCCTTATCTAAGCAAGTATTCTGATCATGACATAACACATACAGTGCAATTTCTTCACATTTTCTAGTAATTTAATTTAGATTAAGAAAACCCTCTGTTAACCATTTCCCCTTTACATCCTTTGCAACTTGGTCTCTCTTAGTGGAAGGCAATGAAGGTCCTTATGGAACTCAAGTCAAAAGCAAGTAACATCAGTGTTGCTCTCCAGTATCCCCTGTTTTATTTTGTTATTTAGATTTGTCTTGGTAGTCCTTAGGAAACCTTATAGAAGACTGTAGCTTACTGTAGAACTGGCACAAACCCTAGTACTTGGATACTTTAGAGTAGCATTTTGTCTTGTCATTGTTCAGTATACTTTGGTCCTGAGTAGTCGGGGCATTAGTTGTGAGCCTGATTCTTAGTACCAGAAGTAAACAAGTCGACATTACTACGGCCGTATCTCCGTACAATACATGTGTTTAAATGCAAGTTGTCCTAAGAAGTGTACAATTTTCGACTTTTTACCTTTACTTTCCATGTAACGTTACTTTTGACAATGATGTCAAGGAGTTCGAAAAAGAACCTGAGCAGTTCTCAGCTGCCTAACGTGATGAAACAAGTAACGTCAGTTAAGCTTAGCTAGCGTAGCTAACGACATTAGTGGGTTGAGACACTGACTAACTGTGGCATTATTATGAAACATAACGTTAGTTTCTCTAACTAGAGCAACCAAATCACAAAGTAAACATCATTCAGTCGGCATCACAAAACAACACGTACAAAGTGTCTGCTAACCGTGTTAACTGGTGACTTTCAGTCCAATGTGTCGTGGTTGCTTATAGAGACGATAGCTGTGTCCTCGCCTTCAATTTTCCTTAAATCCATATTAAATACATACTTATCTGTGTTTTTTATCTGCACCAACCATTTACATGAGTTACTACAAGCACACGGACGCTTTCAGCTGAAAGTCCCCAGTTAGTACTGTTAGCAAACAGTAGTCACTACGACTAGATGGCAGAACACACCAAGCGGTCACTGGATTTGTCTATAATTTGCCTCCTTTTTGCTTTCGGTTTGAATAAGGTGCATCTGAAGACCAAGCGATCGGAAACATTAAGTATCTCTTAGTCAAGCATGTGAGGGCATATCGGCTTGATTCAAGCATGATGTGTTGTCATGGCTCAGTGGCTGCTTAACCCTCGCCTTAGGTCCCTCTTAAGTTTATTTTTTGTAAGAGACGTTCTTTCTTTTCCTTTAGGCGCTCATTCAGACAACTACCAATCGATGTGGTTTGAGAAGTTAGACGACCCCGTCTCCGGAGAGACCTTGCATGTTTACAAGGGCGGTTACTGGGAGACGAAGGACCAAGGCGACTGGGACGCGTGCCCTGACATCTTCTGATCCCAGCTGAGTCGGCCTGTCTTCCTCTGTGGTGTACAAACCTTCCGTCAGCTAAAGAGGGGATTCAAGCCTGACGTCAACCTATCTTCAATGTCCGTAGCTTCAGCTGATCAATCCCACTCAGCTCCCCTTTTCCAGCAGTGATTTGCTCAGGGTTAAGGGCATCTGGACTTCAACGTAGATACAATGCACATTGTAGCATTGTTGTAACATTGCAGCTGTTTAGTGTTCAGGATTCCCTCTCACTGCCTCTCAAACACTGATGTTTATCTTGGTCCACTGCTTGTTTCTCAGCCCAGGGTTCTTTGGTACACTCTTTGAGTTGCATTTGGCATTATGCATTTTCTTTAAAAGCACTACTATCAAAGGCATAATCCATTCAGATGTCATCTAAAAATATACAAGTTTGCTTAGAGAGAGTGAGCTACTACAGAACATGTAATTTATGTGTGTGGTTTTGTTGTGCACTCCTGATTATGACTACTTTTGCAATTAATTTATTGCAGCTTCCCCAGCACAGCACCACTGCGAGTCAAAGTTCAATCATACCCAATGTTAACACAGTAAATATTCACTTTACCAGTTTCAGACCACATCAAATGCAGAGATGCTTCAATGGTTCAGACAAAAGAGAGATAAATGCAGTTGTTTTTTTTAAAGAAGTAATTAATGGCATATGTCAACAATGATCTTTGGACTGGTATAAAATGGAAAGTGTCACAAACACCAAGACATGACACAGAGTTTGCCTTTGAATTTATAGTAATTTGTGGTGCTACTTTATTCCCTGAAGTAAAACAGCTCCGGAAGTATATTAGTCTTTTTTTCAGCTTTTGCCCTCAACTAGTCCGTTTCAAAATGGGTTTGTGATTATTATTTTTTTATATATATATATTTTTATTCCCTCAACCGCCCTGTAAAACACATGGTAGCTGTGAAGAGATATGAAAGTAGTTCATTAGGATTATACCACATTACCAATCCTCATATTTTGGCCCAATTAAGTCTGGTTTTTTTTAAACTACCTTTTTTCATTATAGAAGAATAAAATGTAATGGGGTTTTTTTCTACACGTTTTTCATTGAGGAATATTTCTCTGTAGCACATTAAATTGAATAGAATATATGTTCTTTATTTAATATACTATATGAATTGAAATAGTGGTATTAAATGTATTAGTACCATGAAAATATGAAGTATTAAAAAAATACCAGTGGCACTATTGCCAGCATCGAGGGGAAACCTTTTTTTTTTTTTTTTTTAGTTAGTAAATTACATATACAGTTACTTTACTACACTATAAATTGATCTTGTCCCATTCTATACTCTTTATTCTAACAGACGTTTGTTTTTACAGAGAAAACCCTGTAATTCTGTCCTGTAGACCCTGAAAAACCTGTGAAAATCTTATGTTTTGTGGTACACTACGACCCCGAACTACGAAGCAATGTCACATTCCCCCTGAAGTATTTGATGGACAGCAGATGCATTTTTTTTTTATTTGTAAAGGGGGCGTGTTCAAGCTAAAATGGGGTGTTAAATTGCTGTTGACCAGGTTATTGTGAGTAAGAGCCTTGTAAGATTAAATCATATTGTGTCTGAGATTGACTCTATTTTATTCTCCACCCAAGTACACTAATGTTAAACTATTTTCATATCTAAAGTTTGTGCCCTCACTAAAACTTGGATCAATAATTTAAATTCTGCTTTCAAAGTAAATGTTGAGGCTCACCATTTGAACAGTTGAGATTAATTTAAGAGCAGCAGAGCTGAGCTGTGTGCTGATTTCTACCGGCTTCATGATTAGTGAAGGGAAATGTGAGGCAAGTGTTTTTGTCTATCTGGTTTCCTTCAAACGTACTGATCATAGCTTTAATCTTGATGTAGGTTATTTTAGTCGTGAGTGTAGTTTTTTAACAGACAGCAATAAGAGTGCCTCAGTGCGTATACATGTGGCACAAAATGAAATGTGTGAAGTGAGATCGCTAAAAATGCAAAAACTGATTTCTGACATTGTATTTGTCTCTGTTGTTCGTTATATGAATGGAAGGACTGTGTGGTTGCTGAAAAATCTAAATTTCATTTTATATTCAAGTGTCACAAAACATAATGTTGCAAATATTTCTGTGTAAATATATGAAATAGTAAAGTAATTGTGATATTAACTGGTAATATTGATAGAGAATCTAATGGCGGTGATGCACTTTTGCTTTTTTCATTGTTGTTTACTTAGAACTGGATGCATCTTCATTGTCTGTGTTATCATGAGTCACCCTCTACCAGTTGGATAGCGTTATTTTAAATATATTCATTTGTTTTGGTCTGAATCATCCCGTAGTGTGATTTACTACATAATTTAAACACATGATGAAGAGTGTGTGTGAGGAATGTACAGTTTGATGCTATCCCATGTCTCTTAAATTACACATTTTACAGGTTTCTGTCTGTTCTCCTTTTCAACATATAATCTTGATTTCTAGCTCCATCATATCATGTGTGTTTTTAACTTTTTTTCTGAAATTTCTACCTTTTTCATCCCTTTCATTGTTTCCAGCTAAGATTGTTTTTGCCCTGCAATTTCCCACAATTCTCAAAAACTGACTCAAGGTGTGTCTCTTACACGTACATTATTTATCATGCCCTACGTGATTTGACTATTTGTCAACTTTTGATGTTGGCTTCTGAAGACTTGTGAGTTTGTTTTGAAAACTTTTCCTAAACCATGTGCAGTAATTGTAAACATGTGTACACTGGTTAAAATATGTATTCTTCTGAGCATACTTTTAACATTTTCTGTCCTTCAATGCAGTTTTGTTTTTTGTTTTTTTGCAGGATTGTGTTAGAGGTTGACAATATTAAAGTCTGAATTGAAATGAAGTGCATATCTGTGTTTTTGATTTTCCCAAACAAAGCATCACAAAGTGGCTTAAACTAGTTGGGAAGTGAGGATTACTGACATAGTCCTAATAAATCCACATATTAAAACTTACCAGTCTAAAGCTGACTTTCAGTAAGTGCTTCAACTTAAAAATAATAAACGTATTGCTGTGTGTCACAATCATATCAGACTTTCTATTGGCCCAAACTAACGTGGGTGGGAGTAATGGACACAATATACTTTGTTTTATTGCTGCAAATAGTCCCTCTCTGTAGATATGCACTTGTTAACGATACAGCACAATTATATAATTTATAGCTAATTATTCTGAGGACCACCTGACAGAGTGCCACGGACCCCACTTTGAGAATCACTGATCTATACTGTATGGGTGACTGTCAGCTAGAGCAGCCATTCTCAACCAGTGGGCCGCGGCCCACTGGTGGGCCGCAGAGCGCCATCTAGTGGGCCGCGGAGGCAGTGGTACTAGATTATTTTTTTATTATTATTTAGCAAAGTGAACAGGTAAAACCTAAAGGAGGTAAAATGCCAGCTGCTGTAAAACCAAAGCCTATTGAAGGAGGCTGAGACACGGGCGGACACGGGTCTTGTATTGGGTATAACACATGCGCAGTGTAACTGGAGCTGCGGTCGTGCGTTGCGATCGGCTCAATTTCGGCGGGTGCAGAGCAGATATTACTGCGCATGTGCGGTACCCCGAAGGCACGTTGATTAAGTGTGACCCAACCTCCTTCAATAGGCCTTGTGTAAAAACACCAAACATCATCAGGTAGAGACAAACGTGTTTGTCACTGTTAGCTCAAGGTGTTTTGCTGCTTTGTGTGAAAGACTTGATGCAGATCATTTGCAGCTGTTGTACCACAGTGAAGTAAGGTGGCTTTCAAGGGGACATGTGCTTAATCGCCTTTTTGAACTGAGAGAAGAAGTGCACACATTTCTGGAAGAGCAGCACTCCCCTCTTGCTGAGCATTACACTGATGGTAACTTTTGTGCAGAACTGGCCTACTTATCAGATATATTTGACCAGTTAAATCAGCTCAATATATCAATGCAAGACAGAAACAGCACAGTGTTTTTGGTTTCAGACAAAATTGAGGGCTTCAAGAAAAAACTTATTCTGTGGAACAGAAGAGTCAAGGAGGGACGATTTGACGTGTTTTCACTCCTAAGTGAAACTTTGGAAGCCACTCCTCATGTCAACATATCCAGTGTTATAACCCAGCATTTGACTCAGTTGTCAGGAAAGTTTACAGACTACTTCCCAGAAGATGCACGAGATGGAAACCTTTGGATTTTGGACCCTTTCTCTGTGGATCCTGCTTCAGAAGACATAGCTCTCTCCACTGTGTTGGAAAATGAACTGATGGAACTATCAGCAGACAGCAGCCTGAAGCTTCAGCTCACACAAGTTGACCTTGCTTCATTCTGGATACTGGCTGCCAGTCAATATCCCTCTCTGTCAAAACGGGCAATCAAATTTCTGTTGCCTTTCACCACCACCTATTTATGTGAGTCAGGGTTTTCCATTGTGACTGTCACAAAATCAAAGGCAAGGAACAAACTGAAAGCAACTTTGAATGCTACTCTGCGTGTCAGCCTCTCACCCATCCCACCACGACTTGATCTCATTATTTCCCAGAGGCAAGCCCAAGTGTCTCACTGAGGGTAAGCAGAATATGTATTTTGGTCATTACAGCTGACAGTGGCATAACACATATCTACAGCCCAGTTTATTATTTGTTGTATAAACATGTGTGGTGGCAGTTTCTGTTAAAACAAGACACAAACCAACGTAACAACTTGTCTTTCAGTGAATTTAATAAAAAGGCATACATTAATAACTAATCCCCCTGTACAGACGCCGTATGAATGAAATCTTTTAATGTATGCCTTTTTATTAATTAATTCTTACTTACCAGAAAGACAGAGTTGTTTATTTTTTTCTTTGCCACCTGGTTCTTTGGATCACAGCGGTGAGCGAGACTTGGTCCTCCGGCGTCAGGCCCCCACTTCTACACCCTTTTATGGGGAGGTTGAGGTTAGAGTCCCGGACTCCAGCCGTGCACGGTCTTTACCCTGAACAGAGTTCCAGCGGTCCCGCTCACACGAGTGATCCTGCCGACAACGCCAAATTGTGGTGGCAGTTTCTGTTAAAACAAGACACAAACCAACGTAACAACTTGTCTTTCAGTGAATTTAATAAAAAGGCATACATTAATAACTAAAACATCTGCAGATGGACTGCAGATGGACTGCAGATGGACTGCAGATGGACTCACGAGCACAGCCACCTGTTGTGGACTGTGGCCTGTGAGCCCCGAATACAAAGAGTAGTCAGTATTTATACATTTAAAGCATAACATGAAGATAAGTGCAAAGAAGAAAAGAAGAGAAGGATAGAAAGTGTATCAATGCGTCAGCACACAGCAGACAACAGAGCATCACAAGACATAACAAGTATTTCAGCAATCTGTTGTTTGCAGTTACAGAGATCTAAAATGTCAGGTCACTGTCCTATGGTGACGAAGTTGAACATGTGAGGCCCTGAGATTATCTAAAGGTACAGTGTTAAACTGCAGATATGAAAATTGCCATTACACATGTTAGGTTTTTTACTCATTTATTTGGGAAGGTGGTCCTCGGAAATGTTTTGACAATCACAAGTGGGCCTTCAGTTGCAAAAGGTTGAGAACCCCTGAGCTAGAGGCTTGTGATTACATTATGTGACTCCACTCCAGGATGAAAAAAAGTAGAATATTTAAGAAGAAGGAATAACAATTGAGTCTGAAATCTACAACTAAAAAGAAAAAAAAACTACATCAACATCAGAAGCAGGGACATATTTTCTGTGGAAATTTTGGGGATTTACAGACTAGGGGGAGTTTACAGCCTGAAACTGGAACCTTGACACAGTGGGTATTTTACAGGCTAAATTTAGTATTTTCAGAATGAATATATTTAAATTTGACCAACATGTTCAGGCCAATAACACTAAGATTTCAGTACCTGAACTGTATTCTTCACAGTGTGGAGAAGGCCTTAAAACAGCATTTTGGGGGATGGAGTGATTGGAGACTTTTTTTCTATTTTAGTTTTGTTTATTTGTTTTGCACAATTTAAGACTATACAACATAACAAAAAAAGAAAGAATAATATACAGTGCAGGAAGAGGCAAAAAAAACCACTGGGCTTATCTGAAGCCTCCACCTCGAGACACGATTAATATAAAGAAATAATATGACTACATAATAGTGATAACAAACAATTAATAGTGATAACAAACAATAATAGTTAATTGAATAAATACTATATAAAAAATCTAAATAATGAGAAAATGCTCACAGTTTTTCTTTTCCCTTGAATATGTCTAAAAATTTAAAAAAAAAACTAGCTCCACCCCTCATCATGAGGCCTGTGTGACCCGCCCCGCTCTCACGGTAGGCATTGGGCTTTATAACGAGCGCTCCCCGCTGCTCCTCAATGACATCAGCATCTTTGTTTACTCGCCGGGCGCAGCAAGTCGAGCTAAGCAACTAGCATCTGAGTCTGTCTGCAGGGTTTATCATCACACAGGGCGTGCAATTACACTGTGTGGTTAATTATCTGATCAGAAATATGTCGGCAAACATGCCTGGAGAAGACTGCACGGACGCAAAGAGCGGCGATGGACTACAGTGAGTTTATTTATTGATTTATTTAGTTGGTGGTCGATCTATTTATCTGCAGCTCATTGTTTGTCCTCTCTGAGTCAGCAGGCAGGCACTGATGGGGAAGCTTCCTCCTCTTCCTCTCTACTGTCTATTCCGTTATTATCATATTATTACATATTACAGCTGTTTGTTAGACTGTAAGGTTAGACTGGTTGAGCATTGAGTCACTCATGTGATATATGAAGCACTGCTGCTGCAGGCCTGTAACTCTGTTTAACTCTGCTTAAATGCTTCTCTAGCCGGTCTTTGTCGTGCATTACTTAGCTATATCCTGCAGTCATCTTACATCAGCGGTGTCTAAGCAACACGAGGCTCTTTAGCTCCTCTCCAGTGGCTCCCTGTAGATTTATAAACATGGAAATTAATAACTGTTTTTTTTTTTATTAGGGACACATTGAGGAAAAAATAAATCTGAGATTTCGAGAATAAAGTCGTAGTATTATGAGAATAAAGTCAGAAGTTTAAGAGAAAAAAGTCACAATATTATGAGAATAAAGTCATAGATTTATGAGAATAAAGTCATAATATTATAAGAATAAAGTCATAGATTTATGAGAATAAAGTCATAATATTATAAGAATAAAGTCATAGATTTACGAGAAAAAAGTCATAATATTATAAAGTAGTAATTTTACATGTTATATTCTTTTTTACTCGTAAAGTTATGACTTTATTCTCGTAATGTTACTACTTTTTTTCTCCTAAAGTTATGACTTTATTCTCGTAATGTTACAACTTTTTTTCTCCTAAAGTTATGACTTTATTCTCGTAATATTACAACTTTTTTTCTCCTAAAGTTATGACTTTATTCTGTAAATTTCAGATGTTTTTTCCCTCAATGTGGCCCTAATGCTCCGTAGTACATTTGCTCTTTGGCCCTCACTGCATTAGACTTATATACTATATACTTAGACTATAAACTGTGTTACCTTCATTACAATGCTCAAATGTTTTGCTGCTCAAGACAGATTTTTATTTTATTTTATTTTTTGCCTAAAATGTCTCTTTTGATAGTAAAGGTTGCTGACGCCTGTCTTACACTTACTTAAAATATTAGTAAGACTAGTGTTATGTTTCTGTTGTCCCTCCAGGTCAGAGTTGTCTTTGTCTGCTTCTGGCTCCATGGAGGTGGATGCCAAGCCCAGCGGCCACAGCAGCTTCAGATACAGCCTGAGCTTCCCCAGCATCGGCCGGTGCATCATCATCAACAACAAGAACTTTGACAGAAGAACAGGTGATTATTTAGCCTTTTTTTTTGGGGTCTCATTCAAAATGAAACTGCTGTGAATACATGTTACCACTGTAAAATATATTTGATACAGAACCAGGTTTCAATATAGTCTCTTATCTTTTACTTAGTGCTGAAACTCAAACAGAAAATGATTAGTAAAGCTGTAACAATTAATCGATTTTCAACTACTAAATTAATCATCAACTATTTTTGATCAATCGGTTTGAGTAATTTTTAAGAAAAAAAGGTAAAAATTCTCTGATTCCAGCTTCTTAAATGTGAATATTTTCAGTTTTCTTTACTCCTCTATGACGGTAAACTGAATAATCTTTGAGTTGCGGACAAAAGACATTTGAGGATGTCATCTTGGGCTTTGGGAAACACTGATCCACATTTTTCACAATTTTCTTACATTTTATAGACCAAACAACGAATCGATTAATCGATAAAATAACCGACAATGAAAATAATGGTTAGTTGCAGACGTAATGATTAGTTAATAATGCTATGTAAAAAGAAACATGTGGTGGTAACATCCACTCAAAGGTGAATATTTACCTGCTTTTCTTTACTCTGTATCATTGTAAATACCCTTGGGTTTTTGACTCTACTAGTCAAACAAAATAACTATATGTTCTCACGACATGCACT
Organism: Sebastes fasciatus; assembly: GCF_043250625.1. Taxonomy (NCBI): domain Eukaryota; kingdom Metazoa; phylum Chordata; class Actinopteri; order Perciformes; family Sebastidae; genus Sebastes; species Sebastes fasciatus. The sequence goes on along the minus strand of NC_133797.1, from coordinate 20,632,845 downwards.
TATCTGCTATATTGTATACTGACAGGGACAATATATTATCAAAAACAATTTATAGAAATAGTTATTACAAGGTAATGAAAACAATTGCTTGTGGTCCCTCTTTTGAAATGTTCATTCTCCCTTATTGGGTATATACTTCAAAGCTCCTGTCGCTGCTGGGGGGTCTCTTGTTGGGTCTCTAAATAAGTATAGAGTACGGCCTAGACCTGCTTTATATGAAAAGCGTCTTGAAATAACTTTGGTTATGATTTGACACTATATAAAAATAAATTAAATTTAAAAAGTGCTTTACAAGCGATTGAGAAAACGTAGGATGTTAAAAGCAGTAAAATGTTAATAGAATAAAATTATTCATAATGATCAACAATGCAACAAAAGCTTAGTTAATCTGTAGACTAAACTAACAGGTTAGCCCAAAGTTAAGGGGTCAGTTGGCTCAAATGTACACTGTTAAATATTTCATTAGGAGTAAGAGCTAAGCTGGCTGTAGAGGTGTCTGTGGTGTCCCTGTCCAGTTCCCAGTTGGTGGACACAAGCTTCTCCACTTGGTCCCTCTGTTATGGTAGATTCATTTGGTGCAAAGATGGACATCCCTGTCAGAAAGCTGGGAGGGGGACACCTTCGTGGGATGTCGCTTGTGAAACTGCCTATAATTGTGAGGTGATGATTAGGTTGAACTCCGTGGTGAGATCTCTGGGCGCCTTTCTTCAGTCTGGTGGTGACAAGTTTGTGTTGGGGAGGTAGATCTCTGATTATTTGTAGTGTTCGTACTTCCTTCTGCATCTTAGCCGCTTGTTGCAACATGTTATTTACAGCAGGAATGATGATATGTGGCCTAAAGCTGTTCTTTATACAGAAATCTCCATGTACAACAAAGCGGGTCAAACATCTCGACGTGTGTGTGCTCGGGGATTCCATTCAACTGCATCCCATGCCAGTTAGTTAGATGATGAAGTTAGCTCTGAGACAGTCTTTGTGTTGGCTTCAGTGAGAATGAGAACAAGCAGGCAGCTGTACTATTCCTTGTGTATGCATCATTGCATTTGACTAGACAATTCAATAACTACCAGTGCAGCGTACTGTCAGTGGCTCTTCAGGAAGTTCAGGTGTCCACATGACTTGCAGTATGACTTGGCATGCATCACATGGGTTCCCACGGCTTGATATTAGTATAGAATAGTTCCTCTTTCAAGTTTGATGTAAGATATGGTGGTAGTCTTGCTTTAGCGTAGGCAGGATACAGAAAAACAGCCGTTACAGAATTGGCATGTGTCCTTTGGGTGTTCATAATCCTCAAGAAACGATCAGGGAACGATTATCCAGCGCTTACTTCTCTTTGGATATAAAGGCTTGATGTTTACAATAGTTGGAGATAATGTAGGAAACCTTGAGTTGACCTTAGTCCTTGTCTGCCCTTTATTGTGCAATGTACTGTTAGTTTGAAAAGCAGAAGAGCCGTATGTGCCTCTATCTGTCCGAGAAGACCTTGGATATCAGTGAATACAGCTTCAGTCTGCTTTGCGTGAGAGTTACTGTATGATGGTCTTATTGTTGTCAGACTTGTGTTTGACGAACCTGTCTAGCAGGACTAACTGAGTACACATGACTGCTCGGTCAACAATGTTCCATAAGTACATCATATGAGAGGGGTAAAAAACAGCTGTGGTTAAGCCTGTTAAACCCACACAAGGTTCCTGTTATGGTAGATATGTGCACTCTGTAACCCCCCACGCATGTTTCAGACAACTTTACAGCATGTTGTGCAAGAGCCAATGAGATTTTGTGTAAAAGTTAGCAGGCTTGTTGTGGTTCACAGCCTCACTCTTAGAAACAGAGCAGGTGACCACAGTTACTGCAGCCAACAAACTAGAGATGTGTTCAATACTGAACACAAAAGCTCCAGACAAAGAGACAGACAGTAGGCGGGTGGCTAGACGATGTAGTCTGATAACACACTATAATAACATGCAATAAACACTGTAGGGAGAAGTAAACTTGGTAAAGTAAGTCTGAGTTGAAAAGTTTTGCCAATGTAGTTATACCATAGTTAAAGGCCTTTACACACCGGGGGCATGACGAATAAACGACACAGAAATGCGAAATACTCTCTTGTGAATATTATATGTCTAGGGCCATTATTGTGAAAGGTAAAACAGCAGTTCGAAAAAATATATTGACGTGCAAATTAATCGCATGAAAAAAACGCCCCCCTAAAGGCCTTTACACACCGGGGGCACTACTTCACATATACAGTGGGCCGCATACCCCGGAAGTAAACCAAGGCAAATTGAAAGAGGCTGGGACACGGGTCACGGGGTATGGGGTATAACATGCACGGTGTAACTTGAGCTGCGGTCGTCCGTTGCGATCGGAGTGCAGACCAGATTTTAATTTGCATGTGTTTGTAGCCCAAAGACATGACACCTTGATGGCGAGTGACCTCTCCTCTTTTCACCCTCCTTGAAGTAAACCCGGAAGTTAGAAAACTTTTTTGGCGTATGCGCCAGGCGAGCAATTATCATTGGCATGAATAGGCGCCATCTCAGGGTCCGATATCCAATTTTTATAATACATCCATGCTCCATAGTCCGAACCAGGATGGTAAACTTTATTACTCCTTTCAACCTTGACAAAGGCAGCGCAGACCAGATCTACTCCTTATGTTCTTACTTTTCACAATAAAAGCCCTAGATATATAATATTCACAGTATTTTATTTTGAGTATTTTATTTTTGAGTATTTTGCATATTCATGTTGTTTATTTGTCATGCCCCTGGTGTGTAAAGGCTTTAAGAGTAGTAAAAAGTAATAAGAGAATTTCAATAGAATTAATTTAGAGATTGAATAAAAGCAACACTTGATTGCAACAAATTGTACAAAATTAAGATTTTAGGGATATTTTGTATTAAACTGCCTTTTTCACAGCAGACATTTTGACTCGTCATAATAGGAAAAGCACAGGTGTTACTAACAAAATTATCTATGGCTCCGTTCTATTCAAATGTCCCAGTCAGCCATGACAGTGTGACAGCAAATGCTATTCAGCCAGCAATCATTTTATTATTTACACCTCTGTAGGTGTTTTCACATTTTCTGGCTAATTAAGTTGAAGATACGTGGAGCTAATGTGAAGTAACCAGACGTCATGTACTAATAAAGAAAGAGTGCACTCCAAAATCCCACCATCATAGTTTGGGTTTGTGCAGGTTGTGCGTGCACAAAAAAGGCCGCTCCCAAAACGGCCTGAATCCATGGCTGTGTGTCGCACGTGAACAAAATACCAACAGCATCATATCTAATAATAATAGGCTAAGGAACACATTTTTGGGTGTGCATGGCCTTTAAAGTGATAGGAAAACAGATCAATATGTGCTTTGTATCCACCTGTCTGTTCTAAAGGTTAAATCGAATTGCCAGGAAGTAACTAGAGCTGTTGGTTCCTTTAAAAGTAGTTGTGTTTTCATTGTGTTCAATTAACGTGATTGTGTTTGTTTTTGTTTTTAAAGGCATGAATCAACGAAACGGTACAGATGTAGACGCAGCAAACGCGGTGAAAGTGTTCGGGAAGTTGGGCTATAAAGTGAAGATTTACAACGACCAGTCAGTCGAGCAGATGAAACAGGTTTTAATTTCTGGTAAGTTTGTTGCAGAATTCATACAAAACGTTTACAGACAAATTAATACTAAGGCTCAATTCAGCTGCTGTCTTTTATATCATCTTGTATATTAAATGCTATACATTTCTATGTCTTCAGCGTCAAAGGACGATCACAGCTGCTACGCCTCATTCGTCTGCGTTCTGTTGAGTCACGGAGACGAGGGTGTGTTCTTCGGTACGGACGGCTCAGTAGAGCTCAAGTATCTGACATCACTTTTTCGAGGCGATCGCTGCAAATCACTGGTGGGAAAGCCCAAACTCTTCTTCATCCAGGTATGTAAGAGTTAGGCTGTGTCCGAAATTCCGAACCAACATGCTATTTAGTACGCTAAAACAGTAAGTATGTCCGAAACCTTAGCATGAAACCAATAGTACGCGAATTTCATATTATTTCCGGGTGAAATATTTCAGTTTGTAAACACTGGACACTATGGCGGCATAAATATCCCACAATGCAATGCGGTAGTTACTATGACGTCCATAACAGATGTTGACGGACAGCTCTGTAACATCAATAACGCTTCAGTTTAAGTGTAAGTATAAGATTTCACTTTACTAGGTGTAATATTTTTTTTAATTAGATCAGACTTTGATTCTCACAAATCATCGTTTGGTCACATGAAGTTGGCACGGGTTACCATAGTTACGCATCTCCAACCGGCCTGGGAGGCTTTCAGGAAGTGACAACATAAAGTACTGATCAGTGCGTCAGAAAAGATGCATACTACTGTTTATTCACACAAAGGTATGTTGAACAATAGTTTCACATATTGGGTATGTAGTGCATAGTATGCAATTTCGGATGAAGCCAGAGTTTTGTTTTTATCTCCTGCATTAACTTACCAGTGTCTAACCCAGGGGTCTCCAACCTTTTTTCCTCTGAGAGCTAATTTGACAAAATGAAAGCTACTAGTACTACTACTCGTAGCACCAAGTTGTACATCGCCAATAGCAGACCTAATATCCGTCTTACTTGATAACGTTTCAGCCACCGCAGGGATCGCCTCTATTACAATCCCGCCATGGGTGAAGGGCTTTTTGTGTTTCGTTAGGATGTGCGCCACTAAACGAAGATTCTGTTGCTGCGTTGGCGTTCTTCGGCAGTTTGGTAAACCAGAGAGTCTTTTAAACATTGTTTCCAGCTCCTTTACCTTCTCTGTTCGTAGACTGCTACGAGCCAGAAAGTCCCATGAAAAGTTGCTGTGGGTTTTGGTGAAGGAGTGCTTGACATTACAACTTTAATCAACTGACATGCTCACACCGCAAATGAGACGCACACATATGTCATTCACATTCATGCAAAAGAAAATCGTACTCATTCCTTATGAAAAGATAATTTTTTTAAGCATTTTATTGGCCTGGCTATTTTCTGCAGGCATTGTCAAACCTGGTGCGCTTGCTACTCTGCTAACATCGTCTAATGTTATAGCGTCACTGATTTAATGTAACTTGAAGCAGTGTAACTCCTTTAATTGACAGCTGATTCATAAATTATCATTTTGTGTCAGACGGGGGCGGGATGAATTTGATTGGATAGAACTTTAAACAGGTTTACAAAGTGACTTTGTGTTAGCAAATGTATGTACATATTCTTTGAAACTTTAGCGAGCCACTCAGAAACGGTAGCGAGCTACTTGTCGGAGACTACTTGGTCTAACCTGTAACCAAGTCGTTTTGTTTGCATGCACATTGCATAGGCTTGCAGAGGCACTGATCTGGATGGAGGCATTGAAGCCGACAGTGGAGATGATTGCACTACCAAGATTCCTGTGGAAGCTGACTTCCTCTACGCCTTTTCCACAGCCCCAGGTTAACACTCATACACACAGACACGTGTTTTTGTATACTAATTGTACCCTTTTTTACTTATTATATTGATACACCCTTTATTCTATCACTCGTCTGTCTACAGGCTACTACTCATGGAGGAACACTATGACTGGGTCCTGGTTCATGCAGTCACTGTGTGACATGATCAGCAAATATGGAAATGAATTGGAGCTCCTGCACATCATGACCCGAGTGAACCACAAGGTGGCAGTAGAGTTTGAGTCGGTCTCCAATTCACCAGGCTTTGATGCAAAGAAACAGATCCCATGCATTGTGTCAATGCTGACCAAAGAGATGTATTTTTCTCCTTAATGCCGTCTTCAGCCTTCACCCGCAGAAGAAAGGCTGAGGATGTGTATGGGGAATTATTTTAGTTTACAGCGTCTGACTGAATATCTCAGTTGACATATTTCAGGGAGAGTAGATGTGATGCAAAGTCAAATTTCACAAGCTTGGCATTATAAGGTTCCTTCTGTGTGGAGCACAGTTCGGAGATATAAAGGCATTAATTAAACATTTTATCCAAGTAGGAAACAGTTTTGTATTCAATTTTAAACATTTAACCTCAAATGGTATTTGTTTGTGTCAATGTAAAAGAAAAGCATAAAATAACATTGAAAAATCATGAATCTAAAGATAACATGTAATCAACCTTGTAATTCCAAGCTCCCAGTTTTCTACCAGTGAATGCCTCTCTTCTGTTTACACTTTACACATTTCAGGGAAACATATCGGGAGCCAGTTTGTTGGGAAGTTTGACCTTCTATATTTGTTTAATAATCATGAAACCATAGATGGTCTTTCTGCATCAGCGTTTTTATGAGTCAGCAGTTTATTATAAGTTGAGTGTCTGTGAAGGGATCATGTGTCATTTCTGTGCCTGTTTTTTTCTTTTCTTTGCATCCTTGTTATCTTTGTTCACTATTGAGTCAGTGTAGTGACTAATAACATGAAGGATGCACAAACAAAAATAATCAATCATTTACTGAAATATTACCTGATGACCTCAGGAGGTAAAGTAAAGGATAATGTTGTGTAGCAAATCCAGGAACACTCGTTAAGCTATCTTGTGTTCTGTTGGTTTTAATGTTTTCCATTTTTAAAAAAAATGGATTTCTTTGAATGAACGGTTGCCTGCGAATGTCCTCATATGAGTCTGTGTCAGGCTTCATAGCATGCATGAGTAATGACAGCCCTCTTGCTTTTATTTGAGGCACATTTCCATACTTGAACACAAGTTTACATTTCATATCATGTATTTCTTGTGGGTTTTTAAATATAAAACGGCAAATAGGACGCCTTTTCACTTTTACTTTTTCACTTAGCTTTAATATTTCTCCTTAAAACATTTCCAATGGACTGTTGTGAAACTGTGAGTCAAACTTTTACATGTAACTATCAGCATTGAGTGATTTATTACAGACAAAGCACAATTTGATTGTGTACTGATCCAGTTGCTGAGTAAATATTTCAATATTTACAGCAAACTAGCTGAAATCCTTTTTACTGTTAAAACATTTCACTGTTTGACAATCCAGTTTGTATGTCATGTCAATATATTACACTTTGTGGCTTTTTTTATCATCACTATTTTGTAAGCAGTGGTACTGTGAGGTTGGTGTAATGTTTCTCCTGATAAATAAAAACCACTTTTCTTCATTCTGTGTTGTTCAACAGTGTTACTGATTTTGTTTTTGGCTCTTATAACAATAGTGAAGATCATTAATATATATTACTAAAGTTAAAGTGCTAATTTTCCCATCAAGTCTTGCCAGCATTGTTTATATCTCCTAGATAGAGTTAACTAACGGTCTAGTTGTGCACACTGCCAAGTGTTAACAGGCAGGATTACTCCAGATTTGGCATGCCTCGAGGTGTGAAGAACTGGGCCACCAGATCCTGAGGCCTTGAGCAAAATAAAACTGGGCCTCAGATTCCCCCACAGCCAGCTCAGACACACGTCACCTAAACTAGCTCTCCCAAACAACAACAGGCTGCTTAGTACCTGTTGATGGACTGAATACAAAGGCTCACAGCTGACACCTAAACAACACCTACACACACCAACAATATATAGCTCTAAATTAGAAGCTGATTTATCAAATTGCACCTCAATATAGCCACCTGAGGCTACTAGTATACAAGTATGACATTCACTCAATTTTCCCCCTTTGTTAAGGGTCTTATTGATATCATTTTTATGTAGACAAATATTTTTTAAAGAAATGTGCCTAATAAAAAAATGGCTTTTCCTAAAAAAATATATATGTTTTAAAAATGTTGGCGGCTCCTAAATGAATGTTGTTTTTTTTATCTCTGTGAAAGATATCTTATGTTGGTTCCCATTTCTACCAAGACTTGTGAGCCAATAGTATAACAATGTTGGTATCATGTGGTATCTCTGGGTCGTCAGTTAGTAGGGAAAAACCCGGATAAATGGCTGAGATTGATGGTAAGTGTCTGGCAACGACTTGTTGTGAAGTAAATGCAATAGAACGGGGGAGAGAGAATGAGACATCTAGTGGCTGAATGTTATCAATAGCACCTTTAATGTTAAGATTATAGGGATAAAATCAGCTGATACACAATCAAAAGTGAATGATTCATTGTATTAACTGTATTGTATGAGTGTTGTTTGCATTAGACCATAAATATCAGATTTAACTATAGGGGCATTTTTGCAAATGAAAAATGACTGTTAATGATTTAATGAATGATTGTCAAAATAATTCGTTTTCTATTGATCAACTAAACGACTTCTAATTCTAATCAAGTGTCCATTAATAGGGGATAACGGATATGCGGTGATGACCCTGCACATTATAAAGCAACCCAGTACAGAAGTCCTGTAATAAATACTAGTATTTCAAGGTAGAAACTAGCTACCTTTGTGAAACATATTTGTTGGTGTTGATTCAACTCTATTAGGGCTGCAAGTGACAATTATTTTCATTGTCGATTATTTTCTCGATTAATCGATTAGTTGTTTGATCTATAAAATGTCAAAAAAGGGTGAAAAGGTGTTTCCCAAAGCCCAAGATGACGTCCTCAAATGTCTGGTTTTGTCCACAACTCAAAGATATTCAGTTTACTGTCATAGAGGAGTAAAGAAAACCAGAAAATATTCATATGTAAGAAGCTGGAATTAATTTGTTCTCAAAAAATTACTCAACCGATTAATCGATTATCAGAATAGTTGCCGATTAATTTATAGGTTGACAACTAATCAATTAATTGTTGTATCTCTAAACTCTATTGTAGTTTAGGTTGTTTTACATATTTTGTATAATATATTTCATTATTACTATTATTATCACTAGTATTTTTATCATTATTATTATCATCATCATCATCACTATTATAATTATTATTGTTGTTATTTTATTATGCTTTATATGTGTGTCTGTTCAATGTTAGCTTGCAGCAGGACACATTGCCCTTTGGTAACAAAGTTAAAGTTGAGTGGAAGTTGATATTGCATTAAATTTAATTAGAGTATATGTATGGCTCAATAAGGAAGCTGGTTAATAATTAATAATTAATTTATGGAGAAGGGGTGGGATTAAATAAGGTTATACTTCTTATCACTCCTTTTCGAATATATAAATCAAGGCATCAAGTGATGACAATTTATGTTTTCTTACGCTTTTAACTGTATGCAAATACTACTTGTTTCTGACTGTCCACTTGTTGGTATGATCATTCTTTTTTTTATTTATTTATAATTTTTTTTTATTCTACATGTTCGAAATACATTTTTGAAATTAAATGAATTGAATCCTGCAGGTGTTTCTTTTTCTGGCCACTTTTTTTTATGCCATATTAGTATGTTGTTGAGAAACCTTTGCTAGACTTCTTTTGGTGTTTCAGTTATACATTAAAAATGACTATATCAGCTTAAGATTGGTAAACAACAATTTCTAACAAAAAAAAAACTGACATTGATTGTCTTGCAAAGTGTAATTTAGAAGTTTACTAGCGGCCCTTGAACGCAGCACAAGTCCTCGCCTCTTTTGTGGCTGTTAATAGGCCTACAGTATCTAATACTCTCTGACTGTAGGGGTTAGTTGGCTGCAGCAGGACGCAGTGTCAGGTTGCTTATTTCCCTGCTTTTACATGGCGCACCTGTGTTGAACTTTTTGCTGCAGACTCTGGATCATCTGGATTTCTTTAATATGTCGGATCAAGTTAAGATTATCCGGCAGTTTTTGGATAGAAACTACATGCGTGGTCTAAAAACAGTAGTTTTCTGTGATTGTCACAATTAACTTTGATTGAAGACAATGGAGAAGTCCCTTGACGTCGCTCCGCTCTCTCTGGCTCTGGTGCTGTCTCAAGTCTGCAGAGAAGATGAAGAGGACTCCCCATCATCATCACCCACCACCATAAAGTTACAGCATCACACTGGCTACGAAGTGTTCGCCAGTTTCAAAGCTGTAAACATGCAGCATTTCTGGAACAAGGAGCTGACACTGGCTCTGTCTGAGATCTTCTTCCTGGGCTGGATAGATGAGCATGTGCTGCTGCTTCAGGGACAAGAAGTTCATCTTCAGGTGCTCAGGAACGGATGGACCAGACGGACCCTCAAACCACCACAGGGCTTTCACATCAAGTGCATAGGTGGGTATGTTAAAGGTCCCATATCATGCTAATTTTCAGGTTCATACTTGTATTTTGTGATTCTACTAGAACATGTTTACATGCTGTAATGTTAAAAAAAACACTTTATTTTCCTCATACTGTCTGCTTGAATATACCTGAATTTACACTCCTGTCTGAAACGCTCCGTTTTAGTGCATTTCAACGGAATTTCGTTGCCTGGCAACAGTTTGGGTCCATGTGTACTTCCTGTCAGCTGATGTCAATCACATACACTGCAACCAGGATATAAACTGGGACACATTTAGAATGTTTACGTTTAAAACCGTGTTAATGGTCTAAATATTGTATATTTGTGACATCACAAATGGACAGAAATCCTAACAGCTTGTTTCAAACGCACAATTTCTGAATACGGGCTGTGTGTATTTCTCTGTATATTGAGCGCTTTGATACTTTCACAATATTTATAAAGCACTTAAACCTGCTTTATAATATAAAAGACATGGAAATCTTACTTTTTACAATATGGGACCTTTAAGATACATGTATAATCATGCTATTGCACTCAGCTGAAGTTAAAAGTTGCATAGGTAGTCCTTTGCACAAGAGTGGTTGCTTTCCACTTCATTTCATTCTACATGGATGTGTTTTGATTTAAAGGGGAAGGATTTTTAGAGCCAGCACTGAAGTTGCTGTCATTCATGTGCTTTGGAAATAAGTTTTTTTCCTCTCTTTGCTTAAAGCTTCAGTAGGCAGTATATATTTTGCATCATTGGGCAAAAATTACATAATAACCTTTCAGCATATTGTAATTCAAGTGTTCTGAGAGCTAACTAGACTTCAGGCAATAACATGTAATTAATCTGACAAATCTTGGTCTCCAACCCCAGAGTCAGTCAGAATGAGTCGACTAGATGACACAAATAAAGTTATTTAAACTTTGAACTGCGGTGGGCGATATTAACTCGTACCACTTAGCAGTATTTCCCCTTACACTGTATGTGTCAGTCCAGAGCTGTAGACTTGAGACGTGGATTTGAGTCAGAGTTAAGTCACAAAAATGAGGACTTGGACTTGACTGCTTGCAGACTTCAGTTAACTGTACTTGAGACTTGACACCGTAAAGACTTGAGCTAACTTGAGACTTGATAGCAAAAACATCCAAGTGTCAGGTTTTTACACCATAAAATCCCGGAACAATGAGTGCACTGTCTTTACGTCAACTGCAAACTAGGTGCTCAAGTAACTAGGGGTGTAAGAAAATATCGAAAATATTGAATATTGCAATATTATGATTTGTGATACTGTAATGATTCTCAAAAAACACTATTGATTTTTAATTAATAGTTTACATGCAATGATTAACTCAGTCAATACTTTATTTAATTTGTAAAGATATGCACCCTCTCAAAGTAGTGCTATGATGTTGGATGTTACAGGGACTGTGATAAATGCAAATGCAGATCCCACTGTTCTGATTGCATAAAAAGATTTTATACATAAATTAGATTTTTAAAAAATCACAATATTTCGCCTGGCTTACAGTATCGCAATAAATTGTATTGTAACCCCTGTATCGGGATACATATTGTATCGCTAGATCCTTGCCAATACACATGCAGCCCTAAAAGTAACAAAGAACCAAATATGAAAAAAAACAGCTCTGCAACTCTAACTGACTAATTGAAAGATTCTTCTTTATTTCACCGACCTGTTACGGCACAGGGTCTTCATCAGGGTCTTCATCAGGGTCTTCATCAGGGTGATTTACAGGGTGTTTGACAAGACTTGAGAGGTGGACTTGATGGACTCGAGACTTTAAACGTTCCCCAAGAGACCTAAAACATCTTGTCAGTTTCAGCTTGTGACCACTGTGTCTCTTTGTCCATGCAGTTTCTCTGTGTTTGTTTATGAGACTGTTACCTTTGATAATCCAAATACTTTTCTGCAGTTTGTGGCTCCTCAGAGCTTTGCTGGTTGTTTCATGCTGATTTCCACTCCTTTTTAATAGCTTGCAAATGCTGTTGATTGACATTCAACCTAATATGACTCTCCTTTTTTATATTTGTGAGTGGAAGTACTTTCGTCGGAGGTTTTTATATGATATTGTCTACTCCCTCTGTGAGTCGGGACATGAAACCAGTCGTAGCTAGTCCGATGAGGAGTTTAGGCAGCATCTCACCTTATAAACTCTACTGCTTCTTATCAGGTAGGTAAAGAGGAAACAGGACTTAGGACCAGTTCAACATTCCCACACTCATACTCATCTTCTTCTGACAAGGTAATAACTCATGTATGTGTTGGGACAGGTTTGGACGACTTTATTGTCAGAGATTCTAACCGCTGCACTCATCATACTGCCCTCACAAGCTTCTTTATCTCAGTGTGTGTGTGTGTGTGTGTGTGTGTGTGTGTGTGTGTGTGTGTGTGTGTGTGTGTGCAAAATGAGACAGAGGCGTGCAGAGCCTGTCATAGATTACCTTATTTATGACTATTCCCCAATAGAGCCTCAGTTGAGATCGTCAGTTCCATCGGTGAGCAGCATCAAACTGAAGCAAAGAAAACAGAGAAAAAGTTAGAAAACACTTGTCAGTTTGGTATATATTGATAATTGTATAAAGCGGACGCCGGATTCCTTGAACTTTTGTAAAAGCATGTCTAATATTACATTTTACATGACGCAGTTGTTCTGCAATTTGAAGGAAAAAAGTAAAGTTTGCAGCTGTGTTCTATAGGTGAAGAAAACAGTAATATACTTTAAGGAAATACGACATGAGATTTCTGGAGAAAAGAGCAGTGGTGCTATCTTACACAGCAAATGCAATATATTTAAAGGTGCACTAATCAATAATTTTATTTTAACAACGGGTCAAATGAGTTGTGTAATGTGAAAGGTGTTGCTTGCAATGATGAATCCAAAGACAAAAATCTCCCAAATCTGCAGTTCCCTTTAGGTCTAGAGAGCGTTTTAGTGTCTTAAAGGTTATTGTTTTGGTTTCATGGTATCATAACAAATTGATAAACTTTAATGAAGTAAAGCAGGAACCTTCTGAAAAAACATCAAGTTCATATTTAACAAGTATAGCTACTGTTTAGGTCATAACTAAATTCTGTTGTTGTTGTTGTTTTTAATTTTTTTATTATGTACAATATAGATATATTTCTATTTTTTTTTAATATTGTAAATTCTGCTTCTATTCAGTTGTTAACAGGGAGTCTGGATGCTAATAAACTCAAACTTGATCACAAGATGAGAAACATCTGGATCTGGGTGGCTTACAACCTCTGCGTAGCAACTTCCTGTAATCAGATTTCTATATTGAGCTGCTAGACATTGATTGTATTGAATTGAAAAGCTTCAATAAGGCCGGTTATATAGTCCAAAGGTAAATTTTAGATAGATTTGGATTTTGTGTCGCTGCTTTTTTCTGTATCTGTCTGTCAGAGGAAGTGACGTAGCTTCACTGACGCTACTGAAGCAAACACTGATAAGCTGTGGAATGTTTGTCTTATAGCTAATAACTCACCAAACTCTTTAATGCCAAAACCAACAGAGTTTATATGCCGTTGGTCCACATGTGGATGAGATATATTTTTCACCACTAGTAAACCTATAATCTACGATAGAATAGAAATGAGAAACTCAGAACGGGATCCGAAAAGTAATTTTGTTGTGTCATTGCAATGCATGAAACAGTGCAAGGGGATGTGGCCACCACATTATTGTGCAGCACAATCAATCTTTAGTTTAAAGGTCACATATTATGCAAAATGCACTTTTCCATGTCTTTTAAACATCAATATCTGTCCCCAGTGTGTCTACAGGCCACCATAGTATCATAAAAGACCATCCTCTCTCTTTTTCTCCTCCTCCGTTTGTCCGGAAATGGGTGCAGAAATAAAAATTCGCTTTTTTCCTAGTCTTCTGACGTCATTAGGCAGAAATGCAAGCCATATATGGCTTTCCTGTTTCCAGTGAAACAGAACAGCACCCCCCTCACCCCATACCCCGGCTTGGTAACCCCGCCCACGGAGTAGCCGGCTCAGCAAGCTGCGTCCGCCATTGTTATTTCGACTGTTTACTAGTAAACATGCTGAAAGGAAAACCCGCTTGTTCTGTTGTTGGCTGCAATACTCCACACAAAAGCTTGCACCATGTACCCACTTCGGATCCTCTGAAGACCCAGTGGATGGACTTTATTTTCGCTGGTGCTGTGCCCAGGTTTATAAACTTTATTCTAGCTGCTATCTCTCCACTCGTCTCTCAGAGAGAGAAAGAGAGAGAGAGAGAGCTGCTCCGGGAGGGAGGGGGAGGGTGACGCTGTTGTTGTTGAGGAAGTTTGATTGACAGAAAACGCTGACCAATCAGAGCAGAGTGGGAGGAGACAGGCTGTGAATCAGTGGTTTTCAGACAGAGGCTGAATTAGGCTCTGAGGCAGGCAGACTCAGGCTGCAGTATGAGAAGAATAAAGGGTTTTTTGAACATTGCAGCATGTAAACATGTTCTAGTGCAACATTAAAATACATCTATGAACCTGGAAATGAGCATAATATGTGACCTTTAATGGTAAGCTCATGTGAATTCAACCAGGAGTTAAATTTTAACTGTGTTTGAGATCACCTGAAACAGCTCGAGCATGCAAAACCTTTTTGAGGTGCTATTCTTATTGAAATCCTAAAGTAATAATAATAGTATGCAGATGAAAACCACTGCAGTGTAGATTTTCTAGTGTGAGCTGCAAGTTTCTGTGACTCATTTTCTCAGCTGTAGTGTCAAGATTTGAGTTTGTGAGACAAGTTCAAACAAAGTTTAGACAAATTAGGCTGTTTATTAACTGTGTGTGTAGAAGGTCAGCATTTAGCATTATGTATACTTGCAAAATGATACTTCTGAAAAAGTGTTTTTTAATGGACATAACTTGCACAAAAGACTACAGGAAAAAACTCAAACAGGTTGCAGGGAAACAGGAAGGCATTCAAATCTCAATTACTTAAAAAATGGATAAATAAAATCTAGATTATTTGAATTTTCTTTAAGTCTTAGATGGCTGAAGTCATTTAGCTGTTGTGAAATGCATTTTGATGTCTGATTTGTAAAGATATACAGAGATACATTTACTCATATGACTGCTACGTGTTTACACAATGCAGATTATCCCCCAAACTGCCTGAGTGTTTGATCAAGGCTGAGCTGGATTACAACATTTAGACAAAAGTTGTATGGAAACCAAGTGTTTTTTTAATTTTTGACAATTCAATCTGATTAACTGAGGGACTTTGTATCCGTTGGCAGGATATAAACAATGGACTGGGAGGAGTGTGTGCTCTGGAGGAAGGAAAAGTGGAGCATTTGTTCAGGAAAACACTATGGCACTGCATTCCCTGCTGTAGCCGAGGTCTCCACTGGAAGGAAAGGGAGGCTCCCAGTAGAGAATTGGGGGAAATGTTTGACGCAGCAGAGAGATTTGTTGCCGTATATCTTAATGTCACACGTGTTATGTAGGCTGTTGTGGCAAAAACGTCTTTTGTGTCTTTATTCGGTGTCTGGCCTAGAGAGCTTATTGTGAAAAGACATGTGTTGTCATAAATATTCCACTGGAGGGCAGACCATCGGCGAAAATGATCCTGTTTAGCAAGGAAGTTGGATGGAGTTGTAACAGGCCACAAATCCTTTCACAGCTCAGAACTACGGTCTTAAACAGCAGGATGGTACTATCCCACTATTGATATGTTAATGTGAACACAATGCAACATCTGTGTAGGATTTATCCTGCATGTTGGGTTCATTTAATTACATTTTATTGGTAATTTATTGTTAACACAAGCCTTTAGACACTTTCAGTCTGCATTAGATTGTTGTCTTACCCTGAGCTGATGTACTTCACCTGAAAGATATTTGATACGCAGCTATAGTCTGATAAAGAGCAGTTATTAAACGTCACCTAGGTGTAATAAATATGTGGAGATAATTTATTTCATGATATAAACAGCTGTAACAACATTTTTATGAGTTCAACACAATGTTACTCTTCAAAAATGTTTAGCCACGCTAGTGATGGCTCTACGGATGATGGTCTGTCTGAATGGTGATCTATTGACTTTTCATTTAACACCATCATTGGCTCACAGTTATAATTCATCTAATAATTTGGTTTTGACCATATACCTGCAAAACTAACCAACTCTAAATCGCTGTACATTGTGTTAAGTGCTAATTAGTGCTAATGGTCATTGTACTTTACATCACTGGAAAGCCTGTTTATTTACCTTCACGATGATGTCCAACTTGTAAGGATCATGCATTTGTGGGATGAGCAGCACAGCTGATTATGTGGGTAGCGCCCAAGAATAATTTGCCAAAATGCTCTGCCAATGGTAAACAGTGTATTCTCCTGTTGGAATTGACTCTTGTTTTGAGTTGTTTGGTGGATTGGATGATTTAACTCTCTATCAGTAACAAGGAACAAACAAGACATATTGGCTATTTTACACTTTATTCATTTAATACACCGTCAGGAGCAGTGGAAGATACATACGCAGCCACGCATTAACACAACTTGCGATTTTTAGGTTGTAGCTGACTCAGTTTTAAAGCTAGAGTGAAGATACTGGCATCATAACTAGAAAACCTAAGGAATCCATCCTTTGGTACCAACATGGCAGACTAGCTTGTCGCCAAGGAGGCTAAATAACAATCCAAAGTTACGCACAATTTTGGCAAGGAAAAACTGTGATGGACATTTTTTCAAAGGGGTCCCTTGACCTCTGACCTCAAGATATGTGAATGGAAATGGGTTCTCTGGGTACCCACGAGTCTCCCCTTTACAGACATGCCCACTTTATGATAATCACATGCAGTTTTGGGGCAAGTCATAGTCAAGTCAGCACACTGACACACTGACAGCTGTTGTTGCCTGTTGGGCTGCAGTTTGCTATGTTATGATTTGAGCATATTTTTTATGCTAAATGCAGTACCTGTGAGGGTTTCTGGACAATATTTGTCATTGTTTTGTGTTGTTAATTGATTTTGAATAATAAATATATACATACATTTGTATAAAGCAAGCATATTCGCCCGTTCCCATGTTGATAAGAGTATTAAATACTTGACAAATCTCCCTTTAAGATACATTTTGAACAGATAATAAATGTGCGATTAATTTGCGATTAATCATGATTAACTATGGACAATCATGTAAATAATCTCAATTAAACATTTTAATCCATTGACAGCCCTAGTTTTTCTATAAAAATGAGAATAACGGTGTAAAATGTATCATTCCCTCTAATATTACAAATCATATCGCAATTGCAATATTAGTTAAAATAATTGCAAATAGATATTTTTTAAAAATCGTGCGGCCCTACTGTGGATACCTGTATTTTTCAGAAACTTTCTTGCCACTATCAGGAGTCACCTTTCTCCCAGTTAGTGTAACTGTGTCTTATAGTTGTTGTAAGATAAGTGTTGAAGGATCTCAGTGTTTCAGCAGCGATGCGATGGTGTATTTTCTGTCCATATAACAGACAGTTCGTCTATGTGGTGTCTGTCTGCTTCTATCTTGAGTAACTGGCTCTTTAAGGGAACAGCACTCAAAGGTAACAGCTATGAGATCATCGGCTTGCGTCGTCATGGCAACAAAGGCTGTTGCAGCACTACTGAGAAATAAAATGGCTGGCGTGGTGTCGCTCTCCCTCCTCCTCCTCCTCCTCACCCCTCCTTCCCTTCCTCTCCTCTTTCTCTTTGGTATCAGTGAACTGGAGCAGATTGGTTGTGACACCGTCCCCCCCCCACCTTCCTCCTCCTCCTCCACCCGTGGCCCGTCCTGCCCTCTCACTTTGCTCCTTATTCTGTCCCTCCAACCGTCCATTCACACTCCACACATGTGAGTCAGCAGGAGTCTGCAGCTAGCAGGAGCTGCCACTCTGGACGTGATTAAGGTGATGCTTTGGTCCTTTTTCCCTGACAGCTCCACACGGTATTAGTTACTGAATCAACCGGTGGAAAGCACTAATGAGAAAGACACAAATCAGCACCTTTTAAAATGACTCCCTTCGGTTGTGGCCCTGTCAGGTGAGACACAAAACGAAGGAAGGATGGTGGTTCAAGGGGCCCCTCATCCTTCAAGAGCAGAGGGAACAAGAGGGGAAGGATGGAAATTCAGCCAAAGATTCAGAGCCTGAGCTATTCCCCGGACATCATCTGAGAGCTGAATATGTTTTATTTTTTCTTGTGTGTGTTTGGAGCTGTTGATAGTTGCTCTCCTCTCTGCCTTATGCATGTCCTCGATCTCTCTCTCTCTCTCTCTCTCTCTCTCTCTTGCATCCTCTCCTCCCCTCCCCTCAGCCTCAATCACCCAGACACAGACGCATGCATGCTCACGCAGAATCGCGCGCAGCAGGCGGATGCGCGCATACACACTTTCTCTCACACACACATACACGTACACACACACATACTCACACACCCTTCCTGGAGGTGCTGGGAGCAGCTGCAGCATTAGCGTTGAAAGAGATTTGCCGTTGACTGGAGTTTGCATCCCCCCCTGTTAATGAATGGATGCTACGGCGATGGGCTCGGGAGCTTCTTGCGTTGGATTGCGGGAAACGGTGGATATCTATTCTTGAAATTTATTTATTTATTTCTATGCTCTCCATTTTTTTCTCCCCACCCTCTCCTGGTGTGCTGTTGTCGAAAGGACGATGGGGTCTTGTGCTTGATCGGATAAAGATGGAGGTGAACGTGGTGTCTCCGGTGCTTGGCATACTATTGAGGTTTCACTGCCCATTAGGGTGAATGGAGCTTTTATTTCTGTTTTTTTTTTAAGTGGGCTCTTTTGTTTTGCGGGGATCGGCCGAGCACTCCTGTGGTGAATTGAGCTATTGTCGAAGACTGGGCCTCTTAAGCTTTGAATATTTGACCATCCATCCATCCCCTCCCTTCCTTCCCCCTTTACCTTCTACTGAAAAGGAACAAGCGGATCCCAAAAACCTCCACTGAAATCTCTCCTCGCCGTCCTCCTTGCTTCCAATGCCCCATTTCCCTCATCTCTACCCCTGCCCCCCCCACCTCTCTCCTGCTCCCTCCTCCCACATCAGAGCGGCTACGTAATGTGCCTCCCTACGCATGCAAATGGGGATGCTACAAATGGTGGCTGGGACTGATGCCGATGAAAGGGTGATGCCTCGCGCAATCACCTGCACCTCCGCCGCCGCTGCCATCGCTCCAGATCAGCCTGGGAGAGCCCAGCAGCCGATGACAACCACCCACAGTGCGAACACGGTCGTTTGTAGCTTGCTCGTGGATGTAAATGAGACGTGTGTATGTGTGTGAAGGTGCACACTGGTTCCTGCCATGTCTGGTGTGTGATCGCTCTAGCGGGACGTTCTTACTGATGCGGGGGAGGCACTGAGCCTGAGGTTGGTCGACCTCCCCCTGCACACCCCCCCCTTCCCCACCTCCCTCCTTCCTCCCCCCTTCCACCACCCCCACTCCACCTTATCCCAGAAGCCCCCGGGGGTGAAGGCCACCTGGTAAAGGGGTCACGATGAAGAAGAACCGCAGCAGCAATCTGCGGCGGGCCTGGCCCAGCCCGGAGCTTACCGAACGCCCGCTGGAGCACAATCTCTCCCGTAGTGAGAAAGACATCCGTGTGCAGAAGCAGCATCTTCCTCCCCCTCCTGCTCCTCATTTCTCTCCGTCCCCGCCAAGTTATCGTGCGCCAGGTGAGTCTTTTGACACTCCCACCAAACAGAAGCTCCACCCTCTTTCTACGCAGAGCAACGACACCGTTTGATTTGGGGGCAAAGGGCAGAGTTCAAAGTGGACAAAATGTCCGTGTTATCAAGTAGTAAATGATAACTTCAATATATATATAGTATCAAATGATGTAAAATAGGGAAGGAGAAATATTTTTGAATTATTCAATCTAAATCTTTGGACTCTTTTGGCTCATTTTGAAATTCAAAACGTTTTTTCTGTGGGTCCAAATCTCTGTAACCTTTTTACTTCCTGACACATTTTCCCATCTCCTTCATATTTACTGACCTGTATTTTAAAAAATGATTTTTTTTTACATCATGTATAACATTTTATAAACCCTAAACTTCAGTCAATGTACGATACATCAGTCGCATCACCTTTGCGACAAATTTTGTGACAGATTCATATTTTGTTTGAGATTACATCTCATCACAAACTAATGTACTTACCAAGAAAATCAGATCCTTTCTGTCCCTTTGATTATAAATATTTGCATATCTTTGAGCTGTCTTCTTGCTTCATTATAAGATATGAAACATAAATACTACAACCTCATTCCCATACTATACTATACTATAAAAGCACAGGACAGGGAGATTTTTTTTGAGCAATTCACTGGCAAATCCAGCTTTTCTCATGTTTACTAAAGAAAAAGATATGAGTAAAGCCTCGTAAAGCCACATAAAGCTTAAGCGGCTGTGATACTAAGCAGAGATAACGTCATCGTGTTGCTTAACTGACCATTCAGCTCAGTGTGGCGAGGACACAGGGCCTTGCACAGACTTCAGCTCAGGTAAAAGAAGTGTGGATAGTAAAATGATAACATTAAAACAGTGATCAATGAGGCAACATTAATTCTGTTGTTTATCCGTTTGGACATCAGGAGACGTAATGTTAGGTTAGGATATCAAAGATGGAGAGTATTTTCTACACAGTGTATCGCGTGATTCTCCATCGATCACCAGATTTAGGTCAGAGGACGGGGTCAGCTACGGCACAGATGCTGCAGCGATGGATTCAGTGTGTTGCTTTACAACCTTTCAGCTGGGCAGATGTTTGCTCTCAGAGGGGCTTGAAGCGGGGCCGTCTGGTTGTAGGATGATCTCACTACTCACTATTGCTGACAGCAAAGCCAGCTTAATTCAACAAAGGCAACAGAGAATTTCTGTGTGTAAGTTCTCGATGTGGCGCTTAAGTCAACTTATATTTTGATCAATTTCAAATATGTTGGGTTTGATTGTGTGCGCTTCCTTTTTCTGTTTTTGTGAGATGACGTGAATTGAATAATTTGCAAAGACTCAGGTGATCTCGCACTACTGTTTGCTGCAGCGGCTGCCTCGCTTTGCTAACCTACGAGAAACAGGAGGAACGAGAGGCTAAAGGAAGCACGGAGAGGAGGGGTGGAGCTGTGAGAGGCAGCATGCAAACTGCTGCTGTTTGACCATTACATCATAGCTTCACACGCTGCGCCTGCTGTTCATTCATGATCTAACAGTTGTGCCTCCTCCTCCTCCTCCTGCAGGTGACGTGTCTCCGATCAGTATGTCACCTATCAGCCAGTCACAGTTCATCCCGCTGGGGGAGATCTTGTGCCTGGCCATCTCTGCTATGAACTCTGCCCACAAGTCTGTCAACCAGGAGGCTCTGGTGGAGCACCTCACTGCCAGCTTCCCAGGTACGCTCCTATGACCTCCTTCTTAAAAATGGGACTGCACTTAAGCATGCAGAAACTGATTTTTGAATACATTATGTGGCATATGTTGTTTGACAGGTAAAAATGCATCCGTGCATTTTGGTTTATTGTCTTCTGATGTGTTGCTTATTTTAATCAGTTTCATTTTACATGTGTCTAACATAAAAGCCAGGTTCAAAGAGCAAAGTAGTGATCTATGTAGGCTTTAAACATCTACTGATCTCACCTCAGGGACTCATTTCGGTGATACTTCATCCTGTAAAATCTTGCAAGCAATATCATAATGTTTCAACAGGGATATATCTGAAACTATTAGTCAATTAAGCGATTAGTCAATTGTCTGAACATTAATCGGCAACTATTTTGATAATCGATTTATTATTTTAATGGTCATTTTTCAAGCAGCTTCTCAGATGTGAGGATTTGCTGCTTTTCTCTGTTATATATGATATTAAGCAGAATACGTTTGGAAATTGAACTTCTGTTTGGGCAAAATAAGACATTTGAAGATCACGGTGAAAAATTTGGTGGACTTTTTCTAGGGATGTCACGAGAACCGATACGTGATACGAAACGTGAAGGTACTCAGCTAACAGCTAACGTACGGAGGTTGCACTGAGTAACATTATGATGCGTTCAGTAAATATGAATATTGGGCAAAGGTAAATTATGATGTTATCATGATGTGTTCAAATGTAATCTTGTCAGATTCAGTTTTTGGCGAGAAACTTGAGGCGGATCATCAGTTATTAATAATAAATATGCAAAAACTATTATGCAAACGGTAATAAAGAGTGGATGTTGAAGTACATGAGATTTATTGTTGTTTTTCACCGTGATGGAATTGAAAATTGAGAATCGTGGAATTTCACTGGTATTGGTATCGACTACTAAATTTCTGGTATTGTGACATCCCTACTTTTTTCATTATTTTCTGACATGTTATAGACAAAGTTATTACAGTCCTATTTTACATATTAAATCCACAATTACTCTTTTAGGTGAAACAGGCCTAAAAAGTACAAAAACACTTCAGCTCCCCGTCCCATCCTCCTCTCCTACATTTTTTTACTTATATATATTGTTTGGGGTTTTCTTCACAAGTGATGACACTGTCTATGAACACATTCTGTTAAAGTGATTTGAAAAACCTCAACTAGTTTATATACTTTAAAAACAACCAGACCAATATTCATTGTTACACTTGTGTATTACCTACAGTAGATGGCAGCTGGCGCGCCCTCAGTTTAGAGAGGCAGGCGGGAACAAAGCAATGTACTGCTGTGGACGGGACCGGCAGCAAAACTTATTTTAGTCACCTAAACGACAGGCCCACCTACAAGAAATCAATAATCAATATAATTTTAAGTGTACGCTATATTTAGAATATTTTCACCGCTTTATCTTGCTGTCAGATAGCCCTTTCCGACGGGGAACTGAACTGAAAGTGAAACTTATCTATGCTCTCTTCAAAGCTACCGGACTCCGTTGACAAATACAGTATAGATAAGTTTCACTTTCAGTTCAGTTTCCAGTTGGAAAATATTTTAAATATAGTGTACACTTAAACTGATATGGATTTTTTAGGTGGGCCTTTCTTTTAGGTGGCTAGAAAAAAAACTATAATTTGTTTTTACCGTCTCAAAATTGTCACGTTGTTCCAAAAATATTTTACAATGTGAATATATATAATGTTTTAACAGTATAGTTATTTTTTTTCTTTACTAAAATGATTAAAACAATTAAATCCAGGATTTGAAAAAAGCCTTAAATGTATTCAAACACAACATTTAAAAGTACAGGTTTAACCAAGTTGTCAGTCAAATGTAATGGGAAGCATGTCCCTCAAATTCATCTTTACTTCTATATGATACCACAGTGAAAAGGAGTCGAACTTATAGGTTGCATCATTTCTGTTTAAAAAAAACACAGGGTGATGTAATGTCAGGCAACACAAGACCATGCTAGACAAAGGTTATGAATGATGTTGTTTAAAATGGACTACTGGTAATGTTGATTTGGTCATTTAAATAAGCTTTTGAGGTGATTAAATATCCTCAGGAGTCACCTGGGAATGCAGTGTTTAATTTATTAAGTACCAATTGTTTTTACATACAGATTCATGTCATGGTATCAGTATTATAGTAGATATACAAGTCATGGACATTCCTTAAAATACACAAGGATTTATGGGAGCTGTGGTAGTTGTCAATTTAAGAAAAGTTGGGTTAGTCAACAAAAAAAAAAAAAGCCTATTTGATGTGAAAACTCACCTAAAACTTTTTAAAGAGGAGCAGGAAAGACCTGCCATCATTTTTTTATCATTTTAGGATGAATTGGAGGATTTTAAAATATATATGAATTGCGTCATTTTTATTCTTATTTAATTTTTTACAAATTCTATTATTAATTTTAAAAATGATAAAAAATTATTATTATATTATTATTCAAATAAATAGCTAATAAAACTCTGATGTACCCCTCAGTGAGTCTGTCTGTAAAAAATCATGTTCATTCATTCATGTGCTGTCAAGCAAGATTCAAGTGTGTGGATGAAGCATTAAGCTGTTCAATTTGATTGAGTAATTTACATTTTCTACGTGCCTTGTAACGTTACTTCTCCACTGCTCTTTAGTCGTCGTTACTGAAAAACCTCACTTCAGTGAGTCTGCGACTTGCCACAAGTCAGCTTAGTTTATGCGGAAGTCAGCCCGCTATGGCAACGATACATACGCATAAAAATGTCCGCCGCTCTGACCATCCTGCTACGTTGATTTGAACGGGAATGTCCGTTCTATTCCTATATTCTATTTTCTATTGTTTCCAAACATACTTAATGTGTCAAGTTCAATTTTAGAAAACTGTGAATAAAACGTTGCACAATACATCTACAATATCTCTACATGATGTGATGGTGCATTCATGAAAAACATGGCAACTATCGTTTGAAAATTTCACTCCACATAAGCATTATATAAAGCGTGAATGAAATGATGGAATACGAAGATGCAGAATATGCATTTTTTTTTTTTATTTAAAAAAAGGTGATGAGAAATTTAAGGGAAAAGTTTAAATAGTACTTCAGTTTAGTTTGCTCTTCAAATAATGTCAATAATTAGTTGGCTTTTTTTTCCATGCTCTGAAAAAAATTCCGAAATACCTTGCATCATCCTCACCCAGTTCCATCTTTCACTCCTATTTTTCTCATATTTAATATGCCTCTGGTGTGATTATATATGTCTGATTTACATTTTAATAGATGTTAAAACATGCATTGTGAGTGACTGAAACATCAAGTTCCACATTGTATTCATAATAAAATAGCCCTCAGGCTAGTTTTATGTTGTCATCTTATCCCCAAAAAATGCTCACATTGTGCAAGACAAAGAAATCTCAGTTCTTTTTCTTCAACAACAAAATGTTCAAAATGTCCTGTATTTGAACAATTTTAATATAAATTTAAAAAAATTAAGACTGCATCTGACAATTATTTTCATTATCGATTAATCTGTCGGTTATTTTCTTGATTATTTGATTATTTGTTTGGTCTATAAAATGTCAGAAAATGGTGAAAAATGTCTATCAGAAAGCCCATTTCCCAAAGCCCAAGATGAAATCCAAAAATGTCTTGTTTTATCCACAACTCAAAGATATTCAGTTTACTGTCATAGAGGAGTAAAGAAACTAGAATATATTCCCATTTAAGAAGCTGGAATCAGGGAATTTTGTTCGTTTATTTGTTAATTACTGATTAATTGATTATCAAAATAGTTGCCGATTAATTTAATAGTTGACAACCAATCGATTAATCATTTCAGCTCTATCTTTTTTAACTGAAATTTATAAAGCTGTGCTTCAACTTTGTCTGATCTGTGTTTCCTGCAGGCGTGCCTACACCCAGCTCAGAGGTTCTGCGACATACCCTGAACATGCTGGTGCGAGAGAGGAAGATCTACCCAACTCCAGAGGGCTACTTCATTGTCACCCCCCAGACCTACTTTATCACTCCTTCCCTCATCAGAACCAACAACAAGTGGTATCACCTGGATGATCGGCTGCAAGAGCGCCAACCGCAACAGTCACCGCAGCAGCAACATCAACAGCAGCAGCAGCAGCAGCAACCTCAGCAATGCACTTCGCCGCCGTCTGGCAACGTAACACCATCCACACCTGGCTGCCTGAGAGAGAGGCCTCCTCGCAAGAATCACAATGACTCATACAACTCCTATCGCGAAGACTCGTCCAGACTTCACAGTAGTAAGTCACCAAAGGAGCACAGGGGAGATTCTCATCAAAGTAAGCCCCCCAAGGATCACAAGGGCGGAGAACCTCCACCAAACACGTCAGCCAAGGAGCACCGAGGAGAACCGCCGTCATACCCTTATCCCCCTGTTCCCACTCCCCCTCCTGTCCAGCAATCGCCGCCCCAAGAGCCTGCTGAAAAGAGTAAAAGCATCACTTCTTTCCCTTATAAAAGTGACACTCTGACCAAAAAGAAAGAAGGAAGTGGTGGCGGTGGAAGTGGCGAGAAGCAATCCAAAAGGTTCGGTCTCAGGCTCTTCAGGCTGAGTTTCAAGAAGGACAAAATGAGGCAGCTGGCCACCTTCTCAGCCCAGTTCCCCCCAGAGGAGTGGCCTCTTCGTGACGAGGAAGTGCCAACCACGGCCATTCCCCGCGAGGTGGAGATGGAGATAATCCGCCGAATCAACCCTGACCTAACAGTGGAGAATGTGGCAAGGCACACGGCTGTGATGAAGAGGCTGGAGGAGGAGCGTACGCAGAAGAACAAGGCGGGGTCAGCCCAGCACAGTGCACGGAGCAGGAGGGGGAGGGGCCACAGGAGGACCCTACATGGGAAGTCTCGCTCACACAGCAAGCCCCGAACCTCCAGAGGAGACCCGTCTGAGGGTTCAAACTGGGACCTTTTGTTCATGGAAAGGGACTACCGCTTCTTTAGCCACTCGTTAGTTCGCTCGCCTCGGGAGGCCATGTACACCTTGGAGCGCAGGCGAAGTGGAGGCGCAACCTACCTGGTCCATAGCAACCCCAACATTACTGAATCGTACTGCCCTGTTACCCCTGAGTGGGACGTGTCTGGGGAGCTAGCCAAGAGACGGACGGAGATGCCCTTCCCAG
Organism: Sebastes fasciatus; assembly: GCF_043250625.1. Classification (NCBI taxonomy): domain Eukaryota; kingdom Metazoa; phylum Chordata; class Actinopteri; order Perciformes; family Sebastidae; genus Sebastes; species Sebastes fasciatus. Next base: position 20,606,163 of record NC_133797.1, on the reverse strand, counting down.
AGCCGTCGCGCGGGACGTGCCAGTCCAGAGTGCAAAGAAGTCACAGTCACAATCAGGACAGGAAGTCGCGTCACGAGAGGTCAGATCAAGCTAAGGAACGCTCTCGGTCCATGGACAACTCCCTCAAGGGCCCGTCACTGGGGGCGCCAGAAGACTTTGACCCCACTCTGGAGGAGCGTAGTCATTACTACACGGATGACGGCACCCTGCGCGCCACGCAGAAGTCCTCCCACTACTCAAGGATCATGTTCTCTGCTGCTAAGTTCCACTCTGATTTTAATGTGCCTGATTTGGGGAAAGGGAGTTTGGACGAGTCAAGGATCCGGAGTACGATGGAGAGGAACAAAAGCAGAGACAGCTTGCCATCGTACAATGAGCTAATGGGACTTTCTCCTAAGCCCTCAACAGATGAGTACTTCCAGTGCAATACGTCAAATGAAACAATCCTAACTGCCCCTTCGCCTCAGGCAAAATCAGAATATGACACATTAACCTCATCAGGGGGACTCCGAAAGGGCTCTCCGGCTGACCGCCAAACGCCTCACCTCACTTCTCCTCACACGATGGAGTACAAAGAGGACTTGTCGGCAGCAAAGGGACAGAACGGCTCAGTGCGACTGACGCCAAGCCAGACGCCGGAGCCGGTGCAAAATGCCCGTTTGACGCCACACCAACACAATGTAGATCCCGGTGGGGGAGGAGGCAGTATGGTGATCAAGAGGAAAGAAATCTTCAGCAAGGACACTTTGTTCAAACCTCCACACAATGCCTTGTCCACAGGCTACGTGGACAGCAGCTACACCAAGTCCGGCACATTGCGGAAAGCCTCACATGCCAAATCAACAGAGGCCCTAGACAATCCTGAGCCCCAGCAGCCTTCCAATTCAGCCACTTCCTCAGCGTCACCGGCAGTTTTACAGGGCTGCTTAGAGCCAACAGTCCCCTCCGCCTCCTTTGACTATTATAATGTATCAGATGATGAGGAAGAGGAAGAGGCAGAGGAGGACTCGCACAAAGAGTTGGCGACTGCAGAGGACAACAAAGACCACGGGGAAGTGGGTGGTAACGGTGGAGGCAGTGGTGGTGGTGGGGAGGGAACCATGCAGTGGCTACTGGAGCGGGAGAAGGACCATGATCTGCAGCGGAAACTGGAGACCAATCTGACCTTACTCAGCCCCAAGGAGACGGAGAACAGCAGCAGCCAGAAGTCGGCCCACTCTGCCCGTTTGGACAGCATGGACAGCAGCAGTGTCACGGTGGACAGTGGATTCAACTCCCCCAGGTATGCGCCAAAATAAACTATGACACTATCAAACTGTTTGCTCTTAAAACGTCTTAAACCAGCATTATTGGTAAAGTTTGGGTGGTAAACTGAAGTAGAACACAGTGCAACCAAAAATACCCCCAAGCGTCTGGATTGCTGTCAAACCAGATGTTGGCATATGGAAGTCTTTATGTAATATAATGTAAGTAAAAGTCCCTCCATTTGTTTTAAAAAGCTAAACAAAAGGTGGTGGTAACTCTGAATGCTCTGAGGCCAAATAAACTTTTTTTATTTTGACAAAACAAAAAAAGTCTCAAGGTCCACTTGCTAGCTTTATTTTGGAGCATGCAGCTGCATCTCACAGTTTTCCTCACTAGACGGAGTTTGTTCAGTTGTCATCACATGACTGAAGTATGGAGGTTGATGCATCTACAAACAAATTCAGGTCTTGAATTTGTATCTACACTCAGTGGCCACTTTAATAGATACACACGTAGAATATAATTCAATCCAATATAACATCCATCTTTAAGAAGCTCATAATGTTTTCGGTCAATGTGTAAATTCAATTATATGTTTATTATTGAGGTTGGATTGCATTTGATTATACAGGTGTAGCTAATAAAGTGGAAACTAAGTGTATGTTTATATTGAATATAATGTTTTGCTATTTTAGGAGCAGCTGTTAGTTCCAATGTTCCCCATTTCATCAGACAAATGTTGGTAAAACAGTGAAAAGGACCATTTTCCTGCTTTAACAACAGTCTAGTAACATTTGTGAGTGAAATCTACCCAAGACTGGACAAATCTTTGTTTCTATAAGAGGTGTGCAGTGTCATCATGCTCACAATTCATATGTTTCGACCATGAACTTGGCTTTGGGGTTAGCTGATCACATGTAAAGCACACACTTCAATTGTTGAATTAAATTAATTTGATTCACAGATTCAGACTTCCTTGGTTACCACCAGTTCCATGCTAAACAATAAACAATAATACCTTTAGTATTTAGTATTAAAGCAACTTGAATCACACAGCTCGGATACTGGATGGATACAATGCATCACCTTGAGATGAATAGTTTAAAGTTTTATATAAACAACTGCAAACATCTGTTTGTCAGACAAACAAATGTACTAGCTAGCAAACTGTTTCTGCTCCTTGAGTGAAACATGAACACAATGCTGCAGTTTAATCACTTGTGAAATGAATCCCTTGTGAACCAGCAAAATTTACCGGATAGTTGCCAGAAGAGATAACCACCAATTTAATATTGCACTTCCATGATGATGTTGGACTGACTCAAAACAATATACTAGATAAACTTCCCATAATGCAACTGAAACATCTGTCATTAGATACATGCTATTCTACCTGTAACACAAGCTTTCTGTCAAAAAATTCTCAATCTGAGTTAAAAGAAAATAACCCTGATGACATCATCTGGGTTTTTAGAAAGCTCCCTTCAGAGCTACAGAAGACATTATACGGAATGCCCCTTTAATACATATTATTAAAACATGCTACATATGTAGGCTCCTGAGATAGTGCAGGATTGCCCGCTTGCCCGGGGCAAATATAATGCCATGCTGGGCTAGTAAATCTAGCAACTCACTGTAAAGAGGAAGTAAACACATTGTTTTTTTCCGGAGCTGATAATGGAAGTAGCTAAGGAATGATCCATCTCGCATCCTTCTCATCTCTGTTGAGAGTTGCACATGTGCAGTACTGATCAGGCATTCTCCAAAAAATGGAGGTGGGACAAAGACAAAGTTTATGAGCTGAAGCGCAAGCGAGCATTTCAATTATCCTGGAAACAGGAGTTTAGTTGGGTGGCGTTAGAGGATGCGGGCGAAACTCTAGATTAATTTACTTAAATAAGGATTAAATAAGATAATTAACTGCGTCTAGGGGCAAGTTAAAACTGACTTTGGGCAAGTATATTTCTGAGTGAAAAAGTTAACGTTAACGTTGAACCCTGAAGTATTCTTTAGACATAAATATTGGGCTTAAATATATAAAATAATGTAGAACTAGAAATTACATAACATGAAACATGTGCCACATATTTACAAGTTATTATATGAATATAATTTCATTATTTATCATCTCCTAATATGGTTAAGGCTTCTACTCTGCGACTCAAAGTTGCTTTAATCTATTTTGTACTATTATTATTTTAATGTATTTTCCAGGATGAATGGCAAAAAAGCTTTTGTGCTTATTTTTCTTTTCTTTTTTTTAATGAAGGAAACCTGGAAGGAATTTTTATTATTTTCATCAACTAGAATTTATCTCTGTTTTTCTTATATAATATAGTTTCAGTTTATCTTAGTGGTATTCTTCTTTCTAGCCGAACACCACTTATGCAATACACACTGTGAGATTTTTCAGTGCATTTTGAATGCAAACACTTGACTTTGTGTTGTCTCCTGTGCAGGACGCGTGAAAGCCTTGCATCCAACACATCCAGCATAGTGGAAAGCAATAGACGGCAGAATCCGGCGCTGAGCCCCGGCCACATCGGCACCAGTGGTATCGGACTGCCATTCAGCTTTCGCGCCATCCCAGAACCCCCCACCACACAGCCTGAGAAACTCCAGAAGTCATCAAACTGCCTGGCCTCCATCACCAGCGTCTGACAGGCAGCACAGACTGAGACCATGAAAGGTGGTGGAGGAGAGAGGAAGTGAGGTGTTTCACCATTTTGACCCTCACTTTCCTCAAACCAATACACACACACATAAACACACACACACACACACACACACACATCTTCAGACTCCTGAGAATCCATTTACTGGGACTGTTACAAAAACAGGCATGGCTTCAAGAGACTGTTCCCACAGCTTCAAGAACTTTACTGCAAAAAAGAGAAGAAAAACTACAGAATATCAAGACCGCTGTAGGTGAAGACACCTACCTGAAGTACTTTGATTTTTGGTGACATGGACTCTAGTTTGGCTTATATCAAGATTCTTGACTATTGGTATTGGAAAGTAGTAGACTATAGGATTCAAGTTACATTTGGAAATATCAAAAAACTTTTTATATTACTTAACAATACATGTCCAATTAAATGTTCTCCTTCCTGAAATAGCGTCAAGGTCTTCAGGACGATTCAATGTATCAGCACAATGTCGAGACAATAAAAGTTGATCCTGAGAACAACGAATGAAAGATATAAAAACATAAATCAGCTCAGATTTGTGTACCGCAATGCAAATGATGTATGTATACTCGATACTTTTGATATCCTAATTATTATAATGGTGGTATTAAAGATGCTATGTGACCAAACATGGTGTTTGTACAGAATGAGCTGCACCTCCACCCTCACACGTACACCACACCATACTTCGCGAAATAATCTCACCACAAGGTTTATTTTGGTGTCTGATCTGGAGCTTTCAATCATGTCACATGATCTTCCTCAGCAGGTTACAGTTTCCAAGTTTGCCAATGGAAATATGAACATCTGACGACTCTTGTAGGACTAGCGTAGTCCATGTTTAAGCTTAAAAGTTGAGATTGAAAATTCATTCTTGGCCTTTGGAAACAGCAGTTGACAAAACAATCTCACCACACGGTCTATTTGTAGCTATTCTGGAGCTTTCAGTCGTATCACATGATCTTCCTCAGCAGATGTAGTAGGCTCAGTTGTCATTAAAATGCAGATTTTGTAGTGAGATTGTTTTGTTGACTATTGTATGTTACCCGTTTAATAGGAGGAATTGATTTTAAATTACTAACAGGTTCGTGGATTCTCAAGCGTGATATTAATATAAAAATGTTAGGTTTATGTTGGGAATTCTGGGCTTCACTTTTATTTCTTGTTTTCACTTCTCCTCGAAACAGCACAGACATGGTGCATTGTGGGAACTGTAGGCAGAATGAGTAGACTGTGTAACCACAGGTGCTACAACTCGCAAACTTTAAATGGTCAGTTCATCCAGATTTCATTTTCAATTTTCAGTAGATAATAGTTTGAAAATCAGATTGTAGTCAATTGACTATAAAATTAATTAAATAGTAATTTGATAATTGATTCATCTTTTAGGTCATTTTCTTTAATTAATCTTTTAAGTGATTTTTAACCAAAAATGGCAAAAAGTGATGTGTTTCAGCTTCTCAAATGTGAGTATTTTCTGCTTTTCTTGGTTGTCTATGATAGTCAACTAAAACAAGACATTTTAAGGCATCATGAGCGTTGGAAACTTGTGATGAGTATATAGACCATATGATTAATGGAGAAAATAATCATTAAGAATGACTAAAATGTGTCACTACAGTTGCTACAATTGTTGTAGACTCAGCAGTTGTGGTTGTGAGATAAAAAAATAAGTTTAAATAGTAAGTTAAACCTGATTTCATTTAATTTTTTTTTAGAAAAAATAGTTCCTAATGGACTGACATTGGGGTATGTGCATTATCCAGAGTAACCAGGATATTGTTTTGATAATTGGGATTGTTTGAGTCATTTTTCAAGCAAAAATGACTCACATTTCTAGAGCTGCAATGATTAATTGATTAGTTGTCAACAATTCAATTAATCAGCAACTATTTTGATAATCTTTTAAACGGTTTGAGTAAAACCGTTTAAGGAAAAAAAAGTCTAGATTCTCTGATTCCAGCTTCTTAAATGTGAATATTTTCTGGTTTCTTTACTCCTCTATGACAGTAAACTGAATATCTTTGAGTTGTGGACAAAATGAGACATTTGAGGACGTCATCTTGGGCTTTGGGAAACACTGATCCACATTTTTCACCTTTTTCTGACATTTTATAGACCAAACAACTAATCCATTAATAATAATAATCGACAGATTAATCGACAATGAAAATAATCGTTAGTTTTAGTCCTACAAATTTCATGGTTCCAGCTTCTAAAATGTGATGATTTCCTGCTTTACTTTGTCTTATATGTAAGTAAACAGAACAGCTTTGCTTTTTGAAGTGACAAAGAAAGATATCTGAATATGTCACCTTGGGCTCAGGGGAACTGTGATTGGCATTTTCTCTAATCTCCAAGAGTTTGTGGACAAAAGGATGATTCAGTTTATCGTGAAAATAACCTGCAAATTCATGAAAATAACTGTTAGCTGCAACCCTAAATAATGTTTGAATTGTTCAATGAAAGTCCAGAAAAAGTCTTAAGATGCACCTTCTTAGTCTTCTATGGTCGTAATCTTTAGACCAAGAATTTTAGGCACACACTTTCACAGGAGCAGAAACAGCCAGTGTGGCATTTATAATGAAAATCCTTTAGTAGTTTTATAGCTTATTCATGAGTTAATAATAATGTTTTTAAAAAACAGACCGGTTTGGACCTTCACCAGGGTTCAAAGGCTTTGAAAAATAAAATAGTTTTTATTATAAAGTCCCCATCCTGCTCCTATATGCATGGGTACCTGAAGTTTTCTTTCTGTTCATGTCATGTTTCAATGCTTTGAGCAGCACAAACAAACCTCTATGCAACTTCATTGTATTGGAATGATAGAAATCACAGTAGTGTTATTCTCAAAACCTCAGCAAATAAAACCAAAACTATATAGAAAATGTAGATACCATTAGGGGTAAGACAGAAAATGTGTTTCTTCTTGGGTGAACTGGTCCTGAGAGCTTGGCCCTCAACATACAGTGATGGTTACAGCAGTCTGACTGCAGTTCTCTGGAAGAACTGTAGATGGAGCCAAAGTTAAAACACAAGAGCAAATCTGACCCTCTGCTGCTCCTCTAAAGGGTCAGACAACATTAAGATACTGCAGGCTGACTAATATGGTGCTAGTTAGGGCTGACCCTAATGCTTCAAAGCTTGACTGTTGGCATGGTAATCGACCTCCAAATCAATATTTGAATGCTTAGCTGTTGTTTTATATAAATAACTATGTAATAATAATGTATAAATCCCCAAATAGCCCATGAAATAAGGAATAATCCCACAACATTATTCATAGTCAAGATGAATTATTAAAAGTTATTCTCAGATGGATTTCGCTGTTTGTTAGAGGTGTAGTGTGTACAGTTGTGTCCCAAAGCTTTGAATACCTTTGAATTTTTCTCACCGAAGCTTTGAAGCCCAAAAAATGGTATTCGGGACAGCCTTGATGTTGATTCAACATGAATATACAATATGAACACCACACAGCCTTGCTCTCATACTAAAACTCCAAATTAAATGTATTGTGTCCCTTAAAACCGGTATTAATGGGTTTTACACAAATTCAATTCATGTTTTGTATTAATCTCAGAGAAAGTCATGCTATCATGAAAAAACCTACAACCATTCATTGGAAGTAAAAGCACTAAAAACACTTACTTTTGGGGGGAAATAGTTGATCTACTTCAGAGCACTGACCTTACAATAGCTCAAAGTGAGCGACCTCTAGTGGTTGACTGGTTGTATAACAGTGGCACCAAACAGCTGTGTGTGTGTGTGTGTGTGTGTGTGTGTGTGTGTGTGTGTGTGTGTGTGTGTGTGTGTGTGTCTGTGTGTTGAACCAAATGTGTGACACCTGAAGCTCAACAAACTGATCCTATAAAGGTAAGTGGTTTATCCTCAAGATACCAAGAATCTGTTGTGTTTAAAATGGGTCAAAAGGCAAACGTTAATCTATTGTTGAGCCACATTCATGTTCTTGTTAAGCGCATAAAATGATTAAAGCCTTGATCAATTTTGATATTTTTTATGATTCCACTCATAATTCATAATTATAAATCTTTATTCACTCTAGTACAGGGGTCAGCAACCTTTACTATCAAAAGAGACATTTTAGGCAAAAACAACAAAAAAAAATCTGTCTGGGGCTGCAAAACATTTGAGCATTGTGATGAAGGTAACACAGTTTATAGTCTAAGTATATAGTATATAAGTCTAATGCAGTGAGGGCCAAAGTGCAAATGTACTACGGAGTATTAGAGCCACATTGAGGGGAAAAAAAAACATCTGAGATTTACAAAATAAAGTCATAACTTTACGAGAAAAAAGTCGTAAATATTACGAGAATAAAGTCATAACTTTACGAGAAAAAAAGAAAATAAACACGTAAAATTACTACTTTATAATATTATGAGTTTATTCTCATAATACTACGACTTTTTTCTCGTAAAGTTATGACTTTATTTTCGTAATATTCCGACTTTTTTTCTCGAAATTTCAGATTAAATTTTTTTTTAAATATAAAAAAAAAATTCTAATATTACAAAAAAAACAGTTATTAATTTCCACAATTTTTTTTTAAAAACACACATGGAGCCACTGGAGAGGAGCTAAAGAGCCTCATGTGGCTCCGGAGCCGCAGGTTCCAGACCCCTGACCTAGTACCTCAGTGGGTGTATCACTATGAAACGGTGGCAGTACCTACAGTATAGTACAGTATAGTACAGTATTGTACAGTATTGTACAGTATAGTACAGTATGCAGGGGCTTTTTTAAGTAGAAAAAAATGTTGAGGCAACAACTTTGCACTGATGAAAATTACACAATTTGACATAATGCACTATTTCCCACACAGTTTAACATGTGATAATCAGACTGAGCACATACCTGTTCTCCTCAACGTGTGAAGTTATTCTGCTCAATCCTGCATTTGTATGCGCGGTCAGTTTGGGTAGCTAGCATAGATCGCTGTAGCTAGCATCAAAGTCAGGGTCCTGTTGCTCGCGCTCGCCTGTGTGCACGCGTTACGTGTGCACACGCTACGTGAATGTGTGCGAGCATCCGTCAAAACAGTGAGGCGACACACGTCAGCTAAAACCAAAATATCACTCTATATTTCACCTGCCTGGCAGTAATGTTAGCTGAACAGACCAGGTCTCTCCATGAATCACTGCTGATCCTAGTGTTGGCTTTTCCTGCTTCAGCCTCCTGACCGCAGTCGGAGGGAACAGGGAGACACTCGCACCCGGTCAGAGACGATAACGTAACTCGTTGCGGAGCCCCTTCACTTCACAAGACACGGGAAACCTCTGTTGGTCTGGAGGAGCTGCAGCAGTTATTTCTGCACAAATGTCCACTGTACATTCACTAGATATTCTCAGAGCTGAACTAACTCTTCAGTGTGTAGTGTGCGCGCATGAACGTGAGGTGGAGCGAGCTGTGAGTGAAGGCAGGCAGAGGAGCTGAGTACAGCAGAGACTCCGGCCCTGGAGACCAAAGCTACGGTGTCCCCTGCGTCCTCCGACCGCAGCCAACACTGCCGCGAGACGGGCTTCACTAGATATAACTTTGCGGTTTTGGTTCTTCCGTGTAGTTTGTGTTGAAGTCTTGTCTGAACAGCGTAGCCACACGCGAGCGCGCATGGGACACCGACCCGGATTGATTTATACGTGTAAGAAGTTACAAACAGTCCCTTTAATTTCTAAAATGCTCAGTACCAATAACACCACAGTTTCTTCTGCTGCCAGCAGGTGGAGTTTTGCCTCTACTTACTATGGGATTTTATATGGAGTCTGATGGCGCCACCGGAGTGATTAAAAAATGTGTTCAGTGTTTAACTGTACTCAGTGAATTGATTAAATATAAATAAATAAATAAAATTAGAAATGATCAGAGCAGCAACAGGAGATCTGATTGATCGGCTGTTCTACGTGGGGTCAGAGGTCATCTGCTGAGCAATCAGAGCTCCTGTTGTTGCTGATTGGGTTGGACATCATTTAATTTTTTAAATGAAATAACACAAACTAAAATTTCAAGTCACAAAATAATCTACCAGCACTTCTAAAGATCACAAATTAACACATTACATTACATTTTTAATGAGCATTAGAGGTGCGGGTAGGCAGAACTTTTGTACAGAGCCAGGTTAGCTGTTTCCCCGTGTTTCCAGTCTTTATACTAAACTAACCAGCTGCCGGTTGCAGCTTCATATTCTCATCTAACTCCTGGCAAGAAAGCAGATATGCATAATTCACAAAATGTATTCACTTATAAATTGATTATAGTTTACCACTGGAAAAAGTCTATATTTACTCTAGTTGCACACTCCAGACATAACATGGCTGTTGAGGTAGAATAAAGGATCTTTAAAGTGATAGAAACAACTGCAGACAGCAAATCAAGTTAGTCTAACAAAAACACTCAAAATGGGCTTAAAGATTCTTTTAGGGTGACTTATTTTACTACACCTTTACCATGGACTATGACAGGGAAACAGAGTAATACATTTCAACAAACCTTAACACCATCAAATGTGCTATAATTATCATGTGAACGAAAACACTTGAATATCACAAAGGGAAAACAGCAGGATTTGATTTATGGCTCAATGTTTGGAATTCTTCTCGTCTCGTTTAAATGGGTAAAAAAAATGGAAAACATAAATTAATTCTCAAAACACAGCAATAATCCACAACACACAGCGGCATGTAGTTTTTACCTGTGTGTATTTTAATGACTGATGCAGAGGACGTCATGTCAGTGTCTCTGAGCTACAGACACAGAGGTGGACTGATAAAACAAAAACTACAGTGGATCAGGGTCACCTGGAGCTTGGCACGTACAGCAATGAATGATTCAACTTAAAAATATACAGTTTACAGACATACACACACATTATTTCTCTATAATCTCCTATAACACACACTTACACATTTGCATTTAACACAACAAACGATGCAACCTGTATGCACCTTGATATTCCTTCAACTTTACAGCACTTTGCTCTCCACGCTCCAAATATACAGAAGGGGAAGTGTGTGTTCAGATGTTCGGGGGAAATGCACATAAATGAGTTTTTGTGTATTTGTGTATTTGTAAGCATGTGTGTATGTATCTCTGAGAGCAGCTACAAAAATGACACACAAACACACATGCACCATTGACACTCTATCTCACACACAGACTACATTTCCCATGTTTTTTTTTTCACAATAAAACCATTCGAGATCTCCAAACAAATGAAATACGCTGCCAAAAAACCTTTAAAACACGCCGCTGACACAAGAGCACAGGAGCGACCTCCGACAGCATACATTTTGGTTCTAAGGCAATGTTGTAGTTCCACAGGACTAGTGCTGTTGATGCAGTGTGCTGTTTCCACGCTGACTGTTTCTCCTATTGAAAACCTTTACTTCCATTCAGTCATTCAGTGTATTTTTATTTTTAGCACCATGGGAATCTCTCCTTCAATCAGAATCGTGTCACTCTGAGAGACAGCTGTGAAAATATTCCCTTCAGATATCCACTTTTTTTTATTTTTGGGGTGAGGTGGAAACTGTATAACATCCATGAGAGTTTGTTACAAGATGGTGCAAACTCAAAAAAAAACAGCATGGACACACACACAACATAATGCAAGGCTTAACATTAACATCATTTGGAAATTCTCCATTTGAATTTTTTCATTTTTTTTTTTTTCCCATTCCACGATGGTCGTCTGCATAAGCTTTAAGCAAAATGACGGACGTCAGCCTCCTGTTTGTTCTTTTTCTCTGTACACACAGACACACATACAGTAAACACAATGGGTTTTACAATAAGACGTGAAATAAAATCATCTGCAGCCATTCTGAGCTGGGTTGAAGAGACCAGTTCCCAGGCATCAAAGGCAATAGAAATGTCTATTTAGAGTTCCCTCTCAGTTACTGTGTTTATGAGCAGCTGTCACAGTAAGTCACAGTCTAAGGAGTCAGAAAAGACTCCCCTGTTGGATGCATTGTCTTTAGGTAGAAGCTCCTTAGTTCCTCAAGCATCCGTAGTTTATAATTCTGAATATGAATCTAGTGTGTTTATGTGTGTTTGTACTCTTTTGTTGTTGCAACCGTGAGTATCCACACTGAGGGCAGCTCGATGTGCAGTAATGAAAACCATCTCCTCCACAGAAACGGCTCATGTTGATGTCTCATTGTCTCATCTCAGAGTGCGATGACCTGCGTGGAGCCACAGAGGGAGACTAATGTTCACGTAAAGTGTCGTCTTCCTCCCACGGCTGGCGAACGTCCACAAACGTCCGCATCTTGTCTGCTGGGTCCGAGAAGAGGGGACAGGCTGTACTTTTCTCGTTGCCGTGGTGAAGGTCAGGGTGATAGAGGTCAGAGGTCACGGGCTGCGTGTGAGGTCATTTCCTGGTGTGAAGGCTCTCCTGGAACTTGGTGCTCGTGTAGCGGATGTGGAAGCCCTTCTTGCTGATTGTGTCATCGCTATGGAAACGGATCAGCATGGCGCCTCCGGGCGAGTAGATCCCCTCCCTGGGCTGAGGAAGGGGAGATACAGAGACATGTGAAGCAAGTTTTCAGACATCTAGGGCGCTTTCACAAGCCGTAATCCATTTGGCTAGTACGAATCAGAGTGAAATTGATACTTTTGATTCTCTTACTATTTATTTTTTTGTGTGTGTGCATATATATATTTATAATAATAACAATAATAATAATAATACTCGATTCTGATTGGTCAATCACGGCATTCTGTGGTCTGTAATTTCTTTATAGCAGACCAAACATAAGTTTATATATATATATATAAACCTGATTATGTTTCTCAATCTATGGTATTGAAAAATATACAATAATATACAATCAACTGTACAAGAACTTAAATATCTGCTGATGTATACTGTGATGGGTTACACAACTCAAGGAAAACAATGCTAATAACATTTTCATACCAAATGAATGAAACTCATGGCTGCCTGTAATGGTAGGAAAAATCTAAAAGTGTGCACAATGCATTCAAAAATGGTCAAAGAACATGATTTGTAGCTAAGACTGATGTTATTATATATATTTATCTAGCTCAAAGTAAACTATAGTGCTCATTGATGTGGTTTTAGACAACAATGAATGCTCTATAGCAAAGTGGAATAAGATATTTCAGTCTTTGGTTACTCCAGCAATACTTATCAATGAAATCAATTCATTGTTGGTTTTGATCTATGGTCTAACAGTCCCTTAAATGTGTTTACACATCATAGATGGAAAATAAGCCTATAATAAGAACATGACATCTTACCCCTGAACCGCAGAAGCGGCCGAGTCGATGTGAGTTGGCGTCGTACCCGTTGTACAGCTCGATGTAGTCATAACCACAGTCAGCTTCCTCCTCTACCTCAAACGTGATGAAGCTCAGCTCGATGCCGTAGCCCTGTTCGGCCGTCAGAAGCCACTCGCAGTCAGTGTGACCCGGATAATTGTTGTCTCCAAACTGAGAGTGAGAGTAGAGGTTCTTCTGACGAACTTCTGCCTTCAGACGACCTCCACACTCTGCAGAGACACAGGAGAGAGAGAGTGATGTTTTAGTCTGAAAAAATGTGCCATTTTTATTTATTTGTTTTGTCTCAGATAGTCAACAAACTCTTGTCAGATTTCATGAATGGTTTACACATCATGTATGTGCTGTTGTGAACCACCAGAGGGAGATATTGCTCCTACAAAACTATTCAAATTTGAGAAATCTAAACTGGTGACTGTGAGTGATGCTCTTGCAGTCACAAAAGCTCACACACAGTGTTGCACATAAAGTGAGATATTATCACTAACACACATACATATTGAAATATGTTTCCACACAGACACACACACCTGTGGAGTGTGTAGCTTGGAAGCCCTTTCTTTGCACTGAGGCGTCAGAAATGAAGCGGAGGTACATCTTGTTGCCGGTAGAGACCAGCTGCTCGGGGATCTTGCTGCCACACAACCGACCCAAGATGGCTGCCGTGTCGCTGTCCCCGTCAAAGGCCTCCAGATGGTCATATGCACATTCCTGATGCTGCTCAATCTCGAACTCATTGAAGGCCTGGAGAGGTAGAAGAAGCAGAGATGGTGAGAGATCACTGAGTGAGATGTGTGAAGAACTGTTGACCTCGCTGTCCACAGTTTTTATAGGGACTATTTCTTTGTTAGAAAGTAGTTCCAGGGAAAACTTTTCAAGCTGAGGTCCCTGGATTATCCAGAATAAACGGGTTTCTGGGAAGACAAGATTGTTAAATATAATTTTTCAATGCTTTAACCTCTGTTGGGAAGATGGCAGAAATCTCAGAGACTGTGAGAAGATACGAAGCCAATAGTTAGTAGCCAAAGTCACTTTTCCACTAACGGCTACTGCAGAAAACTCTGAGGAGGTCACAACTAAAAACTGGTCTTTTGACCTCTCAAGACTTTTTCCCCTCTCACCATGCACCTTGGAAGGAGAAAACTCTGACAACAGCTCTGTCTGCACTGAGCAATCTGTGGCTTCCTCCTCGTTTCGTGCAATAAAGCAGTTTAGTTTTGCGGGTAAAGCAATGATGCAGAATTTAGACATGGTCAAACTCAGTGGTCCACAAATTACTGTAAACTACAGTGTAGATGCTGAAAGTCTTCTTGGCAATGTTCTTATTTTGTTCACAGGAATTACAACATAGCCACAAATTTATGTCCTGCAGTATGTACTGTACATGTATGCATAACGTCAGAGAGCAGCAACTAGAACTAACTGGAAAATGCATTTCCTGCTGAAAATGCGTGTGAATGCTGACCGCTGAAATTAATTGCAAAGCATTGCTGAAAATGCAGAAATGTGAAATGACTTGCCTGAAAATGTTAAAGCTCAAATGCATTGCACTGCACTGCTGAAAAACCTAGAAGATGAAATGTAAAACTGGCAGAGTTGGAAGCTGAACTGCATTACATAAAGAAGCTAAGAGCTGAAATACATTGCTTGAAAAGCTGAAAGCTAAACTGTAACCCTGTCAAAAGTGGTACATTTGAAGTGAATTTCCTGAATAGACGGAAAAAAGAAAAGCTTTTCATGAATATCAGACGGATGAACTGCATTGCTAAACACAGAGAGAGAGAGAGAGAGAGGGAGACAGAGACAGACGGACAGAGAGAGACAGAGAGAGACAGACAGAGAGAGAGAGTATTATTTTAGTGAAATAAACCTTTAAAACTCCAAGTCGCGAGACAGAAAGTAGTATTTGGGTTGAATAAACCTTTAAAACTACAAGTCGTTAGACTACTACTAGTAGCAGTAGCAACAGTAGCAGCAGTAGTAGTAGTAGTAGTAGTAGTAGTAGCAGCATCAGTAGTTGTAGTCATAGTACAGTAGCTACAGTATGAGTAGCAGCACCAGCAGTAGTCGTAGTAGTATTAGTAGCAGCATCAGTAGTTGTAGTCATAGTAGTACAGTAGCTACAGTATGAGTAGCAGCACCAGCAGCAGCAGTAGTAGTAGTAGTAGTAGTAGCAGCATCAGTTGTTGTAGTCATAGTAGTAGCTACAGTATGAGTAGCAGCACCAGCAGCAGCAGTGGTAGCAGAAGATGCTGATATATAATGTTTACATACTCTTGAAAATGCTGACATTTGAGAGGACATGACAGGAGCAACAGTATTTGAGATTTGCACAAGCACTGCCTGTGTATGTGCCTGTGTGTGACTGCGTGTCTCTTTAAGCCCCCCTCCTGAATTGATCTGATTGGCTTGTGAGAAAAACATGGTGCACCTTTGTAAAGCTAGTTCTCAAGCTGTGGGCGATATATTCTAATGAGCCTGCATGTGACATAGGAAGGGGAGCCAAATCTGAATGGCTTGTTGATTCACATGTTTTCTGATCGAGGCAGCCCACAAAAAAGTGACTGGGTTGTCTTATTTCACAGTTTGTGGGTTGGTAGGCACTCCAGATACCCAAATGTATGAGCACAAGCATTAAAAAGGTCAGTTTTTCACGATATGTCCCCTTTAATATCTACAGAACAGAGCGCCTGCCTCCCTGCTTCTTTGCCTACACAATGACATGCATGTACACACGATGTCACGATTCCTAATCTAATCAAGTCACCGTGAGCTGAGTCATAACACCTTGCAGGCCTCTCTCTCCCACACACAGTCACACACCTCTCTGATTGTCTCGTGAGCCGCGCTCCATCGCCATCCGCCACAAACGCCACACCGCACTGATTTTTATCAGCCAGGCGGAGGGAGAGAGAAGGGCGAAGGTGGGCTGGCGTGTTTGATTCGTGGGTCGTGATGGCTTCCAGATGTTTCTAACTGTAGCTCGGGTGACACACTGGATGGTGGATCTGTTTACTACTCCCAAGAGGATTTAGTGTGTGTGTGACAGAGAGTGAAGAAGCAATAACAGAATGACCTTCATGTCTATGCTCAGATTTCTGGTATAAATTATTTCCCGCTGTGATGTCATTACTGTGGCTATACAGAGCACCCTCGCTAATCTCAACACACACAAAAACAAAGAGGAACACTTCATTTTACAGGTCCGCAAATTTCATGGTAATTAGGTGATAATTAGCAAGTAACCTATTTGAAATTTCTTTTGAATTACTGCCAAATTACCCCAATATTTACCTCAAAATGTATCAAAAATTACATTATAAATATTATTTAATAATTATATTCCGCTATTTCCAAATAGCTGGTAATTTATTTAATACATTTCCAGGAAAAGAATACAAAGTTAATTGATATGCTTTATTTCCATGTCTGCTGGTACATAGATGATAATTAGCAAATAACTTCTTTAAAATTTCTTTAAAAACTCCCTGAATCATTTTATCTACCAGGTTACATTTGTGTAGACAGTAAGTCACACAATGATGAGATTTGTGCCTGATCAGAAGTGTCTTTAGTTTTGGTTTTCCAGCTCCGATGAAGAGGCAGCGCACAGCCGCTTCTCAAGCCTGAGGGCCCTATTTTAACAATGATATGCTATTTTAACATATAACTATTAAATAATGTTTATAATAAAGTAATTGTCGATAAGCTTTGAGGTGAATATTGGGGTAATTTGGCAGTAATTCCAAAGAAATTTCAAACAGGTTACCTGCTAATGATCACCTAATTACCATGAAATTTGCAGACCTGTAAAATGAAGTGTGACCAAACAAATCTCCCAATTTGTGTATATTTGTGTGTAAATTACATATAGTCGCACACTCAAAACAAATAAAAAAAAAACGACTAAATGTGTCATCATAGCTGATGATGTAATGTGTTTTCAGTTACGTAAGCCTTGATAAGAGATTATCAAAACTAAACGACAGTTGATGACAACTGAAAAGCAGAGAGGCAGGGAGGTGAGGAGGCTAATCCTAAATATTTGACTTTGTGTCTAGACCAGGAGTGTGTCTGCTGCATATTGTAAAGAATGCACTGTGTTTGTCTGTGGAACATGAGGGGACTTTAGGAGGATTATCTGTGTGAATGTGGGCATGTGTGCTCCTGTACTTGTACCTTTATGAGGACCAATTTGCATTTCAGGATCGAGATATACATGCATTTTAGATCAGCTGATCAGTTGATTAGTTTACTGACACAAAATGTGAAAGTGATGTTTCAAGCTCAAATACCAACATCAACCAGTTTCAGCTTCTAATTTGTGAGCATTTACTGATTTTCTTTTTGTCATACGGCAATAAACTGAATATCTTTAGGTTTTGGTCCGTTGGTCGAAAACGTCGTCTCGGACTTGCAGCTTGCATTGCAGCTGGTTGTCTACAGTGTGTCTCCGTGTTGGTAGAAAGCGTAAAAGTGTATCACAAAATTTAGAACTACAGTGAGGACATTTTGTGTGGTTTGAGCGTCAAGGTTAGACTCGGTGTGTGTGTGTGTGTGTCTAGACCACTCTATCACCTCTTGCAAAGCATCTTCTGTGAATCCACCTGAGTCAGGAGAAACTCCATTTGCATCAAAGCTAACACTGTTAGCCAAACACCACCTGTCTTCTGTCACATCATCTTCTCTCCTTTCTCTCTCTCTCTTCGAACAAACAACTTCGAAAAATGTGGAGATGACTATTTGTGGTGACACATAAATGCTTACATGCATAAAATGCATGTGCACGTGTGTGTGTGTGTGTGTGTGTGTGCGGCTAAACGCATGCATACACACACACACATAGAAAGCCACAAGGACACAGATGGCCACTGCCCAAGGCCTCTTTCTAACGCATGAGAACACGCTTGCAGTTAGCCCGAAAATACAAACATGCATTTTCTCCCCACGTTCACATTTGGATTTCATAAGTGGAACATTGGAGAGAGAGATCATAGAGAAAGAAGGGGGGAGGGCAGCCCGAGGGTTTCACATAAGATATGACCCCACAGACAGAGTGTTATGAGGAGGGGGAGAAGGACAATAATGCTAAAGTAAAGGGTTTAAAGAGCCACAAGATTTGCTTGATTGCAACACACTTACTATCTTGACTCGGTGTCCTGGCGTGGCCGTGATGTCCCAGGTGCACTCCTTACGGCTGGGATACTTGTCTGGCCAGTTCGGGCTGCTCAGGGTCCCACTGGGGCTGTGGATCTTATGCTCACACTCAGCTGAACACACATGTCCACACACACACACACGCACACACACAGAAACATGCAAGCACACACAGAGAGGAAGTTAAAATCATGGCTGCACAGGAAAAGGTCAGAGGAAATGGAAAGGGAACAGGAAGGAGAGAAACGAGAGAACCAAAAGAGAGAGAAACGATTTCAAAGAAACACATCCTGATGACAAGTTCAGTGTGAATTTCACATGCACGCATGCTTTAATAAACCACACCACTACAGTCAGTCTTTTAAACTTTGCATGGATGGAGTACAGCATATAAGTACAAGTCATCCATTACCTACAATATTTAAAGGTAAAATGATGGGTGTCATTTGAACCTTCAATGCGATCTGTATTTATAGAAGCAAAAATCCATAATATGGATCCAATGCAGAGAAAATGTAATTTTTTTTGCGTAATAGGTAACCATTCCTTCAAAACACTCATTGCAAACACTGCTATCCAAAATCTAAGCCCTTGGAGGGATTAGATGTTTAGGAAATGGATCTTAAAACACAGGATGTGTAGGATTGGATCCTAAACATCTAATTATTGAGCTTCAAATTCAGTTCCTCGCACATGTTTTTTAAAGGCCACAGTTACAAGATTGTTAACGCATCCAGCAATTTCAATCTAATCCCTTTACGATCCAGTTCAGAAATGAGCTACAGATGAAAGAGAGATAGAGATGGACGAACATAACGCAATCAGATGCTTCGATACATCGTCCGAGGGATCACTGAATGATTTGATGAGTGTGAAAATGATGTGAGTCACGCGCTTTGGCCTTCCCAGTCACCACATCTCAACCCAATCAACACTAACATCTTTGATTTGCACCTCTGATGGGGGTTTTCTCCAAAGCAACAAAAATGAGCTTCTGTAAAGAAGACAGGGAGGTGCAGCTTTGCCCACATTGCTACTCTATAATGCTACAGAAACAGTGGTGTGGTCTGTTTGTGCTGCATCTTTCGGGCAAGTCAAGTCAAGTCTCCAGTCTTTCAGAGTAGGGGTTGTGCGGCGGTGTGGGAGAGTCACCTTAACGGCCCATTGACGGCACGACAATTAACGTCTTTTCTTCCCTCATGGCTGCGTTGTACAGCTCTGGATCACTGGTTACGTGATTGGCTACCGCAACATGACGTGAGATGGTTAAGGTTAGGCATTGACCTCGAATGGTTAAGGTTAGGATAGATCGTCAGGCATCGAGCCTCGCAAGAATTTTTTCAACTTTTTGCAATTTGAGGGGTACCATCTAGACACGACCCTACTTTTTGGCTGCAGGCCGCTAAATTTTTTTCGGCACGCCCTGTGGCCGCAACCCAAACACACTAACCCCATTCAAAATGAATGGGAGGACTTGCGTTTGATCTGGTGTGAATGTAGCCTTTTAGGTTTCAAGTCCTACAAAGTCTCAGTGAAAAGAGTTTTAGTGACGAGCAACCAGCGCTGTTTTTAAGTATTTCGGGTCTCGAGAAAAAATACCTTCTCTCACATTGCTAATCTATAATATTACAGAAACAGTTACTCAGTAGTCAATATTATTTATGTATTTATTAGTGTATTTAACAGGGACTGTGCACATTAATAAATATTGCTGTAAATGTGTCAGAGTTAGCCAAAAGTCTATTTTTCATCTGTAGTCAACTGCTCTGTTACTGCTTTGTTAGTTACGCTGAATTCACAGCAGAGCAGCGGTGAAGTGCGGACTGCGGCGAGCTGCCATGCAATGTTTAAAGAAAGCTGTGGCGGCTGCTCCTTAGCTGCATTCGTTTGATTCTCTGGCGAAGTGTGGCCAAACTAAAAGTTGGGAAAAGTTGAACTTTTAGGGGCAAAGTGCGGCCAGAGAGGACCCACAGCCAATCAGTAAACAGATCCTGTAACATGGTTGTGTCTAGAAGGTAACCCACAAATTGCAAGAACGTGCAAAAAATCCGCTGCCCGACGACCTACCCTAACCTTAACTATTCAAGGTCATTGCCTAACCTTAACCAAATTGTTTCCCAAATTGTGGGTTACCTTCACGAACCCTGTGACATGTTGACCAACATTTCTTCCAACCCTGAAACACATGGCCACAGAAATATTTTATTATTGCGGCGAGGTGCACTCCGCGAGGTGCACTCCGCTCGTGCTTAAAGCTATCCACGGCAGTCCTTACAGTCACTCACGCATCTCTGTGTGTGTGTGTGGTGTGTGAGTTAAATGAATGGCTTAATGAAGGTGATGGGAGGCAGGAGGCATGCACCAGACAACAGGATGTATTCCAGAGTGACAGTTTTTATTTAGAGTCAGACAAACTGAACCCACGTACAGAATGAGATGGATGGATTTACAACAACAAAGTATAAATGTAAAAGAGAGTCTTCTAACAGGCAAAGTATTAAATACAAACACAC
Source organism: Sebastes fasciatus (assembly GCF_043250625.1). NCBI lineage: Eukaryota > Metazoa > Chordata > Actinopteri > Perciformes > Sebastidae > Sebastes > Sebastes fasciatus. The sequence goes on along the minus strand of NC_133797.1, from coordinate 20,585,240 downwards.
ACACTGATGTTACAGAAGACCCTCACACCTTTAAAAAAATCCAGCTACTGACATGATACAGATTTAAGCTCTGACAATAATGTGTTGTCTGACATAGAAAACTATCTTTTCACATTATCACGCTATTGTCGGTAATAATCTACAATGCCACAGCATCATAACCCAACAGTTCAACAGATGTCTTCCTTTCATGGAAAAGATTAAACGGGATCCCTGAGACCATAAAAAAATACAGATTTAAGTTTTTCTTGCTTTCTTTTCTTTTCCACTGCTGCTGTCACACACGTCTGTCAGGTGATTGCTATCCCTAAACGGTGATGTTTGCATTAATCCAACATGCTAACAGCACATGTCACGCTATCCAAATGTCCATCTCCACATGTTGAAACTTTCACAAGCACATACTGTATGTATGTACATAACACACACACACACATGGACACAAGCTGTGTGATGGGAATATGGATTTACATGACTCTGCAAGGTTACTGGGTCAAGCTGGTCTAATGCACACGTAAACACATACACACACACTTATACACACACAGGAAGACGGAGTTACATATGAAGCTTTCAAGCTCCCAGATGTTTGAAACATGAGTGTTTTTATGAGCAGCACAGGGAGCCTTTAGTGAGGTGAGTATGTGTGTGTTGATGTGGTGTGTGTGTACACGTTCAAAAGTTCAACTTCAAAGAGTTGCGTATAATATGTCAATTCAACAGTTGTGTGCATGTGTGTGTCTGTGTGTGTGTGTGTTTGCGTGCAGGGGAATGTGCTAAAAGCTGATAATAAATAATGTTTCTGTCAAACTGAAACCTTTTTCCCTCTCCGTGTGTCACACAAACACAAACACACGACACAGGGAACACAGCTTTAGTGACTTGCAAGCATAGCTGTTTTTAAGTCTTCTGAGGCAAGTTCAAATCTTTGTCTTTAACGCCAAATTCACACCTCGCCACAATAATTACATTTTTCTGCTCATGTTTTCAGGCCGGAAGAAATTCTTTGTAACATAGGTCAACATGTCACAGAAGTCACAGGATCTGTTTACTGATTGGCTGCGGGTAATTTCTGGCCGCACTTCGTGGCTAAAAGTTAAACTTTTCGCAACTTTTAGTTTGGCTGCACTTCACCGCAGCATCAAACGGCCGCAGCTCGCTGAGCTTGGGAGCGGCCCGCAGCAGCTTTACATACACATTGCATGGCAGCTCGCCGCAGGCCGCACTTTGATGCTGCTCTGGTGCGAATTCGGCGTAAGAGTGAGTCTCAAGTTGAGCAAGTCATTTAAGACAAGTCCAAGTCAAGTTTCAAGTCTTTAAGAGTAAGTCTGAAGTCCAAGTCAAGTCTCAGTGAGCAGAGATAGAGTGACTAGCAACCAGCACTGTTTTTAAACATTTTGTGGTCCAAGTCCAAGTCAAGTCTCAAGTTCAATGAAGTTTCAAGTTAACGTAAGTAACGTTACTCGCCCGGATTTAACCCCCGCCGTCACTCCACACAGCTGCCGGGAAACAAGACACAGGAAACCTCTGTTGGTCTGGAGGAGCTGCAGCATTTATTTCTGCACAAACTGAAACTTCCACTGAACATTCACTTGATATTCTCAGAGCTAAACTAACTCTGTCTGCTGCTCCACTAGCTCACTTGTTCACTCACACACATTCGCCGCTGCTCTCTCTCTCTTGCTTCAAAACTCACTTCTCAAGTACACACACACACTCTACACACTGGCTCTGCTATTCTTTGAATGATACGCTACTCTTACAACAACTGGCTGTAGATAGGGCCAATTACATTTTCACGTCACCGTAGTTCTCCTACACGCTTAATACACGGGAGAGGTTGCAATCTGCAACCTCACTACTAGATGTCGCCAGATGTTACACACTGGACCTTTAATAGCTGACAGCAAGTCATTTTAATGCATACAGCAAAAAAATTAATAGAATGAAATAGTTATTTAAGGCATGTTGCTAAGCCTGCCTGACCCATTTTTTTGTTCCAGGATCTTACCAGGTCAAAGCTTGAGACTTGAATGTTATCAAGTTTCTAGTCAGTCAAGTCTCACAGCCCTCAAGTCAAAGTCATGTCTCTAGTCTTCACCTTTGATCTTAATGTGACACATGCCCACATCTTAAGCCTCAAGTCTATAGCTTTGCTTGCAGCCACCAAGTGTGGAAATGTAAGTATGTACAGAAAATACTACCCTCAGATGGAAAGGACCAGTCTGTTGTCATGTGGACTCTGATGTGGATAAACAAAGTACGGGCTGTATGATGGACGATGGCTGTTCTTGTGAAAGAGCACATGCTTGTGTGAATGTGGTTGCACGTGCATGTGCACTCCGAGGCTTTTGTGCCGGTGTGTGTGCTGATGTGAATGGACGTGAAACCCACCTTCCTTACAGTCATGTTTGTTCTCATGCAGTACAAAGCCATGGCGACACTGACAAACGTAAGAGCCCACTGTGTTGATGCACTCGTGCTGGCAGCCGCCGTTGTCCTTGCTGCACTCATCTTTGTCTGTGAGAGATACACATGCAACACATCACTCATGTGGAAACAGCAAGAAAGGCGGGGTGGAGGGAAGCAAGAGTTCAAGCAGGGGAGAGGAGTGGAAAGATGAGACCTTAAGGAAGGGGAGGAGAGTTTTTGAAAAAAAATAAGAGATGATAAGAAGCAGGGAAAAGGCAGAGGTGGAGAAACAAACAGTTATATAAGGAGAGGGCCATAAGATGGAAATCAAATCAAATTAGGAAGGTACAGTACAAATAAGAGAAGGTGACAAATAAAGAGAAACATGAACATAAATATCCAGAAATCATGTTAGGCAAACATGATCACCGTCAACAACAGTAAGACTGCAAGATACTGTTCATTATTCACCTGTCAAAGAGTTAGAGCCAAGAGAAATGATCAATGGACAGTTCGCTAACCTCCCCTCCCCAAAACACAGCCAACACGTTCTCATCCCAACTCGTCACATACTGACGCTTTGTCAGACCCCTCGGCGTCACTTTTCGATCGCAGTAAACACGTGCTTAATGTTGTGAATTAAACAAAAAACACATGCTTAGGTTTAGGCAACAAAACAACTCAGTTACTGTAAGTTCAGGAAAAAACAACACGGTTGGGCTTAAAATTACTACGTTTGCACAGTGAAAACGGGACTTGACGTTGTGATCACGGGACACGAACGAACAGCTGATTGTAAGGTGAAAGTGAAACTTAACGCACACGGGACACAAACAGCGGTCTCCTGGATGAAAGCCTTGTGTTTGTTGGACCCATCCACCTCCCCTCCCGCACACCCGGTGTGTCTCTTTCGCTCATTAAACTACATCACAATGCTCCCGGGACACTTTCCCTGTGTGTTTACTGTTGCTGCGTATGGGTTTACATTGTAGTCAATGGAAAGCCCGGTGTCTCATATAGGCGCTAAAGGGTGCCTTGTGTGACAAAGCATTGGTATTTGATGCCCTGGGAATGAGAACGGGCTGGCACAGCAGGAATGTCAAGCTTTGGATTTCTCCGCTTTCTTTTCTTTTTGCATTTCCTGAACCAAAAGCATAAGAGCAAGTGTGTAATTAATGTGTAAAACTGTGTGTTTGTCTGCTCTAAAGTAAGCTGCAAATGTTAGCAATGCCTGCCTAACTAGCTCACTACATACAGCAATAACTGGGTGTTACTTCCATTTCATTAGCTATCTACATTATTTTGTGCATGGGGTTACGATTGTAGGAAAGCCCTGTTCAGGACTGACAGAACCACTGTGTGAAAGCTGGTTCTGGATACTACTACTGTATATCAGTGTTAGCAGCTCTGTCCTGCACTTTATTGGATTTGGGGAAGTTTACACTCCATTACATCAGATAGCGTTACCTTTGCCAAACTCATTGGTTAATCCAAATCCCTAAAGCCTTTTCTCTTGTAAACGTGATATATACATTTACAAGGAACAACAAAGCATGAATAAATCTCATAAGAACAATGCTGCACCTCTATTTCCATGTCTTCTACATAGTTTGTGACTTTTTGTCCGGGACATGTAGTTTTAGCCTCAATCTTTTAGCATCGTAGTCAAATACATATTTAAGATCCTTTACAGGGTTCTTGTGACTATTTAGCTGTGATTTCAACCAACAAAATGAGCAGTTGCTGGCTTGAAAGCCTGTTTTTGTTTACCTCTATATGAAATCAGGGAATCATTGTTTCAAGAATTACTAAGAATTTCGAGTGGTAAATCTGCTACTGTTTTCAATGACTATGTTTACATGCACACTAATATTCCACTGTTATTCAGTATACGACAATATTCTGAATTTGTTATGGGGCATGTAAACAGCATATTCAGTTTGGATATTCTGAATTAGGCCTTATTCCGAATGGAGCATTTTCCGATTAAGAAATGTGTGATACGCCAATATTATTCAGGTTTTAGGAGCATTCTTTGGACATGATCAAGTAGAGCCATCACACCCTTAAATATTGTCTGCAACACAATTGTTTTGAAATATTAACATCTAAAGATTTCCAAAAGTAAGGTTAGAGGAAAGGAAAGTGTAAGAAAGAAAGCATTAACAGAAGTTAAAGCAACAACAGACAACTACAAAGGGTTAAGCTAGTTAGTGTGTCTGTTGGCCTGTAAAACTAAAGTCTTTGTGCTGCTCTTGGGGTTCATGGTTCTGGTTGATCTGTGGTCAAACTCAGGTCTTGACTCTGAAACGCCTCTGACCATAACAGCTGTTCTCTCCTCGGGCCAGACCACCACCGCTAAATCAGTCTGATGTGTTCACTCAGCCGACTGAAGAGAAACTGTAAAAATGTGACGAGAGTTTCTGTCATCACGTTTGTGTCATAAATTTGGAAAGATACTGGAGGAGACTTACTTCTCCGTGATTTGTATGTTCATATTTACCATAGAAAAGTCAGAGGTATTGATCTTCTTATCTAATTCTTGGGAAGAAAGCAAATATGCGTATTTCCCAAAATCGAACTATTCCTTTAACAAACAATGTTCCCCTTTGTTTCACCTCAAGTAGCTTTAAGGTTGTTAAAATCCTATTCCACACTGTCTAACAGTATCATACATATTCTGGATCAGGTTGTCCATACCTCTTCATTGAAGCTATGATGTTTACAGTAGGTGAAAATATAATATTCAAATAATATTATAATATAATATTCAAACCTTAAGACTTTTAATTGGCTGCACCATTTCCACATGTCTTGTCAAACGTTTTACACACATTCCCCCAAGTTCTGCCTGACATATTTGGCATTTTTGGAGATTTAGTTTTCCACAAAAACGTGGAATAAAGATGTCTGTAAACTTGAACAATGTTTGGCTGCACAGCATGAGTTTATAATGACTGGCATGCCGCTGCTTGTTAAGAGGTTAAAAGGTTTGAATATCTGCAGCCTGAAAACAAAAACTGAAAGAACACAACTGTTTTCTCGCTTCTCGCTTATTTTCTCTCCCTCATCCTTTAATATGTGGCTTCTTCTAACCACACAGCTTCTCCTCGGCGTGGCTGGGTGATGACAAAGAGCTTTTTAGTGAAGCTGAACACTGGAGGATCACAGGGCGGAGGCGGAAGGAGCGGCGAAGACTCGCTCTGTGTGGTGCTGCCACGTTGACAACAGTGATGGAGTCAGAGACAGAAACAGAGAGGTGGGGAATTACAGATGACCGCACAGCAAGACAGAGCATGAGGACAGGAGACAGAGCATAAGGACAGGAGACAGAGCACAGTGTGTTTGTGACTGTGAGTGAGAGACAGATTCCTATAAAGAGATGTGAGATTAGACACAGACGCCGAGTCTCACCTCAACCCAAGAGCTGGTGAATCAAACTAGATCTGCTTTTAATGAAACTACTAAATCCTCCTCTCTGTGTGTGTGTGTGTATGTGTATGTGTGTGTGTGTGTGTGTGTGTGTGTGTGTGTGTGTGTGTGTGTGTGTGTGTGTGTGTGTGTGTGTGTGCGTGTGCATGTGTGTGTGTGCGTGTGTGTTTGTCTGTGTCTGATGTGGTATTACGGTGCTATTGTGGGCTCAGTCTCACCCTAACACAGGCTAAGAAGCTTTACGGTTGATGCTGCACAGTGTTCATTGTAGCTTTCTTCAGGTCAAGCACACAATGTCCACATGCACACACACATGCGCGCACACACGTGCACACTCACATGGATTAGTAGTGTGTGGGAGGCCGAAGGGACCTCCCTACAGCTGCTGGATCTCTGCCAACCAAAAGCTTCTGACAATAGAAGAGACATTATCTGTATCTGAGTAAGTAATTTCCCTGTGAAACGCTCCACTGAGCGCTTTAACTTCCAGGTGTTCTGCAGGTAGTTTCATTTAGACGAGCTCATCCAGTTGACGGCTTTACTTCCTCTGACGGAGGAGGAAAAGGCCGTTGAAGTTGCCTTTTCGATCATTCGCCATTTCCCTTTTAGTTACCGTAACAAAAGAGAAATATTTTTCAGGACAACTTCCTAAAATTGTTATTATCTAATGTTAACATCCAACAAATTCATCTCTGAAACGGCGAGTAGGAGATATTTGTTGTGTTTTTACTGGGGAGTCATAGCGGTGTCCCAATTCCATACTACGTACCAACTCTTTCTAGTATGTAGTGTGTTCAGGCTTGGAGGAAAGAAACAAGCAATAACATACACATTTATTATGTTCACTTGATTTTTGAGTGTGGTGCTGATAACACTTTTGTCCTATGACGCAATGTACAACAGAAAATAAGGATCTTCTCACAGCTCCAGCAAATTAAAATTAAATTAATCTTAATTTAATTTCAAATTTAAATAAATAGTGGAAAATTGTGACATTTCTGGAACACATCATCAAACAATAAATAGTCTGTGAATTTGTGGCTAGTCAGTGGTCATGTCTATAATGTTAAATCCACTAATGGTAAGCGTCCACTGCCTCCGTCCTTTCCACGCTTTCCATTCCTTGTCTAAGTATGCAGCCCTGCAATGCATTCTGGTACCCTGGCAGTGCGGTTCAAGAGACGGGGCGTCACGTTGGCCGCTCCTCATTTGCGTAAAGTTGAGGTCAAGGCTACTTTATGCAAATCAGGCGCGTCCGGCGCGACTGTGTCCAATGCTGGGAAGCGAGGCGATCACTCACGCTGGTGAGTGGAACAGCTGACACGCCCCCCTGAAAACGCAAACAAAGGACTGTTCCCACCTTTTCATTTTGAAACGGCCAATGAGGAAACTCCAACACTCGGCCGACCAATCCTGTAACTTCATCACTCAGTCACTCTGTGACAGACGTTTTTTTTGCGTTTGTAGCTCTCCTCTGTATTGTATTGTACTAATACTATCTGTAGTATTAGTATGTTGCATGGAATTGGGACGAAGCACATGTTTCCCTCTGGAGGAGAATGGATCAAACACCGATCCACGCCATTAAAACGGGATCCATCCATTCCCTCGTCGCACGGGAGACCAGAGCCAATCAGAGATTCCGATTGTGAGGTCATGTTACCTCTGACCTTTGATGAGGTTGCCAGCTTGTTGTTGACATGGCCACGGGTGGGAGAGCGGCCGCGCTTTATGTCCTGGCATGACTCAAACACAATCATACGACACAGAGCCAGGCTGTCTGAGGGAGAGAGGGCAGAGCGCAGGGTAATGTGTGCAGGAGGCCGGTGGAGGCTCAGGAGACTCAGCATGACACAGACACAGCACATGTAGACAGGCAGGAGAACAGAGGGGTGTGTGCACACATAACATATGGATAATTACAAAAATACTAAAACCATGCAAGCAGACACATACATATGAACACACAGTGGAGGTGGGGCAGATCTGGAATGGAAAAGATGCACTCTATTCAAATGCAGGAATGAGTGTGACGTTTATGTAGCACAGTCAAAAGTAAAGCAATGGAGGTAATGGGGGTGTTGTTAAATGGGCGGGTAATGACCTGGGTTTACGTTACATCTTCCATCAGCAGTTGGCTTTAACTGTTTTTGATATTTAACCATAGAAATGATCGTTCCCTAACCTTCCAATCCCAATTCCCTACCCTTAGTTTTGGGTAGTGGCCCTTCAGAACGGAGCCACATGGGGTAGGGTTTGAAATCTTTACCTATGAAATGGGACGCCACTCATTAAGTCATCAGTAGCCGATTAAATTATAAATTATTGCTAGCCCATAGAAATTTCTGCCCTGCACTTACAGTATATCAGATGAGTGGGGAAGTGCAGTAAATTTGCTGCTGGATTATTTTCCATGCTTTATACACGGGACATGGAAATAACTGTAACGTTACTCACACATAGTTGTTTACACAAAGCTCGATTGATATTGTGAGTAACGATTTTTCTGAAATGCTTGTTACTGTACAAACATCCAGTTACATATCCCTTTGCATCTACATTAAACTAAGATACTTTAACGTTTTTGCATAATTATTTGCGACGACATACATATTTATGGGCCTATTTCTCCCGTGGATGTATAAAGAGAACTGGATCCAGCGTCGGAGGCAGGCTTCTGTTCATTCTTATGAGAGTTGCTCAGTGGTTCAGTGGTCACATGAACGGAGGAAGGGAAATAACTCTGGATTCAGTTATTAGTGCATTTTACAACTTTTAGGACCTAATGATTTAAATGAGGACTATTCAAGTGTCCGTACTAGGAAGTCGATTTGCCTAAAAAAAAATGATCCGCTGAGTTACAGACGTCTCGTTCCCAATGTAAGTCTATGGGGAAAAAGTATATTTGGGACCAATGGCATCACGTGACGGACACCGAAGTTGTAAATCCACCGTTTGGCCACTATGAAAATTTGCTTCAAAGTTCGGTGCACTTCCTGGGGGCTTGCTTTCTCCGCACCAGTAGCCATGTTGCATGTTGCATGTTGCATGTTGCATGTTGCATGTTGCATGCGTTAGTTCACAAAATCTGGAGGCCTAGATGACTACTACCCCTCGACCCCCAACAGAAAAGGGACACCTTACCCTACACGGCGGCGTGCAAAGCCCTACTGCCAAAGGAGGGGAATTTTGATTGTTGTCTAAACTCAACCATTTAACCACATAGTAGTCACTATGAATGGATATTGTAGATATAATTAATGAACACAATAGAATCAATTAAAACAAAAAGTTGGCAGTTGACATTCAAAAACAATTTTGGAGGGGTTGCAGGTTCATCCAATATCAATGTTGTTAGAGGATGGAAATAGTCTGCAGGTGTCAAAATATCCGCACTAGAAACTTCTCAAACTGCTCCTGCAGCATAATTAACTTCATCTGTATGTTCTAAACAAAACACACTGCTCTGCCCACCTCTGACACACACACACACACACACACAGCTGTAACACACGTGTCTTACCTGAGAAGAAGTGAGCCTTGAAGCCTTTCTTGGAGACGGTGTTGTCAGACTTAAACTCAATCCTCATGTTGTTATACTGAGAGGTGATGACCTCAGGGACCTCGGTGCCGCAGTATTTACCATGCAGCTTAGAGTCGGATGAGAGGCCGCTGCGTACCTCCACGTAGTCGTATTTACAGACCTAAACACACAAATAGTGCTTGTGATAGCATCCACAAGGTGGCTACTATGATTAGCACCTTCCTATTATTAACACACAAACACTCACCTCATTTCCCTCCAGCTCGAAGGCCTCAAACTGCATGGAGATGCGGTACTGAGTGGGCGCGACCACCTGCCACACACAGTTCTTGTTGGGTGGGTACTCTTTAGGCCAACCGGGAGTGCTGATGGTCCCGTTCAACTTAGAGAGGAGGCCGCCGCATGCCGCTGGAAACACACGCAAACACAAACAATTCAGACACACACACATGCCTAGGAAATTATATATGTGTTTACATGTTTAACAAGCCACAAGGACCGAACTGTATAGAAGAAAAGAAGGAGTTTCTGAGCTGTTTTATTTTACATCGTGGTGGGAGTGGGATTCCCCCGACCGTGCCAAACCACATTAGCAGACAGGATGACTCTGCTCAATGCCAGCTTTGCGTTCCAGGCTGCAGCAACTGGAATCAGTCAAATCCACAACTCCCCCAACATGTAAAGAAACAGAGCTATCATTTTGAGTTTGAGTGGTTGGTTTTGTGCAATAAGGATTATTTTACTGCCACATTTTTGAACAACACAGTTGTACACTGCATTTATTTTAGTCACAGGAGGGTTTTTTTCTGATATGATGCGGTTAAGGATGCAGACTCTGCTTCTACTGATGATGCCACTGGGGATATTTGTCATATAGCAACTAGATTCAGCTCAAAGAAAAAGTGAAATATTCATGGAAAAACCATTACTACTGATGTTTGTTTATTTCAAGAGGAAATAGAAAATTCTCCTTACACCACAACTCAATTCCTCTCTATGCCCCGATATTTCTCCTGACCATATTTGTTATTGTTGTACTTGATCTTGTTCAGCTCAGCATCTCTCCAACAATTTCTCCTTTTTAAAGGAACAGTGTGTAACAATTAGGGGGATCTATTGGATGAAATGGAATATAATATTAATAAGTATGTTTTCTTTAGTGTATAATCACCTGAAAATAAGAATCGTTGCGTTTTCGTTACCTTAGAATGAGCCGTTTATATCTACATAGGGAGCGGGTCAATATTTTATTTCATTTGTAAAGAGATGTGGCCTCTCAAAGTAGTGCTATGATGCTGAAAGTTACAGGGACTGTGATAAATGCAAATGCAGATCCCACTGTTCTGAATGCAGAACTCAGATTTTATGCATATGGTGGTGTATGTATACTTTATACTATGACAGTTTTCCTAAAATTAGATTTAAAAAATCGCAATATATCTCAATATATTGAATCGTAACCCCTATATCATTATACGTATCACTAGATTCTTTCCAATAAACAGCCTTAATACAGACTACAGATGTTTTCTATATTTTTTAAATATTTTTGCCATACATTAAATCACTGGGGATACCAAAGTAACTACTGCTTTTTAAAGAAATACAGTAAAACCACAGTTTGGATATTTCAACAGCATAGCTTTTTCTCTGTCAGCCTCAGAAGTGGTTCGTTTAGTTGTTTCAGTATGTGCGTCATTACGGGTAGTTAATCTATTTCGTGGGATTAAAGGACCTTCACATCATTTGTGGCATTGAAGCAGCAGCAACATGTGGCTTTGTGTCAGAAGGATGTTTTTTCCTGTTGATGGAGGCCGTTCGGATGTTTTTTTTCTGATGAGTTAGACTCATATCCTACAGAAACACACAGCGGCATGCAAAGGAATGCACATACAAACATGAATTCAGCATTACACACACACACACACACACACACACACACACACAGTTACCTTCACAGCTCTTCTTGTCAGGAGCCAGTTCGTACCCGGGGTCACAGGCACACTTGAAGCTGCCGAGAGTGTTTACACACCTCTGTTCACATCCACCATTGTCTGGCTTGGCACACTCATCCTCCTCTGGAAAACACACACGTCAGCGCACATTTATTTTCACACACATGAAGAATGCATTGGATAGAAAGCCAGGTGAGAAAACACAATCGACTGACACACACACACACACACACACACACACACACACACACACACACACACACACACACACACACACCTTTGAAAAAGTTAGCAGCAAAGCCGGCCTTGTTAACCGTCCCGTCTGAGACAAACTTCATCCACAGTGTGTGTGAGGTGGAGCGCACATCCTCAGGTTTGTCGTAGCCACAGAATCGACCAATCAGAGGGCTCGTCTCCAGGGGGCCGTCTCGGACCTCCAAGTAGTCGTAAGCACAGCTGTCGTGCCTCTCGATCTACAAAAACATTCATGCAGGTTCACACAAACACACACAGAGTGAGGAGTGAGATTCACGACACCACTGTAAATATCAACATCCATTCTGTCACCATCAAATATCTCAGCAGTAAAATGAATATCTTTGAGTTGTGGACACAACGAGACATGAGAGGACGTCATCTTGGACTTTGGGAAACACCTATCAATGTTTTTCACCATTTTCTGACATTTTATAGACCAAACAACTAATCGATTAATCAAGATCGATAATTTTGGGGGAGTGGCTTTGGAGGGAGGCCTGAAGGGATGGACTGCCAGTGTTGGCGACTTTCTCTCTAGATTTAGGGACTTTTGGAGCTAGTGCTTCTTTTTAAAATCTAGTGTACTCTTGTTAATTTCTCAAGATCACTGACCCAATATTTAAGGCAAGAGAAGTGTCTGGATCGTTTTTAAATGAGGTTGATCTTCGCTCCTGTAATGGTGAACTTTGACCGTTCAAGAGTGAAGTGAGGTTGGGAGGACAGATTGAGTCACTGAGCGTACTGACATTTTTACAGCACAAAACTAATCCTCAACTACTCTGTGTCCCTGTACACTCTCTCTCACTCACACACACACACACACACACACACACACACACGCACACACACGCGCACACACACGCACACACACACACACACACACACACACACACACACACATGCATCACTAACATTATTAACTTCCTAGCAGCTATACGAGCGTGAAATTTGACCCAGACATTCCTGAGCACACACACAAACACACACACACACACACAGTGGGGGCAGAAGAGAGAGAAACACACACACAAACATGAGCACACACACATACACACACTCACCTCGAAGGCCTGGAAGCTGAGCCCGACGTTGTATCCCTCAGACACAGTGATCCTCCACACACACTCTTTGGAGGGTCTGTAGTCATCAGGATAGTTGGGAGACTGAATCTGTCCTGAATCTTTGGTGATTTCCCCTCCACAGATCGCTGCACAGGAGAGACAGACAGACACGGCGAGAGACAGAGAGAGAGATAGGAAAGATTAGCATTAACTGCACTGACCAACAACACCTGAAGAACAAGTGTATGTAGACTATGAATTATGCAAGAAAATAAAAGTTACAGTCATTCATCAAATTTGAAAGCAGCCCTTATTTCTAGGGATGCACAATATGGATTTTTTTCAGTCGTTACCGATAACGGATAATTTCCTGCTTCTCATGGCTGATACTGATAAGGTATCAGAAACAATAACTTCACTTTTTTTTAATTTTAAAAAGAAGTTCATAACCTGTAGTTTATGCACATTTGAGGGTAAGAAAGGCTCGGATGTAGTGGACAAAGATGGATAAATTAATATTCCATAACTCTTGACATAACCAAATCTAACTGACATCACAACAAAAACAAAGACCAGTTCTGACTCTTCAAATGTTCATCTATTTTTTGCTAGTAAAGTACATAAAAAAAAAACTTGTATTACAAATTGCGATTGTGTTGTCTTCCTCTGAAACTGTGAAAAACGTCCACACTGACTTCTTCTTCTCTACGTTTATTGGCGGATTGCAAACTTTAAACATGCATACGGACACCTACTGTATCGGTGTGTGTAGATGCGGCACTGGTTAAGTCAATGAAAGCAATTTTGTATTATCAGCCAATAATTTACCAGCTAAAATTTCATTATTGGAATAATACATATAATATAACTTTCCCATTATCGGCCGATAACTTATCGGGCCTGATATATATCGTGCATCCCTACTTATTACACCATGTACAGTGGGTTTACAATCTGTATATTGATACATATTCATTCATTTATTTGAATATTAATGTTTCTGAACTTTCTACGGTAGACGGTTACCTTCATAAATGGCAGCGAAGCCTTTTCCCACCCAGTTGCTGCTGCTGCGGAACTCAATCCACATCCTGCTGTCAGTGGAGATCAAGACGTCAGGAACTTTATCTCCACAAAACCTGCCTGTTAAAAACACACACATAAAAACAAACCCTGTAAGAATCATAATTTGTGTTGTCGAATGATTGTTGATGAAATACAGCCTATGAAATGTGATGTGGAAAACATGATGAACTAACTCCATGGATTGGAGAGAACACTGCTGGAAAAATATTATAAGATATTTTAAGACCCCACACCAGGACAAATACAATTTGATGTCTTGGAGACAATGTGGCTCAATGGAGGCAAATCATTTCCATATATTTTGGGACTGTCCCACACTGAGTTTATATTGGAATGGCATTTACAAAACATTAAGCACGATATCCAAGACTGAAATGCCCCTGAACTTGGAGACTCTTTATCTGGGCCATGTTTTGTTTTTGAAACAGAGGAGAGATACAAAGCTGCTACAGACCCTTTTGGTGGCAAGTGGCTAAATCCAGCACCACCTACACTGGAATTCTGGTATGGAATAATTTGAGAAATATTTAAAATGGACAAGTCAAATTATTCTGTGAGGCAAATTCGATCAAATTTGGAAGAAATGTAACAGATTTACAACCCCAATGCGAGCAGACTTTACATGACTCTATTTATGTTTCATGCTCCTTTCCTCTTCTTGATGGAAATAGTAAGCTTCCTTGGTTCTTACGTACAGTATATAGTAGGGCTGTCAGTCACAAAGTCAATGCCCATTTTCTATCTGTTCAAAATGTACCTTAAAGGGAGATTTGTCAAGTATTTAATACTCTTATCAACATGGGAGTGGGCAAATATGTTTTCTTTATGGAAATGTATGTATGTATTTTTTATTGGAAATCAATTAACAACACAAAACAATGACAAATATTGTCCAGAAACCCTCACAGGTACTGCATTTAGCATAAACAATATGCTTACATCATAACATGGCAAACTCAAGCCCAACAGGCAACAACAGCTGTCAGTGTGTCAGTGTGCTGACTTGACTATGACTTGCCCCAAACTGCATGCGATTATCATTAAGTGGGCATGTCTGTAAAGAGGAGACTCGTGGGTACCCATAGAACCCATTTTCATTCACATATCTTGAGGTCAGAGGTCAAGGAACCCCTTTGAAAATAGCCATGACAATTTTTCCTTGCCAAAATTTAGCGGTAACTTGGTGTCATTATTTACGCTAGTATGGCATGGTTTCCTTAGGTTTTCTAGTTTCATATGATACCAGTACCTTCACGCAAGTTGCGTAATGCATCAAAGAAATTAGTGGCGTTAAAACGCATTTGAGTTAACACATTATTATTGCTAACTTTGTAACTTTGTACAGCTCTACTATATAGTTATGTTTATATAGCGAGTCGGATGGGCATATGTAAGAAAGTTAAACACAAAAATTGCTAACGGATTGAAGTAGAAGTTCACATAGGTATGTAGGCTGTATACATGTGGGTATGCAGGTGAATATAGATGTGTATATGTGTAGATGGGTTGAACCTATAAGCAAGGGTATACATGGAAGTTTTCCTGAGGACTTTTAAATACCTGTATGTACATTTATATATAAAAAACTAGATACGGGTTTTATGTTAAAATATTGAAAAGCTTTTGTACACTGCAATATTACCTTTTCTATTTATTTTCTATATATTGCTACTGTCAGTCTGAATATGGCTTTACAGTCTTAATCATCTGAGGTGATTTCAGTGTTTGATTTTAGCAGAATTAAAAAGCTAATGAAGGAACAAGCAAACAAGAAAAGCCAGTTTATTAGAGGGTAACCGGTGCCCCTCTGGCTGACTGTCCCTGGATCTTACCGAGCAGCGGAGCTTTCCTCCAGTATCCATCCCGAACCTCGATGTAGTCGTACCAACACAGACTGCTTTTATACAGATCCATGGTGGTGAAGTTAAGAACAATCTGGAGGAGCAAAAATCAATATTTATAATGTGTTTCATACCAATGTTTGCACCTCGGAGACGAGACGAGGAGAGAAGGAAAAGAGGCAGAGAGAGATACCTGTAGTGTGAGGATATAATCAATATACAGTCACTCTGTCAGCAGTCTCTTATTGGTACTGCATGTGTGTGTGTGTGTGTGTGTGTGTGTCTGTGTGTGCACCTTTTCTCCAGGTGTAACAGATATTCTCCAGACACAGTGTGTGTACGAAGGGTACCCGTTGGGGTAACCAGGAGACGAGAAGTTGCCCGTTGACTCTTGGAGCGTTTCGCCGCACGCTGCAACACAGAAACGCAAACAGATGGAGTTACATTTCTGTGGTGAGTCCCGCTGTTATGCGTAATCCTTTCAGCTGTGTACCGATATGATTGGTACATTACTAAAGAACACATGGCTCTCACATCTATTATTATTCTCAATCTTTTACTGCCAATTTACCAAAATAAATATACTACAGACGATTTTGTCAAAACAACAACCTCATTCTGTAATATCTGATCCGTCCATTTGGAAGCTGTTAGACGTGTATTTATGAATCGGAAAGCAGTAAAGGAATTAAAATTATCCTCCAAACAAACATCATGTTGTCTTTGGCGTGTTTTAGTTCGGTATGTTGGAGGCTGCAGTATGTTTGTATTCCTGTGTGTATCAGTATACATGTGAGGTCCGACCGCAGTCATTAAGCCACGTCACTATGTAACAGAATTAAGCAGTCATTTACTGTAAGTGAACACGACTGACAGACTTTAAATCCATCACAATGAAGAAAACTATTACAGCTGGATGGAAATTCATGGAAAAATCTCAGACAATATTGCTCTCTTCATTCTGAGTTTAACGCCGTCGCTCCCTCTCAAAAGGAGGTTAGCCAAATGTGCCCCTCCTATCCCATCATGCATGCTGTTTTCCCCCACAATGCCCTGGGGCTCTGTTCATCTGTCAGTGAATATGGTATCACTCAAATATGACCATATAAGGTTGAAGTTATATCTGTTTCCAGCTGGGACACGCAGCTTGTTCTCGCTCCAGTATCAAAATTGATTTAGTAGGACAACATATCCTGTAATATATATGTGGAGTTATTATTATTAACGAATAAAATAAATGCATATTCTCAGATAAATTGGATTTTAACAGAACAAAATTAGCCAGACACACTTTGACACAGAGACTTTGGTGAATTTAATAAACCAGAAGGGTGTCAAGTATTATTTAATCTGTTTGTCTCAGATACGGTACATCATCATGACCTACAGCGTGAACCTGTCCTGGGGATGTGAGTGTGTGTGGGCCAAAAAGGGATGCCGGCATTTGCGATCGTAAACCATTGCGACATTACCGCACACGCTCGGCTTGAGAGCAGATCCAGATCACGTTAAGAACTAGGACCAGAGGGACGCCCCGAACAGCACGGATGTACGCAAGAACTGATGGGAAGTGCGTGTGTGTGATGTGTGTGAGACCAAAAAACAGAGAGGGAAGCGTCACATTGGAAAAACAAATTACTCAACTTCACGTCTGTGCCTTGGAGAAATGGTGGGGCGGGCACGTTTTTACGCCCAAGATACGAGCAGATAAACAGAGGTTGTGAATTGTTTCCTGGCTAGAATGATCATACGCACACGTACACATACACACTGTGGTGTCATAGTAAATATATCAGTACCTGGACATCTATACAGCTTCCTTGCCTGTGCAATGTCTCCTTTACTGAGCCTGGTCCGCTGGCCGATAGCAGGCCGAACCCCGTTTTCATCTCTGGATGGAAGGATGGTGTCGAGGAACATCCCTCTTCAGAAAGGAAAAGAGACATTTAACACACGTCATGCTCTGATGTCAATGAAAACAAATAAAAGATTTCAACACACGTACATGTATCTTCATAATCACATAACAGATCGCCCCACCAATGTTGCAGTGTTTTTGTGTTTTCTTCTAATGTGTGAGTGGGGAATAGGAGGGGTTATGAGAGTAGTAAAAAGCATCCTCACATGTAAAGTGAGCCCTTGACTGCTCTCACTGTCAAATAACTGGCTGATTTCAGATGGTGGAGAAAACACCGGAAGAGGTTTCATGATGCTGAAAAGTTTCCATTAGCTTTACTGCGCTGCTAAGTGATTATTTTCAATTTGCCCCTAATTAAGTGTGTTATAGATGTCTTAGATGTCCACAAAAGTCACCTTTCTCATTAGAACTCAGATACTCTAAGGGTGCTTTCACAAGCCATAATCCATATGGCTACTCTGAATCAGAGTGAAATTTATATTTTTGGTTTGTTTTCTATTTAGTCTCCTTCAGTTTAACAGTGAACAAATTAAAACAGAACAAATAAAACAATTATTTGTTGAAGGGTGTGTACAAAGGAGAGAATTTATCTTTTTCGTCTCGAGAGCTGCCACTTTTATGCAGGGAATAACGGACTTTGACATTATTGCTGTTTTTCACATTGACTTGGCACTGATCGACTGTGCGCGTGGATCCCTTCTCCTCCAGTTGATCTCCAATGACTTTATAAACGTCACTATTTTTACGGACTTTATTTGGCATATTCTGTATGTTCTCTTCAGACCAGATGTAAAGCAAACATCGGACTTCTGCAGAAGTCCAGGTCGGTCTTCTCCCACTCGTGTTAACCTGTCCATCTCAAGAAATGCCTGCACAGGTAGCCTGTGCTCTGGTTACGTTTTTCCTCATCCAATGAGAGGGTCGTACTGTAAAGGAAAGAGGGTGTCGTATCCTGTACAGATTGTTAAGCCCCCTGGGGAAAATTTGTGGGCTATATAAATAAAATTGACTTGACTTGAATTGGTTCTCTTGGAAACGTTCCGAGACCATCGGGACAAGCAATCTCGAACCGGTTGTTTTGGTTTGCAGAGTATGTTTACTGCGTTCACAACTGCCCAAACGAACCGCAACAGAGTTCTATTCAAACTGACTAAATGTTGGCTTGTGAAAACGCCCTAACTCAGTGGCTTTTTGTGGCACAAAATTGTGTTTTTTTAGACTTTTTTGTAAATTACTGGATAATTCTGCAATAACTGATTTTTTGAATATTTTTTTTAATTTGATATGGTGCACTTGTTAGCAAACAGTTGCTTATTTAGACATTCCGCAGATATGGAGCAACATTATCATTCATTTGGAGGGAAATATCTGTCTCTTTAGCTGCTAAATGTCTCTAACTGTGTCTGTCTGCTGTTTGGTGCCTAGCAGGTAGTGTACAGTGGGTTTTTAGAGCTTCTTTGTACTGAAACCAGCGGCCTGCTGTGGCCAAATACGCTATGAGAGCAATGACAGTGAACCAAAACAGTAAAGTTGTGGCCGAACAGCTAAACAATGAGCTGAAACTCTCTATAAAAGTCTGTAAAGCTGAGAGGAGCTGCAGATTCAGGCGGTAATTCTCTGAAGGTTCATCACTACAAGAGACCTTTTCACATTGTTTTCACATTACTATTATAAAAATATCAGTTATAGCCGCTTTAACTGCAATTACTTTTAATTTGAAATGGTCGGAGCCAGAACACATAATCAACTCTTGACATGGGGTCACAAGAAGATATTGGTTTGTTTTAACGAGTCACAAGCCAAACAGATTGGGAAACGTTGCTACAACTTAATAACAGCTGCCTGACTCGAACATAAGTTTAGCATCTGTAATATTTCCTGCATTCCAGTTCCAGTACAAATACTATATTGTGTGGTTATAAATAATTACACATTATTTTTCTTTGTATTTTGTCGAACCCCAAGCAAGACACATGTGTCCACAAACGTAGCAAACTACGTCCCCTTCACTACTATCTCTGGCTAAAATATCTTTTGTTTGTTACACGTTGTATCTCAGCAATGATGATGATAAATACAGTTAATGTTAAAAATGTTTGTAGGTTGTAATTCACTACGTGCCAAGGAAAAGGAACTGTCGCAGTCTTTCTATATTCATTTTTAACATGTTGCACTGAGCCTTTACTTGCCACAACACTAAACAACATCAACATAGTGAATCATAAATACCATCAAGGTCACGGTTTCACAACATTACAGAGCAGACTAAACTTGAGAAAAATTTGTTTTGTAAATTCAACACAAGTCAAGAGATGAGATTGTGCCGCTGGTTACCGTGAGAAGGTGTTCCTGGCATAGTGCATGATGCTATCAAAATCATATGGCTCCCCGAGAGAGTTGACCTCCCCGGGCTCCATCTTGAGGAAGTTATACTCCTGGCCTGGGAACCACACATACGCACATACAAATACACACACATAAAGACAAGGACAGCAGCGTTAGAAGGTTTTAGTTTGATGTGAAACCATAAACACGTACACAAATACTGTATATCCTTTACACCAGTGGTTCCCAACCTGAGCCCCTCCTCCCTCTGGATGTCATCACTCAAAAACAATTAAAAATCCACGAACAAGGTGTATTTACTGAGTTTTTTCCTTATCAAATCAATTTTCTTTAATGAATATTACTCGTCAGGTTCTTGTCGGATTCGCCAAGTGAATGCAGATACATAATACGATCTTTTTTTTTTGTAACGTCTTCATTAATTTACTTTATTAGTGTAAGAGCCGAAATAGATTTTGTCCTATTGTGGTTAAATAAATGTAATTTATGGCCCCGTTAATACAGGTGGGGGCCTCGCTTTGTGTGTGTCAAGCAGGAGAGCATATAGGTTTTTGACCGCAGTGAAAATGTTGTTGTTGAAAGGCTAAACGCCAACAAATATCGATTGAGGCAGAATGTTTCGTTAGATTTTGCTACTAAGTAGCAAAGAAATATATATTTTAAAATAGTTTTATATGCAGACTATTGTATGAATTATCAAGTAAGTGTGTTATTATGATTTTAGTTTTACATGAGCAAGTCTAATTTTGACTACACCTGGTGTACCCCCGTGATATTTGGCGCCCCCCTAAGAGGGGCCCGGACCCTGGGAACCACCGCTTTACCCAACACTGAACACAAAAAAGCATAATTTAAATGATTAAGTATGAAAAAATAACGGCATTTATGTAAATGTTAGAAGTCAGCAGCATAGTGGAGAGCTCGTTCTAAATAAAAACGTGTCAGGTCTGATTCACTGCTGTGTTATTTGATTTAACACCTGTCAGACTGCGTTGTGGTGCAGAGGAGTGTGTGGGAGGAAGAGACACCGTCTGGGGCTCGAGGTGACTTCACAGTCATTAAAAGCCTCATTCACACTCACACAGGGTCGGACACCAGTGTGAATTTAAAAACACACACACATATACACGTCCATAAACGTCCTCACTTGTCTCCAGTTACCCTGAATGATTCTAACAGGAGACCCAGGTGCATCGTGGGTACTGAGTCTCACCTGGTTGGATGTTGTCGCGGATGATGGTCACGTGATCGTCACGGTCGGGCCGCGTGTGCTCATGCCAGAAGCCAATGACGTGGCCCAGTTCGTGCACCACGATGCCAAACTTGTCGCAGTTCTTGCCTATGGAGATAGCCTGGGGCCCGTTGCCACGACGACCCACATAGGAACAACACCTAATAAGGATTAGTAGGAAGTTGATAGCAGGGAGATAGGCGGATGATACTTACTACACATTTGGCATTGGAAAAAAAAGCATCAGCAGTGCTGTATGAACACACACACACACACACACACACACACACACACACACACACACACACACACACACACACACACACACACACACACACACAAACACACACACACACACAGTCTTTTCAGGATTTCCTGCCCCGTACTACGTCCACCAAAGAGAAAGCGATTTATTTACATACAACACTCTGATAACGCAGCAGTTTCGTAACCCAATGTGAATAAGCCGTGAGAATTCCCAACACATATCGCTGCTCACAACACACACACACATTTTTTCTGGTTAGCCAAGACGTCCGTGCCAGGCTAACAAATCTGATTAAAGTTATCCAGCGAGCTGATTGCAGGGTGAGGATCAGGAGTCACTGGAGTAGATAGAGTCTTTTCTTCCAGCATTTGCAGCTCTAGTATCAGCACCTCACCCACAACAGGTGCACCAAATGCACTGTGCTTCTTCTGTTATAAAGAATTACTTATTTTTCTGCATTTCTCTCTATCTGTCTGTCTCTGTCACACATCCACCCTGCAGGGTGTTTATACATCAGATTAAAGTGTCTAATGTCTGATGCAGCCAGCCAATCACAGAGCACGGGACAACTGGCATCATCTGTTAACACGCAGATCTTTCCCTCATCTAAATGGCATTTGCATTTAAAATTCAGATATATTTTTGAAAATGAACTTGTGTTTTGTTGTGTAACTATAATTGTTCAGTTCAAAGAGAGTGAGCACATCCAAAGAAAGAATTCAACAGGTGCTGGACCAAACAATAAATATTAATGAAAACACAGTAGAATCACAGTTTTTGTCCTCAACCAAAGAAATTCTTAGTCGACTAACACTCAATATAATTTTGTTGACTAATAGATTAGTTGATTTAATCGACAGATCTGTAAAACTGAGTTTCTCCACAAAGAATCACACAAAAGAGGGGGCAGCCTAGTTCTGACAAAACATTATTAATCACTGTAACAGTGCAACATTTTGATT
Source organism: Sebastes fasciatus (assembly GCF_043250625.1). NCBI lineage: Eukaryota > Metazoa > Chordata > Actinopteri > Perciformes > Sebastidae > Sebastes > Sebastes fasciatus. The sequence goes on along the minus strand of NC_133797.1, from coordinate 20,562,926 downwards.
GTTCAAGATCTTCATCAGGCATCAAATATTATTTTAAGAGCAAAGAAACTGTGTAGACTAGTCTTACTATTATTATTCAGTCCACAAAAGTCCTATTAAAATGTAGCTCTGAGTATCGTACTAGTAGCGATACAATACAATACTTGAGTTTCCATATTGATGCCAAAATACCAAAACAGAACAGAGGTTTTATTCCAGCCCTGTTAACTTATATATCAAGGTGTCTAAAGATGTCAAATATGTCTGAATGCTGCTGAATGCAAAAAGACATTTGATACAAGATTATACAACCATAACACGTGACATGACTTATTTTTCAACCAATGGTTAAAAACATAAAGTTTTGAATTCATAGTAATATAAAATATAAAAATGCAGCAAATCCTCAGATTTAGAGCTGCAACTATTAACTGACTAATCGATTAGTAAACTATTAAATTAATCGCCAACTATTTTGGTAATCGATTAATCGGTATGAGTAATTTTTTAAGAAAAAAAAGGAAAAATTCTCTGATTCCAGCTTCTTAAATGTGAATATTTTCTGGTTTCTTTACTCCTTCATGACAGTAAACTGAATATCTTTGAGTTGTGGACAAAACAAGACATTTGAGGACGTCACTGATTGACGTTTTCACCATTTTTGACATTTTATAGACCAAACAACTAATCGATTAATAGAGAAAATAATTGACTGTCAATGAAAATATCGTTAGTTGCAGCCCTACTCATATTTAATAAGCTGGAACCAGAGCATGTTTGTTTTTGCTTGATAAATGATTCTAATTAATCAATTATCATAATTGCTGTTGGTTCATTTTCTGCAGGTCAACAATATTTATCAGCTTATCATTTCAATATCCTACATGTCATACTCTTTCAACCATCATCACGCAACAGCTTGGAGAGATAAACCCAAACGTAAGACAACTTACAACCAGTAAGTGAAGTGCCACCACTGTACAAACACACTATGACCCCACCGTGCTGCCACTCGACAGAACAATGCGCTTCTGCAGCGTATGAACAAAAAAACTGCACAAACATACAAAAACTTAGAGTGAGCGGCGTGATTGGTGGGATGGGGAAACAGCAGCAGGACAGGAAGGAAAGTGGAGCCATTGTTGAGTGACCGTATCGTCTCTCGCTGTGACAAGGTCACTACTGAACTCTAGGTACACACTCATACACACACACACACACAAAGAGATTCACCAAACTCACCCGCAGGGTCTGTAGGTGAACACGATGTAGCTTTCCTCATCTGTCTTCTCAATGAAAGTTACGCACGTCTGTTTCTCCCAGTGACGCATGGCCTGCTTAAACATGGCCCTCTGACTACCTGAAACACACACATTTCACATCCTACTTTTACACAATCACACGTCGATGTGTATTTTACTGTTGAGTTGTACGGGCAGCCGTCCAGTAGAGTTGCTTACCAGTGAAGTTTCCTCCTATGACGTAGGGAATGACTCCTCCAGGCCATATCCTCTCAGCTCGGGATGTTGCCGCTCGAGGAAAACGGCTCTTCACAACATTCCCAGTCTTCCCACCTTTCCCAGTTTGGCTCTTGGGATTGGCAGCTCCCTTGCTGGAGTTTTTAGGGAGATAGTCTAAAGGAGCGAGGAGAGAGAAACAACAGGCGGGTTTAAGTTCTTGTTATGAGTTCAAATAGAATAAATTGCTGGTCTATTATTAAGAATATCAGTTCATAAATGTGCTCTGAGATTATTAGATCTTATTATACGTGACCTTTCAGAGTTTGTTCTCAGATCAAAGGGTAATAACTCTCAGACAGATATAGCTCTGGCTGTATACTGTTTTATTACACATTTAATTTGAAGAATTTTTCTAATGTTTACTGAATGAGTTGAGTTGTGCTAATAAAGTTAACTCAAACATTCTGTAGTTCTGGATCTGATAATGCTTCAGCAGAGTCGGGGAACAAACTCAGCCCACTGCAAAGAGCATAAAGAAGGAAAGCAAAGTCTTGAACTGTCAAAGGTCCAGCAACACTTGGAGTATTGAAAACAGTTTCATTATGAAACTGCATTACAGCCTGTAGCCTTCATCAGGGTCTGACTGTGCTTCAGAGCTGAGAGTCAAAACAGTGAAATGAACATTCATCATTGAATGAAGCCTAAAAGGACCAGTGGTTTGCATTATTTAAGCTGCATTCACATTATAGTGGCTTTGCGCAGGAAGGGACAGATTGAGTCTGGGAGGGTTTATTATTGGCAAATAGCGATTTGCAAATATCATGGATGTATTATAAGACCTGGATACGTTGCCACAACTCCAATTTTTTTTCCAGTGGCCACTCATCCTCCTGCTGTCCAAAAAGCATTTTCCACCACCATACATCATATACCACCATTGTAAAAGAGGCATCTGTAAAACTGTTGACAGGACACGTCGAACTGCAAACAAGGTCAATAATGACTCTTTCTATTATGAATTTTTGATCCATGGATTCATCCATTTGTAAACATTTCCTTGAGCCAAGAGAAGCGATTTTAAAATCGGTCACGTCATCTTCTATACAATCAGACTTCTTTTTGCAACCAGAGGAGTCGCCCCCTGCTGGCTATTAGAAATAATCCAAGTTTAAGGCACTTCTGCATTGGCTTCACTTCTCAGAACCAGAGGTTGCAGCTTGCGTCTATCACAGTGAACATTTCATCATCTTTTTTGTCAATGTTTGCAAGGTTAGAGTAAAAATATCTTCTTCGTAGTGCATTCAAAGCTGCTCAGACAGCTTGGTTTTAGAGGTCTAGTCAAAGCTTCAAGTTTCTGCAGAAAAGTTGGTTTTCATACTGTATGGAAATAAATGTAAACCAGTGATGTATGGCATTTGTAATTTATTAGCTAAAACATGAAAAACCACCAGTACGGTCATTTAAACATGGTCTGTGGTAGCAGAAATGAGTGTGTGTATGTAGGTTTAGGGTCCTTACCGAAGCCGAACCTGCGTATTCTCTCAAGCAGTAGATATAAAGATCCTCTCTTCTTAGAAATGTCATGTTCCTCCAGGCCACCTGACACACACAAGAGCCAAGAATCAAAACACAAACAATGCACAATAAATGCTGATACAGTATCAGGTGGCTGCTGTCTACTTCCTTCCTATTGAAGCTGCTTTACTCTGCAGCTGATGGGCAATGAGAGAGAGAGATTCAGAGGAAACATGAGAGAGAGCGTTACATGATGATTACTTAGTGAGAGTTAGATGTTGAGACCACTCACCAGACGTGTGCCCCTGCCGGGAGTGTGTGTGCATGTGTGTGTGCTGTGTGAGGTCTATCGTCCTGTCGATCTGGAACATGCGTAAGTCCTCCTCGTCTAAAGCGATGTCGCCCCAGAATGCAGCTGGAAGTTGAGAGAAAACCGTCTATTATAATCACAATCAACAGCAGAATCATTAACATATTATCATCATCATAGGAAAGGACAAGTTTGTTAGTATTGAAAGCAAAATTAATTATTTGTGTGTCACTGGAACAAGGTTAGTGCTTTTCGACCTTTTCCTCTGTCTCAGGTCTGTGTTATCTCAAATGTACGTTTTTAACGGATCAAACAAGAACCAAGAAGAGTCTGATATTGTTACCGACTGTTTATTTAAGAGCGCTGCTCTCTGGGTGGGAGGCAGCCACGTTGCCTTGATTGTTGTGGATGAGGTGTGTGAGGTTTGTGGCATTTGTCCAGAGTGAAGGATACGCACATCACGTAGGTGCAAGGTTATCAGAAAACAGCGTCAGTGAAGAAAAAGGTAACCCCTGCACATTTAAGGCCTTTACACACTGGGGGCGTGACAAATAAATGACGAATATTATATATCTAGGGCTTTTAAGAACAGAAAGAGTGGATCTGGTCTGCGCTACATTTGTCAAGGTTGAAAGGAGTAATAAAGTTTGCCGTCTTGGTTTGGACTACGAAGCCTCTGTGTTGTTATTTCATAAATATAGGTGTAACTCAACCCGTTACGCACAGCGTGATTGGTTGATGCCTTTATTCACAGTGCAAACTTGTTCCGAAAATAAAGTATATTGCTTTTCGACGCGTAATATTCTTGTTCTGCGTGAAAGTACTCATGACACAAATAACAGTTCGAAAAAATATACTGACGCAGTCGGTGTGTAAAGGCCTTTACTCCATGCCACAAAAGCCAGTGACAGGTCATTCATTCAACCTGACAAAGATCCAAGTAGGATCTAAACGTTGCCATTATTACATTTCTGTGGCATGGAGTAAGGGAGCAAGCATTACCAGCCATCCCCAGTAATGTTCACAACCTATATTTCCTTTTGTACACATTGTTTGCATGACTTGTGCTGCAACATAAGACAGACCACTGGAAATGTGTCTGTTTTGTTCTGTTCATGGTGTGTGGTTCGATAATTCTTAATAAAATACTTGTGTGAACCAGGAATTAGAGGTTTACAAAGAAGTGAGAGTGGGTAAAGTGAAAGAGTAGCACTTGCTCCTCCCTCATTAATATGGCTAAGGCGCCCAAAATGAGCTACTGAGTGGCCAACAAATCACATTGTCTTTTTCAGAGTGATGCCCTGTTTTGTTTTGTTTTGTTCCTCAAGGCTGTTCAGGCCTGGATTTATTTGTACTTAAGTTCAGTACAAGTACAAACAGTTCGACCCACTCGGACCTGGAATGCAGAGCTCTCAGAGCCATTGTTTGGTTAAATATAATGTGGGTATGAGTATGCTACGGTACAGTAGCTGTCACAAACACGTGCCAGAATGTAGCTCAGATGTTTTCTTCATCTGTAGAAGTGAAGTCATCTCACTGAATTGAATCCTCTGGTTATTGATTCTCTTGATTACAGCAACACTGTCATACATACCACAGGACAGAGTCATCGTAGTTTCACTCACTCCAATTACACACCCGATATTACACTCTAATATCTATAAATTTGTGCCCAGAGAGCTTATTACAGCTTTCTTTCCCTCCCTCTCCATCACACATCCACAGTCACCAGCTGCCGGTGGTCTTACAGTGGTCTGGTATCAGGCAAGTGACACTCCCACCACTGTCCCCTCCACTACTCTCTCTCTCTTCCTCCCTGTCTACTAGGACCACTCCAGCCTCTCCTCCTCATCCTCACATCCTCCCTCTGTCCATACAATCTGGTTAAAGCTTCAGTGTGACTAGTGCATACTGTTAAAAGGATAGGTTCACATTTCATCAAATCTGTCCTAAAGCAATACTCACACTTCCACATGTACATTGAAACGGTTATCGGTCGTCGTAATCATTCTTCCTCTTCACTGGCTGTGAATCGATCCCTTCCTAACGTGCATGTTTATGGTCAGCCAAAGCTAATATGATGCATCAGCGGTTAGGCAAAACAAGCGGGTATTTTCAACAATTATAGCCTTTTTTAAGTAGAAATTCCCTCTTTTTGTGACTATCCCTCCGCTGCAACTCAGCGAGGCGATGTTATCTGTCTGTGGAAACACACGGAGAGAATTTTGTACCAAAAACATTTGGAAGATACCCACTTGAATTGACTACAAGACTGCCGGAGCCCCGTATTAACGTCAGCAGAATTTAACGGGCATGTCAGTTTTGTTTGAAGGCATACTTTATGTAGAAACATGTGAACCTATCCTTTAATGTGTACGCACTACTATGCGATCATGCTGTAGTTTACACTAGTGTGCAACAGTTCAACAAGCCCACGGTTTGGTTTGTTTTGCACATTAGGGAGAGGAAAACAACCATTTCCAATGTGTTTTAACTCCAAAATGTATAAATAGATAGATAGATTGATAGTAATAAATTATATTTCTATATTATATGAAGTCATTTTACATGAAATAAAGCAGGTTGCTTAATGGTTCAGTAGGCCTATGTTCAGATAATTGCCTCTTCTGTTTCTGGCACCTCATCAAATAATTAGCAGGCCTGTATTTAATAGTGGTGCAACGGTTCAACAAGGCCACGGTTTGGTTTGTACAGTCACTGAACAGTTCCTTTTTTTACATTTCGGTTTTGCATCCCTAGTTTGCACTGTGGACAAATCAACAGCAAGCGGAAACCAGTTAAACACACAATTTACTTTGTAAAATGTTGTATCATTCAGTGTTGTTTAAATAAACAAACTACAGTGTCTTTATTTCGAAATGTAGGTAATGAATATCTTGACAGTAAAGCACAAAAGTGTTAATGTGTGAAAATTGAATTTCAAACGCTGCCATCAATTTACAATCCGTCATCGGTTTAATTTGCCTGAACAGGAACACACAAAAGGGACTTGTCGCATCTAGTTAGTTCCTGAGTTAAGCTCTTCTGGTTTTAATAGTTCCTGGAGCTTTTTACTTTATTCTATTACGCTGGTCTTTTTCTAAACATTACCAGACCATTACCTTTGCACTACCCTCATTCTCACTACTACCTAAAGTCTTTTTTGCACTATAACTTGCATATTACATTGCACATATTTTACATGTATGAAAATATGTAAAATATATGTTTTATTCTATTCTAATCTACTTATTTCAATATGTGTTTATACATTTCCTGTGTGTGTAGCGTGGAGGGGGCTACAACTGCATTTCATTTCATGTATTACATAATGACAATAAAGCTGAACCTCTTTGGTTAAAATTTTGGTTCAGATAAAGGCAAAATCCCCAAAACAAAAATCTAAAAACTGTGTGTGTAACGCAATGTTTCTAGTTTCGAGCATTAAACTACATTATTCCATCTGTTTGTGGTGGTGTGTGTATATACCGGTCATAACAAACATTTTTCCCTCCTGCACAAGTCCCTCCTGTTCCCACAGCGTGCCTCATCTGCCAGCTTCTCTTCATCATCTTACTCCTTAAGACCTTCCTTTCCTTCCTCATCGCTCCTGCTTCAATCCCCATCCTCCCTCATCCTTTTGTGGCTCCTTACAACCAGTTTCTTTCTTTCTTCCCTCCCTCTCCTTCCATATCTACAGTACATCTCCCAGCCTCTAACAATGAACAAGTAGATGATAACCATCGCTAAATGATTAGCTGAGCGGAGTTGCTGCCCTCCACAGGGACTCAAGACACTAATACATTAACAATGGCACGGGAGAAGCTTGTCACTTAGCTAATCAGGATTGCCACTAAAGGAAATGGGGGGTCAGGGTGCCATTGTGCTTGACTTCGAGCTATTGTTGAAGTGAGGAGAAAAACCACAATGACCACAGATGGTTTACAAATCATGATATCAGATACAGACTGGGAGTATGTGCTGGTGAATGGAGGTACAGTATATGTTGGTTAGATGGACATGAGGACAACGTCTGATCTAAAGGATAGAGCTGCTGTAAAGTATTTATTATTAACTCCTGCATTATATGTATTTACTATAACATATCATGTATCTATTTTATAGACAATACTATATAATAGATTACTCTAACTCTTACTCTAATCCCCCAAAATATTCAGTTTACTATAATTCAAGACTAATAAAAGCATCAAATCCTCTTATTTGAGAAGCTGGAACCGTGAAATGTTTGGCATTTTGGCTTGAAAAATGACTTTAACAATTATTGGTTATGGCAATAGTAACTGATTAATTTTTCTGTAACTCTATAAATCAGATGATGCCATTCAAAATGAGTGTTTTGTCATTATCAGGACTGTCAATCAATTACAATATTTAATTGTGATTAATCGCAAATTAATCACAATTTTTTTTATCTATTCAAAATGTACCTTAAAGGAAGATTTGTCAAGTATTTAATACTCTTATCAACATTGGAGTGGGCAAATATGTTTGCTTTATGCAAATGTATGTATATAGTTATTATTGGAAATCAATTAACAACACAAAACAATGACAAATATTGTCCAGAAACCCTCACAGGTACTGCATTTAGCATAAAAATATGCTCAAATCATAACATAAACTGCAGCCCAACAGGTAACAACAGCTGTCAGTGTGTCAGTGTGCTGACTTGACTATGACTTGCCCCAAACTGCATGTGATTATCATAAAGTGGGCATGTCTGTAAAGGGGAGACTCGTGGGTACCCATTGAACCTATTTTCATTCACATATCTTGAGGTGAGAGGTCCATTGAAACGTTTTTCCTTGCTAAAATTTGGCATAATTTGGAGCGTTATTTAGCGTTCTTCCCGACAAGCTAGTATGACATAACATGCCTTAAGACTGAGCATGCTACAACCTAAAAATCGTTAACGGGTTATCACGTTAACTTTTGACAGCCCTCGTCATCATTAATTAATTATACTGTATCTTCAGTGTCCTGTTTGTCTGAATCAGAGTGCAACTACACACAGGTGCTGACATACTTGGCCATGACTGATCATAAGCAAATACACCATCAGACAGCTGGTTGGAACAAACCGGTTATCATTAGATAATGTTATGATAGGACTCACAACCAATCACATCAGCTCTTGTCATATTGTGTTTGATTTGTAATGTCGCTACAGCTGGAAAACAGTTATCTGTGCCATAATGAAGTGTGCAGATGTAGCAAACTTTGTACTGCAATAAAATATATTTCCCTTGCGTGCTTTTTTAACTTAAAAGGCTGCATTTAGTGAGTCACTGATTTAAAAGTAAAGCAGCCAAACTCAACATCTATAAAAGAGGTTTATTTGGTTCTGAAGGGCTTGATGTTGGTGTGACTTTGCCATATAAAGCCACAAAAATAACACAATTACACCAGCACTTGAGCTGAGATGTGGTCGGAACAGGCGCTGGTACAAATTGCACTGCAGGCGACACAATTTCTACCGACACTCCCGTCTACTGTAAACGCTGCCAAAGTGGTGTCATAGTGAGCCATAAAAAACTACCAAATGGGTGCAAAAATAAAATCCACTCAACACCTAAAGAAACTCACACTTCACCAGCAAAAGGTCATCATCTGTGTGAATTCTCAAATAAACATAGTCCGCATCACATTGCACCTGCATTAGAAATGATATTCCCCAGGCTTCTGTTTCTATTTGTGGGACATTACACTCCTAGTAGTTTCGGATATTTCAGGACAAGAGAAACTACAAGGACTAAAAGTTTTATAGAGAAAAGGAGCTGACACAAGCAGAGACACAAAGTGAGAAGAGGAGGGAGAGTACAGTGATAGTAAGTTTGGCCCATTGATTGTTGGGGTCTTGTTAATCCATAGAGATACCATAAATAGCACAAAGTCAAGCCAGTGGGTGAGGAGGGGTGAGGACAGTGAGGCAGGGAGATGCAGGAGGAAAAGTATTGATCCAAAAACCCCAGGACGTCCCAGGAGACCTACATCATGCTGACCAGGGCCTTACTGTTCGCCCTTCAGCAGGGGCACTGCAGCAAACACACACACACAGGGACACACACACACACACACACACACACACACACACACACACACAGGAATAATGCACCAAACACAAAGTGAGAGGCAGACTTCCCTCACAGGCATCCAGCAGCTCCCACCATGGTGGCTGTTTGGAGAGCGAGCAGATCGGTTTGTTTTGTATTGATCAACTTCTCAGGCAGACGGGACTGATGTCGGCTTTCTGCAAGTTTACTCTGCAGCCTGTTAACAAACGTCAAAAACCTACAACCGTAGGCGTTTTCGGACCGAAGGAACTTTTTCACGCCTTTTTATTGTGTCAGCATCGCAAGAACGATCGTAGTTCTTGAGAGACTTTTTTAGCTCCTATTTCAGAGTACGTGCTCTCCAGCACAATAGGAACCGTGAATGACACGGTAAGTGTACGCTGATTGGTCGAACACATGAGCCAATGCAACACCAGCAACCTCCATATTTTAAAAACCTGTTACCCGTGTAAACCCAGACAACTCAAAACACAAACAACAGCTCGTACAATAAAAAACACAAAAACAAAAAAATGGAAGAAAACATGGACAAATGGGCCGTCAGCAAAGTCCAAAAGTGAACTCATTCATGAGCACACACCCACTGAGCCAAAGAACAAATGAGAGCTACTGCTCAGCGAGCTAACCCAGTAGCACAAAGGCTTATATATATTCACCGATCAGCCATAACATTAAGACCACTAACAGATGAAGGGAAAAACATTGATTATGTGGAGCGACGTGGGAAGCGAAGGCTGGCCCGTGTTGTTTGATCCAATAGAAGAGCTACTGTAGCTCAAATTGCGGAAAAAATTAATGCTGGTTCCGATAGAAAGGTGTCAGAACACACAGTGCATCGCAGTTTGTTGCGTATGGGGCTGCGTATCCGCAGACCGGTCAGGGTGCCCATGCTGTAATAATGTTATGGCTGATCGGTGTATATATATATCTATTTATAAATAGATATATATATACACACACACACACAATATCAGTTAGTGTCAATACTTTTTAGGACCAGTTTCTCATATTGTTTGTTATAAGAGATTTATCTGTTCTTTTGACATTTGACTACAGTACAATACAGTAGAGAATTATGCACTGCTGAGTTATGCACTCATGCTGTACTCACTGCGGTGTATCTAACACAAACACACACACACACACACACACACACACACATCTCACTAAGCTCCTCATTAAGCAAATATAAGGTCACACTGTAGGAGGGCTAAGATTTGTGTGTGCGTGTGTGTGAACATGTGCATGTGTATGAGCCCTTGTGCGATATTATTATACCGTATATAACTGTGACTGACAGTGAACGTACTGCGATATTAAAAAGAGATTATCTCGGCCCTGTTTGGGGATTTTCTCCAAAAGTAATTGTTGTGCAAGCCGCTTGATCCACATTAACCCTTTGTGAGCAACAACAGGTGCAGCAGTTCGAGTTCACTGTACGCTGACAGTGTTGAAAATGGCAAGGTTACAAAAACTGCAGCACAACAATAAACACAACATACTACCCAGCTGAGTGGGCCATTACAGTGATACTTCTCCATCCAAAATTTCCATAATTCGGTCAACGCCTGTAAAATGGAAAGGTGGCTGTTAATAGTTTGTAGTTTACATCGAATGGAAGTTGAGGTCAGATTGGATGCACAGCTTTTACAACTGACAAGTTTGGAAATCAAGTATTACAACGTCCATAGACACTTCCCAAACCTCTCCTGTAGCATGTACGTATGTGTAGTAGTATGTTCCAAACGGTCATATTTTTGTCAGAATAGAGCAAAATCCAGTATACTACCAATGTCTCAATCCTTACACATGACACCTGTCAAGTAGAAAAGATTAATCGATTCGGCAACAACAAAAATGAATTGGTAACTATTCTGACAATCAATTAATCATTCGTTTCAAATTAAATGTCCCTGGAAGTGTATGATTCAACTTTTTCCCATGGTCTAGTGTTAAATAACAAATTTAACAAAAATCGCAATAAATCATAATATACTTCTAGAATCACAATACTTAAAAATTGCAGTACAAATCGATTCGGCACCCAATGATAGTATCGAATCAGGAGATAGGTGTATCGTCCCAGCCCTAATAGAAAGTGCAGCATAAGGCTAAGGAGCCAATGACTGCATGGTTGTTCAGGAGGATTGAAATGGATGCACTGTAAATTGTCATGTTTTGGCAAAATTATAACTGTTTGAAACACACTGAGTATACAGATAGACAGTACAGAGAAATGGGTAATACAATAAAATGGAGAAATGGATATACACTATTGGACAATTCTGCAAAAACCTGAATTACATTCAACGTTTTTTTATTGTTGTTGTTTTTTTACATCCTATACCAACGTTTTTCAATTTCTCACTTTCTACAAAACCTGTGCATGGTAACTAAAGTAGGTTTAAAGTTTGGGAAAGATCATGGTAACGGCAAACATACTGTGGTTAAGACATGTTTAAGGTTAGGGAAAGACTCCGGTCTCCTGCATTAAAGTCAGATCCACTACCCCAACCCTGCACACCCTTCCTTACTTTTTTGAATCTCGCCACGGTTGGAGTCCATTACTACTTTAAAACCAAGCTAACCACAGCCTCCCCTGTGGAGCAAACTACAAAGCATCACTTTAAGAAGAACTTTAAACTGAGATTATAATTTATAGTTTCTTTATGAGTGTTTAAAATGGAATAACAACGTGCCCCTTGGCAAATGTAAGGTGTTGCAATATGAAGAGATGCTGGAGTCTGTAATGTCATCGGTCAAAAATGTGCTTTTTAGAGAAAAAAAAAAGGAAAAATGTAGAAGCTCAGCCCAAGTTCAAAAAGTTCACACCCCCACCCTCCTGCAAGCATGTGCGTTACAGAGAGAGAGACAGAAAAATAGAGAGGAGGGATAATCTCGACCTCTGTGACATTAGATGAAACAATCATGAAGTCCCAGACGCTGACAACGACCCAGTTACACACTGACACATCACTGTTTACCTCCAGCACGGTGTGTGTGCATGTGTGTATGTTTGTCTACAGATGAGGATAGGCAAAGTTTTTTTAAGCATGAACGCAGCTAAAGACAGTTAGCAGAGGAGTGAGTCGAACAACTGGACATCTGAAACGACCCGGAAATAAAGGTCAGACTGATCATAAACAAATCAAATTAACAGGGAAACACTGTCAGGCTGCCAGTTCCAGTTTAATAACTATTTATCTTTTTATTTTTAACATAAATTACCATGGATCCAACTGTGTGTGCTGTTGTACTAAATAACACAAGTGCCGGTGGTGGAGACCACACCAAAATATAATCCTGAAATCACAGTCAAATTACAATTACTTGAGTTAAAACCAAAAGAAAAGTAAAAGAGAAGATTATTTAAAATAAAAAGGTTATTGAGTTACTTTGCAAAAACAGTTGGTTGTTGCAATGTACTGTAACTGAATGTAAAGGTGCAGTGTGTAGGATTTATGCGGCATCTAGCAGCGAGGTTGCAGATTGCAACCAACTGAAACTTCTCCTGTGTGCGAAGTGTGTAGGAGAACTACAGTGGCCGATGCGAAAACGTGAAAACGTGAATGACCATATCTAGAGCCAGTGTTTGGTTTGTCCGTTCTGGGCTACTGTAGAAACATGGCGTCCGGCTCCGTGAAGAGAACCAGGTGATTATACACTAAACACCATTTCTGCCAATACATCCCTCTAAATGCTACACACTGTTCCTTTAAAATGTAGATAATTATAATATTCCGTAAATCTGCAACTTCAAAAGACCACGAATTTAAAGAGCACTCCACCAAATAAACTAAAGGAAATAACAGGCAAAGAAATGATCGGTATGAGACAAAATAACATAATACGATATGACACACACAGAGAGAGAGAGAGAGAGATGGTGTAACCTCCTAATCACATTATTGTGACACTGAGATTCCTCTCCTGCAGGTCCTCGGTTTGGCCAGACATTGTGACGGGACATGATCACGGCTCGGTTTAACCATCAGGGTGTCCTGGATGTGCACCCAGGGGCCCGGCGGGCAACAGGCTCTCACATGATAGAAGGTCAAATGAAAGATATACAGAGAGAAATGTTATTTTTTATGATGATGGTAGATAGTCCCGCTCTGCATGTCTTTCAGTCTGTACATCATGTGCGACTGCATAGCTTCACTAATCAGAGTGAACTAATTGACTCTTGAGGTTTCATGTACCATTGATTTCAGTATAATTAGTAAGAGCAATGAGTTTTGTAGACAGATTGCAATGAAAAGTCAGGTTAAGACATGAAATCCATGGATCTATAAAGAGAACTATATACAGCGTTGGAGGCGGGCTCCCGTTCATTCCTATGAGAGTTTCTCAGTGGCGCATGAAGATAAAATGGCTCGACTGCCGAGTGATAAAGTACCCAGATCATCCAGCGATCTTCCTCATACATTGGGCCCATAGAGCAGGCGCAGTAGCGTTTCCTTTAACCCCGCCTCCCAGCCCCTCAGTCTGGGGCTCAGTCACATGAACAGCAGCACGAAAATAACTCTGGATTCGGCTATTAGTGCATTTTACAACTTGTAGGACCTAATGATTTAAATAAGGGTTATTCAAGTGTTCAAACTGGGAAGTTGATTTACCACAACAGTGTGGCAATGTGAGAACTACTTTGTGAATTGGGTGAGGAAGACGGGCTACACACGGGAAAAATGGATAGTGCTGTCCGAAGCCAAAAGTTGGAAACTCCTCAACAGAATTCCAGCCAATCTGAGCTATTGCCTGATTCTTGCGCTTTTTGATAAAATATAGAAATAGATAAAGCTATGCTAAAAGGAAAAAGTAGGCAGTTTACCCATTTGTAAGCATTTCTGTAAACTGTAATAACCTGCAATATTATGGCCAGCAGTGTAATACAATGCGGCTAACACTGCTCCAGCCATGGTTTAGTTGCTGTGCATCAACTCTGCATGTAACTGTGAAGATTCACAGTCATCCAGGTCATGGTTTATCCAGGTGTGCTAAGTCAAGGGCAACTGGACTCACTATAGGTTCTTGAAGGTGTTTTGCCTTCAACCATGAGACTCTAAACATAACTACAGAGGTTAAATGCCCTGGACTCCCCAACACCCAGTATGAACTGGAAGAAACGTCTTTAAGGTGCTAAATTCAACATCCAGAGCATTAATACAGCAGCAAATAACTATATGCTATGTAAAGATATAGAGGAGTAATGGCGTCCTGAGCAGAGAATGAAGTCACTCTCCCTTTGTGTGTATTGTAATCCAAGCTTCTTGACATTGGCTGCGCGTGCTTTTAGTGCATGTTTGCGCATGTGAGCGTGCCCCACTGGTTAGCTCACGGCCGCTGCTCTGCACTGCACTCATATGGCGGTTACAGCTGATAACACTGCTACGACTGACGGCGGCATTGCGGAGGTGTAGCGCCCACCCTCCGGTTCCCCCTCAGGTAAACACTGTTGGCTCTGTCAGCACTTTCGCCGTTGTTAGCACCGTTAGATGCGAGCCGCGGCTCACCATTGCCACGTTAAGAGCTGTTGAAAGGCAATAGAAATGCTCCCAATCCCACATTTAGTAACTTTAAGTCCAGTTGCCCTTGACTTAGCACTTCTAGATAACTGCACATGCAGTACGGTCTTTTGTACAGTGAACACAGTAAGGCACAGTACAACCTGGCGGACCTGGGTAGCTGTGCATCATGTGGTGCAGGGAGGCTGCAACTGTGGCCACAGCTGGATTCCTACAATATCCGAGACATGTGAGAAAATAAGAGTTTGACTGTAAGGACAAGGCGGCTTTTCCTCAGCCAATCATGTGTGTATGCGAATGATTTTGCTTCTATAAATACCATCAGGAAAAGCTAGGTGACATAAAAGCAGCCAGACATTTAATAATTGAGCAATGCGTGGCAGGTGGGCGAAGTGACGGCGGAGCTGACTCATGGCTTCTGCAGCTCCGGAACAATGACGCTCCAAAACAAACAGTCGGCTCTCGGCGAGTTTGTGCTGAGGCGGGAATCCTGAAGAAGACTTCGGAAGCTCAGTGGCAGGAGCACTCTGCTCGGGAAAATCCTGTTCAATATAATATGAGTGAGACCGCCCGTCCTCTTGCTCACACCCACACACACACACAACGCAGCCTCAGTGTCAAACACACACATTGCTCTAGTTTCCTTCCTACTGAGGAATGGGGGAAGGGGTGAACAGTAGCTGCAGCTCACTGTCACGACATGGTGGGCTTCACTCTCTGACTGAAAAACTCAAAAGCACACATACAGTATACATGGGCATGGGCACACACACACACATTCAGCTGTTTAAGATACACCTGATGCACTCACAGAATACATGAGTGTTTGTTAAACTTGTATAAGAACAGCTATGTGAACACCCGCTGTCAATAAAAAGCCACCGGAATACAGAAAAGAACGAAATACTGGTTAAGTGTTGTTTTGTCACAGCTTTCCTTCAGTTGCTTTTCAGTTGTAAAATTATCTGTAGCCCATAGGCAATATGTCCCACAGCCATTAACTTTTGTGAATGGACACCAGATCACAGCCAAAAAAACGCATAATAAAATACATACAATCGTATATTGCAGAATCTAAATGGACTTTTGATTTCCTTTTTGGACTTAAGTTGAATTCAAAGCACATTTTTGAGGCAGTGCAAGCTTATCGTCACTTGAAAGACATACGTCGATGTAAACAGACACAGATTCACTCTTGGCAGCTTGAGCTGAGACAAAGATGTGTTCATGCAAGTTGAAAATTATTCACAATTTGCATTTAATCCTGTGGTTACATGCGACTTCATGAATGTACAGAGACAGAGAGGGTCTGGAAAAGGAGTTCCTGGTAAGTTTTGAGATCGGACTCGACCGAAATAAACCAGTACCAAGTAGTATTTAATCTTCTCCAGTCAAATGATACCTGCATTCGATCCTTTTTGTACCCAGATCTAGAAAAAAAATACTATTTGTATGGTTTTGCTCGCAGCCAATCACCGCAAGCGTTGTTTGATTTAATGGGACATGTGATTGGCCCACTACGAAGCCGCTATAACCCATACAGCTTTTAAATGTTTCATTATATTTGTTCACAAATAGCCTAAAAACTGTTAATTGTTTTACAAAAAGGATTTGAATATTGTATTGATAAATTACAGCACCCTCGTTCTCACCACCACTTCCCCCTTGCCGTGCGTCGGCTCATCCAGATGCTCTCCACATTGTTTTGATATTCATACAGCAAAAATGTTGGCACTGTGTCATATTATTAATTCTAATTAATTCATTATGAATCGCCCAGAGAGCCTGATATGGAGAGGGCAGAAAAGAGTACCGGGAGCTTGTGTGCACAAGAAAAAGTCACGGAACGCCACAGTATAAAATGTAGAAGTGCTGGTACTGTGTACCGGTGAGTACCGGTCCACTCCAAGCACTGCGTATGTCTCTCTATTTGGGTGCGTTCAGGTAGACTGCCATTTGGACCAGTACTAACTGT
Source organism: Sebastes fasciatus (assembly GCF_043250625.1). NCBI lineage: Eukaryota > Metazoa > Chordata > Actinopteri > Perciformes > Sebastidae > Sebastes > Sebastes fasciatus. The sequence goes on along the minus strand of NC_133797.1, from coordinate 20,546,064 downwards.
CCTCTGGTCCTTTTTGGATCAGGTTTCTTTTTTCTTTCTGCAGTTTATATCATGCATATCTGTTTTGTATCATGAAGACCTATAACACACTCACATCCCACACACAAAGTCAGTGCATATGTTATGGACTTGCATTTATATAGCGCCTTTCTAGCCTTTCGACCACTCAAAGCGCTTTACACTACATGTCAGCATTTACCCATTCACACACACATTCACACACACATTCACACACTGATGGCAGAGGCTGTCACGCAAGGTGCCAACCTGCCCATCAGGATCTAATCTAAATACTCATTCACACCGATGGCACAGCCTTCGGGAGCAATTTGGGGTTAAGTATCTTGCCCCAGGACACTTCAACATGTGGACCGGGGGGATCGAACTGCCGACCTTTCGATTGCTCTACCTCTGAGCCACATCCGCCCTGCTAGCTAGCTAACGGCATTAAATTGGCTGTTTGTGGTGAATAAACACAGAGCAGCAATTCAAAAAAAGAAACAAATCCCTTTGCAATCAATCTTTTACAACATACTTTTACACAGTTTGCACAAACTAAAGATGGTGCAGTACAAAGTTTTCTGACACACAAACAACCAAAGGCATTCATGTATTTATCAAACTATAATGACCCAACATGACAGTGACTTTGAAACGTGCTCAGAGTGGAGCGCCCCAGACCCTACAAAAGGTTGGAGCAACTCCAATGGAAGAACAGCGACTACACTGAAAACGTTTGGATAGAAATCACTCTTACGTAACTCTGTGAGTTACTGGAATCAACTTAATTACCAACATGTACACCTGTAAAAAAAAAAAAAAGACAGCAGTGATATCATGTATAACATGAGCACTGCATCTAAACCCAGTCCGCTCAGCAGCCAACATGAACCACTTCATGTAGGCAGCAGAGTGGAGATCGTCCCTCAAGTGGAAAGTCCTGGTTCAAGCTCCACATGGAAACGGTGATGCAACTATTCATGTTACTTAAGTGCTCATAAACTCGACACTAAATCGACACTAAATCACCGTCTTTTACCTGACTCGGCCCTCTGATCCCCTCGTGGAGACGAGAAAAGAATAAATCCTCACTCCGGGATTTGGGGAAACCATTGCAGTTAAGCTCCATCATTGCTGTTGCTTCTAATGGCAGATTGTGCAAAATGAAGAAAACAAAACCAATATTCTCCATTTTAAAGTTTTCTGTGAAATCATAATGCAATTTGGCTTTTACTTTTGTTTTGTTTCCACCTTTGTTGCAGCTTGAGCTCTTATTGTAATTCCTGTACTGTAACATCAGAGATGTACGCCCGTGAGAACATGTACATTATGTATTGTACTAAACCGTTGCACACTCCTGTGATACACCACTATTGTATTTGAAGAACAGGCCGTTAGTCTCTTGGGTCACTCCTGAAGCAATGACCCGCAGCTTCACTCGGACATCGTGGTTTGTTTAGCTTTCACTCCGTTTGTGTGAGCATTTTATGAGAACAGTGATTTGGAAGGAAGCATGAATGACTCTTGAGTGAGCGTAAGAGCTCGTGCGCGTCCATACGAGTGTGTGTGTGCGTGCGCGTGTGTGTGTCATCTCCAGCTGAGTAGCAGGATGCAGACAACCAGGAAGAGATAAGCGCGGGTGAATGGAGGGAGCTCTGCGTGTGTGTGTATCGAGTGTGTGCGTCAGTGTGCATGTGTGTGTTCGCGTAGGGAAATCACTTCACAAAGGCCTGGAAGTGTGTGTTCTCCTGTCTACCAGCGCGGGACTCGGAGGAGATAAGCAGACAGCCAAATATTCCCCTTGTGTTTTCCCAGCAAAAACAGGAGGCGGAATACCAACCACTCAGACCAATGCCACAGGGTCAGGCCTGGAATGAGCCGCGCTTCCACTTCTTACGAGCAGAAACACACAGCCACCAACTCTTTACACACTGACAACAAAATGGGTCCACACTAGAGATGCAGCTAACCATTGTCTTCATTATCGATTAATCTGTTAATTATTTTTTCAATTTATGGATGAATATGCAAAAAAGACACTGTAAACTTGTGATTTATGTGCATGCATGCACATGTGTAGACTCTGACTGGTGCTCACTTTGTGTGTGCATATCTGTGTATGTATTTAGATTTTTGAGATGTAGAGAAGATACACTTTGATTTATATATGTATAAATGCAGCACTTCTTCGGCTGTCTGCCTGTCTGAATGCACCGAATGACGGGAGTCACACAATGTCACTTTCATTAATTAAAAATGACATGTAATGTTAGGTCAAGCTGAACGAGGAATAATTCAACAACAACCATAACGATGGCTGAGAACTCGGCTGCAGAGAAAGAGACACAGTGTACTAACAGCAAGCACTACATTACGTCATGTAAACAAACCACGTACATATCAGCTATGCACTCTAGATTAGACTGGAGACGCTTAAAAGATGGGTGAGTAGTACTTGCTATCTTCCGACGTTTGTACTTTTTAATCAGAAAACACTCTTTTAATATTGTGACATTTACTGAAAATTACTTTCAGGCGATTTCCCTCCAGCCAGCTGCCACCTTATTTAGGTGTTTGTAATGAAATGAGGAGGTATCGTACAGTTAACTCCTCATTCCAACTTCATAAATGAGCCGTTCCTCTTCCTTGCTGCACTTTCAAAGCAAACTACAGGAATAAATAGAAACAGGGAAAAAGTTCAGCTCCAAACACTGCGCAGGGCTGCGTTGCGCAGCGGCCAGTTGGGATATTGAAGTAGAAAACAATGCAATCAAACTGATTTTGTCGCTGACGCTCACTCATGTCGCATCCACTTAGGACACAATGTGCCTCTCTGTGTTGTACACATTACATTCCCTCTAGATTTTTTTTTTGTGAACCCCCAACCATAAAGTTCAAACTGCGTCTATGGCAAAGCAATGTACTGCTGTGGACGGGGCCGGCAGCGAAACATATTTTAGCCACCAAAAAGAAAGGCCCACCTAAAAAAAATCCATATCAGTTAGTGTATGCTATATTTAGAATATTTTTCCGATGGGGATCTGAACTGAAAGTGAAACGTATCTATACTGTTTGTGTAAACTGATCTGCTGGCTTTGAGGAAAGCATAGATAAGTTTCACTTTCAGTGCAGTTCCCGATCGGAAAGGGCTGTCTTACAGCAAGATACAGTAGTGAAAATATTCTAAATATAGTGTACATTTAAATGGACATTGACTTTTTTTTAGGTGGCTAAAATACGTTTTGCTGTCAGCCCAATCCACAGCACTAAATTGCTTTGCTCCCGTGCGGTAACTACTGTCTGCTTCTTCTTCCTTGTAGAAACAAGGACTGCACTCCAGCAGTCTGGCATGAATTAGCACGAATGAAGCGAGGCCAACGTATGTGAATATGATGTTCCCAGACAGGGACCTTTGCCGCATCTTACCCCCCTAACCTCACTTTCCCTGCGTTATTAGTTGCTCTCTGCTGTTATCTAATGAAGGCAAACAATGCCTGAAAAATAACATAAAAAATTAAAGGTTTGGTAAAACATGTACACATGATTTTATAGGAAGAAACAAACAGGTATCAATTATGGAGAAGTTTAGGGGAAACGGGATATTCATGTGTGCTGTGAGAAATCTAAGCATGTAAGGATGAATACATTCTTTATGTACACCGATATTTCCAGCAAATAAAAACACTGCCTGTGTTTTCTCACCCAGTTATTTTAACCTACAAGAGTCGCTCAGTTACTCAAACTCATGTAGACTGACTGTCTCCCTGTAACCTGCCGGGCTTCAATCCAAACACACACACACATGGCAGGTCTCAGCATAACTAAAAACCACAAAGTCATGGGATTGCAGTATCAACATAAAATCACCCACACAGAGATCAGTGTAACATGCACATAAAAACACACACACACACACACACACACACACACACACACTGCCCAGTGTCCAGGGTTGTCAGGTTTGTGTATCTGGTATGTGAGGAATGTGTGTTGGTCAGCGTTTGGACGCTCAGATTTCTGGGTGGAGTTCTTATCAGTCCAACGTGTCATCACAGACAACATTAAGGCCTCAAAAATTCCATTAAAACTCATATGTACATATACGTGTAAACAAACACATCTGCAGGTACACACACAATCAGATGGGTGAAACCTAAACAAGATGCAACACAGCAACATCTCCCCTGCAACAGGAGCGGAGAGGTTCAGATTCCTCCACCTGCTCTGTAGTAATGATGCTGGTACTGCAGGACGGCAACAATAATCCTTACTGGTCAATGAGCTTCCTAAATGGTCTGGACAATGGTGATGGTATACAGAGTGTTATTACTATTTAAAAAACATTGTCGGGCTGCAACTAACGATTATTTTCATTGTCGATTAATCTGTTGATTATTTTCTTGATTGATCTATTTACTTTTTTGGTCTATAAAATTTCAGAAAATGGTGAAAAATGTCAATCAGTGTTACCCAAAGCCCAAGATGACGTCCTCAAATGTCTTGTTTTGTCCATAACTCAAAGAAACCAGAAAATATTCACATTTAAGAAGCTGGAATGGAAAAATTACTTAAACTTATAATCAATTATCAAAATAGTTGGCGATTAATTTAATAGTTGACAACTAATCGATTAATTGTTGCAACTCTGACACACGTCTGTACACCTAACACACAAGAACTATACTGTAAGTGCAAGATGAAGGCAGATTTAGGGCTGGAGAGTGAGCCTCCATACCTGCTTGTTGAGGATTTTTGTCTTGTTTACTTATTCTTTCATCATATATTTCCTACATCTGGAAATCAAAACACTTATTTGTAATTATAAACTATGTTTTTAGGCCAAGTTGTATGACATAGTGTATTGTAGCATATTTTATTAAATGAAAAAGGATGTAAAGGTAGTGATCAATAATATTTGGAAAAAAAGTACCGTATTGGTATCATTACTGAAACTCAGGTATCATATTTAATACAAATGTCTGAATAATGAAGACTACTATAAGTAGATGGGCTGCTCGTACAAGACAATGTAGTAAAAGACAGAAGGGAAAGCTTAGTTTAAAACAGGGACTGCATAAAATCTTAAGTGAATATCCAGCTTTGCGTCGACAACATGAGTTCATTTGGGTGGAGCATCAAAAGACACCACACATGACACACATAAACACACCTATAAAAGACCTATAACATATTGAGGAAAAACTTACATTTCTAATGTATAAACCATGCTTTAAATCAGTTGACACAATAGAGAAATGAATTAATGATCTATTTGTATAAATGCTCTTTCTTTCATTATATACACACACATACAGTCTATAATATGAGACCAAACCTGGTTTCACTGTTGTTCCACAGCAGCTCCCAGACTCATTAAAGGTCCAACACACATTTTATCACAGTTGAGTGTGCGCACGCGTGTGTGTGTGTGTGTGTGAAAGAGAGATAGAGAGAGTGAGCGTGCATCAGCGCGTGTTTTGGTACAGTTGAGTCCAGCTGTTTCTCATCTTCCTTGATGGTTGATTTAACATCTGGACGCACGCGCAAACACACACGGACACGCACTTGGATGCACATGCACAGCAATGTCCATTTCTATATGCAGCACCAACACTTCACTCACAACAACCACGACCAAAATCATCCTGCCTACAGGTGATGCGCGCACTGAATGTATGTGTGCGCGTGTATTTGAGGAGGACACGGGCTGCACGTGGCACCACCGGAGGGATCATAACCGAATATATTATGAATCGTGAGGAAAAGGGGGCATCTGGAACAGTGTGCACACATACATGCACACATACACATGGATGCACACACATGCACACACACTGTCATCTCATACACACTTATTACACGTGCCACCTCAGAGCCAGCGCGCTCCAGATGTTGGATCACCAGACGACCAGACGCGTAAAAAACAGCTAATTCTCATGTTATTTTTTATGATTACAAACTGAAACTGAGTAAAAATGCAGGACTCACCGGCTTTGCACGGGTCTTTGTAGTCAATGGTCTCCGCTCTCTCCTCTTCATAGTAATCATAGTCTGGCTCCTCGTAGTCGAAACAGTTACAAATAGTCACTTTGCCCCAGAAAGTCAAGCCGGCGAGCAGCAGCGTGATCCAGCGCATCTTAGCGGCCAGAGCCGAGGGCACTCGGTCCATCTGAAGACTGAAGAAAGAAAACCAATATAAAAGGCCTCTCTGCTCGTCTCCTCCTGCTGTTAGGAGATGGTCAATCTGCTCTCCAGAGAAAGCACCGGCTGCAGGAATCTAACGGGTCATTGTGAATGAAGCGCTCTCTCCTCTCTGACAGGCTGGTTGTGGATATACTGTAGAGGAGGCTGCTGCTGCTGGAAGAAGTTACTCTGGCCGGCTCTCCTCCATGGTGAAAGTACTCTGAGGTGTCTGTCTGTCAGCAAAGTGTCCGCTGAGGAGCTCCGCTGTCCTCCGCTGTGGCAAAGCAGGTGAGGCTGCTGTGGAGAGAAAACGAGAGAAAGACGTTGATGTAATGAGGAGTGGATGATCTCTGAGCGCAAAGACGCACAGATGTGTGTGTCTGCTGCTCACAAGAAACATCCGCCTCGCAGATTTCTCAACCAGCACTGACTGTCTCTCACTCCTAGAGCAATCTCTCTCTCTCTCTCTCTCTCTCTCTCTCTCTCTCTCTCTCTCTCTCTCTCTCTCGTGTCCGGTACTGTCTCTCTCAACCCGAGTCATCGCACACACACACACAAACACACACACACACACACACACACACACACACACACACACACACACACACACACACAGACACACACACGCAAACACACACACACACACACACACACACACACACACACACACACACACACACACACACACACTCAAACACACACACAAACACAAACACAAACACAAACACACACAGCCAAATACCTGCACTGTTCGACCCAAGTGGTGCAGAACCAAAACTTTCTTTTGTCTTCTTTTGTCGCTATTCACTGAGCATTTGCTGCCGTTTTCATGTGCAGACTCTTTCTCACACACACACACACACACACACACACACACACACACACACACACTAAGCTGAAAAAAACGCATTTATTTGGATAATAACCCACTGTAATAAATAAACTTCTCATCTCAGCGCACTGATCTTTAAGATAAGATAAGATAAGATAAGATAAGATAAGATAAGATGAACCTTTATTAATCCCCGGAGGGAAATTCAGGTGTCAAAGCAGCAACATCAGCAAACAGAGTGAAACACAGGAGAGGCAAAGGTATACAAAAATTATAAAAACAATAATAGATATAAAAGATACAGAGTGAATGGGTGAACATAGTGAGTACAGTCCGTCAATAAATAAATGTAGTATGTACATATGTGCAGTCTATAAAGTGGTAGGATGTATAGTGTAAAGTAAAGTGTAAAGTGCGCCAGTGGTTATTGGACCTTTGACTCACACGCATCTGTATAAATAGGCTACAGAGAAGTTACAGTAAAAACCGGTAGTGGTAAAAGTAACACGGTGGATACAAACTGGCCTGCGGGTTTTTAGTAACCATCAGCCCTTTATAGACTCGGTGCCTAATGAGTGCTATCTGGTTCTTCAGAGGCAGGTGCCAAGTAGGTGACAACCAAACCATAAATGCCCCGAGAGGTATATACAGGCTATAGGTCGCCTTTATGATCATGACAAGCAATGTCCTTCCTCTCGTCTCCTCATTATCTGTACTTGAAAGAGCGAAATGGGAAAAGATCTAAGGTTATAGATTAATTGCAATTGAAAACAATTAAGCTTAATTGGGTCTTGTGCGTAAAACTGCCACGCCTCTACACGTTGAACACCACCTGTCTGTCTACCAGCGGTCGATCGAGATGCTTTTCTGCAGTAGCATGGCATATACAGTGTGGTGCCGAAAATACGCTTTTATCATTATGAAACAAACACTACTTACATTACCCCCAAGTGTTTGGAGACTGTTCTTCCATCCCAAAATCAAAAAAAATAAACAATTACTTGAAATCAGCACTGATTTTGAGTTTTATTTCTAATTATGTATTTTGTTAAAGGTCCCATATGATGCTCATTTTCAGTTTCATACTTGTATTTTGTGTTTCTACAAGAACATGTTTACATGCTGTAATGTTAAAAAAAAAACTTTATTTTCCTCATACAGTCTGCCTGAATATGCCTGTATTTACCCTCTGTCTGAAACACTCCGTTTTAGTGCAGTTCACCGGAATTGCGTTGCTAGGCAACAGTTTGGGTCCATGTTTACTTCCTGTCAGCTGATGTTATTTAAGTACACTGAAACAGGAAATAAACTGGGTCACATTTAGAATGTTTACGTTTAAAACTGTTTAATGGTCTAAAAATATTTTATATTCGTGACATCACCAATGGACAGAAATCCTAACGGCTTGTTTCAAACGCGCAATTTCTGAATACGGGCTGTGTGTATTTCTCCGTATATTGAGCGTTTTGATAGTTTAACAGTATTTATTTAGGACTTAAATCTGCTTTATAACGTAAAAGACCTGAAAATTGCACTTTTTACAATATGGGACCTTTAATGTTTGTTTTTTGTCTGTAAATTCAGCAAAATCAGATAGATAGATGCCAAATAATGGAGATTACAATCAGATAGATAGATAGATAGATAGATAGGTAGATAGACCTGCTTACATGTACAGCTATCAGTCTGTCATTCAGCTATGATGTCTTCTCTAATCTGTCATAAACCTAACCTTTGTAGGCCAGTCAACAACAGATGAACCAAGTTCAAGTGGGTTCACGATCCTCCATCACTGAATGAACCTGTGTGTTTACGTGTGTGAAACCAAACACAAGTTTAATACTATATTATATATTAAATTGTGAAAAAAACATTTACCACCATCAGTTAAACTTGGAAGTATTTCCTTTTATAATTGTAATGTAAATGTAATATAACTTATTATTTTAATGGAGCTTCCCAGCAAAAAGTATTTCACACGTTTGTATCTGTATAACCGGCTTGACAATAAACATCTTGAATCTAGACTGTTGAATCTTGATTCTAGAATGCTGAATCTTGATTCTAGAATGTTGAATCTAGAATCTAGAATCTAGAACCTTTAAGTCTTTTCACAAAAATGTTGCACAGGACTGTCTGTAAAGTTGTCAACAAATAGCCCCATAATCTCACACACACGAGCAGACACGAGCAGTAAAAATAAAACAGCAGCAGTTGTTGACAGACTGTGTGTGCAGCCTGTGAACACCTTGCCAAGGTAAATCCTCCTGAGTAGAGTTCACCCTGATGCGTCTCCACAGCTTACCTGCTGCGTTCACGTACCTGTCCGAGGCGCGTTGGTTTGGAGGCGACCCATCATGCCTCAAATGCAGGAGTCAAATGTCAGCAGTCTCAGGTGGGCCTCTCGGTATCACTCGGTACCGGCGGTTCCGAACGTGCCCCATTGATTACCGGGAGATTACCGGAGCGCTGCTGCCTCTGCTGCTCCAGACTAATCCTGCCCTCGGGAGAGGTAGCGACGTGCTGACGTCACTCTATCAATCCAGCCACAAGCTGTCCACTACACACGCCCCAAAGGCATGCACACAAATCCCCTGGAGGCTGCACACACTCACACACACACACACACACACGCGGAGTTTAGTTAGTGTAGGCCAACACACTCCTGATTTTTGGCCCCTAGATAGGTGATAAAGTGAAGCTGATTATTGACCTTCATAAAAAGGTGGAAGCTTCACCGATTCAATTAACCAAAAATAATAACTGGAAGATCATATTGATGTGAAATGTACCTGGTCAAAACATGCTAATGCAGTGTTTTTAGCAAGACATAGCAGCAGATAATGTTTACTATGTTGGGCGGCTGTGGCTCAGAGGGTAGAGCAGTCAGAAGGTCGGTGGTTCGATCCCCGGCTGCTCCGGGTCACATTTCGATGTGTCATTGAGCATGACAATTGATCCCGAAGCAATGTGTGAATGAGTATTTAGATTAGATCCTGATGGGCAAAGTTGGCACCTTAGCAGCCTCTGCCATCAGTGTATGAATTGGTGAATACTGACATATAGTGTACAGCGCTTTGAGTGGTCAGAAGACTAGAAAAGCACTGTATATATGCAAGTCCATTTACCATTTCACCATCTCAAAGGAACAGTGTACAGTGGTACACCGTGGTAACACCATTCACCTCGCTCAGCAGCCATCCTTACCATAATAACACTACTTTAAGAGCAACGGAAGTCAGACGGAGGCGGGTGGTACCACGGTTTTGCACTCTGCGGCTCACGTTACCGCAGTTTCACAATTGAGAATGGAGAACGGCTTTCAGGTAACGTAAAAACGTGAAAGGCTCTCTCTAGAGCCAGTGTTTGGTTTGTCCGTTCTGGGCTACTGTAGAAACATGGCGGAGCAACATGACAGACTCCGTGAAGAGGACCCGATCCCTATGTAGATATGAAGGGCTCATTCTAAGCTAATGAAAACACAACGACTCTTAGTTTCAGGTGATTGTACGAAAACATACAACATAAATCTGAATTTTATATTCCATTTCTCTAAATAGATCCCCTGAAATGTTACACACTGTTCCTTTAATTTAGCAGGCTAGCATGCTAAGATTTGCTAGTTCTGCAGATATTTGGTTATAAATCAAAGTATTGGACAAAATAAACATTTGACCTGATTGTGGCGCATCAGAGCATAACAACTCAGAGGATCGTCAAAGTTATTACAATAACATAATTAAAGGACATTGTTTGTCCACACCCTAAAGCGACACATAAAAGCGTTTTCTGATCTGAAGTCCCAACACGTTCTCATTCTAACTCGTCACATACTGCCGCTTTGTCATGCCCCTTGGCTGCACTTTAGGTTTTGGCAACAAAACTACTTAGTTAGGTTTAGGAAAAAACAACTTGAGCTTACAACTGCTACATTTGTAAAGTGAAAATGAGACAACGTTATGACCACGGGACATGAACGAACAGCTGATTTTAACATGAAAGTGAAACTAACCACAGGGGATACAAACAGCGGTCTCCTGGATGAAAGCCTTGTGTTTGTTGGACCCCTCCACTCCCTACCCCCACCCGCTCGGGGTGTCTTCTCGACCTTTTAAATACACCACACTCCCGGTGCACTTTCTTTGAGTGTTTATTGTTGCGACTGATGGGTTTACATTTTAGTTAATGGAAAGCCTGGTGAATCTCATACAGATGCTAAAGGGTGCCTTGTGCGACGGTATCACACTCCGACGGCCACAGCAAAGTGTCGGTGTTTAACGCCCTGGGAATGAGAACGGACGTCCCTGTCGGCAGGACATCATTTGTCTTTGCCTAATAAAACTGTGTTTTGTGGCCAGGGATTTGCATTATGCTGTAAATTAGGGTAATAGCGTTATAGCCAATGATAAGAATTAGCAAGTTTATTAAAATGGCTTGTCCTGTTATTGGTTTGACTTCTGATTCATTAGAAAAGGGTTTGGAGGAGAGTTCAAACCATACTGAAGTTAGATGGTCATCCCTTGTTTTGAGTTTTTAGTTGTGTTGAGTGACTGCTTACAGATGCAACGACACTCCGTAAAAACATTTAATAGGTCTTTTGTGCCTACAACATTGAAACCTTTGAATAACGTGATACTTGCCGGTTCTTTACATCATTTTATGTTTTTAATTTCACATTTATTGTCTCTTTAATTGGTCCTGTTTTTTCTTTTATTTGTTTTATAAATGATGTAACTCCTGAGATACACTAATATCCTCTTGGAATAAGTGTTAGTTTGTGTGTTTGTTACTTATTGTCATGGCAGCATGTCTGACTTGTGTCTCCTTTGTTACTGTGCATGGGCGACCACACTAGTTTACTTTCTGCAGAAACTAAAACTAAATGAACCAAAACTTGGGCCTTTGTGTGGATAAACCTCAATACAACTTTATGTGTGTGTGTGTGTGTGTGTGTGTGTGTGTGTGTGTGTGTGTGTGTGTGTGTGTGTGTGTGTGTGTGTGTGTGTGTGTGTGTGTGTGTGTGTGCGTGCGTGCGTGCGTGCGTGCGTGCGTGCGTGCGTGCGTGCGTGCGTGCGTGCGTGTGTGTTTGTGGTCTGGTTTCACCCTCCTGAGCAATTGCTAATTAACACCGGGGAAGGCATTGAGTGGCGTTTGGGCCTCTCCAACCACTTACTGTACCTCTGTGTGGTTGCCTTCCAGCCAATCTATTCAGCAAAATGCTTTCTTCTTAAATAGGATCCAGCTATTGAGATTAATGCTGTGAGCAGGTATTTGTGTCCCTATTTAAAGCACTTATTGATCAGTGCGTCTCTGAAACTCTGTGAAAGTACCTCGCCAGCATTCTGACCCTGCAGCACACCGACCACCACCACCCCTCCCCAACACACACACACACACACACACACACACACACACACACACACACACACACACACACACGCATCAGGAGGAACCCTCGATCTGAGCAGCAGTCCCTCGAGACTCCTCCAAGTGCTGTGGTCTGCAGGTATTGGAGAACTATTATTAGCTTTGTTTTCCACAAACACACTTTCCCATCAATTCTATATGCAGTAGCTAAACTCCATACGGTTTGCACTGTACTTGTTTAACTTTAAAGGTATACTCAGCTCAAAATGTCATCAAAATGTAGTTGAACAATGTTTGTTTAGCCACAGACTGAGATTAAGTAACTGTGGTTATCTTAACTTCAGTCAGTTGCATTCCAATGGTGACCAATTTTCACTGCAGTAAAACAGTAAAACATCTAATAGAAACGTCTCGAACCACACCCAGAGCATAATCCTCTTCTCTGCTGTCAATTGAAATGCTTACTGTGTTCTTAACAATTGTGATTTTGTCGTCTCTAAACATAACAGGGAGGCTGGCAGAGTTTTAGAGCATCAGTGTTGACAACAATCATAGTTTTGCCAAAATATGGCTAAATACCGGAGCTGTGGACTCGAGACTTTATTCAACTAAAGATGTGCTAATCAATGTTTTTTATATTAACAATATCAAATGACTATCTGTAATGTGAAGGGGGTCACTTGTACTGACAAACCCACACAGATTTATCACCTAGAACTGCAGTTCCAGAGTTCAACGTTTTTGTTTTTAGAAATCTACTTGCCCGATGTAAATTTTTGCTTGCCCCGATACAAATAGTTTTATTTATCAGCGGACAAGACTAAAGCTATTCGTCAAGTTTAACCTTTATTTAGGTAAATGAATCAGAACAAGGATACAGTGTGTCATAGATGTGAAGCAACAAACATTCTTGCATATCAATGAAGGGTAACTCTTCATTTTACAGGTCAGCAAATTTATAATAAAGTCATTTTTGATACATTTTGAGGTAAATATTGGGGTAATTTGGCAGTAATTCCAAAGAAATTTCAAATAGGTTACTTGCTAATTATCACCTAATTACCATGAAATTTGCGGACCTGTAAAATGAAGTGTTACCCACTAATGGTATGAGAGTACCCCTCCTTCTCCGCAGATATGGACTCGTTTACTGTGAGTGAGCTCAACCATGTGAGTGAACAGAAACTTGATGTGCTTTTGAAAAATTGGATCCGATTTGCTCTCAAATTTGTGGCAAACTGCGCAATACATAGTAGGAAGTTTCTCCCGCATCCTCTAACGCCACCTAACTAAACTCTGTTCCAGGATAATTAAAATGCTCGCTTGCGCTTCAGCCCATAAACTTTGTTTTTACTCGCGGCCGTTTTCTCGGGAGGGCCCGATCGGTACTGTGCATGTGCAACTCTCAACTGAGATGAGAAGGAAGCGAGATGGCTCGCTCCTCAGCTACTTCCATTATCAGCTCTGGGAAAAACGATGTGCGATCAGGCAAGTGAGTTTTTAGATTTACTAGCCCAACAATGTATTGTTGAGTCCTGGGTTCCCCTCAGCTCTACAGAGCGTCTTTCAGCTCACTGTGTTGTTTTTATGGCCTGCAACATTAGTTTCAATCAACCTTGTTTCCAGCAGCAGACAGCTATTTTCAGTCAAAAAGCTCTAAAAACCCACTGGTGACTACTCAGCACCAAATGGCAGAGTATGCAACCAGCTGATGAACACTGACCACACCCAGTATCATCAATGGGTGTGGTGAAACAGACTTTTTACCACAGAGGGTAGTGAAACACAGCTTTTCAGTCTGGTATTATAGTAACTTTAATTGAACTTGACTGCTCGGAGAATTAAGTTTTGATAAAAAACAGGCAGAGTAACATAGCCCCATATTTAACTATAAGGCATACTCTTCATTAGTCTTTTGAAACTATGTATTTTATTGGTGCTACGTTCTTGATGTTTGTCTTCATTATTTTGTCTTATTCTTGTTTTTAACGCTGTGCGATGAAGCTAATTCTACACTTTGCAGACAATTAAGTAACCAAACCAGCAACTTCTTTTTACAAGCTGTCTAAAACACTAGACAGCTAATAAAAGGTGGAGACAGAAGAGGTAAGAAAAAAGAGATAATATTATCTTTTCTCTCAGGCCTGCTGACTCTGATAGTGTCAAGTGTTTTATGAAATCCCCCTGAGAGAGCAGAGAGGTGGCCAGAGACATCCATCACCTTTTGGCTAAAACGCCAGAGGAAGACAGTCTGCTGACATCACAGCAGAGCACAACAGAGGATGCTTAGATATTGTTTAGTAGCTCCAAAAATGTCTAAGCAGTTTAACTTTCTTTATCACTTTATGTCTTATATTTGATTGGTGCCAAATAAACAAAAGAGGTGTTCACTTTGAAGCAACTTCAGGGAAAGTTTAAGAGTTATAGATTCATACCTTCACTAAACACGCGAAGATACAGAGTGAAACTTGTATTTTTCATATAAATGATGGCTGTTATTGTCTAGTGTTAGTGGAGAGAGCACACACACACTAACACACTCCTGGACTCTCATTGGAGCTATGTGAAGTAGTCGCTCCTTATGTAAACAGAGAGAGCGGAGGGAAGACGAGGTACAGAGGAAATCCTCTGTTTAAATGCCAAGCTGTGCGTGCCATTCTCTCTCTCCTGCTCTTATTTCCTCTTTTCTGCACCTCTCAGGGCTCAGATTCTCCACCTTTGCCTCTCCTCCGCTGCCTCTTTTGTGTGTTTCGTGCACGTGGGCGTGACTGTGTGGGTGTGCACGTGCCAGCTTGTGGCTCACATTCATGATCCTGGTCGTGCGTTTGGAAAGATGACACGGACCGCTTTTGTCTTCGTGCCACCAGAATTAAGCGACAGGGGAGAAGAAGAATGAACGCAGGATGCATGTTGGAGTAAAAAATAAATGTGTGCGGCTGTGAGGAGGAAAAGATGGAAAACAGAGAAATGAATACTGGGAAAGGAGAGAGTTATATAGTAGAATATACCCTCTTGATAAATGCCTGATTATAAAATGATGCACTCAGGGGACACCTTTGACTTTTCACACCCTTATGTTCCACATATTCCCCTTTAATTTCACCTTCAAAGCGAGACAAAGCATGTTTTGTTCATTGTTTACGGAAATAGTTCAACATTTTGGGAAATATGCCATCTATGCTTTCCAAGAAACAGATGAGATGATTGATTGGACTCAGGTGAACAAATCTCACCCCAGTTAGACACAAAAAAAACATCTGAAAACGAAAATACTAAAATTATTTGTTGATCTGGGCATTTTTGTTGAATGCTGCAAAAGGAGGATGACAGTTGGATGAAAGACCGATGATGCTGAGTTTGGTGAATTGAACAGTGACGGAGAGAAAGAAGCGTACTGAGTGAGCAATAACAGACTGAATCATCCTGTTCACACCATCTCGCTGCTCTGAAAGCCCAAGATGCTGTGTATGTGTGTGTGTGTGTGTGTGTGTGTGTGTGTGTGTGTGTGTGTGTGTGTAAATGTAAGCAGTAGTCCCTTGCTGACACAGCACTTCTTCAGGAACTTGGGATAGTGTGTGTGATTGTGTGTGTGCCCTGGCCTCTGCTCCCGGCAGATATGCTTCCTTTCAGAAAGACTGTAGAAATAAGCAACAAAGACCTTAGACTCTGTGTGTACGTGTGTGTGTACGTGTGTGTGTGTGTGTGTGTGTGTGTGTATGTGTGTGTACGTGTGTGTGTGTGTGTGTTTGTGTGTGTGTGTGTGTGTGTGAGGGAGAATTGAATTTCTGTAGAAAGAAACTTTGGTAGACCGTAAAAATTAATGCCTTTTTCCAACTCACAAAAATTTTAGTACGACTGAATCAGCTTCAAAGCTTTTTTAAAACTTCAATATGAAGCACTTCTTGTAAAGCACTCACAAACTCACTCAATCATGTTTAGCAGATTCTTCACGGGTGGTGGTAGTGGGGGGGTCACCTGTCAGCCTGCACCACCTATAGAAAAGAAGGAATCATCAATGCATGACAATAACAGTACAGAGCAGAGCCGTATACAATTCAGCCAAAAATCTGCTAATAAGCTAACAGTGTTTGTTGAAGTAAAAGAAAAACAAAACTGTTAGCACATTTCCATTACTGATAATTAACTGTATATACTGGCATCGATTTAAGTCACCTACAGAAAATGTTTTTTAAAGGGACTGTTTGTAACTTTTTAAGCGTATAAATGTACCAGGTCGGGACACATGCGCGCTAGCATATGCGCGTTCGCGTGTAGCCGCTGTCTCTCCTCCTCTGCCTGCTCGCCTTCACTCAGACAGAGCGCGCGTTCTCGCTCAGCTCGCTCTACCTCTAGACGTGAACGCATGCTCACTCCACACTGCAGAAGAGTTAGTTTAGCTCTGAGAATATCTAGTGAATGTTTGGGCAGAAATAAATGCTGCAGCTCCTCCAGACCAACAGAGGTTTCCCGTGTCTTGTGAAGTGACGGCGCTCTGCAACGAGTTACGTTGTTGTCTCGTTACCGACCGGGTGCCGGTGTCTTCCTGCTCTCTCTGGCTGCGGGCGGAGAGAGCAGGAAGACTCGCTGCAGAGCCCCGCTGCCTCAGTCTGCGCTGATGCAGGAAAAGCCAACACTAAGATCAGATCTAAATCATGTTCATGGAGAGACCTTTGTCTGGTCAGCTAACATTACTGCCAAGCAGCTGAAATATAGAGTGATATTGTGGTTTTAGCTAACGTGTGTTGCCTCACTGTTTTGAGCGATGCTCGTTCAGGTATATTTAGAGCGAGCAAGCGCGAGCCCGACGCTGACTTTCGTTGATTTCACGGCCACAGGTGTTAACAAGCATTTCTGAAAGTTACAAATAGTCCCTTTAATAAACAATGAAATAAAAAATATGCATGCTGATGCTTTTTGAGTGTAGAAAATGACATGATTTAGGGTTTCCCAAATAGAAATAAATAGATCACAGCTACCAAAATATATATATTTTAGGGCTGCAACTAATGATTATTTTCATTGTTGTTGATTAATCTCTTGATTATTTTTTTGATTGATCGATTAGTTTTTTGGTCCATAAAATATCAGAAAAAGGCGAAAAACATCAATCAGTGTTTCCTAAAGCCCAAGATGACGCCCTCAAATGTCCTGTTTTATCCACAACTCAAAGATATTCAGTTTACTGTCATAGAGGAGGAAAGAAACCAGAAAAGATTCACATTTAAGAAGCTGGAATCAGAGAATTATGACTTGCCAAATAGTTGGCAATTAATTTAATAGTTGACAACTAATCAATTAATTGTTGCAGCTCTAATATATTTTTTCTTACTCTTCACTTTGATGATGCAGTACTTTACACTGATGCACTGTCTGAATTGTTTGCTGGCCTTACTTAATTCCTAACTGAAAGTAAAAGTAACCAACACGCAGCACAGATGACCAGGAGGAGATGTTCTCTGTTCCCGTGGTCAGTGATTCATCTTTGTACACCTTTTCTTACATATCAGATGAAAAAGGTTATATGTATATGTACAAAAAAGTACAATTTTCCAGCTTGATGAGGTTGTTGAAAAGATAGGCCTGCAGCTACTTTTTCTGGGAGTCGGTGGGCTCTGAAGGGGAAACCACAACTAACAATCCACAATCACCACATCTAGCAACAGCCACTTTCCATGATGCAAGAGCTCAAATCCATGTAATGATCCACGACCAGCTGTGGACCCTTCTCACAGAGGGGCAGCAGAGACTGATTCAGCTCTTTGAGTAGACTAAACTTCTCTCAATGACTGGCAGGTCATCAGCACACTACTGTCATCTGCAGGATTACAGGAGTAATGACAAAGGAAGATGGACTGCTGTCACACTGGACACCAGTGACACCAGGCCAGAGTGTAAAAGTACAAATGATAGCTTAAAACACTTCTTTGATTTATCAAAAAAACAAATGACAGATGATGTATACTTTCCAGAAGTCCTTCTTGTCTGAGTGTTGTGCGGCTGCACTGCTGCCTGCAATGTTGCTGAACAATTTTGGAAA
Organism: Sebastes fasciatus; assembly: GCF_043250625.1. Classification (NCBI taxonomy): domain Eukaryota; kingdom Metazoa; phylum Chordata; class Actinopteri; order Perciformes; family Sebastidae; genus Sebastes; species Sebastes fasciatus. Next base: position 20,527,645 of record NC_133797.1, on the reverse strand, counting down.
ATAATACCTCACTGAAATATCGTCTCATCTCATGAAATTGTATATTTTAAAGAGTACACTGCAAAGTAAAAAAACACAAAAAGGTGATACACTTTTTTTTTTACTACTATCGATCAAAAAGCCGATATGAGGCTAAGTACTAGGCTCTTCTTAACTCTGACTGTGTTAAACATACTTATCTTTGTGGAGCTGTTTATTAAACAAAAAGTATTACAAACAATAACTGTACTGGAATAACTAAGAAGGTGACGGTCAACAGAAAATATCGGAGCCTAGCTCACTCTCTTTGTCTCAATCCTGCCGTCTAAGTGCACAGGTAAATAAAGTGAAAACCATACCCTTCTGCCAATAACTGGAAATGAATGATAGTAACCAAAAACATGTGCAGACTAAATAAATAGTAATAAAAAATACAGGTTAAATACACATTTTGGCTCCTGCAAAACGTTTCTAGTTTTAAACCCAAATACAATGCATACTTGGAAGTCTGATTATTCGATAATCACTTTTTTAGGAAAAAAAATAGAGAAAAATACCCAACAGTTTCTGAAACTGATCTATTCAGATGTCTTGTTTTGTCTGTCCAACAGTCCAAAACTCAAAGATATTCAGATTACAGTGAGATAAAACAGAAAAAAGCAGCAAATCCTCACACATTAAGAAGCTGGAGCAAGTATTTGGCATTATTGTTTGGAAAAATGACTCAAATGATTGTCACATTTTCTGTCAACTGACTAATCGTTTCAGCTGTAACATCAACACTTTTCTTTCACAAACTAAAGTTACATGATGCCGACTTGTTTTGTGTCATCTATTGTTGCCCGACTGTTACTGACTGTCTGATCAGATTAATATCCTCCTCTCTCTCTCTCAGCTCCCAGTTCTCCTCTGTGTCCCGCTCTGTCCTGAAGCCAGAGCAGCTTGATCAATGGTATTGATGAGAAGATGCTAATAGCAGATGCTAATAGGGCCGGTATGACTAATAGACCGAGGGGGCCATTGATCTGCAGAGTTAGCATCTCGTGCTAAAACAGCTGATTCAACTGCATAGTTGGACTAAAAGTGCCACCCTTGCTCTGCGTGTGTGTGTGTGTGTGTGTACACTTGGGTAACAATGCATTCCTACTTTAAGCTATATAAGCACAGACATTCAGACAGCTAAAGTCAAACTTGAATTCCCTTATAAACTCACAATCACTCAGATTTGTCCAACTTTGTCCATCAGAACTAACATTAACCCTCAACCAAACCTCATCTAGTTTTATATTCAATCTTAATGTTGAAATAAAACTGTAGCCTTCAAACAGCTCTTGGAGGGCTACATACATATTGTCCTGAAACTACAAAATGTCTTCAATTCGATATTGACGACGTTACTCGCTGCCGTTGCCGCCGCTCTCTCTCTCTTGCTTCACCACTCACTTCCCACCTCTGCTCCAAATGACCTACGCTACTCTTACAACAACGGGCTCTAGATAGGGCAATTCAGGTTTTCGCGTCAGCCACCATAGTTTGTCTACACGCTTGGCACACTGAGGCCTCTCCAGTGTGCCAAGCGTGTAGACAAACTATATCAGTTAGTATGCAATCTCCTACCACGCTGCTAGATACCGTCATATCCTACACACTGCTCCTTTAACAGGAGTCTGAGAGATAAACTCAGTGACAATGTATTATTATTTATAGTGTGTGGCTGGTATTGTTTTCACCTAGTAAGTCTGTGTATGTGTCATCATGGCAAAATGTGGTCCTCGAGACACCTACTGTATCTGGAACTACGACAAAAGTGGTTTTGAGTACTTTACCAGGTGTTTATATGTCTGTCTGTGGACAGATTTTGTCCGACTGCACTTACACTAGGCTCTTTAATGATGATGCGACGGCGGCAGGTGTTTTTGACGCAGGTTTACCGTGGTGAAACTACAATGTTCTGAAGATGGACTACGAAAAGCGCTGCTTCCCCCCAACAGCTTTAAATGTTGCAGCCGCAAGGAATTGTGGGACAACATTATCTCCTTTCCTTTAGTAAAGGATGGTCCCGTGTATCCTATGCCAAAGGAGATAAGAAAGGAAGCATTGAAGCACCTTTCCTTAGCATTTAGAGAATTCAAACAGCTCTTATCATGGCTGCCTCTTTCCGGGTCATTTCACTCCGTTAGGAACCTTCCTAAGCAGACTTTTTGACCACAACCCTGGTGTGATGCCATGGCAAGATGATCTCTACTTTCTTTTTCTTTGACTCTTGAAGAACTGGTCCAGACAGTCATTCATAAATTAACCTCACATTGTCCCCACACAATGCTCATGTATTCTGACATTGTTACATGAATTACTACAAATTCAATACAGTCAAGTTAAAGCTGAAATAGGCGAGATTGGAGCAAATATGATTCAAAAAAGTTATTTTTCTAAAACGGTCGCTATATCCTGACAGTAGTACATGAAACAGATAACCTGAAAAAAATCATGTGCCTCTGTGTCCTCCTGTGTCCTCCGGTGTCCTCTGATGGCCTCCGGTGCTCCTAATGGCATCTGCAAGATTTCACAGACCGGAAGAAAACAAGCAGTAAGAGCTGATCTGAGGTCTGCTGTCCAGCTGCTGTCTATGAGAGCCGGCTGTCAATCACTCGCGAACTCCGACCAAACGGTCAAACTAGGCAGCGCTGATCAAATATGAATCAATATTATGTCACGTTAATTCCTATTTCTCGCCTCAAATGTTTTCAGTATCATCTTGTAGTGTACGGTTTAGCTGTAAAACAATTATAATAACAGATACACCAACGATAGGTCACAAACAGTCAATGCCAAGTAGCCTTATAAAAACAAATAAATGCAAAAAAAGTTGAAATGATAGGCTACAATTCCTACAGGACTTCTTCACAACTGAAACATATTTCTGAGGGACTTTTCATATTATACTGTTTTATTACATTGTGTAGCCTACTATATTATATTTCTATATTAATGCCGATGAAAACTAAGTAGCTTATAATTACTTATGCAGTATAATATTATATATTAGTCGGTGTATGCTGTCATAGTAGCCTACATGGTGTAATATTCTTACATATAGCCTACTACACTTTGATGACTTTGTAGCGACTAATCCCACCACTGTGTCACTTCACTTGAGACAATATGGCACTATTGTTCATGGGTGGTTTTACTCTAGTAAAGTTATATTTTTATTTCTATTCATATTTTTAGCTTATATAGCTCTAATTATTATTTTATTATTGTTGTTGTTGTTGTTGTTGTTATTATCATTATTTAACTTTTCTCTATTTATCTGTACTTTTTTCTGTCCCTGTGCTGCTGCAACACCTGAATTTCCATTCTGGAGATCAATAAAGGCTTATCTTTTCTTATCTTATTGGACTTTTTGTAAGGGAATATATTTGAAATGTAAAAAGCACCCAAAAATATCAAAACAATTAATTCTTTTCCAACTTCTTTTGTAGTATATTAACCCTTTGACCTTCTTTATACATTTAATTAAGAATTTTAAATCATAAGAATTAATTAATCATCACAAGCAAGGTACTTTTAATACTTTTTACTATTAAATGGTAAAAATTTGACTAAATGTTATTTCACTCTCACCTAAGACTGCATCTGTAGACCTCTCTAAAGGAAGGATCCTAAATATCTCATCGTACCACATACAGTATTAACTGTAGGGGGCACCAACTCAACCCATTCCAGTTACATACATCTCAAATTCAGATTTATTTAGTTTGAATGTAATGTCCCTTTATAAATACTAGGGAGTAAAAAGAGGGGTGTTTTTGAGTTCTGAGGGACTAACAGGCTCAAACCAAAACTTAATCCTCACTAATTTGCACTATTCAGCCTTATTAAGAAGAGCAGTACAGTTAACACATGTAGGAAGCTCCCAGTCTCAGTCTGGTGTGACTATGCTCATCTGAATGAGCTAAAACAAAGGCGACAAGACTCCAGTTCGACAACAGAAAGAGGGGAGTTTTATTGATCAGTTCATTCTTTACATGTGTAACTGTTTTTATAGATATACATTCAATAAATCCTTTATGTGGTCTCAAACCGCATCCATACAGTCAGCTAAACTTCCTGTGTCCACTCAGAAGATTAGCGTTAATTTATCCTTGAAAAAAACAACTTGTATACATGTACCACAGTTCCTTATGTACCACAGTATTACCTGTGTAGGAATGTCTTTGGGTAGACAGAGGAGGACAGATTTATAGGTGTATTGGCCTTGTTTTCTTTTATTTATTGTTTTAGTTAAAAACCACACATTTCTTGCTATACCTATAGTTCATAAATACAGTATATATTATTACCATTCATCTTGTGCTAAAATCAAAGCTGTGCTGCAGTTAGTTTAAAAAAAAAATCTCAACATCAATAACATACAGGAAAAATGGGCTTGCCTGTATAGATTGTTTACAATATAATGTATACAGTGATTTTACAGTGTTTTTAATGTCTAATATTCTCAAAACTATAGCATTGTATTTTTTATTTTACAGTGCGTGTGTGCAAGTTTACAGTCGCCTATAAAGCGTTTGTGTTGTTTGCGTTGTACTTGTGTATTTGCACTAAAGCCTGGAGAAACAGAGACATTTAAAACAGGAAAAAATTATGACTTATTTTGGACAGAGCCATGTGGTAATGATGTAAACAGCTCTTTTATATACATAGTTACTCAGTCACTCATTGGTTATATAGATGGGTGCCATGGTTACCAAATCACATGTACGATAAAGAACACAATACCACAGAAATCAACACCGATCTCACTGCCGACAAACTACCTGCAGATTCCTCCCATGCCCCTCAGTATATGTGTCTGTGTCTGCAGGATGTTCTACAGGAGTATGAGGCAAACCATTACAGTAATAAACAGTAATAATCAATTCAAATAATGATCGAAAAAGAACAAAACAAATGAGGAGACAATATATTCTTTTTTTCAGAGTGGACGGGCACACAGAATGTTGAATATATTACATCGATGTGTGGACGGTCCGATCATCGGCCAGAATAACGTTTAGAAGTTCAGTGTCTCTGACATCATCTTCCACCAGTCCATCAGCTCCTCCCGCTCCTCTTCCTTCCTCTCCATCAGAGACTCCAGCTCAAAGTCCACCTGAGACAGAGGGACAGCAACATATGAGATGTGAAAGATGCAGTACAGTTTTTCTTATTTTTACAGATTTCAATTTGTAATTGTGCCACCAAAGACTGAATTTATTTTTATTTTTTAGACATAACTTATTAATTGACAAGCTAAGACTCCTCCTGGAGGGCTTGAAAGGACAAGGCTGTTCTTATTCTATATTATTTTATTATTCTATTATTATTATTATTATTATTACCGTATCCCATGAGAAGACAAAACCATCAGTCTCTATAGTCCCTTTTTACAGCAACCATCTTAACATGTCATTGCACGGAGGTGTACTTAATAAGATGAATTATGGCCCTGTTCCATTTAGGTATGTCAGGACCCTGGTATTGTACATGCTGGCTTACTGGAAAGGCTGTGTCACTAAATACAGCGGGACCATATAAATATATAACCACTGTTATACCATATCAAAATGACTGCTGTGAAAAGGGCCTATACTTTCCATCTATGTGTGGCTCTCAGCACCAAACCAATTCATTCCTAAGACATGAATCTTTACAACGTGTCACAAATTAATTTCTTTTTTTTGTTTTAAATAAAAATCTCAGGAATTTCTAAAAACAACTAGTCACTGTAGTTTTTAGCACTCAAACAGAAGTAAATACTGCATTTGCTAAGGACTATTTTCAACCAGAGGAATACGACACATTTGGTGCCCTATAGCAGTGGTCATCAACCACATACAGTATGTGTAAGGGACAAGGGATATATACAGTATATATATTATTAGCTTATATGAGATCAGCGTGAACCAGCAACAGCAGTTGACTGAGGAGTGATGGTTGAAATGAATGCATTCTGATTGGCAAGAAATATTAATCATCTTTAACCGGTTTAAACATTATTATGCAATGTCCTGATTGGTGGAAAAGCCTGTTGAATTGTTTGTCAGGTCAGGTAAGGTAAGGTCACTCTCAGAGAGCCTGAAGCAGAAAGTTGACATGGAAAACTGCAGCTGTATGCATTGATCTTGCCAACTTTGTGTTGTGTAGGCTACTAGCTAATAATAAGCTGACTGATGGATTTAAAATGTCTTTTGTACCCCTTGAAAAGAACGCACATATTTGGGGTTGATAAATCATTCCTAATAAAATTATTTCCATCTTGATTGTTTTGGGGGTTGTTTCAATATACAAAGAAAAAAATGCAAGATATCCTAAATACCAGAATGCATTTTTAATAAGCCGTATGTGGCCTGTGGGCTGTCAGTTGACGGTCACTACTCTAGAGAGTATTTCCGGCCACAGAACAGAAAAAAAACACAAAGTTGTACCCCAATACAACTATGTGGCTCACTGATGTGGTTTTAATGAGGTCTCGGAATAAGCTACATAACTCTTTGGCTACGCAGGCAATACTTCTTAGCAGCATGTATTCATTGTTGGTTTGGTCTTTTTATGGGATTTGTTGACAATAAAGAGCTTTTAAATAGGCATCATTTTATTTTAAACAGTCAACTTTAAACAGTTGCGAACCTTTGAATTAAGGGATCAAATGTATTCTGTTCTTTTTGGGTAATTTTCAGTAGATAATCCCTCTCTGGATATAAATTGTTAATAGGAAACCAGGCGGAAATGAGGCATCAAATCCTAACTGGACACTTGGTGTCTTCTCTGCTAGAGGTGCCTGATTAGAGTGATCAAGCTTAAGTTTCATTTCCAAATATTCCTCAATTCGTTATACGGATTTCTTACTCACATGCTCAAATATTAGAATATTTACATTGCATTGATTGAACCAAAAGTGCTATTTCTCTTGTAAATTTGAAGTGATCACACAGTGAATGTGAGGCAGATTCTGGTTGGTTCAGTTGTCTGTGAGTCTCACCCTGGTAGCAGGGCTGTGGGGAACAGCCACCTTCTTGATGACAGTCAGGTATCCTGGGGCAGAGGCTGCTACTTTGTAGTTTCCTGGAGCCAGGAGGCGCCAGTAGTCTCCATCTTTGGCTGCAAAACACAGATTTTCTCATTAATACACGTATGTAAGCAACAGCTGGATGAGCAGGTGCAAATACATATAAGTGGCTGAAAAAGGTGGTGCAGTACCAGTTTTGTCCACCAGATGACATTACAACATCTTACTAATACATTTCTCACATCACACCTCATGTCAATGGGTGTCAGGATTGTGTGTATTTTGCACTGGATGCTGATACCTGTGGTGAGGTCGTGGTCAATGCCCTCCACAGAGACGCTGGCGTTGGAAATGGGGTTTCCCTGGAGGTCGCGAACAAAGCCTTTTACACCACGGTGGACCTACAAACACACACACACACACAAAGAGGCATAATTAAGGCTTGGTTCAAGGAAAGAGGGGGGAAACGTCTCGTTGGGGTTGGGTGTAAATGGTATGGTGCTATTTGGAGGCGAATAGAAATGAGACAAGGACATTTTGGATGTTTTACATGACTGTAAAAAATCATGAACCATGGGGATAAAATGCACAAACAGAAAAACGACAACATTGACAACAACCAATGTTATGTTTGCAAAGGTGGAAGTAATGTTGTCATATGACAACAAAACCTCTAAGGTTAGGGTGGATGGTTGTGGCTTGGCAAAGTTTGTTGGATGGCAACCAACTTTAAGTAAGCTAAACGTAACCATACCTTGACTATAAAGGTTTACATTATTAACATTTTATTCCCCTGAGATAGAGCATCTTGATTTGACTTTTGAGTCATCGTTTTTTCGAATGGTAATTTAGAGTAACCTCATAGGGATTCATTAAAACCAGATTCAACTAGACAACTAGACACACATAGGATACTGTATATATTCATAGTCCTGGTGGTGCTGCCTACCTGCTCGATGTAGTTGACCAGTGAGTCGCGATTTTGCTCCCAGTAGGTCTTGAGTGTGTCCTCATTGGGGAACTTGTCACAGCTGAGCTCCAGAGTGATCTCAAAACAGTTGCTGCTGAGGTAGTTGAAATCCTGCATTCCTGTAAAAAAACAGGGAGAAAGAGATTGCAGTGATTGCATGATCAGGGTCTTAAACCCACCAAAGCACCCCACATTGTCCCATATATCACATATACAGTAACTCTCAAATATTAATATTAGTATCAGCCTCAACCATATCTAGCCTAGTTTTAACATGTAAGCCCAGGCGTCTCTTTATCTGCAAAACACCAAACCACATATATTAATGTGTCTTACCTCCTGGCACGCTGTACCAGGCCCCTCCGTTAGTGATGCCATCCTTGAAGCTGGAGTCGTCGTCGTTCTTACGGCAGGGGGGTCGGTTAGGGTCGGACATGACTGGGTTGTACATGGAGTAGGCCTTCGCCAGAGACTTGAACATCACATCATCTGGACTGGAACTGTACTCATGAGTAGAGCCTTAGAGGAGGAGCGAGAAGGGAAGGGATGTTTAGACAGCGGCTGTGATAAAGTATAAATTAATGAATGACCTGCTGCATCTGCAACACATTAAATTTGTGCCCACGCAAACACATGTTGTGTACTTTTAGTTATAATGCACAGGAAGCAGTAGGAGAAAACATTTTCCATCTGATTTAAATTAGTTACGGCATTCTGAAGAAAAACTATTAAAATGTTTGTTGTTTCATTTATAGGTCAAATATCAGTGGAAACATTCTCATATAGAACAAGGGAACGTTTTATATATAATTTAACAACCCAAACAGAAAAAAAACCAAGGGTGTGTTTGAGATTGTGTGTGAGTTTATGTACCAGTGCGGGTCTCATCATATGGGTAGTTGGCCACCACGTCTCCTCCATGCAGGTTGGCTGAGAGGACGAAGGGGATATCCATGATCCAATGGATCACTGCCTTGGTCTCTGGAGCCAGCTGCAGAGGCAAAAACACACACATTACAAATACAGTACTTAAAACACATAGTGCACCTGTAAGCAAGTCAATGAGGCAATATAACCACGCCCAAACTACACGCCAGATGCCTTATAAAGCTATAAAAGGTAAGTCTAGTGATATTCTATATTTTTCTCATTGATCCTACTGATAAGTAAAGCCTGATCTAGTTTATTCCTCTGTTCCATAGAGAGCTCCATCGTTGCAAAAAACTATTAAAACACATCCTCCACTGTAGCACTGGGTGTCATGTCCCTTCATTATGATGAACATGGGCTCTGTAGTTTGTTTTAAACCTGCAATAACTGATTCTATTTGGCCACTTGGGGGCAGCAGAAACAGGGCATGTCCAGTATATTGCTTATTTACACATTCAGCGGATACAGCAGCATTAACATTCATTTTGGGTTGTGTTTCTGTCCAACTGGCGGATATTAATCCAATATTCGCTCTCTTTTAGCTCTGATTTTGGTCTCTACCAACTCCTGAGGGAAATATCTGTGTTACATCCATTGCATCCAGGTCCCGTATCTAAGTTGTGTTTTTCTTGTTTCCAGTTTTCAGTTGTTATTTCCTGTTTTATTTCGGTATACTCACCTGTGTCTCTTGTTTCAGATACTTCCTGCACTTGTGTGTGTGGAATTTCAGACGCAACCATAGATTATAACCGTTTTAAATCAATCCCACATACACCATTCTGCTGCAATAAATACTCATTAGAGAACTAAACGTTTGAGTTTTTTAGTCCTGTTTGAGTAACGTTTGCTACAGAGGCCAGATGTTTTAGTTGTTGTTTTAAGATCAATAAATTATACTTTATATATTTGTGACACGTTTATAAAGATTTTAGTTTTGCCAGAGTGGGCTGGTTTCCACCCCATTGGGCTACTTTTGATTAAGTTGGGCTGGTTAAAATAGCGTTGGGCTGGTAGATGAAAGTTGGGCTGCTTTTTGAACATATTGTAAAAACAATACAATTTGTGTATTTGAATGTCTGACTGCACTCTTTGTGGGTTGTGATAGTATATTTAACTAACATTTTATCTTTGGTTATTTGATGCAGATATGATGCTTTGTTTGCTTATGATGTGTTTTCTATTGTGCATGTAATGGTTTGGGTGTCAGGCAAGGTTATAATTTGGACTGTTATTTATTGAATTGGGTGGGTTTTAAGTTGTGATTGGGCTGGAAACTGTCAATCCGATCTGGCAACGCTGAAGGATTTACATGGTCAGTAGGAACTAATGGGTTTAGGGCTGAGTGCCACTGATAGGGCAGACAAGTCGGAAAGTATTGAGTGAGGCGTTGTTGTTTTGGTCCTTTCATGTTTTGGTCTTTCCCAACCTCGTCCTTTAATCACTCATGCTGTCTGTTTGCGTACCTTGGTGTTTTCATCCACGGCCTTCTTCATGTTCTGCAGCAGATGGTTGTTGGCTCCACCCTCTCGCTCGTTGATGTAGATGATGCGATCCAGATCGGGGAAGTTACGGTTCAGATCCACCCCCTGCGCGTTACTGCGACCCACAAACCAGTCCTTGATCTCTCCAGGCTGAGCAGGAAACAGGAGAGGATGTTCAGACATACTGTGTAAACTGCATATCAGTGAAGAGAAGCGAGACAGTGTCTGGAGCTTTAATAATTACTATTCCTGCTGTGTATATGTGATTTAAAGCCAAGAGTTGTGGTTACTAAGTCGATGTTTGCTGTCTTGTAAACTTAATCCGTCTGGTGCTAAATCCTCGGATCAGGTTTGTGTACACGCAGCAGGGTGTTTTTGTCGTGCTGTGTCATCACCTGTGAAGCGGCCTTTTCGAAGCCGTCTGGGTTCATGGAGGGCATGAAGTGGATACGGGTGTTGTGGACAAGATCGATGATTGTCTCGTTGCCTTGCTGGTACTGGTTGCACAGGTACTGAGCCAGGTTGATGAGCAGCTCTCTGCCCACGGCCTCGTTGCCGTGCATGTTGGCGATGTACTTAAACTCAGGCTCACCTGCAGGGAAGAGATAGACTCTTGTTGTGTTACTGCGACACAGACGGACATTTTGTATTCTACCTTCATCTGTACAGCGTCTTCACGGCTCAGAGCGAGAGGCTGAACTGAAAACCAATCACACTTCACACAACTGGGCCACGTAATCACAAAGAGGAATATCACAATAACGTCACCATCTTTGTAAGAAGAAGCCATTTTTAGTCAGTAATCATGGAAACAAACATTTATCTCTTTTGAACCACAAGAAGGTCACTGATGAAACATTTGTTAGGGAGGTTTACCCTGGACACACACACACACACACACACACACACAATCACACACACACCATTAGACACCAGCAGTGACAAACACACTGACTCATCAGCTGAAAGGTTAAACACAATTGAATGTTGCAGTCCAGAACTCCATTTGGACAATAATGGCCCGAGAGACGGTGGCTTATTGAGTGACGCTGTCACACATTGTTCTGCCTGAATCCTGCTGGAGTGACAGGTCTGGGGTCAGATCCGACTACATCACAGAGAGTTGCACTAAAGAACATTATGTTACAAAATTGGGGAAATTAGGGACAAACAAACCTCATGCTGTTTGTAGTTTTTGTAATTTGAAAGTCACCTTTCATGCTGTCACTGCCCCCCCAAAAAGCACTAATATTTCAGCACTAAAACAGCATTTAAAATTCATATAGGCACAATGGTTTTCAGACATTTGACATGTGAAAAGTGAATCAGAAAAGCTGTTTCACATTTGATACACATGTGAAATGTGTGGGGTTATCCTCAAGTAAAATGCGTTGGGGTTTTTTCAACCAGGACTGCAACCAACAATAACTTTCATTATTGATTAATGTGAAGATTATTTTTGCGATAAATCTTTTAGTCTAAAAATGTCACAAAATGCACCAAGATGACATCTTCAATGTCCAACCAATTTAGATTGGTTCCCTATAAGCCTCACTACGCAATTCTGTCTGCCACCGCATACGACTTATGGATCGTATAGAGAACTACATACAGCGTTGGAGGCGACTCCCGTTCATTCCTATGAAAGTTGCTCAGTGACGCATGAAGCCAAAATGGCCCGACTGCCCAGTGATAAAGTACCCGGATCTTCCGCATCCATTGGGCTCCTTGAGCAGGCGCTGTAGCGTTTCCTTTAACCCCGCCTCCCAGCCCTCGGTCTGGGGCTCATTCACATGAACGGAGGAAGGGAAATAACTCTGGATTCAGCTATTAGTGCATTTTACAACTTTTAATACCTAATTATTTAAATAAGGTTTATTCAAGTGTTCATATTGGGAAGTTGATTCACCTCAAAAAAATGATCCACTGAGTTACAGACGTCTCTTTTCCAATGTAAATCTATGGGAAAAAGTATTTTTGGGCCCAATGGCATCACGTGACGGACACAGACGTTGTAGTACCACCGTTTGGCCACAATGAGAGTTTGCTTCAAAGCCCGGCGCTCTTCCTGGGGACTTGGTACGATCTCCCTTGGGGAAAAAGGCTTGATTTATGAAATGCGTCCACCATTGCGCAACCAAAACAAGAATAGGACAGCGCTATTTTCCCCTAGTAGCTATCCAATGTCAATGTAAGGTTTTTACGGTTACTATCTCCAGCAGCGGAAAAGCCGGACGGTGGAACAACAGAAGCACTGTAGAAAACAAAATGCAGTGTGTTGTTGGTAGTTGCTAGGCTCTGAGGAAAACGGAAAGCGACCTGGTTGTCTTTGCAACTGTAATACCACTTGAAAACACTAGGGAGGGAAAAGTTGTCTTTAGCCACTATGTTGATCTTTGCCTAGTGACACTTTGACAGCTGACTAACACTTAACTGAATCCAGTTACTAACTGCTGTAATCACCAGTATCATTAAATTTGTTGTCCAATACTGTTTTCACAGTTGCACAACTGTTTCCAGTAAAAACATCAAGGGGCCTCAACTTTTATGTGCTGTTATGTCTGTTCAGCTCGCTGCGTAACTTTGCACCTACATGCATAGTGAAAGCAGATGAGATATAAAACAGACCACATTTGAGAAGCTGGAGATTATCTGGCTTTCGTTTCTTGATAAATGACTTAAACAACTCAATGATATCAGAATTGTTGTCGATTAACCAACTTATCATTTCCCTTATGCTGATGATTTCTCAACGTGTTTGATTATAACTGTGTTTCCTAGATTAACTGATGTTTGTTTGCCATGTCAGTGTACGGCCTTGAAAACTGGTTCTATATCTGAGAGCTATTTATATCAGCATGCTGTGTTTTAATGACCACGGCTCTAACCATCTGTTTAATATACTAATAATGTGTACCTAGTCTTCTGTGAGTCTCTTCATGCAAGCAAATACAAACACATACACAATAGCATGAGAGAAGTGCTACTAAGGTGCTATATAATGCCCTTTAACAAAATGACAAAGAGCATGACAAAGTATGAGCTACGGTGTACGGTGAACACACTCTTGATTAACTATAAAACAGGGATTAGCGGCTTTCTGTGGCTGTACGAGAATAAAGGAACTTCTCCGATCGCTGAGGAATAAAAAAAAAAAATGTCTTTTGTTCAGATCAGTTATGAAATGTAGCCCGAGAGCGGCAGATGGCGAGGGGTGTGTGAGTGTGTGTTTGAAGCCAAACTGCAGCAGGGGTCCAGTTTTTATTGAGGGCCTTTTTGCGTGTGTTTTTATTGTTTTTTTACTCTGATTTGGCCAATTATCTGGGATTCTTTTTCTCCTATTTCAACTTTTCACGTCATTAAATTGAATTTGTTGCATGTGTAAAAATAATCCTTTCAACATGCAAGTGCACATGTGTGTCAATATTTTTCACATTTGCATCTTTTTGATCCATTTCAGTGTATTTCTTTGAGTGTTTGATGTATCCCAGTGGCTACACACACACACATGCATACACCGCCCAGCACACATCTGGTAGTCAGGTTATTTTTAAACACTCGAATCTGGTTCCTCTCGGAGTTGCTGCTAATGATTTCAAGACTACAATTAACCCTTTCTGTTCTGACATTGGTGAATGGTTTTACAGGTCTGACAGAGCTGTCAAACACATGCACTCACACGTTCATACACACACGCACACACTTTGAAGTCGGACTCTGCCAACATGAGTTACTATGATTCAAGCTATTACACAGATGCTCAGTATCTGGAGACCTTTCTTTCCTCACAACACATGTAGGTAATGATGAATTTACAATGAGGAGGGTTAATGATATTTCACTGCAAAAATCGTTTTGTATTAATATCACTAATTATAATCTTTGCTAGCTCACGCTTATGTAACAGCTCTCTTTACACACATTTTTGACCAGAGGGTGCACTTTTGCACAAAGGCGACGAGCATGATGCGTCACTGCGTGGGTGGAAAACATCAAAATGTTGTTTCCCCTCTGGAGCCGAATGCGTCTTCTTCTATCTTTTTTTTTCTAAATTCATTCCTTTTCTTTTTTATCAAACTCTCTGTACCTCGCTGAGCTTTTATTGTCTTGCAGGGGGAAACAGAACCACTTAGATGGGTGTAGGAAAAAAGCATAGTTGGGCTTAAAATAAGTATAAACTAAGATACTTAAATACTACAATATGTACAGAAACATGAAACATAAGTACGGAAAACACGTCACAAACGTCACTAACGTAACTTTGCCTTGCCGACTGGGCTGAATTAGGTACAGGTACAGGACAACAGCAGCATACAAAGGCAGAAAAGGGGTAGTTTGCACACTAATTATTGCAAACTCCCAACATTTTAAAGCGGGCCTATTATGCTTATTTTCAGTTGCATAGCCCAGTCTGCTCTGATTGGTCAGCTGGGCTGGGCTTTGTAACTTTACAGATCTTTTACATACAAAAAAAATGATTTAACACACTAAAGGGAAGCGAAAAATCACAAAAGCATAATAGGTCCCCTTTAAGAATGCAGCTTTTCAACATTCAAGGATCTCCCTCCAGGCAAATACAGTATGTGAGCAAAAATGTGGGTGTTATTTTGCGTCATGTGTTCTCCAAATCGTAGGTGGAGCTGTCATTTGTATTGCAACTAACTATTAATGTGTTCATTGTTTAGAAAATTGTGAAACACCGCAGTTGACACAGTTTTCCTAGACATGAAGTCTTGTTTTGTCCAACCAACAGTCCAAAACCCAAATTATATTTAGTTTACGATAATATAAAACAGAAAAAAGGTGGTAAATCTTTACACTGCAGAAACTGGAGAACGATTTTTGTTTGATGTTTATTTAAATGTTTAGTCAATTATCAAAACAGTTAGTAATATTTTTTTGTCAATCAACTGAATTACTTGCTCTTTTACATTTCTGCAAGCTTGTTTCCTTGGTTTTTATACATTTTACATGTGAAAACATATGAGAGAGATCATCTCGAATATCCCTAATCGGTGGAGATCTCCTAAATGTGTGTAAAAGTCTGAGCTCCTCACTTAAACTCCAGGTGATTTTATCTCTCCACAGGTCAATACGACACATCTGAGGCTGACTAAACCCACTGCATCATCTTACGCTTTGTCAGGAATTACCAAGAGTGTCTGGCAGGTGATCGATACGGTCTCCTAGGTGACCGTGTAATAATGAGTGCAGCTGCAACGTCATTAGGGAAGCACCACATTAGAGAGCTCTCAGTCGTCGTGGCAACCCTGACACGGGCAGGTGCTTAGGGAGACAAATCAAGTCGGGGGTTGAGTAAACACACTCTCACTCTGCGTCTGTCTGCCTGTCTCGTGTACACACACACACACACACACACACAGATAGAATAATGCTGAAATGCTGGGTCATATAATAGCTGATACGTGTTCATGGAGCCAAAGTCCCAAACCTTCTCCTAGAGCTCGTCACTTCTGTAACTCAACCAGATTTCTCTCAGTTTTCAATTTTATTTTCAACAACAAAATACACCGAACACCTGCTGCGTTGTCAACTAATTATTATTTTCATTATCAATTCAGCTGCAGATTACTTTCTCAATTAATTAATTAATTGTTTGGTGTATTAAATAGTTCACTGTAATGTCAGAAAATAGTGATGCCTTTAAACGTCAGTCCAAAATTCAGAGATATTTAGCTGACAAAAAAATCAATTGATTTTCAAAATAGTTGCTCATTAATTTTCTGTGAATCAACTAATGTAGCCCGGTCGCACGAAAAAAGGCGTGTGAGTGGCATGATAACGGGCAAGGCAAAAGCATAAAATAAGAACTCTGTTATTGCTTTTGGTGTGTCATTTGTACACCATGTAGTCTGTACTGACTGCAATGTAAACGCATCCACGTACACTCAAAGCTAGTGACGTAGAATAAAAAGTGAGATAGACCACTTATGTTGGACGGGTGGGGACACAGGACTTTCAACCAGGAGACCAATGTTCGAGACCGGCGTTTTGTTTTGTAAGCTACGTAAGCCTGTAAGTGACGTTTATGACGTGTTTTCCGTACTTATGTTACGTTGTTTCTGTAATTATTGTACTTAGTTTACGTACTTATTTTAAGCCTATATGACATTTTTCCTAAATCTAAGTTAGCGGTTTTATTGCCCCCTGCTTCTACTGCACCTTCAAACACGTGTGTAATATTCACGCCTCGGCGAGGCAAAACGTGACACTGACACGCTATCCTCTGGTGGACAGGCGGGTCTGTCTCACTCTTTGGCCTGTTATCGCAACACAGTCTCACGGCAGTTCATGAAATAGTCACGAAATTGTATGTATTTGATTCGTGTGCATAGACACAAATTTCCCTTTTTCTTTTCTGATGCTCCGCTCGACTCTCAACAACGTATTTTTTGTACGTTTTCCTACGAATGTCCAGCAACACGTGAGGCATGTGTCAATTTCCGCTCCAGTCTTTTCAAAATAAAACCACTTGGTAAGGTTGAGGAAAAGATCGACTTGGTTAGATTTAGGCAACACAGCTTCATAGTTAGGTTTAGGAAAAGATTGCGTTTTGGGTTTAAATAATACCTTGAGCCTTAAATGATACCTTAGCTTAAGTACGGAAGTTACGTGACAAATAAATCAACTTTGACTTCTGGTTTCACACGGGGTATGAACGCCGGTCTCCTGGGCAAAAGTCCTGTGTTTTTAGACTCACCCATCCACCCTGACCTCCTCCCTACGCGTCGTTTGCAGCTCTATACTTACTGGTTCACAATTACGTGGATTACAAACAAATTGATTTCGTGCTGACTATTACGAAAAACATTTGAAATTTGTGTATGTACATGAATTAATACATTAAATTTTGTGACTATTTCACAAACTGCTGTGCGACTGGGCTGATTTTGAGTTGACTAATGTCTTAATCCATTAATTGTATCAGCTTTAATATTTATAACTGTGACATCCATATCCTACATTAATGTGTATCTACTGGTGTAAGATAGTAGTAACATTTGAACACCTCTTCATTTTAGCCAAGAGAAAAAACAATGATCGTTTTGTTAGCATTCACCCACAACAGTTTTTAGAAAATCGAGAGAATAAAAGGAATGTTGGAAAGAGAAAGAAAATGGAAATATGTGCAGGAAATAGCAAGAAACAGACAGGAGGCTTTGGCGGCAGAAGAAGCAAAGCAACATGAAGAAGAAAAAGAGGAAGAAGAGTGGTAGTCGGAGCAGAGTGAAGGCAGAGAGGAGGAGGAGGATGCATGTCGGTGTCTGATGTATAATATATGACTTCTGGCTGATGCTTTGGCCTTTCTCTCATCTTCTTTCCGTTTCTGCCTCTCCCTTATTCCCTCTACATGCTTTCACCCATCCCTCTTCTTCTCCCTCATCACCCTTACACTCCTGTTACCTTTCCCGTTTTCTCAATCATCATTCCTTTCTTATTTATCTCTGTTTTTTCGTCGGCTTGCCCTTCCTCTCAGCTGTTTTTGCCATCTTTGCTTGAGGAGGCTCCTCACAGCTAGACTGTCCAAACAATGCTCTTGGTTTATACTCTAATCTCCTCCATTGTAATGTGTTTTAAATCCATTTCTGTTTCGCTTTATATTCAATGTGTCATTCGATACAACCATACAGTATCCAGCAGTGTGTCTGAGCATCTGTGTGCGTGTTCACTGGGGATTACATACTTCCTCTGTCGTCTGATAAAACAGTCCATATGAGATGGTCTGCAGCATATTGGATGCAGCAATGCCTCATACTGACATGATTCTTTTTTTTTTCACCTTCAGACAAAGCCAAACCCATTACAAGATAGGGTTTCTCCTCATACTAGAAGCCTCCTAAATAGTTCCAGACATGAGAGTCAAATGAGTTTCGCCAGCTCTTGTACACTCAAATATGACCCAGCTGCAAGAAGTAAACACCTCCTTCTAATGAGAAAACATGTTTAGTGGTGGAAGAAGAAGAATTAAGGTCTTTATCACACTATAAAACTACTCCATTAAACATGAAAGTCCCACATCCAAAATCGTACTTAAGTAAACGTAGCCTATATAGACTGGGACTTGATACGGATTGACAGCTGCCTCCGTTGAATAAACAGCCAATAGGAACGCTCTCTCTCTCAAATGACCTGTTATTGGTCAAAGTCTTCCGTCACAGGCTAGATTTTTTTAAGCCTGAAAACAGAGCCATGAGGAGGTGCAGAAGTCTAGTTTTCTCTCAGAACACTTGAATTACAATATGCTGAAAGGTTATTATGGATTTTTTTCTACAAACTAGAGATTTTTTTTTATTGAAAACAGTTTCCTGCTGCAGATAGAAACAACATGATGAGAGCAGTGAGAGTGGACCTAAACAGTAGGCTATTTGCGGGCCGTAAAAACCAAAATAATGAGTCTAAAGACGCTATAACGCACTGTAGAGCTGAGGGGAACTGCAGTACACGTGTCCCCTTTCCAACCCGATTTCAAAGGAAGGCGTATAAATAGCACAACATTACACGGGCATTACCTTTGTGATGAGGACGCATTTTAGGCTATTCGTGTGTCATTTGTACAAATACGGTACGGTAACGTCTGCAGTTAGTTTGAGGCAACAAAATCACTCACTTAGGTTTAAGCAATAATAACCCCTTAGGTTTAGGAAAAACGTCATGGTTTGGCTTAAAATAAGTACGTAAACTAAGTAAAATATGTACAGAAACAACGCAACAAAACTACAGGAAAACACGTCACTAAAAAACATGTGACAAACGTCACTAACGTAACCTACAAAACAAAACACCGGTCTCGAACACCGGTCTCCTGGTTGAAAGTCGTATGTTAAAAGTTGTGTGTTTGTTGGACCCATCCACCATAAGTAATCTTTCTCCCTTTTCATTCTACGTCACTGGCTCTGAGCGTAGCATATTTATGCGGAGCGTTTCCATTGCAGTACAGACGGCGTACAATGACACGCCATGCCTTGTGTATTATCGGGTCATTTTCGTGTGAACAGGCTGCCCTTTTGACATACAAGTAGTCATGTGATCCATTATATATGATTATATATTATAGATTATTTAAAGTGTAACTTAACCCCCAAGCGCCATTTTCAACCCATGAAATGATATATATTTATAAATTTGGTAAGAAATGTCAATATTAACACCCGCATTGATGTGGTTCATCACAATACAGTCGTATCATTTAGTTTACAGCTCAAAAAACACATGTAAGTGTGCAGTACCTCTTTAAGAACAGTACTTGAGTTACTTTCCCATCACTGCCTGTTTTCCTACACTGCATGTACTGTATATTAATATGTAACCAGTGTGTCTACACACTCTAGGCTATAGGCACTTCCTGTGCCGCAGTGGAGCCTATGACAGATGGCTGCTCTACTAACAGACGCATGAGCTCAGGACCATCGTCCTCCGGTAGCCGGCCAGCCAGCCAACCAGCCAACCACGAGCTGCCAGTCAGCTCAGTGCACTAAGCCGATCTGTTGCCCCGGCAACTGCTATTTCGGCTCCACCTTAGAGTTTCAACACACTGCGGGGTCAGATAAAATATTATTGGTGGTAGGGCACCTTAAAGGGGAAGCTTAAAAATGTTTCCGGTGTTTGCAGATTTCACAAACACACGTTTATCTTTTCTACCGCTGACTCTGAAACCGTCATCTTTTTAGCCTGTCAGTCTCTGAAGCTCTCCTCTCTGTTCCTTCTTGCTCTGGATGTTTTGCTCAGCAGAGGTGGAAGGGAGAGAGGAGGAGAGGGGAGGAGAAGGGAGGAGAAGGGAGGAGAGGGGAGGAGAGGGGGAGCTGCCCCTGTTGGTGAAGCAGCAGCTTGGAAACTCATCTGGTAGTAATAAGGTCTCCACATCGCTACTGTGACTCATGCGTGCGCACGCCCACCAGACTATTACGGGCTTATTTAGTACGTACATACGGTCATTAGACTCTGTGACCATGCACGCAGCTAAACACACACAACCTGTGGTGCGCCGTGACGACCACACAAATACACCCAGAGAAGAAAATACACCTTTACACAAAAAGACATATAGTTAAACACCACAAGCTGGACTGTAAACCATATATACAGTAATTACAGGCAATGTGTTTTTTCTTTTTCTTTTGAGGGCTCTCTTTCAGGGTTACTTGGATGAAATTAAGCACTTCCTGCTGTATGTAACACCTAAATCTACTGTTTAGAGTTGGACAGGAACCACTGACCCGTCCGTACCCAGACGTTCATTAAGGCTAAATGTACTACAGACTAATCCATTCATGTTGCATTATTGCTCTTGGTGCCAACGCAGTGTACTCTGACTATCAGGAGTACAACGGGTACCTTTTGTAACACTTTGTAGGACATGTTTTTCTGGGTGGTGCACTGAAATTTTATTTTGTTTTGGATTGAGAGTGTTTTCACAGTCTAATAACTAGGCTGTCATCGACCACAGAAATCCTTAGTCGACTAACACTCCTGCAGTTTTGTCGACTAATCGATTAGTTGATTTAAACGACGGATCTGGAAAAACTGAGTTTCTCCCCAAAACACTGCTTTAAATCTTGTGTATACCAGAGATGCGCTCATACGTTTCTTGGGAATAAGTCATTCAGCATGACAAAAGCATAAAAAACGAATAAACGACTAAAGAAATCTTAGTCGACTGAAACCAAAACGACCGATTAGTCGACTAATCGACTGAGAGGGGGCAGCCATAAAGGATATGCTTTTTAAAATTTGCACTAATACAGTATCCGTTCCAAATGTGCTTAATCAGAACGGGCCGAATGCTTGGCCTGTGTCCAGGGGCAGACTTTAACACCAACTAAAAGGGCCCCAAACAGCTATAGATGTATTATGATGTTTAGATATGAAAAATATTGAATTATGTTACTATTCTAACTCATTGTACCGCAAAATAACTTACAAAAGAACACCAAAGCACTCAATAATATGCAACTTAACTGTATGCTACTTACTGTGTACTTCTACTTCAGAGGAAAACACTGTAGTACTACATTTACCTGACAGAGAAATGTTACGGTTACGTTGCAGATTCAGATTTGACTCACAAAATATAACAATTAAAATATGATGCAACCCTATTAATAACTTTTATCAAGCTGGAGACAGCTTGAGATAATTCAGGCCCGTTCCTCCATTTACAGAAAGCTTTTGAATCGCAGGTACAACCAGTACAACCAGTACAACCGGTTTCTTTACTCCTCTGTGACAGTAAACTGAATATCTTTGAGTTGTGGACAAAACGAGACATTTGAGGACGTCATCTCGGGCTTTGGGAAACACTTATCAACATTTTCAACAACCATTTTCTGACATTTCATAGACTAAACAACTAATCGATTAATCGAGAAAGTAATCAACAGATTAATTGACAATGAAAATAATTGTTAGTTTGAGCCGTATAAGTGAAACCAGTCATTTAATACTGACCGGTGACTTTAGAGATGTGTTATCTACTGCCATCATATGAATTTCAAGGTGATGTTGCATAGACATATAGGCTACACTTTATGTGGATTTGTCCTCTATTCAGGCATGACTTTAGAAAAAGAAGAAGGTGCGTTGCATCTAAAAACAGCAGTGGTGCTTTGCAGTTGCTGTGACTGGTGTTAGTGTGTAAACTGCCCTTCAAACCACTATTAACTAACATTTGCTCACGTCTTCCCCTCTATGGTTTCTTCCATTCCTACCAGTATAGATAGATAGATAGATAGATAGATAGATAGATAGATAGATAGATAGATAGTAACTTTATTGATCCCGAGGGAAATTCAAGTTTCCAGCATCACAGTTCCATAGTGCAAATATATGTAAGCATATATGTGCATATGTTAGTAAAAAGGCAGTAAAAAAGTTAATAGTGCAAAGTACAAAGTATAAAACAATATACCAGATATAAAAATACAAGGAGATGAGGAAAACTGTTAAAACTGAATATAGTGCAGGGTAACAACTGTGATACACGACTAATAAAAAAAGTGGATATAGTGCAGAAGAGACTGTTAAAAATGAGTATAGTGCATTATTATCTGTCCTGCAGTGTGATGGAGATGATGGGAAGTCATGACATATCAGGTCTAACTGAGGAACATAATAACTGTTCCAACCCTATCAGGACTTCATTTAATATTCAGTCACAGACTTCTCCTCCCTCTTTAAATGAACTATTTTCTCTCATGTCATGCAGCCAAGACTACATCTGCTTTTGATTGGAAGGGATGTTATAGTTAAAAAAAAAAATGAGCCATTCATTCATTCATCCATGGGATGTTTTTTTTCTCAGCATCACGACTCAGGATAAGCACGAATAGAGATCTTTATCAACCAGCAAAATGGCGGCTTTGCATGGCTGATCCCACAAATCTCTCATCTCTAGATTCCTCTGAAGTGATGCAGCAGCAGCAGCAGCAGCAGCAGGCCTCATGCGCGCTCACCGCTTCTGCACGCACGCGACACACGACACACCTGCGCTCCTCCTATAGCCTACCTATGATCTCCTCTATATCAAATACTGATGATCTATTCTATATAATATACTGATCATCTCCTCTATATCATATACTGATCATCTCCTCTATATCATATACTGATCATCTCCTTTATACTGATCATCTCCTCTATATCATATACTGATCATCTCCTCTATACTGATGATCTATTCTATACTGATGATCTCCTCTATATCATATACTGATGAACTCCTTTATATCATATACTGATGATCTCCTCTATATCATATACTGATGATCTCCTTTATGTCATATACTGATGATCTCCTTTATGTCATATACTGATGATCTATTCTATATCATATACTGATGATCTCCTCTTTATCATATACTGATGATCTATTCTATATCATATATCTCCTCTATATTGATGATCTCCTCTATATATGATCTCCTCTATACTGATGATCTCATCTGGTCATTTCAGCTCACATCAAGTCCTTTCTGAATACACATTATTAATACAAATAAGAGGCTGCTATATGCGCAATGATGTGTTTGTGTATCTCAGCCTGTGGTGATGGTGGGTTATCCTACAGTGAAGGGCCTAAGTGATGCACATTCACCGCATTATTATGAAGCAGCACATTTTTTTTATTATCTATTGATGCATAAAAGCAGACTGACCAGGCTCGTGCGTCCCCGGGTTGTCGGACATCTCGAGCACCAGCAGCTCGCGGCCCTCGAAGCTTTCCCCGATGGTGTAGATGCGGCTGATGGTCTGACACTGCAGCCACACGGACACCAGCGCCTTCCGCAGCTCATCGTAGCGGTGGTACTCGAAGGAGATCTCACCAGCACCCTCGGTACCGGTACCGGTACCGGCTGCTGCTGCTGCTCCTCCACCGACCAGGGAGACCACCACGGCCCCGAGGAAAACGACCCAAGTGAACTGTTTCATCTCCTCGACGTGTCCTCTTTTTGTCTGTCTGTGTGTCTTCCTGCCTACGGCTTGGTCCCAAGCCTTATCTCTGTGCTGCAGCCTCACTGAAGGCTATAAATATCTCTCTCTCCTTCTGCTGCTGCTCTTCTCTCTCTCTCTCTCTGTGTGTGTCTGTGGTGTGATGCTGCTGCTGCTGCTCTTCTACCTGAGCTCTACTGACTCCCTCCACTGTCAAGCCACCACTCAAGGTGTACACATCCGGTCACAATTTTTCAAAATAAAGGCTTTTCGTCCTCCCTGAGGTGAGCAGCAGAAGGTGTTTTTGTAGGTATTTTTGTATTCTTAAAGGGACTATTTGTAACTTTCAGAAATGCTTGTTAACAGCGACACCTGTGGCCGTTAAGTCAACGAAAGTCAGCGTCGGGCTCGCGCTTGTGCTCGCTCTAAATAGACGTGAACGAGCATCGCTCAAAACAGTGAGGCGACACACGTCAGCTAAAACCACAATACCACTCTATATTTCACCTGCTTGGCAGTAATGTTAGCTGACCAGACGAAGGTCTCTCCATGAATCAATGCTGATCCTAGTGTTGGCTTTTCCTGCCTCAGCCTCCCGACCGCGGTCCGAGGGAGACACCGGTACCCGGTCGGAGGTGATAACGTTTCTCGCTGTGGAGCCCCGCCACTTCACAAGACACGGGAAACCTCTGTTGGTCTGGAGGAGCTGCAGCAGTTATCTCTGCACAAACGTCCACTGTACATTTACTAGATATTCTCAGAGCTAAACTAACTCTTCTGCCGTGTGTAGAGGTGGAGCGAGCTGAACGAGCTGAACTGTTTAACAGACGGGCTTCACTAGATATAACTTTGAGGTTTTGGTGCTTCTGTGTAGTTTGTGTTGGAGTCTGAGTCTGAACAGTGTAGCCACACGAGAGCGCGCATGGGACACCGACCCGGATTGATTTATACGTGTAAGAAGTTACAAACAGTCCCTTTAATTAATATTGAACAATTTATATTTCCATAAGGCTTTTGATTGGCATTGGCTATTTATCTTTGCTTATGACACGGCTGTGTTGAATACTTGATTCTGATTGGTCAATCACGGCGTTCTGCGGTCTGTAATTCCTTTATAACAGACTGTTGCTATGTATAGCAGACCGTTGCTATGGCCGCAGTTCTGATGTCGGACTCTGGCGGACCGTTTTTGTGTCAAATTATTTATTTTTGAGTAAGCAGACATTTAATAAGCGGGATAATGTACAGCTAGCGGGTCATTGTTGTGAGAGAATCCCCTTCAGGGCGATGAGAGTCCACCATTTGTGCAGGATCGCCATGTCGGGGTTTTTTTCACAACAATGACCGGCTCGCTGTACGTTATCCCTCACTTAAATTAGGATTGCTTTTCAATTTACTATCACAATTTATATCCTACAAAAGAAGGCTGCAAAAACACAATAAATACTCAAAAGCTACAAAGGAGATGTTTTTTTTTTATTTGCGTGTTCAG
Organism: Sebastes fasciatus; assembly: GCF_043250625.1. Classification (NCBI taxonomy): domain Eukaryota; kingdom Metazoa; phylum Chordata; class Actinopteri; order Perciformes; family Sebastidae; genus Sebastes; species Sebastes fasciatus. The sequence continues at coordinate 20,502,296 of NC_133797.1, read as the reverse complement.
TCTATGTGTCATGACTCCTTTGTGTACTTTAAAAACATGTTATTATTGTGTGCATTTTGCTGCAACAATCAATTAATTAATCGATCATCAGGAAATTCATTATCAAGTGTTTATGACGATTGCTTTTTCTGTTTTGTATCATCGATCTCTATTTTATATTATTGTAAATATAAAATCAAAAGAGAATAATTAAGGATAAAGTGCATGAGTTTGAGTAATGCAAGTTTTTGGAAATAGCATTATTGATGTAATTGTGGTAGTGCTACAGTAGTAACAGTACATTTGTCTTGGCTAAGACTTTTGGACTGTTGGTCAGACAAATCAAGTAATATAAAGATGTCACCTCGGGCTCTGGGAAACTGTTTGGTACTTTTCACTATTTTCTGTCATTAATCGCAAAGATAATCAACAGATTGAGTGATAATGAAAATAACTGTCAGTTGCAACTCTACTGCAAACCCAAGCAGGTAATATGTGATTGTGTTTTTCTATTACAGAGCACCAAAGTATATAGAGCTACGAAAAATAACCCATAATCAACTCTGCTGGGGGAAAACAAATCCTACAACAGAAAATTAAGTGTGAGTAAAGCAATTAATTTGATTAATTTTATTTATTAATGTATTTCAGAGTATGTTGGACCATGTTATCGATGTATTTACTCATGTGTTTATTAACTCAGTTTTGGTCTTTCATATAAATCTGCCTCACTTCCTGTTTGGTATCTGCTGCTGCTGGCTGACTTGACGCAGCAGTAGGGGTGTGTCCACAGTGCAGCAGAGAGGAGATGGAGGGAACCTACAGCATAATAAACTAACACTTTCTCCATCAACACACTACAACAGAGTCTACAGAGGAACACCAACAGGGAAGATTCACATCTGTGATGCTAGAAATATCTGAGCCTGAGCAGTCGAAGATGTGTAGAAGTGTGTCCATGTGTCAAAAATGAACAATATCTTATTAATACAGAGGCTTTTATCATAATCTGATGAGAAGGAAGCATTCTTTTTAGAGCTGCAACGATTAATCGATTAGTTGTCGACTATTAAATTAATCGCCCATTATTTGATAATCGATTAATCAGTCATTTTTTAAGAAAAAAAAGTAAAAATTCTGATTCCAGCTTCTTAAATGTGAATATTTTCTGGTTTCTTTACTCCTCTATGACAGTAAACAGAATATCTTTGAGTTGTGGAAAAAATACTACTTTACACAACCAAACTCCTGTTCAAATAGGTTCATTTATTTATGATAAAAACAGAAAAAAAACATATTCAAGGTTTCTTTTTGTAAAACCAATACAACATTTATTTATTTATTTGTACAGTCTTAAACAAAATAGGCTTGAACAACCTGGAAGTGCCATTATGAGCCAATCCCTTTTCATCAAAAAATATACATGGATTTGCGTCAAACATGCCTGACTTGAGTTTAGAGAGTTCCCGCTGAGATGCAGCGTCACTCTGACTCAGTTTAACTAAAGAGGAAGCGCTAAAGTGCTCAGACATTCAAAGGTAAACGAAAGCATTTCACAAGAAGGTCATTATCATTCAATGACCAAGCAAAGCAACAATCAAAATGAGGATGTTGATGGTTTTTTATTCAGCCAGCAGCTGTTGACAGAAGGAGCAGACAAAAATACTTCTTTTGCAAAAAGGCACAGAAGACGGACTGAAGTCAACATGCAGTCCGATTCAGAATCAGTACACGTGTGTGTGTGAGTGTGTGTGTGTGTGAGAGAGAGAGAGGGGAAAAGCAGCACTGTTTGTGTGTCTGTCCAACCCACTGTCTCCTCCCTCCTCCTGACAAACCAGTTGAGTGTATGAACCGTATAATGGTATAAACTGAGAGTGGTTTACTGCTCCTTCTTGTCTCCCTGTTTCTGCAGGTGCTTGTTGTACTGGTTGTCCGTCTTCAGCAGCTTGTCCCACCAGGTGAAGGTGGACGAGTAGTTACCCGTGAAGTTCATGTGGTGAAAGTCGTGGAAACGGGTGCCGGCGTAGAACGGGATCAGGTGGAGCGGGTTCAGGGGGATGTCATAACCACTGAGAGGGAGCGAAGAAAAAAAGGGGATTCAGAAGTCTGTCATTCAAAGAAATCACCACTAGTTGTTCTGTGTCAGATATTAAAGTTGCAGTTTGTAGGATTTGGCGGCATCTAGTCAAGACAATTTTATTTGTATAGCCCAAAATCATAAATCACAATTTTGCCTCAGGGGGCTTTACAATCTGCACGGGGTACGACACCCTCTGTCCTTTACAGTGCGACACTCTCATCAGATGAGGAAAAACTCCTCCAAAAAACCCTTTTAACAGGGAAAAAAGAATAAATGGAAGAAACCTCAGGAAGAGCAACAGAGGAGGGATCCCTCTTCAGGTGTGCAATAAATGTCGTGTGTACAGAGTAACACCATAATGAAAATACAACACAGACAATCCATATGACAAAAATTAGTACATATAATGTGAACATATGTGAAGGGGGGATTCAGATAAGATAGATAAACTCGGAAAAAAAAGTTTGGAAATTTGTGTTTGGTCGATTATTTCTCTGTTGTTACAATACTAATTGGCATTGTAGTTTACATCGTTGGAAAGCCTGTCTATTTACCTTCACAATGATGTCCAACTTGTAAGGATCGTGCATTTGTGCGATGAGCAGCACAGCTGATTATGTGAGTAGCGCCCAAGTGAAATTTGCCAAAATTCTCTGCCAATGCTAAACAGTGAATTCTCCTGTTGGTATTGACTCTTGTTTTGAGCTCCAGGTGCTGCCAATCAGGTGCCTGATGTGCATGGGGCCTGCTGGGTCCCGCGCCCTGCTAAAGGGATCATTTGGTGTCTATTCCAAGCATCGGCATGCCATGTTTGTCTGGCTAAGGCCCGCGCGAGAGGGCAAGTTGAAGCTGGTGTTCCGCAAAACTTGTTTTGTGTATTGTTTTACATTTTGTAACTTTTGTGACTTATGTATGTTGTACGTTATATGATTAAATTATTTTATTAATGATAGAAATTACTAACAAAGATTGTGTAGTTTAGAATCAGTGGATTATTTAATAATATATATAAAATAATAATGAATAAAATGTTCTTAAAATTTTTAAAAGCAAGTTGCAAAGTCCTTTGCAAAAAGATATAAAACCAGGAAAATGTATGGATCAGAGTGAAATAAAATATAAATAAAATAAAAATATTTTTTTAAATTGAATTAGATTTGATTTAAAATTAAATTTTAGCAAACTGATTTTAAGCTAAGAAAGTAGAGTAGTAAGACATAAGACATCTTAAGTATAAGACATTGTGAATTTGTGGTATTGTTTATGCCACCCCATGTCTTTTGAGTTCTTTTTTCTGTATGTGCATACAAGTCTTCAGTATACATGTATGTGTATGTAAAATAATGGAAAAATATAAATGTATTATACTAATAAATATCTCAATAGGGATGAGTTCTATGTGACCTGATAATATGATAGTAACATCTGGTGTTCTCTGTGGCCCTCTAGTGGTCGACGTCTTACATTACAGACAGAGTTGACACAATGAGAAAGTGTAGTACTATCGCCTCCCTGGCTGTTGTAATCGGTGATGTAATTGCTGCTCTGCTTATCGAATACTTAAAGTAAATGTTTGCTCTCTTTAGAGTCGTAGTGATAAACGGTCAAACAAAGCTCTATTTCTACCTGCAGAGAGGGAAGGAAAGGGCGTAGAGAAAAAGTGTCCTACCTGTGGACGTCGATGGTCTCCAGCAGGCGGAAGGACACCCAGGCCCACAGGAAGAAGACGTGGTTACAGAAGATCATGATGCCAATGAAGAAACCGGCTCCCAGGATGAGAGTCTCAGCAGGATGAGCGTATTCTGCCTGCATGCCGAACGGAGCCTAGGAGGGACAGCGGAGACACTGGGATGAAGACATGTGCATGTGCTTGTGTGTGTGTGTGTTTGTGTGTGAGAGCTACAGCATCATTAATAAGTAACTCTTCAGTAAAGAGTTTAACCAGAGAATGTTGTGCTTATTTATCTTGTCATGTGTGTGTTGTACTCACGGTGAACTCGTGGTGGACTTTGTGGATGTATTTGTAGATTCTGCGGTGATGCAGCAGGCGATGGAGGAAATAGTGCCACGTGTCTTCAACAACAGCACAGCCGAAGCACTGAGTCAAGACGTACGGCCTGAAGAGAGAGGAGACGAAGACGAGAAGAGAGAGGAGACGAAGACAAGAAGAGAGAGGAGAAGCACACTGAGTTATCCCAACTAACAGAGTTTACTGCTGGATCCCACTGAAGGTCCTTAGACGAATGGTAGCAGATTTCAGATTCAGATTAATTCTTTATTGTCCTCTATAAGTAAGAAAAATAGACAAAATAATTCTTAATCAATTAAATGGACGACTTCTGATAAGGTAATGCAAAGTGAGTTTGCAACAAGAGACAAATAATACATTCATATATGTTGCATTCAAACCTTGTTTTGGATGATTGCAAACACACGTGTGGCAGTTGTATAAATACTCTACTCTATATCTAGGGTGCTTTGAATACGACGCGTTCAGGTCTGTTTTATTGAACTTCCACTCACCAGCGCGGCATTGAGTCCCAGTCATACGGGATGTTGAAGAATTCAGTGAAGTAGTAAGTCCCACAGATCAACGGCAGCTGGATACAGAAATGGTTGAACAGCAGCATCTTGAAACATCTCCACTGTTTCTCCCACGTCTCTGGCTTGTCCTACACACACACACACACACACAAGGTTTATTAAATAATAATGTCATCTTAGATTCTGAAAATAAAAATCATAACAACCAAAAAAAAACAACACACAAACCTGTTGGATCTTGTATTTCTGCATGAAGGGCATGAACTGGAAGAGGAAGCCAGGCAGGCAGAACAGGAAGTAGATGAACTCGTGGACGATGAGCGACCCCCAGGTGGCAATCTGGAACTTGGTGTAGTTGTCCATCATGTAGCCCCAGGCGTGTTTCAGTGAGGGCTGGAAGGGGTTTTCTGGCAACACCGCGTCTACATACTCCGCCGCCAGGTAGGCAGAGCTCAAGATATCTGCCGTGCCGTTCACCTCCATGATGGACAACGCAAGGTGACTGACGGTCTAGAGAGAAGACTGGGAAAACAGGAACACAGTGTTACACTCTCAGACAGGACGTATTATTACAGCTACGGGTGGACAGATAATACTCTCAGTCATGTTAGTCCACTACAAGTTTGTCTTTTCAATAAAAAAAATGATAATGTGAAGAAAGGAAACTGGATAGTCCATTCCACTTATAGCAGAGACATCATAAAAAAACAATAGATAATAAAAACTGCCATAATATGATGAATTTAAAATCATTATTACAAAACAATTAACTTTTACACTCCAATCTATCTCACTTTTAATCACCGTTTACAATGTGTGCTAATTATAAACCATCAAAAGTTCAGAAGCTTTAGTTTGCAGTACATATTCAGTTTCTAACTGAGTTATTGTAGTTTGCTACCACGTTATAATGTAATGTCTAATCATGATATAGTAATCAATACTTTTTAAACACATTTTCTGAATATACAAATACACTGAAAATATAATCAAACACTACTGGACTTATAGACATTTATTAATCCAGTTTTTTCCCTGTAAATTGAAATGTGAACTAATTAAAACTACACCAAAACACAGACGCCTTGTAAAAATTACATTAATTATCAGCAAATTACATTTAGTAAACTAAATACTATTTGAAATAATAAATGCTATTTACAAGCATGCAGAAACACTAGTAATAGACTGTGATGTAAGAACTATTCAGTTACTTTATCTAAGTAAAATCTGTTATAACACCACGTAAAAGTGAAGAAGTGTTATCAGCAAGTGTTATATTACATGATTAGATTATTATCGGTGCATTAACATATTTGCAGCATTTTAAATGTTGCAGCTGTCGATGTGGATCTGTTAACTACTTTATATAATGTTGGATAGTTTAATCTATAATCATGCATAATATTTTATAAATGGACAATAGCTTTTGTATGTAAAATCTGAATCTGCAAAGTAACTGTAGTTGTAATATAAATGTAGCGCAATAAAAAGTACAACAGAATTGTAGAGTAGAAGTAAGAAAAAAAATTAAAAGTATCATTACATGTAAATACTCCAGGAAATCAGGCTTCAAGTACCATAAAAATGTACTTGAGTGCTGAGTAAATGTAATCCTCCACCACTGCAGAGTTTTAAGACATTACACCACTGAAATACATGCAATAATTACTAAACTCACAATTTAACTCATTTAGATCACAATTTACACTGTGCACTTATATTAAGTGATTATAACAACATATAATGATCTCATCGTTAATATTTACTCATTTTACAGGTGTTAATGTGTTTTTATTATTGCTTTGAAGAAAACTAATGGTGGTACACTATGACAGAACACCATGTACCAATATACAAAGGTGGAATGTAATAAAGTACATTAACTCAAGTACTTACTGTAAGTACAATTATGAGGTACTTGTACTTTACGTTACTTTATACTTTTACTCCAATCCATTTAGAAAGCAAATATTGTACATTTTACTCCACTACATGTATTTGACAGCTTTAGTTACTAGTTACTTTGCATATTCGGATTAATAATAGAAAATAAGAAAAATCAATTAATACATTATGATGTTTTTAATCACAGGTTAAGTTACCCAGCAGTATATAAAGTACTTAAAATGAGCTCCACTTGTTTATTTATTTTGCCCAATTTAAGACTATACAACATAACAAAAAATAAATAGATGAATAATATACAGTGCAGGAAGAGGCAAAAAACCCACTGGGCTTATCTGAAGCCTCCACCTAGAGACAAGATTAATATAAAGAGATAATATGACTACATAATAGTGATAACAAAACAATTAGGACAATATATATATATAATAACAACAATAACAATACAGTAAATATATATATAAAAAAAGTGTGTGTGTGTGTGTGTGTGTTTGTGTGTGTTTGTGAGGAGGATATTGATTTAAATATCTATAAAGATTTCTGGGCAATCTTAACCAAATAACATTGTCAGTGGGAAAAAATTAAAAACATAAAAACAGATACATGGACAACATGGGGAAAAGCAATTTGTGATGTACACATGCATCACTAATTATAATCCAATAATATATATATTATTCTGAAGTGGGCCATTCTGCATAATGAGTACTTTTTTCTTTTGATACTTTAAGTAGGCCTATATTTTAATGCTAATACTATAGTAGTTGTAGTGTGTATGTAGTTTTACTTTAGTAAAAGGTCTTAATACTTCTTCCACCACTGCCAATAAATATTATTTGAATCAATAAATTCTGCACGGAAGCTGCAGAATCACACTGTTAGTGCACCAACATAAACAGCTCAATGAAACAAGCAGACAAACAATCACAGCCGCGAAACATTTCATTACATCCCTCCAGTATAACCGGACACTATTTCATGATTATTAATGAACTATTTATGTGTTTTAGATAACAAAACAGGACAACATGTTCCCAACTTGCTGCTTCTCGACGTCTGCTTCTATTCCTCGCTCAAATACATAAACAACAGATGTACTTTATCAATCGCTGCTAGAATAAATCATATAAATATCTTATATTCAGCTCAGGACGGTATAAACTCACCTTTCCGTGGTACGTCCCGTCTACCTGAGAGTCAGAGACGGTCGGCCGGGTGAAGTACAGTCATATGGAGCGATCTGATTGCTCGAGAGGAGAGCAGAGTGACGTCAGGGGGCCGAGCGGCCTCGCTGATTGGTCCGCTGGATGGAGCGATGATAGTGAGACTGTATGTTTCTACAGCGACAGCCAATCAGAGGCGAGCTCTGCTTTCATAACCTGCTCAGTGATGATGGGCTGTATGAAGAGAGGGATGGGGTGGTCAGGAGAACTTTGAGTCATAATGCACATACATGTGTGTCTTCCGGCTATAATCTACATTTGTGACTCCAATGTCAACTTTGGAAATGGTGTAGAGGCGTTGAGACAAATAAACTGATGTATAAAGTTTAAAAAAGTTTAAAGAGTAAAGTATAAAGTTTTAAATTCAATTAAAGCACCACTAAACTGATTGTGAATTATATTTCCTGTTCTCACTGTTACTCCTGCTGGTTTACAAACAACTAAATGGTTTAGGGACAAAATACATTTCTGATCTTCTACTATGTTATGAACCATCCAGACCCCTCAGGTCATCTGGATCAGGTCTGCTTAGTGTCCCCAGAGTCAGAACTAAACATGCAGAAGCAGCGTTCAGTTTGTATGCACCAAATATTTGGAACAAGCTCCCAGAAACCTGCAGGACCGCTTCAACTCTGAGTTCTTTTAAATCAAAGCTTGAAACTTTCCTCTTTGCTGCTGCTGCCTTTTATTAAACCAGATAATGATCTTATACTGCACTAGAGCGTTTACTCTTGTGTGTTATGTTCTATTTTAGAAGTCCTAGCTTTTATTTTTAGCTTGTTTTTATTTTCTAATCTTTAATGTTTTTATGTTTTTATAACTGTTTTAATTATGTCTTAATGTTCTTTTGCATTTTGTCTTAATTTTCTTGAATGTTTATGTAAAGCACTTTTAATTGCCCTGTTGCTGAAATGTGCTATACAAAGAAAACTGCCTTGCCTTGCCTTGCCTTTGAGACGAATAAACTGATGTATAAAGTTTAAAAAAAATATTTTAAAAAATGTATCATTGCATTCAATTAAAGCACCACTAAACTGATTGTGAATTATTATTTTATAAGATGATCATACAGTGAGTGTTATATGTAAAATTGTAATCTGCTAAGAAACTATTAGCTGTCAAATAAATGTAATATAAATTAGCCTACAATGGAAGTATTTAAGTAAATTACACCTCAAAATTGATGTACAGTACTTGAGTAAGCGTTTCATTTAACATTTTCATTTATCAAAAGAAACCAAAGTTCTCAAATATTAAATATAGTCTATGAATACAGGCAGAATAACAAGAACTTTAACTGAATAAAATAGCTAGAAAATGGCAGAAAAGTTAAGAAGAGAGAGAAACTTATCTGGCAAATGATGTGAAATGTGAATAGTAATAAATTAATCAGCGTATAATTATTAAAATATCACAAACACAGCGTATTCCATTTCAACATTTTTACTGATTTTGGCAAAGTTTTTAAAAACAGATTATGTCATTTCACAGCTTTAAATACAAGAAGCATATTTATTAATGAGAATATAAAACAAGTAATGAAACATTGTCAAAGTCATAAGCCTACATGACATTCCTCAATACACTGACGATAAAACAGCGATACCAGTTACGACTGTATTATAGCAACTTTAGCGAGGAGAGGGAAGAGAATCAGAAAATCAAGAGTAGGTTTGGTCACTTTCCAGAGAGAGAGAGAGAACAGATTAGTAAAGTAGTAAAGAGAGACAGAAATGAAGAGACATATTAAAATTGGCACATTCATAGTACGTCAGGGTGTTGCAGTAGTTAATAGGGTTGCTACACCAAAGGAGGGAGAGGGAACTGTTGGGAGAATAGGAGGTTTGGGGACCATGCAGTGAGTTCAGGCTGTTGTTGTCATTAGTGGTTACAACCACAACAAGGATGGCTGCCGGGTGACAGTAAAGCACTGATACATCCAACTGTTTTTCATTTCAAACAGCGTCTCCCTCCGTCCGTCACTGGTTTTTGGTAACATGACTCGTCTCCGTTACCAGAAGAGAAGTGTTCCAGTTAAAGTTTTTTAAGAAGAAATGTACATTTTTCTGCTTCTCACGTCGCTGTTCTGAATTCATGCGGGCTGACGCGACCGACACATCATCACCGATCCGGAGTCAGCTCTCAAATGTATCCCAGAACAGCCGCCGAGTCCAGCCGTCCGGTAACAGTACTCGATGCATAACAATGGACGTAGAAGAAGAAAAGGGGAGAGCGGGGTGTAATTTGACATTCAGGCACTCTTGAACAGCCACACTGCAACACTGTAAAAGGTCAGAGGTCAGACAGAGTGCGTTCATGCGGCGTCGGATCAGGCGTCACCACACAGATGCACACAAACACACATGCTCACGTGTGCAAGCAAAGGAGCACCTTTAAATGCAAGCGCACGCACACACACAAACACTCACACACACACATTTTCAGGATAAAAACGAAGGAGAAACAAAGATTTCAGTCCCAGATGGTCCTTCCTCTCCCGTAGGTTAGATCAGTGGTCTCTCTCAGAGCTGCTCCATGTTAACATAACTAATGTTAAAGTTTTAGTAGCTTCATATCAGTAGCGTTTCAATGACACTGCAGTGGTGCTTCAGACTGGTTTTGTCCAGTCGCTGGCGGCAGTCCTGCCAGGAGGGGGTTAAAACACGGGTTCGATTCCCTCCCCGTCCCGTTTGTTACAGCTCCCCCTTTCAGGTAAGTGCAAAAAATCTTCATCATCATCCTCAACAACAACAATCTTGTCATTTTCTTCATCCTCGTCAGTGCCTGAGCCAATGCTGCCCAACATCGAAGCATTGGCATCATAGACAGATCCAAGATCAGTATTCAGCAGGAGAATACATTGTGATTCAAATCAGTGGCAGGCGTCAAGAGCAGTCATAAGGGCTTGTCGATCACAGTCACACCTGTGGTTAAAAAAGAAAACGCAGATTAAGATGAAGCACCGCTATCGCCACACGTGATATCAACGATTAATCAATTAGTTGTCAACTATTAAATGATTCGCCAACTATTTTATAAAACTAAAAATTCTCTGATTCCAGCTTCTTAGATGTGAATAATTTCTGGTTTCTTTACTCCTCTATGACAGTAAACTGAATATATTTGAGTTGTGGACAAAACAAGACATTTGAGGACGTCATCTTGGGCTTTAGGAAACACTGATTGACATTTTTCACCAATTTTTGGCAATTTATAGACCAAACAACTAATCAATTAATCAAGAAAATAATCGACAATGAAAATAATCATAAGTTACAGCTCTAAAAATGTATAATATGAATGTAAAGATAATAGAAATACATCAAAGCAAAAGCTTTTTATGTCCACTATAGTTACTATTGCTAGTACTGTTAAAAGTAGGAATAGTTGTAATACTTATATTACTGTAGAAATGCAAAGCACATACTGTTTTCCTTGATATATAACATTTTATTCATCCCCGGGGTGGAATTTAGGTGTAAAAAGTGACATTAAAACTACGGCTGGACCCAAATATTCGACTATTCGCTTGTTCTGTAGGAATTCGATTTTCAATTTTGGGATTCGGATATTTGTTTGTTTTTTCGTTCTTTTTTTAACCCCTGAAGATTACAAACATGCATAAAACATACCAAACCTTTTGGAAACTGTTTTTTTATCCAATAACAAATAATAATACAAACAACGCCTACTGTGGAATAACAGAATCCTTCAAATTTAACGCCTTTAATTAAACCGAAGGCGTTCTCAGCTGACATGAACAGAGCTATGTCTGACTGAGTCTTTCCCGATTCATGTTAAGGAGACGAGCCAAGCCAGAGCGCTTGCCGCCGTTGTTTGTGTCAGAACTTTCTCCTCCCGGCCGAATCTTAGAATATTCCCTCCTTACTGCTACCGAAGCTCCGGAGCCCAAAATATAGCATCCGGGAAAGCCCTAATCATAACAAATAGTGGTACGGTAACTAAAGTAACAAGCAGTAGTTAAAGTGACAAAAGTGAAGTACCGGTCCGGTACCTATATACTGTATATATATAATACCATATGTAAAACAAAAACTTAATTTTTTTGGTTTTGCAATTATGGATTTGGACAAAAGTATCCAGTAAAACGTCCCCAGTTTGGAGAAGCAGACAGGAGTTACAGCACGGGAGCAAAGCAATGTACTGCTGTGGACGTATTTAACGTATGTAAACTTATTTTAGACACCTAAAAGAAAGGCTCACCTAAAAAAATCAATATCAGTTTAACTGTACGCCATATTTAGAATATTTTCAGCCGTTTACCTTGCCGTCAGAAAGCTATACAGTCTATCTTTCCGTTGGGGAACTGAAGCCGTTATCGCTGCTCTCTCCAAAGCAACCAGACTCCATTGAAAAAAAACTGTAATTTTACTGCTGTTGCTGGTCTACTGCTGCCTCGATCGGCTGGTTTGTTTGTGTTATTGTGTGACTTACAAACTAACCAAAGTCACACAATAACACAAACTACCAGCAGTAGACCAGCAACTCCCGTGTTCTGCAGTTCCCTGTCGGAAACATGGACTGTATAGCTGTCTGACGGCAAGGTAAAGCAGTGAAAATCTTTCTTTTAGGTGGCTAAAATACGTTTTGCTGCCGGCCCCGTCCACAGCAGTACATCACTGACTACGGAAAAGTACCTCGTACATCACCACTTCAAAACACCCTGACTATCCCTTTAAATTAAAAAAACGGCATGTACAGTATGTTCTCATGCGTTTCTCTACTCACCTGCATAACTGCGTCCTGTGCTCATGCAGGTCGGCAGTAGTGACCACTTGTCCGAGTTTGGATTGTAGAACTCCACAGAGGCCAAATTGCAGCTGCCGTCGTCTCCTCCCACCACATACAGTACGTTGTTCACAGCACAAACACCTGGAAACACAAACACACACATACAGAATGAAGATTCGTTTAACATCTCACACCTGAGGATGTCTGGTGGATGGACTGTCTGCATTACCTGCGTTGCGTCGACACATGTTCATGTCAGCTACCTGCCGCCAGCTGTTGGAGGCTGGATCATATACTTCACAGCTCTTCCTCACCAGTGGACCATCATGACCCCCGACAGCGTACAGTAAACCTTTTAACACACCCACACCTGAGGAAGACATCGGACACAAGATCTGGTCACCATTTCTGTCTTATCATGAATTTCCCTCACTGAGTATAGCATAACAATTATCTTATCTTGTCTTGTTTTGACGGATACATTTTTAAGAATGGTTTATCTGTCTGTTGAATAATGTTTTTTTTCTGACCTGCTCCACTGCGTCTCGTGCCCATCTCTGCAATGTAGCTCCATGTGTTGCTTTTAGGGTTGTAAGCTTCTACTGTACTCAGACATTGCCTAGTCGCTCCATCATAACCTCCAACTGCATAAAGGATCGCTAAAAAACACACATAAGAAACATGCGCAAGTCACAACTCAGAATGAGCGAGGCACGATGGGTGGACAAAATAATAGAAACACATTAAAATACATTATTATACGGCTTTGTTGAATACTGCCTGCCCTGCCTTTAAGTATTTGGCTTTAACTTGATTTTAAAACTTTTTTTTAAAGTATTAATGCTGTTTTCCTGTTTTTTTATAGATTAAAAGAGTGCAATAGAGCATTATTGACTCTTTTCACAGCAGACACTTTGGCTTGTCAAAGCAGGAAAAGCACAGGTGTATTTATTTAACATTGAAGATGGCTCCGTTCCATTAAGTGTCCTAACGAACCATGTCACTGAGTGAGCATGCACAACACCAGAGACCTGAAACTGGCTCACCTAAACGGAAAGCAGCCGTCATTAATGTTATTAATACCACCTGTGCTTTTCCTGCTTTGGCAAGTCAAAATGTCTGCTGTGAAAAGGATCTATTGTATCAAGCTTTAAGCCAGTTTCTGTCTCTACAAACTCTGGAGGTGTCAACACCTCTGATGGTTTCAAAATAAAAACAAGTTATGCATTTTGCAAAAAATGTATTCATTGCAGGACTATTGTATAGATTATATAGTGTTTCTGACTGTAAAACTGAACTGGGAATAGTATTCACCATTGACAACACCCACTCCTACACTGCTCCGTCGGGTACTCATGGGTAACACGTGGAACCACTCGTCTGTCTTCGCGTTGTACGCCTCGATTGTCGACAAACCTGCAAACACACACAACATGTAGCAAAAACACCACGAACAATCACATATTATATAATTTCCTGTTGTAACATAAATCAAAAGCCTGTAGGGATTCACTGTCTTCAACTCTCTCCGTCACACGGATCAATTTAAAAAACACTTTAATGTCACGGCCACTCGACTGTACCTGTGCTGCCGTCGAAGCCGCCCACAGCGTACAGGAGTCCGTTGAGCACAGCAGCGCCGAGGGTTGATCGGCGGTCTTGCATGCTGCTCACGCTCGTCCAGCGGTCCATCATCGGGTCGTAACAATCGACCGTCCGGACGCGCAACGAACCGTTGAAACCACCAACTGCATACACACACCCACCCACGTACACCACACCTAAAGGGCAACAACACAGGAAATAAACAGGTAAAAAACACATATCTACAGAAAAGGACTCACACAGCCTGGTATAGTGAGGATCAATGGACCCTGCCAAGGTTATAACAGTTTTTAATTTTCAATTTTCGTTTTAGTTTAGTTTTAAGTAGTTTTCCGAGTGTGTTTGCTAGTTGTAATTTACTTTCAGTTTTTTTCTGAAGGTTTAGTTTTAGTTTTTATATATTTAGTTTTTTTTTTACAGTAGTTTTACGTTGTTTTCTTCTCGCGCTACTTTATTGAAGCAACTGCAGCACAGCGCGTTCTCCTGGAAGGTCAAACCCGCTCAATTTCTGTGGTTCAATGTCACAAGAGCTGACGGAAATTGTGATATATTACAGCTAAAAAACAAAACACAAAATGAATTTAAATTATTTTTTTACACAGGCATTATCATTTCAGTTTAGTTTGAGTTTTTTTTAAAGGATATAGTTTTTATTCAGTTTCAGTTTATTACAAATATTTCTCACAGCCCTATTTTCATTTCAGTTTACTATAATAACCCTGCAACGGACACAGTTGATGTTACAACCTTGTAACAAACTAACAAATTGTTTCCCTCCATGTGTCTTGACAGTGAGGCCTATCTGTGGGCGTATGTCATGTGGTGGAAGAAACATGCCACCAGGAGGCGTGGTGAAAGAGTGACGCTGTTTACTCGGATTACCTTTAAATATGAAGCCAAACAAGAATGCCTCAGAATATGGATTTTGATCTCACACAGGTTGAATCTCAAAGCCAAGATAGCCAAGATCCAGTTTGTAGCTGTCTGTACTTCTAAACTAAATACATCATATTGTAAGGCCTCTTCCCTTTTCATACACTTTCATACACAGATACAGCCTTCTTTTACCTGAATTTATACGACATTAATTCTTTGTAACCCCTCAGTGTCCTCCATTCTACTGTGTGGTGCAGAATTTTGTAGAATAGTGTTCAGGTGAACCTTGTCAACTCATATAATCTGGAGATATCACATGACCACGCTGTATAAAGTATTTGTGTTCATCTAGAACCACCAGGAGGCCTGAACACTGTTCTCACCAGTAAACTAGATTTGTTAATAATCGCAGATTTATTGAAGTTATACGAATACATTAAAGAAAATATGTCGTGCTCATTTTCAGGTTTATACTTGTATTTTGGGTTTTCTATTAGAAAATGTTTACATGCTTTAATGTTCAAAAAACACATTGTTTTTCTCATACTGTCTGTCTGAATTTACCTGTATTCACCTTCTGTCTGAAAACCCTCCGTTTTAGCCCCCGTCTCTTTAAAGGCCCTGACACACCAAGCCGACGATTAGTCTGTCGGACAATTTTCGAGCCGGTGGTGAGTGTCTGTCGCCCTAGTTCTTGCGTTGTATTCTGCAAAGTTGGCTCTAGTCTGCCCGTGTTGGAGGCTTTTTGGACGATTCAGCATGTCATAGGTCTTCCGGTTTCCCTTTTTGAATGACAAATACAGACTACAGACACCTGTAGGTGTGGAGAGTTATTTCCTCTCACGCAGGCGCAAAACATACGTTGTAGTCGGCTGTTGGCTGTAGTCTTTCCAAGACAAAGGTCGTCAACCTTCGTCAACATCTTGTAGTGTACTGTTTGGCTGTAAAATTAGAAAGTTTGGTGGGCGGTGCTTGGTATTTCCTCAACTGATCTCAACATGGCTGCCGGGTCACAAACTTTCTCATTTTACAGCTAAACAGTACACTACAAGATGTTTCTGAAAACATTTGAGGCGAGAAATAGGCATTACAGTAACACAATATTGATTCATATTTGATCAGCGCTGCCTAGATTGACCATTTGAACAGAGTTCGCCAGCTGCCCAGAGACTGGTCGCTCCAGCTCGACTGTGATTGGTTGTTTAGATTCGGGCGTGGTAGAAACTTGTAAATGGCATTATGAGCACCAGGAGGAGGCAGAGGTACATGATTTTTTTCGCAGATTATCTGTCTCATGCACTACTGTCAGGATATAGTGACAGTTTTATAAAAAATAGCTTTTCATCATATCTGCAACATTAGTTTGGTGATTTGAGGCGTTCCGGTTCTCTGATGGAACCGTGTTCTTCAGAGGATCCGGCCCCTTAACTGTGATGCAGTTTGTGTTGTTGTTGTCGTTGTCGTTGTCGTTGTCGTTGTCGTTGTCGTTGTTGTGGTTATTAAGGGATTCCTACCTGCTCTGCATCTCCTGGTTGGGAGTTCAGCCACCTGGTACCATCGGTTCTCCTCAAAGTCATAACATTCAACACTGCGGATGGCCTTGGGGGCCTGGCCTCCAACCACAACCATCACCTACACAGAACAGAAACAGAAGAGACATTACATGATGAACTGCACATCAACTATTGTTATTTTCTTATTAACTAAGAGTGGAGAGACTTGCAGTAGTAGAGGTTGTGTGAATACCTTAGGACAGCAGGCCGGAGTCCTCATGCGTGTGCGTGCCGTTTTCATCAGAGCTCTCTGGTCTGCTGGCAGCAGGTGGTACTTCATGGCCTCGATCAGGTAATCTTTACACGCACTGCTATTCTTAATGAGAGACTCCTCCTCCACTCGCTAACACAACCAAACAGAGAGAGAGTAACCAGTCAAACAACTGGATACACAAAGTGATGCAGTATGTTGTGACACGGCAGCTGAGACACATAAGGAACGGTATAACTGAAATCGTATTAACTAAAATCAAAGGGAAATTCATAATATTAATCAGAAATCAAGATTAGTTCTGATTCTACTGACATATCAGAAGTTTCTTGGCACCTAACATATTTATTTTTAGATTTTACCTGAACAATGTTAATAGTAAAAAAAGATGAAATGCTCTATTTATAAGTTGGATAACATCCAGAGATGTATCTGGGGGAGCGCATCATGATTTTCCTTGATAGGATTAAATAGTAGACTGCCCAACTCTCCCCATCATATAAAGACTAATGTAAAATGATGAAACATCAGGGATGTTAGCTGGCAATCAAACATTAACTCAACTAAAATAGAGCCACAACATAAGATTTACAGCACGCATACTCGTCCAAGACGAGTCCAACCAATGATCGTTTATTTTGACTGGGGTTGTCCTCGGCCAAAGAAATTCTTAGTCGACTAACACTCATAGGATTTTGTCGACTAATTGATTAGTTGATTTAATTTACGGATCTGTAAAACTGAGTTTCTCCACAAAGAATCACACAAAAGCACCACTTTAAATTTTAAATTGTGTTTACTAGAAATGTGCTCATTAGTTTCTAAGAGTCATTCAGCATGAAAAAAGCATAAAAACGACTAATCGACTAAAGAAATCATATCGACTAAGACCATCACAAACAACAACATGACCTTTCCTAATAAGTGAAGCAGTGCCCACAGTCACTACATGGATCCTTTTTTACATGCAGACAAAAATCAAAGTAACCCACAGTTGTTTTGCCAGCAATGAAAGTAAATCAGTCAACAGCACACATACAGGTCATTCTTGTCTGTGAGAAGCAAGGCAACTGCAAAATTCACTCTGTGGAAGTCAAACTAACACATTGCTTGAATCTGGGAATCCTCGTTAGTTGTCAACACTATCCTGGGACAGAGAAGGTTACAGTAATAAAGAAAACTACAGGACTGAGATCAGTTAACTAGAATATATACCAATACTGTAACCTGGAGTTTACTTGACTGTGATAACAGACATGACCTGATGTTTTTTTTTTGCAAGATCATTCCTGTTTCAACAAAAGCTGAAAAAAACTAGTTGGACAACTGTAAGCTGGATTTGTAGCAACATGTTGCCTGACTGTAAACTATAACACAAACATTGTTTAACCTTCCTGGCTGTTGAAACAAGAACGGCACTGAAGCACAGAACAGTTGTTAAGCAGCAGCGATGGTTGCAGTGAAACATAACTGTGAACTGGTCACTGCCACACAGACACAGGCAAGAAATGTTACTGAGAACACACGACCTTCAGTTTGTTCTGCAGCTCAAAACTCCAAACCTGTCTTCGATAGAATTATTGAGGCTGTTGCTCTGTCGTTAGCTTAGCTGTGATTTAATGTATGAGCTTAAACCTGTGTTGTGTGTGTTTAGAGGACCAGTGTGTAGCATTTACGGGGATCTATTGGCAGAAATGGAATATAATATTAATAAGTATGTTTTCTTTAGTGTATAATCACCTGAAAATAAGAGTTGTTACCTTAGAATGAGCCGTTTATATCTACATACGGAGCGGTTCCTCTTCATGGAGCCGGCCGCCATGTTTCTACAGTAGCCCAGAATGGACAAACCAAACACTGGCTCTAGATAGGGACATTCACGTTTTCACGTTTTTGCGTCGACCACCGTAGCTCTCCTACACGCTTGGCACACAAGAGAAGTTTCAGTTGGTTGTAATCTGCAACCTCACCGCTAGATGGCGTCAGATACACACTGCACCTTTAAGTCATATAATCCCTTAAACCCCGTTGTCCTAGGACGCTGTGGCGTAAACCGCACCTGTGGTTCAGTCTGAAGCCGGTAGACTCCAGTCACGGTCACTGTATCTCAGGATTACCTTGAACCTTCTGCAGACCTGGTTTAACGGAGGTTAAAGGTCGTAACGTTCAGTATAATGACAGATTCACACAACTCAGATCATTTTATTATTTTCTAAGATTTCTTGTCCGTTTTTTTTTTTAAAGAAAAACTCTTGAATCCAGTATCAAACTTTGATAGTTGTGTTATAACAATCAAAGGTATCACTTCCTCCTAAAGACTTCTCTGATGGCAGAAACAGGGTTACTGATTACCTGACCCACATAACAACCAGTTGTTAATTAATCCACCGTCACAAGTCCAGAGCCTTCAGGCAGGACATTTGGTCAGTAATGTCACAGAAAAAAATTGTGGCTACATATTTTCTAGAAGCGTGAATGGTTGTCTGTCTCTATGTGTCAGCCCTGTGCTAGTCTGGCGTCATACCAAGTGACAGAGCAACAGCCATATTGAGTTTAAGAGCACAAACAAAGACATAAAAGCCTCTCATACCTGCACCAGGTATTCTCTGGAGAGCAGCGGTAGGCGAACATGTTCCATCAGGTGAGCCAAGTGTTCCTGCCGGACATCCTTATCGTGGTTAACCCAAGCTATCACCGCCTCAAACACCTACACATTAAAAGAGACACTTAATGCACATCAGGTACAGGGTGCTGTCTTACCTGTGTACATTAGGCAGAGTGAATGTGTGTGTACCTTCTCCTCTGTGGGGATGGTGAGCTTGTCGCTGGCGATCAGGCTGGACACTTGATCCATGCCCAAATTGAGGAACTCTTCACTCCCAACCACCTCACTGAAATGTTGCTCTGTCAGCAAAAAGCATCAAATGAAAAACTACCCTGGGACAGCACATGAACACAGCTTTTTTTTTCTCTCTCTCTCTCTCTTTCTCTCAACATTGTCATTAATTAAACCTGTTCTCATTCTGTCTCATCCACTCTCCCACATCCTCACAGATTAAGAGCTGTTCACACACATATATATAAAAATAGAGATTTGCACACACAAACCTGCATAGATGTTGGCCTGTGTGAGGAGCTGAGAGCAGGCGTGCAGGTCAGCGAAGGCTCGTATCCCCAGACAGTTGGATGGATGAAGCTGAGAGCTCAGGAACTCACAACAGGCCTTTTTCACCTCGTTCAGTTGGAGCAGGCCGGCTGCAGGAAGCAACGCCTGTCAAACACGCACACACAGAATGTCCTGTATAAAGTGGTAGTTTTGGTACTACAATATACTACAATGCGAACGGGGCGACAGGTTGGCCTGGTGTGTTGAGACACCATCTTTATGTCAGTTAATCACAGGTTCAGTCACTCAAAATGACCCGCTTGTCACCGCTACAGTTGAGTGAGAAACTAAACTGCTCCACTGGAGACTTCTATAATAAAATGTATACAGTACGTGAGGATTACAGTACATGGTCTAAGTTTCCACACTAAATTGTAAATAACAGCAGTGAGAACTGCAGAACTCCTTTCAGTTTAGTTTTAATCTTTTACACTTTCCAAAAAGAGTGAATTTCCCCGTTGGCAAAGTAGTTTAAAAATTAGCTTAAAGGGTTCTCAACACATGATCAAGTGAAACAAATAGATATTTATAATCTACAGTGCTCATTTGTACTGTAGTGATCTGATTATTTCCTAATCTCAGCAGCAATCTGATGTCAGCAGCATCATGAAACTTCAACTACAACTTTCACTTCTGGTGAAAAAGCCAGATTACTAGACCATGTCAGCTTTTTTAAACATATGACTGTGCATGGAAAAGTACCATCATGTTTGAAAGTAATTTACCGTCTCCCACTCAGTGATACACAGTTATTGGTTGTAATAAACAAATGAATTGTCCCTAGAGGGAATAAAAACTTCTCACTTAGTTATTTGCAGGCAATTTTTGTTTACTGAAGACTCGACTGAAATGGTATTCATGAATTTCTGTTGAAACAGGTTATTGGGGCAGGACATAGAACAGTTAGGGATTAGTGATGGGACGATGTCGAATTTTATTGCGGATTACAATAAAAAAAACACTCACTGTGGTGAATTTCCATTATCAGGATAGTCGTGAATATCGTCAAGAGTGACTTGAAAAAGCTGTCTACCTCGCCATCATAGTAGAGAAGTGAAAAATAGAGCCTGACTTAAAAAAATACAGAAATGATCATGTAAGAAAGACCTCAGTGTTGCAATTTTTTTAATTATGTATTTATCCAGAGGGACCCTATGATATATGACTTTATTTAAGATTGTTTGTTTTTCACAAAAAATCTGTGATGCAATACAAATATTTGTTTCTTCACAAAACGTAAAGTAAAGTGATTCCATTATGTTTCAGTACCATTTTAAAATTTTTAAGCATATTTTGATGATTATCGGGATAATATCGTGAATCGCAATTATTTTGGCTAGAACAATCATGACATGAAATTTTTATATTGTTCCATGACTATTGGGGATCAATCTGAGTGTGCAAACAATTAGGTTTTGTTATCAGTTATGGAAAAAAGGCACTTTCATTTGATAGGGCGATCAGAAATGGTGGGACTGTTCAATTGTTTGTGATAAGTTCACTGGTTGGATGTGTCGTTTACTCCTCCCAGTGCAGAGTTAAAGGGACTGTTTGTAACTTTTTAAGCGTATAAATGTAGCGGGTCGGCACACATGCGCATTCGCATATGCGCGCTCGCGTGTGGCCGGAGCCTCGTCTCCGCTGCCTGATCTCCTTCACTCAGACGGCGCGCGCGTCCTCGCTGTCTCGCTCCACCTCTAGACGTGAACGCGCGTTCACTCCACACTGCAGAAGAGATGGTTTAGCTCTGAGAATATCTAGTGAATGCACAGGGGACGTTTGTGCAGAAATAACTGCTGCAGCTCCTCCAGATCAACAGAGGTTTTCCGTGTCTTGTGAAGTGACGGAGCTCTTCAGAGAGTTACGTTATCTTCTCGTTACCGACCGGGTGCCGGTGTCTCCTCTGCTCTCTCCGGCTGCGGGCGGAGAGAGCAGGGAGACATGCTGCAGAGCCCCGCTGCCTCAGCCTGCACTTAGGCAGGAAAAGCCAACACTAGGATCAGATCTAAATCATGTTCATGGAGAGACCTTCGTCTGGTCAGCTAACATTACTGCCAAGCAGCTGAAATATAGAGTGATATTGTGCTTTTAGCTGACGTGTGTCGCCTCACTGTTTTGAGCGACGCTCGTTCAGGTATATTTAGAGCGAGCAAGCGCGAGCCCGACGCTGACTTTCGTTGATTTCACGGCCACAGGTGTCGCTGTTAACAAGCATTTCTGAAAGTTACAAATAGTCCCTTTAAGTCACTGTTTTCCAGGAAGTTCAAGCACCCGTTTCATGGGATCTTTAAAGATCTCTCATGAGGCTTTTGGAGGCGCTGCTGGAGAATTTTTATATCTGACCAGCTCCTTGCGTTTAACAGTAATCAGACTAATGCAACACAGATTAATATGTTCTCCAATTTCATCTCTTAACCTCCTTTTTGTTGTTGATATGAAATAGTATATATATGTGATTAACACCAGTGTAACCAACTAACTGAAAAACAAATACTCTCACTCAACGGCCATTTAGCTCTTAGAAATTTGGACATTTTCAAGAATTAAAAGTTAAAACAGAACTGGCTGTGTTACAATTTACCAGAGTAAAATGCAGCGTAAAAGCATAACAGGATGTAGGTATTCAGACATTTCTGTGAGTATAAATGTGTGTGTGTTTACCTGCACGTTGTCCTCTGTGACCTGTATCTCTGCTGTGTAGATGTAGTCGACCAGCAGGCCCAGAGTCCAGCCGTCCATCTCCTTTATCCTCACTCGCTTCGCCCGGCTCTCTGCCATCTCACCTGTTGGTACACACACGTGTTAGACATCCATTACCACACAGGATATAACAACAACAAAAAGACACCGCTGGTTACACACACTGATACACAGGGTGAAACAAGATCCTGCCAGATGGCCAGCAGCATGGTTGTAAGCGAGTCCTCACCTGTGAACATAGCGTGGAAGTAGGGGCTCCCAGCAGCCAGAACCACCCTGTGAGCGGCGATCTCTACGTCCTCCGCCACTATGGTCACATCGCACAACAAGCTCTGGCTGTGTGGGCATTTAAGAGACGGAGAGGCGGGAGGTTACAATTTTAAAGTTTAAAAGGAATATGCTTGGAAGATGAATATTAGATACTTTAGAACACCACCGACCATATCCAGATATACACAAAACTATCCTAGTAGCTGGAGGAAATGTGGGGAAAATAACGGCGACCATACACATATATTCCTTACATGTAAAAAAAAAAAATACAAACCTAGAGGTCATATATCTTACGCATAATAGAAACAATTTTTGTGAAAGCGGGGTACCTAGAAAAAACACAATATACTTAACACGTCGTTGGAACACGTCCTAAAAGCCTACGAAAGGAGGAATTATGACTTTTTAGGATCCTGAGAATTACAGCACTCAAACAAATTACAAGAAGTTGGAAGAGACTGAAACCTCCCAATGTAAACAAGTGGCTGGAAACAGTAGAGGACATATAAAGTTTGGAAAAGGTCATTTATAACATCAATACGAATTAAAAGTTTTCGGAAAAAAGATGTGCCTTCTTTAAATAAAGTAAAGGTAAATGACTAATAATATATCAAATATTAAATGGATCATGTTTTGTGAAGATGTTTTAAGTAATATACATGAAACTGTAATAGAAAGTCGTAGCAGCAGTAGAAATATCAACTGTTGTTTTGTTAATATATATGCACTGTGTTATCTGTAGGTGAAAGATCAAAATTTATAACAATTGGTGTCAAGATTTTAAAAAAGGTGGCACCCAGAGGACGACAGAGAACTGAGGAGAGAGAGTGTGCATCACCTGCGAAGCTCGTTCATGACTTTGAACGCCTTCCTCATGTGCCGAGGGTTGAGGGTGACGGGACCTTGCTTTTCGACGCCATCTTCTTTGTCCAGAGTGTGTGGACAAAGTCTGGTGCACCTGAGAGGGACAGCACAGACACACAACACCCTGTTACTGAGGGCAGACTGTCGCAGGACATCTCAGAGTGCATTATCTTTCATATACGATGTTGACTTAAAACAAGATAAATGAGAAGCTGTGTTCAAATCGTCATCTATCTCTGAAGTTTGTTTGTAAACAGTTTAAACCACGACCAGGTCTGTTTCACCAGCGAGAGTTTAACTAGTTAGTTTAACATACCTTTAATAAGATAAGATAAGATAAGATAAGATATTCCTTTATTAGTCCCACAGTGGGGAAATTTGCAGTGTACAGCAGCAAAGGGGAGAGTGCAGAAACAAAAAGCATCTGTAAAAACAAAAAGCAAGATACGACACAGTAAAAAAAAACAGAAACAAAAGTAGACAGACATATTAAATATGAACAATTTCGATGGAAGGAAATATAAAAAATAGGAACAATATATACAGTAAGAACCTTGCTCATTGATTTTGAAGATTAAACTAGAAGGTTAAAGGTTTGGTCCACCCCAAATTATGAAAATATCTAGCCATGCAGATAGTTTTGGCTTTACTTGTCCACGTTTTAAAATGTGTTGCTGAGATTTCTGCCCCCACTCCAATGCAATGGAGGTGAATTCTTTTTTTTCTTTTTGCAGCGCTCACAGTATCACAAGAGTTATGTAATAAAATATGTTTTTTTGTAATTTGGGTGAACCCACATTTTGATGTGTTGACTGGGTGGATGATGATTCACTGGGAGGTGAATCAGAAACAAGTATTTTCCATGAATATGACCTAAAATTAGGGCTGTTCTCCTCGACCAAAGAAATCCATGCCGTTTTGACGACTAATCGATTAGTTGATTTAATCGACAGAACTGATTAACTGAGTTTCTCCAGCAGCATTAGCAGCATTAGAGGTCAATCTGCTGGTGCACTAGATTAAACAAAACATTAAATTGTTCTCAGTTTTCTTTACTTCAACACCACACACGAACACGAACACACTGCATGAAGAAAAAGAAACAGAGGCCACAGGTCTGCCGGGATGTGATTGATCAGTGAGTGACAAATGTTGCTCTGGCATGAAACGTGTTATGAGTCAGGCCTGTAGGACGGTTTGCAGCTGTGATTTAGTGACTTCACATTTAAAGTGTTGATTCACCCAAATTACATGTATACCTCTAGAGGTTTCTATCCACGTGGTATTGGCTTTGTTTTTCTGAGGTTTTGAGATGTTGCTCTGCTTCCACCACGATACAATACTTTCTACCACAGACACAGTCCCCATGAAAACTGTTGAATATTAAGTGGATTATTATTATTATGGAGAGAGAGATGTTGCTGCTGTATGTTTTAAATGTATTTTTTTTGTACTGAGGTGAAGAACAGGGTAGCACCACAAACTACATCCTCCAAAATACCCATAAAGTTGAATCAAAAACTCTCTGAAACGGTTTCAACTAAAACTGAACATTATTACGTCAGGACTCTTGTATTAGACTGCATTAGTTTGAGCTATGGGACGACCTAATAAACCAGCCCACACCTCTGAGCCCAGTTTATGAACCCTTTTACACCCCACAAGTAATCCTCCCTGGCCCCAGCTTTTATGTGAGTCGGTTGGTTTCAGGTGATTTGATTAAAACCACCAGTATATTTAGAAATATGCATCATATGAGCTCAATATAAACTAATAAATAAGGTCTTCTGATGAGCTGTTGACAGAGGGACCCTCTGCAAGACAGTCACAACATTAGCTAATAATGCAGAGCTGGTCATAGTTGATTAATTAGCAATTAATCAAATCTCCTGGCTCCTGGGGGCCCCGGATGATAAACCAGCCTTGAACTAATAACATGGCCTGTCATCAATGACATCAACGACTGTCCCACATTAGAAAAGCAAGATTTGGCTGAGAAAACGAGGCATATTTAGAGTGCTCATATGACTACCATTTCTTTTATGAGTGTGATATCTGCATTTTCTTTTGGTTTACTGGGTTTTTAATTTAATGTATTGGCTTCATATCACAATATATTCCAGAAATGTGAAATGCAAAAAAATGTCCCACATCCCTTTTCATAATAAAACACATATATAGCCTACATATATAATCATGCTGCTCATGGTAAAATCACATGGCAGCTTGTTTTCTGTCACAAAACACACCCACGCCCACACATGGCTACATTAACATGCCCATTATAACAGTCTTTTACTCATGGATTTTTACCTTGGTCTCTGTCTGTGGATGTGTGTGATTTTGTTGTCTGCTCTGTTGACCTGTTTTTATTCTGCACTGTGTCTGTAAAGCACTTTGGTCAGCTCGTGGTTGTTTTAAATGTGCTATAGAAATAAATTTGACTTGACTTGACTATTCCAGAAATGTGAAATGCAAAAAAAAATGTCCCATTATTAGGCTAATTCACCCTCAAAATTGCAAATGTACTCTCCACACTAATGGCCTCTCCCTTTTCATAATAAAACACACATATAGCCTACATATATAATCATGCTGCTCATGGTAAAAAAATCACATGGCAGCTTGTTTTCTGTCACAAAACACACCCACACACACACACATGGCTAGCTTATGTTGTTTTAAATGTGCTTTAGAAATACATTTGACTTGACTTGACTTGACTATTCCAGAAATGTGAAATGCAAAAAATGAAATGTCCCACATTAGGCTAATTCACCCTCAAAATTGTAAACTTTCCACCACTGCTTAGCACACACTAATGGCCTCTCCCTTTTCATAATAAAACAGCCTACATGTATAATCATGCTGCTCATGGTAAAATCACGTGGCAGCTTGTTTTCTGTCACAAAACACACCCACACACACACATGGCTACATTAACACACACACACATCCCCTCTGTCATAAACAAAAACACCTCCCAACAAATCCCTCTAACATTATAACCCAACCACAGAGCCGGTCAGTGAGCAGCCTCACCGGCTGGCCGAGCTGTCTCTGTCAATGCGGCACCATCAGTCAAAGCAGCCACTGGGTAAACGTCAACACACACTGACACACACACACGGTTTTTTCTCACACTTACAGCGGATGACTGTCCATGATTCCGGTGTTTTTCAGAGGCTGAAAACTTGGCCCAGCAGCATGCACCATTCCATATCCACAATGTCGTCTTCAGAGGGGGTTTAAATCCAGGCGAGCACCGCGGAGAGCAGCTGTCCAGAGGCGGCGAGTCGAGCTGACGGCAGCAGCCTCGTTAAAGCAGCAGCCTGCTTCATATAGAAACACACACACAGCAGCAGACAGACTACTGCGGTGACTCTCACTGACACTGACACTAACAAACACGTTGTGGATTCAACCCGGCTGCTGCTGCTGCTGCTGCTGCAGACTGCTTCTTCTTCTGTCTATAAAAACATGCCAACCAGCGGTGCTACCAGGGTTTATTGTGTGTTTTATTCCTCCTCTTTCTCTCCGGGGTGTATCTGGGTGCGAGAGGCGGACAGACGAGGCTACCTGTTATTTTCCAATCGCTGATTAAAACGCACAAACAAGGACATGTCGGCAAAGACGGTCCTCCGAGCAGCCAAGGCGTCCAACAAGAAAACACCGTCTCCCTCTAGCTGTGGAAGACTCACCCAGACTCACTATAATAATAATAATATCATATATACTGTATATATACACTTCTAGCTGTGGAAGACTCACTATAATAATAATAATATCATATATATATATATACACACTTCTGGCTGTGGAAGACTCACCCAGACTCACTATAATAATAATAATATCATGTATATATATACACTTCTAGCTGTGGAAGACTCACCCAGACAATAATAATATCATATATATATATATATATATATATATATATATATACACTTCTAGCTGTGGAAGACTCACCCAGACTCCTTACTATAATATAATATCATATATATATACACTTCTAGCTGTGGAAGACCCACCCAGACTGCTCATAATAATATCACATATATACACTTATGTTTTCAATAAACAATATACACTCACGTTTTATAATAACAAATCAGAAATCTGGAAATCAAAAGGTCTACTACAGGGGTCAGCAACCTACGGCTCCGGAGCCACATGCAGCTCTTTAATTCCTCTCCAGTGGCTCCCTGTGGATTTATAAAAATGGAAATGAATAACTGTTTTTTATTTACATTTTCATTTCTATTTATCATTGTTGTAGGTTTATGGAGTATCAGGGCCACAATGAGGGAAAAAAAGAAATTGAGACTTCGAGAATAAAGTCATAATATTATGAGAACAAAGTAGTAGTAATTTTACGTCTTATTTTCTTTTTTTTCTCGTAAAGTTCTGACTTTATTCTCGTAATATTCCGATTTTTTTTCTCCTTAAGTTATGACTTTATTCTCGTAATATTACGACTTTTTTCTTTTTAATTTATGACTTTATTCTCGTAATATTACAACTTTTTATTTTCGTAATATTACGACTCTTTTTCTTGTTAAGTTATGACTTTATTCTCGTAATATTACAACTTTTTTTTCTCGGAATATTACGACTTTTTTCTCGTAAAGTTATGACTTTATTCTTGTAATATTACGACTTTTTTCTCGTAAAGTTATGACTTTATTCTCGTAATATTACAACTTTTTTTTCTCGGAATATTACGACTTTTTTCTCGTAAAGTTATGACTTTATTCTCGTAATATTAAGACTTTTTCTCGTAAAGTTATGACTTTATTCTCGTAAAGTTATGACTTTATTCTCGTAATATTACAACCTTTTTTCTCTTTAATTTATTACTTTATTCTCGTAATATTACGACTTTTTTTCTCATTAAGTTATGACTTGATTCTCGTAATATTACGACTTTTTTTCTCGTTAAGTTATGACTTTATTCTCGTAATATTACTACTTTTTTCTCGTAATATTATGACTTTATTCTGTAAATCTCAGATGTTTTTTCCCTCAATGTGGCCCTAATACTCTGTAATATATCTGCTCTTTGTCCCTCACTGCATTAGACTTACATACTATATACTTAGACTATAAACTGTGTTACCTTCATCACAATGCTCAAATGTTTTGCAGATTTTTTCTTTTTTTTTTTTTTGCCTAAAATGGCTCTTTTGATAGTTAAGGTTCCTGACCCCTGGTCTACGAGGTTGGTTGGCACACTTCACTCTGCCATATTTCTCTGGCATAATCTATATTAGAATATTCTAGTAAAGAAAAAGGTAATGCCTGCACACCCTTACCAAAAAGAAGTTTATTCAAGTGTGCTATTATTAGTATACTTCTTTTAAACTTAAAGTAACAGTATACGTTCAGTTTACTATTTATGTACTTATCAGATATACTTACAAAAGTATACATAAGTACAGTATACTTGGCTCATACTGACAAGTATACAGAAAAGTCTACTTGGCTCAGCCAATTTTGACTTATTATCTCACAATGTTGACTTAGTACCTCATAGTTTTGATTTTGCATCTCATAACCCTCATGATGCCAGGAAGAATGATCAATTTTTATTGAATTTCTCTTAATTTGAATATCTAAAAACATTGATATACAGTATATCTCACAATTTTGACTTACAATCTCATAACTTTTCTTCAGTTTGTCATAATTCTTACTTTATGTTTCATAGTTATGACTTAGTATCCAATAAGTTTAACTCAGTAACTGAAAATATTGATATCTGGTGAATTTGACTTATCTCATGACTTAGTGTCTAATACATTTGAGTTATTATGAGTATTTATATTTTTATAACACAAAACATTTCATCAATTATTTTTGTTTCCTCACAGAAATAGACTTCCATAAGGCAAATATTCAACCTGGATTCATGACACAAGTTTTCACAACTATGTATAGCTGATTCACTTACATAGACATTATCTTAATATGAGAATATATAAACAGAAGAAAAGTCCATTTAGAGTTCTGCAAATTCAATAATCTATCCATGGTTCCCCTGTTTATTGATGTCAAGGTGCACAGGCCCGTTCTGCGAGAAGCCCATCTGTGAAGGTTTGTGTCTGCCTGTACTGTCGGTGGACGGGCGATAGCTGTGAAGCTGCGGAGAACAAGTCTGTTGTGGTGTGAAGACACTGCATGCATTAGAGACAACAGGCTGTCATCTGAAGTCATTCCTCCGTCATGGTTTCATACAGAAGTCACAAGGAATATTAACTGTCAGCATGTTTTGTTTTACCCATAATGACATGACTCAACTTTCATATTTAATATAAATGTGTGAATATTTGATGTGTCATAGTTCCTAAAGCTCCTCGCTCCCATATGGGACAAGCTTTGATGATGAAAGGAGGACTCCACTCATTTGCATTTACTTAAAGTTTGGAAACTTGTGAGAGACAGACTGGTCAGAATTGACGCAGCAGAAGCCGGTATCTTGACTTTTAGTCCCGAGTATGAGTAACGCTCCAAGAATGCTGGATCCCACAATTCCCATTGTTCCTCTCTGCAACAGGCTCCCAGTTTGTAACACCATCAGGGTTTATTTTTTCAGACCTAACAAAACCCTTCCAGAGACACAAAAGACATTATACAACTCTGTATGTAGTCCAGTGTTTCCCAATCTTTCTTCCTGGGATCCACTTTTTAAAAATGACAAACCATCGCGACCCAATTCACAACAGGCCTTATATCTATGAATCGTGAGAAGAGTGAATTTGTGCGTAAATGAACGTGCCTGAGCATTCTTCAATCAATGTATATTATGTTGAATAAGTAAACCAGCCATTTCGAAGAGATATATACGTTTGATAAATCACAACTTTGTTTTATACAGGTGTTATTGAAAATATATGTTATATACTTTAAAAATGAGATCAAATAAATGCATTTAGGTGGAGTTAACAGGCCCCCGTTTTTTTCCCCTCTCATCAGTAAAACAAACTGAATGTACGCTAGCCTTTCATAGTAGATGAAATGTTATATAAGTAGGCTACAATTATCAGAACAATATCAACAATCATGCGGCTCAAAGGTGTACTGCAGATATAAATATTAAATAAAAGATTATGGAAGTCTGCAAATTTATTTGGCAATCCTAATGAAATCTCCTGTCTTTGGGAATGACTGAGTCGAGTAGTTAGTCTCCATGACTAGTAAACTTATCTATATGTGTAAAATGGGTGGAATGTCCCTTTAAATTCTGTTTTCAAACTCAAAAATGATGCACTGTAATACAACAAGAAAAACATAATTAAGACTTCAGAGTCAAAATATCAGAAATTTTATTTTGACTGTAAAAAAGTTAGCAACATAAATATTTACATAAATCAAAATACTGAAAAAAAGTTGAAATAAAACTATGAATCCATGTTGTGATGTCTCCATAGCTGCAGTGACAACAAACTGTTCTTCTGTTTTCTCAGAGGTTGACACTTGACAGCGCGCATCACATGACGTACGTGCGTGGTGTGTGTACTCTTCTTTCGTGTTTAGGATCGGCCACATTACACTTCTGTCCTGCAAATATTCGCTCCATCTCCCGTTCATTTCCAATCAAGACTGTGTGATTGATGAATACCAGCCTGCGTTTCCGTAACTTGCAGGTCAGAGTTCAAGATAACAATGTGGGTGTGGAACAATTTCATTCAACAGAAGACTAATGTGGCCGTGCCTTTTTACAGTGTTAATTTGGTTTTAAAGGGGCAGGGGGCAGACTGGCAGAGGCCTGCTCCAGAAAGGCCAGTGGTCCAGGAGGAGGGAGGTCTGAGGGTTTGCGGTGCTGAACGCTCACATCCTCCAGCACTTGTTGCCAGTGGTGCAGTTTGGACAAGTGTTTCTGAACCAGCAATTCTTTCCTCTGTAGCTCATTACGTAACTCTGACACATCCTGAAGTGAGAAAAAAATAATGTAGGTGAGAAGAGAGAAAGCACATTAACAAATGGAGGGGAAATAAATAAACACTGACAGCATGTCACAGATTCAGGATCTAAGAAGTAAATGCAATGCTAGTGAAGCCTGGATACGAAATAGATAGTGGTTCTCAACAAGGAGTTTGGGTATTTCAAGAGTTCATTTTGTGCTTAAACAGATCATTAAGGGATCAAAACCTACAAGTACAAAATGATAGGAAAATGGAGGGGGAAATAAGTGGATGGGAGGTGGAGGGAACCACTTCAAAACTGTCAAGATAAATAAGAATGCAAGTATCAGTATAACACTTTACCTCTTTCACCACCTGCTCTGGTTTCTGCACAGATAACTGAAGCCTTTTCTGTAAGAAGAAGCACTCTGTCTGTCGAGCCACGTCCAGGAACTTCTGTATGCACTGGTCAACACCTGCAATCAACAGACAAATAGATTAACATTGATATACAGCGATAAACCAAAACTACCATAGACAACAACAACAAATAATATATTAGAGGCTTCACTCACCGGTTCGTATCTCCTCCTGATCAGTTCCATTAACGTAGTCTTGGCTTACCAAGGATGCAAAACACGCCTGAAGAATAAATGCACAGATAACAACATGAGTAAATTTGCCTTTTTCTAAATGAGTGGTTCAACATCTGGTTCTTTAGGGGTTGAGTTCAGGTGGTTTTGTAGCCCTCTAGTCCCTGACTTGATGCATAAGGATGACAACCAGCAGGTCCTGAAGGAGAGGCTGTGTCAAGTGATGTTTTGTCATGAAAATCTGTTTCATCTTGACAGATACTGTACCAGCTTTCTAACCTATGTAATTGGGCAGAGAAACATACAGCAGCCGAAATCGCTGTGGTCAAGAGCAGCTTTCAGTTTCATGTTGCCACTATCTGAAAATCAGCTGGACAAGTACAAGAGAATAAAATATTATACAAGCAAATCAAATGTAAACTGAAATCCGCACACAAGGAGGACGGTCTGCAGGACAGATAATAATGCACACAGTGCACTTTCATAGACTAAGCTACTGGAGTTACCCTGCACTATATTCATTTTTAACAGTCTCTTCTGCCCTATATTCACTTTTTTAATAGTCCTGTATCTCAGCTGTTACCCTGCACTATATTCAGTTTTAACAGTTTTCCTCATCTCCTTGTTTTTTATATCTGGTATATTTTTTTGTACTTTGTACTACTAACTTTTTTACTGCCTTTTTACTAACATGTTTTGCACTATGGAGCTGTGATGCTGGAAACTTCAATTTCCCTTGGGATCAATAAAGTTACTATCCATCCATCCATCCATCTATCCATCTATCTATCTATCTATACAGCCATCCATCTATCTATCTATCTATCTATCTATCTATCTATCTATCTCTACATCCATCCATCCATCTATCTCTACATCCATCCATCTATCTATCCATCTATCTATCTATCTATACAGCCATCCATCTATCTATCTATCTCTACATCCATCCATCCATCTATCTCTACATCCATCCATCTATCCATCTATCTATCTCTACATCCATCCATCTATCTATCCATCTATCTATCTATCTATCTCTACATCCATCCATCCATCTATCCATCTATCTATCTATCTATACAGCCATCCATCTATCTATCTATCTCTACATCCATCCATCCATCTATCTCTACATCCATCCATCTATCTCTACATCCATCCATCCATCTATCTATCTATACAGCCATCCATCCATCCATCCATCTATCTCTACATCCATCCATCCATCTATCCATCTATCTATCTATCTATCTATACAGCCATCCATCTATCTATCTATCTATCTATCTATCTCTACATCCATCCATCCATCTATCTACATCCATCCATCCATCTATCTCTACATCCATCCATCTATCTCTACATCCATCCATCCATCCATCTATCCATCCATCTATCTCTACATCCATCCATCCATCTATCTCTACATCCATCCATCTATCTCTACATCCATCCATCCATCTATCCATCCATCTATCTCTACATCCATCCATCTATCTATCTCTACATCCATCCATCCATCTATCTCTACATCCATCCATCCATCTATCTATCTATACAGCCATCCATCCATCTATCTCTACATCCATCCATCCATCTATCCATCCATCTATCTCTACATCCATCCATCTATCTATCTCTACATCCATCCATCCATCTATCTCTACATCCATCCATCCATCTATCCATCTATCTATCTATCTATACAGCCATCCATCTATCTATCTCTACATCCATCCATCTATCTCTACATCCATCCATCTATCTCTACATCCATCCATCCATCTATCTATCTATACAGCCATCCATCTATCCATCCATCCATCCATCTATCCATCTATCTATCTCTACATCCATCCATCCATCTATCCATCTATCTATCTATCTATACAGCCATCCATCTATCTATCTATCTATCTATCTATCTATCTATCTATCTATCTCTACATCCATCCATCCATCTATCCATCTATCTATACAGTCATCCATCTATCCATCTATCTATCTATCTCTACATCCATCCATCTATCTCTACATCCATCCATCCATCTATCCATCTATCTATCTATCTATACAGCCATCCATCTATCTATCTATCTATCTATCTATCTATCTCTACATCCATCCATCCATCTATCTATCTATACAGCCATCCATCCATCCATCTATCCATCTATCTATCTCTACATCCATCCATCTATCCATCTATCTATCTAATTAAAGGGAAACCAAACTAGCTAGGTTATTGTGATGGTGTGTCTTTAGTTGCTATTGTTTGGGTTTAGGATGTTTAGTGTTGATAGAGGAGGCTGCTGTGGAGCTGGAGTCAGGTTAGGATGCCTGAAGATGTGAAGAGAGTCAGCCTGAAAGTAGCATTAGCTCATTTACTTTAGCATTATCTAGTATTATATTGTAGAGTAATCTAAGCATGATTTACTCAGTAAAGACGTGGTAAGATCAGATGTGTTTCCTCCATAGCTCTCTCATGTGATGCTGCAGTATCTTAGCAACAGCAGTGAGTTAACGTTAAACATCACCTAGCAGCTAACGTATCTTAGCAACAGCTAGCACACTCCGCTACCGGAAGCTGGTCTCCTACCTCGAAGGAAGCCTCCAGCTCGTCCACCAGCGTGTTGTTCCCCGGGGGTCTGGTAGCGGCACCGGGGAAGCCCGGCTGGCCCGGTACACCGGGACCCCCGACGGGATGAGCACCGGGCGGCTGCTGACCGGAGAACATCCCGCTCAGTGACGAAGACATCTTGATCTGTCGACCGGTCCGCACATGCGCAGAGAGAGGATGAAGCCACCTGGTCAGAAGCATGTGGACGAAACCAGCTCTCATGTTTCTGATGGTCTGGGGCTGATTTCATGTTTTTGCTGGTTTCAGGTAAGAGTCATCAGTAGTTCCCAACCTGGAGGCCAGGACAGACAAATGTATATGTACAATAATCTGTGCAATAACTCAACTGTGCAATAATCTATCATTTGTAGTGCATTTATACTGCACATCTCAAGAAATATTCTTATTTATTTCTTATTTATACCATTGTTCGCTATTTCGCTCAACACGTGCATGCGCGCACACTACACACTGCAGAAGACTTAGTAGCTCTGAGAATATCTGGTGAATGTACAGTGGACGATGTGCAGAAATAAATGCTGTAGCTCCTCCAGACCAACAGAGGTTTCCCGTGTCTTGTGAAGTGACGGGGCTCCGCAGCCAAAAAAGTTACCGTCTCCGACTGGGTGCCGGTGTCTCCCCTGTTCTCTCCCGACCGTGGCTTTTCCTGCCTCAGCCTCGAGGCTGAGGCAGGAAAAGCCAACACTAGGATCAGCAGTGGTTCATGGAGAGAACATTACTGCCAAGCAGGTGAAATATAGAGTGATATTGTGGTTTTAGCTGACGTGTGTCGCCTCACTGTTTTGAGCGATGCTCGTTCATGTCTACGTAGAGCGAGCACAAGCGCGAGCCCGACGCTGACTTTCGTTGACTTAACGATCACAGGTGTCGCTGTTAACAAGCATTTCTGATTCTTACAAACAGTCCCTTTAAACACTTAATAGATCGCACTTCTCAATAAAGTATTTGTGATTCTGATTAAGGAAATAATCAGAATACTTGCATTCTTATTTATGTTACATTTTTTTATGTTTGTTTGTTTCTTCTTGTTCTTTATTTAAATCTATAATCAAAAAAAGGGAATGTGAAGGAGGATTGCCTAAAAAACCCTTCAGGGGATTGAAACGTGGCATTCTCCAGGCAGCATATTACAGGAAATAATTACAATAATGTAATGTACACACACACACACACACACACACACACACACACACACACACACACACACACACACACACACACACACACACACACACACACACAAGAAGACTCATTCATAAATCACTGTCATTAACAAACTAAGAGCATACACTCATGTGATATGGCTTCTACAAATCATTCATCTGAAGCAATTTAAAAAGGAAAAAAACACTTTGGTTGAATGAACTCCTCTCAACTCATGCAGGGACACAAGCAGTTTTGTTTTAAAAATGTTTTAGATGATAGTGATGTTTCCAACTTTGTGGCAACAGTTTGTGGAGGAGACTTCCCTGTTTTCCACATGACAATGCCCCCTCGAACAATGAGAGATCCATAAAGAAATGGGTTTCAAAGTTTGATGTGGAAGAACTTGACTGGCCTTCGGGATGAACTCCGAATAACAGCCTTCAACCTCACTAATGTGTGGCGGTACTGATTCTCCAGCCTTCTGCCCAAGGTAAAAGCCTAACCTTCCCATCCACATCAAAATACAAAAACAAAAACGTATTTGGAAGAAATGATGAGAAAGATGCCTCCTTAATTTTTTTATTAACAAATGCCTCTTCAAATTTAATAAACAAAAGTCTCTTTAATTATAACAAATTAGGGTCTTCAATAATAATACAATATTAATAATTTAATTAATAATTTAACTTTAATATTATTTTGGTTTCCCATTTTCCACTTTTAACAGTTTTTCCAAAATTAAATATTCACAAAGGACAAGTGTAGCCTATAAAAACATGCTGGTGTGCACAAATGAAAATAATAAAGCCTGCAGGTGCTTGGCTAATGTTTTCACAATGGCAACAAGGTTTTCCTTATAGTATGTAATCTGGCTTTTGGCAACTTCCCAGTGGCAGACAACCCTATTTCCTCTAACCACCATCAATATAATATGTAAGAGGTGTGAGCTTGATGTCTGCACTGGTCTTTAGGAAGTTCAGAATGCCCCAGGTGTCCCATTTTCTACCTCTTTTATGCCTTGAAGAAGAGCGTCGTCACACCCTGATTGGCCAAAGGGGAAAATGCACCCAGCTGCTCCCAACTATCACTCAGGAGCCAGACCCCACATCCTGCACAACAGGTGATATGAATCATTTGCTAATCATCTCAGGAGTTAGCCAAAATGAATGTGGAAAAAAAAAAAAAAGTTTCACAAAAGAAAATGAAGACAAAATCCCCAGAAAATGGGTGACTGCTACAGATGCATTTGTGGTTGAATGGGAGTAAATCCCTGCAGCCAAGTTCCTAACTCTGGTGGTAAGCCTTCTAAAGAGTTACATCAGCACATTAGTGGGTTTGGTGTCCACATAATTTTGACCAAGTAGTGTGCATCAATGTTGTGTTGAAAGCAGAGCCATAAAGATAACAAATGGGTCACACACATAATTATAGTTTATTTTATACAACATATAAATGATGTCAGCTATGCAGTAACTACAGAGCTTCAGTGGGGAGACACTGAGCCTGCATTAGTGGCCTCTTACATTGATGCATTAGCTGTGTGTAAATATCAAAGTCGTCCGATTGGTTTACAAAAATAAGCCATTTTCAGCGCTCTTCCATGGATGGTATAGAGAGGTGAAGTCCCTCCCCTGCCGGTGGACTCCATGGAACCTTAATTTGGAAAAAATAAGTAAAGTAATCAAAGACCAGAGACAAATATTTTTGAAGGGGCGGGATTTCGCCTCTATTGTTCATCTGTGCACAGACCTCTAAACTTGGCCGTTGCTGAGAGATCAGAGTTGAACCTTGCCAGAGAAGAAGCTCACAGTCAGAGTCTTGTTTCCAATGTGATATTTGTGTTAATCTCTCAGTCATTGTGGGCCAGTCCAGCAACAAACTCCACCAGCGTACGCGTTGGTCTTCCAGACATGCCTTTTCTCAGGTAGGGAACTTCATCTTTGTTACTCATCACACCTGCGATGTCCAGATGGGCCCAATGAGGAACTGTAACAAACTCTCTCAGGAATGCAGCTGCTGTGCATGCACCGCCAGAACTAGAAAGGAAATCAAGAGTCAGATTCAGTTAAATAAAGCCATGATAAGCAGGATACTCATGGGTCCTGTTCTTCACATGTGGCTTAACTAGTTCAGGTTAACCTGCTCTTATCAGGCTAAAATAATCCTGTTTATTCTCATCCTGCTAATTTCAATCAATCAGTCAATCTAACTTTGTTTGTATAGCCCCTTTCATACAGGTAGGTGCAATTCAAAGTGCTTCACAGATGACTGACAAACCAAAAATAAGACAGAACAAGTGTGGATTGTGAGAACAACAGAAAAGAGAAAACAATTCAGCAATAACATGACAATGTGATAATTTGAGACCAATGCACGCGAGACAATGAAACGCTAAAAATGGAATGAAATAAAATTAAAAGCTATAATAACAGTAATAGTAGTAAAAACAATGTGAAGTAAAAAGTAGATTAATAGAATAACAATCAAATTTAATACAATTATAAAACTTAAATACAATAAAATAAGTGATTAATAAAATAACAATAAAAAAGAACAAAATAAAAAAATACAATAAAATAAGTGACATGTTTTGAGGAAAAATCAGACTCGTGTTAAATCGTCAACACTGTAATCTGGATAACTCGGTTATCCACGTATGAAGAACCTGCACTCATAGATATAAAACATTTATATCTATGCCTGCACTGCTCTGATGTCTGAAGCAGGAGCTGCAGGCGCCCACTGAGTGTAGTGAGATACGTACCGGCTGTTGCCGATGTTGTTGAGGTCAGCCAGCTGGCTGTCAGTCACCTGTCTGGTGTAGTGCTGGAACAGAGGCATCCGCCACACTCTGTCACCTGTCACAACACTAGCCTACACACACACACACACCATTAGTCAACACAGGAGTTGATGTACTGAGATGATGTCAGTGTGTTTATTGTGCGTTCACGGTACCTTGTGCAGCTGCTCCCAGAGCCAGTCAGAGTTTGTAAACACTCCAGTTGCTGCTGAGCCAAGAGCTACATCCATCGCACCTTGGAGACAAAAGAAGTCACATTTTAATATTTACCAATTACATTTGCAAATCTTTCTATCAGCCTAAGGTGGCTCTCACACCTGTAGTTCAGTTCAGTTGGTCCATAACAACTCTGACCCTCTAGTTCTGGTCCATTTCATGTTCACACAATGACTTATTATTACCAACAAACCAAAAGCTGTAAACATGAACTCTCATGGACAGAGGCAACTTACTGGACAGTTTTGGTGACCTATGATGAAGATAAAAGAACGGGATAAGAGGAGAGAGAGAGGAGGGTATGACATGCAACAAAGGCTCCCAAGCGAGATTTGAACCGGGGGCGTTGTGGTTATACTACTGTATATGCACTAGGGGTGGGAATCACCAGAGGCCCCACAATACGATATCATCACGACACTTGAGTCATCACCTTATTGCGATTTTAAACAGTTTGTGATATGCTGAGTATTGCGATAAGATATATTGCGATTTATAACCTTTTTTCAACTGCAGATTATTCAGTTTGTCAACATCTGTTTTATCTAATAAGATACAGTTTTCACTCTGTTCATCTCAGAGTTTTCATTCACATATCTTGAGGTCAGAGGTCAAGGGACCCTTTTGAAAATGGCCATTCCAGTTTTTCCTCACCAAAATTTAGCACAACTTTGGATTGTTATTTAGTATTCTTCCTGACAAGCTAACATGACAGACAATGATACCAATGGATTCCTTAGGTTTTTAGTTTTTCTGTATTTTAGTTTCATATGATACCAGTATCTTCACACTAGCTTTAAGACTGAGCCAGCTACAACCCCTGAAAGACAGACAAAGCAGCCGGATTGTTAAGAGGCTAATAGATTATATAATAAAAGATGGATACTTGACGTCTGTGTATCGATACAATATTGACACGCAAAATATTGCGATACTATGCTGTATGAATTGTTTCCCCCACCGCTAATATGCAGCTTGACCTAGACGAGTGAATGTTCCCTCACACACACCTGTTTAAACTCCTCCTTACTTTCTGATTTATCTGGGGAAATTTCTGCAGTCACTTCCTCACGTGTTTCCATGATTAGATACAGACTGATTTTACATCATTAAACAGATCACTTTCTTGACAGTTTCTTCCTTGAGAACCAGCTTTTCAGGTCTCTCAGTCTGATTGTTTGGTCCCCAACAAAAGGTCAACTGACAGCAACCAGAGTTTCTTTGAATCATACCAAACTAAAGTCAAGTTGAATTTAAAACCAGTCTCATCACATGATGTTAATTTGATGTAAACATCAGTTGTTTTTTGTCACCAACATCACTGTGTAAATAAATCCATTGAAAATTCCCACCTGTTAGCGTAGCAACATTGACGATGGCTCTGGGGTTGAAGGTGTGTCCGTAACACAGAGCGTCAGCGAGAACCAGTCGGCCCTCTGCATCTGTATTATCAACCTGGACAGAAGAATAAACCTGTTCATCATCTGTACACATATGAGAAGGAGAAGGAGAAGAAGAACTTATAGAGTACAGTAGATGCTAAAATATATAAGTTATATTAAAAACAGAGGCCATTAAGAATAATATAAATTAAGAGAATTAGTAAAAAAATAAATAAAACACATAATAATAAAAAGAATGACATTAATAATAAATTAACAAATTACATCTAAGAGCAAACACATCACACTCACGTAACCCACCTGGATTGTTTTTCCATTTTTGGCCGTGACAACATCACCTGGTTTAGTAGCTTTTCCACTAGGCATGTTCTCACACAGGGGAGCCAGACCTGATTTGTTGTAACCAGACAGGTTAAGAGATTTGTTTTCAAATTAAATTTTTCTATTTGTCAATAATAAGTACATGAACAGTGATTCAAAGTTATAAAAACATTTTAAAAAAGTCCACAGGGTTTTTGTTTTTTTTATGGATGGACTCTGGATATTTATAAAGACTACTAAATTGTAATATATGATAGAAAAATGATGTTGGAAGATTCATATTTCCTAAAAAGCTCACCAATAATGTTGATCGGCAGTTTCAGAGCTACTGCTGTGACGATAGCCGCACACACGGTGGCAGCTCCTCCCATATCAGCTCTCATTGCATCCATAGAGGAAGACGGCTTCAGAGAAATACCACCACTACCGGCAAACAGAGGGAGGGGACAAAACAGCGTTAATGTAATGTTTTTATGTAATAAGGTAATGGGATGAGAGTGTGTATTATTATGGTTTACCTGTCAAAGGTGATGCCCTTGCCCACTAACAGCAGCGGGGCCTGCTGGCTGTCAGGAGCACCGTTGTAATGCAGCTCCAGGAAGACAGGCGGCTCCTCTGAGCCTCGAGTCACGCTGAGAAACGCTCCCATCTGCTGCTCCTCGATCCAACCCTGAGATC